>NC_140602.1:49025451-50485451 GCF_057381915.1 Diplotaxodon limnothrissa | reverse complement strand
AGCCTCAACTCTCATGGCCCAGTATCAAACGACTCCTAGTCCATGGCCCGCCGGTTGAGGTTGTCTCCTGGTTTCTCTTTGCCTAAGCTAATTTATTTTCTGCTGGACACAATAAGAAAATCACTTATTTTCCACATGTCAGCACCAAATCTACTCCATAAAACATCACAACGCGCTAAAATACTCGCCGCATTCTTCATGCCTTTACAGAACCTGTGTAAAGTCCCCAACCTCCTTTCCACCTGATTTTTTCCCTCACTGTTGTACATCTGTTAATGAGTAACACCTTAAATTAGATTTTTTTTAAAATGCTAACATAAGCCAAAGGTAGTTCGTTGGTTCCAGCTGTTTCTAGACATTTTTAATCTTATTACACACCTGTTGCATTAGACAGCAGCAGCTGGTAATATCAATAATTACTGATTTATCCGTGCAGAAATGGTCAGTCTGCAACTAACAACCAATATGTACCGCACTTCAGACAAGTGAGCTATGAAAGTTATAGATTAGATGCTATAGTTTTATAAGCCCAGTTAGGTTGTGAATTTTCTAAAGAAACTATGAAACCATTGTTCTACGTTACTGAAAGGTTACTGTGAAATGTTGCGCTTAGTACTGTACAAGAACTGAGGCAAACACTCTGAATGAATAAATCTAACATATTTAGCAAAGTACTTGTTGGAAGTTGCTGAAGTACTTTTCTAATTACTAAATCGTCATATTATATTATCACAGAGGGAATGAAATGGCGTCTTTGTTCACAGGAAAGTAACAGCAGCTGCAGAGCAGCAGCTGAAGAAACTGTGGCATACAACTACCATCTATGTTTATCCAACGCTTCATGAGTATTGTGAAAAACTAGCCTCCCACTTCCCAGATCCGCTAAAGGTAAGATATTGAGTTTTTCATTGAATTAGCTGTCATCATGGGCTGAGGCTGTCATTAAACAGTGTGCTGGTCTGTTCCTTGTCCAGGTGATATATCTGACAAACAGCGGCTCGGAATCCAATGACCTGGCAATTTTGATGGCTCGTCTCCACACAGGCAACAACGATATAATTACTTTAAGGTCTAAATTTTTCCTTTTTTCTATGACTAACAAAGGCATCCTACTCGCCTCCTGATGAAAGAAAAATGTAAATTCTGTAGAAATGTTTGATTTTTGGCAGCTTTGGTAACTAAACTTCATAGGCATTGTTTACTACGAAGCAGGGTCAACATACCCAGAATAATCAGCCTAATCAGTCTCATGAAGGTGGTTATTGACCCAGGGTTTCGCATGAAGGGGGTGGTGTTGCAGCAAATGACCAATCACAAACAGGGATGGGTCTACTGACAGTGTAGCAGCTCATTTTACAAAGGAAGATAAAACTGACATGATTGGAAATATTAAAGAGGTTAAACATGTAATACAAACTAAAGTCAACACAACAGCTGCAGAAAGTGAGCAGAAGTGTGATTGGCTATACTAGAAAGTAGTGTAGTATTATAAATGCTGTATGAATGTGTTTTATGCTCTTCTGCATATCTTGATTGCAATAAGTGTTTATCTGAGTTACTGACCTCTGGCATCAACGATGCATTTTCACTCAGAGAACTGCCGCTCACTGCTTATTTTCTTCTTTCTTCTGCAGAGTTGATCAGCAGTTTCTGAAATATTTAAACCAGCCCATCTGGCACCAACAACCACGCCATGTTAAAAGTGACGTTTCCTTATGATTCTGATGCTCAGATATAACTTAAACAAGTCAGGCTGTCTGCATGCTTATCAAACTGACCAGGGAGGTGCCCTGTTTCAAGGATCTTTAAGACTTAAAAAATAATTTTAAATTGTTTGCAACCAACAGAAAATTGCAGGAATAAGACTGCATCGGAGCTGCCATATTTCTCACAGGTGCTCACAAGGAAACAACAAAGGCTTAAGACAATTATAAAAACCTTTTTGTAGCCATACAGAGCGGTCGAAGGCAACCTTCAGCAATGCTGCCGCTATTTTCCAGAGAACTGTCAGTAGGCAGTACTTGTTACTTTATACTTGTTGATCTAGTTAGACGTGCAATATAAATTGTCATGATGCCACACCTTTGTAACATTGAAATTGCTCATGTTGAAGCGGCTTTGCTAATCCTATAATCTTGTTTCGTACTACCGGCCTCAGGTTTTTGTTTGTTTTATTGTTTTACAGTTTTTACTATTCTCCTTTTTTATGCTATTAATTCATGTTATTTTATCTGTTTGGAGGCACTGAAAAGACAAGCACAGAGTTAAAGTAAATCATAAAAAACAACGTTGAGGATTGCGGTATTGTTGCTAGTAATGTGTATTTTTGCCTTCTAGAGGGTCATATCATGGTGGCAGTCCACAGACCATTGGCCTCACTTCCAATGCAGCATATAAATACCCTGTTGCCAGTGGTTTTGACTCCACAAATGTAGGTACTGCAAGAAGACAGCAAAAAAAACCAAAAAAAAACTTTGTTGTATCTGAAAACTGGAAGATTTCCCATTCAGTGCATAAAGACACATATAAACAAGTTAAATTAAACAAATTAAAGAAAAAACTGCAATAAAACACTGGCATTAATTTGTTGAAAATCTTTTCAACTTTTAATCGAACATTACTCACAAAAAGATATTACCTCATATGCAAATCTCCTTGTTGTTCAGTTGGGTTGAGTAGTCAGTGAGTCAAAAAATTTTAATTTTTAACTCTAAGCAAACTTTTCAGTGATCCCTGGTGCCCTATGATAGTTAATAATTGGCTTAAAGTGACACATTTAAGGTCAAAATGTATTGAAGGTGTGTGTCACTGAATATGTTTGCATTATTTAAACTAATTCATTTGCACATTTTATATCTACTTAATTAAATATAATTCTGAAATGGGCTGAAGGTGGCCGATGCTTTCGCAGCAGTAAAGTTTGGTGATGCTTTATTTGTGCTGTTAAACTGAAATAAGCAGACCTGATTTCTGTCCAATGAACAGACCATGTGTCCCGATGTGTTCAGAGGGCCTTGGGGAGGAAGCCACTGTAGAGACTCCCCCGTTCAGACCATCAGAGAGTGCACTTGTGCCCAAGGTACACACACATGTGCACTTGTGGCTCAGCGCTAATTCACCCGTTCTGTTCTAATAAACAGAATAAAAGAGGGAGATGTTTTTAATTTTTTATAATAGTCTGTCTGTATCCAGGTGACAAAAAAGGAGATCTCTTTGTTTGGGGGGGGCGGGGGGGGTCCTTTGTTTTGCATAGATCATTATTGATTGACACATGCATCTAAACAAAATTATATACTTTCATTTTTGTAATTTTCTGTTTCCCTTTTGAGTTGTGATTCAAAAACATGCACTTCTTTCAAAATACAGAGTAGGGCAGATTACTTATAACCCCGAAAACAAGGCAGCTGTTCAGTATTTACTTCTTTTAATGTTTTACCACTTTCAGGAATGTTAATAATAACCTGTCTCTACTAGACCACTTGAAAATGGTCCCATTGTCAGCACAATTTCATGGATTTCTGCACAAACCAAACATCTGTCGCTGCAAAATAATATCTGAATCAGCCAACCATCTAAACTGACAAGAAAGTTTTTTTTGTGTTGTTCCCCCTCCACAGGTCACTGCATGGCAAATGAACAGTACATTGCACAACTCAAAGAGACATTTGCTACAAGTGTCCCAAACAGAATAGCTGCTTTCTTTGGAGAGCCGATTCAGGTACTTTATTCAATTGTAGGGTTAGGGTTTCTTTAAATATTTCCTTTTTTCTTTTGGGGTTAAACACGTTGTTACGCTGAATGGATTGTGATTTAATTTAGAATAGGCCTTTGTTAATATACTGTCTATGTTTGTTGTTTTACCTTGTTCAGAGTGGTCGCTGTGTTTGTGTTAATTAAGATGTGACAGTGGGATGTGCACGTGTGTGTTTATACAGGGAGTGGGAGGAGCTGTGCAGTATCCTAAAAACTACCTTAAGGACGCTTACAAACTTGTTAGAGAGCGAGGAGGAATCTGCGTTGCTGACGAGGTTAAGTGCAAATGTTAAATAGGTTTTCTAATTAAATTTTTTTTAGCTACATTGTTTTGTTTGGGTCAGTTTTTTGTTTGTTTTTTAAATTCTTAAAAAAAATCTTTAAGCCTGCCACAGCATATTAGAAAGTGGAGATTAAGCACATCAGTACATGTGCTGCTACACGTGTTGAATCTGCTGTGTTATTTCCATTTAAATAAAGTGCTTTATGGTAAAGCATTGTTATAAAATATTCCTAAATGCATTAAAAAATAAGAAAGTAACTGCCAATCACTCATAAGCTACCAAGTCAGTGGGCATAAACACTATGTTTGCACATCTGTGCCTTAACCACACATACTAGTTTTACACACAAATGCAGGAGTAGGTGGATTTATTCTAATAAACTTTGTTTAGAAAAACCTGTTCTCATAGGAAAACTTTTCAGTATTCTTGTTTCAATACAACAACCACACAAAACAGAAAAGCCCAAAAATCCCCCAAATTTTATACACGATATTGAGCCCTGGATTTTTTTTCTTCAGTCTTGAAGAAATTCAGTGAAGAGGTGGGCGTTATTGTTTCAGTTTCTTCAGTTGTAAAATTCTCCTGCTTTTTCACTATTGCGGTGCATTTCTGTCTCCAAAAACAACAAATTATTTTGTGTGTGCACTTAGTTTGTACGTACTCTAAGACCATTTCTATGCACATCTTACGATAATGTAGCATGTGTATGTACATATGTCAGTATGTACCTTATCTCCTCCCTGACAGGTGAGCCAGTCTGACTGAAACTGTGTAAGAACATTGCCACACTTGCATCAATTATTAACATCCAGATGTTTTAAAAAAAGATTTATCATAAATTCCAATTCTTCACCCCCCTGTGACTGTAATGTTTCACAGGTCATGTTCAGAGTATGTCACTCGTCTATAATTTAACAGTCACCAAAATGTATGTCTGTGGCAGTATTTTGTTCGAGTCACCACTGAATATGGAAGGAAGACAAAAGTGCTGCAGGCTAGGATTAGTGAATGAGACTCAGCGTTTGAAGGGAGATGTTTTATTATCTTGATTAAATTACAGATTCCTACAACACCCCCAATAGGTATTAAATTCTTATGGACAATTAAGGTTTTTTGGTTGTTTTTTTTTTTTTGCTTCCTTTACTGTAGTACTCCAAAAAGGGGGAAAAATAAATAAATAAATAAATCACTTAATCATCATTTTTTCACCTGGCAGGTCCAGACTGGATTTGGACGAACAGGAAGCCACTTTTGGGGTTTCCAAGGCCACGATGTTATTCCTGATATGGTTACAATGGCAAAGGGCATTGGCAATGGATTCCCAATGGGAGCTGTTGTTACCACACCAGGTGAGAATATACTCTAGTGTTTGTAGATCTGCTTGTATACTCAAGAAACATAAACAAATACATTTAATTACATTATACATTATTTTCACTACCGAACTGGCAAAATGTAACTGGCCGTGGTGAGACAGCATCTGTCTCTTTCTGCCAGGTAGTGATGGAGCTTTTTGAATGTGAAGACTCAACAATTTAACATGTATTTATAGTTTATCAAAAAAAACCAAAACAAGGACACCATGAAAGCTTATTTTTTTATTTATTAATTATTTTATACTTTTCAAGCAACAAGCAGACCATATTTTCTTTTTTTTTTTTCTTTTTTTTTACTGAAATTGTGAGTGAATGAAATAATCGGCTCTCCAGTTGTGACTCACCACTTCAGCCAAGCTCTCAGCAAGAAATTGAGGAAAGGAGACAAGGAGGAAAAAGTAGTCTCACATTGAATACCTAAGACATAGATTGATTTGAAGAAAAGCTTCTAGTACTTGTTCCATTAGAACAACGCTGCTGAAGCCCTGAGAGACTTGTAACGTTGTATTAATAATGCTGTGAGCCTCAATGTGAGCCTCTCTTTGTTTATCATATAGTAGCTGTATGACTGATGTGCTACCTTGAAAAGTACCATCAGACTCCCATTTTCATCCATTTTAGATTGTTAGTGTTAAACAATACTAAAAGACCTAGCATCAAGTTGATAAAGAGTTCAACATGAATTCATTTTTATATAAAATACTTTTGATAACACAAAAGTATTTTATATATCTTATATTTTGAGATGTAATTTGAACGGAGCAGTCGCTGGAGGTTTGAATTTGTTTTTTCATTTTTTGTTGTTTTGGTTTGGTGTTTTTTTTTGGTTTTTTTAGAAATTGCAGCCTCCTTTGCCAAGGGGCTTCACTTCAACACCTTTGGGGGAAATCCTTTGGCTTGTGCTGTGGCTTCATCGGTGCTTGATGTAGGAATTCTTTAACCTTTTCTAAATGAAGCCTGTTCAAGATAACAGTGACAGCAGCGACACTGAAATACAGAAAAAAAACCCTGCATTTTTCCTTAACAGACAATCAGAGAGGACGACACCCAGCAGAACAGCCTTCGTGTGGGCACCTATCTGATGACAGAGCTCGCGAAACTCAGAGACAAGTATGAGATCATCGGTGATGTCCGTGGAAAAGGCCTGCAGATCGGTGTGGAAATGGTCCGAGACAAGGTGCTGTGATCCTTGTGCTCATATGTTTATACAATACATATTTGCATTGTGCCTCCCTGGGGGCGTTGGCCAGCATTGCCCCAGTTAACTGTTTTCTGCAGCATGTGTGCCATTTTTAAATTCCGAAACATGTATACAGACATTCGTATACACACCTGGCGTAAGGTTTGGTCTTGTGATCGCAGAGTCTGAATGTTATTTTGGTCATTTTATTAATCCTGATTGCAAATCGGAGAAAAAGCCCAGTTAATACATAATTTCAAAACAAAACAAAAAACATGTATTTAAACAGCCATAATTCTGTACACACCTTGTGCTTGTTAGAGGACTCCTTTGACCTATAAAATCGTGTGTTTCTGAAGAAACATATCCTGCGCCGTTCTCACGTGCTCCTAAAAATCAGGCTTTTGTTTTAGAAAAGAAAATAGATTGAATATCCTATAATATCCTATGATACACATTTATAAAATACAGTAATAGTATTGTTTTACTTACCATTTATGAAGGCCATGTTAAAAAGCTCATACATATTACTACTGACATTCCCACCTGTTTTACTCAGATGTCATTCTAAATCACACTCTTGCAAATCTCTGAACACAAAGTGCATCATTTAGCACACTTTCTTTCACCTGTAGGAACACTGGCCTTCAAAATGCAACACACTGATTTAGAAATTGGTCCAACTCTTTCTGCACGTTTGCAAACTCAACTGGAAGAACAATTTAATCATGTGTCAGAGTATAAAAGAGGCTTTGAGTCATTTCTTCAAGTGTTAGGCAAGAAGCTGAAACAGGAAGAACAAAGAGGAAGAGTGAAAGGGGGTCTATGAGGAAGTTTTTTTGGTCAGTTCAGCTAAACACGTATTGCAGTAATACACATATATTTCTTACCCTTTGGGATCTGTGTAGGGTTTCTCATTGTACTTGCAATACATGGTGAAATTAGTAAATTTGCTCAACATATACATTAAATAGGTCCTTTTTTTTATTATTCTTTTTTTTTTTGGATATAGGTGCTCAAAATCATTTGAATACGTAGCATGACCTCACCAAACCAAAACATACATGAGCACTTTTGATGATACTGTTTTATATTTATCACATCAGTGTTTGGATGATGGTCTGTGAGAAGACATCAGGTAATATCTGTGTGTATTGTTTTTGTGGAAGGAACCCGTCTTGAGAAGAGAGGACATGTTTTGTTTTTTTGAGTGCTGTTTTTATTTCGCAAGAGATGTGTGGGGTTTTGACAAAAGCAGCAAACTCTTTGTTTGCGTTTGGAGTTTTGAGAAACCGAGTCACAGTTTCTGGAATGAACCACACAAATAAACATTAGGAGAAAAAGTGTAATGAGAAATGAAGTGGGTGAACTTTTCATTCTGAATCAGAAGATCCCAAATATAAAAACATAGTCAGTGAAATTTTTATTTATTTAATTATTTTTTGCTGCCATCTTTATTCATTTATTTACTTTTTATCTGTGTACCAACCATCTAGTTAAATGTTTTTTCTTTTGCAACATGGCTGCAGGTTGTGAACCATATTTAGTCACTCAGAGTGTGTGTCTTCTCAACATACATAATTCAAGGTTAAACAAATGAATTCAAATCCATTCACTCACTCCATTTGAAAGCTGAAAAGAATTCCTGTCTGTATGCTCTTTCAGAAGGTTTGTCATAGACATTTGTGTCCTTACTTTGGTACATGTTGTCATGAGCTGTTGTGTGAAGCAGGCCGGGTTAGGACCCAGATGTAGGACTCAGAAACTGGACTAAACTTAAAGGCAGCTTTATTTTTAGACTTACGAGAAACAGAATACAGGAAACTTAATTATTCAGAGACTAGGACCCTGAATAGGAAATACTGGACATGTAGAGGGGAGATTGCCATCAGAAACTAAAGAAAACTGAAGACTTAATTACACACATGAGGTAAGGGCAGAGTGGAAACGTGGTGAACAGAATCCACTAACAATCCAAGGGAAGCAATGCGGAACATCACACACACAAGATGAAGGACTATTAAAGAAAAACAGGAAACAACATGAGACAGAGACCCAAACTTAAGACATACAAACTTGACACAGGGAAACGGTAAAGAAATGCAGAGACAAGACTGAATGGGGATACAAGACTCCCTTGACACAACAGGTAGACCATACAACCACAGAGACAGACAGACACATGTTAAATTTATTTCAACATTCTTGTCTTATACCATATACTGTGATTATTAGACCACCCTACACTGTTCCAAAAAATAGTACTGTCTTTCTAGAATATCATGAAATTTACATAAGTAGACTGTGATTTTACATGTCAAAGGTAAAAATAACATAACATCACTGTAAATATAGTAAAACACAATTTACTTGTTTTTTAAATATATTTTTTGTACATATGCATATTTAGATTGTAAAAATACATTCACAAATGTATCATGATCTCACAAATATCTGTCCGTTATTTGAAAGATCGAACTGTTGAATTCAAATGTAATGCTATGGAAAAGTATATAACATGATTCCTATAAGCTTGTGTTACATCACATAAGTATTATTATCGTTGCTATTTAGGGCGATCGTGGCTCAAGAGTTGGCAGTTCGCCTTGTGATCAGAAGGTTGCCGGTTCGAGCCCCGGCTCGGACACTCTCGCTATTGTGTCCGTGGTCCAGACTCTTCACCTGGTGCGATATGGCAGCCTCGCCTCTGTCAGTCTGTCCCAGGGCATGCAATCCATTATTATTTAAACCAACTGCTAACTGTATATTTATACATTTATGTATTATGATTCATATTGCCACATTCATTGACCTTGTTTATAGGTAATTTCATTGTTACGTTAAAATGTTCCTAATTTAATGTCTAAAAGCACTTGGAAAAGGCAGAATCCCATGTGAAATTAGCGCAACAAACTCTATTTTCATTACTGAAAATAACTGTATTTTCATGAGAAAGTTATTTTCTGTTATTTTACGCTAGTATTTTGGCGCCCCAGCTGCCGGAATATTAACGTTTTTTTAACATTAGTATTTTTCCTATTTATAGATGATTTCATTGTTTAATCACATTAACATGTTCCTAATTTAATGTCTAAAAGCATTTGGAAAAGGCAAAATCCCATGTAAAATTAGCACAACAAACTGTATTGTCATTACTGGAAAAAACGTATTTTTATGAGGAAGTTATTTTCTGTTATTTTACGGTAGTATTTTGGCGCCCCAGCTGCCGGAATATTACCGTTTATTTAAGATGTTTTTTGTAACAGTGTAGAAACAAGGAAATACAAATATTTTACAAATCTGTCACACAAAACTTGCTTAAAACTAAAAATTATATTAGTTATTCAACAAACAACTACATAGTCCTTACTTACGTATAATAACCAAAAGACTTAATGCCCCCTTAGGCATTGAACAGCTTGCATTCTTGCTAGCTTGGTGCACTTTGACAGGCTCTTTTGATATTGACTTTCAGATCATTTCTAACTAGCCCGAGAGACCTGCTGTAAATGAAACTTTTGTAGAGTCTATCTTTGAGTCCATTGTAGGCCTTGATTTGGCCACTCCATCAGTTCGAGTACTTCCTTTTTCTTGTTTCTTGGTCAAAGAGTCTTTGCACAGCTTTGAAGGATGTTTGGGATCATTTTTTGTTGGTATATAAACCCACAACCAGTCGGTTTCAGTCCAGAAGGGATTCTGGGATGTTGAGATAGACCTTGTTTATGATTCACTAATGTCAGTGTTCCTGGGTGGTTCACCCAGTGTTCTCAGTTTGTTCATGTTCAGTTTATTTTGTCACACGTTCTCATTTCCTGTTTTGCTGTTCCAGTTACTTCCATGTGTCATTAGTCAGATTAAGCTCAGCTGTTCACTCACCGGTCCCTAATCACTAATCATTCAGCCTGTGTATTTAAGTTCAGTGTCTTGTGATGTTGTGGTTGCCGTGTGTGCTTTCAGCTCAGTCAGCCATTCAGTCATTCAGCCAGTCTGTTCACGAATCACCAGTCCTCACCTACCTGCAACTTTTTGGTGTTGACCAAAAAGTCCAAACTTGGATTTCTGTGTCTAGACTTCCTTCGTCCAGTCATTTGCAGTACAGTGTTCATGCTTCCTGGCAATTCTGAGGTGTTCTGAGATGTTTGCAAGTCTGAATAAGGTCTTCTAAACAGCTATTCTTCCCTTTAAGCCTTATTCATTGAGTCCTTTGCTTGTGGTCACACTGGAGTGCCTCTCAGACTCTGATTTAGAAGCTCATCTCTGTCTGAAGATCAGCAGTGGTCTTCTTTCTATCTCTAGTAATTCAAACCTTGAGGTGTCTGACATCTGCTTCAGTCAGCTTTTGTTTTCTGATTTTGTTTTCTGCCTCCAAAGCACACTTGACCGCTCTGTGAGAACACTTTATGTCTTGCCCTACTTGTCTCAAAGACCATGCAGCATCACGGAGTGATTTCATACAGACGCTTTCCTTTTCAGCGAGTTCTCAGCAGTTTACCATTTTGGCACACTGGCAGTCAGAAATTAATCAAGCATAACATCCGACCACTAAAAACTACTTTTTTGCTCAGGAATCCAAGTAAATAACTGTAATTTGGCATCTTAATCAAAAAATAATTATTTTCTTGATTATTTTTTCTCTTTTTTTTAATAAAGCTGTAAAATTGAAAATTGGTGGATTAAAAACATTTATTATATGTTAACATTAAAAATATCATTTTGGTTAAAGCGCTTGCACATACTGGTGGATTAACTTTTACAGAAATGTTAAAAAAAAGATTTTTGGTAAGTACTAATGCTCTTAATATAGGACAGATGTGACATAAACTTTACACTGGGTGGTACACATACATATACTATTTTTTTACGTGTAATGTTTATTGTTTAAGATTACGGATTAGGGATATAAAGAATAAAGAACAATTTGTCCTTATTTTAAAGAATAAATAATGTTACGTATGACGTATACTGTCACACACCACATCTCATAGAATTTATCAGTGATGCACCATGTGCATCAGGCAAATATTTATTTCTCCTTCTATGTTTAAAGTGACTCAGGACTAGCCATTTGGTAAAATTATCCTGGTAATTAAGCTGGATAAATTACTGTGCTTACCAAAACATCCACCCACATCCGTTTTGTCTATTATGTGTAGGCCAGCCGAGATCCGCTACCCCCTGAGGCAATGGCTGAGATTTTTGAGGATGTCAAGGACATGGGAGTCCTGATTGGGAAAGGAGCAATATATGGACAGGTAATTTCACCCACTCTCTAACCTTCTGTATACTCATGTATGTGCTAGACTGCAGTGTGGCACCAATACATGCTGTGTCTGCAGCACAAACCTAATCGTTTTCTAAAATTCAAGCACACTTGTCATTTTGCTTACTTTCCTTTTTCTTTTTTACCTTGGATCTAAAACAGACATCTGAGCAGTAGCTCACTTTGATAATACATTAAATTACAGAAAATGTTGGTTTTGGAATTCTTCATTTCTCTGTCTGTAATTGTGCCTCCAGCTCTCCTCATCATGCTTTACTGAGACATTGTGATGTCAACACTGCTATTTAGTTCTTCTATTTATGGCTTTAGAAAACAACATGCTGCAGGTATTTTTGTGGTAGCAGAAAACTGATTATTTTCGTAAAGGAGAAAAAATCATGATGTTTTAATAGTCCAGAATCCTACAGGACTCACTTCTTAACTTGATGTTAACTGAAAAAGAGAAATTGCTGTGTATAAGCCATTTGGTTCACCTAAAATGTATTTTTATATCTAAGTATTTTTTTCTTTTCTGTATGCCCCCCACCCCCCAAATGATGGATAATTCAATACAACGGTGTCTACTGTTCCAAACCTATAACATTATTATGGATGAGTGATAAAGTCTTGTGTTTTCCTGTTAACAGTCTAAATCACTGATGCTACATAATCTCTGTTGTTCTGCTTTTATCACTCTTTAAGACCTTCCGCATCAAACCCCCCATGTGCATCACAAAGGAAGATGCTGATTTCTTCATGGCAGTCTTTGACAAGTCTGTCCGCAACTACATGGAAAGAAGATGAAAGCCTGGAAAAGGTCAGACGGATTGCTCCGTGTTAAAGAGACCCTGGTCAGCCAGAGGTGACCTTTTTTCAATATGAGTAGTAAAAGTCTCAGTATTAATAATAATAATAATAATAATAATAATAATAATGGATACTTTATTGATCCCCATGGGGAAATTACTTGTTTTTCTCTGCATTTGACCCATTCACTCAGTGAAGCAGTGGGCAGCCCACTAAGCAGTGTGTAGGGACGGTACCTTGCTCAGGGGTACCTCAGGGTAGCCGTTAAGTGGATTCGAACCGCCGACCTTCCGATCATGGGGCGACCACTTTACCTACTGAGCTATCCCTGCCCCCATAATCTTAATAACCTCATTATCTCTGTTTTTACCTTTGTATAGTGATTAAGAAGATGACATTTTCTAATTATGTTTAATGATTTTGTTATAACAAAGACTTAAACGGCCTCACTGATAAAATTGATAACTAACTTTTAGTTCATTTTGCTCTTTTAGATCTGATAACTGTGTATGATCATTTATAAAGCGATGCTTTGCTTATTACTTATGATACCACAATAATAATGAAAGCTAGAAACCAAAACCAAATCTGGTTATTCAGCAAGTTATACTTAATCATCTTACTAGGCATGTAGATGTTTACTTCTGACAGTGGATTTATTATCTTGTTATCAGTGTAAATAAATGGATAAAATCCTATTTCCACAGACCAATAAAACGTGATATTCTGGAAACACTGACATAGTGTCCAGCTGTTTTCATTGCAAGCATACAAGTGAAATAACTGTTACTGTTCACTGAATCACTGTGAGGAGCATTACGATTCCATGTAACCCTGCTGCACTCTGCAAACTGGAATACTGCTGTACTTTCAAAATCTTATTCTACTGTGACGCACTCATGTTTACATAACACTGTTTCAGTCTTACTGACCACTCAAAGTGCTTTAGACCATACATTCATATAGTGCTTTCAAGGAATTTATACATTTCATACTTAAAACACTTTATCTACCTCACATCCTGAGCCAATTTAGCGTCACCAATTAAACCAACATGCATGTCCTTGGACTGTGAGAGGAAGCTAGAGTATGCAAAGGAACCTCACACAGGAGGCCAGGGACCGGCAAGACAACAGTGCTTATTAATATATATAGCGTCCTCTCTGCAGTCAGTTGTGGCTTAAAACTGTTGTGTTACAGAGGAGACAATATGCTGCAACTTCATGCCGTAACAGAAAGTGATCACAGTCCCTAAAGCCATGCTTCTGTGTGCACCAAAGCTGATATGAAAATGACTGAGGCATCTAATGCTTGGAAATATACAGAAAAAGAAAAGGAACATTAAAAAGCAAGGCAAATGTTACCGTGATTACCGAGCAATGACATCCAGGGAAACAAAAAGAAACATGAGACTGTGAGGTTCATGGACTGAGTGCCTGCAGTTTATCGGTTTATGTGTGTGTTTTTATTACATGAGTGGCAAGTTATTGTTAAGTGTAATTCTCTCTTCTATTGTTTTAATACTGGCCTGGGGAACAAATTTTGTTCTTCTTTTTAACATGTTAAATGTCTGCCTGTCTGGATTGTACACCGTACTGCAGGAGATAAAAAAGCAACTACAACCGAATTTTTGAATGTTTTAAAAAACATTTCTGTCCATCCTGGCCTAAATGCTTTGAATAGACAACCTACAGGGTACTAATGCTGCAATAAGTCCAACTGAGTCTTCTGAAATCTCACCTCCACATACTGTGATCAACCTTTACACACGGCTATAATTTATCCTTGAATGCAATGTGGGGTGAGAACCTCTTAGCTGAGTATTAGGGTTCACATATGGAAGAGCTGTGACTTTCAAAATGTAAAATAAAAACTTATTAATTAGGAGAATATTAAAGTAGAGGAAAATAATAATAATGGATTGGATTTATATAGCGCTTTTCAAGGCACCCAAAGCGCTTTACAATTCCACTATTCATTCACTCTCACATTCACACACTGGTGAAGGCAAGCTACAGTTGTAGCCACAGCTGCCCCGGGGCAGACTGACAGAAGCGAGGCTGCCATATTGCGCCATCGGCCCCTCTGGCCAACACCAGTAGGCGGTAGGGTAAAGTGTCTTGCCCAAGGACACAACGACCAGGACAGAGACACAATGACCAGGACAGAGAGCCCAGGGATCGAACCGGCGACCTTCCGGTTATGCGCTTCCCAACCCCCTGAGCCACGGTTGCCCCTCGACCTGAACAGAAAGTGATCCTGAACAGCAGGATTTAGAAAAAATAAAAGCAAAACAAACCCTTACAGTCCCAGTTGCCTAAGAGCATCTTCTGTACTCGTAATCTGGCAAGAACCAGTACCAACCTACTATCTCAAATGGTTAACAGTGGTTATCCATTTGAGACGCTGCGGGACACTACATCTTAGAAAAAGCTCAAAGCTGCAGGTTGGCGTAAAACGGTGAAGGGAGAAGAGCTGCTGTGTGTGTGTTTGCTCAACATGTATAAAGTGGTCTCATGCATAAGTGGCCAGTGTGCAGCTTTAACAGGACAGTCCAGCTGTTTAACCAGTTTGGCCAGATTTCGCCTGGGAAGTGGCAAGTTACCATGGAGATGAGCCAAGGACAAAAGAAATGTTTGTCATGATGATCCATTAGATAGCCTTTATGTAACCAGGAGCACACTTGACTTTTTCCTACTTAAACTTCTCTGCTTGTTGGTTCATGATTTATTAAAAGTACTTTCAGGGCTACGTGATCTGTGTAAAATTGCTGTTAATGCAAGCTGCAGGACAAACACAATATATGTGTATTACTCCTAAAACAGATATAAAATCAAGACTACTGTGTTGGGAAGGTTACTTTTAAAATGTATTGCACTACAGATTACAGAATACATGCCCCCAAAATGTATTTTGTAACGTATTTCGTTACGTTACTCAATGAGAGTAATGTATTCTGAATACTTTGGATTACCTATTATATTATCATGCTTTTTACAACTACATGAATGTACTATTGCTGTGTGAATTATTACTTTTACTGAAGCTTACTTGCCATACCAACACCAACTAGATTTTTAAATCTGAATATATTTGCAGCGATCTCGTATAGGAAACTGTTTCACGCGTATATAAAACAGGTCCGCGGCTCCGAACCATAGTAAAGGGACCTCTGGCTAACACGTCAGGCTCCGTGTCGGGCTCGTAGCTTTACTTTGTTGTCTGGGTCAACTTTGCTAGCGAGAGACAGACAGAGGCGTTGAAAGGCTGCTCCAACGAAACTTATTGTTTGGGAGGAAAACAGGAACATGGTGTACAGTCGAGTCTTAATAGCTTACTTACAACTGGGCTCGTCAGGCACTCTTCTTGGCTGCAGTGGTTATTATTATATTTACATGCTTCCAGCTCCCGTTTCTGCTCGGTGACAACTCGTACTTTTCCTTTTTCTCCCTCCCTCGCTCACAGACACATAACGGGTATGGCAGTCCATTCTCCCTGCAGCACGGACTACACTGCCCATGAGGCTACATTCTTTAGGGCGATGCCTGTAACACTCTGCCTATTGCCTTCATATTAAATCATTTTTGTGAATAATTTTTTAAAATATTTCTTCACATCATTATGCGGGCCGCAAGTAGGGGTGACATGGGCCGCGAGATTGACACCCAGGCATTAGAGCCTCTTAATGCGCGTTTTGTTTGGGGCGTGGAAACCAAAAATAGAGAGGACATAGCCAAACATATGAAACAGGAAAAGACCCTTTATTTCAACAAAGTAACTGTATTCTGAATACCACCTTTTTAAACGGTAACTGTAACGGAATACAGTTACTCATATTTTGTATTTTAAATACATAACGGCGGTACATGTATTCCGTTACTCCCCAACACTGCAGGTGGGAAAAAGTTCCAAATGTATAGCACAGATCATCCGAGGTGTTAAAGTGTTTGTTTTTTTATCTGTACATAAACTCTGCTGGTCTTTGCTCAAATAAGATTTTTTACAGTGAAATCTGCCAAATGTGTCAGGCACATTTCACATTTCATTTCATTTGGATTCAAGAGTGAGCTGCTAAGTATTTGGTGGTCAAGGGCAGAGGTCACTGTGATCTCACAAACCATGATTTCATTAGAATCTCATTAATCTCATTAGAAGCTACTTTCAGCTGCTCCGTCATTCATACTTGCTTTGTTCAGATTTGTTTTAGACTAGAACTACAACTCCCAGAGGGATTTGTGTCTGCAAATCAATCAAAGTTGTGATCTTTTGCTTGTTAGTGGAAATATGTGAAACGCTTCACTACGGACCCGCCACAAAAACAGCTTATAAGATAAGAAGGGATAAACTGATGGCATTTTTATTTCCAAAATGATCAAATGTAGGAAAAGAATAGGAGGGTGTGACCATATCTTATATTTGCTCTGTTACTGAATTGATGGCACTAATCATTGGTCCCCATCTTCAGTCTGTATATACAGTAGATATCCTGCTAGCATCAGCTTCAATATGCCTTTAAATGAGTCTGAGTAAAAGCAGGAATTCTAGTTAGCTCGTATAACGTGTGCCAGTCCAGTTATTAAATGTTCTTGTCTTTGAAAAACAGAAAGGATATGCTTCCTCTGTTACACAATGTGAAGTTAATGTGGTAAAGCACTAACCAGGTTTTAACCTGATTAACTATTAACTAAAACATACAGAAAATCAGGAAAACAACAAAGGTCACGGAGCACATTTTAGACCTGCATTATTCTGAAGATCTTAAGGGCACTGTTTTCCGTTTTCTGAATTGCTTTTTCAGAAATCGAATGACAATTCACCATAAAATGAAGATCTGAAAGGATTGCCAGACTACAATGAAGGGGCCAAGAATACAATTGCTATAAGACACTCAAAAAGGCTTTCCTCAAATGTCACAGAAATGCCACGGTAAAAGTTTGATTGGTTCACAGAGTGCTTCAGAAACCCGAAAGCTTATGCTCTTCACTTTTCTTCATGCATTTTGATGTTTCTTTTTTCTTTTTTAACAGGAGCAGCACGTCAGAAATCAGCCATCAAATATTGTACGGTAGACATCCCAGAGATGCCCCCGTGCAGTTTCAAACCAGAGGAATACAAGGTAGGAAGTGATGGCACATTCATGTTCTTCTGCAAGCCCTCTCACAAATAAAAGAAAGTCATCAAATATAAAAAGAAACATACGAATCCCCAAAGACCGGGGCCAGAGCCAATCTGTACATACCGTACTAAATCATGCCACGGCAAGTCCTAAAATTCCTTATCGTTTCTTAAGGTGAAAGTGGGAGGATTTGCCTCACTGGAAGCTATTTAAGGTTTGGCCCAAGTCCATGACCTAGTAAGACCTAAATATATGGTCTTCATCTTTCCCTCCTGCCTGGCAGCTTCATCTTCATGACCAGTATTTCCCCTATTCCTTTTTTGCACATGTCCAAACCATCTCAGCCTTTCCTCTCTAACTTTAAACTTTAAACTGCCCTCTGATGTACTCATTTCCCATCCATCCTGGTCGCTCTCAATAAAAATCTTAGCATCTTCAACTCTGTCATCTCCACCTGTTATTGCTGTGTTTCTGCTGGTGCCACAGACTTTAACCCACACATCAGAACAGGTCTTACTACCATCTGGTGAATCTTACTGATATTAAATTATTATTGCTAGAGCGCCTAGGAGCTGACGATACAGTCCCTTGAGAAATCAGCACTGCTTCCTGCCTGGTGTCTTGAACAGGAAAAAATATATATTACATCAATTCAATTCAGTTTTATTCATTTATTTTTAAAGGTGCTTTCTATTGTAAGGTAGACCCTACAATAATACATACAGAGACAAACCCAACAAACATATGACCCCCTATGAGCAAGCACTTTACGACTTTTTGTTTTGTTTTGTTTTGTTGTTTTTCCATAACTTGTGTATCTGCAAATATACACATTCTGTATTTTTCATATGAAAGAAACTATACTGTGGTGGGGCTTGCTAATTTCTTGTTTTGATTTATGTATGTTATGTTTTGTTTTACTTCATATGTTTCATATGTTTCATATGTTGTTTGTTTAATTTAAGACAAAAAAAAATTAAATGAATGAGAGGTAAAACTTGAGGGGGTAGGGACAAATAAGTAAATACTTCAGCCTACTCCTTTTCAAACAAATAATGGAATGATATTTTGTAATGATTGTGAAGGCACATGTTTGAAATGTTTGAAATAAAAATGAACTGAACTGAACTGAACATTGAGAAGGAAAAACTCAGGAAGAAACTTCCGGGAGAACCAGGCTCAGGGAGGGGCGGCCATCTGCCGCGACCGGTTGGGGTGAGAGAAGAAAGACAGGATAGTAGCATAGTCGCATACACCTTTTGCAATGTAAGAAAGAGAGGATTCAGGGTCACCTGGTCCAGCCCTAACTATATACTTTACCAAAAAGGAAAATTTTAAGCCTAATCTTAAAAATAGAGATAGTGTCTGTCTCCCAAATCCAAACTGGAAGCTGGTTCCACAGAAGAGGGGGCTGAAAACTAAAGGCTCTCCCTCCCATTCTACTTTTAAGTACTCTAGGAACAACAAGGAAGCCTATAATGTGAGAGCGAAGTGCTCTAATAGGGTGATATGGTACTATAAGGTCATTAAGATAAGATGGGGCCTGATTATTTAAGACCTTGTATGTGAGGAGCAGGATTTTGAATTCAATTCTGGGTTTAACAGGAAGCCAATGAAGGGAAGAGTTACATTAAATCACTTTACATTTTATATGTATAGTATTCTTGTGATACAAGACACAGAAGATGCTTTTCTATTTGGTTCAACTGAATCTCACTGCTGACAGTGTCCGACTGGCCTTGTTCTTTTATACGTATCTGAAATAAGTCTGAAGTGGTTTTACTGAAAATACCAATGCTGTGCTGGACATTATTTAGATAAGCAAGAGATCTGTACTTCTGACTGACACAAGTATCAACTCTTTTGATCAGTTGTGAGATTTACCTGAGAGACACATCAACAGTAGTGAAGTAGCCATAGGAACAATAGCACTCCTCTGGGGCTGGTGGTGTTGAATCCATGCCACAGAGAATGAAGACTTTTCTGAAGACAAAAGATAATTTTATGCCAGCAACAATACTTGAAAAAAGTTGCATTGCTTCTGTTTTCAACAACTCTGTGTGCATTTTGGAATCAACGACACTAATTGTGATTTTCTGATTCTTACCTGACATAGGGTTTTGGATCCTCATAGTTCAGCAATAATGGTTCCTTCGCAAATGTGCAAGTCACCAGTGGGACTCCAATTCCAATCACTGATACTGCTTCTTGTATGGTGCGATGAATGATGGTCCGACACTGTTTTGGCCTTTGTGTCCTTGAGTTGCAAACAGAATTAAAAATTCTGGCCATGCGATAGTTTTCCACTTTGTCTGACTCCATCCATAATGTACCTTTCTGGATATTATAGAGGATTTTGTCAATAACCCAAATCTAATTGTAATGTTACATACGAGTACTTACTAAACAGTTAAAGTATCTGCCCCAAGCCGGCTGATTATTAGTGCACCAAAGTCAATGTTTAAATCTTTGAATGATTCTTTGGCTTCACTAGTTTTGGGATCAAGTTCACCCCCGAGCTGCTGCCATTGTCTAGGATATTACATGTTACATACAAGGATAGTAAAGTGTCAAGGCACCCTGGACCTTATTGCACCCTTACTCAGAATCATAAGGCAGACCACACCCATCTTTGAATTTTCCATTTTTACTACACACATGTAAAGTTTTGCAACTGTTATCTCACATGGTCGTGACGCTTTTGCGTTAATAAACTCTGTCCAATGTCTTCCAATAACAACCGCCAAAGTATGTAAAACCAGCTTTATAGACAAAGAAATCAGGAAGTCCTTCTTTTATGCTTTAAATGTACTACTGTGCTAACACTAATAAAAAAGTTACGACCTTCCCACTCTGTAACATCTCTTCTGCGTATTTTTAGGGTATGTCCAAAGAGCAGATGATGGAGATCCGCAAGCAGAACTGCAACCCCATGACCACGAAGATAACTTACTTAAAGAAGCCCGTGTTCATCCACCAGGGCTACATGCAGTGGCTGTGGGATGTGGATGGGAAGCGATATTTGGATTTATTTGCCGGTGTGGCGACCGTCAGTGTGGGCCACTGCCACCCGTAAGGCCGTTCTTCTTCACCGTGTATGGTTTTTGTTCTGATTTCAGTTGTTTATACAAAATTGGCTCATTCAGTTCTTTCCACTTTGACCTTTGTTTGCATAGAAAAGTGACAGCTGCGATACAGAAGCAGCTGAAGAAACTGTGGCATACTACTAACATCTACATCCATCCTGAACTGCATGAGTATTGTGACAAACTGGCCCCCTACTTACCTGATCCTCTTAAGGTGCTCTGCTACAGTCCATGAATCTAATTAGTATGAAGGCTGTTGTTAAAATGTGTCCTCTCTGGTTTCTCATCCAGGTGATTTATCTGACCAACAGCGGCTCGGAAGCCAATGAGCTTGCGATGCTGATGGCTCGCCTCCACACTGGCAACTTTGATATAATCACCTTCAGGTAAACGTCTCATTGTAACCAAGCTTAATTTGTCTATAATCATGATGGATCTTATATATATATATATATGTGTATATATATATATATATATATAGATAGATAGATAGATAGATAGAAATCTGTCCCGCCTTTCTAGTTTTACATTTAGCTGCACAGCATAAACATACTAGAGGCTGTGCCATTGGCCATTCATCCATATCCTCCTGAGAACCAGCCTATTCATTTATGTCATCTGTAATGGTCTATATCTTTTGACTTATTTGAGCTGTCCTACCCCTAAGTCCTTGTCTGGGTGGCCTCTTTTAGCTCCAGAGAGAAAGGAAATCACAAAAAAAGTTCAATGGGGAGATTCTTTTTTGCTTGGTTCTCAGGAGGATATAAGCAGGAGAAGCAATATTATGCTAATGTTTAATGTTGAGTGGATGGGCCTCAGTTGATGAACATTGGTTGACTGTTGGAATTTGCACTATATTATGTTCATGAGACAAGACAATATTTTTCTTTGTCCTTCATCACGGAGTTGGCTTTGCTTTTTATCACATTACCCTTTTTCAAGGTTAGCATTGATATACTCTAATATGAAGCCACACAAAGATGTAGATGTGCATTCAAATTCATCCCCTTTGCCACAGGAAATATAACTGATTAATTGTCATTATGTTCATTCATTACGTCCCCTTTTAATTTTATTTGAATACATTATGGGACAAAATTTAGGCTTCTGGACCTGTTGCACCATGGTATCTCTGCAAAATTCACATTTTTAATCTTGTCGTGACTTTATTAGAAAAGCAGATTATTCAAGTGTAGCTTTTTAAATGTAATAAACTGTGGAACTGTGGATAGTATTATACTGCTAGCAGCCCCCTGTGAAACTGGAGGAGAAAAATAGTTAGTAAGAAGCAGCATTAAAGGAAAGGGTGCAAAAGAGCAGCATTAACCACAGTCTTGGTAATTATAGACAAAATGTAGAACTAGGTGATGAACTTGTTGTATGTCAAGCCTCTGTATATAACCACTCACACTAGGATGGATAGGATGAAGACAAGTGTAGTGAAAGAGACCGAATCCTAGTGTAGCACCATTTTGATCATCACTGTGTATGAAGGGTACAGGAACACAGAGTAATAAATAACGGGAAAAGTAGGCGCTGAATGAGCAACTTTGAAAAAGTATATATGTAAGAGATCGAGAGACTGCCCTTCAAATCTGCAGGAGGCTTTTGCGCTGTACTTATTCCACCTTGTAAATGGGATAATAAAGAAGCTGTTGAAATGAAAAAGTCTGTCTTAAGTTGCGTATTTTCACCAGGTCAGAATCAAAGGATCAGGAGCGGCAACTGATCCTCGACAAAACCCATTAACAGTCGAAAAGAAGAACAAAAAGAGAGGATGGAAGGAAGGATGGATCGATGGATCCAGTCTAAATGGGAGGGGGTGGGGGGTGCTCACTAGTCGCAGACATCTCAAACACAGCTCCCAAAGCCCCACCCAACACTGAGCTAGCTTTTTTTAACCCTCTTATACAGCTTCTTACAGTTTTTATAAGTGATGTTGTTACCCCAACAAAAACCGGCAAAGCTGCCAACACTGCCAAACAACTGCATGATAAAACAAGTGCAGCATTTTATTACACTCAATAAAGAATTAGTGTTTGCAGAGAAAGAGTCCATGCTGCCCTTTTTTATTGAGGGCATCAGAGTTGATAGATCAATCCAGTTTGTCATCAAGTTGCACACCAAGATATTTGTATGACTACGCCACTTTGATGTCCGGCCGGCCGGCCGTCCATGTCCTACCGCTTATTCGATTTTGTGTCACAATGGCAGCAGTCTAACCATATACACCCAGACTTCTCTAACAGCTCATCCAAGAGATGTAATCTCTCCAGCGAGTCCTAGGTCTCCCCCCAGGGCCTTGTCCCGGTAGGACATATCCGAAACACCTCAACTGGCTTCTTATGATGTGGAGCTCTACTCCAATGACCAAACAATGACCAAGAGGGCGAGGAAGCCGGTTCCATCCGTTTAAAGAAATATTAGTTTCTTTAAATTTTCCATGGCCATTGCGTACCTATGACCTCATTACTTCACTTCCCAGAGCTTGTAACCATAGGTGACGGTAGGACTATAAACTGACCAGTAAATTGACTGCTCCGCTTTTACGCTCAATTCTCTCGTCAAGTTTTGATTGTATTCATGATGCGGCAGTTCTCCTTAATCCAGTTACAGAAGGCACTGACCAGGTTCCTGTATTCTTCCACCTGTACGTTCCTAATACATCCCACAATTGCTGTGTCCTCGGAATATTTTTGCATGTGGCTTATGTTAGACTTATAGTTCATGTCCACAGTGTATACTGTGAAGAAGAACAAATAAATGCTGGTGCGTGGCACCCTCAGGAAAAGCTGTGTTTACATGTATGCCACCATAGTGGTTCATTACAACCTTTCTCAGTATGTTTCCTGAATTCTCAAAAACCGATGCGGATGTGCCGTCTAGCGGTAAGGGTTTGTTGTTGGTGCGGGTACTACTTGAGCAGGCATTGCAAATAATCTTATGGGCAGCATTCCAGGTTTTATGATGTTATCTTTGTTCTGTGTTAACCATTAACTGTCAGACTGACCCAGCTGACTTGGTTTCTGCCCAATAAACAGACCATGTGCCCTGATGTGTTTAGAGGTCCTTGGGGAGGAAGCTACTGCAGGGACTCCCCTGTGCAGTCCATCAGACAGTGTAGCTGTGCTCAAGGTACACACACACACCCCTGGCTTATCACACATCAATTATCTTTATTGTCGCTCTCATAAACAGGAACATTCATCTCCATGGTCTGCACTAATAATAGCTTGCATGTGCGTGAATTGTGTGCTTACAATCGTGATGTTTATAACACTAAAAGGATGTAAAGGATAAATGGTTGTGGTCAAAAGTTAACATCTGCTCTTCCTGTGTATGAATGTTATGGTAATTTGACCCTTTTAGAGATTTCTTTGAACAGTTCTTTTCCAGGTTGACGTTATTCTACATAATGACTTAAAAAAAACAAAAGAATTGGGTGCATAAGTCAGAATGTATTTATATATTTAACTTCTGGTGCAAACCCAGTTACTTTGTTCTCTAAGCAGGCCTGAAATATGACAGAAACCACTCAGTTGAGAAAAGAGCTTCAAGCATTACTCCTAGTAGGATTTCAAATGGGGAAGAGTTAAAGTTCCCTTGAAGTTGCACCTCAGTTTGGAAGCCATCATTGAGCATTTAATCTAAATTTTAATCTAAATTTGTTGGTAACGTTGATGTTAGGGCTTTGGAAAGGCCATTCCAGAAAATTCAATTGTGTCGAAGCTTCGACATGAAGTTGAAGAATTTGGGAGTAGTCCTCCTTCATCATTATTCCAACCACTTTATGTAATTTACCTGTACCTCTAACACCAAAACAACCCCAGAGCATGATGCTACCACCACCATGCTTGACAGCTGGTATACAGTTCTTAGGTTTGAGAGCCTCCCCTTTACTCTTCAAATATTACCTTATTGTTGCCAAATAGTTTTTGGCAACAATAAGGCATTTGGCTTGCCAAGTTCAACTGCAAATTTCAGGTGTTGATATATTCAGGTGAAGGTGTTGATTGTGGAGCAGGGGATTGTTTTCTCCTCCGTCCATAGTGATGCACAACTCACGTCATTGTGGACAGTGATGCTGGTGTTCCAGCTGTTTCCAGTTCATAGCAGGCTTTCTGGTTCCTGTGTTGGTCTTGAACATCCTAACCGATTTCCTCAAATCTGGGGATTTTTCCAGACCTCGTTAAAGGGGACGCACTTTCAAATTGCATCTACTTGCTTAAAATCTGCAGATGTTTAGAAATAGCTCCACAATACCTCCCCAAATTGTGTAAAGCTCTTAGATCTTGACTGAGTTCCTTGGACTTTCCTATTGTTCTGAGTACTGGTCAATCCAGTAAGTGCTGTCAAACAAATCCTTTTTACTACCAGCTGTAGTCAATCATGATCCCTAACAGGACCTTAACAGACCTTGGCCTTGTCAAGTTGAAAGACGTTTTTTAAACCCATTATTTATTATGCATTCTGTGCAATCATTCCACCCTGGAAAAGAAGAATTACCCAAAATCACCATGTCATTTATGGCCTTGATAAGTGTGAATTTTGGTTAAATTGTTTGTTTTGCCAGGTAAATTTAGACCTTTAATAAGAGTGGTCAGAGAAAGAAAGGTCAGCGAAAGAAGTGTTTATGCCCCTGCAGTTCAAACTGCTAATCATTCACTTGTTGTAATGGTTAATCATTCTGAGGAAATTTGTAAGCCTGAGTTTCACCTAGAGTGTACCCGCAAATTCAGCGTGCTAACACACCTGCATGAGAAATGATTCTGTCTGAAACATGAAGAAAAGGCAAGTTCTTGTGGTGCAATAAACACTTTTTGAAAACATATAGACATTTGTATACTGTTACTTTTAGAAAACTGTTGTCTCTGGTCCCACAGGTGCTTGCATAGCAAATAAACATTACATTGAACAGTTAGAAGAGACATTTGCTACCAGCGTTCCAAGTCAAATTGCAGCTTTCTTTGGAGAGCCTATTCAGGTACTATATTCTTTTTATCCATGGCTATGGCTGGATTTATTTTTGACTCCGTGTGATAGTAACGGACAAACAACATTCATTTTACTAAATATATTTGTTATGCTACCACTCAGGGTTTTTTCTGCATGACTGCTTCTATTTTTGTTATTTTTTTGAATATGTTAGCAAAGGAATATAAGCGTGTTTGGTGTGTACAGGGCATGGGAGGAGCTGTACAGTACCCGAAAAACTATCTCAAGGAAGCTTACAAACTTGTAAGACAGAGAGGAGGAATCTGCATTGCTGATGAGGTCAGACACCACGAAGGTGTTATGTTTTTCTCAAAGACGAAATAAAGCAAAGACCAAACAGTATTGCAAGGCTAAGCCAATGCAGTAATTATAAAAGCGAGCTAAACTCAATTCAATGGAATTTCTTTTAGAAACTCTTGGTTTCTTTGAGTAAACTGTGGATAACTAATGTATTATGTAATTATATAATCCAATTGTGTATTATAATAATCTAATTATTAGTGAGCGATATATAGAATTTTAATATAAAAGGCATTTGCACATTACAGGTCTAGACTGGATTTGGCCGAACGGGAAGCCACTTTTGGGGTTTCCAAGGTCATGATGTCATTCCTGACATGGTTACAATGGCAAAGGGTATTGGCAATGGATTCCCAGTGGGAGCTGTTGTTACCACACCAGGTGAGATTACATTAAGATGCGCAAGTCCTAAATTCAATTAGCATGTATGGTAAATGGCCTGTATTTGTATAGCGCTTTACTTAGTCCCTAAGGACCCCAAAGTGCTTCACACTACATTCAGTCATTCACCCAGTCACACACAAATTCACACACAGGTGATGGCAAGCTACATTATAGGCACAGCCACCCTGGGGCGCACTGACAAAGGCGAGGCTGCCGGACACTGGCACCACCGGGCCCTCTGACCACCACCTGTAGGCAACGGGTGAAGTGTCTTGCCCAAGGACACAATGACCAAGACTGTCCAAGCCGGGGCTCGAACCGGCAACCTTCCGATTACAAGACGAACTGCCAACTCTTGAGCCACGATCGCTCTCAACCTCTTTTTTATGTATTTTTTTCGCTGCCCTAATTAAATTTATGTGATCCCAGCAATTTTCAATTTCAAATGCAAACACAGACTTTTTTTCCTCAGAACGTCATGCAAAATCCATTGACATAAAGCATAAACGATATAAGAGCAAACACTGACTCACGTGGTAATTACCAATACAGCGCTAGCCTTGAAAATGTATGTTTATTTCTGTGAGTGGGTGTGTAATAATAGGCTGCTGTGCGTTCATGGTAGAAACAGCTTTCACGTACTGGTCAACTTTTAGATGCACGATTTATGCTCTTAAAGACCCCACTGTCCAAAAATTAACATGAAACCCCTTGATACTTACACAAATCATTTGCAATGCATGTATTCTGAGACATTTGTATTCTGAGGCTGAAGTTTTGATTACAAGCAGCAGAGCGGAGGTGTGAGCTTGTTTATTCATGTGTGTGCGTGTGTGTTTTTTTCCAGAAATTGCTGCTTCCTTTGTGAAAGCCTCCCACTTCAACACATTCGGAGGAAATCCCTTGGCGTGTGCCGTTGCTTCATCAGTTCTCGATGTAAGAACCGATCTTCTTATTTCCATAGACGAGTTTGAGAAGTTCTTAATAAAACAGTCAGGCAAGTTTATAACTTGTCTTTTCGCCCAGTGAATGAAGATAGATTACATGTTTAGTTTTTTTTCCCTGCTACTACGCACACCTCTGTAAATCACGCACGAGTGGGGAAGTATAGTGATTTATACATCTTTTTTTATTTGTTTCTACCTTTGCTAACAAAGCAGATAAAGCTTATCACACAACACAGTGAACCAGATAAAAGCTGCAGCACATTATACATCATAAAATATACTGCTGAGTACCATTTTATATGCGGTGCCATTTTTACTTTTAAGAAACACAATGTTTGCTTCGGCAGTGGAGAGTTGACGAGGGGACTAACAACTAAAGAAAATATTAATCTGGTAGTACAAATATATTTTTGAGCAACTTGGAAGTAGCTTAAAAACATTTATGTTTGCAAACTGATTTGAGTGGTTAACATTTTTCTTTGTATAAATCTACCAATCATATATTTTCCAGATGGGACTGCATAGTGGATCAAAATTTGATCCACTTTTCTGTGTTTACAATTCCATCAGTTTTGACAACACCACTGATTCAAATGCAGCCCCAAACCATTACAGAGCCTCCACCGTGCTTTACAGATGACTGTAGACTCTCTGTTACGCACTGTTTTATCTCCTTCATACATAGTGACAATAATTAGACCCAAAAATTTCCCATTTGGATTCATCGCAGACAGCTACCCGTCCACTGGGACCATTTCTGATGATGCTTTGGTAAACAGCAGATGATGAACTGAAAGGCCATATCCATCTCCCAGGTTTTGTCAGATACTGTTCATCATATTTTTTAGGCCAGCCACTTTTTCTTTTGTCCTTCACTTCTTCAGGTTCCTCATTTTTGGTGAATACACTGCACACCTTACTGAGATATGCCAAGGTTTAACCTAATAGCTATTTAGAACCGTACAGTTTCTGCAGATTTGTCGTGATGCAAATCTGCTTCAGCACATCCCAAAGGTTCTTTAATGAGCTGAGGACTGTGGAGGCCATTTGAGTACAGTGAACTCATTGTCATGTTAAAGAAACCAGCTTTAGGGGATCTGAGCTTTACGACACAGAGTGTTGTCCAATCCAACAGACGATGGGCAAGCTGTGGTCCTACTGTCAGTAAAAATTGTGGGGCTTGTTGCTTTTCTGAAGTGGTTTAATAGCTGGTCATTTCCCCTCCTTATTAAAAGTATTTGACTATATGATTAAAGATGCCAAAGACTCCAGATCACATTTCTCCAGGTGTAAGCTGATTAAAAAGCAAAAAAGGGGCAATTTTTCCAAACCTTGAGAAGGAATCCTTTCACATTTTCCACCACGTAGCTGTAGCATGATGTAGAGCGTGGCATGGCCACAGATTTGGGTTTTTTTCAGTGTATTTGTTTTTGAAAATAAACAACAAGCACTGACTGAAATTTTTTTTTCCTAACATGCAAAACTGAACTGAATGTTGTTACCTTGTTAAGTTCAAATGATTGTACTGCATTATTTTCCTTTTTAGCAACTCGAATGGGGAAAAAATGAAGTAGAACAAAATGCTGCACATTTTATGTGGAATTCATTTCTTTTCAGACTATCAGAGAGGATAGCACACAGCACAACAGTCTTCATGTGGGCACCTATCTGATGACGCAAATGGCTGAACTCAGAGACAAATATGAGATTATCGGTGATGTCTGTGGAAAAGGCCTCCAGATCGGCGTGGAAATGGTTAAAGACAAGGTAGTGCGTTCTAAACAAGTGACTCATCTCTCGTACACCATTAGGAGTAGCAGCAGCTGTCATCTGCGCTTAAATATGTGAGCAGAGTAAATTCAGTTTGTTTTTAAAAATACTACAGTGGACCAGCAGCAGCTGTTAGCAGAGAAGATTAGCCAAACTATTCCTTCCCAAAACCCACACTGAATAAAAATCAGTCTGACTCTTCAGTTTACATATTTGGTTATGTCCAAAGGCTGATTTAACATTTCTGTCATGTTGCCTGTAAGTAAAAACTCTGAAGTCCAAAAACGTTGGGATACTGTGTAAAAACAGAAAGACTGAAAGACAGAAAAGATGCACATTTTATTCAAAATGAAACGCATCAAATGCTTAAACATTTTACTACTACCTCAAATAAATCTTATCTTACTTTGATTTTGATGGCAGCAGCGGTTCTCAGAAAGTTGGTATGTGGTGGTTGTGGGAACGAAAGGCTGGAAAAGTAACTGTTTCTGTGAACTACTGGGAATAAAATAATAACAATACTGTTTTTAACTTACATTTTTCATTTTCTGAATGAGGTTTGTGCACGCTGATCCTATTCATATGCGCCACCTTTCGTGATGTATTGTTAAACAGGAGGAAATGTGGAAGTCAAAAATGCCATTTAATACTTTAACTAAGCTTTCTGACTGAGGAAACATTAACATATTAGACCACAGAAGACATGGCGCTTGCTTTAAGGTGCTATAGAAGTAGATGAGTAATATTAGTAATACAAGATAGCACATCCTTGTGTCCTTTCATATCTTCTTTTTGAACCACAGGGCAGCAGAGAGCCGCTGCCTCCTGAAGCAATGAGTGAGATCCTTGAGGACATCAAGGACATGGGAGTCCTGATAGGCAAAGGAGGAGTGTACGGACAGGTAGGCGGAGTCACCATGAGCTGACCTATCCTTGTGTCAGTTTACAGTCATGTGGTGGAAAAAGAAAAAAAGTTTACATGACTCCATGCGAAAAACAAAATCACCCTTACCGCTACTAATCAGATTCACTTTATTTACTGATCAGTGTTAAGTGTAAACTTGTCTATAAAAGCAGAGGATTCGTCAGGCTGGCGTGGAACATTCAGCCACAATGCCACAATCTTCCCAAGAGCAATACTCGACGACACTACAAAGAAACCAAAGTTACAGACAGTGCAGGCTTCAGTCAGCATGTTGAAGTTCATGGCAGTACAATTACAAAAAGCCTGTAGGGTTGCCAGGAGAAAGAACATGACAGCACCGATTAGGTTTGCAGCGATGCATCTAAAAATCACAAGGCATCTCCTTGGGAGATTTCGCCAAAGTGGAGGCGTTTGGCCACAATACACAGCATACAAGTACAAACCAATCTAACCAACTGTCCAGCACAGTGGTGGAGGGGTGATGATTTGAGCTCGTTTTCCAGCCACAGGACTGTCTCGCAGTCACCAAGTCGCCCTTGAACTCATCTCTATACCAGACCAGAGCATTTCAGAGTCAAATGTGAGGTCATCTGTCTGGAAGCTAAAGCCTGGCCCAAATTGGCTTATGATACTCAAGGTGCTGAAAACACACAGTCAAAGTCCAGGTCACAACCTCACTAAAACACTGATGAGAACTTGAGCTGTACAAACCACAATGAACTGAAAAAGGTAAAGACGAGTGGGTCAAAATCCCTCCACAACTATGTGAGAGTCATCAGAGAGTTATTGCTGAAAAGGTTGTTTTACAAGAAACAGAATCATGGGGTGTTCTTAGTTTAAGAACCCAATACAGAGTTAGGAAATATAAGTGTAAAAATCAGCTATAAAACTATAAATATGGGACAAAAAATAACTAAATCATGATGGAGAATCTCTGTTTTGCCCTTGAGGAAGTTCACTCATCTAAACTCGTCAAACCAGCACAAGTCTTTGTTCTTCAAGAAGTGATTTGACTTACTAGACTTCACAAAAGAATGGTGGTGCACCAGCTTCTGCTTTTCTGTGCCCCGCCCTTCAGAATGTGCTTTAAAGCAGTTATTAGCAAGGATTTTTCGGTCAAACTTAGGTTTGTTTTCTTTAAAAAATTCAACAAGCGAAAGATTCAAGGCTAAAACTTTGAACAGTCTATGCGACGGCACACTCAGTCTTGAACAGGACTATCAAAAAACATGGTGTTACAATCTCCCTGCCTGCAAACTCTGAGACATACATTACAACAAAAAGTCTCTGCGGTGCAAACCACAGACTGAGCTTCCAAAAACTTTGCTGTGCATCAAAGGAAATTATTTAACTTTTTGTAATTAACCATTTACAATGACCCTACACATTTTAAAATGAATAGGAGGGAAAAAAATTGCATCAGCGTCTCCAAGGCTAAAAAACCAAATGCACTACACTAATCTCCGGGTTGAAACCAAAAAGATAACGTCTAAGCTAACGGCTGGCCTCAAAACAGCAATAACAGAGAAACCCAATAAGCTTCCACTAATGAACAAAACACTTTACAAAACAAGTCCCACAAGTTTGCCACTCCTAACCTCCAAGAGCACTCAAAAAACAAAAAAAACAAAACGGCACTAACTCAGCATGCACACCCTTCTCAGAATCCAGTGGCTGAACAGCATTTAGCTCTTGCTGCTGGAGGTAAATCTGAAGTTCCACAAATGATCTGAATGCCTTCATCTGTGGCAATCAGGTGTGAGAAACCTGAGAGAGAAAGGGAGGGAGAGCACAGCTGTCTTCCAGAAAGAGGCCAAAAGATCAGTGAATGTAGATTGTAAGTCATTGTATTCTGTTATTTATTCATTTATTTGACAGCATCCCAACCTTTTTGGAAGTTTTTTGGTGGTCTAACCTAATTACTGTGCTTGACAGCAAGTCTCTTATTCACTTTCTTATAAATTGAAGCTTTTAAAAAAATAATAAAAATGTTAATAGTAATATTAATAGCAGAAAAAGAGTACCCAGTTCATCAAAAACTTTATTTCACCTCCATCTCTGATCAAATGTCATTGTTGAAGAGAAAGTTTTATTTCATACAGCACGTCCCCGGCAGAGTGCTTTGACTGGCTGCGGAAAATACTGTAGGCGTTTTATGTTACTCATTATGAAATATTACACTGGATGAAAAACATTATATGGTGCACATTTTTTGAAAACTCCATTCAGTCGGGAATCAAAATGTCACTGCCACAATTGCTAACCTTGTATTGTTCTAGGGGAAAAAGCCAGAGCGTAACTTTTTAGATTTATTCGCAGATCAACAATGAATCAATGTGAAAGCCTCTTTACAATTTGTTTCGATGCTTAAAGCTTTTCAACTGCCTTGTCCTTGAGTTTAAAAGGCATCCTTTTCTGTAAAAGTAATTTTTTCTTTTCAATTAATGCACAGCTATTCATGCGTGATACAGTGAAGATAACAGGGACCTCATTTTAAACTTTTTCACCTATTACAAGCGATTGTTCAACAGAAAGAGGGGGGGTCTCGATTTAAAAGCAAATGCCTTTCCCGGCTTAGATATTAATTTATGCGCCCGCTCTGCCTTCAGGATAAGAAAAGAAAAATAGATTATTTCGCTCCATGAGCTCCACTCTCACCTTCTTTTTTCCTTTCTCGCACCACTTTAGACCTTCCGCATACAACCCCCCATGTGCATCACGAGGGAGGATGTAGATTTCTTCCTGGCGGTGTTTAATAAAGCAATCTCGGGCTACACGGACAGAAAATGAGCAGGTCAATGCCGAGGAGTGAACTGGAATGGAAAACCATTCAGCAAGGGACTTCTCCTTTTAAAAAAAAAACAATTAAAAATGTATTGTCTGAATGTTTCAAATTATATAAAAATGGCTCCACTGAAATCAGTCTTTTATAGTCACTGATTTTTACTGTTTCTCTAACTTCGATGTCATTTTGCTCACTTCAGATTGAATGAATAAACATTTTTGTGATCAGCCTGTAAAAATATTTGAGATGAACCGACCACAGAATTACAGTTTCATTTTGTTTTTGTCTTCCCGATAAAACTGCAAACATACGATGAAATGAATGCATGATTTTTATTCTTTTTTTTAGACACATCCAACAAGCTGTTCGCTGTTACACACGATTCCCAGAGGCATTAATGGAAGCAAGAAGCACTCCGAGAGTGCAAACCTCCACCATGAGCAGTATTTACTTATAAGAGAATAGTGTTGTATTTCATGTATATACTCATTTCATTATCTAAAACATACTGTAAGAAGTTTATATGGCAGTAAAAATCAGATACGGGCAACATGACAGATGTTTACATTGATTACAGAGACATTATGTAGCAGTAGGTCATGGATAATAGGTATTACCTCATTCCTTTTTCTCTTTCTGATGCTTTCTTTAAAGATCTAACACCTTTTAGGGTCAGCTTGAACGAAAGGCAGATGTGGGATTGTGAAATGTTAAAGTGAGGTCAGAGGTCAAATGTGACATGTTTGGTTGGAGCCTATAATGTGATATTTATGATCCCCATGTGCCAGAATCATTTCTGAAATGGTGCCGATAGAAACAGAAGCAGTTTCATTTGTAGCATAGTTTTAATGGTTAAAACAAAAATATTTTTAAACGTTTGACCCTGAAGAAGAGGTAAGAGGTCCAATGTAACATATTTAGAATCCCCATATATCATTGCCTGATCACTGATCAGGCCTAAGATTCTGACCGCTGAGACGTGAAGTCGATAACACCGATTATCTCCTCATTGTGGCACCTGTTTGCAGATGAGCTATACCAGGGAGCAGATGAACATTTTGTCCTCAAAGATGAAGCATGAACAATGGGCAAGTATCAAGATTTGAGCAGGTTTGACAGGGGCCAAATTGTGATGGCGACTGGGTCAGACCATTTCTGCACTGATCAGTATTGATCAAAAGTGGTCCAAGGTAGAAACAGTGATGAACCAATGACAGGGTCACAGGTGGCCCAGCTCACTGATGCATGCAGGGAACAAAGATTCCACAGATGGGTTAACATAGCACAAACTGCCAAAAAAGTTCATGTTGGTTCTGACAGATACAAGTGCATCATAGTTTGCTGTGTATGGGACTGCATATGTGCAGACTGGTCATGTGCCCATCTGACCTCTGTCCATCATCAAAAGCACCAACAATGGACACAGAAACATAAGAACTGGACCATGGAGTGATGGAGGTAGTGGCCTGAACTGATGATCTTCTACATCATGGATCATGGGCGATCGTGGCTCAAGAGTTTGGAGTTTGCCTTGTAATCGGAAGGTTGCCAGTTCGAGCCCTAGTCGTTGTGTCCTTGGGCAAGACACTTCACCCGTTGCCTACTGGGGGTGGTCAGAGGGCCTGGTGGCGCCAGTGTCCGGCAGCCTCGCCTCTGTCAGTGCGCCCCAGGGTGGCTGTGGCTACAATGTAGCTTGCCATCACCAGTGTGTGACTGTGTGTGTGAATGGGTGCATGACTGGATGTGTAAAGCGCTTTGGGGTCCTTAGGGACTAGTAAAAGCGCTATACAAATACAGGCCATTTACCATCACATGTATGACCAGGGCCCTATTTCAGAAAGCCGGTTTAGTGCAAACTCTGAGTAAGTACACCCTGAGTTAACGAAAACTCTGGGTTTTCGGTTTCACAAAGCGAGTTTAGATTAATTCTGAGTGAGTTACTATGACGACACACTCCGTGAAGCTAACCTGCCCCCTAGCAGGTTTACTTCAACTAACCCTGACCTTCTCCGCCTCTTTGTCGGAAACCTGACTGTAGGAAGTGTCAGACATGGCGTGCTCCTTCCTTGAAGAGCCAGTAGATGTTGAAGCCCAAATTCTCCGCAGAGCTCTCCGCCAGGAGAGAGTGATTAGAGCGCGTTTGGACATTTTATCATTTCCTGATGATTTCCTGTGTGAACGTCACCGTTTTTCAGCACAATCTATAATTCATTTGAATAACATCCTCAGGCCTAATATTGCTCATGTGACACATCGCGGACATCCTCTCAGTTCTGTACATATTATTTGTATTGCACTTCGGTTTTTTGCAAACGGGAGCTTTCTGTATAATATTGGTGACGCTGAGCACGTTTCCAAGGCTACCGTCTGTCGGGCAGTCAGGAATGTTACAGTTGCACTGAAACGTCTCCTGTACTCGTTTGTGGTGTTCCCCGGTCATAGACCCACAAGATTTATCAAAGAGGGATGCCACAAAATTGCAGGTAGCAGGATGAACAAAACTTAATTCATGATGTGGTGATATTTGAACTACTACTTACATTTTACATTTATTTTCAGGGTTCCCAGGCGTGATCGGCTGTATAGATGGCACTCACATTCCAATCATTGCTCCTTCAGTAAATGAAGGAGACTATGTGAACAGGAAGTCTTTCCACAGCATTAATGTACAGGTACATAGTTCCCTGTAGCATTTCAAACTAACAAATTATTTCATTATAGTAATGGATGCTAATTTGTGTTCTCTGCACTGTGAAGATCATATGTGATGCTGCCAACATTATCACAAATGTGGAAGCCAACTGCTCAGCCTCTGTGAGTGGTGGTGGTGGAGGACCCCCACCTGTTTTTCGGGCCTCCGCTTTTTTTCTGTTGGCTATAACGGGTCACATTTGATCATACAGAGTAAGCAAATATGTACTTGTAATGTGCTCAGATAATTTCAATAAGTGCTTACAGAAAGAAAATTAATGTAGCCTCTAACTGCAATTGATTTACATCGGACAAACAGACCAAGCACTATGGCTCATAATACAATTACACCTTACCTGTTTGGACTATATTTTTATATTTCATTTTTACTTGCTGCCAGGAACGTTTGGGGCCTGTTGGGTTGCACCTGCGCTCACATCACATCACAAAATAAAATGTATGAAATAAAAAATAAAATAAAATATAATAAAATAACGTGATAAATGGGTGGAAATCCCTAGATCAGTGTTTAAATTAACACTCACGCATTGACTCTGTCGGCTTTGTTTTGCCATGCATGCTCTCTTTCTTTTGCAGCTGAGGCTGTGTTACTTTTTTCCCGCGGAATTTGCATGTTATCGGCATATGCTGCCATCAGAATTTCGGCCTCAAGCGCTGTGAAATACATTGACCGCGCCTTCTTTCCCTCCGTCTCCATGGTGACTCGCTTGATCTGTGCTCCACTAATCAGGGCTTTATGTATCCTCGTGCGCGCGCTTAACTTGGGGTTAAAGCAACTCCGCGTTGACTGAACTAATTGTTATCAGCCTTTCTGAAACCGAATATTCCGAGTTGGACAGTTCGGGGTTACTCAACCCTGAGTATCGTGAAATAGGGCCCAGGTATGTGCATTAGCATCATCATCATCATTTTGCCCTTGAAGGAGGATTTAGAGGTCAAATGCACCATGATATTTTAAATGGTGTATATGGTATTTTCTGTGTTTAACATTTATAAGACTCATTATTTTTGAGTTAGAAGGCTTTTTGTCAAAAGTTAGCCTTGAAGACCTTGGTGGATGTAAGACCAATTTTAACAGACACACTAACAAAAACATAACCACCTTGGTCGAGGTAATGATTTCAGGGTGGTATACCAATCTGAAGCATCATCTTTATTAGTAATACCACTATAGACAAACAAGGACAGAGGTTTCCTGGAGATGTACAGATTTAATATGGGAGATAGAAGTATCACATACACATCAAAAACTCTTTCTCTCAACTGGTTTCAGTATGAAGACTGTCATAAGTTATGAAAGGCTGCTCGGAAAGTTTTATTCATTCCATTCTGGACGATTCACTTTTTGACACAACTGTATTACTGAACATTATAGTGTAATTAAAAAAACAAAAAACAAAGCTACGAGTCAGCCAGTGCTGTCCACTTTAGACCCCTTTAGAGGTTTGTTTGTTTTGTTTTTTAAGCCTTTAAGTGTCCCTGCTGAGTGAAGCTCTTTCAAGTTCAAAAGTCCAGGTCAGGATGTGTTATCTGTTCTTCTTCTTGTCTTTCTTGCTCTTGCTCATGGAGCTCTGAGGAGTATTTCCGGAGAGGGCTGTAGCGTGGCCGCTGGACTTCAGATGGTCAAACAGCTTGTTTCTTGTGGAGAACTCGTTATTGCAAGTGACACAACGGAGGTTCACTTCCTTCTGGAGGTGGAAATGGAGATAAGTGATGAAAGTGACGATTGTTTTCTAACAACAAGTGCTGCATTTGAACTAATGAGACAGGGTGAAGCATGTCTCGCCACAGTTCTCACATAATAATTAGGATTTAATTAACAATATTGTACAAAAGTCTTGAGCCACATTTTATTTCTTTAAATTAGGAAATAATGCAAACATACAAGGAAATAAAGCATATAAGTAAAAAAAGTCTTCAGTGAAGAGTAGCTGAATCAACTCAAGGTTCAGATGCATCAGATCATCTCTTTGCTGAATTTTTAAGATAGGCGATACGGTGCTACTACTTTGATCTTCCACTAGCCCTGTTTCCTAAAAAGCTTTTAAGAACACAGTCCAATCCATGCTGAGATATGAGATATTTCCAGCTCTTTGGGGAATCACTTTGTTTCCAAAAATCCAGGGGTCTTTTTGCCTGTCAAGCTGTCATCTGTTTTTTGTAGATTGCAACATCTTTAGACACTGTTGCAAAAGTGCCTAAGGACGCCGTTTAAAATAGATTCTTTGCCAATTTATCTCTGCAGTGTCAATCCAACACTGCTTTATTGCGTGAGTTAGGTGCATACTTTCTTTTTTTGTTGGAATGGTTCATATTTTTCTAGAACATTAACAAACAAAAAAAATGTCTGAAGGTTCAGGTTCAAGGACTGGACTGAAAATGAGTGAAAAAATGTCTAAAGAAAAACTCTGAAAGACCTTCAGAAAATCTGTCTCCTTGAAAGCAAAGTATAAAGAAATGTGGGGCGGCTCAAGACTTTTACACAGTACAAGAAATATTTTTAAATAATCATCTGAATTCTGGATTTTACAAACCTCAGGAAACTGTTCTCCTGTGTGCTGCTTGACGTTCTTTGGTTTGTCTTTTCCTCCTCCCTTCTTTCCCTTCGTCTTCCCAGTGCTGCAGAGGTAACATTCACATCAAGGATACATTTAAAAAAATAATTAAAAATGTTATTACGCTGCACAATTTCACCTAGGAATTGGTTGGTTCCCTCCTCTATCGCACCAAGTTGAGCCCCACACATCCTCAATACAAATGACAGAGATTATTATTATATTATTTTTTTCTCTCCATTTCTTTTCGCCCATTTCTTTAACCCAGAATGAAAGAACAAACACTAACTGTCACATTGCTACAACATGCACATTATTGTAAAGGAAAGTACTCTTGAAGGAACACAACTCAATTCATTGTTCTGTTCATTTTGTCCATCATTTGGAAAGATTTTGGGCCATGGTGACATGCTGTCAGGGCTGAGCTATATCATACCGTTCACGGTAATACCGGTAATGTTGGGCAATGATAGGAAAATGAAACCTATCGTGCCTTTGTTTACATACGCGCATGGCGGAAAAAGTATGACGGCGGCGACGCAGAATGAGAACAGCGAAAGTGGATCGTTGAATGAAACGGATGAACCAGAAGTGGTTTGTAAAAATGCTGCAACTTCAGTGTGGAACTGGTTTAGCTTTCGTCCGTCAGATACACAACAAAGCACTATTTTTGGTAGAGCATGCTAGCGGGCCGTCGTTATTACCGTGTTTTTTGGAAAATACGGCACACTTAAAATCAATCCTTTGATTTTCTGACAATCGACAGTGCCCCTTATAATCCCGTGTGCCTTATGTATGAATTCTGGTTGTGTTTACTGACCTCGAAACGATTTTATGTACACGGCGCTCGAAAATCTGTCAAATGTTTCAGTACGACTTTGCTAAGCTACGAAGCCGCACCGCTTGATGGATTGTCGTAGCATTACTGCAGGCACCTCGCGGAGTGATACGTACTGTGCTTCAACATAATATTACCGTATTGTGTGTGTATAACCCCTTTTTAAGTTTTGTGGATATTATACATGGTTATGCTGAGAATATGTCGGCCAATTTCCACTGGAAATGCCTTTTTGGTTAAACTGTCAGCAAGGAATTTGCATTTGCACTGTTAAATTTTTATATAACTTTAATGCACATAAAAAACAGCTGCTTGTTTAAGTGAAAATACATTGATGGGGTTTTTTTTGCACTAATAAAGTTGAGGAGTTGTAAAGTATTTTGTCTAGTGTCAATTATACCGTCAGTTATATCATTATCGCAAATTTTCAAATGTATATCGTGATAAATATTTTGGGTCATGCTGTCCCCTCACTTTTAATAGACTTAACAGGTACTCGTGGCAGCTTTCAAACTAACTCAGAGTTCCTTGCTTCGTTAACTATTACACCACCTATCTCACTCACTCAAACACACACATATCAAATAAAGTGCTCAGGATAAAGTTTAAGGACAGTCTTGTAAGTATAAAAGCACTACAGGAATCTGACTCAAGAACCTCGGGAACAGGAACAACACCGCAGAGTTAACGAGCCATTTAGAAACAATCTGCAGCTAATCAAAAATTTGACATAAACATTAACAAGAGATTGTGCATGTAAGACTGAGAGCTCATATATTCAGCCATGTAGATATATATATATGTGTTAAACGGGTATTAATTTTACACCCTGCCAGGCCAAAAAAGTGAGAGCCTTACTCTGGGTGATTACTGCAGTGATTAATGTTTCGGCTGGTAGCAGGTCATTTAACAGCTTTAGCAGCTTCTTAATTCTTGCTGGACCAAGTTGTTCAAGATCCCCATGTTTTATGATCTGGCCATTGCTGTGGCGATGGCTTGGGGAAATAAGGGAGCGGCCAAGAAGTAAAAACAACTCAGAAGATTGTTGAAACAACTCAAATTGAATTAAGAGCTGCCTGTGCGATATCAAAACCTGGAAGGGTAGTGCTGAAAGTGAGAGCATTTTCACTCCTACAATACGACGTTTACTCAAGGGACAGGGACTGAACAGCTGTGTAACCTTAAGAAAACCATTTATCAGTGAGGCTAAAGGACACAAAAGGCTTCAGTTTGCCAGGGAGGATTAACACTGGACTCAATGGAAAAAAGTCACGTGGTCCAAGTCTAGATTTACCCTTTGTCAGATTGATTGGTGCATTAGAGTAAGGGGGCTACATAAGTAACTGACATAAGAGGGCTGACGCTGTTGCTGACATTCACGCTTATATTTGTTCTTATGCATTATGTGTTAATTAGCGTGTGGTTTTGCCAGCAGATCAAAAAAAATAAAATTCTGAGAATTTTTTTCCACTCTTTGTTGTCGTCAGTTGTTTTTCTGGGACAAAAACAAAACAAGTAGCCGGACATGCACAGGAGGAATGAGTAGTTGTTGGCTGTGTTGACTCAACGTGTAGTTCCAAGGTCACATCATCTAACTACGTCAGGTTAAGGGTGCAGATTTCCCACTGGAGCATAAACCCCCAGAGGCGGATGAAGTGATGCACCCATCATGCCTAGCGTCTTGCTTCAGTTGGTCGGGTCTAGCTTCAGCAGTGAGGTCAGCTGACTACCTTAATAAACTGAATGACCACATTTTTTCCCACCATTACATTTTTCCTTTCCCTGATGGCACAGCTATACTACAAGATGGGAACGCCAGGATTAATCTGGCACATGAAACATGTCCAGATCTCACAGAGAATCTTTGGGATGTGCTAGAACCGACTTTACGCAGCAATCCGAATTTCCCGTTAATACAAGCTTTTGGTGAAAAAAATACACAAACAACAAAAATGAACAGCCATGCAGTGTATACCATCTTAGCTCAGGTTCTCAGCATGCTTCAACTTCAGCAAGACAGAAAAAAGAGAGAGACAGAGAGAGAGACAGAGAGAGAGAGAGAGAAAACAACAAAACAAAAGCAACACTTGACCAGAAGACAGACCTAGAGACAGATAAGAAACCGAACTGACCTCTTGACCTCTGTGGGAGGTAGATCATCCTGCTTCTCAGGCTCCGTGGGGTCGTCTGCTGACTTCTTGGAGGCATCTTCCTCACAGGTGGTCAGTGCTGGTTCTTCCTCGTCTTCCTCCCCTGGAGCATTTTGCTATGGCATTGGAAAGAGAGGGCAGAAGTCTTCAGAAAGATTCAATTCACAAAACCAGGCAAGAACAACACAAGCGATGATGGTGATGATGGTACGCACTGGGGCCGCTTTCTGCTGTTTTCTTTTCCGCTTCTGTTTTTTGGACAGCCTACAGGAGTAGAAAGAGAGCTCAATAAAAACAACTCAACCTTTTTAATACGATGCATCACCAAGAAGTTAAACAATTAGTATGCTATTAAATGGACTAAATGGGAGCCAAGCGCCACTAAATGGATTGTTTTCACTTATTTGTGCATTCATATTTGTATTACCTCTCCTTTGCATTTTCTCCACACTGCCTGATTTTTACATTTCCTAATGGATTTCTGATTACATTATGCTTGCCAATCAGGGTAGCAGAACAGTAAAAATCAAGTTTTGAGAAGGAAAAAAGACATAAAAAAATACAAAATTAAATATATACTTTTGCCTTGGCTTTTCCTCTTCCTCCTCTTCCCCCTCATTTTCATTCTCACTTCCCTCCAGATGCAAACCAAGTGCATCGTCTTCCTCCTCCAGCTGTTGCCTTAGCAAAGCCACCATCTCCCGATGCTTTTTAGACTTCTCGTGGTTTTTCATGCTGTGAAGAGGTGGTGAAGAAAGGGGGAGAAAAAATATAAAGCGTGATGCACACAGATAACAGTGATGACGCTGTTCAAACTCATCTGAGATATATATAAAACAAAGAAAAGTTGCAACCTTTTTGAGTGCAGTGCTGAAAAGGTAACGTTTCACACTCACGCTTTATCTGACTTGAAGGATTTGTCGCACGCTGGGCAGTACAGATCATCGTAATCGTCAATCGTCAGCTCGTCTCCATCCGGCTGCTCGGCCTCTGTGATTGAACATTTACATGCATTTAGTGTAGAGAGACAGCCAGCAAACAGGAGGCTTTACTGTACACAAGCTTTAAATCCTTAAAGTTGGATTAATGCTGCATTCCTTTTACCCTGAAAGTCGAGGAACCAGAGCTGACCATGTTCCAGTTATAGCCCTAGTCATAGCCAGAAAAACAGGCAGAGTTTTTTCTGTTTGATTTTTTTTTTTTTTTCTCCTATCAAAGTAGACCCTCTCAGTCATCACTGACAGCAGCTTTCTTCTGTTTTCCTTCATTAAAAAAAAGGCGCTGCAGCTCGTTCATGGAAAGAACATAGTTGGTTCTCTTTATGGCTCGTTTAGGGAGTCACAAATCACAACAGCACAGTACAGATTAAAATTCTACACTTGCTGCTGCCATCTTGGATTATAAAAGTCAGGGATTTTTGAGTGGGAACTTGGGATTTCGGACTTCCCATTTAATATGAACCACAGCATTAATGTTGATATAATATCAGCACCAATTGTATTTATTAGCACATTTATTTAAACTCAATATGCTTAAGACAAAAATCTAAAAACATACAAACCTGCAAGAGTTTAAGATGAAAACACAAAAAGTAAAATACAAAAAACACACACACATAATGTGTGTAAGTTATTAACAGCAAGCCTGTGATAATAAAAGTGGTTCCGTCTGTTTCTGAGTGTATGCACAGATTTGATTGACCTCAGGTTTGCAGGCAGCTTATTCCAAAGAACAGGACAGGACTCAGACAGTGTTCAGTTCCTGCTGTTCATGCCAGAAAACTGAGGAAAGTTGTGACTGGATATGCTTATTATCAGAGATTTTATAAAAGGAGGAGATCTAGCACACAAAGGCTCCTGAACTTGATCCTACATGGGATGGTGGTTGTCCCACTTTGCTCACAGACAGCCAATCGGCCACTGAATCAGCTGCCTGTGGTGGCAAAAAGTATTCAATGCATCAACAGTTTTCTAAGTAAATACATTTCTAAAGGTGCTATTGACATGAAATTTTCACCATATGTTAGTAACAACCCATCCAATTCACACATGCAAATAATTGGAGGTTTGATTCAAGTTTTTTGTAATAATGAGAAAAGACACAGGGAAGAAAGGAAGGAGCAATAAGGTGTGGAAAGTCATAACAGAAGCTGAAATCTATCAGCAATTACAAAGCAATCTTGCCACTTAGTGCAAATTATTATCAGCTGTTCAGTCCCAACTGATGGCTTATAAAAAAGATGTCTCATTACCAAGGTAATGAAACAAGAAACATCTCATGATGCGTAAAACCAGTGAGCTCTCACAAAACATACTGATAGCAGTATGTTTTGAAGGTTCCAGTGGGCACTGTTGGGGTTATAATCCAGAGGTGGAAAGAACACAATTTCATCATGAACCGACCATGGACAGATGTTCCCCGCAAGATGGACCAGGCTTAGAAGAGTTGTCCAAGAGCCAAGCACCACAAATACTGGGAGAGTACAGTCTGGTCAGATGAGACCAACATTGAACCCTTTGGATGCCATAACACACCATGTTTGGAAGTCAAAAGGCCCTGCATATCACCCCAAAAACACCATACCAACAGTGTAGTTTGGAGGTGGGAACATCACAGTGTGGGGCTGTTTTTCAGCATGTGGCACTGGAACGCTTCATCTAATTGAAGAACGGATGAATGAAAAAAATGTACCGGGACATTCTTGATAATAATCTGCTGCCATCTAGCAGGATGATGAAGATGAAACGAGGGTGGATGTTTCAGCGAGACAATAATCCCAAACACACAGCCAAGGAGACTCAACTGGTTTCAGAGAAAGAAAATAAAGTGGCTAGAATGGCCCAGCCAACCACCTGACCTGAATCCAATTTAAAAATCTATGGAAAGAGCTAAAGCTCAGAATTTATAGACGGGGCTCACGGAGCCTTCAGGATTTTAAAGATGTTTGTGTGGAAGAATGGGCCAAAGTCAATGCATGCGACTAGTTTCTCCATGCAGGAGGCATCTTGAAGGCTGCTAATATTCAGATGCTTGTCATATGCTCAACTATTGGAATATCTGTTCAGGACTCGACAGTAAACGATCAAAGCCAGCAATGAGCACAACCGAAAAACTCACAATTGGCAATTTAAAAATCTGATATTCTGATATAACAGTCGATTTTTTTCCCTGTCAGCCACACCAAACATCTGTAATTATTTATTTACTCTTTTATGCTCTACTGGGCTCGGGTCAACTGATTCTTGTGTTTGTGGCATTCCAATTGCGTGCCTAAAAACAGGGAAGTTTCAGAGTGGCCTCTAGTGGACAAACTGTGCAATATCAACACAATCATAACATGGTTAATATCTAATATCAGCTGATAATATCGGCATGCCAATAAATTGGTTGGGCTCAACTGAACATGCAACAGCTGCATGCAGACAGTGTCACACCAATAAAAATGAACACATCACAGCCATTAATCATAAATCAGAAACAAACAAGACACAGTTTAAGGCTACGGCCGCTGCGACTGAGTCACCCCGAGTCGGCACTCATGATCACAGATGATCAGCCTCGCCGGCATTCGGTGAACTCTCTACTTCCGTTTTATGCAGCCGCAGCGGAAGGTGCACCGACTCCCGCTGAATTCACCACCAGCTGCGCCGCTGTTTCAATGCACGATTAGCCTTTCTTCAGGGTCGGCCGTAATACAAACATTATTCCAAGCGATACAATGTCGTCAGATAATGCAAAGGTCCTCATAAAAAATTCGCTCTATGACCTTTCGAGGCCATGCGCTGATCTACAGCCCAGCCTTGGATTTCTCTAACTCATAAAAAAAAAAAAAAAGATGTATTGCATGTCACTGAACTGCACTAACTTTAATGACATTGGCTACAGTAACTGTTTACATTCCTACAATTATTTACTTTTTGATACAAGCAGCTTTGAGAAGACCATTCATTATTGTACTACTTGCCATATATCATTTAAAATATAAAAAACATAAAGCAAACAAGGAAATGCTTCCAGTATGTTGCAAAATCCGTGACTGTTTTCTCAGACATGGACTCGATATATGCTCGTGTCTCAGATGTAAAAAAACCCCAACAAGAACAATAATAAAAAACTTCTTTTTTTCAGTATCTGCATCCAGCATCAGTTCATCCAACACTGCATTTACTGAAAACTTTACGCCCACACGACCAACACAGCTTTTTCCCTGCAGACTGCGCCTCAACCTTCATAGTTAAGGTAGCTGTGTTACATCACTTAGAACTCCTAGTCAAGTGCAGTTATGGGAGTAGCATGTCCAGTTCATCTGTATATGGATGTGTCCGTCTCTGATGTGCTGTTGAAGGTTGGAAAGTTAGAAAGCCTATAAACAGATGGGATAAATCCAGGTTTTAATTGGTCTACTGTTTACCAGTAAATGTGTCATCACTGTTTACATATTTGAGGGACCGCATGTTGTGTAGCTATGGAGCTGACCTTCTGAGGGCCCCTTTATAGCTGCCGTTCGGCACGACAAAGTTGATGTCAAATTGACGTCATGTCTGCTGTCGCAAGCCGCAGTTTCTGCCGGTCGTGAACCTCTCGATTTTTGAAACCTAGCGTGTTGCGCCCTTGCCGCTGAGTTGCAGGCATGAGTGCGTGATTGTGTCGGTTTGTAATGATTTATCAGTGCAGAAGGTCAGAGACTGACACATTATACAGAAGTTGCTATAGTTCTAAAAGATCAGACTTAACTGCTCCCACACCAGAGCTGACACGAAGGTGTTGTCTGAGTAACGACACCTATCGTTCAGCAGAATACTGCAGCGATGAGCATTAATACTTGTTGCTGTGTGGTGACGTTACCGACGGCGTATGACATATAATGGGGACACAAGTGTGACATGAGAGAAGGTAACCCTTACCTCCGCCTTCTTCGCTGTTCTTCTCCAGCTCCTCTTCCTCACTTTCAGATGCATCTCCAAACTCTTTTCCGTACTGAGCTTCTATCTGCTGCAGCTCCTTCTCGAGTTCAGACATGGCCGCCCAGCTCTGCTCCTTATACTCCTCTGCCAGTCTTGGATGGACATACAGAGCAGTGTCAGGAAGAAATTTTAAAAACAAAAACTCAAATCTGTCCCCAGCTACTCATCTTTTACTCACTTGGCCTGTTTGAGCTTCTGCTGCCGTCTCAGCTCCTCCACTTTCTTAATCTTCTCGGCATTCTGCTCCTCCACCAGTTTCCTGTGGGCCTGCACGCGGCGGTCGCGCTTACGCACAAAGGCCACCAGCTGTCGCACCAGATCGTTGCGCTCCTTTCGAGCTTTTTCTCGAGTCTTTTTGTTCTCCTTCTCCATGGCCCTCTTCTCCCAGCGGTTGGAGGCCTGCCTCGTATCGTACTCCTCCTTCCAAGCAAAGTTTTTGCGAGTGCAGAAGCTTTGCCAGTAGCCATAAAACACATGCACTACCTGCGATGCAAACACAGAGAAAGCAAGACTTGAAGAGCAGAACACAGATCTTTGTTTGTTTTACGCACGGGAAGTAGAAGCTAAAGGAAAACAAAAAAAAACTGCTTTCTGTTTGAAACAGCTGCTGACGTGTGTTTTAAAGCCTTACGGTATCGTAATCACTCTGCGAGTCCCCGAAGGGAGGAAACTCCTCTTCCTCTTCCTCATCTTCCACCTTGCTGTGTTCCATCTCCTCCTTAACAATGGACTCAAAAAGATTCCTGTAAACGGTGTAAAAGCCCTAGGGAGAAAGGAAACAGTAAAAGAAAAAATCTGAGAGACACAAAGAATTTTCTTTCCCACAGTCCCTCAGGGCAGCGCTGCCAGAACGATCAGCGAATGCTGATGCAGTAGCTGGGTTCAGGGTCAAGGCAGGGGCATGCTGTGTAGGCTGAGATGGTACAGCAATATACTTCAGAGTCTACCCTGACCCTCTAGTTCATTGTCATAGCACAAATATTCCACTAGGGGTCAGTCTCGCTCATCAGACACCTTCAACAGCCATTAATGAGCGGTCCACTGAAGCACATTGAAGATGGGAAGATAAAGGATCTCAGATAAATCTCCATCATTAAAATTTACAGCTGTGATCTTTGATTCTAACAAACGACAATCAGCTGATACCACGATCGACCAAAAAACGAATTTGTAGTCTTCAAGTAGGATCTACTTTGATAGTGAACCCCAACTTGATTTGGACCAAGCACACATCAGTTTCATTTTAGACAACAGCGTAACCTCCAAGACTGCACATACAGCTGCATTCAGCTCCAGTGGTTCTTTGTCAAATATATATTTTGGAAATTGAGACAAAAAATATATAAATAAAAAGCCTTGGTAGAAATTTTAATGCTTGCTTTACCTTGGTTTCTTTTATTAATTCACTTTACTACTCTCTCCACACTTTGGCTACGTCCACGCTAGCCTGGATGAATTTGAAAACTGTGTTTTTGTCTGAAAACGCTGCGCGACCACACATCGTTTTCGGTCGTTTTCACAGAGTTGTGCGTCCACATTGAAACGGCCGAAAACGCTTACGTTCCAGTACTGCATATATGTGAAACGCAAGACGATTCAACCTACCTCATTCCTGTCTACCGTTTATTTACTTGCCGGCTCTTTGAAACGTCGCAGCAAAATGCTGAGGAAAAGCCCCGAGTTTTTTCAATGGACTAACAATGAGGTGGAGTTGTTGCTGTGAGTAACACAAAAGTACAAAGTTGAAAAACGAAGACAATTAAAGAATTTGAAGAAAAGCTGTTATCTCAGGTGTGAGTGGTGCCACAGCTCCAGAGTTGAGTTTCTCTTCCAAATGGCCCCAAACAACTTATGTGGGATTTGTTTTGAGTTCCAGGGCATTTTTATTACAGCCATGGTTATCACACATCCTATCGAGTTTATCTCACATGGTTTACGCTCCTGGTAAGCCTCACAAACTTAAGCCTTGAATATACTTTCAATATCCACGAGTCTGCAACGGTCTGCTTGGGTAAGAGTGACGTGATGTTTGTTGAGCGGTAAACACTAGGGTCCACATGGACTCCAGTAGACGCCATGTCTGCAGTAGAGTATAATGACAGCTTTAAAACAATTTCTTTTCACGCCCACCAACAGATGCAGCACAGAGAAAAAAAATTACATCATGTTGGCCGGTAGTGTTTTTTGCCTTATTGAATTTCCTACTTTTTTCAATACGCATTTTTATATTTCTGGTCAAAAAAACTAAATTGTGTTAAATAATCTGATGGCTTGAGGCAACACCACCCTTTGCACACGCGATCAAACCCACATATACCTTCTCGTCATCTCCGTAGCCTGAGTAACATGTGACCGTGAAGTACTGCAGCAGGTCAATGCTGTCGTCTTCATAATCCCCACTGAGCCCTCCTTTCAGCAAAGCCTCCCTGTGATTGTCATACCTGTAACACAGGAACAGCCAGAAGCACCAATACAATTTATCAAGTCTGCACAAACCAGTACAGCTCAGACTATGAGCAAGGCTCTGGAATCTGAGGGTCGCATTATTCGGACTGCCGTGTTTGTACGAACCAAGCTCTCTCCTGTGGGTCACTCAGGACGTCATAAGCTGCCTGAATCAACTTGAACTGCTCTGCTGCTTCCTCTGCATTGTCCAAGTTTTTATCTGAAAGTTTCAGAAGGAAAAAAAACAAACACTTTGTATTAGAGGGACTCCCTTGCCTAAAAGACTTATTGATAACCCCATGAAGCAGCAAATCATGATGGTGACATGTTGGTGCAAGAAACAAATAAAGAGATGAGAAATCCGACAAACACAACACAGTCTATAGCAGTGAATTCCTGCAGTGATGTCAGAAAAACACTCACAGCGATGTCACAGTTCTGAACTGACATCTTTTCCTGTTGTAAATGTTGTGATAACTATTTAAATGCTGTCCCTGACCCAACAGCCTAACTAAACAGGACTACAAATAAACTGAAAAGGGCAAACCCTCCCCGAAAACCAACTAAGACTAAACGGCTTAAATTGTAACTACAGTTTTTTAAGTATTCAAAAATTAGATTCTACGATAACTCAACATTAAATCCACTCCCACAATGCTAAATGTTATACACGTATATCTTAGAAGATGCTAACGTCTCAGTACCATTATTATACTGACAGGTTACTACCACTCACCAGGATGCCACTTCAAGGCCAATTTACGATAAGCTTTCTTCAAATCATCGTCTCCCGCGTCACGTTTCACACCCAACACTTCATAGTGACACTTCATTTTTAAGAGCAATCAAATAAACAGAATCAATGATCACGTTGTCCCAGGTGAGGTTAACGGTAGCATTCGACTAGCGACCGGCTAGCACACCCGCTGTATCTCTGAAAAAGTCAGACTTATTTAGCGGTAGCGACAGTAGTGTGATGTTAGCCCTTACATGTTTACTGTTTCTGTCACTTACAAACACCTTCTATATCTGAAGTTACTTTTAAACGCGTCTTGACACCGTAATACACACCACTGTGTGCGGGACTGTCTGAGCTGAAGCCGCTAAATCTCGCGAGATTTCTTCTTTGCTTCTTTCAAATACCAGTAAATTCAAAGGTGTGGCTGATCTTTGTTGCCCTCTATAGTTCAAACTTGATCTGTGATTTTTTTTTTCCAGACTCAGAAGTTGTTAATTAATGTTAAAAATAAATACAATAAATAAAATTAAAATTAAAATCCGACTTCTGGTGAAAAATACGTGAAGCATTCAAATCAAGTCCTTTCCGTTCATCACATTAGCAAATGCTGCAGGTTAGATTAGCCTTTCAGCATATGTTTTAATCCCCCCCCATTTTCCCTTGGGGGTTGCCAGTTTTGCTGCTCTCTCTTCACAAACTGGAAGCACATCACTTTAACTTTCCGTGGTTACAGATCAGAAGGTATCACTACACTTCCTCTCATGCATTTATCCATCAGTTAACTAATTTCCTTTTAATCAGTCTGTATCAAAAACTTCATTTGAAACAAAGTGTCTTTTTTGTGTGTGCATCCTTACATTTGGTTTCAATTTCCTTAATATCCTGTGCATGCGCCCTGATTTTCTGTCTTTTAACAAAACCCCAAACTTAAAATCTGTGGTAGTTTCAAGTTCCATTTTCAAAGTTTGACTCTTTAACTTTACATTTACATTCTAGTTCAATTATTAGTGTCAAATCATAACAAATGCTATCTCACAGTGCTTTGCATTGCAGGTTCAAGACATTTAAACTTCCCTTCAGTAGAAAGAAGCCATCTGGAAGACAAAAAGCAGTGTTAATGGCGTGTACCAGTGACACACAAATGCCTGGAGAGTAAAAGAAAAGAGAGGCGATGTCTACCCACCTTTGTACTTTTAACACTTGTACTTCTTAACCCTGAGGAACCAATGGGGTCAGATCCGACCCCATTGGTTTACTAGGGAAACGATGGGGTCAAATTTGACCCCATGGGTTCTCCAGGGTTAAATTATCTCCTGGATTTTACAAAGAGGCAATAAAGGGAAGCTAATACGAGAGAAATACATGTGTTTTACTGTCACAGTCAATCTTTCACTACTCGTTCCTCCACATCCCTGTCTTCACGAGCTCATGGCGCCCTCTAGTGCTAACAAGAAAGCTTGATGCTTGTTGAAATAACTACTAAAGACCTAAATTTAGTATGTACCTCGCTGAAAACAAAGGTAATTTACAAGACACCCAAACTGCCACACCTCTGTGTTTTATTCTTTTATAATCAATCATTCACTCACCCACCGTGCTCCACCTTAGTCATTGTGAGCACATGAAAACCTACTTAGAACTAAACTTGAGTCATGTTACAATAAAAAATTAAAGAGGACCTTACATATTTTAAATCTGCCTTCATCTCGTGTTTATGGAGGTCAAAGATGAAAAATAAAACCTATATATAATGTTCAAAAACAAGTAAAACAGCGGCTTGTGTCAGCGGGTTTTGGATTTAGTCCATGGTTACATAAATCTCTGTTTGGGACAATGCAGTAATAATTGCAGAGGTCTTTTTATTTTTATTTTTTTTCCTAATCTACTTTGTTCTGATTAATGCCTTTTGTGTATGTTTCTCCACACGCAACCCTTTGCGTGTCTGCAGTATTGTTTCCACCAACAGGAAGGAGCAGGTAATTATAAGCAGATTAGGAAGTGGTAACAATGACTTGAATGCTATTCTTCTTCATATAGGAAAACATCCCACTGGGTATTGTCATCATCAGTGCCCAGAAAAGAAAAGACATCAGGGCTCATGATGACATTAATAAGGGAATAATAAAAGGAAAGAAAAAAGACCTATGGGTGCATGGCTGCAAGGGTTAGGATATATGTTGTGTGACAGCAGAGATGAAGATGAGGACTTTGTGTGGTGCAGGCAGCCTGGAAACCGTGGCAGCAACATAAGCGTCTTGTCATACTGTATTTCAAAAATAACCAGCCGTTATCAGCATCCTGTACCCTAACATTGGTGATCAGGATAAGCGGTCACACATAGCTGGTTACCAACTCACTTGGTCAACTGAGCAAGTTCTGGGGGAAATGATTATTCAATCCCTTGCAGAATTAGTTTGCTCGTTTACAAAGAAATGTCTCTAAAGAAACAGTCTCTAATCTTCACGGTAGTTTTAATGGAGAGACACAAAAGATAAAACCAGAAAATATAAAACACACACACACACACACATTACATAAAAGGTATGTACCTGTACTTTTACAGTATTTGGTGAGGAAGAAACACTTTTTGGCTAGTAAAGCGGTAAGACGTTTCTTATAGTTGGTCACCAGGTTGGCAACCAGATCAGGAGGGATTTTGGCCCTTCTCTCTAAATCCTTGTGGTTTCTTGGCTGCCACTTGGCAACTGGAAGCTTCAGCTCCTTCCACAGATGTTCAATAGGAAAATTGGACCTTTGGTGTGGTGAAGCTGTCTTGTACTTAGCAGAAAAGGAGTCCGAAAGCATGACGTTTTCACCTCCATGCTTGACTGTGGGAATAGTGTTCGGGTTGGGTTGATGCCATGCATGATTTTTAGTTTCTTTTGACCACAGTACTTTCTCCCAAGTCTTCTCTGCTTCATTTAGATGTTCACTGGCAACTAGATGGGCTTTAACATTTGCCTTATCGAGCACGGGGACCTTGGTGGTGCTGCAAGACGTCAATGCACTGCAGCATAGTGTGTTATCAAAGGTCTTCTTAGTGATGGTGGTCCCAACTGCCTTCAGAGCCTCCTGTATAGTTTTAGACTGATCTACTATTTTCCTCATGATTATCTTCATCCTATGAGGGAAGATCTTTCATGGAGTACTAGACCGAGGGTGACCAATGATTATTTTATATTTCTTCCATTTCCAAATATTTGCAACAATTTTCCCTTTCTCTCTAAGCTTCTTGCTGATGGTTTAGAGCTCAGTCAAGCCTTGTGCAGGCCTCCAATCTGTCCCTTACATCCTTTGGCAGCTCTTTGGTTTTGCCCATGGTGGTGGAGAGATGCTTTTTTCTGGATTATAAATTGATATTATCCCTCTTTCATTTAAAAATGAAACTAGCAAAACATGAGAAAAATGAGAGAATCTTCATTTCTTTGGCAATGAGCAAACTTACATTTCCCCACTGTAGGTGTGAGCACGTTCACATGCAAGGGGTGATTTGGCAATCACACTGATTATTACATTAACAGAGAATCAAAATAACACAGCTACTAAATCGGCGACATGAGAGAAAAAAAAACTGTACTGTTTTGTGTTAAAAGTGCTAGTAAGTAAGTAAAATTTATTTATATAGCGCTTTTCACAGATAAAAATCACAAAGTGCTTTACAACACAGGAAATGGGAACATAAAAACAATATAACAGTAAATAAAGTGTATTGCTGTATGAATTTGTGAGTGCTTTCAGTGTTTTGGACAGTAAGACGGGAAAAGAGCTACATATTGGTAAAGTGTAGCTGACTTCAAGGCAGGAAGAAAAGCTGGGAAAAATGCCAATTGTGCGAGTTAACAAATTTATCAGTATCACAACTTTATCATTTAGGAATTGTGACATTGATCAAGAGTTCAGTCGGTGGAGAGTTCATACTTGTTCATCTCTAATCTGGCGTTGTGCCAGAAAGTGTTTTTTACATGTAAGATGTTTGCTTGTATTGGTAATGCATAATGGACCTTCCATGTGTACGGACATGTGCAGGTATATATGTCTGTATATGTATACATATGTATATTTAGTGTGTACATGTGTGTGTGTACATGTCTATAAATAGGAATAGTAGTGGTACAATAGCTATATCAAGCTATATAGTTTATGTCTTCCATATTTCCAATTATATCCATAATCACATACTGTGTATGCTACCACTGTATATAGTGCATTATCTTACTTTTTTTCATTGATTGTACTTATTTGTATTTTTGTATTTCCTTCTGATATCTGTACCTGAGCTGAGGTGATGCAAAAATTTCCCCGTTGTGGGATCAATAAAGTCTTATCTTATCTTATCTTATCTTATCTTATCTTAAACAGACAGAAGGACTCTGGCCAAAATAACATCTCTGATGAACAGAGTCTCCCACCCCATGCATGTAAATGTTGCTGAACTGCAGAGCTCCGTCAGAGACAGACTGCTGCATCCTAGATGCATGAAGGAGCGTTTCCGCAGGTCCTTCCTCCCTGCAGCTGTCAGACTGTACAATCAAAACGTTCCCAACAAACACAGATGTTTACATCAGTGCTGTAACTTGCACTATTTTATCAACCGATTCACACTATAACCTGGGTTTGCCTCTTATCTTTATTTAATTTTATTTAATTTAATAACGGTACAGTACTCTGTTTTTGGTAACCATTGCCTCTCATGTAAATATGTAAAAATTGTGTATGTTTCTGTTCTGTGTCTTGGGCACTGTTTGTTTGTATATGTGTCTTTCTTGCTGCTGTTACATCCAAATTTCCCCTTGTGGGACAATTAAAGGATTATTCTCTTCTCTTCTAGTTTATTTAAAAACATGACTTATTATTGTACCTACATTATAACCAATCAAGTCCTTTTTGGGCACCTGAAATATCTTTATAGAACTATAACGCTAATTTGTTGCCATTTCTGATACAGTCCCCTCAAAGACATTTTGAATGTCAACAAGACTCTTTAATGGTCATATAAAATTAACCTTACCAAAAACTAATTTCATTTTCTACCTTGTAGCAAGAATGTTGTTTGTGGCTCAAGATGACCTAATAGCGATCATAAGGGAAACATTTGGCACATGCTTCACATGTTATAGGCCAACAAGTCAATTACAGCAATTAAAATACGAGTCATCACTTTTTTGGCGAATACCAGAAAGAACTTTTTGGCAGACGATCACTTAAGGTTCAGAATGAGTTACCATGGCGATGTAACCCGGTAACTGATTGACCTTTTTAGTACAGGGAACCCAGGGTTCATCCTGGAGCTACTTAACAAATAGGCTGTGTCCAAATTCAAGGTCTGCACGCCAGTGTTGCCAACTCCTCAGTAAGGAAAATCACTATTGGTTGTCCTAAAAGTCGCTAGAAGTCGCCAAATGACGCCATCACCTAATTTGCATAATTGATCATGCTAATGTAATTGTAACCTACGTTGTTGGAGAGAGAAATAACATCGTGGAAGAGACATAAAGTGAGTAAAAACGTCCTAAATGCAGTTAGAATTTATTTGGAACTACAAATTAAATTTCTTTTAGCAATTATTGTTTTTTAATGTCACAATTCCAACCCTGCTCCTTTATCCGGGCCTGGACCGGCAAAAGTGACCCGAAATTGGCACTCTGGTGGAGTTACTTTGTGTGTGAGAGTGTGTGTTTATAAGTAGTTTTAAACCTTGTGATCTACAAAACAGCATAACAGTAAAAGAAGAATTGACTGCGTTACAGTCAGTGCGGGAGCAGCGACTTCGCTCATGCGCGATTCATTTGCCGTTTGGACGCACAGGTGTGAACGTCTCCTGCCCTGATAGCAGTTGGGGGAGGACTATCCTCCGCCTGGGAGCGCTTTGGCATATATATATATATATATATATATATATATATATATATATATATATATATATATATATATATATATATATATATATATATATATATATATGTGTGTGTGTGTGTGTGTGTGTATATCATAATAATCTGACAATACTATTATATAGGCCATATTATATTTACATTACCACAGTGAGATGATTTTAGTCTCATGAACAACATTAACTAATTGTTATTTACTAACTAATCTTACATGACTGTTCAGCACAGAAATGACGCCCAACAATCATGTTTTACAGTCCTGTGGTCTCAGCCTCAGATACTCAACTAATCAAAGTGATGTCATGACAAAAATGAATGACCAACAAAACATTTTTCTCCTTCATTTCTGTCAAACAATGCTGTATGTAACGTGTCTCGCGGTTAGTATCATGGTTGCTAGGCAACCTGTACAGCGCGACCGTCCCATTTCACAAGCCTCTCACTTCCGCACTTCTCGTACTTCTAGTACTTACCGTACGTAGTATGCGTAGTGCGCGTACTTCAAGCGTGCAGACCCTGAATTGGGACACAGCCATAGAATGGGTTAGGCAGGCAGGTGGAGGCAGGAATTGGCATCATGCCACTCCTGTCTCTATGGCAGGCAGGAGTTACATAAATGAACGAATAAATGAATAATTTTTTTCCAATGCCAGGGTTGAAAAAGGGGATCTTTCTTTCTTTCTTCTAGAGCCTCCATCCAAAAAAGACGTTGGGGTACCATCTCCAGGACACTAGAGGTCAGTCTAACTTTTGTTTTATGTTATATTTTTTTCTTCGGATAAGTTTTAGGAGACTTGCGTGTGCGTGCAAACATGTCGCCGTTCAAGAGAAAACGTGCCGGCCAGGATTCCGTTGATTTCAAGCCGAAAAAAGGAAAACTGGTACCAGATGAAGGCAAAGGCCTAGAGGAAGTGGGAAGAGAGAAGGAACATGAGATCACGGTGCCAGCACCGATCTCTCAGGTCAGAGTTATAGCGTGTTATTGTCCACTGAACTATTTTAGCTGGTGCGCCAACTTCAGTTTACCAACTACGCGCTACTTTACTTACTTATCTATAACCTACTCAGTGTGTAGCATCAGATAGAGGAATTCGTTATATCCTAACATTCCCAATCTGATATCGACACAGATATGAACCAAACTGCCTTCTTAAACGTACAGTCGGTATTTAAGGCTAATTAATAGTAAAAAGAAAGAATGTTGTGCTCAAAAATATGATAGTGTGTTATTACGTTCCTTTCAACAAATTGATGCGTTTTAATAAACGCATCGTTAACCCATTAAAAATACATAAATGGCTCGTGATTTTTTTTTTGGCGGCGGCCATGTTCCCCCAGCTTATTTAAATACAGTGGCCGGGAAGGACATTTCCACCTACTCGCATTTTACATGTGAGGCTGAAGCTTGGCTACATGTGTAAAACACCAAAGGAAGAGAACTCGTAGAACTCGAACTATGAGGCTAATTTAAATTCGTGCCTTCGTCTTCAGACTCAAGACTTGAAGGATTATGCTTGTGTTTTATGGTTGTGGAGAAGGGGTCCCCTTCATCAAAGAAACAAAAATGCAAAGGAAAAGAGAGAAGCTCACCAGCATTTTAAGAAAACGTCATCCTCGTTATCCTCACCTCAAGCCAGTGCTTTTGTACATGGAAACAACATGCTAATTTGTTCCTGATGTTGTTGCTGTTACTCATAGTCACTGGCTAAACAACAACAGCACTTGGCTATAAAGTAGACTCAGTGTCCCAAAAAGGTTTTGCTGTAATAAGCAGTTTGCTTACATCGGAGGGTTTATTCACAAAGCATCAAAACAGCAGCTTTTACCAACAGAAAGGTTCAGCATATCCTCAATAACTCACCTCAGTATGGAGGTCAAAGGTCACTGACCTGTACTACTTCCACAAAGTTTGACGGTCTCTTCCAGATTGAATAAATGTGGATCCCTCTTACCTAGAATTGACAGCTGAGGTAAACAATGGACCAACAGCCTTCCGCAGACAGGGAAAAACTCCCGGGCAGACCCATATCTGTTCTGAACCGTAGTAGAAGAACGCCGTTTCTTTGCTTTTGTTGCATTTTAAGACTGAAATTGCAAACTGGTATTTGTTTTAGTTCAATGTTCTGAGCTAAACTGTTTTTAACAGGGCAAATGGACCAACAAGGAAAGAGTTCTGATTTTCTCCTCCAGAGGGATCAACTTCAGAACCAGACACCTGATGCAGGACCTGAGGACCATGATGCCTCATGCAAAGGCAGGTTAGTGTCATGTAGCACTGACCTACAGCATTGCTTCACACAAACACCTGTGTTATCTGTCTTACCTTACTAACCCACAAATCTTGTGCTTAGACACAAAAATGGACAGAAAGGATAAGCTGTTTGTCATAAACGAGGTAAGTTTGCTGTTTAACATCTTAGTTTACTCTTACATAACATATGTAAAGCATCCAGGAGAATAAAGTCATTTGTTTGGCAGGTTTGTGAGATCAAAAACTGCAACAAGTGCCTCTATTTTGAGGCCAAGAAGAAGCAGGACCTCTACATGTGGTGAGAATTTCATTGGTATTACATCTCGTGTACATCAGACTCATAGGAGAGCCAATCTGAACTAAGTTCAATCATGTTCTTGTCCTGTAGGATTTCAAACAGCCCCCATGGCCCTTCTGCAAAGTTCCTAGTCCAGAACAGTAAGTTATTTCGCCACCAAAGCCCTCAAATGCAGCAATCATTTGTTATACGTTGGGAAAAATAATTGCATTGCCCCTCCTCTTTGACAGTTCACACACTGGCCGAACTCAAACTGACAGGAAACTGCCTCAAAGGATCCAGGCCGCTGCTCTCGTTTGATCCTGTGAGTAGAACTGGGTCATAAAGCCGGGAGTAATAAATTAGACTTGCTGTTAGTTTATAAGCAGTATGTCTTTATTCCGAATTTGTTGCACTATGAGTCTCATCAACACCACATCAGATATTTATGGTTTAGTGTAGTCAAGGAAATAGGGATGGGAATTGGTAAGAATTTAGCGATTCCAAGATCAATATCATTTATCGATTTGATTACTTATCGATTGTCATTGGGTCCGTTTTGAAAGTCACCACAGTTGCTAAGAAGCAATATAGAAATTACCTTCATGCAAATTAACTGCATGCTGTGGGTTAAATGTTTGAGCAGGTTACACAGAACATGTTAGACATATTACACAGAACACGTTACTTAATTACTCCCTGGAAAAATAATTCCTTACAGTACTCGTTACATTACTTTCATGTTACTCTATAACTTAGCTGAAACACACTATTTAACAATATAAACCTGAGGCTACAACCCCACACACTAACACAAGTCCCTAATGAGAACACTAAGATCTTTCTCTTGGAGAATACAAAGCAGACCACACAAGTGCCGAAGTTGTGTTAGCAGCATAATGCAGTTTTTTCTGTCCAGTTTTCCACTTAACCATTTATCTCAGTCTTTTGTGCAATAAAAGTAAGTGTCCATATCCACGCTCCAGACTGCGTCGCCACTTTCCTCCTCGGACAGGTGAACCGTGCAGGAACCAATAAGAGCGATCGATAGAAAGGCAGAATAACAATTCCAAGGAATTGGACTTCTGGGAATCGGTTTTCTACATAAACTGGTTCTCAATTCCCATCCCTACAAATAGCGTCACAAAACTCTGCACAATGTCTTCGCTCTGATATAAAATTCTCGGCCTGTGATCTGAATAGTGAAAGTTTTTTTGTGTTTAAGTTGAATTTAAGAAAAAACGCCTGAGCAAGAGCTGAAGTTTTTATTTTTACTCTTTATTTTCTTCAACAGAAATTCGATAAGGAGCCTCACTATGCTTTACTGAAAGAGCTCTTCATCCAGGTGCGTTTCCAGGACAGCGTGAATGTAAACTGATTGCAGTTTTTGACACTTTCAGTCTAAAGTCCGATTACATATCATGTTTTTATTGTAAGAACGGAGCAGATGTGATTTTTTTTTTTTTTTTTTAAACATTTTTTTCTTGAAGAGTTGAACAAATTGTATTTTCTGACTGAACTCATTCATTTTTTCTGTTGTAGACCTTTTCCACCCCACGCTACCATCCTAAGAGTCAGCCTTTTGTGGACCATGTTTTCACCTTCACCATTGCAGACAACAGGATTTGGTTTCGAAACTACCAGGTACTCTTCTGCCATACTTTTCTAAATTTCATTTGATATTTTATCCCTGGCTTGAGCAGATTCCGAATGAAATATTTCTTATTTTCCTCTGGCTGTGTTCAGATCATTGAGGAAGATGGCTCTCTAGTGGAGATTGGGCCTCGCTTTGTTCTTAACCTCATGAAGATCTTTCAGGGGAGCTTTGGGGGGCCTACGCTCTATGAAAACCCAGACTTCCGTTCTCCTAACATGGTAAAAATCCATTGCACGATAGCTGAAGTTACAATTAATGTTCCTGATATACTAATGTTCTTACATCGAACATCTCTCTGTATGCTCCTGCAGCACCGGAGAGAGATGCGACTGGCAGCGGCAGCCAAAGTGCGAGAGAAGCAGATGGTAAAGGAGATGCAGAAAGGAAAGAAGACGTCTGCGAAGGAGGACCTGGAAAGTGACGTTACAGCGGATGTCTTCCTGACACCGGCTGAGGAAAAGCCCGCTGACATTCAGATGGAAGCGCCTGAGACGAAAGTGGTGAAGAAAAAACAAAAAGCTTTCAAAAGACAAAGGATGCAGATGGCACGCAGGTAACTGGATGGACTGCAATAAGCTGAGTGAATGCTGCTGCCATTATTCAGTAAAAATATGGGAATGTCACCACACAGTCAGGACTCAAGTACAGTATTAGAAACAGTCCTTGGGAAAATATGCATCATGTTTTGTTGCCCCAGTTTATGAACTCCTTTCTTCTTTTTCTAATAAACAAGTTTTTCTTGATGTAATGTTTATTGAGTTGGAGTAAAAACTCTTTTCTATGTCATAGAAATAAAATACCAACTTGATCTCTGTATCCTGTGATGTATACTCCATAAAAGGCTTTTGGAATAGTGTCAGCATAGACTTGGAGGAAGTGTGTCCACAGCTTAAGAGAAATCACACCTATTCAAAATAGGTAGAATAGGTGTTGTTTTAGATCACTGTCTAGTTGTTTTAGATCAGTGAGCTGGGTCTAATGTGTCCTGTTTTACAGGCTGTCAGCCATCTGGAAGCATATGTCAAAAGACGAGCTCTGATATGCAAATATAAAGAGAGCTGCATTTAACAAGTAGACTCAAATTCAGGAGTAACATTCACAAATTGTGAGACTTATGACTGAAAACAGCTGAGTCACCATAGTAATCAATAGAGTACTTGAACACACATCGAACATGCCTCTGTATACTCCTGCAGCACATCGAGCTACGATTATGACGTGTGGCGTAATCATAGAGAGCATAAGAACATCTCTCAAATCTGGCAAATGATGAATCAGTTCATTTTCTGTTTACTCCACTGTGCCCATTACAAGTCCGGCATTTTCTCCATACCTGCCTCCTCTGGCAAACTGGACTCCGGTGTGTAGTTAAGGTGCTTATTACAAGTCAGATTTGAATCTGGTGTTCTCAGTTCTCTTCCACCTCCTCATCGGGACAGCAGTAATATTCTACGAAGCAGATCTGTCCGTCGTCGTTCCTGACCAGGTACTGCAGAGAGAGGAAGCCCCGGTTGTCTGTCCTGACGGAGACTTTACAGGACAAAGCCAAGGCTTTGGTGGACGGCTTCAGGAGGGACATCTTGTATCTGTTTGCAGACAGAATACAAACAAAGCATTACACGGGGATACGCTGAAACTATGCCTAAACTATTTCTCTTGCAGAGATTTTTAACATGATACGATAGAAAGACCAAGAAAACACTTAACACTGGATCCAGGAGTGCTGACTCATTAGTGTCAGCATATCCAGTTGCAGTTGTAAATGTCATTATTTTTCTGTGCTTTTTATTCAGTTACAAGTCAAATGTATCCAGTTAACAAGCTCTATTACATAAGTTATAACAAGTCTGCTTTTAAGGAGATGTAAAGGGGACGAAGAGTCACCGGGGAAATGATTATAATCCTAAACACCTGCATGCAGGTGCTGCAACGTCCTGTGGCCAGACCTCTGGTTAGGAGCCATGCTGGCAATTACAGTTTGCACACAAGTATACAACACAAGGTCAAACCATGGGAGTCTACTTGAGTGAAGTATTTCCAATTCCAGGAATTTCTAGAGCGCCTACAAGGTGAGTGTATACCTATCCGAGTTCATACTTAGGTTAAGGACACTGGCACTAGTTATTAGTGTGTGCACACAAGTGAGTGTCAATATTTTCAAAGCTTAGTTTGTTAATAATAAAAAATATTATCACTGCCCTTTGGTTATTATTATTTTCCCAAAACATAAGCCACAAAATGCTCAGAATTACAATCAAATAAAACAAACTAGATTTAAAGAAAATAAAATGCTAAACAACAGTTTAATACAAATATATTCCAGCATTTCTTATGTTTCATTAAAAATGACTTCTACCATTGCTGGAGGTCATCATTTACAGTCTAGTTTGTTGGCATTACCCGACTGATGCTGGAGAATCTGATCAACTTTGTTGTCCAAGGGTATATTTGACACAGTGACTGAACAGATATACTAATTTTATGACTCTCAAAGGAAAGATGTGTATATTTGGTTATAACTTTTTAATATTTGGATTTATTCATGTCAACATCTTCAACTTTTTCACATTATGATCAGAGTTACCTGCCTGGCAACCATGCGTGAACAGGCATGTAAAAGGGTCAAGACTGAAAATGAGAGTAAAGTCAGTCACAGACAGTCGTGACTGACTTTACAGCGAGATAAAGATCACACATTTTCTGCTATGTCATTCTCTACTGTGTATGACATTTGGTTTTAGTCGCTGTGTTGGTGCTTCCTGTCCTCCCAGTCCACCTATGGCTAGTTTGTGTTCTCTACAGTCTAAATAATCTGCGCATGTGTTCGTGTGCTAACCTGTTCGTTTGTGTCTCGGTGCACTTAAACAGCTCCATCATGTCCGAGTCTTTGGAGTAATCATAATGAGCATTTCCAGCATTCCCAAACGTTGACAACCTTAGAAAATCAACAAATCAAATAATAATAATATAAATGAAAGGTAAAAAGAGCAGCACTTTCAAAAATAATGCAGAGGGGGCAAAGTTAGACTGCAAACTACCTCAGCACACTGATAATGAATGACAGGAAAAAGATCTATTTTGTTACAACAAATCCTTGAAGAAAGTCACTGTGCCTACCTTTAGCTTAGCTATACATTATATTTAGTGTTAGCTTCAATCAGATCGATACAATCCAGCATAAAACATGCCTCAACTTTACCGTTAAGAAGACTTAGTTTCCCAGAAGTGGATTATGTCTAATCCCAAATACTTTTCCCAGTGGATATCGTCAGTGATTTTTCTTTTAAGAGCTTTACACACCAGACTTATAAAAAGAATTAATTTGAAGATTTTGTGCGTTGAAAATGTTTTTCGGACTCCGATATTTTTCAATTTTCAGAACGAGAATAAAGAGATCTGCCAATCAAACCACTGCATTTGGTAGCAAAAGTCTACTTGTAGCTTAAAACACACACCGGTACTGAAAACTGGTGATGCAGCAAAAGTAAACAACACAATTTCAATACAGAAACACAATCAGTTCTACAAAATGACTTCTCTGCCCCCTCAGATGTGATCCTAACTCTGCCCACAAGAATTCAAACTACCCTAATGACATCTGGAAAGATGTACATACATAAGCGGTCGTGATTCAGCTTCAACTTCTGAATGAAACCGCAAAATTCTCCCTGTTGCTCTGAACCTAGAGTCTCTGTTTCTACCATTTCAGTGTTTACATATGTTGTGTACTAAATTCTGAATTTCATCTGTCCCCCCCCCAATGCTCTTGGTGTGTAAAGGACTTTACAGTCATTTTAAACACAGTGATTTTTTTTAAGGTCAGCAACGTAATCATAAACCAGCACGACACTGTAGAAAAAGTACAGTAAGGACAGCACACCTGAAGTATGGTTGGCTGGGGGACATGGTAATCTGTAGCACTTCACTAGTCATGTCCAGTTCAGAGAAGGCTTCCTTCAAACTCTCTGACTGCAAGATCACCTACAAAAGAGCCAGGGATACATCAGTTGTTACTGAGTTGTGTTTCCTGTTTTTCTAACACCTGCAAATAGTGTTATGCCCGTTGGATTTGTAAAGTAAGGAAACCAGAGAAACTGTCATTTCTGAACTGATTCGTTTGCATTGGTTTATTGTTTCCCATCTGATTTTTTTGTATATTTAATATTCCAGTTTTAATAACAGAAAAAGTGAAATTAACCTTGTTCGTGACATTAGTGCTGCAGAACTCAAAGTCAATCGGTTCTTCTGGTTCTTGCGTGTTAATCTTGCACACGGTCACTACACCACCTTCCTCCAGGAACAACGTCAGAGGGTACCCATACCCCCTGTAGCACATCCGCAAGGCTGTTGATACACCTGCAGCATCACAAGAAACAGATAAAAAGCATGTTGAGTCCCATCTCAGGTGGGGTTTTTTTTTAATTCGTTTATTTTTATGAATTTTACCTGGTGTTGTGGTTCCACCAAATATATTGAGGCAATCAAGGAGAACAGTGAGGTTGATCTGAAAAGCCACCAGATCTTCTCTTATGGTGAACTCTTGGAAGATCTCAGCCTGGGAGACATGAGTACAACTTCACTAAGGTATCAGTATTATAGGATTAAACACAAAGTAAACATACCTGCTCATTTAAGTATGTTCACTGACAAAATACAAGAGAAACACACCTGGATGAAGGCATTGGCCTGCAGACATTTCGAGTCCTCCACTGTGACCTTAAGGCCGTTGGTTGTAGCTGTGAAGATGGCGTGATCTTTGAAGGTGATTGCTTTCAGGATGTTGGAGAGATTGCGAGCATTGTCCAAATTCGCCACTAAAACGTACTGTTCGTCATCGCCTTGCGACTGAGTGGAGAGAGGCATTTTAGCGCTGAAAAAAGGCGCACAGATACCCGCTGTGAGGTCCCTGTAAAGGTAAACACATCGAATTAGCCGCTCCAATCATACATCACATGCGCATGAAGGTAAAACTTTGTTGAATGGCGTATCTTTTATATTCTAAATCGGACAGAATGTAAATGCGCCAAAGTGATTTGTGTCGATTCTACAACACACACACACACACACACCGAACTGTCACTTTGCTTTTACTGAAGTACTAAGCTTGTAAGCTTTTTTTTTTTTTACTGTGGCTCGCTTGGAGTTTAAAACGACGTAAAACACGAATTAACGGTAATATAATTTACATTTGTACAATCTAGATTCTCCTATACATTAATGTATTTAAAATATTCTCCCCAGAAAAACTGTAACTACCTTCGTGTCTCTTATAAAGCTGTTACGCAGCAGTTCTTGTGATTGTTTTTGAAGAAAGGCGCCCGGTGATGAACAACTTCCGCCTGTCGCTCTTCTTCTACGGAAGTTGGATTAAAGTACGTCTTACGTCAGCAACATTCCAGATATTTCGCCATAAAACATACTCTGCCCATCGGTAGTGCGTGACAACATCATTTTGTGATTGGGAGAGGTGAGAGTCTTTATTCTTTTTTCCTCGTGTAACAGTTCAAATCTTTTTATTTTCCTGTCTGAACTTTGGTGACAGTTTTTCATAACAAGCTACCGGGTGTGATATGACGCTAGCTTTAGCTCACTGTTTTATTTGAGCTTAGAGAGCATGAAACCAATAGTGTGTCAACTGTGTCAAGTTAAAAAATGATCGAAAAACAATTTACAGCACACAACAACAGAAATCACGAACAGAGTAATTTGTGTAGTCGTGTGAAAGAAAGCTTCCTTCCACCGTTAACTAAGGTAGCTCAGGTTAGCTTTGAAAACGTCAGTATGGCTGACAGGTCGCTCGGTGTGGAAGACCCAAGCTGCCAGAATAAATAAAACAAACAAAATAATAAACGTCTCAGTACAGTCATTTTTAACGTATATAGACCAGAAGAGTTTAAAATTAACGTAGGCAGTAATTGTTGTAAATATGCCATAAATTTCTTTTTTAAATTTGTGTAACCTATTTATAAAGCAAGATTCTGTTACTTTTCAAATTATGTACACATTTCTGTCATTTCAACCAATATGTTTTTTGCTTTATTTTCGTGTTTTAAAGTGCATGTTGGATTGTTTGATGTGGGGTTTTTGTTTTTGTTTTTGTCGTTTTTGTTTGTTTGTTTGTTTTTTAATTATTGTATAAATGTTAATAAATTCATGAAATGTTAGTAAATCATTCTACAGGAACCTTGTAGCAATATCTCAACAACCAACCATAAACTTACTATGTTTTTTTTTTTTTTTACAACTCACAATATTTTTTCTCTGTTGTAGGTTTTTCCATTTTTACCAGCTATGGTGTGCATTCCCTGTATTGTGATTCCTGTCCTCTTGTGGGTCTACAAGAGGTTCCTGGAGCCTTATCTCTATCCTTTTATTTCACCCATTATTAATATATTCTGGAGCAAAAAGGCAGTGCAGGAGACCAGTGCTAATGACCAAAAAGTTAGTGAAAAGAGTAATGGGACTTGCAAGGTAAGTAAATGGAAAATTTTTGTGATGTTTTCATTAAGAAACTTAAAAATAATTATGGAAATATTTCCCAGCTCTGGTATATAGAGCGAATATATCTAAAAATGATAGTAAAACTAATAGGAGCCACTCAAAGGGTCTCTGTGTTGTGTCATTTTTAACGTATAAGTTTCATAGTTATTTGATTTGAAGTTTTAAAAAAAAATTTCACTCATGTTTTTCAGCCTGAAAGCAACGGCGAGGCCACTGCTAATGGATCTACAATAGCAACGGATAAGAAGACAGACTGACGCCTCAAAATATATTCAATGCTTCAGAAACAATGTAAATATTTAATTCTTCTAGAGAAACTATAAATTAACTTATAAATCACCTTAGAATTAATTGGATTTTATAACCTTCCAATTGTTATTTGGAGCTTGTTTTTATTTTTGTCATCCATCTTGTTGATATATTTTCTGTTAATCATTAATTGATACAGCTGTTTATTGTATTGAAGGACATAGATTTTGTAAGTTAAACTTTAAGCATAAATAATGAATAAAATAAACAAGACCTCTTAAGTGCTTCTGCTGCTTTTTCTTCATTTTGAATAATGTGTTCTCTTCATATTTGAGTTGTTAAGAAAGCTGTTTTGTTCATATAACTTTGAAATAATTAAAATAAATATGAAAGAATGTTAGCAACTTGACACGAAAGTAGAATAGAATAGAATTAGAATAGAATTCAACTTTATTGTCATTGCACATGCACAGGTACAGGGCAACGAAATGCAGTTTGCATCCATCCAGAAGTGCTTTAGTGATATAGATATATTACAATATATATTAGCAATAATATAGATATGTGAGTATATTACAGAAATGGGTCTATTATGGTATGTTATAATGTACACGGTATGAAGTATGTTGTGAATATTCTATAACTATAAGTATGTACAGGCTGTAGTGAGTACAAGCTATGTACAGGATATGAACAGGATATAAATATGAAAAACTATACAGAATATGAAATGAAATAAATAACTTTACAGAATCTGGGATATACAGCTATACAGAAATGGGAACTATGCAAGTTGTAAACAGTTGTAGGATTAAAGATTATCGAATGTACAGAATGATTATTTACACAGAGCTATACAGTAGTGCAGTTAAGATAAGTGAGGGTGTAGATAGTTTCTACAGAGGCTATATAAAGTGCTAGTGGTTGTGAGTGGTGGTTCAGTCCATGTTGTTATTGTGTTTGAGGGTACAGTTGTCCATTGTGGGTGTGTGTATGTTCAGTCCATGAGTTTAACGTGGGTCAGATGTCAGGAGGCAGAGTTCAGGAGTCTGACAGCTGTGGGGAAGAAGCTGTTCCGGTACCTGGTGGTCTTAGTCCGGAGGCTCCTGTAGCGCCTCCCAGAGGGCAGGAGGGTGAAGAGTCCATGTGATGGGTGACTGGGGTCTTTGATGATTTTCCCAGCCCTTTTCAGACACCGCTTCCTGTAGATGTCTTTTATGGCAGGAAGTGGTGCTCCGGCGATGCGCTGGGCAGTTTTCACGACCCTCTGCAACGCCTTCCGGTCCGAGGCAGAGCAGTTCCCGTACCAGACTGTTATACAGTTGGTCAGGATGCTCTCGATGGTGCAGCAATAGAAGTTCACCAGGGTGTCTGAGGACAGGTGGTTCTTCCTCAGAGTCCTCAAGAAGAAGAGGCGCTGGTGAGCCTTCTTGACCAGCTTGGAGCAGTTGGTCGTCCAGGTGAGATCCTCGGAGATGTGGACTCCCAGGAACTTGAAGCTGCTCACACGCTCCACAGCCGTCCCCTTAATGTGGATGGGTGGATGTGGGTCAGCATTCCTCCTGTAGTCCACGATGAGCTCCTTGGTCTTCTCGGTGTTAAGCAGCAGGTTGTTTCTGTCGCACCACTCAGCCAGACGATCCACCTCCTCCCTGTAGGCGGCCTCATCGTTGTCACTGATGAGGCCAATCACCGTGGTGTCATCTGCAAACTTAATGATGGTGTTGGAACCATCAGCAGGTCTGCAGTCGTGGGTGAAGAGGGAGTAGAGTATAAGTAGGTATAAACTAAAAATTTAGACCTGACATTTATGTGTACTGCCAGTAGTAACAGTGTTGCATGTACAGTGCAAGAATTACTCCAGACATAGAAGCAGCTGGGAAACGTTTGTCTTTGTCACACATTGCTCAAAAAGGAAAAATATAGTTAATAACATTTAATATCTTTATAGTATTGGAATATACCCTACACTGATCAGCCACATTTAAGCCAGTGAAGTGAATGCTATTATTGACTTGTTACTGTGTCTGCATATGTTCTGTTGTGTAACTTGGCTTCCCCTTATTCAAACACGTTCACCATGATGCTGACCGGGCTGCCAATTTTCCAAGATGCCTCAGGACACCCCATAATTCGAAATATATATGCTTAAAATCACCTAGCAATAGCCTAAAATAAAAGTTTTTTTTTTAAACATATAAACAACATGTACTGCCACTATTATTTTTTTTAATCTTATGTTATTAATATATATTTTGCTGTTAGTTTACGAACAGCCGAAACAATGCGATAGCATGGGCATGCACTAGTTATTAAAAAAATGTAAAATAGAGAAGTTATAAAAATAGAGGGCAGCAGTTCTATAGCTTCCAACCAGACGAACACACGAAGAAGATGTAGTAAACGCCCATATGTCGTCATTACGCACAGGGTGGCTACGTGGAAAACATGGAGGAAAGGAGTATGTAGAGTAAACTTAACTGTCTGAATTACAAAACAATTTCAGACCCTTTCCTTTGTCATTCGTACTTAATAAATCAACTGGACTAAACTTCAGGTCACTTTAAAAGACAGTAGTCGCCCCTGAACGGTCCTGGGAATCGGCAGAGCCGCGGAGAGCTGAGAGAAGCGTTTATGACAGGTAAGCTGAGCGGTCAGCTGGCTGCTCTCTGTATATGCGTTATTAACCACTGGCTAAACCAAAGCACTCCTCAATGAGAAATTTATTAGCGCCTGTTTCATTCTTATGTGGGACTTTGAGTTTATATTGTTTACTGTGAAAACTGCTAAGCTGCAGGCTATTTCCTGCGCTTGAAATCAGTATGGTCAAGCTAACGTCGTGCAAGTAGATTTAAAAAAAATATTTAAATAGTGTCATTTAAAGTAAATGTTGAAATAATATAATGAATATGAAAACGTAATTTTAGCTCTTGCTGGAGAAAGAAAAATTGTCCTTTATGGTTTAGCACTGCAAATATTGTAAATACTGTACTCCACTTCACTTATGCTGACTACACCTGTGTGTCTAAGGTGTGTCGTTAGAAAAAAAACAAAAGCCATGTCCTGGTTCAGTGTGTGTCGTCCTGCTGTGATGCTGTGAACTTTGGCTTTCAAGGATGAGTTTGTGTTTGAGTTGGTGAGATCTGTTTTACAGGTTTTGTAATGCACGAACATGAAGAACCAGGAGTGTATATAGACTGGCTCTCACTCGTATATAGCACTCTTGCGCTTAAGCTCTGAGAGCACTTTATACAGCACGTGTCATCACAACTTTACACACAGACACACTCACACATATTCATACAAGCACATTTTATATGTCTAAGTGCTTTTAATCAAACATTTACACTCCAGTGAATGCAACTCTGGGTTCAGTGTCTTCCCCATGCAACCTGCAGTAGCCAGGGATCGAACCTATCCAATTGAACCACAGTCATCCCTGGCACCCCTGGTGCCCTTGTTTCTTAAAGCCCAAAGCGACAAGGATGGCCTCTGTCTATTCCTATTTAGATCTGAGTGTAGGAGATGTATAAATGTAAGCAGAAGCTCATTCATTCTCACATTAACCTTAATGAACTTGCTAACTCTGTAGTTAATTTGAAGCCCAGTTGTTTATTGTTTGTGCCTCCAAAGATTAAAGCATTTTCTTTGTCCCAGGTTTTGGCATATGCCTGGTGAAAAAGCAGTGAAGAGCAGCGAGTCTGGCTGAGCACAGCCAGCAAAGATGGGAGCCAACACCAGTCAGGTCAGTGACCTGTCCGATAATCCCAGCCTCAAGGCCCTGGTGGGCACAGAGTCCATATCGGAGAATGACCCTTTCTGGAACCAGCTCATCTCCTTCACCTTCATCAGTCCCACCAGCAGGTAAAAAGGAACACTGTGTTAAGGCACACACCTGAAATTCAATACACCTGTCAGCCATCACATTAAAACCGCAAACAGTCATTGCAGTGTTCTGCTTTGTCTCCAAGCATTTATGTTACTTTAAAAAGACCACTCACATTAACATTGTTGCAAACCAATTACACCCATCCATGGCAACTACAATCCCCGATGACATCCTACCCTACTAGCACATTAGTCCCATCAGACATATCTAGGATGTTCCATAGCCAGCCCAATAAACAATTGCCCCACCTCGCAACACAATCGGGTGTGGGGAGGTGTCCACATAACTTTTACTTGGCATCACTCTGCTCGTTTCAATTACTTAATTAGTAATTTATTAGCTAAGTCAAATAATTGAGGCTATGACATCTAAACACCACTTTACTGTACTTTATAACTTTTATACACAATGTGACGCTTTAAATCACTCAGATGAAACCTTCACATATCAAAACCAACAAAACAAGCAGTAAGTCAGGAAGGCAAACAGAGTGGAGGAAAAATTCATATTGACATAAGTGAATTTTCTTGGGTTGCAGCCCTTAGATACCCTGATGTTTTTAATAATGGTTTGTTCCCTCCACCACAAGGGAACAAAGCCTTCTAGTTAGAAAGTCCTTTTAAGATTTACACCCGAGATTTAAGATTAAACTGTAAACCGGAGGTTTGCAGAGATCACCTGAGCAATGATCTAACAGGGCTGCTGATCTGCTTGGCTGTGATCAGACCAGTTAACCGTTAACGTTTAGTTCCTTTGTAAACAGCACTGAGAAGGAAAGGCACCTTGTTCTCGCTTTCAGGTGGACCATGACTGATTGACTGATGTTACATATTAATCTACTAATGTTGTGACGTTTTCCATTCATAAAATAAATATAGCTACAGTATCTACCAAGTAACAGAAACAAAAGGCACATGTAACATTTTGCATTCATACTTAGTGTTTGTCTAAAATAAGACTGAGAAATAGTGTTGTCTGTATTAAGGCAAAAAGTTGAGCCCTGTCCAAGTATACAGCAGTTTGCTGTATACTTGGACAGTGGGGGTCGGTCATGAGTAATCATCACTTCAAGTCGTCCGTTTGAACATTGAAATTTCTGGTATTAGTTTCTTCCTGTGTGTATTTGCCCTTACACTCTAATTGCTGCTCAATAAGATAAACACAAATAGCTAAAATATCAGGTTGCTGCTATATTGAATCAAACTACTGAATGGTAATTTATAATAACTAGTGCTCTTGGAGTGCTGTGTCTGCTACAGAAGGACACACAGAGATTTCTTAACAAATTTTGTTGTATGACATTTTAAGAAACCTCATGTTCACCCTTTAATGATGAAAGTCATGTGAACCCATTGAGCACTTGCAGGTTCAGAAAGTGGAACATTGTTGCTTTTTCTAATGGCTTGGTTACATATGTAGCACTTTCATGCAGCGTTTTATGCGTGTCATTCTTCTCCAGTATTGCAACAGTGGGTTTGGCTGTCCCTAATGGCTCTACTTCTGTTATTTGTTCAAAGGCTTATAACCCTGTAGTTGTGTAAGGCACTTGGCCTTTAAACAAAAAGAAATAAATCTTTAATTATTTAAAACGCAAAAAGTCACATGGTGAGACGTGATCAAACAAGAGACCTTCAAACTGATTGTTTGTGGACACACATCTTTTTGCACAATTTCCTCTTGTTCTGAAAGTTGAATGATGGCCAGTGTCACTGTCTTTGTGCCATGATAAATAAGTAGTTGAAGCCAGCAGCTAGCTAAAATAGCACAGAAACAGGAAATGGTGTAAAGTAAAATTAGGTGTAGGTCAGGATAAGTGTTTGCTGTTGTCATGGTTACATTTAAGAGTAATAGTATGGGGTATTGTTAATGTAAAAGATGGTCAAGTCTGGCACCACACTTAATCAGGTTCCCACCAACTCTAAAGCTGCTCACAGGAATGGTTGTCAATACAGCAGAAGAACAGACAGATTTCTCAAAGTATTAGGAAGATAAACCACTAATGATTTAATTACTAATAATCTGAGAAAACTCTGCCTCTTCTTCTGTTCTTCACCTGTATTGACAACTGTTTATCTGAGTGAAATGGAAGCGCCTGCACGTTAAACTCAGCAGCTGCGCACACCAAAAAAGCCATCGTGCACACAAGAGTGTCTGCTTTGGACGTGCTGCTACATGCTGCTACAGTTTTACAGTCTCGTGAGTAACTCTCTGCTACTTACTATACTTTCACTGTCTGAAGGCAGAGCCGAAAGGAGGATGGGGGTCCTGGGGTCCTGTGACTGGTCACTTTGATGGACTCTTCAGTTTACTGGGTTACACTGAGTGACGGAACAATGTTTTAAACTTTGTTTTTCAAATTGTAAACAAATAAAGTTGTCAAATTAATCATCAACAGTCACTGTTTGCTGTGCAGCAGTGAAAATACAGACAACTGTCCCGGTAATGTTAAAGAAATATTTTAAACCAGAGAATTCTAAGGCAAGTTCTGAAGCCTCTGCACTGCTGTCCCATTAATCTGTTGTACAGTATTACATATCGTCTATGATTTAAAAAATTAAAAACAAAAATGTCATACAATGATCAGGAAAGGAATTTTGCATCAGAATCTGGCAATTGTAAGTTTGGCCAAAATACAAACATTTAAACCTGTCAACAAAAGGTTGTTCTGTCTGCAGCAAACAGGTGTAACTGCACATACGTGACTAGATGGGAGTGCTTCAAACATGGCCTGGAATTCTACAGTGTTTAAGTACAGAGGAGAAATGGCTCTTTAATATTGTTTTTGCTAGTCTCTTTATGAACTTTAGGATTTAAACAAACAAATATATAAACTTACCAAACAAAACTTAAAATGATTTCTAGAACATTGTGACAACAGAAAGCAGATGCTCAATCATCCAGGTAAGTAAATCCCAAAAAGTTGATTCTGTTCATCTGGACGTAGCGTTTTTAGTGGGAGAAACATTTGATCAGTGCTTTGATCAGTAGTTGTTGATCAATGGTCATGAGAATTTGCCTACTAATGATCAAGGAACTCACCTCCCAGCCCATTGTTCATTCATTGGTGCTGGTTTCAGGCATTATGCAAATGTACTGTTTATAAGATTGGGGAAACCTGCAGTCAGCTGAGACTGAAGAAGTCACTTGGATGAGTGACGGAACGTTTCTCCCACTGAAAACGCAACATCCAGATGAACAGAATCAACCTTTTGGGATACAACAGACATGACTAAAGTTAATCATGTGGTTAGCGGCACAGAGATAACCACAATGCATAAAAAAATTAGACACCTTGCACATAGCGGTTACAAGTATGCTGTGTAATATAGTTATAAGAGCCTTTAGATTTCCACAGCATCATAGCAACGACCTGAACTGTTTGTTAGACACTAGTTCAGACAAATGAGCTACCTACCAACAACAGCCTGTCACATCTTACTCTCCTATCCACCCCACAGACTGTCTGTTCAAAGAACCTGAAATATTATCTGGATGAACTATTACAGTGGAGCCCTGTAGCCAGATGTGTACAACTGGTAGCAACAATAAACTATTTTATATTTGTTCACATTTTATAAAACAATTTGATCTTCTTCTTAGAAATTATGTGTGCCTCTCGTTATGATGATTTTTTTTTTTTTTAAATGATAGAAGCTATGTAAGATCGGGAAAGCGTTCTTATTTTTCATATTGTAAACAAATACAGTGTTTCTTTCGGTTCTACATCGTAACTCAGTTTAACACAGTAACCTGAAGTGTCCATCAAAGTGACCAATCACATTAGAGCCCCGTTCTCTGTAGGTTCTGCCTCCAAACAGGTACGTTTATTCGCGCTAGGAGGATTTCTCTCCAAGCACCGAGCTACTGTGAGAATGTAAAGCTGTAGCAGTGCATGGAGGTTTTCATTGGTAGTGACCTGGATGGACAGGGTTGGAGATGAGTATAACAGAGGGACAGCGCAGGTTGAGCATTTTGTAAACAAAATCAGGGAGGGAAGTTAAGTTTTGTAGGTTTGGACATGTGCAGAGGACAGAGAGTGGACATCTTTGGCAAAGGATGCTGAATATAGAGCTGCCAGGCAGGAGGAAAAGAGGAAGATCACAGAGGAGGTTCATGGATGTGGAGAAGGACATGCAGAGGAGGGTGTTTGGTTTAGGTCAGATGGAAGCAGGATGATCCACTCTGGTGACCCCCAATGGGAGCATCCAAAAGAACAAGAAGATGAGCGACCAGTGCCTTTAACTAAACCATGATTTATAACTGAGTCATGCTCTGTATCTTTGCATGTTGTATGTATTATTCAGACATTTGTTTAACTTTGTTCTTTTTGTCCCTGTTGACTTGCATCTTATTGTTGTGTAGTACCTTGAGTTTCCAGCAGAGGGAAGGTTACTCAAGCAGTCAGCTCCTTCTGTCCATTTTAACCTGACTTGTTCTCTTCTGTTTTTTTTTTTGTTTCACAGTGGAGACTCTAAGTTACTGGAAGAAGCTGTCATACCCCTGGCCAAGATCCTCAGTATGTTAGCTACTGCATAAATAATTTCACATAATACGTGTTTATGGAAGAATATGTCTGAGTAGTCCCAAAGAAAACTGACTTCTCAAGAGTTTGAATTTTAATCATAACAGTTAAGTTACTGAATGCTAAATTATCATATTTTGAGGTTTCTGTAGTTTATGTAAAGCTTTTAATAATAAAGTTTTGTCCCCCCCCCCAAGTTGAAAACAATCCGAGAACGGGGAACTTTGGCGCTCTGGTGAGAATTTTCCTGGGAAGAACCAAAGAGCTGAAAATCTCTACAGAATGCCAAGAGTGAGTATGAGAACCTCAGAGGGGAAGTACTGACTGTCAGTGATGGATTCAGTGCAGGCCACTTATTGTTTGAGAGAGAGGAACGCTGAAGTAGTTGCACTTTCCCATGAGAAAAACTGCAGAGGTATAACTATCAACATACGTATGTGGCAATAATCAGCGCTCACAGCCAAAGCTCCATTTCCACAGAGACCGACTCTGCCCAAGTCACCAAATGTTTTGGGTGGGAACTCTTCCTTCTGTGCTGAGCAGCATTAGAAGTTGGAGTTATTGTTCCTCTTCTCTTTTTCTCACATTTCATAGCAGGTCTGTCCCACAAATCCACATTTTCTTGGTGTGACATAATTGGTGTGTGCAAATAGTTAATTGCAGAGACTGACATACACCTCAGTATTGGTCTTTAGTGGTTGTGAAACTTGGCTTGCAGTGGGTGGTTTCTTTCGTGTTTGTTTCTCAAACTTATGCAGTTTTGGGGAGTTACTAGGTACATGTAACGGAATAATTAAATGCAAAATATGTTTAGTTTATTCCTTTTAAAAAGGTTTTAAAAAGGGGATTAAGTATGTTGCTTCCTGTTAAGTTACACTTCTTTCTCAAAACCCAGAGCCTTAGGTTGGGCATAGAATCCCTCTTAAATGTGCCACATCACAGATGAAGGGAGACAAAGCAGCTAAAGTTCCTCTAGTTAATTTTCCTTTGTCAAAAAAGAGGTTTTCCCCTACTAGCAGAGCTTTCCAGATGTTGGGCAGACTGTTTTTTCCCCACTTAAGGATCTGCTCATGCTGTAAGGATTGCATTTACATATTTCTAGGGTTTGATAACAGTGTGATCTGGCTGCCTTCAGATGCCTTTGCACATTGTGTGTAGATAACTATCCAGGTAAACATGTCATTTTAATGTCAGCTGTAAATGGCATATCAGAGAAGTTATGGCCTAGTTTTGAGCATAATGCAAAAATTCTTCACCCCCAGCTTCTTTGTGGTCGTGTCACAGTGATAATACTTCAGTCAGAGCTACTTTGCATTTAAGTTTGGATACAATCAATGGATTTTTACCAGATGTTTCAGAATCAGCCCAGAAGTGTCACTGCGCTCCACAGATGTTAAAGTAGTGCCAGGTCTGTTCTTACAGAAGCCACTACAAGCTCTACAAGGCACCTGAGGAAAGCAGGAAGCGAAAGATTAGTTTTCAAAAATAAAAGCCCTCATACACATGAAACACTTTTAAAATGTTCAGTGTGTTTAAAGCTGTATAAAAGACAAAACTGTGTCAAAGACTGAGCTTCATCGACATTGCTGGAGTTAGAGTTAATCAAGAAACGCTTAGATTACGAGTTCGCAAAGTTTTTATGCCAATTTAGAGCTTATTTATCACTTTTACTAGTAGCAGATGAGCATAATATTCAGCCATACATACTTTTATTGTTACACCCATAGGCTGTGCAAAGACTTGCTATTGGCTCACTCTCAGTCATCTGAGAGCCCTGATTTTTAGCTGAAAAGCTGCCACTAGTAATTTTTTGTTAAATGAAATGCAAATCCATCTTTTAACCACCCAGAAGCATGCCCATGAGATGTCTTGGTTTTGTTTTTCTCTTCCACAGCCAGCTTTTTATCTGGCAGGCCCACAATGCACTGTTCATGATTCGCTGTCTGCTCAAGGTCTTCATCAGGGAGATGAGTGAAGCTGAGCTGCACCAGCAGTTCTCCTACCAGGAGAGGGCACCAGGATCCTGCGGAGGTGAGCTCCAGTATCTTTTTCACAGGCAGGGCCACAGACTACACAAAAGAGTCAGCTTGAAAAGATTTTGCTAAAAAAAAAAAAAAAGGTGCTCTCTTAGAATCAGTAGCAATGTTGAAAATTTCTTGAGTTTTTTGCACTTGAGTGCACCTTACGCAAAACGTCACATTATCTGTTAGGAAATCTTCAGCATTCTTTACGTTTTTGGTTTCCAAGTGAGTTCTTGGAAGTGAGTAACAGAGGTTATGGCCTAGTTTTAGATGTCTCATATAATAACTGTCAAATGTACGAGACTTCCTTTCATACTTAAGCCAATTCTGAATGTCTCTTAAATTGAATGAAGTTGAATTAATTGGTCTTTGCAAAATGGTTTATCCTTCCATCAGTTTCTTGCTGCTTATGTGAGTTCAGGACACACTAATATAATTAATTATGTCATTAGGAATTATCGTGCTAAACTGCTGGAAAATATGATTTAACATTAAACAGTTTTAGACTTTGTTGTTCTACCGGTTTGTCATCATTTGTTCATCTTTTGCAATTATAATCATGACGAAAGTATGAAATGGATTCTGTGTGATATCCTTATTAAATAGTACTGTGTTATTTCCTCTGTTTAATGGACATGAAAACACAGAGCGACCTGTGGGAACTAAGGATTGGATTAGTGGCAGATTAGTCGAGCAAAGTTGCGACAACTAACCTGATACTGTCTTATATTCAGTGTTTTTCATATATTTACTTTATCAATCCCTTGTGGAGAAACAGGAAGTGAAGACCTTCTTGAGGAGCTGCTGTCCAACCTTGTTCACCTGATCGTTGAAGTGCCGCTGCTGTAAGTCTCTCCCGTCTTTTGCGTGAGGAAAAAGGTGAATTAAACACTCTAAAAAGGTCGGGCATGTCAGAGCTATTCTGAAACGGTGAGAAAGATGCTTACAGCCTAAATGTTTGAAAACATTGCCTGAGTGATTGGACTTGTAATAGTCCGTGATCACTTGTTTCCCCCTGTTAATATGAGTAGCATGTTAGTGACTTAGGAGCTAATGAAAAGCAGTTTGTATGTGTTGTTCTGTTTGCGTGCTGCGCTTGCTTATTCTTGTCTTGAGTCACTAACCAAGAGAAGATGAAATCCATTAAGGAACACGGCATACTGACATGCTGGAACTCTGATGTTGGCAACACGGCGATCCGAAAGAGCGAAAGTGTTGGTTGTTTGGGGGAAGAGAAAAAGCTTGGAATGAAAGTTTAGGAGCATTTCCAGGGAGTGGGAGTGGAGGGAACATAATGTTTGAAAAATTGTATCAGGCTTTAGTCCCGCTGGGCGGTGTGAACACAAACATCCTCTGTGTTTACTTATCAATAAGTGAATGATTTTTTAAAAAGTACACGCAATATGTTTAGAAAAGCAATCTCCTCGAGCTTTTCAAAATAAATTTGTCGAATCATGATTGACGTCTTCTTGTCACAGCATCTTCCACTTGTTCTGTGCGTCGTTCCGGATACCTTCTCTCACCGTCTGCCTCTATTTTCTCTGCACCTCTTCACCTTTCGCTCTCCTTTTCTTCTCTTGTCTCCAAACATCAAACTGTGGCTCCTGTGTAAATGCATTCAACATTCCAACATTATTCATTGTTCCAAGCTTAAAATCGCTCTCTGTTTTTCTTCCCTTCACCACTTTGTGGCTGTTAGCCCATTTCCCCTCTACGTGCTCCTGGCTTGGATGGGAAACCCACCATTCTTTTAGTTAGCTTCCCCCAAGTCCCAAGCAGACTCCTGTGCCTTTTTTGTGGCTTTGTCTCACGAGTACGAGAGTGGTTATTTTTCCATTCACAGGTATCCAACTAAAACAGTAGCTGATTGGTGACAAAGTACTTTGCAAAGCTAAAAAACAGCACGCAGTAATGGAATTAATTTCAAAACAGAAATTTAAGTAGCCCATAAAACTGGCTTAAAGAGTGCAGTGTGCATGTGCAGACTTCACACAGAGCTTCTAAGTATGTACTGGATTCAAAAGACAATGTTTTGACATGACTGGGCCTTTATCATGCACAATGCACTGTTTCTATGCAAACTGTGAGAGCTGATCTGTCCGGGTGACATAGGCTCCAGCTCCCCTCAGCCCTGAATTGGATATTAGTAGTATGACAAATGTTTACTTAAATTAATTACAGAAATATTATGTAAGAGTAGGTCACGGATTGTAGGTTCTGATTTTTAAATGGCTGAACAGGAACAACCTGAGCTTCTTGTATAATATTACACTACAGTATATACACTGTAGTATACAGGGTGGGCCATTTATATGGATACACCATAATAACATGGGAGTGGTTGGTGATATTAAAGTCCTGTTTGTGGTAGTATATGTGAGGGGGCAAACTCCTCAAGATGGGTGGTGACCATGGTGGCCATTTAGAAGTCGGCCATCTTGGATACAACTTTTGTTTTTTCAATAGGAAGAGGGCCATGTGACGTGCGTTCACCAGATATCAACACGATTTCGATCCGCTCCTCACGTGTTTACCTCTTCGACATGTCAATGGCTGTGAACAAAGAGAAACTTGTAAATAACTCATGAAAGAATAAAGTTACGCTGAAACCAAGCACACCATTGTTTTTCTTGTGACATTACCAATAAGTTCGATGTGTCACATGGCCCTCTTCCTATTGAAAAAACAAAAGTTGTATCCAAGATGGCCGACTTCTAAATGGCCACCATGGTCACCACCCATCTTGAGGAGTTTGCCCCCTCACATATACTAATGCGCCACAAACAGGACTTTAATATCACCAACCATTCACATGTTATTACGATGTATCCATATAAATGGCCCACCCTGTGTTTCTAACTAACTAAGCAGCTCATTTTCTTTCTTTTGCCAATACTTTCTTTAAAGATACAGCAAATCTTGGGGTCAACGTAAAATAAAGGCAGATGTGAAATGTAAACGTTTGATCAGAGGTCAAATGTGACGTGATATTTGGATGCAAACTGTAATGTGATATTTACAATCCCCATATACCAGTATCATTTCCCAAATGTTGCCAATACAAACAGACAATTTTAAAGATAAAGCTTCAAATGAAAAGTTGACCTTATTCGACCCTGATGAAAAGGTCAGAGGTACAATGTAATGTGATAGTTATAGGTTATCGATACAAACAATGGCAATAAGAAACATAGTTTTAGATGGCTCTATGTAGCATTATTATCACCTTCAGATCAATCTATTGATAGTGAAGGAGAGATCAGAGGTCAAATGTGACATGATAATCTTGATACAGCTATTTCTATATGTTGACAATATATGCCACACTAGTAAAATCATAGTTTCCAAGTTAAAAGTTTTGTCCGTTTTCAGCCAATAAACAATGGAGTTTATTGGCAGAAATCTAACAGACAAACTAAAAAAATCATTTTTCGTCACTGATTAATAGGAAGAAGGCTGAAAACTGAACTAAGGGCGCGTACATATGAGCATCATTTTATAACTCCGTGACCTGTAGTGTGCTAAGAATTGGCATTTTAGCAAGGTAGGAAATGTACTGTAGAGTCTGGATTTTTTGATATAAATGGATAAACTGTTTACAAAAAAGATGTTTTTAGTCATAAAACGGGTCTGAAAAGAACCATCAAGGCATGATATGTAGTGCTGCCACCTTCAGCTAACTGCAGTGCTCTGTCATCCTTTTATGAAGAGATGTTGACATCAATGCAGCCAAGAGAGCATATCAATCTATTCTGTTTGAAAGCATGCATGAAATGCTTATAGATATTATTTTATGCAGATGTTTAGCTATAAAATTGAGTTTGTTTATTTACATGAACTCTTTGTGTTACATTGTTTTCTTTAGTGACATCACCTATAGCATCCTGTTTGAGGCAGTGACCGTGCTGCTGGTATTCTTCTCCTATCAGCTCTTCTACAAAGACATCCTCAGAGATGGAATTATATACCAGCACATCATGAAGGGACGATGGTGAGGAAACACACTCGCTCACACTCCACTGAAGACTACACTTAACTTGAAGTGCCCATATTAACAGAAAAGGTAGAAATGGAAGTGTTTTGTATGTGATTATGTGCTCACAAGCCACTTTATTAGTTATATCAAACTGGTCCCCCTTTTGGCTTGCTTGACCTGCTTGAATTCTTAGTGGCACAAATTAAATCTGGGTACCCTGTGGTCATAAAAGGATGGACATGGTCAGCAACAATCCTCAGGTAGTCGCAGTGTCTCTAGAAAATCTCCCCAACAGCATTGCACCATCAGTACCTTGAACTGATGATGCAAGGCAGGATGGATCCATCCTTTCATGGTGTTTATACCAAATTCTGACCCTACCATCTGAATGCTGCAAAGTTTTTCTTCTGTTATCCAACAATTTTGCGAAGTCCATGCAACATAACCTGACAGGAGTGACCCCCGGTGTGCTCTTCTGCTGCCCCACCTGCTTCAAGGTTCAGCAGGTTGCATGTTCAGAGATGCTCTTCCACAAAATGTTGCAATTTGAGTTACTGTTGCCTTCTTAAAGCAATTTGACCATTCCCCTTAAGGTAGGGGTGTCCAACTCCAAGCCCCAAGGGCCGGTTACCTGCAGGTTTGAGACAGCTGATTTAAAAGGCTAAATGACCTCCTCAACATGTCTTGAAGTTCTCCAGAGGCTGGTAATGAACTCATTATTTGATTCAGGTGTGTTGTTCCAGTGTGATAAAACCTGCAGGCACCGGCCCTTGAGGCCTGGAGTTGGACACCCTGCCTTAAGGCCTTTTGACCCTGTGAACTGCTGCCAACTGCATATTTGCTCTCTTTTTATACCATCTTCTGTAAACCCTTGAGATAGCAGGTTGATTTAAACATGCCTAAATGAGTTACTGTCACATCATTGGCTGGTTTCAGGACATAGTATATATGTCTGTCTTCCTCCCTTCACCTCCAGCCAGTGGCAGCAGATGACTGCCCCTCCCTGAGCTTGGTTCTGCCAGGGGTTTCTTCCTGTGAAAAGAGAGTTTTTCCTTCCCACTGTCACCTAGTGCTTGCATCTGTTTTTTGTTTGTTTTTTTCTCTCTAATATTGTAGAGTCGTTACCTCATTATAAAACATCCCTTGCGGTGACTGTGATTTGTGGCTATATGCAAATTAAATTGAATATTTTTAATTAATAAGCAGCTGAATAGGTATATCTATTAAAATAGTCACTGAGTGTATCTACATGACTGCGCAGTGCATGTGCAGAACGCCTACAAAGCAGCCAGTTTGGCAAACCTTAAAATAAACAATGAGCTGCTGCTTCACAGTCTGCCATTTTTGTTCACTTGCTAGAGTGGCTTGTCTGACTCTAAAACGTCTAAGCAATGAGCAAAAACACCAAATGTTCTGTTGTTGGCTGCAGACCTGCACAAGTCTTCAGGCACATCTGAGAAAACGAGACTCAGTGATTTATTTTTGTTTTTGATGATAATTCCACAGAACAACAGGGTGTTTGCATGCAGCATGGCTAATATCGTTCCACTAGCATTGATGCTTGTCACTGTCCAGAGCTATGGGGAACTTATTGTATTGTATCATTGAAGCTTGAAGATCCTGTTTGGGCAGAGGAATAAATGGTTATAATACATGTAATTGTGACAGGGGAAAAATAGTTGCATTGAAATATTTATGCGGTGGTTAACGGCTTGACTTCTGCAGGATTCACAAGGTGTTAGCCAAGAGCCCTCAGGCTGCTGTGCCATACTATAAGTTGCAGTCCATAACTAATGTTTATGCCAAATCAGCTGATCAATAGATTGCATTTTTTGGGAGGGGAGCTAAAATGTCTGAACCTGTAAATAAATATAATAGGGTTTTTTGTATTTTTTATTAATACAGCCCCATAATATTTTTGTTTTTCAGTCAAATAATCTACTCACATAAAATTAACCTGTTGGTTGTCCTTGTCCCATTTAACTGATACCAAAAGAAGAAAACAAAACTAATTTAGCCAATCACAGCCACAGCAGTGTGAGAGCGAAACATTAGCCTGTTTATTATAATAAATGTTAATGCAAGCCTGTACATGGAAATGGTTTTCTTGAATGTTATTAAATTTAGATAACTGCTGTATTTTGATGCATTTTGTTTGAGTCCAATAGTTGCAGTTTAGACTAACACAACCAAAGCGAGCACTTTGGCTCAGTGGATTGAAGTGATGAAAGGTTTTCAAGTGACAAAACAGCTTTGAAGGCCATCTAATAAGATTTAGTGTTTCCAGAAAGTAAAGCACAAACAGTGATATTAGATCCACAAGAAATTACAGCTTACGTGTAAAGAAGGGAAAACTGACTAAGATTGATGCCCAACATAGACACGTGTAAATGGAGAGCGGGTTGTTAGACGTGGCTGTAGACACGCACCTGCATGCACATATGTGCGTTTTGCTTTCTGCTGCACTGTGAAGAATATGGCGTGATCAGCGACTAGGAAGGTGCTAAGGCTGACTTTGCAAAAGAGCTGATTTTTTTTCCTCTCTCTCTGGAGAAAATCCTCACAATCTGTTCCTATTCTGTTTCTAAAATTAGCATTTCTTGTCTTTAGCAGGTAAGGAACACTTTTAAACATGACCAAATAACCCCAGTGCTTTTATTCTCAGAACTTTTGCGGAAGGCTTCACTTATTATATATCTAATAAAGAAAACTAAAGTGCTAAAGATGAGAGTGATTGTCTCCGTGCCTCCTTATATTATTCAAAACCTTTATTGTTCAGCCCTTCAATTATTCACACATGATCTAATTTTAAAGAATTGAAATAAAGCTAAGACCACAACTGTAGGGCTTTATTCTTTATGTGTGCTTTACTTTTAAGGCCTAATCTAAGCAGTGAATATAGAGACAAATGATGAACCCAGTACGAATGCAGCTACTACTCCATACTCTTTGTGATGCAAGAAAAAAGGGAGGATAAAGTCAAATAAAATAACAAGCCCAATTTCCTTTGACTTTTCATATGCGCTGAGGTATAAATGTGCATTTATGTCTCACATTGAGTCCGAATGTCCAGTTTTGTCTTTTTAAAACCGTTATCATCCCTTTTCCACAGCATGTGTTTAACCAGTCGACTGGTGAAGACCCTGCTCTACAACTTCATAAGGCAAGAGAAGTGTCCTCCTCCTTCAACCCACATTTTCGAACCAAAAGCTGAGGGCGGCTTGCTTTATGGTCTGGCGTCAGGGGTGGCAAGTACGAGCACACTCATCAACACACGATAAAAAAAGGGAAAGCTTAATTATTATTGTATTTACTAATCAGATTGCTACCCAGATAAGAAGGCAGATCCCACTTTTTGTGTGTTTATGTTTTTATTGAAATATCTTTATTTTTAATTCGTAGTCAAAGTGTGAATATTTAAACAGTTTACTTTGTACATTTCTGTAAAACTTTGGAACTTTGGTCATTTTCACAGCTTTAGTTTGTTTACTTGTAGCTTTTCCCCGTGGTCTGATTTGTTTTCAGATGAATCAAAATGTGTCACTGAAAACTACGTGACAATGTTCAGTCTGCTCACTGGCCGCATGTATCTGTGGTGGGGTGCTGTGTTCTGGACTATTGGAGAACTCAGAGAATTTATGTTCAGTTCACGGCTAGTTGCTAGCCTGCACAGACCTTTGCACATCTATGGTACCTTCCCACACTGAGAATACAAAGGATACGAGGCTATGAGAGGTTTTTTAGCTCTACTGTGTTCACACCTACACAAATGAACCCCACCAAGAGGGGAAAACTAATTACTTTGATTTAAACGGACACACTGCAGGTGTGAAAACGCCCTTAGATTACTGTATTATTGCATTAGGGGACTGTGGTGAGCTTTTCAGATGCAGTCACCTGTTTTTTCCTTCCAAATTGTTGCCTAAAATGAAGCAGCGATGTGTCTAGTCACATCCAAAGACTCATATTTTTCCCCGTCTCATATTGTTTCTCACACATACACACACTGCAAAAAAATTCAAATATAATAATTTCTCAATAACATGCCAAATTGAATTCACTGGCTGGTTGGGGTTTTCCTGTGTGAATTTAACTGGGTGCCTACTTTTCTGTCTCCATAACGACTCCTTGTGTTCCTCACCCATTTTTGTCTTTTGTTCTAGTGATGTTGCCACTAGCAACACATCAAAATCAAACTGTTGGATTAACACATCCACACGCCGTAAGATTTATACATTACAGTTATGTTGGGGTGTGGGGGATTTTATAAAATATAAACTGACCCGACGCATCTGAGAAATAAAAGTGAGAGCAACGCTGCTGAAATGAATGACAAAAAATGAGCGGATTTTTGTTGTGTGCATTTTTAGCTGGTAATGTGCACTGTGTGTGCCTGTTTCAGTGTGAGAACAGGGCCGGGTTTCCCCCACGGATAAACGGTCTTTGTCGGTTGTTGGTGGCAGATTCCTATCAGTGAGCCATCACCATTCAAGCCAGCCTGTCTGTCTGTGGCCAGTGATCAGCTCGATGAGTTATGGTGCCCTGTCCTGTTCTGTAATCCTCTAGAGCCTGTCTGTCTGCAGCCGCCTCCCTTATACACACACACGCAGACCAACAAAGACACAAGCCCTCTTATGCTCAGAGCTCAGAAACAACACTTGTTTTCTTTCTCTGTCTCTGTGTCTCGTATGCATGGAGGCATTTGGCACTGACAGAATATACAAGTGGGTGTTATTCTGAAAACAGTAACTATCAGATGACTTTCTTGAACTTCGTTATACTAGCAAACGTTTGGCTAGTTAGGAGAATTAGACCAGTTTCACAACTGAAGGGCAGTTTGCCCCTCGTGGTTGGGATTGCTCAGCTTGCGAAAACGATTATATAAAGTCATCAGTCGAAAATAACTGATGATATTAAACTAGACTACAACTGTTGAGCCATGCAAAGCTATATTTATGCAAAATAGTGCTCTGAGTTGAATGATGGCATTTATGTTGAGCCGATTTCATTTTATCATCTCAGTCTACTGAACTAAGTAGCACAGAGGACAAAATACAGCTGAGGCAAAGAGCAGTATTATTCATCTGTATTAATGTGGCCGTGTACTAAAGGATGTCACAGAAAGATTTCATGGGTGAGAAGGATACACATGCTTTGTTCCTGTACTTGAGTAGAATCTTCGTCTATCTGCGCTTTACTGGAGCGTTTAGCTTTCTGACCACATTTTACTTTTATTTGTTACATCTGTACTTTCTACTCCTTGCATTTTTGAAACGTGCTCATTACTTTAGGTTTAAGACATTTGAGGAGAGTTATTGTTTCCTGTGAATGAGTGCGTTTCCAACAATAAACCAGTTGGAACCTAATAAAGGAAACAATAACACAATCTTATTGATGTATCCATCACTGAGGGTTATTGTAAAGGAAGAGATCACTCAGGGGGTTAAAGTGACTGCGAACGATCCAAAATGGCGTTTTTGGCGCAGATGTGTGTAAATTGTGGTAATGGTATTTCAGCAAATAGCTAGCACTACAAATGTGGAGAAACATTTTTGAAGTGGAAGGCAATATTTCTAATAGCTCAACAAATATCAGCAAACGCACAAACTGTTTCTGTGCAGTTTTTCCACACAGTGGGTATGCTATTCACAGTTGTTTTATTTCTTAAAGAAAGGAAAGAATGTGTGAGGAGTTCATTTAGAGATGTAACCCCTAAACACACACACAGTTTGGTCTGGACTAGTTATGACCAGTGTTGGTCAAGTTACTTGAAAAAAGTAATCAGTAACTAATTACTGATTACTTCCCCAAAAAAGTAATCCGTTACTTTACTGATTACTTATTTTCAAAAGTAATTAATTACTTAGTTAGTTAGTTACTTTTTAAAAACACGATTTACAACCTGAAGAGGTGATAAAGCGATAGATCTTTCAGCCCAATTCTACTTTTTTTGCATAATCCATCATACAAAATGTAATCAAATGGAAAAGTCTCTTTTTTTTTTAACTTGTTTTATCAGTTTTAATCTTTTAACTTTATGCATCAAGCAAAAATTTAATTATATGCAACATTCTCTGACTTGAATAAATTAGTTTAAGATTTAAACCTATTTTCTGCACATTCCAGCACATAAAATAAAATATTTTTTGTGTTTACACTCACTCTTTCAAATAGATGCAAGTAAAACACAGCAGAAAATAAATAAAGTCAAAGACTCAGCTGTCCTGTTGCTCTATTTTCACCTGTAAAGCAGGACTGCGGTAGGCGGAGGTTTACCCTGGTGCAGGTGTGCCGCGGTCAGTGGAAGAATCCGCGAGTTTCTCTGTGAATTTCCCATTACCTCATTTTGCACTCCGTGCTTGCTTGGAAGTTTAGGGGTTTTTTCCGCTGTAAAAATAAGTTTTCTTCCCACCACGATGGACGCTAATGTTTTTGTCACATTTTATGGAATCAAACTCAAAGTAAGGTCAGTACTTCCACGCTTTAAACGCTGCACACTCATACTCTCTCCCACAATCGATATGTGATCCATTGTTGATCTGCACACAGCTGTTGTCACTAACTTATGTCACTGTCACTGTCATGAGACATTCTCGCAAAAAATCACGGTTTTAGTAACGCAGTAACGCAGCGTTCCTACGGGAAAGTAACGGTAATCTAATTACCGTTTTTGCAATAGTAATCCCTTACTTTACTCGTTACTTGAAAAAAGTAATCAGATTACAGTAACGCGTTATGACACTACCTGTTTTGTTTTTTTTATACTTGCCATGCCTAAACACTTGAATCGTGGACAGATTTTTTCCAAGAACCAGATACTGACCTTGGCAAAGCAAAGCAGTTCTTGAGTTTCTTTGGCATTTTAATGTCTAAGGGGTAGGATGTCTGTCACACACTCTGCTGTCTCAGTCTGAGCAAGCGTCTGCAGGGGGGATTATCACCCAGACTGGCAACTCAGGAGCTTTTCCTCCCCTCCTCTTCACTCCCCTCCCTCTGCTTCCATAGGAATTCAATTGGTAATTAGCCTCCAGGTGCTGATAATCAAAGGCACTTGTTTAACTGATCAGCTGCAAGTGTGACCACCTCTATAAAAGGAAGAGATCTATCCGCTTGCTCATCTGGACCAAGGAGGAATGAATTCAGCAATGATCTAAGAGAAGCAATTGTCTTTGCCCTTCAATCAGGGAAGGGTTATAAAACTATTTCAGAATAACTGGATTTTTCACAAGTGGAAAACTGTTAAGACAGTTGCCAAACTTCCTAAGAGTGGATGTCCCAGCAAATGTACCCTGAGGTCAGACTGTGCAAGGGCAGAGAAATATTAAAAAAAACAAAAAAAACAACAACTACATCTCAGACTCTTCAGGACTTAGCAAGTTCATAACAGTCCAACTAGAAGAAGACTTCAGGACTGTCATAAGAACAGTCATATCAGCAGAGCTTAGGTTTGCAAAGTTGCATCTGAACAAACCACAAGACTTCTGTAACAAATTCCCCTGGACAGACAAATCAAAATGGAAATGTTTGGCTATAATGCACAGCACCATGTTTGGTCAAACATCCAGCATATCAACACAAACACCTCACACCAACTGTAAGGCACGGTGGTGGGGGCGTGATGATTTGGGCTTGTTTTGTACCTTGCAGGCATTGAGTCAACCATAAACTCCTCTGCGTACCAAACTATTCTAGATTCAAATGTGAAGCTATCTTTGAAGCTTGGCCCAAATTGGGTCATGCAACAATATAGCACAGCAGCAAAGCTACAGCAGAATGGCTGAAAAAGAAGACAGTAAACATGTTTCAGTGGCCCAGTCAAAGTCCAGACTTCAACCTGATTGAAGTGCTGTGGTGAGACCTTAAGATAGCTGTGCAAAAATGAATGCCCGCAGACCTCAACTGAACTGAAGTAGCACTGTAAAGAAGAGTGTCTCGAAACCCCCCACATTCATGTACGAGACTGATAAAGTCATACACTTTATCATACAAGTTATTGTTGCTAAAGGTGCCTCTACAAGCTACTGAATCATGGAGTGTACTTCTACTTCCACATTCCGTCTTCTGCATTTTTGGCTTTGTTTTTGTTAAATATGTAATGACACAAACAGCTTTCTGATTCTGCAGTTTGTTATCTGCAGTCTACATGATTAATATTGAGTTAGCAGCAGCCACACAGACACGCTATGTGTACGTGTATGTGACATTATTGGCATAGCGCACTTAACAGAAAATGATACATTTCTAGCTTGGACTGGAGACTGCTCTCATTTTGCTATTAGGAGTGGAGGATTTGTTGTGGCAGAACTTTGTATTATCATTATGACGGTTACAAAATCTGTGGAATGTTCTCATATGTCGGATATGTTTATGTTACCATGGTTTTGGATTGCATTTGGATAAATGCGCTTTGAGCATATTTTTTGTGAAGAAGTGTGTTTATTTATCGTCTGCACAACATGTTTCCCCACATGCATTTTTTTAAGATAATCATCAGAGGTTTGACATATCCACATGCGCGCATGTGTGTGTGCGTGCATGTGTTTGTATCAGTGTATCTGCGTGCTTGGCCCTGAAGTCATATTTCATTCACTGTTATGCAAGTAAATAAGTAAGTAGCACACTGTGTCTGTCTCTGTTGACCAGTGTCTGTCTGCGCTGTGTTTTTAGCCGTAACTATGTGGAATCCTTTCCAACTCCAGCTCCCTTCTCTAGTGTCTCCACTGAGGTGTTTACATGTTCACGTTGCTCCTGAATTAGAAAAGCAAAAATTTCACTCGTTTCATAGAGATTTGAACTCTTGTATGTTTTTTTGTTTTTTTTAATAAGCCTGCTTCTATTGCTGGAATTACTGCAGCTGAAAAATGACAGTCGTCAGATGTTAAGGAGTACAAGCCAGCTTAATTAGGACTGAAATTTTTAAATATAACTATGTTCACTCCATTACTACAACCTGCATTATGAACTGCATCAGAAGAAATAAAGTGAGAGTCGAGGTCAATATCAATTCATCTAGGTGATCTGGACTTAGAGGGTTTTCAGCCCACCTAATGTTTTGATTTAAATACTCTGTGCGCCAGTATTCGCGTGTCTGATGGCAGTAGTCATTATGCAAGACTAAGGCCAAGTAAAGCAACAGCACCGCATGTTCTGTTGCAGAAACTTGCAGTGTGGTCTGGCTTTGAGTTTCTATAGACTGTGGGTGCACATTGTGAGGAGAAGTGCAGATAATGAAGAGGTTGTTTTGGTAACATGCTCATCCTGCAAGTAAAATAAGGTTTTCTGGGGGCATGGTTTGCATGTAGCACCTTTCAGCACCCCCCAAGTCCTAAAGCCCAGATTCTCATTTCAGCGTAGTAGCCTCTGTGAGAGAGTGTGTGACCTTCTCTTTTCCTCACTTTCCCCTTCCTCCTCCTGGTGTCCTCCTCCTCCTCCTCTTTTTCCACTGGGCAGCTGGCCAGGTCCTGAGCAGCCTAAGCAGGGTAGCATTATTGGGTTTATGTGGTGGGCAGGCAGACAGGCAGAGGGAACCAGGCCAGATGGCTAACAAACAGCACCCACTAAGGTAAAATAGAGCTGTGTGTGTGTGTGTGTGTGTGTGTGCGTGCGTCAGATATAGTGCAGGAAATGTGGCTGCCAGACCGGTCTCTCTGAAACTGCTGGGCTAGTCACTGTGGTGCCAGTGAAGAGATGTACGGGGCTCCGTCACAGCTTGGCCTTCTCTCGCTTGATCTTGTTTTCTCTCACACTCGCGTCTCTTTCTGGCCAGCAGAAATGAAAGCTTATCATGTGCGTGTGTGTGCGTGTTTGTGTGTAAGGGAGAGACAGAGTGACCAGTGCAAATTATGTAATTCATCTCTCGGGGTTATTTTTTTTTCTTGTTGTTGTCAAAGCACTTTGCTGATGTTCTTTCACCCACATATAAACAAGCTTCGTCCCCTCCTCTATGGAATTGGGTTCACATTCCTAAACACAAACGTTGGAGTAGCTCTTGGCTAGTCATTAGTGAACCAACATGTAAACATAAGGAGAAAAATAAGGGGGGGAAACGTGTTTGAAAAGCTCCTTTTTCAGAATGCAAAGTCATTTAAGACAAATTAGTTTCAGGCTTCTTCAGTCAGAAACGTTCTTTTTGTCTTGGACGCTTTTGTTTCCCATCAGTCCAAACAGGATACATGAGAATGCCTCTTTAATTTTCTTCAGTTATTTTTTTTATAATATGATGGGATGCCGGCTTAAACAGGCGTCATATCAGGGCTCAGGGCAGCTAATTAACATGGCTCCATGTGTAACTTCAGCCAGACGTTTGTTACGCTCTTCCAGCCTTCGGCTCTAGATGGCAACAGATCTGCTTGGCTTGTTCTTGAGCTCACTAGTTGGATCATTGTGGGCTCACAACTGCACTCTAACACTTGGTTCACGCATTCTGTTTGGCTAGACGTGGAGGAGCCAGAGACTGTCATCTGTGTACCTTGCTGTTCATGTTTCTTGAGCTTTCTCTTGATGCTTGAAAACACCAGCACTTCGCTTGCTCTACAAGAAATTCTCTCATCTCTCTCTCATCACCCAACAAGAAAGAGGGGGGGGACAAAAAAAACCCTAACCCAGTAGTTCCACTTTCCGTTTGTGCTGTGGCGCCGTCTGTGTTGTTTCAAATTTCAGGTGCTGCAAACCATTGTGCGTGACTCCATTGTGCCTATTTGGCCTTGATTACATCAGTCTGGCTGTGAATACTTTTCTTTTTTCCCCACTGAAGTGTAAATCTGTTTTTAAGGCTGAAAAGGACTCAATTGTCAAATGATTTCTTTGATAAGATTTCCATGTACAAGCTAACTGCTCTTCCAACTGAATCTTACTTCAATTTTCTGTAGAAACAGAGGACTAAAGTTTTCAGTCCAGTCGATCCTCAAATATGATTCATATTCTTACAATGAATGTAGTTGCTTTTAATTTTTCATGTTTACGTAGTTTCACAGTGACTTTCATTTCAAATACAAGTCGTGGTACACACACGTTTTCTTTTAGACTCCACAGGAAGCTGTAGGAACCCGCTGTACTCTAATCTGATCATCACTGAACAGCAGACACATACTGAATGGCAATATAGTATGCAAAGCAGCTCAATGTTCAGGTGACAGACACCAAAAGCAGATAATCTTACCAAAACACCAGTAATGTTTGCCAATAAACTTCCACATCAACTTAAAAAGATAACGAAGCATCTGGGGTTTGGATTGACTAGTTTCTGTCATTCAGCAAAGCGTTTGTTCATCTATACAAAGCGTCGACCAGCTAATGTCTCTTTTTTCGGGGCTAATCGAGGGCGCTCTGTGGGATTTGGTTCAGTGCTCTTGGAGGGCCGTTTAAACGCTCTGTTGCAGATCTTCCCCTAGCTTTCTCCACATAGAGTTTATGCTATAGACTGGTGTGAATGCAACTCCCTGAGCATGTTCTTTTGTACGTTTAAGCTTGGTTTTCTGTAAGCTTATGAGTGCTTCTGCCGTGTCTCATCCCCTCTGTGCGAGTACTCTTTGATCCTACTTCAGATGTTCCGTGAATTGAGTTGTATCTTTTCATCGACCTCTCTCTTGTCTGAAGCAACCTTTTCCATTGTTTCACACCATTTTTTGCAGTTATTCTATGTTGTCTAATGTACTGCAGGTCTTTATTAACTCAACTGTGTATGAAAGAAAATACTTTTTTATGCTGTTGTGATGAGTTCAGTCATCTTCTGTGTTCAAGCTAAAGATGCTTGACCTTTACTCTGAGCTCACTTCACTTGTGTTTGCCTTTTTTTTTGTTGCCTTTTTTCTTTTTTTTTATGAACCAGCTTCAATTTATAGAAATTCATATTTAATATATAAAACCACTCGGCGAGTTACAACTAATCCAGATACTCTTTGTTGCCATTTATAGGAAGTATATCCATGCTTTCTCATATGACAGTATGGTTGGTTGTTTTTTTGTGTGTCTGTTTTTGGGTTTTTTTTTTTATTGGTTTTTATGCATTATGAGCAAAAACAACAACGTATTTATCTGTCTATCTGTACATAAGCTTTCTTGTACCTCTAATTGTGTCTCTAAATTCCACATTTCTTTTCTTACAGTTTTAAATAAAACTTAATAAAAGAGAAAAAACCCTTGGTGAAAAAGATTGTGTCTTGCTCTTTGCAGGCGGTCTGTGGAGTGTCTTCACATTGGGTGGAGCTGGCAGCAGAGCTGGGATAGACCAGGAACATGACCCTTTACCTTTGTCCAATCAGAGTCTTCTGTTACTGCTGGTATTAGCCAATCTGACAGATGGGCCTGAATGGCCCAACCCCTACCGCCAGGCTATTACTTGTTTCAGAAACACACAAGGTAATATGTACTAGATAAACAAGGTGTGTGTAACACAGCATGCGAAAATCAGATTAGACGAACATATCAAGAAAAAAAACAGATTTCATTATTTATCTTTTTATTTTCTACGAATCTCTGATTTGAAGAAGTCAAACTGTGTCTGTTCTTTGAATTATCGTGGTTTAGTAGTGACGCACATAGATACTCCGTCAGTTGTAGTGCGTTCGTAAATGATTAAACTTCTTATTTAAGACCTCCATTAGGTTTCTAAGAAACATCAGCCACAGTCTCCATGGAGTTATCCCTCCGAGCTAAAGATGGATTTATGGAGTTGTAAAAAACAAGATAACATGATAAAAATGTGTATTTTACGTAGTAGCTGTATATGTTCTGTGTTATTGTCATGTTGTTATTGAGATTCATATCAGTACGAAAGCTGGATAAATATTAACTGGTAACTTACGGTGAAGGGGTGGCATTAAAAAGGTGTGCTTTTCTTCCCACTGCTCTTTTTCAATATGTAAACTGAATCAGAACAGAGTGATATTGGAGTGCATTATTTTGGTTGTTTTGTTTTTTTCCTAAATGCTTTTCTCTGTATTGCTTACATTCCCAAAGTCAAGAGTGCTACGGCCCACTTCAAATCCTTAAAAATCTTAAACCTTCACTCTAAAGGGATGTATTTCCTTATTTCATTAAAAATTTTACTACTAACGCAGGTTAGTTGTTGTAAATTGCTGACAATTGGCAAAGTGTTAAGTCCAATGTGTTACCCACCTGCCACTGGGACACAAACTTCAGTACAAGAGGTGTACATTTAGGTCAGAGTGAAAGTAATATCACAGACTAGCCGCCTCCTCTTAATAGTTTTTATATAAATATATAACTGCACATACTTACAAACAGAATTTTGGTTTTTACTGTTTTCGGTCTGCCTCTTTTTCTGCGCTGTGTCACATAATGTTTATGATGTTCCAAAACATATTTGGGACAGTTGTTTGTTTGAGTTATGTGAAAGAAGGCAGTGAATACTAATCCTGATAATATTTACCATTGTCCATGCAGACACATCATCGCTGCCTGTAGAGCAACCTCACACTTTCCAGATCAATTTCAACAGTCTGTACACTGCTCTGTGTGAGCAGCAGCGCTCCGACCAGGCCACGTTACTGCTGTACACCCTGCTTCACCAGAACACCAACATGAGGACGTACGTGCTGTCGAGAACTGACATGGACAATCTGGTGGGTCGGATTGAAGTGAATCTGAATCTGACATTTTGGAAACAAATAACACACTTGCTTAATAAAACACATCATGCAGTCCTTCCACACACACATTCAGTACGGCCGTGAAGTTTCGTCATTCAGGACCGATGCCGTGGCTCGGTGAACAGGCGAGATTAGTGCGGGGATTGCTGTTGATTTTCTGCGTGGGACCGTGCCAGCTGTTCCTTATAAGATAATAAATTCAAAGATATTTAGTGACTGGAAATCAATCTTTGGCATCTCAGATCAATTTACAAATGATTTAACATGGAGTAGTATAACTTTTTTTTTGCCTTGTTAGCTAAGACGAGGAACAAACCACAACAGAAGAACTCTATGAGGTTGTTTCCAAGACTTGTTTGGAAATCCTCATAAATTTAATCTTCAGTCACATTTTGAAACTCGTTCAGAAGTAGGGAGGCTACTATTGAGGCTAGGCTCTTTGCTCAACAATGAAGCAATGCTGCGTGACAGTGTAATGAGCTAACAGTGCTACTGCGTATGTTTATTACTAACTGCTAACTTGTTCGCCTCTGGCACTATTAGTAAATTGGGTTAAATAGAATAATGTGAATAACCCCTTTTTGGAATGTGTATACATTATGTTTTATGGTAATTTTGAGCTGTTTAATGGCTTCTTTTCCAAGACTGTTTGGATTTTTGCCCAGTTTTGTATGTGTGGTTTGTCTCTGGTTAGATGATCCATGAAGAATAAGAAGTGTCACTAGAGTTGTTTTTCAGAGCTGTGGCTCACACCTCATCTGTTGGCCAGCTCAAAAGTAAAATGACTTAGTGCCGCCGTAGTCTTGAACATGTCCTTCTTATACAGCCATGGCATGAGAAATCCACACAAAGTCAGAAGCCTTGCAGATGTCAACCCCGAATACATGTTTGACTCCTTTTCTTTTCCCGCTGTTTGTCTCAGGTGTTGCCCATACTCGAGATCCTTTACCACGTAGAGGAAAGAAATTCTCATCACGTCTACATGGCCCTTATCATTCTCCTCATCCTGACAGAGGACGATGCTTTCAACCGGTCCATCCATGAGGTGGTAGGTAGACGCACTTTACGTCTCAGCTGTTAACCGTCTCTCTTGGTGGTAATAGTCAATGATTCCTGACGTTTTTCACCTGGTTCGTCTAACTTCTGTCCCTCTCCATCTCACAGATATTAAAGAACGTCACATGGTACACAGAGAGATCGCTAACAGAGATTTCTCTCGGCAGTTTGCTCATCCTGGTGGTGATTCGCACCATCCAGTTCAACATGACCCGGACAAGGGTAAAATTAACACACGGTGATGAAGACGTTTGTACATTTGTGAAAGAGGCATATGTTACAGTCCTGTGCAAAAGACTTTTTTTTTTTTTTTTGAAAAAAAAAAAATTCAATTAATTTTTTTTTTTTAAATGAGACCCCTGTTCATCGAAGCAAATGAGAGAAAGAGCACAAGGATGTGACATTAATGAGGTGTTATACCGTATACTTTGTATTTCAGATTGTTTCCCTTTGTGAAAATTGTCATGCAAAATGTTTCTCAGTCTAAATGTACTTTCCCTTTCTCTTGATGTCACATTTTACATAGTTGTGCATTCAGAGCTTAGCACATTATTCTCAGTCCCTGAAATGATTATTTGGTGCAGTTTCAATAGCTGACCTTACACTAACTTTTCATCTAATTCCCCAGTGCTGGGGGGGATACAAGGAATCAGAGATCATAATGTCTTTACCCAAAATTAGGCTGTGGTTTACTGAAATATGTATTGCATCATTTTTTCTTACTGTCTGTCATTGCAAATTCAGTGCTAACACAGACCTGATGTTCAGTGCATTCCCAGCTCAGATGATGTAGTGGGCAATAGTTTTCTAGTATTGGTATGTCATCCCAAATGCTGCTTCATATTAAATTAAAAAAAACCAGGCAGTCGTTTTCTATAAGAAGTTTAATCATTTGTTAATATTGTGAAATATATTTTGCCCTAATAAGACTTTATAAGACAGATATTATAGATACATTTTACTGAAACACACACGCTGCCAATTCAGTAAAATCATGCCTGACATACCAAAAGGTAGCTAACACCCAAAGAACAGCTTTGGCTGTGAAAAAGCCAAAGCTGAAGGGCAAACCTTCAAGAAGCCTGAAGAGCTACAAATGAAGACTAGTTAACAAAATTACAAGAAAACTTGCCTGAGGGGGTTCAGGATAAGGTTAATAAGAATAACAAATATTGACTTACAAGCTAATACAAATGTTTTACATAATGTTTTTCCATGTATTCTTGCACATATTGCAGTAAATCGCTGCACTTATTTCCCATTTTCCTGGCAAAACATGAAGCAGTCGGGGTGGGTTTAGACTTTTTCACAGTACTTATTATGTATTTTAACACACATGGCATTTGGCATGATTGGAGTGTTGAGTTAAAAGCAATTTTCAGTTTGATCTTTATGCCAGTATTGTCTGCTTGCTTGTGTGTGCGTCTTCTCCAGGATAAATACCTGCACACCAACTGTCTCGCTGCACTCGCCAACATGTCAGCACAGTTTCGATGTCTCCACCAGTACGCTGCCCAGCGGATCATAAGGTAAGCAATTAACTAAGGTGTACAAATAATAAAGCAAGTGGGGCATGACAGATGATGAGATGTCTGTAGAATACTTGTATGAGATGATTGAAAAGCAGAAAAAAAGCACGTTCGCACAACACTCAGTAGATTTTTTTTGCAGATTCATGTTGAGGCAGCACATAATATTTGTCATTATAGTAACTTGACAGTAGTTGCAGCAAAAGAGGCTAAAAAAAATAGATTATTTAGTGAGTGGTAAGATTGTGCAAATGACATCGTTATGTAAGAAGGGGGAAATTAAGGGGAAAGTGTTTGGCCCATGTGGAGACAGAAGAAGAGGATGGGGTCCAAACCACACACACAGATACAGATATCAAGTCATTCTTGTCTGTTAACTGCAGACAACAGGAAGGGAATGTTTCCTTCCCTTAAGACGTGCACAGACTCACGCACACTCAAGGATCGTCTTATCTCCCTGCCTGTGTCTCTATCCATATCTGTGACTTTGGTGTTTTGAGTCAGAGAGGAACAGCGTCTCTGTATTTCTACGTGTCTGTCCAGAAGTGATGTAGAAGAACCGACTCCATGTCTGATGATAATGATAATGGTGATGACTGCGATGGCTCGGGCTGGGCTAAACTGGCTGGCTGCTAGATAAAGGGAATTTCCTGCCAGGAATTTCCTAATGTCAGAGTGGCAGCGCTGAACTCTGCTCCATAATTGACTCTCTGAGAGAATCGCGGCTGGTGCTGTTTATTTTAAGGCGGCAGTGGGTTGATTTGCCCTAACCACAACCCCCACACATCTTTCCTTACTAATTTAACGTTTTCCCTGCTCTCCATCAATATTTCCTTTCTGCCAAATTGTTCCTCTATCCCTGCTCGTGTGTCGGCAGACTCAACAAATGCAATTTAGGTCACTGTAATGCTGCAGGTAATGATCATCTTCAATCTGCCAGTTGTTTTATAATATTAATCAATTCATTGTTTCGTTTATTAAAAAAATGTATACATGAGATTTAATATTCACAAATAAGAAGCTGGAATTGTGTCTAAATAAACCAGTACAGCTAAATTTGTTGTCATTTTAAAAGCGATCCACGCTCATTTTATTCATATTTTAAATTTGGGGGAAAGGTTTTACTTTTGTCTCTGGTGTGAAAGGTTTGTGGATTGTTATGCAACAAGGTGTGTGCCAGAATGTAACAGAATTTTACAGCACATTGTGTTCTGCCTTCTGGTTGGCTGTAGACCATTGTCAGTCAATCTCGTGCCGAGTCTTCTGTACAGTACAGAATGCGTTCAGCTTGTCAAATTTACATAAGTCTTCCATTGCTAGCCGAAAACATTTTGCACCGTCAAAGGCAACCGCGGGTGCCTTTGCTTTCATTCTATGATACTGGACTTATTTTTCTATGAAGGTTTAAACGTGTGGAAAAGTGTGTTCGAGCCTGTCGGAGAAAAGTGTATAAAGTGTGTAGTGAGGGATTTTACGGCCATAAAACATCTATAATAACTGTAAAAAATAAAGTTGGCTACTTTGTGGATTTCACCTATCGCGGGTTATTTTTGGAACGTAACTATCGTGACAAACAAGGCACCACTGTATACCAAATGAGCATCATGTTGTATGAAATAAACAAGTGACTGAGACCATAAAGGCATGAGGAAAATGTTTACTGTGTTTATTTTGAAACCATATGAGCTGATTTTAATAAAGCCCTAAAATAAAATGGTGAAACTATAAATGAGCGTTCCTACATTTCAATTTTAGATTTAGAAAAGAATCCAAGCCTCCAGATGGGTATTTAAAATGAACGCTGTGTCATATATACAAATGTTTAATCACAATCGAGCACAGTGTGTGTCCATAACGAAACCTCTGCAGTGCTGGGAACAGGACGTCTTTAGGTCTTTAGTGTGTCTGTCATTACTTCGGCCTCATAACTGATTTGGGGATCATGCCAGTACTGTTGAAATCTTTTGTGTCACTGATGAGACAGGCCAGCTTGTGACAGTGTGTTATTGTGGGCACCGTCCCAGGTGGAGCTCACTCGGTGGTCTCTCGTTTAAAATGTGGTGGGAAACGAGCGTAGATAGTACAAGAGGTCCTTGAGTAGTTGTGGCTAATAGAGGCTTTGACTTTAGGTCTGAAGATGATAAGTAGACCTCCGTGTAGCTGCTCACATAGCTCTATTTCACCAATTATCCCGGATAATGAGTGCTAGGGGATTTAGAGTGTGAGTGTGCATGTGTGCGCTGTGCTGTGCTGTGCTGACAGGTGGGTAGTTGTAGCTCCAAGGGCTTATCAGAGCTCTGTTTGTGCCTCTTTAGCTTGTTGATGTCATTGATTTTAATTTATTCAGATTTTTTTTTTAAATCTTCTTGATTAACACACAAATTAAAGATTTAGCACCCCTGAGCACCCACAGAGGAGATTACAAAGTTGTAATTACAAGATAAGGTCACTAATACTTTTTTTTTTTTTTTTTAACTTTTTATTTTCACAAATAGTACATAATTACATAACATAATACAGTGTACAATTCAAAACCAAAAAATAAACAAACAGACAAACACACATAAAACAAACAACAAACTGATAACTAAACACAAAAAAACCAAAAAAAAAAACCAAAAACAAAAAAACAGCTCAGTTCCATTACAGTTTAAACACTCAAGAGAATCCTTGTAACATAATATTAGAAACATCAGGTTCCACATAGTTCAAGTATGGTTCCCACACCTTAAAGAATTGATCTGTTTTTGAATGCAGTATACATGTAAGATATTCCAGTGGCACTAAATCCAACACTACTCTTTGCCAACCTTTAATAGTTGGTACTTTTTCATAAATCCATTGGAGTAGTATATTCTTCCTTGCCGCATAGGTGAGAACACAGTACAATCTCCTATTATTCTTGGATATTAATCGCCGGCTGGGGAGGCCCAGTATGAGAGACAGAGGGTCAATCTCCAATTCACAACCAAAACTAATACTTTTAATAACACTGATAATCAGCAGGATGCCTCTTAAAAAATGCATTTTAGAATATTGTCTCTTTTCAGCTATGAATGAGTTTACTGTTGCATGAGCAGAGCAGTAATGGTTACTCTCTGTGGGTCTGTGCATGCATTGACCCAAACTGTTACTACACCCCAGGTGCAGTCAAGCAGACTGATGTTTGTCTGTGTCGTGCCATCATGCGGTCCCATAACAGCAGCGGTTTAGACAAACGCATAAAATAAGAGGCAGACATGTCAGGCTAAAAGGGGGACGACCATTTCCATGTAGAGATGTACACAAATAAAATGTCGCATTTAGAAAAGAAAACATGAGTTGTGGTTAAATGAATCTCCTGGTAGTTCCCTGTGTGATGAAATATGAAATAATATTCATTCATTTTAAAAGACTTCATTTACAAATCAAGCAGGTCTGCTTTTAAATTAATAAACTGTTCTGAATAGAAGTTTCTGTTCTTAGCAGAGGTAATGAAAGGTCATTGTTAAGTATAAAATGCCACTTGAGTTGTTTTGTTATTCATCTGTCACAGGCACACTCATTCCTTTTCCGTGTCTCTGTGTCTCCCCTGCAGTTTGTTTGCTTTGCTTTCCAAAAAGCACAACAAGGTTTTGGAGCAGGCAACACAGTCTCTGAGAGGCAGACAAGGAGAGAGCGCAGCGTTGCCAGACTATGTGAGTAAAACTTACAAACACAAACAGTCGGTCCCAGTCTGCACTAAGTTTAATCATATTTGCCAAATTATGTCTCTGCTTGGACTGTGAATAGTAATTAGATGTGGGCATCCGTGGCAGTTTAGCTGAGTTGATCGGTTTGCGTTTAAAGCAGCATATTTGCATCCTTTAGTTTTAAAAAACAGCTGATTTTTATTTTGTTTTTTTCAAGTCAATGATAAATAAGTCTTTCCAAAGGACGCAAGTTATCTATTTTTTAAAGAAATTTAGAAAATAGGCAATCACCGGTTGCTATGTAACTGTGTGTAGTCCTTAACTGGTTGGTGAGGGGATGCCGGTGGAAGTTGCTAAGTGAAACTGGTTGTAAAGAGTTATGCAGTGCTGCAGCAGTAAAGAACATGTCAACGTGTCTGCAAACGCTTGGCGACTGCTTGCTAAGTGGTAGTGAAACTGTGAAAAGTGTGACACAAAATGGGGACTGTTCATCTTCAAAGTAAAACTTGAATTTATTGAAACGTGGAACCAGGAACCAGGCAGAGAGCTTTTACTGCAGTGGTGAATATTCTCCTTAGACTGAGGGCTTAGCATGGATGCGCTAAACATCCATAAATTACTCCTGATGCCCATAAAACCAAAGGATGGCATTTCTTTTACTCTATGGTTGTTCCGCGCATTAAAGGAACACAATAATAATATGTTAATTATTTCTTGGTTATTGCCCAAGCTAACTGTACGCTGGCTGTTTTAGCCTGCAGAGATGAGTGGTCCTCATTTTCTCATTTAAATCTTGGCAAGAAAGCAAATAAGTGTTAACAAATGTTGGACTGTTATGTTCTGATCAGTCCGATTAATCATCAAAATGACTCCACTGACCGTTTGATCTTAACATTCAATAATGGTGAAAAATGAGCATTATCATAGCCTTTGAGTTTTAATAATTACGTTTTAAATGAATACAAACAAGAGCATTGGCTACTTCTACACTTGAGTTGGTTTTATTTGATGTATTTCTGTGTTCCAGATTTTATTTTTTTATTTTTATTTTTTTTGTCTAATTCCACCTGATGTTTTTGAGGCGTTGAACATTTATAAAACAACGTAGACACGACTGGTTAAAAATAAAGAATGATTTGGCATAATCCAGCACCATAAAGCAACTTTACAGTTTCTGTGGAACAAAGCGAAAAGAAAGGCAGTAACTAGCTAGCTAGTTATTTTGCACATTATTCTTTTGACAGAAAAACAACAAAACAGACAGTTTAAAAAAATTAAATACGGTATTGACTGACAGCAAATTTGTCTTTTTAAATATGTTGATATGACAGTCACACCTGACGAGAGCATTTTGTTGGCTATTGACAAACATATGTCGTCTGTATTTGCACGTAGACGCCGCTGCCCTCGGGTATGTTTGTCTGCCTTTTGGTCTGGCTGTCTCATTAGATTTGGTCCTAGATAAGCGTGCGTATGCAAACACATTTGTGTGTGTGTGTGTGTGTTTGTTAGTGCGAGTTTGGACAAGGTCCCCATAAATACCCTAAGGTGTTGAGGAAACATGAGCGTATGTGAGTGCTTCTTCAACCGTGTAGTGACTGTCTGATGAGGCCCCTTTACAAGCAGACATCTACAGTATGTAACACACATGTATAAAGCATAATTATCCACCCTTGTTTGGATGCCTCCTTCCTTCAGGGTCTATTGTAATGCTCTTTTTTTATTTACAAACATGCATAAGTGGACATTTTATATGACTGAAAATCAAATGGAGAAATAAAGAGATCGGTTTGCCACGATTGCATTTTCTTAAAAAAAGAAAAAAATTGTGAGTACAGCGGTTATATGAGAAAATGGCCTTAAAGTTAATATAATAGAAGCGAAAAATTCAAAAAAGTCAAAGACATGCTCATGCATGGGAGTACGAGGTCAAAAAATAAGGTCATCTACACAACAGCACTCTTTTGATAGAGACTCACTTTAGTGCTCAAGGGTACAGATTTTCAGCTCGATTATTTCATGGGAATTTTGAATGAGTGTTTTCCTTGAAGTGTCTGACACATTCTCTGGGTCATAGACTTTAAAGACAGAACTGGTCAGCTTTTCTGATATTGTCGTTATCCTTGAGCTTAGACTATACTAACTGGCTGTGGCATTGGTTCCCATGTCTACTATCCACGTCTCCGTGTCCACACAGTGTGCTGTAACGAAAGGGAACATGTTGTATATTTGGACACACACACATATATATATACACACTCGAGGTGAGACATAAGTCGAGTGAAATTTTGTCTTGAGCACAAGCTCGAACAAAACTACACAATTAGCCTTCCCCTTGTTTTGAGTGGTGAATATCTTAGTCATAGGTGTTTTTGAGCAGTGGAGGAGATTTGTTGGAAAGAAGGGCTTTCCAGCCTGCTGTTGTCTTACATCTCTCTTTCACCTTCAAGTAGCACAGGTGAAATTGAAAAGCAGATGTTTGACAATGTGTTTTCAGAAATTAAAGCAACTTTAGTAGCGTCTGTTTATTTATTTCTTCACATATTGCCATGTAACTTTGGATATGTGCCACACTGAGTATTGTCTACTTATCAGACGGAAGCCCGATGGGCTGTCTTTTGACAAACATATGCCAAGTAATAGTGTATGGCTTACCATGTTCTTATTTTCAGACTCCTTGGCTTGTTGTTTCCCTCCAAAATGTTGGCATTTGTGAGTAAGATTTAAAGTGTTGGATTGAGTGTGCTATTGGGTCTTTTATTACCAAGCAAAAGGAAGGACATTCCCATCAGTCTATTCTCGTGCCTGTCGGTAAATGCTAGTATGCTAAACTAAAATGTTTAACATGGTCTGCATCATGCCAGCTTAGCTTGTTTACATGCTGAAGGTGGCATTTAGCTTAAAGCACTGTTGTACAGCCGTATAGAGCAGAAACAGAATAATGAGGGGTCTCTGAAATGTAAATATACCTTTAGGCTCTGCACTGCTAGAGCTTTTTTTTTATTGTTAATTCTCTTTGATTTGAGGTTGGCATAGATGGGGAGTTTAAAATGTAGACCCGATGAGCAGCAGTTTGCTGCTTGTTAGCAACTTGTTAATAAAATCTCAGAAAGTAGTCGCTGTAAGTAGCTGATTTTTGTCAGAGCAACACCTAAGCATCCCTAAGATACTCATTATGCCCAGGTTTAGGCTTCACATTGGTTTATGCAGAAAATAATATATGAAACTGACACAAAGCTGCTCTGAGGCCTTAAATTGTATATGAACAAGTATAAAGTATAGCCATTTTTTCTTTTAATAGTTTTAATGTTAAGTTGAAATTCCTTCCTAATTTTCCATGTCTGGCCACTTAACATGACCTTACACGCCAGCTAAAGCCCGTCATTGGTTTTGAGAGATGTGACATCTGAAGGAAGGGCTGCTGTCTCATTATGCCGGCTCCTTTGTTTCCTCCATCGCCGGCTCTCATCTGCTCCTGCGGTAGTAGCGGATGTGGCGGCGTAATTGAAAGCAGCCTGCCCTGGTGTTACTCACAAACCCTCGCCTTAACTTGGGGAGGTGTGGAGGCTGAGGTAGCTGTAAGGAGAGACAGAGGAGAGGAGAGAGCTGACGAGGGGAGGAGAGGGCCCTGGGGTGGGTTAAAGCGTGTTTTTGTGACAGGCATCTGGAAACAATGCAATTTGGCCGAGCCTGGCTGTGGAGAGAGAACTAATGTTTGTTTAATGTGGGATCGTCCTGGACGTATAATCGCTCTCTTTACGAGGGAGAGACCGAGAGGCGGATATGAAAACGTTGTCAAACTGCCCTAAGCTGAGAGTTAAAGCTGGGTGCAGTCTGCTTCTGTGTTAATGTCTCATCTTTCCCTCCGTCTCCTCTTCTGTACCCCCCTTCTCCCTGTAGATGTCTGCCTCTTGGTTGCTGTCTCTCTCTCTCTGGTATATACACACACAGAACATGCCCCCTGTCCCTGAATGTGTTTGCGCGGCTGCGTCTGGTTAGTATCAGGGAAGACAGAGCGAGGGGTTGGGGCCCTTGAGCCCCCACCCCCACCCCCGGGGGGAACATCCAGAGGCTCCCAGACCAAGAAGGGCATCTCTCGTGGGATCCTATGGTTACCTCTGAGTCTGCATTTTTATTCTTATTTTCCTGTCTCATCCACTGAGATATGCCGAGGACATGCAGTTTGCGGTTGTACATGCAAACAAACATAAAAAGATGGAAGTATGTGTTGCATTGTTTGTCACTGTTTATGCTCCCAGCCAGTAATGGTAATGTTACTTCTCTGCCTCTTAGTCTGTTTACTGTTGTACATTTCTGGGAAAAGACTACAAGCGCACACACACACACACACACACACACACACACACACACACACTTACATGCGCACAGACACTGCCAGGAGCATGGTGGACCACCCTGTCTATGTGTTTATGTGTCCTGGTTGAGTCACATTCTGTGATCTCTTTTTAATAGCTGGAGTAGACACATGCATTAGCTTTGTAGCACCATTCCTCTTGTTTAAGAGGAAAGCAGAGCCCGGGGATATATCAACAGATAATAAACATTATGCCTTCTGTTTATTATCAGGGCTTTCAGGAATGTGCGGATTTCTTAGGAAGCTACAAAATGATTTTTTTTTGTGCAAAGTCCAGAATCATTCAGTGATGCAAGCTGTTAACTAGAAATTGTGCTTCTGAAGCGAGCTATTATACAGTCTGCGATGTTTATGTGAGTGAGTAGTTGTAATCAGTCAAGCAGCATTAATGTTTGTGCTGACAGTTATTGTTTAGTTTATTTGAAGTGGCCTCACTGCACATTTTCTTTTTTTATTCGCTTGTTTACGATGTTCTACTGCGTTAAGTGTGTTGTAGGTTGTTTGATGATTCAAACATAGTTCACGTGTAGATGGAAAAAGATTTGTAGCCCGAATGTAAACAAAGGGATGAAAATGTGTAGTTTCATATTTTAGGGTGTTACTTTAGTCAATTAGTATTCATAAACATTAATATTAAAATTGAATTAACACACAATAAAAGTTACAAGCTTATATACAATACTGTTCAAACGTCACCCCTCATTTCTTTATATTGTAGCCGGGCTGTCATCATTTTTAAAGTGTTAATGAGCAATAGTTCAGCTCTGAAAACTGAAAATCTGCAGCATCATTCATCCAAATTTCAGCTTTTTGCTTCAAATCATTTTTAGTATGTGTGGAGGAGGTAAAACAGGAAGTGTCTACAAATTAGAAGAAAGCTTGTCTAAAAGAGTTCAGGCTGTGTTGAAGATTAAAGACGGTCATAGGAGCTTATTTATACTGACTTTTAAGCTTGTTAGAATTGCACAAACTCAGTTTTTTTCTTTTAAACTGTATTTCCATGTGTGTGTACATGTTTGAAAAAATCACTGTACTTATTTCTCTTTTTCCCAGCAAAACATAAAGAAATGAAAGGGTGGTTCAAGACTTTTGCACAGTATTGTTGCACACAAAAAAGACAATTCATGAACCATTTATTACACTAGTTCAGGCATGCTGCTATCAGCAAAGGTTGACCCCAAAGGATTATTTATAAACTGGTAATAAGATGATGAGGTCACAGAGGACTCTCACGTTATAAATTGTTGCACCAGGGAGAAGACTGAGAAAGTGAGACCTCTTCACATCCTAGCAACCTTAAACCACACAGCACACTCTAGCTTAAAGTTGACCAGATGAGACGGGTTAAACATAGATGATTGTTTCTTACTTTCAATTCAGAATCCCAGCTCAGTGACGACTCCAATCCAGACCACTTAATCACTTTGGCTAATGTGACGGGAAAACTTGATATTTTTTAAACTGTATTTTTATAGGTTTTACAGCTTTTCCTGCTGATAAAGACCTCCCCACCGCCCCATGTTATGAAATGCATTCTGCTGTTTATAAGGCTTTATTCAGACAGGTGTTATAGTTCGATTAAAACAAGAAAAGGCCTTTTTTTTTTTTTTTAATTTAACCAGGAAGATCACCATTGAGATTAAAAACCTATTTTACAAGAGAGACCTGGCCAAGATGGGCAGCAGCAAGTGTCTCACAGTTACAAAAATTACTCAATTAAAACCAGGTAGCAAAAATAAATGAAAACTATCAAATAAAATAAAATAAAATAAAATTCAGCAGTTCATCACAAGGTTGTTTGTCACCATATGTGTAAGTCACACATACAAACAAAGATCTGAGCACTCTTCTATAAATCCAGAACAGATTATAACAGATTATTTCAATCTAACAACAACTAAGTAAACTATCAGTACTATTTGCTGATCTTTTATAGGCCAATTAATCAAGTGTACATTCCTGGAAAGTTATGAAAGATAGAATAAATATATGTTGCTCATTTTCGAGAGGACTTCCTCATGCGAATCTTTAAGTTCCAAATCTGTTACTCGGATGGACTTCTTAAAATCATCTTAGCATGAGCTGGGTTGTGTCATAGTTTAAGGAAATATAAACGTAGGACACCAGCATATTTTTTTTTTAACTGAACTCCAATTAAGAGTTTGCCTATAGGAGACCAAGATAAATGAGATCTTTTAGAGTGGTGGTCTTTAACTGCTCCAAATGAACTCAACTTCAGGCTCCAGGCTGAGTAGCTAAGCCTCTAGTGAAATTGAACATAGAATAAACTAATCACATGTAACAAGTAACCTCTTAACCTCTCTGCCATGCAATAAGTAGCTCATTATCTTCTCTTCTCTGTCTCATAAATCTGTTTCCTTGCATTCCTCTCATTAAGGTGCTTTCCTGCTGAGAGGTGAGAGTTAGCTTACACACTGACTCCACAATTTGGTCTCTGATCTTTCAGGAGTTACCCCTCCCTCACCCCCTCACCTGCCCAGTAACAACGGTGTTAGGCCCAGTTATTAGTTTACTATTATTCTGTTAGCCTGTCTCTCCATATATGTGCCATCCTCTTATCTTTTGTCATCTATCACTGCCTCTTTCAGCTGCTATTCTCAGGCAGTAGGACTGCCACCCCTGCAGGCAGCAGGTGCTCTGGGGTCCTAATGATCCGCTGCTTCCAAATGGTAATTAGGGCAGCCCTGCTGCATCGTGGTCCTTTCGCGATCGAGGCACAGCAAAACAGAGCACAGCTCGTAGCAGATCAATTAGCACTGCCTACCTATCTCCCAGAGTGCTGTTGCAGCAGTTGGCGTCATCTTTTTTTTATCATTATCACTCACGTCATGACCCACATGACCCACAGTACTGCCTTCATTCCCCACCCAAGCCGCCCCGCTGTTAGCGCTAGCCAAGTCTCAGAAAAGTAGTGTGCCTATTTAATCAGGATAAGGTATATGGACGCCAATACACGGGATCCTGCCGTCACACACGAGACGGTGATGCAGAGAGCATCCAGCATAATCACATTGTGTTGATGCTGCTGTTTTTCTTTAGGGTCCAACTTTGTCGCCACACACACACTTTTTTCTCTTTTTCTCTGTGTGCATCCAACAAAGGATGTTTTGTGGGTATGTGAAGCTATGGGGTAATGAGAAGCTGACCTGAGCACAATGCTCTTCAAAATGGTGTGATTATGACATGGCTGTGGTACCATAATGCGGGTCAGACAATGACCTATTTAAAAAAAAAAAAAAAAAAAAAAAAAAAGCTCCCAAAAGACAAGGGCAGGCTGCTGCTGCTGCTCAGCCAGTCTGACCCTCTCTGTCTGTCCACGTGGCTTTTTTTTCCAACTCTTCATCCTTTTCCTCCACTGTGCTTTATTCAACCTGTAGGTGTGGCTTTTCACTCTTTCTGTTTGTATCCTCATGCCCTTGTCTTCATCAGTGCTCTTTCTTAATATGTCTGGTTTGTCTGCCCTGCAACAGCCTACAGTGAGCAGCAGGGCCGGCCAGGGAATCACTAAGCTATTGGTTTAATGATGCCAGCTCCTACTTTACAGGGATTTTCATGTCTATGTCTCTAAACACCCTGTCCGCACTCACAAACGCTCGCTTAAAAACATGTGTGGGTATGATAGAAAGGACGGGCTCTGGCTTTCTAGTCACTGCTTGCATCTACAAACTGTCAGTTGTCAGACACAGCAGAGGTCACCACGCCTGCAGATGCGACACATTTACACTCGGTATGTTTAAGAATTAACAGCAGAATTGCACAGAGTTGGGGAAGGGTGAAGGGTGCATATAAACGCTTTGCTTTCCAATAGGGTTTCTGTGAATGGTGATGCAAGTAAAACAGGACGGGATCATTGAGGCTAATGATATGACTCACCTATGTTTTCCTGGGTGGAGAGAAGACGAGAAATAGCGGCATGAGTGGCTGTGACCAAACGACAAGGCACAAGGTTGGAAAACGATGTATGACTAAGAGAGAATAAGGCAAAAAGAGGAGGGAGAGGTAGGAAGAATATGCTGTCAAACAAACACATGTCAAGTGTTTTTGGGGGGGTTTTTTTGTTTGTTTTTTCTGGCTGAGGATGCAGTTTGAAGAGAAAAAAAGTGCAAAAGGACAGAGTGGGAAGTGGAAGAGGAGTCGCCGCCAAGATATTTAAATCCTGTCTGGGTTTCAACCAGACCGTGGACCTCTTAATCTCATCCACTTGACAAACATACACACAAGGCCAGGCAGACGTCTAGCTAGCCTATTTTCATGTGACCTGAATTCCCCAGTGTGGCATTTTTTCCCTGCCAGACTAATCTCATTAAGCTTGGTGCAGAGCTGGAGAACAAACACACCAGGCATCCTTCACTCCTACTCTGCCTCCCTCTCCTGCTTTTGTCTCCTCTTCGTCACGTCCGTTTTCTCCATCAGCTAGCCCCCCTACCCCCCATACTCTCTTATCATCTATGCTACCATTTTTGTTGCTGTCCTCCTCCTCCTGCCTCCACATCCTCCTACTCAGTTTTCTCTCTTATCTGTCCCTGCTTTCTGTCTAATTATGGCCTGCCACTGCGGAAAATAGTGGAGCAAGTATAGCTAGGCAGTGGAGTCGAGCTCAGAGAGCCACCTCTGCTTCCAGACGCACAATCAATCCTCATTAGAGCTGGCTCTCCTGCCTTCCTATTGCCTCTCCACGTCTGCCGGTTAAAGCTCAACACCTTCAACCATCATGCTTGTGGAAATCAGTGCAGCAATGTTATTGGATGTGTGTCGAAATAACTAGAGTTTCATTACCAGTTGCATTGATGGTGTTCACAAAATCTGAATGCATTGTTTTCGATAAAGATCATAAATCTAGAACTGTTCAATCCTTCTTCATCATTTTGCTGGGCTTGAGTGGCTTCTGTCAGAGAGCTACACAGGTCAGCAAAGCTGTTGGAGAATAGGATGGCTTACAAGGTTTACAGTCTTTATTTGACAGCAAAGTGTAGAGCGCAGACAGGAAAGCAGGGAGAAGGAGCGGGTGGCGGGGGGATGACATGCAGGAAGTGGTCTGGAGTGGACTCAAATCTAGGCTACCCCTGCTGCAGCCTTTGGGTCACGTCCGAGCCTTCTTTTTCCTTGGTTCTCTTCCAGTCAAATCGATGCACATTGCTTTGAGCAACCCGTTTCCATGCCTGCGACCCCACCTGTGATAGTCGGCCACATCACTGGACAAGAATGCCTTTCAGTGCTGGACTTCAGCATTTCCGACACTTCTGACACAGATTCCAGCATCGCCGTTCACTGTGAAGCTTGTTTGTAACACCTCTGTAACCTGCAGCAGCTGGATTTGCCTGGTTTAAAAAATACATTTGGTAGAAAAGTAATCACACCGTAAACAAAAAATAATAAGATACATCATTCTGAATTAATTTTAAAGGGTTGCCCTAGTAATTACATTTTCAGCAGCGCAACCAATAATCTGTAACCCATTATATTTCTAAAGTAACCTTTTTCAGTGCACAAAAGAACACAGCTATTTACTGTTATCTTAATCCCCCGGCTTTTTTTCAGGGACTGATTATGTGCATTAAAAAAAAAGCATCACAGCAAGCAAAGTTATTTATAAGATAAGAACTTCTCTCAAAGCAGGGCACCGAAGATGGAATATAAAATGCTACCACATGCAGTTCTGTTACAGATGATTTGCCCAGATTGGAGGTAGACTCGGTGGCCAATCAGCTCGCAGCAGGAGGCTCACCATGTTGCTGTTTCGAATCAGATATTGCAAATTCTTGGTCAAAACAGGTCATCAGCAGAACAGTGATGCAAATGAATCACTAAGCATAAGTGTGCTGTGGCGAATATAAAAGCTCACGTTGTGCCCGGCTCAAGAATGAGACCTTGTGAAATATAAATAAATCTTTTTTTTTCTTTTTCTTTATCAGAAAGCTTTGCCATCTCTGCTGCCTATTCTAATGAACGTTACAGGAATTTTACTTCAAGCTGAAATGTGGCAGCGTGCAAACCCAGAGGAAGTTTCTAATGAGTAACTGTCTAAGGCGAGGCTTCCTGTAAAGCAAAGACAATGATTAAAGGTTTTCAGACCGACAGGCTGAACTGGTCAGTTAAATGTTTGGAAAAGTGACGTTAAATATGTTTTTGTCATAGCATTCATATATTTATGCACCATTGCCGACAGAGGTACATGTGAGAACACAAACGTGTGCTGCTTTAACCCAACAGATTCCTTCTTAAAGGCTGGATGGTGTTGGGTTTTGGTGATATGCTGCATACTTTACCTACAATACGCAGCATTTCCTAATAGTACAAACGTGACTGAAACTGCCTATTTCCTGCTACTGTATGTGCTACATGTGAGAAAGGACAGCTGTGGAAAATATCCTAATGCAGGTCGCCCAAAATTGCCCAAAGTTCACGTATGAAAACCACTTAAAATGACGCATTTCACACGAGACATTTTGACAGTTGTGAATAGTAAGGATAACTGCCTGCGTTTCACTGTCACTGTCATAGTTTCTACATCCACATAAAGGACTGAGGTCATATTATCAGCATTATATCATTAATTACATTTTTGCTGTGGCACAACTAAAACAAGACGGGCAAACTTTAGCTGAGTAAACATCTTGTGATAAATGCACACTACTGAGCATTATTACACACTGAATTCATAAACACTTTGGTATAAGGCACACCTCTTTCTCCTCTCACCCATCTGCTGGTTTTTGCAGACATATCTTGGTTTGGGTAGTTTTTACTAGGCACTGGGAGATCTTTTCATTGAAATTTTATGTCATGTTATTCTTACATATAGTAATAGTAATTATAATACTTTTTATATATTCAGACAACACTGCAAAATGAAGAATGTTCAAAATGGAGCACACATATTTATTCATATCTGCTTGGAGGCATGCAAGGATCTTTAAAGATCCAGGATCCGAACTAAAACCTGTCAGATAATCTACGTCGCGTGTTACAGTTGTGGTCAGACTACCGATGGACTGATTTCATTAGAAGTCCATTGCATTAAGCTAAGCTGCTTTGGATGTCCCTGACTCCTGCATTCTCTTAGTTTGCATTTTGTTGTTCTAGCTGCTTCTTCTGAGCTGCTTACACAGGCGGCTCTTTGACTCTGTTTGGCCTAACATAGATGCTGTATACTGTATATGTTAAAAAAAAGAAGTCGCTGAGCAGATTTTTAGAATTTCTTTTTAAGCAGTAAATTTAAGTATTTGTAAAGCAGAGACCATATTTTTGTCTTTTTGGGAGTGAAGAGAAACTGATACTCGTGGTTAGTAGTGCTTGGTTTAATTGAGATGAGTCACGGTGTTATTGAGTTATATTTTTCTGGTTTCTCATTTATGGAGCTTATCTTGCAATATCATCAAACGTAGACGGTAGATTTTGTAACGCTCTGCCCACAGCTGTCACACCATGGGAAATCAGTCATGAACTCTGTTGACCAAAGTTTTTATCTCTCTGTAGATTATTCATTTTCCCACGCTCTCTACTGTTTTCTTGTTGTGCGCCACCATTGAACACGCCAAAAAGACGTTATCTCATCACGGTGGCGTCTGTCTGTCTCTCTTGTAGACGGATTGTTGTGAATGAAGTAACTAAAGAACAATAAACCAGATTTCTTAAAGCATGCCTTTTTCCATTAAAAGCAGGTTGTGTGATGAAACCAAACTCCTCTAGCTGCATAGACTTCCGTTAATGATGAAAGCCATTTTCAATATCATTAAAGGCTACAAGTAGGCGCATGTTTTACGAGTTACCACCACGCAGATTAAGGTCCAAGGTTTCTGTAGCATAAACACGCTGATAAGGTAAATGAAACCGAACTTTAAAGGTTGACAGGTGCAGACATCTTTATCATCATTTAAAAACATCAGCGACACTGAAAACCTTTCTCACTATGTAGAAAGGATTCTCCTACTGACTGCTTTAATTGCAAGTTATTAAAAAGATTGTTCATCTAATTAATAACTGAAGCTATTGAAAGTAAAAAGAGTGGCCGAGTGCTTCACACTACTCGCGCTAAGTACAAAATTAAGGACTTTTTCATTTGTACACTTAATTATGAACATTTTGAATGCAGGGATAATAAAATATAATTTTTTTTATTTACTTTTATGGTTGGATGTTAAGATTAATACCACTGTCATACGTATGTGATCACTGTGACGCTTTAGTCAGCAGCTAGCTCTCCTAGCTTATCTAGATTATCATAAAGGCTGAAAACACGGAGGCGGTAGTTGGACCGTCTCCAAAGCCAACAAAATATTTCTGTTGCACCCGCATCTCTCAAGCTCACAGATTGTGTCTCTTGTTTAATCTGCACAAAAACAAAAATGTAAAAATAACAGATTGCCTTTGTAAAGGGGGTTATTTGTTGAACTGTTTCTTTGGAAGGACAAAAATAGCGTTTCACCGCTCTTGAGCAAAAGGAGCTACTAAAATTGAACATCATATTGCTGCAGTCACAGTAATAGTGGGAACAACCACAATTAAATCAACTATAAGTCAAAGAACCTGGAATCTTATTGGCTTTGAAACTGTTGCTTCAAAGATGGGGACCAGGTCTGCAACCACTTGCAGTCAGCTGCCATAAAACTGCAATAAAATGCAGTCACGAAATGGGGATGATATGTGGACAAGTTGACAATTACATGCTGTCAGTTTATGATAATGCACTGGTTAATGCTGTTTACATGCGCAGAAATGCAAATTAAACAGAATTGACAACCTACATTGAGAATCCAGTCAGAAGCTGGTAGATCTGAAACAAGAGTTCTTTCTCAAATGGTGACGTATGTGCTGCACGATGCTAATTTAACAACAAAATAAGAGAGTTTAGCTTTTACTTAGGAATATGACGGGAACCTGCTGACAACCGGTAAAATCAAGTCCACAATTATAAAAAGACGTGTCCCAGACTAGTTACACTCATTGTGGGAGACCGACTCAGACTGATTGCAACACGTTAGCGAATTGGCTCCGTTAGTAAATTAAATAACAGTCATTTTGCAAACCTTTGTCAATCTGTCTGAGAATCCGACCGGCATTGTTTGGAGACTGGAGGTCGAGGGTGCAACATGCTCGATCTCCGAGCGACCATTTGGCCGCCACAGCTAGTTGGAGTCACACAGTGAGAGAAGAAAGATCCTTTTCCTAGCTGGGAGGAGGTCGTCTGAACCTTCATAGATATTACATGTTATCAATCTTGTCTTCACCAAAGGGCAACTGTGCATATTTTTCTAAAATGTCAAACTTGTTTTTGATGCTGCTTTGGGATTTCAGTTCATTTCTCCAACAATCTCTTGTGTTGATGTTCACATTGGGAAATCCTTATTTATGAACTTTTTGGGTTTATGTGTTGAGAAGCCTACTTAGTTTGAAACAACTCTTTATCTTTTTGTCCGTCCTTCTTATAGTCTTTGACTGTCACGTGTCACTGAGTTGCCGTCTTTGCCACACAAGGAAACACAGGCCAACACGACCTGATATCTGGTTTAAAAGATCACCCTTCTGTCACTTGCTAAGACCTTGGCTGACATTCATGCTTTACTTTTTTGTCCTTCCTCTGATCCCTGCTGCCATTTCTGCCATCTGTCTGTTACCCCCTGCTGATCGTTCTATCAGAAAACAATCATTTAAAAACAATATAATAAGTGGAACCAGTCTAGTGGGAAACCAATTAACCTTTACATCCTCCCTCTCCCTCCAGGCCCAGGACCTGAGTGTGATTGAGGAAGTCATCCGCATGATGCTGGAAATCATCAACTCTTGCCTGTGCAACTCTCTACACCACAACCCTAACCTGGTGTACGCACTGCTCTACAAGAGGGAGCTCTTTGAGCAGTTCAGGACGCACCCGTCCTTCCAGGACATCATGCAGAACCTCGACACGGTCAGCCTGTTTGAGGGTTGTTGTTTGGTTTTTTTAAACTAGGAATCGCACAAAGCATCACAAGTGAATTAAGAGAAGCCTGACAGTTTTTTCTGCAGTGTCCTCTTTGTCTGCTCAGAAATGTTGAAAAAGCCGGGCCAGAAGATTGCAGTCAGGCAATAAAGAATGAAAGACTTAAGTAGTATGATTGAATTAATCAGTCCACTGGTGTCAAGTATCTGCACATTACATCTCAAACATTCAATGAGTATGCGTGGTGTATAAGTAAGAAGGGACGCGAGAAATCTGTCATTCACAGTCACGTAGAGAAGGGAAAGGAAGCTTTGGTGGGTATGAGTGTGTGTGTGCAGAGGATGGGGGTTGCTGCATACATTGCCACAGGCTTTTACAGTTATCCATAAGTATGAGGGAGGCATGCCTAGGTAGAATCCCTCGGTTAAGTCAGTTTCCCCGAGGCTATTCAGGATGCGAGGCGGCTTTTTTGCTCTTCTAAAATAAGCCCATATGGGGGAGGCCTTCTGAGTTAATGAAGAGATTAGTATTAGATAGATGTAGACACACATAGTGCATGAACTCTGGTGTGCTTGAAATCTTTAAAACAGCCCACACTGAGAAACAAAACTGCCTGTAGAAGCATTTTTTAATGTTGCTCTGACAAAAAAGAGCTTTAAAAGGAATTTGTAATAGTTCTTTTTTTTTTGTAATTAAGGAACACCAAACATTTCTTCAGGGAAAAACTTAGAAGAGCAGTGGAAACACAAAAAATACTTTCTTAGATTTCTTCTTTGAGGTTAAACCCAGAAAGCATTGAATAATTTTTAATTCCAGTGAACTACATATTTAAAATGAAAAGTTTTTGACATTTTCTAAGTTTTTTTCCGCTGACAATAAGCAGAATTCACCCAGCTTTGCAAATCATCTCGATTTATGATCAGCTGCAACTCTTTAAACATCTCATTGTAATGGCACCAGTCAAGCCAGTCCAGTCCAAAATTAAATCTACTCATTCTTCCAATTATAGCCACTTTTTGTCTGTCTTCTAACAGGCTTAAGTGTAATTTGATAAACATACACTATCATAAATACAATGATTATTTTAATGCTTGAAGCCTGAGGTTTGGAACACGTGGATATGTGCCAAATGCTGGGTGGTCCACGGCTGCATCTTTTTTTGCTTTAAAAAAAATATGAACAAAAATGTGATTTATTAGAAGAGCATATATTGCTGCTTGTTTGTAAGTCTCTCTGCCTTTTAGCCCTCGATCAATGAAACTTAGGTTTAGGTCAGCTGACTGACTCATCCATCGAAAGGACGATTGCAGTTTATTCGAAGTGTCGCGCTAACGTGGCACTCTGAACTGAGAAGGTGCCCGGGGCATCTGCGCACAATGTCCGCTCCAGTTTGAGGCAAAGTCACAGACGTGCAGATCTATGTTTACAGTTAAAAGCTTTAAGGAGACCCGTGCATGTATTGGCAACCTTTACCTGGGGTGAAATGGCACCAAAAGAGCATTATGGAAAGCGTGTGTGATGATCTGGACCATGATGCGCTGCAAGAGGTTGAGCCCTGGCATGTGGAATGTACACCTACTGCATACTTTAACACGTTGCACACTACATACACCTTTTCAGAAAAGTAAGCAAAAGTATCCCCTGGTGGCAGTAACCCATTTCAGCAGGCTAACGCACCCCTGCCCCACCGCAGTGCTTGTTTAAGATTTAAAGAATACAACAACAGACTTCAAGGTACTAACTCTGTCTCCAAATTCCCCAGTTCTCGATCTGACTGAGCATATCTGGGATGTGCTAGAAAAACAAGTCTGATCCACGTAGGCCCCACCTTGCAACTTACAAGACTTAAAGGATCTGCTGCTCATGTCACGGTAGCTGATACTGCAGATCCGAGTTGTTTTTTCTGGTCCTACATAATATTTGGTAGGTGCCTTAATGTGGCTGGTTTATCTGAATAGTGTGTGCTGTGCTGTATCCTTATAAAGAAGCATTTACAGAAGCGAGTTACTGTTGCTAGGAAACATGGCAGCCCATGCACGTGTTTAAATGGCCGTTTATGGAAGCGGCAATATTTTGCCTTAAATGAAACCGAGCTGTCGACGTACTGTAGGTTCAGCACAGATTCCTCTAACGTCATGTTCAAACCACCTTTGGAACACTGACCAGTGTTGTTGTTTACACAGCTGAGGTCTCTCAGGCCTACGCGTGTAGCATGATGCCATTTTGTTCCTAGATCTTCATATTGCACCCAGTGTCATCATATCGGGTGTGGCTGCTGAAATATTAATGTGACAGCTCCAAACAGGGATTAGAAGAGTTGGAGAGGGTCGTGATGGAGCTGGGACTTGACATTAAAGCTCAATGAGAACAAGGTCCCGTGTGTGTATTAGGAAACACAGACAAGAGTGAATATTGATTTTTTATTTATTTATTTTTTGCTAATGCTACCAGCTGATTTATACTTACAAGTAGAACAAAATGGAACAAAGATATCAATAACTGCATTAACACAAAACCTGACGAGAAATATTTTAAAATAACCATTTATTTTTGAGGAGATAATCAACAAGAGTTAAATTTCATCAGCGAGTTATATTTTCTTCTATTTTATTGGATAAAAAGTGGATTTTGCTTTGGACACTGCCTGCTTTATCACATATGTTTTGTTAAGACACTTAACAATGACCATTCAAACAAAAGAGACATCTTAATTTTGTGTCTACGCTTGAAGACAACTTGGCAAAGAACCTTTTTTTTTATTATATCTTTAGACAATCTGTTACTAGCAGCCTGTCACAATTCCCCCACATTTCCTTAGTTAAATCTACAAAAAATGCCTGATATAGCGTAGTTTCACAAGCATAAAATAACAGTTTTTGCACCAACATATTGATTTTCAAGCTTGTAAGAATTATACAAACTGTGCTTTTGTCTTATATACTATATTCCCATGTATGTTTGCACATTTCAATAAATAACTGCACCTATTTCCCATTTTCCTGGCAAAACATGAAAAACTGAGGACACTGTATTGGTGGTAATTTGTATTTAAATTCTGTGTTTACCCCTAAATACTCCAACTGTATTCAGTCCAATTAAATTTTATTTCTATAGCACCAAATTACAACAACAGTCACCTCAAAGCACTTTAAGGCAAGCTAAAAGACCCTATGGCAAGTTTGTGATTGGCTGTTTCCTCCTGTTTGACCTTTAGGTTATTGGTTTCTTCAGTCAGCGTCTGGAGCAGGCTGGAAGTGACCTGTCTGTTGAGAGAGTTCAGGAGGTCATCATGAAAGGAGCCCAGGCACTGCCAAAAGACAGACTGAAGGTAATTCACTCACACAGACACACAGGCAGTGGGGCGACAGACAAAGTGGAAGAGCGTGGAAAGCAAGAGTCATAAAATGTGGGCTTTGCTAAAAGGTTAAAAAAGAGAAGAAGAAGAAGTGGTAAATTTCTATGCATGTGAAGAGAGTCCAGTTGAACAATCGAGATGTTTGGGATTGGGATATGGACTCGGGCAATGGAATGATGGAAGGAGGCCTTTGGGAGTGGACACAAAAGGCCAAAGCCCAGTTCTCATTAGCATTAATGCCCATCTTCGTTCCATTTCTGCTTACCTGCTACATGTGAACATGTAATGACATTTCAAGGAGATGGGATGGGGGGACGGCTAACGGCACTTTGTCATGGGTACATCAGATTGGGGGGAGGGGACGAAGGAGACATAAATCTGCCACCATGCCTCGTTACCCAACACTCCTGGCGGGTTCTCTAACCCTTTCCCTTTCCAATGCTCCTCCATTAATCAGTAAGGAAATATGTAACCAGCGGTCTCCACAGCAGCTCGGAAGCTCTTAATTGCATGTTTTATCATGTGTTTCATGTTCCATATACTTGACTGTTGGCTGCAAGCCATTTGTCTGTGGAAGAGGGATGGTGCGCGGCCATGAGTCCATGTTCTCTCTCTCTGCCGTGCTCACAGCGAGCTCATCAGAGCACTAATGTAGCGACCATGAATTCACAGAATTACCCACCGAGCCATGTGGATAACCCTCATGTCCTTCAGCGAGAGTGCTGTACCTGTGGCACAAGTCAATGTGGGTCATGAGTGTGTGTGTGTGTGTCATCTCCTGCATTTGTGTATGTCTGCTGATGACCATCTGACTAAATGGCAGTCTACGTTTTTGTGCAAAAGTGTTTTTGAGTCTCACGCTGACTCCACATCAGAGTGCTTTCCAGCTCCACAGGGTGATGTGAAGTGAAAAGTATATCTGGGCAATGTGTCTTCCGGGAAAAGTCCCTACCATTTGATGGCACCATCTCTCAAACAAACAGCTGTCTCTCCACCTCTCGCCTCCCATCATCCTATGAGCTCATTCAGCTTCCCCCCAATGTAAAAATCTATAGGTTAGATTAATGTTGTGTGGAATCGTCGATACGTCGGCAATTACTCCGATGAAGCAGTATCGGTGTCTCAATCAGTTGTGGCTCCACGGAGAGCGCCGACATGAATGAAATGTTTGGGAAAAGCGATTGTTCCTCGCTCTTTCTAAAAAAAAAAAATTTTTTGTGGAGTTTTTTTTTTTTTTTTTTTTTTTTTTGGTGGAGGTTTTTTTTTTTTTGTGGAGTTTTTCTTGCCCTCGGGTCATGTGAACATTGCATGTAAATGAGTGCATCAATTTTTAAATCTTAAAGTTGCACCCATATCTACACTAACAACCAAAATCAGAACATTTTGTTAACACTTGCTGAAAGCTGAAAGCACCACTGTGGTGTTGCAGTGCAGCTGGGGAAGGATATCTATAAAACTTCATTCCCAAACTGTATTCTATGGTTCTTCTTGCACACTGATAAAATCATCAGTAAGGTGACATTATTTTCAGATATCGTCTTTTTTTGTGGTTATTTATTTTTCAGCTCAGTTATGCAGTCGCAGTGAGAATTCAGCCATTTATGTTGACAGGAGGCGAGTTAACAAGCATAAAACAGAGGCTTAGGTGGAGATGATACTTCCCATGTCTGTGGGTCTGCTAGTGTCCACTTGGATCCCACCAAAATCAATTTTATCATCAGATGGTTTGCACGCGGTGAGTGCAGACGAATGTATCAGCTAGCCATGCACCCAGACAGCTGTCTTCAAGCAGACCTCCAAGAAGTGTTTGGCATAACAGGACTGACTACTACCCCATCGGGTCTCCAGCTGTCCTCCACTGAAATAACTGATGCTTAAGACACAATTTACTGTTATTGCATGCAAATGTTTGGACATTTTTAGTTGCAAAATGATCTTTAAAATTACGTTTTTAGATTATTTTTTTTTAAATAAAAAAAAAATATCCACATTTAGTGTTAATCTGTATCAGCCTGTACGTGGCGCCAATATAATAACTTCAAAATTGGTTGGTTGGGAACTGCAGACACTTGTCAGGTAAACCACTGACATAAAGATAGCATGGACACTAGTTAATCTATTGAAATAGAAACATATAAGTGAGGATGCAGATTTTTAACGGGGCAAAATGTAGACATGCAAATTAGGCGCTAACTGAAAGAAAGGATTGAAGGTGGTAAGTACCCCTTGGATGACCCTCAACACTCAGCTGCCTGCCTCTCATTCTTTGTGTGTGTGTTGTTTCAGGGTGTGTGAGGCTGAGTGGTGCTTATAGGCAGTGCCTGCGGAATGTGTTGTTTAGCCTCTCCTGCTGAAATCTGCCTCTTTGAGCAGCGATAGCCTACAGACTCTCTGGCTTCTCAGGAAGAGACGGAGGGGGAGGGGGGTTACCAGCTGTTAGTCAGTCAGTACCTGGGGCTTAAGAGGCCTGATGGCAGCCATTACTACTTTCCCACACACTGACAACACAGTTTCTATACATTTCTATGTAGAAATCCTCTTTCAGATGTGTGCAGTAAATTCAGAAAGCCCATGCCTAACTTGTGTAATACAGTCCGCCTTCAGAGCTCAAACTTAGGGCAATCGGGACTTTGCAAAGCGTTAATAGTATTAAGCAGTTTTCACAAATGCATTGCAGCCCTGAACTTTTGTAGTGCTCACCGAATGAAGCGCAGTGTGATAAACGTCCACCGCTCTCTAGGTCGGAGATTGGCTGCTCTTTTAGTCTGCGAGCTCTCTGGTACAGATATTTTTCCAGTGCATTCACTGCTAGTGAGTCGCCGTCATGCTTCCCGGCTTCTTCTCACCCTGTCCAGGAGGCTCCTTCGCTTAAAGCCTGCAAAGTATTTCCAGTAATGCACGCATGTCTGAGGTGGATTGGATAGCTGTGGAAAATCTACTGACCCAGTTTCACCGAAAATGTCCGAAATTCATGTATGAAAACAGCTCAACACTGTCGAAAGAAAGGTCACCCTGACGATTTCTTAAATATACCAGTTCTCTCCTGTCAGATCTCAATACTTGAACATGATTTGAGCAAATGTAGAAAAAAAATCATCAAGATCTGTAGGTTGAGCTATTGTTTATTTATTGATTGATTATTGATTCTGGCTTTTTGCCATATTTGATCATCTGTAATAACTGTCTTATACAGTTTGAGCATTTAGAGTAAGACTTAGGAGTAGGGGTGGGTTTTTATAATCGATTTATCGATTAAAATCGATTCTGGCTTGGGTAACGTAAAATCGATTCATTAAAATCCTGAATCGATTTTTTAATATTAATTTATTTTGCCCGAAATGCCAGAATCTCTGGTGAAACCTCACAAAATTTCAACAACCACCAAACAGCTAAGACAGTAAATGAGAGCAGGTACACGGCTTCTGCACAAAGACGTAAACACACAGCGCGGATCAGAATCAGTGAGATGTCGCCTTTCTCAGCTGACGGTCGGGGCTGAAAGCCGACAGCTCGCTGATTCTGATCCGCGGGTCCGCGCTGTGTGTTTACGCCCTTTTTGCGCTGATCATATGGCTGTTAGTTTTATCTCTCTCCAAACAATATTGACCGAACCCAGCAGCAAAAGAAGATCCAAACTACGCTTCACATAAACATCGTCATGAATTCCCTCTGACTTTTGCTGACTTTTCAGTATAAAAATCACACTTCATGCACAGCTCTCTCTCTCTCTCTCTCTTTTCTGCATTATTCGCTTGCTTGTTACGCACAAGTCTACCGTTGTTTACAGCGCTGTCGGCCGACGTTTTTTTTTCCCTTTTACTTACTTCCGAAAAGTAAACCTAATTTCTGCCGTTCAATATTGAACAAATTTAAACTTTTTAAAATTAAGCAAAATGCAAAACGCTTAGCCGTGTCTCTAATAAAACCGCTGTAACTTCAGAGGTAATGTTCATGTGTTGATTAATGGTTTTCTTTCGTTTTTGATGTACTGCAGATTATTTTTATAAAATCCCAGGCCAGGAAAAATCACCTTCATGTTTTTCTGTGTTTTATCTTCAGCTACTTTGACACAAAGGCCTCTGCTGTGATGCTCACACCTTTGATAAAGTCTTGCGTGTGTCAGCTTCCTTTTAATAGGTACAAAAATATGTAAATGTACTGATCTGAATTATAATATTTCTGACTGTCAAAATTTCCCAGATTCAAATCGAATCGAATTAAATCGAATCGTGGATCGAATCGATTCGGGACCTTGTGAATCGGAATTGAATCGATTCTAGAAATCAGTGACGATACCCAGCCCTACTTAGGAGTCTATCTGGTGTCACCTCGGATATCTTTCCCTGTCAAGAAAATTATGATGTTGCCAAAAAGAAAAATTTAATCAGCAGAAGGATATTTACTACATCAGTTTACCCTTCATTTTATCTGAAACATACAAAAGAATCATATCCTTTTAGTTTATTTTCAGCTGTCACTATGGGACATTGCCCATAAATATTACTAGCTAAAGCTTTCAGACAGTTGTGGTGATCGCAGTATATTAATATTTTTCTGTGAGAAAGTCACAGAGGCATAAAGTGATGTGAGATTGAAATAAGTACTTTGACTTTTAACTCAAACGTACTATTTGAGACAAACGAGAGTTAAATTCCACCACTGATCGTTTTTTAAAAATGTATATAAAGTTTATATCATAATAAAATATTGATATAATGTAACCTGTTTATATTTGGACGATCAAAATGCAAGCTAGTCTCATGAGCTATGTTAGCAAACTAGTGTGCTTGCTAAAGTTAACATTACTAAAGGTGTTCTTCCAGATACATCACACACCCATGAAACGAACTAAACTTTCCCAAAGGACGGCTCTAAAAAGCAGAATGTGAATATAAAACCCACGACTTTTGTCAAGGATTTGTAAAGCGTTTCGAAACCTGACTTTTCAGTGTTTGTGCGTGTACCTGCATGTAAATGTGTGTGTTTGTGTGTATCAAGTTCTTATTTGCTCCCTCGCCGCATTCTTCTGTGTCTGGCCGCCGAGCGCTGTCAGCGAAAGCACAGTGGAGGAAAGGGAACACAGCGTCCTAAGTAAAGATATGAGGCCAGCCAGCCAGTCTGTGTTCAGGGGCGAGGGCCTGACCCGCCAGGACCCATAACTAACTGATATGAGCCCGGGCCAAGTGGGCCCCAGCCAGCAGTCAGACTGAGAACAAAACAGAGAAGGGGAGGGGAGGGGAAGTCAGCAGAGAGACAGAGGAGATATGTACTGGGACAGTATGAACAGAATAAGGGACAGAGATAATATTAGTTACTGGATGTGGCAGTCTGGAGATGCTCTGATTTTATTTTTATGTTATTTTTCCCCCAGAATTCACTCAAGCCTGAAAGCAACATTTTTGCTGTGAGGCACTTGCCATTGCCTTGCAATATGCAAGGCAATTACCCTGGTGGGGCTCTCGAACATAGATGTAAGAAGAAGAAGGCGGCCGTTGGGATTCTGGGTCATTTTTCCCTCTTCTGGCTTTGTGAAATTTAGGGAAATTGGTCATGTGAGCGTGCGGGACTTTAAGTTCCCACGGTGTCGAAATTAAACTATAGGAGTGTAAGGATGCTTTTTATAGATGCCTGCATGCTAAAAACTGTAATTCTAGCCTATTGCTAGGTGGTTACTAGGCAAGATGGGATGTCATGTCTGATATGATATAGATAAGTGCTTTCAGGGGCCTAAGACGTACCTGTGTGCCAAGTTTTGTTGCTCAACTCCTGATTGCGTAGGAGGAGTTGGCAGCCGAAGAAACAAACAAACACACAGGTGGAGATTTGTGTGTTATAGTAAGACATATTTAGGGCTTTGTTTGTGCCAGATTCATGTCGAGTTATTGCGATTGTCCACCAGAGATATCACTGTAAAACAGCAACTTCTCCTCTGTAAGTGTTTATTATTGAGCTTGGGACAAACTCTAATCTAAGCTAGATGGCTAACTATAATTTTAGATTTAAAGTACAAGCACGAGTCTGGTATTGATCCTCGCATCCATATCAAGAAACACAGATTGGATGCCGAGCTATTCCTATAATTACAGAGGAATTCCTTTGCATCAGTGGCACCCATTTTTGAAGTAGTGATAATGTTAGCGTGTCAATACTAAAAGCACGCCAGAGATTTGTAAAGATCTAATTATAATATGATTGGTGATGTTTCTGCGTTTCCCATGAATAATAATTTAGATTCTTTCAATGAGGCCATGAAAATGATAAATTATGGGTTTAATACTGAAGTGAAGCCCACTCATATCTGTATTTATACAGATATAAAGCATGCAAATCTGTATAGTAATGCTAGAGTAAATACCATTTGTGTGCTTGTGCTTTAGCTCTGAGTTTCTTTACCTTTTTCTTTAAACTGTGACTGCTGTGTTCAGGGCTCATGATGGAGAACTACTTATATTCAGAGTGTTTAAGCAAGCGTTTACCAAAGTAGCCTCAGTGTCTTATGTGTGTCTGGTTTCTATGAAAAAAGGCGCTTATGCCGTATTTTGCTCATATAGAGGATTCGTTTTAGAGGTGTTAACATTGATTGCGCATGTACACATAATGCTTTACGAGTAAGAATAGGTTAATGCTGATGCTGTAACATGTGTTGTTTCAAACCTATGTTGACATAGCTGTGTCTGCTGGTTTATGCTTTGATTAACCTAATTGCCTAATAGCACAACTGGTTGTGCTTCATATGTTTTCATATATCACGGTGGTTGCTGCAGGGTATTAATCTGCTCGGCTGCCGTCTGTTCATGCTTGTAAACACGACACTGCTGAAGAAAACTATTTTCAATCAAAATGAAAAATTAAAGGCTGTATTTCTTCCTCTAAGCTTACAAGTAAAGGCCTGAATGTGTGGAGCAACTGTCACCAACAAGGTCATGTGAACGCCGGATGAGTCGTTATGCTACGAGGGAGTCACCTACACACCCATGCCACTCAGATAATACAGTTCCTGCATTGTGTCTGGCCATCAACAATGGGAGTGGTGTGTGTGTGTACAGTTTAGCCTCAGTAACCTGGCATATGGCCTGTGACCCCACAGCCCCTCGGTCTGTGTCATTGTGATACCGATAGTGAGGCCTTGAATGGAGCCAATCAGGATTGAAAAGACTGGACTCAGACCATCAAATAAAGGCTCACAGCATCTGTCTTTCACCACAGACTGATTACTGGCCGCGTGTGTGCACATACATGCATGTGCAGACAGGAGGATATAATGAGGTACCATTATGTATTATTGATGTGCTTCCCCGGCTACCTACCTGCTGTCAGGTGGGCTGGCTCATGCATGCTTTGGTCTGGTCTGGTCTGGTCTGGTCTGGTCTGGTCTGGTCTGGTTGGTGGGCTTCCAGAAGGTTTGGAAAAAGCTGGTGTTCAAGATGATAACTGATTACACAAAACATTCAATTTGTCAGATATCGATCTGTTAATTTGTGACTTTTAAATTCTTAAAATTCGTTTTCATTGAAAGGTTGAAAGGTTCAGTTTTACTTTTTATTATGGTGAGAGGTTAAAAAGGGCACCAATTAAAAATGGTAAATGGCCTGCATTTATATAGCGCTTTACTCAGTCCCTAAGGACCCCAAAGCGCTTTACACTACATTCAGTCATTCACCCATTCACACACACATTCACACACTGGCAATGGCAAGCTACGTTGTAGCCACAGCTGCCCTGGGGTGCACTGATGATATGATATAAAAATAGATGATATGAAACTAAACAGAGCTGCAATTGAATTTTATTTTTGTGCTATTTCTAAAGACAGCATGTCAGCCCAAAGTGGAGAAGTTCCCCCAAGTGCAGATAATGTTTCCTCTTTATAGGAAAAATAAAAAGAAGACTTTTCCTGACCAAACCAGGAACGCTTGCAAAACTTCTTCCCACTTCACAAACTGCTGCGAAGTGTCAAGGTTTCAAAGAGGTCTTCCTCATATTTCACGGTACTAACAGTGATTTGAGTAGCACAGCTTTTCTGCTTCATGTGAAAGTAATTCATTCATTCAACAGCCAGCTCCAAAAAAAAGGACTTTATTTCAGTGAGCTGTGTTTGGCAATCCACAGAAGAAAAAAAACAACAAATACCACGTTATTGTAGCGCAGCTCTAATACGCTGCTTCAGGTCTTGTTTTTTTTAAAGCATAAACTGCATATAAAAGATAGATGTAGCCACCGTGACCCCACCTGTTGGTTTATGAAGCAATTCAGCTCAGCGTCTTCGGTTTTTTTGGAGACAAAAGTGACCATATTTGGACAAGAGTGAGATCAGTTAGCAAGCTACATTCACCAACACAGTTAACTTTTAATTAGTGCTAATAATAGAGCTAGCTATTTCCAAAAACATTTATTTCTTACCAGGCTCTGAACATGTTTACTTACTGGGAATTTATAGGGATAATGTTGCGCCATGTGGTTTAAGAGGTAGAGCAGGTCATCTGCTAATTGGAATTTTGGTGACCTGGCTTCTCCAGTCTGCATGTCAAAGAAGCCTTTTACAAGATACTGAAGTCTGAGTTGCTCCCAATGCATTCTTCAGATTGTGAATGTTAGATTAGATGTAGAAACAAGTATTTGCATGAATGCATGGGTGAATGTGACAAACTATAAACTACATACATGTATTATAAAGCATCTGAATGCTGCAATAGAGTATAAAGGCACTATATAAGAACCCCCCTCATGAAAAACAGAGCAGCTGAAAGTAGCTTTTAACATGAGAATGTAAAGTGAGCGTCCACTGACCACTGGAGGAACTGCAGTTTCAGCGTCGAGTTCATACTGCGTAAAAACTACCGATCTGATAAGTTAAAATATCTTCTTTGAAAAGACTCTGTGCGGAAACATTTCTGCATCAGCATTTTCTTTTTTATGACTTGCTCATCCTACTTTTCTCTCGCCCGGTGTTTTCTGTGAATAGAAATTCCCAGAGCTCAAGTTCAAGTATGTGGAGGAGGACCAGCCAGAGGACTTCTTCATCCCCTACGTGTGGTCGCTGGTCTTCAACTCTGGAGTCGGCCTCCACTGGAGCCCACACGGGATCGAGCTGTTCAGCATGGACTCCGGCTGAAGGACACGTTGCAGCAGATTGCGCGTCTCCATCTCCGTTCAGTACAGAAAAAGGAACTGACGGCACGTGGGTGTGGGTGGGTGTGTGTGTGTGTGTGTGTGTGTGTGTTCTGGGTAGGTGTGTATGCATTACCCTTTATAGTATGTTCACGCTGCTTTGAAAGTGCCTCAACCTTGTAGAGGATGGTGTTTCTTTTTCATGCAGCACAACCTCGTTCTCCCAATAGGTCACTTAAAACATGCAGACACGTGTTACACTGCTCTGATGAACATCCATTTACTTCTGCACTGAATACTAAAAACCTGCTGTGACTCAACACCTGACACTCATCTTCAAATGTCCTATTATTGTTGATTTTACACGCGATTATCTCATAAACTGTTTTTCTTTTCTTTTGGCGTACATTGTTCTCAGTGTACAACAGCTTTTGACACATTTGCGCTTTTGAATTGAAGAAATGAAGAGAGAGAAAACTCTGTTGTCATCATCAGTATGCAGGAGTTACAGTGTTGCCGGCTGTTTAATATCCCTCCCCACCCCCCACGTTCAAGTACAGCTTAATTAAATTTCAGTCCCCGGATGATATAAGCACTCTGCATCACTCTTTAATTCGTCTGATTTTGTTGTTGCTTGCAGCTCATTTATTCCATACCCTGTTTTTGTCATTAGCATTTTTTTCCTGATGCTAACCCAAGGCAAATACTTAAACCGGGGACGGCCATTAAACCTCCTGTCCTGTTGTGCATAATTACCGTTGTCTCCTTAACCGGTTACATTATTTCATGTTTAAGTAGGGACTTATTGTTATTTATTTTCATGTATATTGTTTTTATATATATTCACCATCCCAAAATGTAAAGTGCAGTAGTGCTGAAATGACTACTATTACCGAAAGAGAAAAGCAATGGTACTATACTTTGATTATTCCCAGACGGGAAAACTGGCTTTATATATAAATGCATATAATATGATGACAGCTGTCCTTTTTGTGGCAATGTTTACCTTGAAAATAGAAGTTTAAATAAAAATATGAAATCAAACCAGCCTGAGTGTCACGCTGTTATTTAGCAGTGAAATACTGCAGCATTCATGTGACGTTTATCACGTTTGTCTTAATTGTTTTAAGGTTATGCAACTTTGGACTGAAAGCCTTGTTTATGACTCTGTCAGCCTGACAAATGTAAAGTGTTTATCGACCACAAGCTGAGCAGCCTGTCTTGATTTTTATCGAGTGGATTGAAATGTCCTCCGGCCTTGCCCAGTTGCACAATGCTTTATGGCTCAGTTGCATTGGGATAAAAATATGACAGCAACCATCCAAACAATCCTGGTTTGATTTGGGCTGATTCCAATCGCTCTCAGACAGATTAGCGAAGGTTTGCAAATAATTGATGAACGTTGATGACACATTAGCCAATCAGTCTGCAATCAAACAATCTGAGTCGGTCTGCATCAGTAAGTGTGCAACGGGGAGCTTCGCTTAATTGGTTGGCCTCTGGTTGTATTCAGCGAATTGTCATATCATCACAAACAGAACGCGTGCGATTGCCGGCTTCACCCTATTCCGATCGAACACTGCTCTCATAACACCTGCGAAACCACTATAATGGTATTTCTGCACTTCAGTGTTAAATTAAAATTACTTTTTCAGAACACACACATCTTCAGTGACTGACTCGGGGCGGGTGGGACAAATCCCACCCCCCCCAAAAAAAACAGATGAATAGGAGAAAATGTCAGACTGAAGATGGAAACGAAGTCTGAGGAGGTGTAATTTCTTTTGATATCAGAGTGACCTTTTAAGCATTGTAGAAAGAAGGATTAGAAAAAGATGTGTGAAGCCTGTGTGCGCAAGATTTAGATTTCTTTTTCTAAGACCTCTTAGATTTCTCTTGATACCCAGTGGCTGGCCTTTTCTCTCAGTTATATTGACCTAAGTTATTAAAATATTTACCAAGGTTGCTGCTTCATACCTTCAATGATAAATATATATCTGTGTGTGTGTGTGTGTGTGTGTGTTTAGCCTTGGATTTCATTGCTGCTTGCCCGGCACATTTCAGCCACAGTCTTCTCTTGCATCTTTGCGGCACAAAAGAAAGATCATCCTGAAGACTGGACTGTTACGCTATGAGCAGACTTTACCGTGTGTCTTATTTTCGCCTGTTTTTATCATCGCTGCTAAAGCAGCAGAAACAGAGGCGGAAAACCACGTCGGGAGTCAGGCGAGGGGGGGGGGTGCAAAAGTTTACGGCACAATGGCACCCACTGTGTCGCTGGAGCTCCCACTTCCCAAGAGAATTTCATGCCTTTCGTCTCTATTGTATTGGTTTTCATGCCTGAAATTCTCTTGTTCTCAGGGACAATATAATGGATGCAATTCGATGTAAAGAATGGCTCATTTTCAGGACGGGTTCATTGGTAGGTTACAATGAAACTGCACGCTCAAGGAGACTGAAGCCCTCTCCCTCTGCACTGACTCTCACCTGCCTCCAGCTCTATTATCTCTGTGCCAGATGGTTGAGCGGAGGTTTTTTTACAAAGTGACATGGCTCCCCTTGTTCCTTTATGGCGCAGGGGTCACCTTACCCTCGGATCCCATTTCAGGTGACAGCAGGAAGATGGATGGAGCCAGGGATTTGGGGATGTATAGTTTTGTTGTTGTTGTTGTTTGTGTGTGTGCATCTTTTTTTTTTCTCCCCAGATGTTGGTACTTTTCCTCAAGGTCTAGGTGAGATCGTGTTGACTACCCAGTGGAGTGTGCTTCTAGAACCATCGGTTATCACCAAACCACAGTTTACACCAGTGAGATACATTGTCACAATAACGTCGCTGGCTCACTCTTCGCTCTCGTTGACACGTAAAAATAAACCACCAAAGCTTGGTTGGAATTAAAGCATTGCATCTGTGGGCCGGCCCATAAGTGGAAAATATCAGTGAGATATAAAGATGAGACAGGCGTATTATCATGATCTTGATGTCTGCATCAGTTAACCTCGTTTTTGTGAGCACGGAAGGTTTGGAGGAAGTCAACAAGCCCTGACCAGCTGGCCTTGAGAGACTTCTCTTAGTTTTTTTCCTTTAATCATACCTTACACTGAAAGTGTTTTCTGTTTTTCATCTTATAAATGACATGGCTTAATTTGTACAAGTCACCAGTCATCAGTCTATTTATGCAAAGTCATAAAGTAAGTAACGCTGTTCCCAAGACACTTTCCAGACAGTGTTGCGTGGTGTATCAAAATCTCATGGTGCTTTTTATGTGTCGATAAGTCATAATACAGCTTTGATGAGATCCTAACATCACCAGCGGAAATGCAACCCCAAACTGTGATATAGTACCTCCACTGTGTTTTACAGATGGCTGCAGACGCATACTTCTCTCGAGACAACCTTAATACATACTGATGACGACATGACCCAAAAATTTCAAACTCTGATTCATCACTTCATCAGACCTGTTGGCACTGATTTTCAGTCCAGTTCTTGTGTAGTTTGGGCTACCTCAGCCTTTTCTACCTTTTCCCCCCCTTCCTTAAGAATGGCTCCTTGACTGGCAGCCTCCTACTGAGACCACTTCTGATGAGACTTTAGCAAATATTAGATGGCTCAACTGACGGGGCAGATCCATCTCTCAGTCCTGTGTCAGATCCCTTGAATAGGACATGAAATTTTAATCTTGCTGTATTTTTTTTTTTTTTTACCATTTTTTTAAGGAAATCGCCTTCAGATTCTGTTTATCTGATGTATATGTTTTTTTTAGGACTCCCACTTCTTCTTTAATCCTCAATTAGTTCTGTTTTTTTTAATATATTTTTTTAAGATTGCCAAATTTTCTATAATAGATATTTGCAAATCACCTTGTTGGTGCAAAAATATTATTTTATGCCTGGCAAACTGTGTTAATAAAGTGCATAACGATGTTATGCACGATGTGTAGACATAAAACTGATTCACCGCTTTACTTTTGTGTCTTTTTGTTTGTTTAAATGATTCATATGTCATTGTTAACAGTCTGTCAAATTCAAGGACTAAACTGAAAATAGGTGATAAAGCAGCAAATGTCCAAAGCAAAACTCAGAAAGACCTGCAGAAAGTCCGGAGAACTATTAGTCAAGTCTTTTAAGAGAACATAGAGGAAAACACAAGTCACTGAAAATTCAGTTGGTTAAAAGGAGTCTGGCTCATCAGACACAAACTATAAAGAAATGAGGGGTAGCTCAAGGCTTTTGTGCAGTCTTGTTTTTGTGATTGCAGGATGAAGAACAATAACTGGAGGTGACGATGATAAAGAACTATAGAAGAAATAGAATTTAATAAGCTCTATATATTGAACATTTAGTGTATGTAATGCCACAACATTCTCTATAAACCTCTGTGATCCCTTCAGGAATGATTGTAATCATTTTAGTTATTCTGTTTTATCAAATTTTATCATTAGCTCTGGTTTTTTTAGCCGCTTCTGTTAGCATGTTAACGTTCTGCCTACTCAAGGAAACTGTAACATTTTTCTTTTCTAGCATTTCTATATGAATACCGTCTTCTTTTTTTCTAAAGTTAAAACTGTGGTTGGACCATGTCCTTCGTGAAAAGCTGACATTTCTTTGCAGAGTTGTCTTTCTGATACAAAACATTAGCACCTCACTAGATTTCAGTAGCTATAGCAGATGACGTATGCAGATTTAAGGCCATATTTTCCATGAAGCACAATGGGGAAATCAATGTTCAGCAGTGGTAGCCCACTACCAGCACACTAGCAGCTTTGGACAGCTCGTCTACCTGCAGTGAGCGTCTGTTGTCAGATGGCCCATGTGATAGTATATGTGACATAACCCGGTCTGTGGCCTACTCAAATTTGCGCTGCTGTTGGTCCATTAACCAGCTGCGAGAGCCACTCTCTGTATCTTTCATGCTGTATTTTTGGGTCTTTAATGTTTTGGGGGGTTTTTTGTGCTTGGCTCCACTGTTGCTCTCTTCTCATTAGTGTGCCAGTCTGCATTCAGCCAACTCACAGCATCATACACATCAAGCAACGTGCAGTTGGGATTCTGCATGGGAACATTTTCATTGGTTGAAAGCCCCTTTCTATTGTAGGTAAATACCTCTGCAAGCAGGCACAAATGCGGTGCTATGAATTAAGCATAAGTGGGCGATACCATGTAGCTTCTGTGAAAGACTCATCCCCCACAAACAGTTCGTCCATAAACATCACGCAATTACTTCAAGGGACAAAAAACACTGACTGGCATCAGTATCACAATTGAGCCAGGGCACTCTTCCATGTAGGACAGTTAAATGCATGGAGATCATCAAAATAGTTTCATGCCAGTGGCCTTTAAAGAGAACTAGGTCACTGAGGCCTCCAGCTTTAACATGACAAAGATGTAATCCCTTAACCCAAACCAGACTAAAGAAATCTGAAAGTATATGCTCTCTGTGAGAGGTTTATCAAACAACACCTTACAAATTAGTTCATCTCATACTGAAAAGACCAAAGCCCGTTGGACAAGAGAAAATGCTTCCTAAATGAAAACGTGAATCTTATATAACATCTATAATAACTCTTTGAGATTCAGTGCACTTTGCACGTGTAATTGGGTGTAAAATAACATTGTTGCATCTCAATGTGTCAGGCTCACTTTGATCCAACTTAAAAGTCTGGATTGATTAAAAGTTATTGATATTGAATTGAGGGGTTTCTTTGTGTTGACTGACCACTGGCTGCAGGGCACGAGCTACATACTGAGCAACTTTCAGCTAAAGATGAAGTTCTGAACTTTCACGCCAGTCCTCAGGTTTTACCCAACATTAACTTAACAGACTGATATAACAATGCATCAAGGTGAATTAGTGCTGTGCGATACTGCGCACCACCAATTTTGGTATTTATCCCATACCAAGTAAATACAGGGCCAGAATTACCAATACCAATACCGATACCAATACTTTTAACCTATAAAGTTAGCTTATGTAGGGGAGAGCAGCGTCTCATGATTTTTGAGATTTTCAAACTGAATTTTTTTGTGGATCAAGAATTAAAAATGTGCCTGTACCTAAAGCTCTTTGTCAACTTCTGTTGTTTAAATGTGCTACAGGCTATAAATCTACTAGACCTGGCAGGTGACACAAAAAGATTAAGTTTTTTCATTTCCAAAAGGATAAGAATTTATTTAACACTATTCAGTGGGTTACATACTGAATTTTGAGGATAGAAAATATTGATCCTATTGTGCTAGTATCGATCCGATACCGATACCAGCGCTGGTATCGATATTAGCAATATTTGGATTGCTCTAGAAGTAATACTTTTAATCATTTTAGCCAAAACTGAAGATCACAACCTTTATGAAGGTAAAATTTATCGCCAGGCTGTTGCATTAGACTGTTTGACATTTTTACCGCAGGAGAGTAACTCACTCATTGAACATTCAGTTGGCTAAAAGGAGTCTGGGGCAGGTTGGTAGGTCTGTAGCTAACATTAGCATTCTGGGATAAAATGTGGGTCATACCGCATGTCTGAGGACAAGACTGAAGCTTTCTCTCATTCATTATAGAGCAAACCCCACTGGACATGCTGATAATGGTACATTTTTTCTCAACACACGATGAATAAGTTTTTTTCCCTCCTTTTTTTATGCTTTTTCACAGCATGATTTTTTTTTATTTTTTTTTTAAAGAGGCTGCGTCATTTACCAGTGTGGGTGTTTTCAATCCTTCCTGTTGTGACATCGGATGTGCAAGTTGTGAATTTTTTAAGTTTTCTCTTATCTATTTAATTAAAGTTGCCTTATTTCTATCATTCTTATCTCACCAGCGACTGGCTGCCTGCCTGCATGCAGTCTTCACCCTATTCTTAACATTCTCATTCACACATAATAAGCCTGTTTAATTGCATATGTGTGACCCCCACTCGTCTGAAACCAGTCACTGTGTCAATAAATTATAGTGAAGGCTAGGGCTGCTGTCTAGAATATTAATCATCCCTCTTGCTGTGTAATGCTGTTTTAGCCGACTGCACGCCCTCATTTGAATCACCTCTGCAGGGTCACTTGATTGAGCTTAACGAGGCTGTTAAAGCAACAGCTCAGCAGCTTTTAGAAATACATTTATTCACTTTTTGTTGAGACTTAGATGAGCAAGACTGCTGTATATATGCCTTATGAATACATAAGGCTAAAGCTAGAAGCTAGCTCAGCACAAAGACTGTGAAGGGGGGGCATGAAACTAACCCTGCTGTAGCCTTAGGATGTGAGAACATTAGCACCACACTCCAGTTGTCAACCAGAAAGCACTTCCAGCTCCATTTTTGCTCTTGGACTCTGCTGGAGTAGCTTTTGCCCAGTTCAGAATAATAATTCATTTTATACTGGATGCTGGTACAGCCCCCTGGGTCATCTACGTTCTGAAATGAGCAGTTTTAATTCCTTTCTCTTTAAGCCAGCTTTCTCCTGATTGGCTGCCCCCTGCAAACAAAGGGTTTGAACACCAGGTGGATGGGACTGCTGCGCTAAAAGCTAGAGCTGTAATGATGAGATAAAATATCAGGGATATGAGCTCTTATCGGAATTGGTTTTAACAAATGACCTCATTTTTTAAAACTTTGCCATGCACCATTTGAACAGTGTGACAGAAAGTCAGAATGGAGAAGAAATGTGTTTTCAGTGTCTTTGAACGTGGCATTGTTGTTGGTGCCAGACAGGCTGGTCTGAGTATTTCAGAAACTGATGATCTACTGGGAATTTCATTGGAAATTTCAAGAGAAAATAACAAATGAGCAACAGGATAATGGGCAAACTAATTAAACTCATAGGAAGGCAACAGTGACTCAAATAAGCAGAAGTATGCATAAGTTATGCAGAAGAGTATCTCTGGAATCACAAAGCTTCGAATTTTGAAGCAGATGGGTTAGAGCAGCAGAAGACCACACCGGCTGCCACTCCTGTAGGCCAAGAACAGGAAACTGAGCCTACAGTTCACATGGAGTCACTGTACAAATCACCTTACACTGGTTTGTTGAACAAGTCAGCGAGTTCACTGTACTCAGATGGCCTCCACAAACACCAAATCTCAATCCAATAGAGCAGCTTTGGGATGTGGTTTCACATCGTGGATGTGCAGCCAACAAGTCTGCAGCAACTGTGTGATGCTATCATATCAGTATAAACCAAACTCCTAGAGGAATATTGCCAGCATCTTGTTGAATCTGTTGTACGAAGAATAAAAACAGTTCTGAAAGCAAAAAGGAGTCCAAAGTGGTTCTATCAGTATGTACAGAGTCCAGTGAGTGCATGTCGTTTTAATGGCTGTACTGTCATACTGTCAAAATCCAATAAAAAAGACCTTGACCTGCTAGTTGGGTGGGGGTGGGGGGGTAGGTTCCACAAATATAGTGTTCGCAACACCAAATTACAGGACTCCACCAAGCATGTAAATACACCATCAGTATTTACTTCAGTTATTGTCATGTCAGGTGTGGTTTAAAAATACATGAAAACGTTATCACGCAGGGAGGGAAAAAATATTAATGAATCCTTGTCCTGCACCTTATTGCAGACAGACTGAATCCAGACTGAAATGGAAACTGGTTAGATAAAATTGGCTACTTCCTGGAGTCTGGGGAATAGTCAGTAACACACACAAAAGGAAGGGCAGGGAGAAGTGGAGAGGGAGAGAGGGGGAGAGGGGAGGGAACAACGTGCGTCTGCAGCGACTTCCACAATACCTCTGACAGACCCTTTCCCCTGACTGATTGCTTCCAGACAACAAAAAAAGAGGCGCAGTCCCCTGTGTTGTTTGGGCTGTTGAGTCTCCTCCTGCTCGGCGCCAGTGGGTGATCCTGGGACAATGCGGGTAGCCCGACCCCCATCCATCGACCACAATGCACACCTCTGCCCCCCCAGCCCCGCACATCTCTGCAATCATCATTATCAGACACCCCTCCCATCTGCCCCCGGGAGCACCCCTGTCACCTCCTCTGGACTTGTCTCTGTGGAGGTAAACACATTAAGCCATGTAGGTGACACACACACACACATACATGCATATTATTCATGCGCACATTGCAAAGGGTTTGGTACATGCTAGGAGATCCTATCTGAGGGCCTCGGACACTTTGGGTTCAAAGTGCGAATCATTTATTTATTTATTTGAATAAAAAGTGAGTTTATTGAGAGAACAGATCATGTATATGTGCGTATAGAGATAAATAAGCTGTCACACTTAAATGACGTTGTTTGTGTTTTGTCTCTTCAGCGACACACAATACGGCAAAACAGATCGAAACGGTAAGAATCAAACCGTTGCGCCTGTCATAATAAATATGGATTCGGCCGATAATAAAGACAGCAGTCATGTGGGCACATCCCATCTGTTGTCAGGCAAGTCGGGAAAGTGATGGGCAAGAGCGCTGGATGAATAAAAGAGGGTGGAAACCGCCGTGTTGATGATTAAAAGGCAGAAAACTGGTGATGCTCGTCCCACCTGGAAACCAAACGTCCAGAGGGCGGCAGCAGCGCGCTCCCGTCTGACTTGGGACATACTGGCCTCTCTCTCTCGCTCTCGCTCTCTCTCTCTCTCTCTCCTTGTGTTAAGTCTTTCAGGCACATTTTTTATACGTTAAAAAAAAAATCCCTAATCCGAACCAGCTCCATCTACGACCCGACATATCCGGTGAGTGGTTGAAGTGTCGCCCTTGGGACTATCCCACGCAGCCCCCTCCCAAGCCAAACCATCCTGAGTAATCACGATGACAAATGCACAAATGTTATATTACCAGAAGAAAAAGGTGGAAATCAGAGTGTTTCTAGCTTAAATGACACACACGCACACATCAGCAACAGAGCTGCTTTAATATGAAGCCAGTGTTAGTAAAGCTGAGATAACAGAGCTATTAGACGTGGTTGGAGCTCGAAAAGGACATTTGAGTTTACAATCATCAAGTAAACTTAAAAAAAAAACGTTTATATGACACTAAGGGGCCAAATTTACGTCACTATCGCTCTGTCAATTATTCAGCATTAAACAGTGACGAGAGAAATTTCTTGTAAGACTTTATATCATGTCACAGTTTCTCAACTTTACCCTTCTGGCAACTTTTTGCCCCCAAACTTTCCTCCTTTCAAAGGTTTTGTGTGTGTGTGTGTGTGTGTGTGTGTGTGTGAGTGCGCCGCAGGCTCTGCTTGATCTGTTGTTTGCGCAACACACAATCACATTTCTTTTAAGCGACAGGGTGTCTAGACACACACGTGACCGGGCGCGTCAATGCGCACTGGAGACTGGAGACGCAAGGGCACCCAAACCATCCGCCTCATTTACAGACAGCCTCATACTCCCCCTCGAGATCGCAGTCGGCGGCTCGCTCTCTCTTCCACGGAAACTTCGCGTGAGATACGAGCTTGGGATTATTTTAACGCTCAGAAAAAAAAGAAAAAGGTTCGCCTGTGTGTTGAAACAGGTCGAAACGCTCGGCTGCTGGACGAGTGTTCTCTCTCTCTCCGGGCTTTAGAAACGCAACTCAACTTGGGTGAGAGATTCAGACCTGGATTTTTGCTCCCTGGCTCATCTCAACCCGGGCAGACCACATCCTCTGCAGACGATTGGCATATTTGGACGATAGCGGATAAACAAACAAATAAATAAATAAAGCCTCCGCATGCCCGGTGGAGAACCGCACTCTGTGCAGTTTGGATCACGGATTTTTGTGGATTAATGCTCTTGAAGACACACGGCAGCGAGCTTCGGTTTTCATGGGATAATTGCTATAACATTTTAGGCTTAATTAGGCCCCACGTTCTGTAATTTCCATTAAAGCTACTGCGAACTGGCAGAAAGCTTTTTTCGTTCTTTTTTTCTAAGGCAGTGTTTATTTGCTGAAAAAGCTGCCTGGAGAATTTTTAAGGGGTCAGCTCACTGCTCTGGGTTGCACATCACCAAGTGAAAATTGTAACACATTTAGGCTCTGCGCAGCAGGGTTGCTCCCCCATTCGCTTTAACGATCACATTCTGCTAGGTTTTCGTCATCAGACACAAGTCTTAAATTCCCGAAGGTGATGGTGACTTATCCCCGGAGGAAAAGTTAACTGTCCCGTGAACCCTGTCTGCTTTTTTTGGTGATCTGGTTTGCAGAAGACGGCGAAAGAGACTGGCGTATGCTACAGATTTCCTCTGCTTGTCCAGACCACAGTTTTTCCACCGTCTTTTCTCAGGCTGCTTATCACCGCCTGGACTCGGATCCCGGAATCTTCATGATTTGCGGACACAATGCTCGTTTTTTAGCCGGGAAACCCTCTTTTCGTCCCGCATGTTTAGGACCAAACGATCGGGGCTCGTCCGGCGACTCTGGAGGAGCCGTGCGCCCGTGGAGGGCGACGGGGAAACGGATAGAGGGACGCATGGCTCCGGGGGCTGCTGCATGGGCAAAACGACAAAGGTGGCCAAGTCCAACGCAGGGTCGGAGGCTGAATTGAAGGCGTTGACCCACTCGATACTGAAAAAGATCAAAGAGAAACAATTGGAGGTGCTTTTGCAGGCAGTGGAGTCCAAAGGGGGTGCCCGCAGCCCCTGCTTGCTCCTGTCCAGCAAAGTGGACGCCAAAGTGGGTCAACAGTCTTACTCTCTCCCCATGCTGCTCTACAAAGTGTTCAGGTGGCCGGACCTCAGGCATTCCTCGGAGTTGAAGAGGCTGTCTTGCTGTGAATCCTACGGGAAAATCAACCCAGAGCTTGTTTGCTGCAATCCCCACCACATGAGCAGGCTCTGTGAACTCGGTGAGTTGGATTTTTATGAAAATAGACACGTTTGTTTATTTATCTGTTTATTGGCAGCAAGTATTTTGAATTCTCTGGCCTTATTTCAGAGCAAGTTCAAGTTCAGATGCTGTGACATCATGTCAGAATTACCTAAAGAGCTAATTAGCCTAATTCAAATGACATCACCTCTGTTGGCACAGTTGTGTTGAGTTTCCATAAGGTCAAACTAGCGTGCTGAGACCCCCCCCCCCCCCCAACACCTTCCCATCTTTTCGGAAGTGTGGCGCCATTAAATCCGAGTTTGGCATGTCATTTGACTAAAATAATAATTGATTGATTGGCCGTGTTGTAAAAACGGTAACATGTATCCTAACGTATCCAAACATAAAGAACATGCTTTATTTTATTTTTGGCACTTCAAATATGCGCTTTCCAAACAACAACAAAGCCTTTCTGCTATTTAAACCTTTCATAGATGGCATTTCCGAAGTGCACAGGGCTTTACAGTCTTCCACGGTGAAGTTTTTCCAGGGTCTCTGTGTGTATGGGCGTGCACGCGCTCGCTCGATTGAGTGCGCGCGTTTGCTTGGCGTCCCGGGCCAAAAGAGGCCCGTATCTCAGTTTGTCCTAGACGCTGATAGTGGCCCTTCTGGCGCCAGGCGGCCCCCCCCCTGTTTATCTGCCTGCCAATGAAAGGCAATAGCCGCCCAGCCGGCCTCTCAGCCTGCCTCTCCAGGCGGAGCTGACAGACACAAATCTTTCCCCCCTGAAAAATGACAAATCTTATCATAAAGTTTCGATCTCTCCCTCCCTTGTTTTCCCTTTTTTTTCCTCATGTACTCATTTTTTTTCTCCATACAGAGTCTCCTCCTCCACCATATTCCCGCTATCCCATGGACTATCTTAAACCACCAGGTGAGCTTGCTATTCATGCATAAATATATGCATTCATGTTATTGCCAGAAGCGCATTTGTTTTTGCATAACATTTCCATCTAAAAGGCTATGTTGCATTTATGAATGTTTGTGTTGTATGTGCCTCTCCAGTGCGTGTGTGTGTGTAGGAAATGGCTCCATGTTATGTTGTGATTTATGATAGCAGTGGAGTGGCACGTCTGGCTGACTGGCTAGCCATTTCCAGCATGGCTGACAGCCAGGGCAAGGCAGTACAAAGTTGAGACACCAGCTATAGACTGACTGACTGGCACATCACCGGGGGCAGCCTGTGTGTTCCTGTGTGTGTGTGTGTGTGTGCGGCTAAAGGGGGGGGTTGTTTGTGTGCTCGTCTATCTCTTGTGAATCGCAGCGCAGGGAGAAACAGACAGACAGCGGCGTCTCTGGAGCCAGCCAGTCTTTATCAGCTGAATTAATCAACAGAATGAGGGTGAGGGCTTGTGTGTCTCTAGTGTGTGTCTGTGTGTGTATAGCTGGGGGTGTCACTGTCCCCATTTCCCGGTTTGATGTCTTGCAGAACAGAAGAGAGGCTTTGTTGTAATTTCTTCCACATCTAAAGCGTAACTGTTGCAACCGTGTTAATTGTGCACTTCGCTCCACACATGGCTTCTGCTGTCATTCTCTTCCTCTGTTCAGGAAAGTGGCATCAAGTTATGTCAAACAAGGCAAAGTCAGTTTTCAGTGTGTTAAACTTCACACTGTAGCTAGAATAGTGTGAGATCTACATAATTTCCCATCCCGTCCTCTGTGTTTTGTGTTGTTTTTTTGCTCATTTGCTCATCATCTTGCTGTCTACAAGTGCAGGAGTTAAACAATGACCAGTTAGGCGACCAGCCAGCCAGTTAGTCAGGAGAAGAGGAGAAAGTGGCTTTGAGTGAGTGGAAACAATAGGAAGTCATTGCAGCTGCAGCTGCGGTTCTTCAAAGCCCCCCTCCTCCTTCCCTCCGTCTTTGTCATCACCTCTTTAGCAGTGATGTTGTCCTTAAAGAGCGTTTTTCAAAAAGTTAAATATAAGTAGGGTTGATCTAAAGTGTTGGAAAGAAAAAAACAAAACAAAACAAAAAAGCCGCAGCTCAGTCCTCAGTGCTTAACACTCAGCTGATGTGAAGTCTGCCCTGTGGAGTTGCAGTGGCGTCTCCGTACGAGTTCAGTTGGAGACTTTACCCTGATGAAAGGAAACAAGAATGTAAATAGGAAAAGAAGGCTGGATACACACAAAGGAAATGATTATACAACTCATACCAGCCTGAATGGGAATTAAATCCCCCCCCCCCCCCCCCCCCCAAAAAAAAAAAAAAAAAAAAACAGAAAAGAAAAACCCACAGAAAGTGTGTGCGTGCAAGCAGATGTGTCAGTTTCACGCCTCTGCGGAGCGTACCTGCTGCTCTCTTTCCTCGTTCGGTTGCGTTAAGCCCGCGTAGCTGCGGTTGTGGTTACTTGGAGACGACCCGTGTCTGTCTGCGCGTCTCCTTATTGGCAGAGTAGGTGAAAGAAGTATTAATAAAACACTGCAGCGTGGTGGAGAGTGCACACACACACTTGTATGCACACGGGACAAATAAGCTTATCATGCAAAAAAGTAAAAACAAAAAAAAGCCAGGGGTTTTTCCCTACTGCCTCAGGGAACTGTCAGTCATCAGCTGGTTCATGTATCTGGACGTTATTACAGTTTTCTGTAGAATTCTCTGTGTGTTTGGTTTATCTGAGGATGTGGTAAATCCTCATGACATTCAGAGAAATCTGCATGGAGGGCGATTGGACGTTGCTAAATAATTTGCACGGAGCGGAAGGGCCATGAATTTTATGATGATGGTTTTATGATTCCAGCAAGCAGGAAGTGGGTGGGTGGGTTGGGGGGGGGGGGGGGGGGGGGGGTATGCGTGTCATGGTGCCTGCCCACTCCAGCAGTGGCGGTCAATATGAAAGTAGGCCAGACATAAAACGCTACCTTGTTTCAGCTCTGGGGAATATAAATCACACACTGTTTAGTTCCTTCTCTCTGATGCCCCCCCACCTCAGCCCTGTGGTCAGCTGTGAACTGTTGCCCGGGAGACCAGGGCAAGGCCATTGGCAGCCGGTGAAAGCAAGGCAGGCTCGGGTTATGCCCGTGCATCTCGTTACCGTGACCGCAGCAGCATGGGCTGCGTTTGGACGGGCCGGGGTGGGAAGGGAGCAGTGAAACCGCTCTGGTTGGCTCTCTGTCAGCTGCTTTCAGCAGAAACACAATAGCACTCCTTGCCATACGTGGATTACTTCTGTAGGTGCAAATAAATATAACGCCTTTTGGCGCCTTGTTGAGCAGTCAGAGCGGGTGCTTTGGAGTTGGGAAAACTTCACTGACCTTACACTTCAGTGAGAGTGGCGCTGACCACCGCTCCATACTGTGGTGGTGAGCATTGTTGACGCAAAAGGAATATATCATTAATAAATCCCAAGCTACCAGCAGCAGTCTGCATTGGTCCTAGCCCTCGCCCAGCACATGCTGTGGTTTTGTTGAAGCTCCATTCAGGTGTCGTGTTGAAACTAGTCTACATTACAAGTCTTAGTGGGAGTTTAGCATTCAAATGCAAAGCGAAGGAGAGAGAGCGGGTCTAGTTTTCTCTCTATTGCGCGCATCTGCTGGTTCACCCATGAAGAACATTTAGAATAAGCAACTTTTTTTTGAGCCTTTTTTGAGCCCACTAAATGATTTCGAGGCTTGTTTTTGCATCTTTGACAGCTCTGTTTGCTTTTCGGCGTGAAGACTCCGATGTCGGTTTGACATTCAGATCTTTTACACAAGCCCGGTCTACTCAGACCCAGAGCGGTCGTGTAATGTTGGGTTATTGAGCGGGGTTTATCGTGCCCAGACTGAACCCTCCGCTCAGTCGTTAGCAGAAAGAATACACCTCTTTTCGGATCAGCAGCTCGTCTGTGCAGGGGAAGCCGGGCTAACGTTCCTCCTGAAGCAGTGGATTATGGGGGATTATCAGGGGTGTGAGAAGCGCTCCGCTGTAAGTCTCCTGTGCGTATGTGTGAGGGTGCGAGCTTCGTCGTCAGCATCTTCATTAGGCATTGATTTCACCAGAGTGATTGACGGCCTCGCAGCTGCTGCTGTGCTGTCTCCTCTCACTGCCATGTAAATGCACACACCACTGATTCAAACTCTTCTCTTTCTCCATTAGATTCTCCAGACTCTGGACCTTCATCCAGTGAAACTGGAGGAACGACTTACTCGGCCCCTGTGGGGCTTTCAGGTAAATATTCCTACTATTACCCATTTTTCTGCTCTTTTTCTCCCAATCCATTCCACTTATGTCTTCCTTTTCCTCTTCTATTGATTCTTCCCAACAACCACACGTATTCCCTCCATACTTGCGATGATGGAGGCGGTGATTGTGGGGGCCCCTGCTTCCCCTTCTGTAATAAAAAAAGCCGTTGAAGGAGGGCGGCGTATTTCTCCCACATCCACATAAATTCCTCCCTCCTGGCTCTTTGAACAACGCTCCACTCTTCTCCTTTTCCTCCCCGTTCCCTCTCATCCCCTTTCCGTGTTGTGTTGTAATGGAAGACAAAACACGCTCAAGCGTTGTTTGGAGAAGAATATGTTCTGTGTGTGTGGTATTGAGGGAGGAAAAATGTGAGCAAAAAAAGCTGGCTTCGACAGACATGAGTGTTTGTTTGGGTGTGTTTGCGCGTACAGGGGACGTATTTGTTAGATCCTCCTCCGGGCTCTGTGGGGATAAGAGTGAGACACAGGCGTCTTTCTTTCTTCAACCTCCCTGGCAGGATGTATTTCGAGCTTCTTCGGCATTTCCCGCATAATCTCCCTCTGGCAGCGCCGCCTTCCCTGCCCGTTGCCCCCCATCCGCAGGCTCCAGACTAAGATGGGTGTTCGCGAGAGAGAAAGAGTTTGTTCGCCGCTTGCCTTGAGATTGCTCTGTGCTTTTCTCTGCTTTCCTTGGCCTCAGATGGTTCTCATTACCGGGCCTTTAAAGCCTGTTTTATGTCAGTTGGTGTTCGCTGCCCGTTCCAGCCCCCTCCTTTGTTTAGTGGTGGGGTTAGCCTGCTTGTCTGCCTGTGTGTGTGTTAGAGGAACAGAGAACCTAAAAATCAGTCTCTACTCTCCTCCGCCTCCTCTGCCAGACCATCAGATGGACACTAAAGTAGGCCCAGTGTGCATTAACTAAAGACACATTTTAGGCCCAGTTCAAGCGGTGAAACCCAAGAAGTAGAGTCTTAACAGGCCTCCTCGTACTCCCCTCCCTTTCTTTTTCCCCTCCCTCAGTGAAGTATACATGCCACCCCTCCTCCTACCCCTGTTTTCTTTCCTGGCGAGGGTGACATGGCAGCGTTTCAGTGAATGTGTCTCCTCAGTAAAAAGCATTAGAGGTAGAAAAGGCCAGGCGGGGTGGCTCCAGTGCTCTGCCCTCATGATTTCCCTGGCAAGCCAAGAAAAAAAATGGCTAATCCATTCGTCCTCTCACTCCCTCCCTTCCTTCATTCCCTGCTTCCCTCTTTGCTCCCTCCCTCTGGGGCTCTGACAAAAGAAACATGGCTCTCCCAGAGGCCCGCTGCTGACCTTCTAATTCACTCACTCTGCCCTTTTTATGTTCTTCTCCAGACATATTTACAGAGAGGGAGAGGAGGGTGGCTCTCAGGGAAGGAGAGTGGGAAAGACTTGGGAGTGAGCAAGAGCTGTGCCACTTCTTCTCTGCTTTGGCGTTATAATGCAGTAATTAAGTGTTCGTTGTCTGTAGGAGAAGGCTCAAGCTGTAGATCTAATGCGCAACTGCACCTGAGGCGAGAGCACAAGCTTGACCAAAAGACATCAGAGTCGGGAAAGAGGAGGCTCTTTCTCTGCAGGAAAAGCCATCCAGGCAGGAAGGAGTTAAGTGAGCTGTGACAGCGACAAGCGCAAATGCAAACTAGGCTGCCTGCCAGGCTACCAGCTCCAAAGCTCCTCTCGCTGGCTCACGTCATCAGCTTGAAACAGAGTAGAGAGGAGGGAAAAGGAGAGGAGGAGGGGTCGATGGCTGGAGGCCTGGAGCTGGGTGTCGGGGTGCTGATCTCTGTTTGAGCTGGGAGTGAGGGCTTGGATCAGAGGTTTGGATTGAACCAAGAACAGAAGACAGAGATCAAAAAGAGAGATTTTGAAATGGAGAGCAGGCCAGGGTTAAGAGGGTGCTGGACTCTGAGTTATGAATCTGTAGGGTGTTAAGTAACTCGTTAAAAGCCATATAGTGCATTCAGTTGAGTTTATGAGCAGATCAGGTAGCATTCACATTGCCAATCATTCATTTTGTTAAGTTTAAAGTGGCTTGCAATATGTTGTTGGTTGTGAGTTTTTGGATTCGTGACTTGTGAATTTGAAGATATGGAAGTCTGGATCAGACATTAACTGTCGGCTTTCTGCACTTTATTGTTAAAGCCTTCTTTAAAGTCAAGTTACCGGCCACCACTGTTGATGTTCCCACTCTCTGGGATGTATAGTGTTGTTTGTGTGTCGGTGGCATGCCTGTTGGTGCCATTGGGGACTGACCCGGAGTGCCTACGTGTAACAGGATCCTGTCTTGCTGTGGTGACATGTACGCATGCACACACGCACACACATACAGTTTTTCACACATACACACAGGCGGGCAGATAGAATGACTTGGTGTGAGCCCTGGCGCATGGCCGACTGTCACACAGGCGCTTCCTCCCAGTGCAGGTTAAATTTAGGTCCAGTTGTATTCTTATACCACCAACCAGTCACCTCACTCGACAGACAGTCGGCCAGCCCTGTAGTCAGTCAATTAGTCATCCAGTGAATCGGCTGGAGGTTTAACCTTCATCAGAGATTAAATTTAGTCCTGGCACCTTGGCTCATTAAATCAAACTAGTTCTGCTGTCATGCTGAAGGTCCCAGAGAAACGGCCCATTTTTGGTGCAAACCGAGGGCGAGATAAGGCCTGTATGTTTGGTATGAAGTATTAAATACCTAAGACGGCATCTTACTTTTTTTTTTTTTTTTGCAAAAGAACCTCCAGCAATTAGGAGCTCAGCTCAGAAACAGAGCACCCTCAGTCTCCCTCAGCATTCCTGCCTTGTTTGGGTTAGCAGGGAGAGGAAAGGGCTGCGCAGGATATGACCTCATGTCTTTGAGGAAAAGGCGAGCGGACAGGGAGGCAGCTGAGGCCTCATCTTGACGGAAAACAAACAGTGGAGTGCACCGAAGGAGGGAGAGAGAGAGAGAGTAACTGAAAATTTGTTTTCCTTAAACCATGAGAGAAACGCGTGCGGCACCCATTACAGTAGAGCGAATTCGCACTTTTCTGACCGTAACAGGGTTTCTGTTTTGGTTGTACCTTCATTCCTTTTTGGTTAGATCTTCTTCTTCTTTTAAATTTCTCCTTTGCCTGAACAGTAAGAGGAAGGAATGGAGAGGGAAAGAAGATGGCGGCTTTGGGTGGAGAGGGAGAGAGGCAGAGAGAGAGGTGGCCGGCTCCTCGCTCTCTCTCTGTAATTTTGGAGGCTGTGCGTTAGCCAACGAGTTGAGCCGAGCAGAGCTGGGCCGCCCCGTGCCGGGCCAGGATCTCTCATTACTCCCCACTTCCTCTCCTTGCGCGGCAGCCAAACCGCCTCTTGGCAAGGGACTTAATTTTGGTTTTGGCTGTCCTCTGTTCCCCACCCTGTGTCATTAGGCTGCACAAATCGAAAAAACAGCGCACACAGACAGCAGAGGATAGAGAGGTGCGGGGTGGGGGGTGGAAAGAGAAGGGGAAGAAGAGGAAAGCGTGTCTAGTTTTTGCGAAGCTTCACACGCTCCCTGTCCTCTCGCAGCATCGCTTGCAGTTGAAAACATTTACCTACCTTTGCTGAGCCCGTTGATTGAAAAGAGGCCCATGCAGATTTGGCCATGAGCCAAAGCTGGAGGAAGCCCAGAACAAGATGAACATTGTTTTGGTTTGCAGTCACTCTGTGGAAGTGGATTTTGACATTACCTCAATGTATGAAGATATGAATGAAGGAGGGAGGCGAGGGAAAGAAAGAGAGAGGCAGAGCGTGCGAAGTGGAAAGAGGAAGGAAGGGATAGAAGCCGTCTTTAACTGGATAAAAACAGGAATGGAAATAAGTGGAGACACATGCCTGTAAACCTGCGTGTGTGTGTGTGTGTGTGTGTGTGTGTGTGTGTGTGTGTGTGTGTGAAATTTCTAGTGTGACACAAAGTACTGCCGTCTCCACCCTCCCGCCTGCTCATTCATGTAGTCGGTTTGTCTTTTGTGTACTCAGAGTGGAGGGGTGTGTATTTGTCTCTCCCTCTCGCTCTGCCTCTCTTCATCTTGGTGACAGGCCCAAACCCCGTCGGTAGCCACATCTCTATCCTGAGCATTGGCACAACCACCCTCACCCACACACACAAAAGCGCACGCACATGCATGCTCGCTCGCAGACGCGTAGAGGTGTATGACGATTAATAACAGAGTAAGAATGCAACAAAAACCTCTGATCACATGCAACTGGCTCTGCTAGCTGTTTAGTTCCCACGGTGTGTTTTTTGGTTTTTCTGTGCCACAACAATGCAGGTTATTGTCTGTCCATCTGTCTGTGTCTGTGTGTATAAATGGCTCCTTAGATACAGATCCTGCGGGTAATCTCTCGACCTGTGCGTTTGCAAAAAGTGAGCCGATGACATCACTGCAGTCTGCCTGGCACCTTGTAGCCAACTAGCTGGTGTTTATTTGTCCTGTCACCCTGGGAAATCTGGGCTGCAGGGAGTGGCTGTGTGTGTGTGTTGGGGTCAGCTTGATGAAGTGTTGGAATAATAACTCAGCAGGAGCAGGGAGGAGGTGTAACACGGAAACAAGGGTGTCCTTGAGTGGAAAAAAGTATTGTGCTGCAATTTAGTGATAATGTGGATCCAGATGGAAGCCGCCGGCCGCCCCGTTTCATTACGAAACGGCCCTGTGTTTTGTCACAAGCCGCGGAGAACACCACGCCTGAGCGACTTCAAGACATGCGGATCGTGTAATTACGCAGGAACGTCCACTCAAGAGAAAATTATACCATAGATGGAGACATTTGGGGGGGGGGGGGGGGGGGGGGGGGGACATGCAACATTTCTTCTCCTTATCTCTCTCCCCCCTCCGTTGTGGCTGGATGGTTCATGTTAGAGATGGCGTGTCTGCAACTCATTCTCTCTATCTGTGTTTCTGCAAGGAGTCAGATCTGGTGATAGCGAAACCGTGCCACTCCCCTGGTGGTTTTCCTGCCATCGGGGCTTATTTATGTTTCCTGAGCTAGGGGGCGGGGAGTAGACTTTGCATCGTACCCAACCTGCCACTCTGAAGCACCACTTCCCTCTGTCTGCTACTAAACCCACCGCTTTCAGTTGTCTTCTTTTCTTTCTTTCTTTTTCTCCTACTCTGCCTTTTGGTGCATCATTTCTTCTTCTTCACTCTCAATTTGCAAATGGTGGCATTCGACAGACACAATGGGACACTTAAAGCAGTAAAAGTAGTTTCACTGCTTGATGCACGGTGAAGATGGCCGTATTAGTCATTTTTGCACATTTGCACCCCCCCCCCCCCCCCCCCCCCATGCCACTTCTATAAATGGCTTATATCACTTGACGTAGCATCAGTGTGGACTTACCAAGAACTGTCAAGATGCATTGTGGGTAATGCAGGTGACTTGCAGGATTTTCATTTTCTCATCTTCTTTCGCGTTCTTTGTTTTTAGCTTGAGTTTGTATTCTTTGAAGAAACAGTGCAATTGAGTTGATAAATAACATAATTTAGCCCAAGTTAATGGCTTTTTTTTTGTTAATGGCTGCATGCTCTGCTGCACAACAAGTAATCAATCACAAACAAGTGTAGACTTGGTCGTTGTCTTTCAGCACTTGAGAAACACCAGCCAGACTGTATACTGTCTATAATCTGTGGTCTGTGCTAATGTGAGACAACGGTAACACGCAGAACAGCTGACATTTCTGTCAGGGGGGGTTCCATCTCGCTGCAGGGCAACCTGCTAGTGACAAATAAAAGCTGTTTCATTTCATTCTTGCGGTGAAAAAAGTGAGCTGATCAGCCAGTAGTAGTTGTGAGAAGGCGGAAAGTTTGCTGTTGATTACACTAAAATCAATGAGACTACATTTCTTTGTGAATACAGAGTGAGAAATGCCAGGCTTTCAGGTGCACACACACACAAACACACAGGGTTGAGCATATACGTCATGGCAGAGAGAGCAAAAGGAATGCCTCAAGGTTGACCCTTGACCTCTGGGATAGACTTTCCCCCTGCTTGAGAGAGGGTGTTGACTTGGAAAATAAGGCACCGTGAAGGGCCCTTTCCCCCACCCCAGTGGTGTTGTATCCTTTATGTCTTCCTCATTCCTGTTTTCAGCTGCACTCTGTGTGTGTGTGATGACGACAGGGTCATTACACGTCTGAGTTGAGACAAGCACAAACACACACACACACACACATAGCTCTCAGGGATCGATGCGAGACGGTTCTCAGGAGCCTCCTCACTATTTGCAGATGTTGAAAGTATAGTTCAGAACAGAAGGTTGGAGGGTTTTTTGTGTGTGTGTCCATGATGGCGTTAATGTGTAATTCTGTGACAGTGCTGACTTCTATGAATAGAAACAACTTGGTGTGTGTGTGTGTGTGTGTGTGTGTGTGTGTGTGTGTGTGTGTGTGTGTGTGTGTGTGTGTGTGTGTGTGTGTGGAGTCAGACAGAGGTAATGATTAACCTTTGCAGACTGTGTAAGAGAAGCACCTAGTCTGCCACCCCCACTCCACCCCTCCTCCCTTCAAACTCAGTCCAATTGTCTCAGCTAGCGTGGCGTCCGCTCTTTAAGCCTGGGGACCATTAAAAACCACAGGGGAGCTAACACCCTGACCATTTGCCAAATCTGCTATTATGTGCTAAAAATGCTGCTCTGCATGGGATGTTTATTTAACAACATGTATTTATAATTTCCTCATATGCTGCAGCGGACTTATCTCCAAGCTGATGGTGCATTAAATACCAAAAATGAAGAAAAAAAATACAGCTAGAAATATGCTGATTTGCTCATAACCAGTAGTCACGTTAGCCCATACATCCTGCAGCATCATTTTGGCATTCTTCTTAGTAAACTAGCATGAAAACTGTTTTTCTATTTGGGGATAGAGGGGTGGGGGGTTACATGTGGACCCCATGGGACAGAGCAGCAGACAGGGGCAGAACATAAAGGGCTGGGGTGACAGATGGCCTGAGGGTTGCTAGCTAGCCAGCTTATCTCCAGTGATGGAGTAGCCTGAAAGGACAGGGTGCAGACGAGCAGGTGGGGGTAGGCCGGGGCTAAGACTTGGACGGGCAGACGGATGCACAGACGAGAGAATAAGACAGCCTTCGGAGCATTTCAGAGACCGTATCTGATGGAAACACGCTAGGACAGGCGCTCTGACAGCACAGCTTCGCACGCACCTACACCAGACGCACCTGAAATAGTGTCAGACGGTAACGCGAGGAGGCAGACTGGCAGACACCTCGCAAAAAATGTGTTAAAAATTTAAATCAGTTTAAATTGAGTCTCACCTCACGCTCAAAGCGCATCGATATGGGGGCCCACAGATAAAGAGTGTGTCTTTCACCTCTATTAATATATGTGTATGTGTCTGTTCATTTAATGTTCATCAGTATGAGGTGTAAGCTCATCTGCTGTCAGGACAACCTGCGAACATACTCTTCCTGAGGCGGCACCCTAAGGATCTTGGCTGGTTTCGGCTCTGCTGCTTTGGTGAACAGTGAAAGTTGGTGTTTGTTTACCTGCGAGGGCCATTTGAGCTGGATTATGAGTGGCATGCACTGTTTATTAGAGCTTGGATCAGGCCTTAACTTAACTGTCCAGCACGACGGCACTTGTAGTGTTCTTTTAAAAATACAGTGGTGCAGCTTTAAGCTATAAAAGGATTTGAATCCTACTTTCCGTGCTGCTTTGCTACCTGGCCTGTCTATTATAAGTTCCCTTTCCGTTTGTCTGCCTTGCGTACGTTTTATCCTTTCATCTCTTTTCTCCTCTGCGGTTCTCGCTTACCTGCAGTCTGAGCGAGCTTCTGAGAGGGGAGGATGACTAGGGAGATGGGGGAAGGAGAGGGTGGGGGTGAAAAGCAGTTAATGTAGTCCTGAATAGCAGGGTGTTTTCAGGCTGCAATGACAGGCTCAGACAGGCAGCCGCTCTAATGACCTCTGACGCCAGGCCCTGTCTCTCTCAGCAATAACAAACACACAAGGGCCCCACAGGTGAGCTCTGCCAGCAGGCCCGCTGTCAGCTGTTAAGAAAGTCCAGTCCACTCGGTCCTCTTTGCCCATCAGCCCCTGTACGTGCAAGACTGTGTGACACCGGCCTGAGATACAGATGACACTTTCTGTCTCTTATCTCAAAGATGAACCTTTCGTTTCCTCCAGTTTGGCCTGAGGTAGAGAGCTAGGTACTTAGTTTCCCCCAGCACCCCACGAGGATGGATTTACGATAAACTCCCCGAGGCTCGGCTCAGACCAACTTCAAAGAGCTCAGCCGCTCTTGTTTTATGGAAGGCATGCTCCTTTTTTTTTTGGTGCTCCCTTCTCTCTCCTCCTGTTTCTGTCTCTTCCCCCGGTGTTGTCTTTGTCTCCCCCTTTTTTTTTTTTTTCTCCTCTAATGAAGGCTAATGACAGGCTGGGGTAAGTCGGCTTGGGCCAGCACAGATCCTGCCACATTAATGTTGCAGTTTTTCTCAGACGGGACCTTCCAAATTACCGGTTACATTCACAGCCGCTGCCAGATTAAAGAAAGAGGGGGGGTGGCTGTGGAGTTGAATGGGAAGGATGGTTGCCACTGAGAGGGGCTCTGTCCATTTTTTTCATATCTGTTTCCCTTTGCAAACAGTTTTTTAACCTTTGCATGTCTCATTTTGTAAATGTGTGTGTGTGTGTGTGTGTGTGTGTGTGTGTGTGTGTGTGTGTGTGTGTGTGTGTGTGTGTGTGTGAGGAAGACGGAAAGTATAAAAGATGGCCGAACAATTAGATAGAAGTTGAGGCGATTATACGATGACCCCCCCCAAAAGGCGCAGGAGGCTCCTAAAAAAACCACGAGAGGAAGCAAAGTTGCAAAAGTAACAGTCAAAATATGTGAAAAGCCTTCCCTCCCCTGCCCACCCCCTCTTTCTTTTCCTCTCGCCCTCTCTTCTCTGTCTCCCTCTATTTCCCTTGCGCCTGACTGGCTCCCACTCTTCTCTCTGGGAGTAGCTGGGAGCCAGATTTCTGTGGAATAGAGATATGAAGGGTTGGGAGGGTGGCGAGGGGGCGCGAGACATGGCGCAGGAGGCACTCTAAAGGGTGGTGGAGGGGGGGGAGTTTGGAAACTGGAGCGTGGCCAACGCTACACTTTTTTTTTACGCTCAAGAGAAACTTTAGACTGCAGAGGCCTAGCTTGTCAACGATTCAGACAACTGGGAGGTTTTTGAGAGTTAACAGCCCGCCTTGCTCGTCAGCTAAACACGGTTTTAGCTCAGGTTAATCTCCGTCACGCATAAATTCGAAGACGGTTTCCTATCATTTCCTCCAGGGAAGCTCGTTGCCATCGAGAGAGAGACGGGGAGACGATCGGACAGTCGGTTGACGTCAGCACATTGTTGGCCACGCCGCAACAAAAATACAGCGAGCCAGACAGAAGATAAGCATTTAATGCCTAGATAAATATTGTACTGCGTGTGGACGCTTGCCTGCCAGTGTCTCAGAGTTGCTTTTCTTGTCTGAAGTCCAGGAATTCCAACATGGTTTTCCTGTGTGGCAGAAATCGAGGATGACAGTTTAGCTTTGGCTCTTGACAAAAGCAAATTCCCCATTTCCCAAACAAGGAATGAGGAAGAAACTGTTCTGAAGTAGTAACGTTTTAATACGTTTTGGGAGTGTTTTTCCTCGACATAGTTGACTTTTTCTTTACCTCTTGATCTACTTTTACTAGCTGGCATGTTTATAAAACACTGTTCTTTTCTGGTTTTATGTCTCTTTACTCTCCTCTCCTTTCGAGTATTTTATTGCCTAATGTTTCAGTGTCATTGTGTTTTCTCGAATCTAACCCTCTCCTTCTCTTGACTCTTTTCTCCTTTCAGATTCCCTGGCATTGCAGGAGTCTGGCGAGCGGGCCCACTGGTGCGTGGTGGCATACTGGGAGGAGAAGACTCGTGTCGGGCGCCTCTACTCGGTCCAGGAACCCTCTCTGGACATCTTCTATGATCTACCTCAGGGGAATGGCTTCTGCCTGGGCCAGCTCTGCTCCGAAAACAAGTCCCCGCTGGTGCAGATGGTGCGGGCCAAGATCGGCTATGGTATCCAGCTGACGCGCGAGCCGGACGGGGTGTGGGTCTACAACCGCAGCTGCTATCCCATCTTCATTAAGTCGGCCACACTGGATAACCCGGACTCGCGCACGCTACTGGTGCACAAGGTGTTCCCTGGATTTTCCATTAAAGCTTTTGACTATGACAAGGCCGGCAGCTTGCAGAGGCCCAACGATCACGAGTTCACGCAGCAGCCTCGCACAGGCTTCACAGTGCAGATAAGCTTTGTGAAAGGCTGGGGACAGTGCTACACCAGACAGTTCATCAGTAGTTGCCCATGCTGGCTGGAAGTCATCTTTAACACCCGATAGCAGCAGCAGCAGCAGCAGCCTTCCCCCTCTTCTTCAACAGCCCTCACAAACGGACTACACCCACGTTCCTTGTTTTTTGTTTTTTTTTTCCCTTCTCTCCACGGGAAAAAAAAAAAGGATTTAAAAGAAGAAGAAAGTCTAAAATTCTGACGGGACTTTTGTTTAATAAATGACTAGGATTTAATTAAAGAAGCGAAAAAAATGTATTTTATGTTATATATAAATATATTATTAATTGTAAATATGAAGACGTTTTATATGCATCATTATTTATGTATTGTGCAATGTGTTGATGAGAAAAAAAATAAGATGCACTTTGCTTAATATAAATGCAAAACAAAGAAATGCCAAAATAATAATAAAAAAACAAATACAAATAATATTTCTTGTCCGGTCTTACTTTGGAGTTGTGGTGGTCTCATTCATTCATCCATGTTTCCTTTCAGTGCATAATTCAAATAAGATTATTTGAATGGATCCACATGTCAATTCTTTAAAACCCATCTAATTTGATTCGGTCTTCATTACACCCAAAGTCAACAGTGGCTTAACTTTATATTACTGAGGGACTTTGATGTTGTGCCACGGATCTTAAAAGCATTTCCCTCCCCAGACGAAATGAGTCAGACAGTGACAGAGCCATAGCTCACTGTCCGTGCTCCAACGGGCTCATTATGCCTTTTAAAATTGTCTGTTTTTCCTGCGTTATTTGGGGGATGAATGTCCCTCTTCCTCTCTGTCATTAAGAAACTGATGACATCACAGCCAGGAAGCCCTAATGACAAACTTCAGGAACCAATAAAGTCAACAGAGGGTCCGGTTTCCTGGAGGCGCAACTTTATTTAAAGGGATGATAAAAACAAAAAGAATGCAGCATTAAAACAATCGCAGAAGAATTTGGTGCCACACCTAAGGAAATTAAAACTTTACTGGAAGATTACAACTTCACTTAGACATCTCCAGATATCAGAGGGGTGTATCGAGCATGCACTTGGAGATGTTGGCACATTAACAGCCTATTTCTCAAAACAGGGCAAACCAAAACAGATTTCCTTCTAACAAACACGTATATGCGTGAGGCATGAGTGTGTGTCTGTCTGGGTCCCGTCCTGTTGCTAGTCAGATGGGTGTCTGTGAAGAGGATTACTACTGTAAGCCTGCTTTACCCACACACACACTGTTTCAAAGACCTACATTCACAAGACCCACTTTCCACGCCATCCAATCCCCTCTAACCACCCCATCCTGCACTCTGCTAAAGAACACATGGCATTTCATAGAGAATACCAGAGACAAAAATCATATTTACTGATAGCAACTTTGCAGTGGAGACAGAAAGATGTCTGTATGTTTTTCTTCATGTCCTCCTTATTTGATGAAACCCTTTAGAAGTGTCTGAAATATCAGACCTTTCAAATAGATCTTGTCCAGCATAATTAGTGGGGAATTTATGTGCTTATATGTTTCTTATTGCTGCATTTTGCTTGTCTATTTGAACCTTTAAAAAAGAAAAAGACTGAAAAATGCAAATTTTTTGCTAGTGATATACTACACCATAAGACTAAGAATCACAAACATAAAGCCACATTGAAAAAGATATATCAGCAAGTGATTGTGGCTGAAACACAAGGATGGATGCATATTTATATTCTTTCTTATTAAAGACTGTGCTCAACACCTACACAACTTTATATCTTCGTATCTCCTTCAAAACCCACAAAGAAACCTTCACACAGAGACAGTCACTTAAATCAAAATCTATTTCCACATGATGGGACCCTTAAATCTCATGGCTATCTGTGTGTGTGTTGTGTGTGTCCTTCGAAACAATAATCCCCAACCCTGCTAATACAGCTAAAGCGGCTCGGAGCTGTGTGTGGTTGTGTGTCCTTATATCCATGACCCATGACTTCTCCAGACAGGGTGACCCCGATTCAATAATTCCATTAAAAGTATTGCAGCTTTCTCCAGAATCTCTCGTCAGCATGACTGGTGTCAAGCCAGCCTCCAATTCGAGACTTGCAGTCAAGCCAGCCTCCAGTTTGTTTTACGTTCCCTGTGTATTCAAAGTATTACGGGAATGGATGTGGAAACCGGATTTCAAAATAAAAGCCAACTTCGAGTGAATTAACAGATATGTTAAGAACATAATAACATATAATTTAGGCTTTTTTTTTTTTTTTACAAACTCTAATGTTAGATCTATATGACACAGCCTTGTACCCTAATTGTGCCCTGTCACTATCAAGGCCATCTTATTTTGGATTTCAAAGTAAAAGCCCTGTGAATCTTCATTTTTGAACTACTCTTTCAATGACTTAATAATGCTCTTAAAAGCAAAAGTCGTATTTCCAAATACTATTTGAACTTTATATCAACACTTTCCAACCACAGTCTTTTTACAGTGATACCATATCAATATCAAGTCAGTCTGATTTTGCCTTTCATAGTAATGGCCCTTTGAAATTGTCCATAATTGACTTAATCTTCTAACGATTCAAAATGCTCTAAAATGAAAAATTCTTGTTTCCACAGGGTAATTCCACCTTAGATCAACAGTATACAGCCCCACAGTGATACCATATCAATATCAAGTCATTCTGATTATGCCTTCCAAAATAAAGGCCTTTTTAAATTGTCCATAATTGACCTAACTTTCAGTGATTTCAAAATGTTTTAAAATGGAAATTTCCTGTTTCCACAGGGTAATTCCACTCCAGATCAACAGTATACAACCTCACGATGTTACCATATCAATATCAAGACATTCTGATATTGCTTTAAAAAATAAAAGCATTTTCAAACTGCCCATATCTGAGTTGCTCCTGGAACAATTTCAAAATGCTCTAAAATGGCACATTCCTGTTCCAACAGGGTAATTCCACTTTAGATCAACAGTATACAGCCCCACAGTGATACCATATCAATATCAAGTCATTCTGATTTTGCTCTCAAAAATAAAAGCCTTTTCAAATTGTCCATAATTGACCTAACTTTCAGTGATTTCAAAATGCTCTAAAAAGGAAAATTCCTGTTTCCACAGGGTAATTCCACCTTAGATCAACAGTATACAGCCCCACAGTGATACCATATCAATATCAAGTCATTCTGATTATGCCTTCCAAAATAAAAGCCTTTTTAAATTGTCCATAATTGACCTAACTTTCAGTGATTTCAAAATGCTCTAAAATGGAAATTTCCTGTTTCCACAGGGTAATTCCACTTTAGATCAACAGTATACAGCCCCACAGTGATACCATATCAATGTCAAGTCATTCTGGTTTTGCCTTCCAAAGTAAAAGCCTTTTCAAATTGTCCACAATTGACCTAACTTTCAGTGATTTCAAAATGCTCTAAAATGGAAATTTCCTGTTTCCACAGGGTAATTCCACCTTAGATCAACAGTATACAGCCCCACAGTGATACCATATCAATATCAAGTCATTCTGATTATGCCTTCCAAAATAAAAGACTTTTCAAATTGCCAAGATACGACCTACTCTTTTAAAGATTTCAAAATGCTCTAAAAGTGAAAATTCCTGTTTCCACAGGGTAATTCCACCTTAGATCAACAGTATACAGCCCCACAGTGATACCATATCAATATCAAGTCATTCTGATTATGCCTTCCAAAATAAATGCCCTTTCAAATTGAGCATATACGGCCTACTTTTTTGACGATTTCAAAATGTTCTTAAACAGAATTTTGCTGTTTCCACAGGATAATTTCACTTTAGTTCAACAGTATACAACCTCACGATGTTACCATATCAATATCAAGTCATTCTGATTTTGCTTTCAAAAATAAAAGCATTTTCAAACTGCCCATATCTGACTTGATCCTGGAACAATTTCAAAATGCTCTAAAATGGAAAATTCCTGTTTCCACAGGGTAATTCCACCTTAGATCAACAGTATACAGCCCCACAGTGATACCATATCAATATCAAGTCATTCTGATTATGCCTTCCAAAATAAATGCCCTTTCAAATTGAGCATATATACGACCTACTTTTTTAACGATTTCAAAATGTTCTTAAAAAGAATTTTGCTGTTTCCACAGGATAATTTCACTTTAGGTCAACAGTATACAACCTCACGATGTTACCATATCAATATCAAGTCATTCTGATTATGCCTTCCAAAATAAAAGACTTTTCAAATTGCCAAGATACGACCTACTCTTTTAAAGATTTCAAAATGCTCTAAAAGTGAAAATTGCTGTTTCCACAGGATAATTTCACTTTAGGTCAACAGTATACAACCTCACGATGTTACCATATCAATTTCAAGTAATTCTGATTATGCCTTCCAAAATAATGGCCTGTTGAAAATGCCCATAATTTACCTAACTTTCAGTGATTTCAGAATGCTCTAAAAAGGAAGATTTCAGTTTCCACAGGGTAATTCCACTTTAGATCAACAGTATACAACCTCACGATGTTACCATGTCAATTTCAAGTCAGTCTGATTTTGCTTTTCAAAATAAAAGCTTTTTCAATTTGCCCATATATGACTTACTCTTGGAGCGAATTCAAAATGCTCTAAGATGGAAAATTGCTGTTTCCACAGCATAATTCCACTTTAGATCAATAGTATCCAACCCCACAGTGATACCATATCAATATCAAATCAGTCTGATGTTGCCTTCCAAAATAAAAGACTTTTCAAATTGCCGATATACGACCTACTCTTTTAAAGAATTCAGAACGCTCTAAAAATGAAACTTGCTCTTTCCACAGGATGAATCCATGTTAGATCAAAAGTGTACATCCACACCATGGTACTACTTCAATTTCAAGTCATTCTGATTTTGCCTTCCAAAATAATGGCCTGTTGAAAATGCCAATAACTTACCTAACTTTCAGTGATTTCGGAATGCTCTAAAAAGGAAATTTTCTGTTTCCACAGAATAATTTCACTTTAAATCAACAGTATACAACCCCACAGAGATACGATGTTAAGATCAAGTCACTCTGATTTTGCCTTCCAAAATAAAAGTAAGCTGAAATTGCCACTAGGTTGTAATTGATAGTACGTTTATATTTTAAGTCTGTGGAAAGATGTCATGGTTGGTTTGCAAGCTGTTTTGTAATTTCTTTATTTAGAATGACATCTGTGTCATATAGATCTAACATTAGAGTTTGTAAAAAAAAAAGCCTAAATTATATGTTATTATGTTCTTAACATATCTGTTAATTCACTCGAAGTTGGCTTTTATTTTGAAATCCGGTTTCCACATCCATTCCCGTAATACTTTGAATACACAGGGAACGTAAAACAAACTGGAGGCTGGCTTGACTGCAAGTCTCGAATTGGAGGCTGGCTTGACACAAGTTCAGCACGTACACGTACACAGCTAAAGTAAGCTGTTTGTGTGAATCGCTTCTAGGAAAAACACGAGTGCTTTAGTTCCACAGTATTTGACTCAGTATGTTTAAATGAGTCTGTTTTAGGAAAAAACAGCAAAAACGCTGCCTTCAACATCTTCTAAGGAAAGAATATTCAGCCAAATAAATACAATAATAAAGACTTTTTTCTAGCTCTTTTTGAGAATGAGGTGTTGTATTATAAATTAGTGGAATTGGTGAAGCGGTGCCCCTAGTGGTATGATGCAGTAAATGGCAGCTAATCCCAGTTGAGCAAACGAGTAGCATTTATTGATAAAAATTTGGCGTTAATATACAATATACCTTTTGACTGTCAAATGACAGTTATGCTACTGTGAAACTGTCAGTGGTTAATGCTAGCTGAAGTAAGTCCGAAGTGAACTAAGAAACAGCCGGTCACGCCTTGTACCAATTTATTTACCTTTAGCACATCAAAATGTGGTGTAGCAAACGTTTTAAAAAACCGCCCGTTGTGTTAGCTTACTAGTTTGCCAAATTTCCAGGGTTAAGCTCCTTAGACTTCCAATGGTATAAATAACATCAAATACCATGTTTTAGCTAGACTAACTGTTTGCTATGGCTGGATACTTCTGTAAACAAAGTTCCCCAAAGTCACCATGGGACAAGACTATCACCTGGATACTGACCACTTAAGCTCCAGCCACAAGAAGAAGTGGCTATCAGCATCAGGTAAGCAGCGTTGGGAATGGCATGTTACTGCCATTAAATATTTTGGTAATGCAGAAATGTACCACATTATTATACTGAGTTCAGTAATCCCATTGCAGTTATGGCATTTCTTATGTTACTTAAGTTCTTCAGATATCTGCCAGATGGGTGGATAGAAATAATAATAATAATGATAAAAATTTAAAAAGTCAAGCATGTCTATTTCTTCCTGTGCACTTCCACTACAATGAGCTAATTTCAGGAAGGAGGAAGTTGGTAGAGTGGTCTATAACTTTTGAGGAGTGTCGATATGGACTTTGCTTTTATTTCCATTGCACCAAAGAACAAGAGCCTAGTGTTAAAGTGCAAACTGCATTAGGACAGAAACAATACTCCTAGCACAATGTCTGTGCTTTGCAAGTGCCTGCACACACAGCAAAGAACCCTGAGTGTATGCCAACCCCAGCCCAGGAGCCAGACACTGAACTTCAATAGGTAACACAGGTAGCCTGTAGTAACGTAGCCTCCATTTCTATCCGTACATGTTTGCACAGTAGAATTACAGTGGCAGTAACTCTGAAGTTTCTTTGGACTGGTTTTTCAATTTAGCTTTGTGTTTATATTTAAACACTAAAAGGAAACTTGTGTGTGTGTGTGTGTGTGTGTGTGTGTGTGTGTTCATTAGGATGGGCATTGGTGTCACTGTGTGGGACTGAATGGACTGTGGGTTTTTATTGTTAACAAGTAATTAACTTACAAAGCTTCTGAATAAAACAACAGTAATGTAATGACTAGGGTAACAAATTAGTTTGTCCAGAGAGTACTCTTAAGTAACATAATGTATCAACAATCAACAATTAATGCAGTATTTTGTGTAACAACGTAACACCACAGGTGAGTAAAAAACATAGTCTCTCGTCCCCCCCCCCCAAATGGCTTTATTGGTGCTTTATTCTGCTTTTTGAACATCTTGTAAACTCTGCTGGGGGAATTTTGCATTTAAGGCTTGCTGGCAGGATGAAAAGAAAAGGAGAGAAAGAAGGCTTTCTGTCTTTCTTCTCTTCACTCATTTCTAGAAATGAGTGAAATCCAGAATTTTTTCACTTAATGCATCATATTTTAAAGATGTAGCACCTGCAGAGATTCCCTATTTTGCAGGAGCACCTGTGTGATGGTGAACTGTGAGTATAAAAAAATGAAATAAAACGAAATCTAAAAATACAAAATAATTCTTTCACATGAAATTAAAATGTCACAAGGAAAAAAGGTACTTACTGAATGGCTCTGGCCCTGCTGTGCCCCTGATTCACTGCTCATACCTAAACAAACCAATAGTCATGCATCAACCAAATCTCTTAAACACACGTACTGCAGGCCAATTCCCATAGAGTAAAGTAAAAACCATCCAGAGCGTCACAAGTGGTGTTGGGACAATTTATACAGTGTTGTATTAGAAAAACAAAGTTCAGACATTGGTGACCTTGGTTACAGCCATGGTGGCAAGTTATAATATTTTTCTATCAGGGTCACTTCACTATCTCAACCAATAGTACCTCTATTCTTCTGGATTCTCGCCACCTTTGGCAGTGTCTTTCTTCTATTGCTATTGAACCACTGGGTTAGCAGCTAATTCAGTCAGTATCCATATTTGTGACATGTGCTATATGTGGGCCTCCTGTCCTTCAGTTTTTTTCTGTCCTTGTGCATGTATTACTTCGTCTACCTGCTTCTCAACAGCTGAGTGAATCCCATTGATCTGGGTGATTTATAGCTTGAAGTTCTGCTCTGTCACAAAGGCGATAGTTGTTGCAAGCTGAAGCTTGTAAATTAGTTTTTGTTTCTTTTTAATTGAAGCTGCCTCCTCACTCACCAGGGTTGCAGGTCCAATAGTTGTTTATTGCTTAAGAAGGTTCCTAACTGACCTGGAAGTAGCTTCATAATGACAGCTGGCCAATTCAAATTAAAATACCAAGTGCTTCCTTTATAACCTCCTTTAGTGTAGGACACGCAATGGATACTCCTTGTAAAAGGAGGTGAGATAATACCGCTCTGTATTTCACAACTGCCATTTAAAGAAAATCAACATAACTGACAGGTGGTGATAATCACTTGCATGGTAATGTTTCTATTTCTTGCCACAATCCCTTCATATGTTTTAAACCTTCATCTACAGGCTTGTAAAACCCACGAGTGAACTATGAACTGTATGCTGCTGTAATAAAATTAGTTTATTATGAAGCAATTACCTTACCTAACATATATATATATATATATATACCTATATCAACGTTGTTTATCATGGTTCAGTTTGCATTAGTTGTGCCCTCAGTTTAACTATTGCTATTTTGCTAGTGTTTAGGATTAATATAAATTCTGTTCATTTTTGCCACAAAGCTTTAATTAATTGGCAGTTACACTGGATCGCCAGTCGTTCTGTTTCATGTGAGCCAAGTCAACAAAATCCACTGTTACATTATAAAGTAAACCGAGCACCACATTTATCTTTTCCCTTATACATTCTTTGTTGCATCTTTCCTTGACCTCATGACATTTCCTGCTGAGGTCAAGGTGTAGCGATTAGGAGAAGACCTCAGGAAGAGAAATCAATAAAACCCTGAAATTACATGGTGCATTTGTGTCACCGTGGAGGACAATCTGAAAGGAGCACTTCCAACACGCTGAAAATAATGCGCCCCTGGTTGGCGCTTCCATAGGTGGGGCTGCATTGTTCTGTTGCAGGTGTGTGACTATACCCTGACCTTTTTGTGTCAAGGATTATTTTTCAAATCAGAATCTAGCACTCAATCATATGCAGACATCCTCTGGATTGTTAAGCCAATTATTTCTTGAATATGAGTCATGTGACACCGTATAAATGCTGGTGTGCAGTATTTATGGATGAATAGTTCCTGCATGCTTTGTCCTTGCATTTGCCTGGTGTGTGTCGCATGCTATTTGCTCACCTCTGCCTGTGTTTGTGCTCGTGTGTATATGCTGTCATATATTTGTGCACATGTGCCTGCTTGTGGGGGAGAAGCACAAAGCCCAGTGCCAGTAGACAAAGAGCAAGCCCCATCTCCCTCTCTTCATCTTCCCTGGTGGGGAGATAATTTTGCAGACGATTTTGCAGACGACACAGCCATCATGGGGTGTATCTGGGATGATCAGGAAGAGGAGTACAGAAGTCTGGTGAGGAACTTTGTCGCATGGAGTCACACAAACCACCTGCAACTCAACACCTCAAAGACTAAGGAACTGGTTGTGGACTTCGGGAGGTCCAGAGAAGGTCCACTGCCAGTTCAGATAGAGGGGGAGGAGGTGGAGGTGGTCAACAAGTACAAGTACCTCGGGCTGTGGGTGGACAATAAACTGGACTGGTCATGCAACACAGAGCACCTGTATAAAAAAGCCCAAGCCGACTGTACTTCCTCAGGAGGCTGAGGTCTTTTAACATCTGCAGGAAGCTCTTGAGGATGTTTTACCAGTCAGTGGTTGCTGGAGTACTTTTCTATGCTGTGGTGTGCTGGGGGAGCAGCACAGCAAAGAGGGACTCATCCAGGCTGGAAAAACTGATCAGGAGGGCTAGCTCTGTGGTCGGCATGAAGCTGGACACTCTGGTGACAGTGGCAGAGAAAAGGACATTAAAGAAACTGATGGACATTATGGACAATGCTGGGCATCCTCTGCACACGGCCATAAACAATCAGAAGAGTCTGTTCAGTGACAGGTTGCTTCTCCCCAAGACAAGAACTAACAGACTTAAAAACTCCTTTGTCCCACACGCCATCAGACTGTTTAACTCCTCTCTGGAGGGGAGAGGGAGGGGAAACAGGAGGACAAAGGAGGGGGGAACAACTAAGCTGCAGTGCCTCTGCACCTCACTGTACAATACCTTGTGCAATACTTTTTGTAAATAGTCAACAGTGCAATAGACTCAATACTTGAAATGTGCAATTCACTTGTATTTTTATTTTTTATTCCTATTTATTCTATTTATCCCCTTTGTATATTTTATTTATATTTGTCTCTGTATTTATATATGTGTGTGTGTGTGTGTGTGTGTGTGTGTGTGTGTGTGTGTGTGTGTGTATATATATATAACAGTTCTGTAACTGTAACTTCGGTCGTTGCTGTGCTTTTTTTGGAAGTCGAATTTCCCAGAGGAACCCACCCGAGGGATTAATAAAGTTCTATCTTATCTTATCTTATAAGACAGCCTGTGCCCCAAGGGGGGCCCAGGGCTTGGGATTGGGGGTGACGGAGGTGGTGGGGCGTGCACAGTTTAGCCATGTTTACATGCTGGGAGTTCAATAGGGGGTTTAAAGAAGATGACAGTCAGTTCTGGCTTTCATATGCTGCTTTAACCCCAGTATGGCCGCCCTCTTGTCTTTCCTGACCTGCACGTACTAAAGAAAACACAAAAAACAAACACAAGTACAGATGGGCTGAAAGGCATGCAAACACACATGCACACTGAAGCCCTGTTACATGTAAATAGCATGCTCTCTCGCTATGAAATCTTTCTGGGTGGTCAGTGAACACTGAAGTGCAGTAAATTAAAAGACTTCGCTATTACTGTAACTAAAATTAGCTGACATTAGCAGGAACACAGCTCCCCGATTGTAATTAGAAAAATGTTTTGAGCACAGCACTTTAGTGTGATGAATTTTGAGCCAACATTGATCTGGTTCTTACAGACAAACTGGCTGTAATTGGAATTTGTGAGTTTCTAAACCAGTGCTTACTTGCGCCCTCTGTTTGACTGTGCAGTCACATATGCCTGCATGTAGAGCACAGGAATACACAAAAGCAGGATCTCTTGAAGGTTTCTGAGGGAAGGTTTTGAAACTCTGTCTTTTAAATGGCAAAACGCAGTTACGACAAAGGACAGCACAGAAATCACCTCACCTCACACCAATGTAGCTGAGAGAAAAGCACAATGTACACAATGTAGACTATTAAACATCGTAAGTTCTCAAGTTGGATCCTCATTTGTCTTCACAGCTGAACTTATTTTCATTCAAGAAACAAATTTTGAGCTTTGTGACATGCTCCATTATCCTGCTGTAAATAGCCATAAGAAGATTTGTACACTGTGGTTGTTCTTACAGGTTGTCAGCAACAATACCAGGGTAGGATGTGACATTTAAAAGATAGTCAGTTGGTATTACGGGGCCTAAAGTGTGCAAAGATCCATTACACCACAACCAGCAGCCCAAAACTGTTGATCTGTGCTTTGATATCGTTTATCCCAAATTCTCACCCAAACAACTGAATGTTGCAGCAGAAATCAAGACCACCGGACAAAACCGCCTTCTGTTGTTCAGTTTGGGTGAGTCGTGTGAATCATAGCCTCAGTTTCCTGTTCTTTGCTGAATGGAGTGGCGCCTGATGTGGTCTTCTGCTGTTGCCCACTGTGTTGTGCATTCAGAGATGCTCTTCTGCATACCTTGGGTATAATAAGTGATTATCTGAGTTGCTGTTGTCTTTCATTTGAAACTGTCTGACATCAACAAGACATTTTCGCCAGGATAACTGCCACTTACTAGATAGTTCCTCTTTTTCATACAATTCTCTGTAAACCCTAGAGACGGTTTTGTGGGAAAATCCCAGTATCGGCAGTTTCTGAACTATTCAGACCAGCTCAGACGGAGTCAGAAGGAGTCAAGCATGTGTACCTAATAAAGACGGAACTGAGTTATACCTCAAAATGATAACAGTAAGCACATTTTCATTTTTAACTTCCTAAGACCCGAACTCTTCCACAGTATGCATTTTTAATTTCTCTTTGATATTTGGGCTGATTGGGGCCCGATGAATGTAAAAACAAAGAATTACCAGATTTATTTATTTTTTTACCTTATTTTTGTTTTTAAGAAAAATAAGAGCCACATATGAGGATATGCGTTTAAAATTTTGATAGAACAGTACCAGTATAATGTAAGTGGATATCAGGCCCTTGTAGAGCAAAATTGAGTATTTTGGTCTAAATAACCCAAAATGTGATGTCCACATATGTGGACGCCAGGTCCTAGGAGGTTAAACATTTGTACCACACACAAGTAGAAATGTTCTTTCTGTATCACTGCACAGTTATTGCAGATAAAAATCAATCATTTTTAGGAAGTTATTAGCACCAGATTTGCATTGAGACAGGGCTGTAGCTAGCTGTTACCTTGATTTGCAGTTAACATATTATTTTCTCAATTAATTAATATGTTTCTGTTCTAACTATTCTTTTAATGACTGGAAAATGGAGAAAAGAAGCACCAAAAAATAGGGATTTGTGTTCTAGGGCATACATTGTAAAACTTAAACACAAAGTACTACATTATGGAGAACAACTAAAACAAAAACCAGCTGGTATACTGTGAAAACCGGTGCCGTTTCAGATTTAGGCATCACAGGCTTAATGACGAAAGAAACAGGATGACTCGTCTTCAACTGTGTGTTGGCTTTTCACAAATATTGCAAGCCTCACACCGTATCTGATTTCATTTACTTAAGCAGCTGCAACGTCTTTCTGGCAGAGCAGAGCGCTAAATGAAATTGACTTTAAAGTGCAGACCTGCAAAAGCCATGCAATTGCCAGAGATCAAACTGGCAAACAACAAAAATTATAACACAATTTAAATTGTTTTCCCCAGCTGTGTGAATCATCGTCTTAATATCTTTCTAAGTGACACTCCGCCCAGAATCTGCCTTTTGAGTACAAAATGCTCAGCAGGTCTGCTTTTAGCGATGGTTTTGCAAAATAAAGATTGTTTGGATTTCTGTATTCTTCCATAGATTCCCCTGTTTTATACATTATACCCTCTACATGGCCATAACATTAAATCATCACATACATCCCTCTCTCTGATGCCCTTTCTCTCCCATTTGTATTGAATGCTGTGCGCTTATTATTACCAAGATAAATCAAGAGAAATGCCAGTGAACACTCGAAACATAACCTATGAGAAATAATTCATCTGCGCAATATCACCGTGGGGCAAGCTTGAGATCACTACAATATCGTATTCCTTTCCTTTTTCAATTACGTTAACCAAGCAGAGACATTCCCTAAGCTTGCCTCTTGATTATGAATTGCACTGTCCTCTGTCCATTTGGACCTTTCTCCCACAGGCCAACACTGTGATGTCACACTACCTGACAGAGACCTGACTTTAATAAAGCAATGGGAAATTTATTTTCAAAAGGAAGGAAGCAGTGTTTGGCGACAAGATGACTGCCAAATACAAAGGTGAAGGCACGTCCTGCAGGGAGTGTGTGACCTTTTCACACACTAACACACAAACACTGATGTCTTAAATCAAGTGGTCTCTCTGAAAGAACACCAAGTCCTGTGGCAGCAACACGGAACTGTGGGTATACGCGCAGCTGAGTCGGTGTCTCGTCGGCTGTCTGCGACCGCATTCCTTGCAGCAGGAGGGGAGCAGACAAGGTCGAGGGCTAAACCGCCACATTGCTGCTGCTCTGCTTACAGTTTGGTGCGAGGTGACAAACGGCTACATGTGGATTGCAGTATTATGGCATTTTACAACCAGGTTAGCACTGCAGTGGCAACACAAACCTCACCCACAGTCGAAGTCATTATCCAGACTGTTGCGTTCTTGTGTTGTGTGTTGCATTTCTTGAGAGAATTTGTGACGGAGACAACTGGAAGGGGAAACGGGGATGAGAGAAGGGGTCATAAAAGTAATTATATTTGAATGTTTTGAGTTAAAAGTTGGTTTAAAATTGGACTGGAGAGCCGTCGGGGTTGTTGGTCCTTGTGTTTATGTGTGTCTTTGTTCTGTGTGTAAAGCTGACTTTGCAAGATTCCTGTGTGGATTGGAGTAAATGAGGGCTGTGGAATTTGAGTGGAGGGTAATCATCAGACCTGCAGGAGTAACCAGATACCGAGTGCCAGACTTCAGAGGAATGGGAATCCCTCCACACCAACACACCGCCTTCTGCAAGAGACATATTGGCTGGGCCAGAACAAGCCGTCCAGTCTCCTTCCCCCCACATTCAGTATCTCCTTTTTTTGTGTGCCTCTAAAATTCACGTATAAAAAGTCTCTGTTTACAGCTATACCGTAAACAGAGACATGAAGTATCTTAAATACTTCCTGGAATACTTTTAAAGAATCAAGTGTGAATTATGACAGTGAATCGCAGCATTTATTCAACACACTGGACTTTCTGAGAAACTGGTTGCAGACGATATTAATCTGCACAAATTAGATTACTTTTACTGCAGATGCTGTGGTGGCTGCATGTGGTTAGATTCAGGAAATAGAAGAACTTTTATCAAGGTTAAAAAGCAATTTCTCTTTAATCCCCTGCAGATGTTTTGGGTGTTAAATCAAGATAATGATATTTCCATAACCTCAACACCCAGAATTGACCTGACCTTTAGGCAGTATTTAAACACAAATACTGTAACTAAACAGCACATTATGATAAAGTGGCTTCAGCAGAGAAATTATAGTGATCCTTTCTGGAGAATTGCACACTCTTGACTTTTTATTTTATTTTTTCAGTGTAAAAATAAAGCACACCTCTTGTCTTTCAATTCTAAGGAATGTTTTCTGTATAGAAACATAATAAAAATAAGCTGATTGTTACCAGGTCTTAGAATTAGCTAAATACACCCCATATGAACAACAACACATAGTATGCTACATTGTATTGTCACTTGTTTAGCAGAAGTTCTAGTTATAGAAATAGTACATGAAAAATGAAGTACACACATAGGACTTAAGAGGTTAAGTAGCTGCCAAGTGCGGCTAATCAATTGCAATTGATCATCAGCAAGTGTGAGCCCTTCTATGAAAACACAAGTTGTAGTAGTTTGCTGGTCTGGAGCATTCAGGTGTGTGTTGACACATGTGCCAAGGAGGAAAGACATCAGCAGTGACGTTAGAGAAGCGATTGTTGCTGCCCATCAATCTGGCAAGGGTTATAAGGCCATTTCCAAACAATTTGAAGCCCATCATCCTACAGTGAGGAAGACCATGGAGAGGAAAGTATTCAAGACAGATGCCAATCTTCCTAGGAGTGGACTTCCAAGCAAATCACTCCAAGGTCAGACTGTGCAAAACCCCAGAAACCACATCTCAGTCTCCACGGGCCTCAGTTAGCATATTAAATGTGAAAGTTCATGACAGTACAGCTAGAAAAAGACAGAACAAGTATGGCTTTGGAAGGTTTGGCAGGAGAAAGCCTCTTCTCTCTAAAAAGAACATGGCAGCATGGCATGGGTTTGCATATCAGTCTAAACACCTCGTGCTGGTGGAAGGGTGATGATCTGGGCTTGTTTTGAAGGCACAGGATTTGGGCAGTCTGCGGTCATTGAGAGTGCCCAATGTGAGGCCATCCTCAAATTTGGGTGAAACTGAGTCATGCAACAGGACAATGAACCCAAGCAGAGCAGCAAAAATTTAATGGAATAACTAAAAAAGATCGCCATGTTATTAAACAGCTGACCTATTTTAACAGTAACAATAATTTTTGCACATCAGGTCATCTCACATATCAACCAGCATATTAAGCTCATACCGCTTTTGCACATAAATCTATTTAATACTTCAATTTTTCATTTTTGTCTCCATTTATTTATTCATGCTATTTGTATTTTATCTATTGTACATTTTAACCGGCATCTGTGTGTGGACAGCAGAGAAAGAATGTCATTGTACAGAGATATGCTTTTTCTTGGTACACATGACAATAAACGCTTTGAATCTTGAATCTTGAATGTTGCGATGGCCCAGTTACGGTCCAGAGTGCTTGAGAGCATAATGAACAGGTACGTTTAGTCATTAATGAAGAGTGATCGAACAGAGCTTAAAACTAGCAATGCTAAGTAGCTAACATTAGACCAGAGGTGTTGAACTCCAGGCCTCGAGGGCCGGTGTCCTGCAGGTTTTAAATATCACCCTGGGTCAACACACCTGAATCAAATTATTAGTTTATTACCAGGCTTCTGGAGAACTTCAAGATATGTTGAGGAGGTCATTTAGCCATTTGAATCAGCTGTGTTGGATCAAGGACACATCTAAAACCTGCAGGACACCAGCCCTCAAGGCCTGGAGTTTGACACCCCTGCATTAGACTGATTGGGTCTGGCATGTCTCAAATGATTAGGTATGTTTGAGATCACCGGCTTGGGATTGTCTGTTTTCTTAAAATGATCCCACAAGCTATATCTTAAATCGGTCAACTTCATGCTTAGATAAGGTATTTGTGAGGTCCAACTAACAATGGAATATATACATGCAGGGATATACTAAAAGTGCCTGGATGGTTTACATATACCGGTCAAAAACTTTATTGTGGACTAGGACACACAACTGAGATCAGTAGTATAACCAAATCACTAGTTGTTGGTGGGATTCCCTCTCTTCAAGTTGTACACTCCTCTTCTATTTGGTTAAAATAAAGTTGGCAGAATAAGCAGTAGCTTGAATGAACAATAGAAAATGGTGGTACCATCAAATTATAGCTTAAGTCATGGGGCAGGGTTTCAGATGGCTTTGTGGTTACACTATACCTACTGGATAGGTTTATCACAGAAAGTACACATAGTTTAAGAATAGATATATGTACTCAAATGTATACGCAAGCACATATTTAAATTTGTTCTGTGTCTGCTGTGTTAGTCCACCCTGGGGCCTTGTTATGTGAAGAACCAGATCAAAGCGTTAGTCCTGAATCAAGCAGGAAGAAGAGATAAAGACGTATAAAGGGAGGGAAACACTGAATGTATCGGGATGAATGCTACACCTTCTGCTTTTATCTCCTCGCTCAATGCCATAACAATACGTGTTGCAGATAAAGGCTTGTCTATTCAAGCATGCTTGATTACAGACTTGTTGGAAATCTGGTTTCTTTTGTGCTACACTGACACATTTGCCGTCTACTTTGCATTGGCCTCGGAGTGCCAAAAAACGTCCTTGCTTCTATAGTTTGACCTGTCTGTCTCCACCTTACTATAACAGATTTAAATAGATTTTCTTTTGCAACATTCACAGTAGTGAGAGCTAACATTGTGAAAACATTTCTCAGAGATCATGTTTTTGATACTCTCGATTCACAATCACCTTGAAGAGAAGTAACACACTCTCTGGGTAAAAGTGTCATGTTGATGCCAGAGGTCAGAGAAGAATGGACAGACTACTTTGAACTGAGGGGAGGTCAACAGTAACTTAAATAACAACTTGTTTCAACCGAGGTATGCAGAATGCACAACATGAATGTGCAACACATCAAACCTGGAAGTAGATGGGCTACAGCAGCTGAAGACCACAGCGGACGCCACTTTGTCAGCTAAGAACGGGAAACTGTGGCTACGGTTCGCATGGTTTCACCAAAACTGAGCAAAAGAAGTTTGAAAAATGTTGCATGGTCTGATGAGTTTCAACGTGGGTGGTAGGTTCAGTATTTTGTGTAAACAACATGACAGCATGTATCCTTCCTGCCTTCTATCAACTGTGCAGGATGGGGGTGGTGTAATGGTGTGGCGGATAATTCCTTTGCACCCCTTAATATCAGTTGATCTGCATTTAAATCGTATTGTAATCAAAGGGCCTCCATAGTCACCGGGTCTTGGTCCAATATAGCAATGCTGAAAGGTACTGAATGGTGATATTTTCATCATAGATGTACAGCCAAAAGGTCTGCAGGAACTGTGTGATGCTGTCATGTCAAGATGGCCCAAAATTTCTGAGCAAGTTTGTTAAATCTATGCGATGAAGAATCAAGTTCTATAGGCAAATGTTGGTCCAAACCAGTACCAGCAAGTTGTAACTAATAAAGTGGCCAGTGTGCATACGTGAACCACGTACCACATTAAAATTTGAGACTTCAGAATCGGCGTTCCTTTTTTGTTTAGAGCAAGTTAAATAATGTCATCAGCATACAATAACATTCCCAGAATTCCAATACGAACCCATCTGAAGCCTTAATTGAAGAACCTAAATCAACAACACAACGGGAAATAACTGAAGACAAAACACTCACGTGACATGACAGCATCCACTCGTATCTTTATAAAGCAGCAGTTCCTTGATAAAGAGACTTAATGAGATTATAAAACTTTACAACAATTTAACATCCAGACATGATAAAGACAGGATTCAGTAAATGGAGACATAAGAAAAAATCTTTATGATGTAATAAGTCATTGATCTATTGCACTGTGCATGACCTCTTGATCCCTCCTCTATTCCCTCCATTTATATTTTCTTCCTCACCAACGTAGTGGTTTTGGCCCTTTGTCGTCCTCCTCCCCTCCTGTCTCTGCTCTCTATGAGAGGTCTTTTCCTGTTGCCCTTATCTACGAAGGAGCCAGCAACGTTGACGTACTTCCATGTTGTACTGGGCGAGCTGTACTCTCCAAACAAACACACTGGAGCAGAGAGAGACGGAGAGACACTCTGGCAAAAAGAAGATCAAGATAAAGGGAAAAAAACAAAAATACCGCCAGGGAGGGTCTGTTTTTTTTAAGCAAGATAAAAAGATACCAGAGAGAGAAGAAAATCCTGGTGGGTTTGTTGTGCTGTGTGCACTGTGTGGTAAATATCAAGGATTATATATATATAAATATAGTTTTTATCAACAGAATAAATATTTTTGTTCCTCCCCAAAGTTTCTTAGATTAAATCACAAGGTTGCAACGTCATTGTTATTTCTTAGAGTGATCTTTGAAGTTGCTTTGTACAAATCCTCTACTTATAGATTTTTTAAAACTTACTTTTTAAAAAAATAATCAAACAAGGTAATTCTGAACCTTCACATTTTTTATTGTGTTTCAAACAGCATACCGACAAACACCTCGCTCCAAATCGCCACAGTCACACCCAACGGAGCTCATCATTCGTGAGCAACCCGCTGCTCTTTCATCTCACCCTCCCCACCTCTTTTACACATCACTCTTTGGGTTGTGCAGCGATGCCTGATATTGAATAGTACTGAATGAAATGCTGGAGAGAGACTTTTTAGTTGGAGTGGAGTAGATGCTGGCTTTCATCCAGTAACCTGCCATCATTCATCTGGGCAACAGGGGTTATTGAGAACAATCGCAGATGGAGAGAGAGAAGTGTGCTGACAGGCTTTATATGTGTGATGATGTGTATGGCTCCTTCTGCAAAGAGCCTGAGAAAATGTTTTTCATTCCGCCCTTTCTGCCATTGTTACAGGGAAGCCGACGTTTTTGTAAAGCTAGATAAGATAAATAATTCTATGGTATGAAGCAAGAAATGCTTTACAGCAGTGTGGCAGCAGCAGAGGCAAGTAGAGAAGCAACAGGGGCCTGACTGGCTTGATGTTTTTACTTTGCAGCCTTTGCACTGAGTAGAAAAGAAGAAAGTCAGCATTGAAAACTGCATCCACAGCTAACCTAGACTGACCATGTCTCCAACCTATTACTAAACTGAGCACACAGATTAAACTGATGTTGACCTTCTGGTCTAATTCCTGGTGAACAAGGAAAACAAACACGGTGATGTCAGACTTTTTTAAAGAAGAGTAATGTTACCGATATGAGTGAGCGCTGTTTCTGGTTTCATAATAATAATAATAATAATGGATTGGATTTATATAGCGCTTTTCAAGGCACCCAAAGCGCTTTACAATGCCACTATTCATTCACTCTCACATTCATACACATTCATCACATGAGTCCTTCCACAGATGTCTTAAAATTAATTTCTTTTTCTAACATTTGAACTTTGGTCACACTACTGCAACTAAAAAAAAAAATTATTTTAAATCTTTTTTTGTGCATTTAATTAAAGACCACATGTGCCGTCTCTTTGTGGCAGATATTATCGTACTCCTTTGGTACTTTGATGAAATATTATTTCTCTGTCTCTTCAGCACACTTTGTCAGAATCAGAGAAGAATAATTATATTTATTCTAACGGGTTTGGAAGTGTGATTGCATGATTTGTTCAATGACAATGACTCTTTTAAAATGTGCAGATGATATGGCCCTGGTGACATGAGGTCACTGATGGAAAACACCTTAAAGCTTGTAATAGGCAAGACAGAGGAGCAGTGTTGTAGGGGCAAATTGCGACATGCATAACCCCAAGGACAGCTGGTAGAGCAGGGGAGTCTTTCAAATATCTGGGAACAGAGGTAGGTACCTCTTTCTCTCTCTTCTTGTATATTCTGACTCAATATACAAGATATGTCACGGACGAGAATGCGGTGGACTCAAGAGCAGACTCAATTTGCTTAGAACTGTGTATAATTTATTGAAAAGAACAAAACGTGAACGGAACTGGGTTTAACAAAAACCATACGCAGAAAACTAAAGGAAATCCGTGGGCGGAGAAACCGGCGTAGAGCACGGGGAGACTTCTAACGGGAACTTCTGTTAACACAGGGGAGAAATGTTACTGAATGGGAAACAAACGAGTAAGGGACAAAGGTACGGAGTGCCAGTGAATAGTCTTGGGCTTACTTGGCGACCCTAGTCATTTAACGGGGAAAAGGCTGCCAGGGGTGTATTCCAAAGAGGGTCAAGAGTGGAGAGTCCGGTCCAGATTTCGAAGAGATGGAGAATACAGACTGAAGGGCAGGCTGAGGAGAAGTGGAGTATATAATCCTCGGGTTCCGAGCAGATGGGAGGACAGGATGGAGACCAAAAACAGCACTACTGGTGAGTGCGATGGGTGGAGAATCTGAAGAATACAGGAAACAAAAACATATTAACCCAAGGTCCAGATATACAGAGTCAGAGCTCAGAGGAGGCCGAGTTTACCACAGATGGTAGCAGGACGAACTGGCGAGGAGTGGCAGGCCGTGCTGGCTTAAAAACCCTCTAGGTGGAGCCCCGGAGATTGACAACAGGTGATGAGCTGGCCAACTCCACTCCCAGGGACAAATGACAGGAACCTGGACCACGCCCAACCAGACACTCCCACAGCATATGACAGTACCTCCCCCTCAAGGGCCGCCACCCGGCGACCCCCCAGACCGGGCCCTGCGAGGGGAGGAACGAAACGCAGCGATCAGAGACGGGTCCAGAACGAGCGACCGGGGAACCCAAGAACGCTCCTCAGGCCCATACCCCTCCCAGTCCACCAGGTACTGGACACCACGACCACGGCGGCGCACGTCAACGATCCGCCGGACCGAATAGGCCGGATGACCGTCCACGAGCCGGGCGGGAGGCGGGGGAACAGGCGGTGGACACAGAGGACTGCTACGGACCGGCTTGACCTGAGAGACGTGAAACGTCGGATGGACACGCCAGGAAGCCGGGAGCCTGAGACGGACCGCCGAGGGGCCGACGACAGCAGTGATCTCATAGGGGCCAACATAGCGGGGAGCCAACTTTCGAGAAAGCGACCGCAAGGGAATGTCCTTAGCACAAAGCCACACCCGTTGTCCAGGCCGATACGCCGGAGCGACAGAGCGGCGACGATCCGCATAATCCCGTTGCCGGTCGACAGTTGCAAGGAGAGCCCGCCGGACCCTCCGCCACACCCGCCGGCAGCGTTGAAGGTGATGCTGGACCGAAGGAACAGCCAAATCCGCCCCATCCTCTGGGAACAACGGTGGCTGATATCCCAGCGAGGCCTCAAAGGGCGACAAACCCGTCGCCGAAGACGTGAGAGAATTATGGGCATACTCCACCCAAGGCAACTGAGACGACCAGGCCGCCGGGTTCAGTGACGAGACGCAGCGAAGAGCGGATTCCAACTCCTGGTTCAAACGCTCAGTCTGGCCATTGGTCTGCGGATGGAAACCAGAACTCAAGTTGACCTTGGCACCCAGGGCCGTACAGAAGGCCTTCCACACTCGGGAGACAAACTGAGGCCCCCTGTCAGACACAATCTCCGAGGGTATGCCATGAAGACGGAACACATGGTCTGTAAGGAGCTGGGTGGTCTCTGCAGCCGTCGGCAGCTTGTCCAGGGCCACGAAGTGAGCCGCCTTGGAAAACCGATCAACTATGGACAGAACCACCGTCTTCCCCGAAGAGGCTGGGAGGCCGGTAACAAAATCCAAGGCGATATGAGACCAAGGCCTATGCGGGGTACTCAGCGGTCGGAGTAAGCCAGACGGGGGCCGATTAGAGGTCTTGTTACGGGCACAAACGGAACAGGCAGCTACATAAGCCTTCACATCCTTGTCCATAGAACGCCACCAGAAATACCTCTTCAACAAAGCCGTGGTCCTACTCACTCCCGGATGGCAAGTAAACCGGGCTGTATGGATCCAATGGATAACAGCCGACCGGGCGGCAGAGGGCACAAAACGCCGACCGGGCGGGCCGGTTCCCGGATCAACGTCGTCCCGTAGTCCTTGGCGTATAGCCTCCTCCACATCCCAGGTGAGGGAGCCAATCCTGCAGGTGGAAGGGAGAATGAGCTCCGGGTCCCGGGAGTCCGAGTCCGAGGAGTACTGGCGAGACAGAGCATCGGGTTTAAGATTCCTGGAACCAGGGCGATAGGAAATATCAAAGTTAAATCGAGCAAAGAAAAGGGACCACCGAGCCTGGCGGGAGTTCAGTCTTTTAGCCGTTCTGAGATAAGTCAGATTCTTGTGATCTGTCCAGATGATAAATGGATGTTCCGACCCCTCCAGCCAGTGGCGCCACTCCTCCAAAGCCAACTTAATGGCCAGGAGCTCCCTATCCCCAACGTCATAGTTCTGTTCGGCAGGAGAAAGGCGTCGAGAAAAATAGGCGCAGGGCTGGAGCTTGCCACAAGGACCAGAACGCTGAGACAGCACAGCCCCCACCCCCACACTTGAAGCATCAACCTCCACCACAAACTGCCTACTCGTGTCAGGATGGACTAAAACAGGAGCCGAAGTGAAAAGTCGCGTGAGTGTGGCAAAGGCCGAGTGAGCCTCGGGGGACCAAACGAAGGGGACCCGGGAGGAAGTAAGGTGAGTGAGAGGCGCAGCCACCCGACTGTAGTCCCTGACAAAACGCCTGTAGAAATTTGCGAAGCCAAGGAACTGCTGCAGCTGTCTACGCGAACCAGGAACGGGCCACTCCACCACTGCCTTAACTTTTACAGGGTCCGTCTTCACCTGCCCTTCCGCCAGTAAGTAGCCCAGAAACGAGATAGACGAGACATGAAAGTCACACTTCTCGGCCTTCACATAAAGGCGGTTCTCCAACAGTCGCTGCAGCACACTCCGGACATGCACCCGATGTTCCTCAAGGGACTGAGAAAAAATCAGAATGTCGTCCAGATAAACAAACACAAAAACATTCAAAAAATCCCGGAGCACGTCATTCACCAGTGCCTGGAAGACTGCAGGGGCATTGGTGAGGCCAAACGGCATCACCAGGTATTCAAAATGCCCCAGAGGAGTGTTAAAAGCAGTCTTCCACTCGTCACCCTCCCTTATGCGGACAAGGTGGTATGCATTCCTCAAGTCCAACTTAGAGAAGACAGTGGCCCCGTGGAGGGGTTCGAAAGCTGAACTGATCAAAGGCAGGGGATACCTGTTCCTAATCGTGATCGCATTAAGGCCCCTATAATCAATGCACGGCCGGAGCGACGCATCCTTTTTAGAAACAAAAAAGAAACCAGCGGCCACCGGTGAAGAAGAAGGACGAATGAGACCGGCCGCCAGCGAATCCCGGACGTACGTCTCCATAGTCCCCCTCTCCGAACGGGACAGGTTATAGAGACGGCTGGAGGGCAGAGGGGCACCGGGGAGGAGATCAATAGCACAATCATAGGGCCGATGAGGAGGCAGCGACAGAGCCCTGTCTTTACTGAACACTTCTTGTAGATCATGATATTCAGGAGGGACAGAGGAAAGGTCAGGGGGGGAGACAACCACTGGAGGAGAAACAAAAGCCCCCGAGGGCAGAGCTGACTTTAAACAGTTGGTGAGACAAAACAAACTCCAACTCGCTACTTTCTTCCCTGCCCAGTCAATGTGCGGATTGTGCTTCTGCAACCACGGAAAACCAAGGATCACTGGCACGTCAAGGGAAGAGGTGGCAAAGAGAGTTATGTCTTCCTGATGATTACCTGACGTGACTAACTTGACAGGCGCGGTCCGGTGAGTGATCATCGCGAACACCTCATTATTCAGAGCAGCGGCCGGGATCGGAGGCTCGAGCGGAATGAGGGGCAAATCGAACGATTTAGCCACCGCAGCATCTATCAAATTCTGCTCCGACCCGGAGTCAACGAGAGCACGGAGAGAATGAGCCTTAGTACCGGACATCAACGAAACCGAAAGCAAAAAACGGGGTTTATCACTCTTAAAAACACTGCCCACCCGTAACCCCGGACTTACCGGCGGGCCACGCCTTTTGGCCGGACTGGGCAAACAGCGATGCGATGGCCGCTTCCCCCGCAGTAGAAGCACTCTCCGGCTCGGAAACGCCGCTCCCGCTCCTCAGGAGTGAGCCGAGCGCGGCCAATCTGCATAGGCTCAGGGGAAGGAGATCGAGAACGGACGGATGATGTCACCGGAAGCGACGGGGGTAACGCCGAAACGGCCGCGGGTCGAAACAGAGACGGAGAGGGTTTGGACCGCCTCTCAGCGTCTCTCTCCCTCAGTCGACTATTGATCCTGAGAGCAAGAGAGGCAAGCGCTTCAAACGTGGCCGGCTCGTCGTGCACAGCCAGCTGATCCTTCAGTTGTTCGGAAAGGGACGCTAGGAAAATACCCCGCAGCGCAGCATCCGGCCAACCCGCTTCAACAGCAGCGGTGCGGAACTCGATCGCATATTCCACAACGCTGCGTTTTCCCTGGCGGAGTCCCAACAGCCTCTTAGCTGCAGTACCCTCAGAGATCGGGTGAGCGAACATAGCCTTGAATTCCTTGAGGAAGTCCTCATAGGAACACGAGGCAATAGGATGAGAAAACAAAAACGCCTCAGCCCACGCAAGCGCCTTACCCCTAAGCAACCCAACAAAATGGGAAATCTTGGCAGCCTCATTAGGAAACGCGTGCGGCGTGCGATTGACGAACAACGACCACTGAAACAGGAACCCCCCACACAGCCCCAGCTCTCCATGAAAAGGCTCCGGTGGAGGAGAAGAGATGCCCCGATAAGCCGATTCAGGACGCGCAACGGCGGGTGCAGGCAACGGTCCCGGCTGACTAGGAAAAACGGGTGGCATTTAAAAAAAAAAAAAAAAAAAAGGAAAAACGGGTGGATTAGGCTCCCTGATTTCTGACAACCGGGTAAGTAACTCCTCCTGTTTTTCACTGATAGCATTACACTGGTCCATTAAGGACGTCAAAGTCTGTTCATGCCGCCCTGTTTGTTAATGGCGGCACGAATTGGGTCCGCTGAGTCCATTAGTGGCCAGTTCGTTCTGTCACGGACGAGAATGCGGTGGACTCAAGAGCAGACTCAATTTGCTTAGAACTGTGTATAATTTATTGAAAAGAACAAAACGTGAACGGAACTGGGTTTAACAAAAACCATACGCAGAAAACTAAAGGAAATCCGTGGGCGGAGAAACCGGCGTAGAGCACGGGGAGACTTCTAACGGGAACTTCTGTAAACACAGGGGAGAAATGTTACTGAATGGGAAACAAACGAGTAAGGGACAAAGGTACGGAGTGCCAGTGAATAGTCTTGGGCTTACTTGGCGACCCTAGTCATTTAACGGGGAAAAGGCTGCCAGGGGTGTATTCCAAAGAGGGTCAAGAGTGGAGAGTCCGGTCCAGATTTCGAAGAGATGGAGAATACAGACTGAAGGGCAGGCTGAGGAGAAGTGGAGTATATAATCCTCGGGTTCCGAGCAGATGGGAGGACAGGATGGAGACCAAAAACAGCACTACTGGTGAGTGCGATGGGTGGAGAATCTGAAGAATACAGGAAACAAAAACATATTAACCCAAGGTCCAGATATACAGAGTCAGAGCTCAGAGGAGGCCGAGTTTACCACAGATGGTAGCAGGACGAACTGGCGAGGAGTGGCAGGCCGTGCTGGCTTAAAAACCCTCTAGGTGGAGCCCCGGAGATTGACAACAGGTGATGAGCTGGCCAACTCCACTCCCAGGGACAAATGACAGGAACCTGGACCACGCCCAACCAGACACTCCCACAGCATATGACAAGATAACTCAACAGCCACGATTCAAACTCTGCTGAGGAAGGTCAGAAGTCTTAATATCAGTAAAGAAGTTTCAAGCCTGGTTTACGAGTCACTCATTGAATCTGTCTGGACCTTCAGTATTTAATCCTGGCATAATAGCCTCACTGTTATACACAAGACAAAACAGATACAGTTTAAGCACCACTGTCTGACTCTGCTGGTCATACAGCTCTCGCACCCTCCATCAGTCCTTTCAGCTGTTACCATCATGGCCAGCAAGTTTACTTGGCTATGAAAAGGCAGACAAAACCTCCTTTATTCCCATACATGTGAAACTTTATATAAGATGTTATGACATAACCTATTTTAATTTTGAAGACTTTTTGGATGTCCTTGTATTATTGACTGTGATTTTTGGGTCTGATGCCTGATACTGCCTGTGGCCAATAATTGTTCATCTTTAGAGCTAAAGATGTTAAAGTGTCTGAAAGATGAGTTTCTGCTGCTTTATTCTAATGTAGCAACATTCAGTGGATGTAAAATTATTATCATGCCAAACGAAACACATTTTATTTGATGTGACAGAAACAAAGCCACACATGGTAGCATACGTACGACCAAAGATCCTTACTCTCCATCTTACTGACTGATCATCATCATAAGGAAGCAGTGACCGAAAAAGAGGCTTCCTATGAAATTATGAAATAAAAGAGAAAATAATTGTGATAAATTGCCTGAGACATTGTACTGACTGTGAGTAATTCTTAATAGATCTTCAGGAAATTGGCTAAAGGAAGGTTTTCTCACACGGTAGCACCAGTGACACCAGTGCAATGTTGCGTTTCTTTCACGTGTCACATTCAACATACATCGCCTCACCAACATTTGTATGTGTGACAGAATTTTGCCCTAAACATACAGCCCTTGCTCTGCTATACCCACTCTGGGTATAAACACTCGTGTGGTTCTTAGAATTCTATTTCATTGATTTTAAAAAAACAAATATTGTGAAATTGATAGCTCCAGAAGCTGTCACTGCTCAAATAGCATTTTGTTTTATTTTATCATCCCAATAAATTGTATTCAAGTCTAATTTTTCTCTAAAGATTAGGCTCTAGAATGACTGAAAAATAATCGAATCTTCTGCAACTTGCCATACGGTAGTCATGCATACTTTTATAAGATATTTCGTTGATGTTTTACCAGCTTTAATAGATGAATCCCCATATTAAGTTATTAAGGCCTTCTGATCAACTGGAAAAAAGTAATTCATGCCACATTTTCAATTAGATAACAGCTATTATTATTTTAGAAGAATATGTCAGATTTTCAAACATCTGCAATTACCCGTGTGGCTTCTCGTCATCCCATTTGACGATTGTGACTGTTAAAGATTAAATTCCTGTTTCGTCTACAGAAAGTTTAACCTTGGATCAGGCAATAAAGTCACTCAGTTATTTTGTGACTCCATAACAGGAATCTGCCTGATTATCTCTCTTATAGAAACCATTAATAAATAAAACTTTAAAGCTTTGAAAAACAAGTCTTTATCTTGATGGGTGTTTCTGTCATGTGATGCATCCCTTCATGTTTATGGTTTTATGTTCTTTCAGTACAGCCCGGTTTCTAATATAGCACTGAGAATTTGATTACTTACCAAACACTGTGCAAACTTCCACTTAACTGTAAGAAAAAAGATCTGGGGATGTTGGATAATTACGATTTATGGACTTTATGGACTTCTTCCTGGACTCTAACAAAGCAAAGAATTTCCAGTGTAGCAGACATGGAGCAATGGGAATATTTACTGGGAACATTTTTGGTTTCCATTTTCAGTTACTGTTATTGATGTTTTAACAGTAAAAGGAAGTTCAGGGTCTCCTAAAACATTTTTATATCTCATTTAACAACACTTACTGGAGTTGTGGAGGTATTCTAAGAATCCTAAAAGAGTCTGATAACCATGTGAAAGAAAATGTTCTTTAATCATAGATGCAGCAACCAGGCAGGAATATGATTTGGTTTTCTTGAATGATTTATAATAATGATGATTATTATTATTATTAACAGAGGCCAACGTGGAGTTGCAGTGGTTGGCTTTGTCACCTAAAAGTTAAAAGGTGTTTGGTTTAAATCCACCTACAAGCTGAGGTCTGTTTATGTTCATCTGTGGATGCATGGATGGGCAATTATTATAATGCTCTTTGAAAGAGGGTGTAGCAGAGTATGGGTAGAGGGAATGGGATGGTAAAAGACCCTACAGTGTTAGAGAGAAATCCCAATGACCAAAGGGTCATAGGAGGGTGAAAGAGGGAAAGGGTGTGGAAGACTGATTAAGATAATGAACGGACATGAAAAGGTGATAATTAAGCTAGAGAGAATGGGAGTGGAGGGGATATAAAGAGGTAAGGTGAAGGAGGAGGAAGAGGAAGTTGAGCTGCACCAGAAGCACCTCCAGATGCCACTCCAGTTCTTCTCCTTCTCATCTGCTCTTTCAGTTTCTTTGCCTCTTTTTCTTTTTTTCAGATGTTTCTTTGCTTCTTTCATTCTCAGCAGTTTCATGTCTATTTCTTCTTTCTTTTTCAGTAGTATCGTTTTTTGTTTGTTTTTTTTTTTACCAAAATTTTTCCAGTTCTGACTGTTGAATCCTAATTTTGTCTCTTTCAGTTTCTTTTTTCGTCACGGTTTGGATGTAGAGAAGGAGGACCCAGGCGCGGAGCTCTGTATGTAAACAGTGCATTTATTTACAGTGTATGGAAAAAACAACAATAAATCCCCGTGCTCTCCCCTGACTCCCGTGTCGTGTCTCTCCATGAAAAGTCCGTGTCTCAGCACTCCTCGTGCTGGCTGCTGTCTGGCGCTCCACACTTCTCCTGGGGATACAATAGAAGCAGCCGTCAGGACACATACAACCGCGGGCATACACACACACTAAGCTCAACTGGATGACTAACGTGGAGTCTCACACAGTGGTCCCGCGCCGGTGGGAGCTCCAAGACTCTCCTAAGTAGCTCCCCCGACGAGCCCTGACCAGCAGCATGTGTGTGGCAGGAGCTTTGGGTGTGGCCAGTCCCCTAGCAGGGACACACCCACCAGGCCTGCAGGTGCTTGACATCCATCCCACACACACACACACACACACACACACACACACACACACACACACACACACACACACCTGCCTATACAGAAATGTGGACACAGAACAGCAGCACAGTATCACCTATACATATAACAAAATAATTCATAACTGCTCAGGGTCCTGGGTCGCTCCGACATTTTTGTTTTTCCTATTTCTGTTTTCGTCTGTTCTAATGCTTTTTTTCTCACTCCCGTGTCTTTCTGTGCAGCTTCAGCTGCTTTATTTGCCTCTTCTATTCACTTTTTCTCTTCTTCCAGTGCTTTTTGCACTTCTCTTTGCCCGACTTTCTTTATCTTTGCATTTATCCTTGACTCCTTATGCTCTCCATACAGATCTTTCTTTTCTACTTTTTTCTTTTCTTCCCTTGGCTACTTTGGTGTCTTCCTTGACTTCCAGGAGCTGTTGAGCTGTTTTCGTCCTCCAAAACTCTCTTGTCTTGCTCCACCTTCTCTCTCCTAGTACCTTAAGGTGTCCTCCAGAGAGCTGCATGTGTTTGTGAAGGCCTCATCTTTCTGACCGTTTTCAGTGAGCTTGACAGAGAGACTCTCCTTCTCCTGTTTCATGTTCAGGATTTTTTTTTTGTCCCTCTGTGGGAGTTGTTCTTTAGGCTGCTTATTTCCTTTGTAATTTTGAGTCTATGCCACAAAGAATGAAGGCAGTTCTGAAGGCAAAAGCAGGTCCAACCAAGTACTAGCAAAGTGTACCTAACAAAGTGGCCTGCGAGTTTATAATTGTACATAAACATTTTCATTGTTACCTGTGGGGACCAGAAAGAAAAAAGAAAAAGGGAGACGCAGAAGATGCTCTCTGCTTGGGGTCTCGCTGACAGAGAGCACAAAGCGAGCAAGAGCCCAAACAGATGAAATCTGTTTGAGAAGGAGATGAAAACACTGAGATAGTGGGAGCAGAGTGTACAGAGCGCAGCTGGCTGCAAACAACCATCTGAAACCACTGATGTCTCAAACACAGCGCATGAAAACTTAAATAGCAAAGGCAGACATGGTGAGATTAGCAAAGCAGCACTGATGAGAAGGCACTGTATTTCCTCGGCTTGGTGCAGTCTCTCCCTCAAAGCAGAATGAACACGCACAAACACACAGCAAATCCTGTTCATGTAATGAAATCGCCTCTGTTGGCCGAGGAATTTCTCCAAGGGTCCAAGGTCTACCTGTGTGTGTGAAGCTTTATCAAATATTTGGAAAGACAACAGAGAGACATTCTTTGATTCTTTTTGAAGTGGACGGAGACCTAAAAGGAAGAAAAAAAACCCTTAAACAGTCGTGATCACTAATGCACCGTAGACCTTCAGCACTTGTTATGATAAGCGTTTGTATATATTTGAGCCTGTGTGGATTAGAGAAAAGCCTAAATGTCATTAAAGAGTCCAACCTGGAAGAAGATCAGTACTTCTACATTCCTGGATAAGTCGGATTACTGAAGACATAACTAATAAAAAAGCCTGCTAATCAAAACAAGTTGACTATGTCCCACCAAGCATTTGTGCCGAAGGTCTGTGTGTAGCATGTGTGTAGTAGAGGTGAGCAGATTGATCCAAAAATCGATAGCATTGATAGTAGTGTGATGGGATCGATACTTTGTTTCGATCGTCCGAGTCAATATCAGTATCAGCAATACATATTTACTTTGTATTGGATACCATACTAGTGTATAGAGAGATGGAAAAATGCACACAACAAAGAAAAGCAGACACACAGTCATTTCAATTCCAGTTTCCACCTCTAATGGCCTCTCATGCACAAACATAACACCCCGGGGATGGAGATGTTCAGTAGAGGGTTTTATAGCAGCAGACACAAAAGCCACACAATCCCATGCAGTTTTTCTTTAGCTTCACAGTCACAAAAACACAAAGACGTGCACTGATTGTTTCATCGGAACTGAAACACGCTTTCTGTGATGTGTGTCTGTTATAAGCAAAGGTTCGTTCAGTAAAGATAAGGACAAGCTACACAACAAAATATTGATTTTTTTTTTTATGTGTCTATGTACTAGTTTAAAGAGATGCCAAAATATGCTGTTTCTTTTCTGAAGCTAAATATTTCTCGCTGTTCCAGATGCCGTGACACAGTGAAACTTTGTTTGCTCTTCGCATGTTAGCATACCAAGAAGCTGAGTGTGTTTGTTGAGTATATTTGAATAACTCAGTATTCTGAGTCAGAACTCATTAAAACTCCCTTTTTCAGCCACAACTCAAACACTTTAGTGTAAGCGTTCTCCCTTTGTACAATAAATAAAAACATGGAAAATCAAAACTACACACAGTTTCATTTGAAGCTGTTTGTTTGCGAAATCTCGCCTAATGCTTTGGGGGTGTATTTTTATAAATGACAATTATCTCCTTAACTTAGATCTGAGTCAAAGCTGGCATATGCAGAAATGAAACCAACATGGATATCAGAGAAGGGCACACATTTCTACTGTTGCCTAGCAACTGCATGCCTCAAAGTCTGTGGAATTAAACAGTGGAAGAGATCCAGTTTTTCCTGGGGACTGATTTAAACATTGCGCCTGTCTTGGAGGTACCCTGGGCGCAAGAGTGGAAGCCTGCCCGCTCGGTGATAGTTGCAGATGATGAGTGAGCCCATGTGACGGAGAGGAAAGGCCCTGACATGTGAAGAGGAGGCCAAGTGCAGGGAGAACATTGCAGTGCTCAACATGGTCATATTTTATACATGACTGAGCCGGTGTTCCCACTCAGCACCCAGACATGCAACTGTTTGGATCTTTATTTGTTGGGTAGGAATTTTTGAACACAGAGGCATAAATATATTAAAGTCATTTCAGTTTTATTCATACAGCATCAATTCACAACAATAGTCGCCTCAAGGAGTTTTATATTGTAAGCTGAAAACTCTACAATATTAGAAAGAAACCCCAATAAACAAACGGCACCCAATGAGAAAGCACTTGGTAATGGCGGGAAGGAAAAAACTCTCTTTTAACAGGAAGAAGCCTCGGGCAGAACCAGGCTCAGGAAAGGGTGGCCATCCGCTGTGACCAGGTGGAGGTGAGGGGAATGAGACAGAACAAAAGACACTGTGGGAGAAAGTTCCAGAGTTTAATAATTACTAATGGTTAAATGCAGTAGTGCTGTATAAACACATAGAAAGTGAAAATGGCTGATGCTCAGTGCATGGGAAACTCTCCAGCAGCCTAAGGCTATTTAAGCACAACTAAGAGAGGGCTCAGGGTCACCTGTTCTCACACTAACTATAAGCTTCATCAACAAGGAAAGATCATATATACATAAATGTGGAAATGCATGTCAACACAGGTTGAGTGCTTCACATCCCACTCACCCACAGCAGTGATCATCACCTCATTATCGCTATATTTAGTATGACTTTTCCTATAACTGGTGGTCATCGGTGCTGCCTAAAAGCAAGGAGACACTGAGTTCCAAGTGAAGGGATGGAAAATTAAGCCAACTGCAGCTCCCCTAGGTGCCACTTCACGTTGGACCCAAAAGCGAGTCAGACCCCTTACACTATATTAAAATATTAAAATGGCCAACTTTACAGCATATTTACACCCTGGTTCAAAAACACGTTAAGCTTATATGGCTATTACCCCTCTCTCATTGCAGCTGTGAGTGTGGGGATTTCTTTTTTCTTTAAAAAAAATAAAAATCATCCACTTGGATAATTGAGTTAGGGGTGTGGCCACTTTCACTGACATGTTTTCCAATCAGAGTCTCTTTCTAGCCGTTATCTAGATTATATGGCTAATATCATGACCTGCTATGTGGTACAGACTATTCAAGAAGTCTGTGCTTCAGCTTTGGTGAGTGAAGTTCTAGTAATTTATTAGCTTGCTAATTAGCCAATATGTGCCTGTGAGTTTTGCAAACCAGGCTAGCTAGTTCTAGCTCATAAGGCTACTTCCGATGCCAAAAACCCCCAATATGGCATCAACCAAAACACTATTTTTGAAGCTTACCTCCATCTTTTAAACTGTCTGTTACTTGGATATTTTTTATATTATTTATTATTTTAGGTTTATTTGAATGATTTAAAAAAAAAAAATCTCAAGTGCTGCTAAGAGCAAGCCAAAGCAACAGATGGTGATATCTTCCTATATGTGCATATATACCTGCATGTACTTTCATTCCTCCTTAATATGTGGGCTAATCACATTGTCACATATAGGCATACAGTTATTAATATCCCTATGTATTAAACAATATTCATTATAAATCCCCCTTAATATATTAATTCATTTCATTATCTCAGAGAAGAAAATGACGCATGAAGGTGGAACTCACAGGAAGCCATGTATCAGGTAAAAAACAAGTTATTCCTAAATGCAGCAGAAATCTGGAGGGGCATTATTTTTTTTAGCTGTGCATGTTTTTTCTTTTCCAACTACAGCTTCATTGTATGCCATTGACATGCAACAGTTTCCATTCAGATGAAAAGCTTTTTAAGCAAAGAAATTGCTCTAGAAAAAAATCATACTAAGATACCTCTCTCAGATCGTGTGCTTTTCAGCTTTTAATCTTCAGTTAAATAAAACAGTTAATGAGAAGTAGATGTATTTATTTACAAGGATGCGTTTGACATTATCAGAATACCCTTATTAAGTGTAGGAAATAATTTTCTCTGGTCCTGCGACTCGTTCCTTCTGTCTGGCCCGAAGGTTTGCACTAAATTTGGCAAAAGAGCATTCACATTTGCAGCTCCTGGAATCAGCTGCAAAATCAACTGAAAGTTAAGAAGCTGGTTTGGGTGAATACATTTAAGGTGATTTTTAAATGACCTGGAGGCAGTTTCTTCAGGCTGCACATGTTTTGCCTATCACTGCCCCTATTCTTTTTTTAAATATTTTGCCCAAACAAATTTTACTGATGTTTTAGGTTTTATTGGTGCATAAATTCAGAGATTTTGGTTGTTTTTGTATTTTGCACTTTATTAATTGTGCATTTTTGCTGTGTGTGTGTGTGTCTCTGTCTGTGTTACTGGCTTATGCAGCTACAGTTTAATGCACTTCTACTTGCACTGTTATTGTTGAGGTAATTGCTTGTAAATGGTTTACTCATATTTTAATTGTACTGTCTTAATTAATTGTATAATTTCATTATATAAGTTTGCCTGTTCGGGCACAGTGACAGCTGTGTGTTAGTGGCTGCTGCTTCCAGCGAATGATAACAATGAAAAATAACCTTATGGTTAGTGATTATTCACGTTTCATTTGAGTCAAAATGATGGACGGTGTAACATGAACTCCGCCTCTTCGTCTCTAAAGTCCTTTTCGGTGACATGCGCCAGCAGAGCAGCCTTTGTAGCGGATTCATGTGAAGAGCGGTGATTCAGTGTCCTCCCAGCTGAGCCACACAAACCCCCCAGACCATTTACTGTGGCATGCTGAACTCTTACTGAACCAGCGTGCTGTTAGTGGAGCTGAAAAGCACATCCAGTTCACAGCATTGATTTCACTCACCCAGTCAATTATCCGGCCATCCAGCCATCCAGGCGGCCGGTCAGCCTTTTTTTCTTTTTCTTTTTTGGGAACATTTCAGATGGGTGTTTGGGTGTGAGTGAGCATTAGGCATGCGATTTGAAGAAGATTACCAAGGTCCAGAAAGCTGCCTGGAGGCTTCGTGTGCTTTTCAACAGAACTGCCACTTTCCAGGCTGCATTAGGCTATGAAATATCTGGTGTGTCACTCTCTCTCTGCCCTTTCTCTCTCTGTGTCTCTCTCATTCGCTAAGTGGTTCAGACATTGAAAAACATGGCTGCAGGGCCTGGCGGCGATATCTAGGTCTTCTCTTACCTGCTCTTCACTCCCTTGCTCTTCAATGATATGAACTATTCCTGGTTTGTGTCGCCATGACGTCATCACCTCTCCAGTTCTGCAGACTGTCCTGTGCCTCTTTTACAATGACCTCCTATCTACTTGTGTTAAATTGTGAAAAGAGAGTAGCTGGGTGTTGCTGGCCTAATTATTCATGCTGCTGAGACTTTCATCTTGCCAGCACTGCAGCTTACAGTATGTTGTTTTCAGCAGTTCAAAGGCCTAGGTTTCCCTGATTAGCTATGTTGTGGTACAGGTTAATAAAGGTGTGGTATTACAAAGCATAAAGCATGTCACTAGTAGTGCTTTTGCTGCGATTAAAGGTTTAGCTTTAAGGGTGTGTCATCCTTTATCGAAAACAGAGCAGCTCTCTGGGCTTTTGTCTTTTTTGGGCGTTGAGATCAATTTACTCCTTCGCTGTTTCTGTTTGTGGATGTTGTGAGTTCAACACACCTTAATAGATGACAGTAACTGTTGATTTCAGGAGACAAGGTGGCAAAACGTCTTGTCGTATGTGGGGTACGATTGGGAAATCACAGATGCATGTGTTAAGATTCCAGAAAGCATTTAGACATACTTATTTAAGATAAGATAACTCTTTTTTTTTTGTCATTGCACAGTCATACATACAGTAGTACAATGAAATTGGAAATTTGATAAGGAGCGTACCTCTACACCGCCAAGTTGGGCTCAGATGGTTCCATGATTTAGTTAATTTAATAAAATCAGCATAATAAACAAATAAGTAGGCTCCACTTTACAACAATACAGCTGGTTCTTAAATGAGATCGCAGATTCTAACACGAGCAAACTCATAGACAGCGTTTCTGTCAGTGCATAAGCATTGAAGTAGTTCATATTTTAATTGATTACATTTGTTCTTGGAGATTTAAAAAAAATAAAAATATGAAGTGAACTATTTGACTAGCTAATGTGTTGTATTGCCTTAGAAAAACAAATTTAATGGAACAATTAGACTGAATTTTTTAACATTTAGCGACTGACCTCAAGTAATTTTAGCGATCGGTTTCAATCACAAGGCGATTGCACAACTCGCCAATTCTGGTACTTTCTGGTAAATGTCAGTGTGGCTTCACAGTGCTGGGCAGTGAGCACAAGGCACAGTGAAGGATGTCAGGCCCTCAGGCCACCCTTATGAAGTCTTTGTCTCATCGTGTGGTCAGAGACATTCACACCAGTGGCTTGCTGGAGGTCATTTTGTAGCTCGAGCAGTGCTTATCCTGTTCCTTCTTGCACAAAAGAACAAATACCTGCCCTGCTGATGAGTTAAGGACCTTGCACCGCCCCATCGAGCTCTCCTACAGTAACAGCCTGTCTCCTGGAATCTGCTCCATGCTCTCAAGACTGCGCTGGATGGACAGCAATCCTGGCAATAGCACGTATTGGTGTGCCGTCTTGCAGGAGTTGGACTACCTGTGCAACCTCTGTGTCCAGTATTGATACTGACCCTAGCCAAATGCAAAGCTAGTGAAAAAACTGACAGAAAAGATGAGGATGGAGAAACTGTCAGTTTCCTCCACGTTGCCTCTCTAGTGCACCGGTTAATTTCATGAACACTAAATCAGCTGAAATTGGTTAACAACCTCCTCTGCTGCTTAACCGAACTCATCAGTGTCCTGGAAGTTTACCTGACTCGATGCTATACTCTGATTAAAGTGGGCCTTTTTTTGAGCAGTGTACATAAAAGACTTTTGAAATAGTGTTTTCATTATTCCCCTAATTTAAACATTTTCTGTCATTTAGGTTTTATACATCACTCTCTAAGACTTAAGACTTAAATGACTCTTACTATGAATAACTCATAAATGTGGCTCCACCATTTCCCAATGACATTTTTCCTCTCACGTGTTTACTTGAGTCATACTAACAATCTATGATAATTATGATGTTTAAGCCAGAAAACAGGCCACCTCATGATTAAATCATAGTACGACACATATGTAGCATGCATTACAAAAAACACTAAGTGTAATATTACAGGAAGATCGGAGCGGATCAAATAAGTTCACTGTTTTAAAAAAACAAAACATATTTAACATCAGTCCAAGTGTCATAAATGCAATATTATTCTAATTGTGAAGGTTAAAATGTTTCTGCTTCAGTGAAAAACTTTTGGATCTTCTTCTTCTTCTGGAATAAACTGGTCTTTATCCTTCAAGCTTGGGTCCTTCACCAGAGGCCTGTGCAGTATCTTTGCTGTTCGTAGGATTGGGCTCTTCTGGACAGAGATCTTAGATGTTGATGCTGAAGCCATTCGCCTAGCTTGGCCGTCTTCCTTTACTTGGCTACCACTGCTATATCTGGTTGGTTAGCTATCACCAGTTTTTCTGTCTGTATATGGAAGTCACACAGGATTTTAGCTCGGTCATTCTCAACTAATGCACAGGAAGAAACGTGAGTGAAATCAACGGTTAGCGTAACGTGATTCCAGCTATCACTCGTAGTCCTCATTGGCTGTCAGGGGCGAACATTTGTAGTTTTTTCAACACGCATGTATTTACACAAAGAATGTGCGAATGCACCATAAGAAGCTTCAGTCTTCTATGTCCTCTAATTTTTGAGTCTGCTGATTGTTGTTTGTCCTGAAACCAGCAGGTGCACTACCCCCAGTAGCTGGACTAGTGTGCTGCCATAAACCATGGTAAATTGTAGGATACAGCTGTGAATATCTTATTAGGATGAGTGTTGGCTGAGTGCACTGCGTGGGATGCGTTTTTTTTCTATCTGGCTATGTGACATTGTGCTCAAGTGCTGTAGATTGCAATTGCACGTACTGGGACGAAACCAACCGTATCTGGCATCCACGTGAACACTTTGTCCTCGTACAGCCTTTACAACTTACTAAACATGTTTTGCCTTGTGAAATCCACAGAACCAGTTTAGTGTAGAGAGAAACAAAGTGAAGTGTGGTTCAGTCAACAAGGCACCCACACAGGAAGTGGTGTTTATAAACCGGGTTGCTCTTTGAGAATGCGCAGCACTTCCCTCAAATTAACCGTTGCCACTGCAGTGCACTTTACCTGCCCTGCTGCCTTCAGATAAGATGAGTGCTGGGATTTAATCACTGGAAGTGATAGTTCTCACACAGCATCCAAGCGGCTGTGGATGCCAGATACCACTGTACCGGTCTGGCCTTGTTGCCATTAGGGACTTAATCACTTAAAGTATGTGGAAGCGCCTTTGCAAACTAAAGACTGTATGTCTGTGTGCTGATACTGGGTTGGAACAGTGAGAGGAGTAAAGGTGGTATTCATGCCAAAATGACTCTAATTGGTACCTTCAGTCCTCTCGAATGTCCTCTGTGCTCATATTTGCCAGTAGAGATGTCACGAAATTAACAAAAAGGCAGAAATTGGGTGCTATTACCGCCTCACTGGCAGAAAGTCTTCATCATTTTGTGTTTGGAAAGAGCTGGGAATGAATGCAGATTTATTTGCACATAATGTTTTTTACATGATGCAAAACCCTAAAGAAATGATGAAGACAAAAGTGGATGTATGTTGGATATTCGCCATGAAATTTAATGAGCAGGGCCAGTGGCAGATAACCCACAACTGAACCTTGTGTGTAACAGAGAGGGCGAGAGACAGAAAGGAGCGAAGAAGAGGAGGTGGTCGTGTGGGATAACTGCAAAAGAGTGGTGAGAAATGAATTTTGTGTGTGTGTGTGTGTGTGTGTGTGTGTGTGTGTGTTCGCTTGTCCATGTCACCTCCTCTCTCTGCACCAAAACTTGTGAGGGTGACAGCCTGTGAGAGGAACAGGAAGCAAAAGAGACTGTGGAGGTGTGAGTCTGTGTATGTGTTGGTGTTTGTGGGCAGTGTAGCAGCTTGTTGAGCCGGCTAGCACTTGATCTATTATTAGGATCGATATTTTGTCACCTTTTTGAAACAATTAAAAAAAAGGTGCGAAAAATGCATTTGGGGAACAACAACTATGTTGTCAAAGTATATAAAAGTGTGATTTAAAAAAAAAAAAATTTAAAAATCACAACGTTTTTAATCTCCCCCCTTTTTCTGTGCATGTTTCCTCCAAACTGCAGCTTGGCTGATGTGCACGGTCAGATCGTTGCTTTGACAGGTACATGCTGCACTTCGAAATCCAATATTAATTTTCTGAAGCACCTGGTTGCTCTTCCCTGTGGGACCAAAAAGCGTGTCTTTTGGAGGAAGAAAGCCACTGATCAATTATTGCATTTCACACTATTGTTTCTGCTAATTAAAAAAAACAAAACGTTCTTCCAAGTGAGCTCCTGGAGGTAATGATTAATTGAATTCTCCTCCTCAAAGGAGCACTAACAATACTTTTACATCATCTGAAGCTGCAGGTCATATACAGTGCTTAATAAATTTATTAGTCCACAACATATTTTAGAAATCCATCAAAACCTTGTTTAAAACTAAAAGTAGTATTTATTTGGCAAATGAGAACTTGAATGAATGTTTTTATAGCCAAATTTGAGCTGACACAACTCCACAGAAATTAATCAAGCATAACATTTAACCACTAAAATTAATTTTTCTGCTCAGCAATACAAATAAATAACTGTAATTTGGCATCTTAATCAAAAACAATAACACATTTTATTATTTTCTCCTTTTTTGTAAAAAACTCACTGTATGTAAAATCAGTGGAGCTTAAACCTTAAGCATAAAGCTTATATTGGATGGTGGTATAAATAAATTTGTTAAGCATTATAAGTGGAGTTAGCCTAAGCAGCCTGATCCTTGGCTAGCAATGATGAACAGCAAGTATCACGGCTGATCAAAAAGAACACGCGAGAAATACGTTTTTCTTCGTGATTTAAATGTACTCCATATTCATTCGACATTTAGTGAACATTTCAAGTCTTTTTTTTTTAAGTTGAATGATTATTCAAACTTTGGAAATGCGGAAAAGTTGGTTCAACAAATGGATGAGGGAACTGAGGCTGGTGTCAGTGCACCAACCACGCTCAGACATGTTCAGGAAAGAAGCTACAACTGTAGCGTTACTAATATCGAGTCAGTCATAAGCCAGAGATCTTGCATGGGCTAAGAAGAAAGAGAGCTGGATTGTTGCTCTTTTCTGATGGAAGTCATTTTTTGTGCATTTCATTTGGAAATCAAGGTCCCAGAGATTAGAGATTTATTTTCGCAGCTTAAGTGTTTCCACCTGCTCACAGTGAACTTACTTAATCTGAACCTCACAAGCAATCTGTGACGTATTATCAATAGAATGATGAGAAAAACTCCCAAAAACCCCAAAATACAGATGAGCTGAACCTCAGCAGAGCCACCAGCTGATCAACTCCGTTCCTTGTCACACTGATGTAGTAATTTATGCTAATATGAGTTGCAACCAAGTTGTGAATTCAGAAGTTGGACATTTCTGCATTGTTCTGGAGCTGGTGGTTGTAGCTCACGAGGTAGAGTAGGTCATCTACTGACTACAAAGGTTGGTGGTTCGATCCCTGACTGCACGCCAAATATCCCCAGGTTGCTCTCAGATGCACCCACGAGAGTATGAATGTCTGTCAGCATTGGACAGAAAGCACTTGAGCACAGAAGAAAGAACAGAAAGAAAGTGCTTATATGAATGGGTGAACGAGGCATTTTACATAAAGTGCTCTGGTAGTAGAAAAGCGCTGTATAAACAGTCCATTTACAGGTCATAGGAAATATTCTAATAATTTGATATACTAGATGTCTGACCTCTCATGAGCTAAAAGCAAACAAAGAAAATAATAAAAATGGCTTAAAATGTTTCACTTGCCAAGTAATAAGTCTAGAAAATAAAAAATTATCTTTTTGAATTAAAATACGAGATGATCTACATTTTTGAGATGCACTAGTGTAACATAAACACACAATCTTAACATCAAGTTGTTTTTTAATTCTTTTTTTACATTTTAATACCCGTGCCACAGTTACACCGTTCAAAGCATCCAAACATGATGGAAAATTGATAAGAAAATATTAAAATAAATATTTAAACAAAACAATAAAATATATATATATATATGATCACCTCTTTTTAAATTAATTAAATTTAAAAATCAACACCACCGTCTACTTTAAAAAAAACTTTTACTGCTTACTTCATTAGTGACAGTACAGACATATTTTTCCGACATTAAAAAAACAATATAAACCTTTGTGTGTCTCTACTGTATTTTTCAGAAGGTGTACTTCAATAGAGTTTTAGGTAGCAGGCGGAGACCTACAGGTAAAAAACACAAAACCCACCATAAAACAGCGTGTGGTGCATGCAGAGCTGTGATTGTGTATTCATGTCTTGTCCCCAACCAGCAGACAGGATAGTGAGCGCAGCTGGCAGCCAAGTGTTGATGTTGGAGTGTGTGTGTGTGTGTCTGTGTGTGTGGGTGCGCACATGGTGACTGCATCTAAAGTAGCCCCTGTTGTACACTCATGGCACCATGATTCAATTATATAGAGCCGCTGCTTTGCCTGAATATTAATCTGGAGGCCCAAACTTAATTTGTCTGGCGATGGGGGACACAAGCCCATCTGGCTGTATGGTAAGTGTGACTCAGTGTGTGCGTACGAGGGGGTTGTCTTTCTATTGTGAGACACAGAGGGACCTGTCACCCTCCTCTGAGGAAGACAGATCAGTTTGGAGGAGGCAATCACTGGACACCCATGCGCACACATGCGCACAACTGGTGAAAAGTGAGGCATATAGAAAGTAAGAATAATCCAAATGAGTTATGACCAGCTGCTTTATAATATGAAGATATAGCGAGCACATTTATTCCATGTGGGCGAGAAACGTGTGCTAATGTTTTTTCACTGATGTGAATCTAAGCCTTTATTCAAACCAAAGCCCATTCATTTTTTTGCTGGTTTTTATTCTTGGTATCTGAATGATCTTCTAGATGTTAGATCCGTATATTCAGCACAGTGACTGCATACAGCTGTATATGTGTGCAGATGAACAACACCCCCTAAGGTCAAGTGGGAGCCCCTCCCGCCTCATCCTTGTCACATTGCCCACAGTCCTCTGGGACATAGGCAGCGCCCCAGGGCTTGAATTCAACCTCACCGTGACCCTCCCCCTGTGTGCAAGTGACCTTTCTCTGACGTGTAAGGTTAGCTTTTATACTGGAGCGAGGTCAAAGGCAGTGACTGAGAGGAAAGAGGTTGAATAGAGAGAGGCAGCGAGGGAGGAGGAGGCGGAGGAGAGGGTTGGAAAAGAAAAAAGATAGGAGAGGGAGAGCTGGAACAAAGGGTGAGTGAATGTGTGTTGTGTGTGAGGGAAAGATGAATGGGAGTGGGTTGAAGAAGTTAACAGTTCGTCTAGTGTGTGTCTCATTTTGTGCATCACATTTGGTTTTTTTGGTCTTCTTGCTTTGCTTGTCAACATGAAACAGGAGAGGGGTGATAATGCAAGGAGACTTTAAAGTTGACTGTAGACTGGTGCGGTCCATCGTCCATTATGTCTGTCTCTGCCGTTAAAGGGACCAATGTTTCTCATCCAAATATAATGATGCACAAATTCAGTCAACCTGCAAAAACCTGAATCCCTAATTTTCTAGAAGCAGAATCTCTTGTTCCTGAAAGTGGAGAAGGGCTATACTGTTCCGCATTTCCAGGTCTCTTTTCTCATATTCCAAGGACACATGTGGCAACCTTTCCAAATCCTAAAGGGTGGATTTGTATTTCCAAGTAATGGAGCTTGATTAAAATATAAACCAGTGCGAGAGTGCAAATCAAATTTAAAGGAGATGCTTATAAAAATAGCTTCATAGTTAACATTTTGAATAAGAACACAAAAGTATGGCACCCTTCACAGAAAAATAAAAAACGCTGGCACTTTATTTACATTTATTTTTCAGCAATTTTCATTTGAAGTCAGAAATGTTGTTATATGTGTACTTTAAAAGGTTCGTGAATGCACACTCAAATAGACCTTGGCCTGTGCCGGTTAGTTTGCAGTGTACGAGCCTGTGTGTTAACACGGGTGGATCAGCCAAGGCTGTGGACCTAATAAAAAGGGCCAAACAGCTTTTTACACCTGTATGTTAATTTTGACACTCTAGTGTTTCCCTTGGCTTTGACGTGAGTGTTAAGACAAACTAGAGCTTAATTGCTCGCCAAGCAATCACTCCCCACATAAGTTACACTGCGCTGTAAAAACACAAAGTAAGCGCGCATTAAACTGCCACGAGGACGGCTTTTGACTCACCGAAGCTCATGAAGATCACGACTGAGGTTATTTATTAATCAGACCTGCCCGTGTCGTGTTTTCTGTGCTTTGTTTTCCATTTAACTCTTCATTCCCCGTGTTTCTGCCTACTTTTACTTGCCTCAGCTCACAATCTTGCCTTTTGCTTAGACCTTTACTTTCACATGTACACGTGCAAGAGGTGCACTCAATGTATAATGTAGGGCTATAATGTAAGACTAGAAAACACATGCCGCAGGACATGCTAAACATAATGGTCATGTTTTGTAGTGAAGAGTCAGTCTTAATCTGTCTGTGGAGACGCATGCTGATGTCACAATGATGTACAATAATTATGTCCTACAGTGTCTGACCATTACAAACTCACGATGACTAGAAAAAATGCGCAGACAAAGTGTCGTATGGAGGTCATTGCCATGAAAATCAGTGCTTCCTGTCACCAGTTTTTGTAAGAGGAACAAACTTGATAGCTGCAGCATTTTTCAGAATGTTTAAACTCATCAATGTAAATGGCTACTGCTCCTGAGAAACCAAATCCCGGCCTTACTTTGTTTCTGAGAGTTTGAATCGCACGCGCAACTGATTCACAAACATATCCCACATGCTTTGTTTACGTGTGTGTGTGTGTGTGTTTGGGATTCAGAGCTTGGAGCCTTGAATCATTCTTCCAAGAAGTGTGTGTAGCTGTTCTGACACCACATAATGTTGCTATTGTGTCGCCCAGTGGCACGAATCTCAGTGTCAGCCCCAGTGTCTCCAAGTAGGGCCCTCGCAATCGCCCAAATGGGACGATGAATGGTCCTTTGTTTGTGGGCCTCGTGTCTGAAGTGCAGACACACACAAAGGCACACACAGCGCTGTTACATCCATCTACAGGGTTTAGCGTAGGGTAGAGGCTAGACACACACACACACACACACACACACACACACACACACACACACACACACACACACACACACACACACACACACAGCTGCTCAGATATGAAACAGAGTGATAATGAATGACTTTAAATAGGTAAGAGCTGCTGCAACCCACACATTGTAATTATCATATATATTGTATTGGCATATCGCTCGTGGCTCAGTGTCAAAAAATGTACACATTTAATGAAAGTGTGACTGCTGGATAAAGAGTACTGGGCCATATAGACTCTGCATCGCATCTCATCTCATTAAGCGTGCCTGTTATTGTCATAAAGAAGCAATAATATAGATTCTTACCTCTGGGAGTCATAAAGTCGCTGTAAAGGAAATTCATTTTCACGTCGCTACAAATTTCATTTTAACGCTGCTTTAGAGTAAAACCGTTTGCCAGGTTAACAATCTGAAAAGGTTATTTCGTTTGCTCTCAGTTCCTTTTCTTGGGTAATGAAAATACACTTATGTTTTAGGGAGGGAAAAAAAAGAAGTATTTCTTCACTGCCAAGTGACCCTGTGCTGAAAACAAGATGAATAAAAATCAGGCTGAATTACACCAAACTGTCTGCTCTGCCTTAGTGCAGGAGGAAAGGGAAAAAGAGAAACCATTTTATTCGTCTTTGTCAAACTGATCAGATCAGACTGAAATGGAAGATCAACATTCCTACTGTGACCCTCCTGGACTGAAAGTGGTGTGGGAAACACATGACTAGCGCTACTTTCTGGACCTGCGTCTGCAGAGAATATGTGGCAGGTTCATCAGACAGTGTTTAGGTTGTGATATTGTTATTATTTTTGATGTTTTGTTTTGTCAGACAACTGGATGAGTGCAAAATAAATGAGGAAAAATCGCAATCACAAGCCTTTATGAGTTAAGCTACATGGAAATGCAACATAAGCTTTAAAACACAGGAGGGTGACAGATCAAACATGTACTCAGTTTCCCAGACATGGATTAAGTCTTGTTGTAGACCATAACCTTTATTCAATGGAGTTCTGTATTGAATTTTTTCTTTTAGTCTGGGACTAGGCTTAGCCATGTCTGGAAAACTGTCCAAGTCTCTGAGAGCCCAGTCATCCCGCAGACCCTCTAATAGACTCAGAGGTCCTGTATAGCTGATTTTTACCTGTGTGGCATAAGCTTCTATTAGCTCATAGTACCATATCGCCCCAATAGCACTTTGCCCTTGTACTGCAGGCTTAGTCGGGGTTCCCAGGGTATTTAAAAGTAGAATGGGAAGCAGAGCCTTCAGCTTTCAGGCCACACTTCTGTGGAAGCAGCTCCCAGTTTGGATTCAGGAGACAGACACCCTCTCTACTTTTAAGATCAGGCTAAAAAGTTTCCTTTGTGATAAAGCTTATATTTAAGGCTGGATCAGATGACCCTTAGTTATGCTGCAATAGGCCTAGGCTGCTGGGGGCTTCCCACGATGCACTGAGTGTTTCTTCTTCACTCTGTGTGCAGTTAATCATTAGTTATTATTAACCTCTGGCTCTCTTCCACAGTGTCTCTTTTGTCCTGACGGACCTTGTTGATGGTTAATAGTGATTATTTTGTTAACGTGCACCAAACTACAGCTCCACTTGCTCTTCTACCGAATAGCTGCGTCTATACTTTCCTCATTGCCAGCTGATTTGTGGTATGAGATCAACAGAAACTTGTTAAAAGAAAAAAAAAAAGGGAAATTCCAGTGTATTTGAACTTGGCGCATTTCCCACTGGGACAAGGCAACTTTGCACTCATCACCTCAGTCAAAGAGACTTTGGGAGACGATGATTTGCACAGAAGCACAGTTTATTGGCTTAGCTGCTTTTGAGCATTCTGTTATGACGACTTTTCTTCTATTTGTCATTACGTATGCATGTCAGTCATGCTTGTTAAAAGTTTTTATAACCTTCATAACCATGTGGGCCATTTTATAATTTATGTGTAAATCATGTTATTGCTGTGTAACAGAACAAAAACCACAAAGATACAAAGAGAGGGGATGAGGACAAAAATGAGGGAGTAAAGAAAAAGAAAACATCTTTTAGTGTTGCGTCTCCAGTAAGATGAAAGACTTCAGAGCCATTAACCTGCTGGAATGGAAACAGACAAAAGAAGAAATGAATAACTCACCCATGGCCAATTGTCTTGTGGTTATTAATTCACTTTTAACTGTTTGTTTTGCATACTTCAAAGGGAAACTAGGACAAGTAAACTAAAAATGCTGTGATGTGCTGATACGTTTGCAGCAGTGCTGTTAATTAGATGAATTAGCCGAGCTCTATGATCGTGATCCCCGTTCTCCTGCTGGCCCTCAGCCACAGCTCAGCTCGCTGCGTTGTTGGAAATTACTGTCATGTTTTGCACAGTCTCAGTTTGACGGTATGAATCTGTCACATTTTAGAAGGAGAAACAGGCTGGCTAACTGACAGTACAATGCTAACATGTTACAGTGCCCACAGTAATAATCGTATCTCAACTCTGTGATGAATTAAAGAGAATGCAAAAATCTCTCTGAAGATGCATAAAGCACAAATTACTTTTTTATTCGCTCCATTTTGGTGTCAATGTGTGCGCACGTTGTCATTATTACTCATTTAAAAATGTGTCAATTAAAAGAATTAGCTTTGTAATTAGCTCCCTCTCCACACTGTCTGCAATGTTCCCCTCGAGAGTTTGTTCTCTCATTCGATTTTTACCATGTAGTGCTGGCTTTGCTGTGTCAGTCTGCGGGAGAATATATTCAGAGTGCTGAGTTTGATGAAACCTATTTCTGACCAGTTTGATCAGACTGTCAGACTGGCTTATCAGTAGTCTGTCCCACCCCTACTGTGGAATGGTCAGGCAGCTCTTAGTGCGAACCTTGGAGGCGTCTCTCACTTTCTGACAGTTTGGTCGGAAACATGCACGACGAGCAGCCACCGGAGGTCATTTTTTAGGGCTCTGACAGTGCTCCTCAGTTTCCTCTTTGCACAAAAGAGCAGATACCGGCCGTGTCGCTGGGTTGATGCCCGTCTACAGCCCTGTCCAGGTGTCCTTGTGTAACAGCCCATTTCTGATACACTCTTGAGATTGTGCTGGGAGACACAGAAAACCTTCTTGTGACTGCATGTGTGGCTGTGGCATCGTGAAGGAGTCGGACTAGCTGTGCAACCTTAGCGGGCTGCAGGTCAATCCATCAATTTTTTGCCAGATATCTTGATATGAGGCAGTAATCTAAGCGGGTTCGTTCTCAGCTCCCTCTTCGTTGTCAGTCTCCTGCTTCACACTCCCCTCACTCATGACAAGTTCCTGAGCCCCAGAGATATTTCAACTCCTCTACCTGGGGCATCAACTCATTTGGAGTTTGCATTTCAGCCGTTTTCAGCCTCAGACATTAGCAAAAAGTAAATGTAGAGAAAAATCAGTAAGAGGAAGGGTTGCCTTTGATATCCCTGAAGTTTAACTGATTTTGTGTTACACTGTGATTAAGTGATCCCTTATTTTTTTGACTGGTGCAGTTAAAGGACTAAAACAAGAAAAGTGTTACATCTTCCTATTTGAAAGCAAGCATCCTAGCTATCCCCCCTTCTTTTGTTTTTCTTAGAAATGATCAAATTAATTGAGGCTGACTATGAAAACCAATATCCACTGAACACGCAGAAGTAATTTGTTATTTTTGTTGCTGTTTTTTGTGCTGGACACATTGCAAAGACTCACTCTGGTATCTCAGGGGCCATAGCGTGTCTTCCTAGATATGTAGGCTGTGTGTGGGTTGTACTGTACTGCGTGTGCTCAACAAAATCAAGACATAACGGTTAACAGAGAAAGGGGATGTGGTTGAACGAGTACTGTTGAGATACTGTGATTCAACTTTCACTAAATTGATCACTCATCCAAAAAAAGACAGAGGAAAAAAAAAGCCTGTGTAACACCCTGAAACACAGCATCATTTAGAAACAGAGTCTACAGCGACTGCCGGATCTCGTGGGTGTACGACACTCAGCAGCCGAATTCACTCTGACTCACACATCACAAATATTCTCACACCGCCAATACTAAAGGAGTTTGGATGCTAACAGTTATATTTAGGGGGGGGCAATGCATAACCCTGTGAATCATCCTTGCCCATTATTGGGCACGTCAGGTTTTCTAACTCGTTTAGCTCCTGACATGTTAGTGACTATCCTCACAGTTACCGTTTTTGTGTAGCTAGAGAGAGACAACAGGAAAGCTGGGAGAAAGATATCCAATAAATGGCCTTGGAGCAGTTTTGAACCCAAGCTTCAGCATTAGATTGACAGCCTTACAGGTTGTCTGAGCTGAGCTGGTGTGCAAACCAGAGCATGCCTGAATGTGCACCCAACTGTAGTTGAAAACCAAGCTAACCTGTTGGCAGTAGTTGTTGTCTTTGTGATGACAGCAATGGGAGTGGTAGAAAGAGAAACGAACACAAATGAAAGACATCTGCAGATGTCAAACTCATTGATGTGGACGTGCTGTGGAAAACAACTTCTGAGTGTACTTGAGATACTGAAGTTCCATTTGGCAACTTGGCAAAAGAACTCAATTTTCTTTTCAATTTCAGTTTTATTTATACAGTGCCTATTCACAGCACCAGAAATCTCAAGGCGCTATGTTGCCAGGTAAAAACCCTACAGTATTAGGCAGAACCCCGGTGGTCAGACCTTTCTTTATGAACAGCACTTAGCAATAGCAGGAAAGGATAGTTCCCTTTTAACAGGAAGAGACTGGAGGTCTGCCGGAGGGAAAAGGAGATAAAGGAGGTTATTTTTAGTAATGTTTTATGAACAGTTTGCAGGGGTCTGTGAGTTCATTGGAGTGGGCTCTGTGACATACCTGGCTCACAGAGGGGGACTGACTAACAATCTCAATTAGGCAATAGTAGCTCAACCTTTTTTTTCTGTATTTGGAAAGGGCTTTTACACTTGGCCAAACCCTGATAAACCCTCACAGTCTCATGCGGTTGAGATCATGTCATCTATGTGAATAACTATGAAAAATTCTGACTTTGAATATTAAAATTTTGTGTCTTAATACATGTAAATGTTACACATTGACCAGTTAGAACCCTGGTATATATATATATATATCATCTATCTATCTTTCTTTCTTAGGGGTGCAACTATACACAAAATTCACGGTTCGGTTCGATACTTTGGTGTCACGGTTCGATATTTTTTCGATACAAAAAAAAATGTTCATGCTTTTTTAATTTGTCATTTATTAAAATTATAAATATATATTTTAACTCAAAAGTACAGTTTTTAAATTTAATGTTGCTGAAACAACAAAGTAATAAAAAATAATATATCTGATTGAGAAATCACTCATCTTTGGAAAAGAGAGTTTATTACAGAGAAATGGCTCTTTCCAAAATAAAAGCTATACTATCCGCTTCTTCTGGGCTATATTCTCAGCAGCATATTAAACATATCAGGTCCCCATAAGGAGAATCATGTGCTAACGGCTGTCTAAATGACTCTGGTAAAGTTTGTAGCATGCGTGCTTGTTGTTTTTGTCTGCTTCCACTTGTCTTTGCACTAGGATGATGTTGGAGTAAATGTGCAGTCATATTCATTATGTTTCCACTAGTGCTGTCAGCGTTAATCTCGTTGAAATGACGTTAACACCACAACACGGCAAATCTACGTTAACGAGCTAACTGCGCTAACGCAGTAGTTCCCACCCATGTAATTGAGCATTGCGTGGCACAGCCGACATACTGTTTTACTTTTGTCCATGACGCGCTTACCTTCAGGGTCATACGTCACATGAAAACCAAAATAGTTCCAAGTTTTTTTATTTATTTATTTATTTTTAATTAAACTAAATTATTGTTTACCTCCCCTAGCCCCCCAGCTGGTCACAGCAGATGCCTGCCCCTCCCTGAGCCTGGTTCTGCTGGAGGTTTCTTCCTGTTAAAAGGGAGTTTTTCTTTTCCACTTTTGCCAAGTGCTTGCTTATAGGGGTTTGTTTGAGTTTTCTGTGTATTATTGTCGAGGTTTACCTTTCAGTATAAAGCACCTCGAGGAAACTGTTTGATTTAGCAGTATTTAACTATTAAACTATCACTGGCAGATGATGTAATTATTAGACTGCTAATGGACAAGCCAACAGAAAATTATTCAAGGACTACGATAACAGAACAATCACGTTCTCAGATAATCTCTGAAAATTTAATATAACTCAGTAAGTCTTACTACTCAGTCACTGAGTTTCCCAGTGATTGCACTGAATCCTTTTGAGGTTGGTGACCAACTGCAAGTAGTTGCAGCAACCAACTTTTTTGTTTTGATTGCAAGATGACTGCACAGTTCGGAGGCAACGTGACTCCAAACAATCGTGGTCTGACTAGGACCGACTGCAGTCAAACTGAAACAGATTAGTGAGGGGTTTGCACATAATTGCATCTATTTCTAAACAGAGAGATTGTCAGTCAGTCTGCACTGATGAGTGCAACCTGTCAGCTATGCATCTCTTCTCAAAAGAAGACTCAACACCACTGGTTGCCAGGCTAAGCTGCAACTGATATAAAATAGATGGGAATATTTATCGCCATTTTATCACATTGTATTGTTGTAGTCTCACAAAGAGATTGAATCAGTATAGAAGGAAAGCAACTGACTATTTTTCCCATGTGCGTCTGTATCATAAATAAGTGAATTCATGCAAAAGCTCTGCGGGCATGCATTTGCTGTGCAGAAACTCAAAATGCTGCCAGTACTGTGGGATATTATTGTGTTTTAGAGGATGAAATCTGGGGTAGTGCATGCACTTTCTGCAAAGCAAACATGTAGGGTTGTGCATTGGGGCATTTGTGTGGAAGAGGTATACTCGGGCTATGTTTGTTTTTTAGGAATATGTTAGTAGTTAGTTCATTTTTTCATGTTAAAGGGTTTCTGGTGGGGAGTTTTTCCTTATATCACTCACGGGCCTAACAACAGTGGGTGTTACACGTATTGTGCAGTCTCTAAAGGCAAACTTGTGAGTTGTGAAATTGTGTTATATCAATAAAACACACTTGGCTTGACTTGAAATGTGTGGGAGTGTGTATGTGTGTGTTGAGGGTGGGGGGGGGGGGGGGGGGGTGCCAGAGCAGGCTGAGGTAGAGCCTGCATGTCCATGGACAGAGCAGTACCTTGTACAAGAGTTCATGTGATCCCTTGGCTGTGCGCAGAGCTCTTTTATGTGTGTGTTTACACACACAGTATACTAGGAACACGCCTCGCCCTGCATGCCACCTCACAAATCAAAGGACTGCTGGCACGCAGGGAAGCAGGTCTGTAAAAAGTAGGAAAAGGCAGACAGCTGCACCGGTTTTCTTGAAGACACACTCAAGTTGAAACTTCTTGCTGTTGTGCTTCAGTGCCTTCTTTGATAAGCTGTCCACAGACCTTTTTAAAAAAAAACATTTTTATGCTTTTCATGGAGGTCTGAATCCAACACCGCTTTTTCTTTTTCTTCCCCCCCCCCCCCCGTATCGTTCAGTTTTGCTCTTGCTGTACGACTTTGCCACTATCTGTCGCATAAGTTCGGGTTGCCTAGCAACAGGGTCGTGCTTGTCGCAGCAGGTTCCCACATTGACAGTCGCTAGGCGGGAGCCTGGCAACAAAGACATCAGGTGTTACTTCCCACTGCTTGTCTGTGGACACTTCCATCGACGTCCAATGGCTATAGTGTGTGTTTGTGTGTGTGTGCGTGTGTGCACAAGGTTTGTGTGTTCACTTCTGCTCTGGTGAGCAGGAGAGGTTCTGCAGACGCTATCCGTGTCCCTTCACCATCTCTAATTATAGTGTGCACGTGTGTGTGTGTGTGTTTGTGTTGATTTCTGCTCGAGTGGTCGGTTACTGAGTGCAGCTCACAGTGGAAGCTTTGCTCACGCCGGCTTGTGACACTTCTGGGTGGCTGGTCTGGTCAGGTTAGGAAATGTCACACGGACATGCGAACACACACGCACACACTCGTGTGCACACACATGCCACTTCTTATAAATTGAAGCATTTAGCTGAGATGACCATTGTAAGCGAGATAAAGAGAGAGAAGGATAGAATGATCTGATCATTCCCCACCATTTATTTTCTCTGCTCTGCTGCAAATCTTTATCTAGTCTGCGAGTTTATTCCATAAAATAAATAAATAAAAAATCCGCTCTACCTCGTGTTTCTTCACCACTCCTCTCCCAGTATGAAAGTCCATCTGTTGACACCGGTCGCATCAGCTCTCTCTGGCAGCAAGTGAGAGAAGCCTGCTGCAGCTCCGTTTTCAGCCAGGCCACTGTGAGGGCACAGATGCTCCTGAACAACAAAGACGTCACACTTCCCCTAAAAGCAAGCTGCTCTAAGCTTGTGTGAATGAAATGCTTTACAGCGTGCGATTCACATGTCTGCAACAAAAACAGTGTTAATCTGTGTACATTGTTATACTTTTCACTGAGCTCAAATTGCCATACCACACTTACTCAGGCTGCTGATGTGTGTTCATCGTATTGCAGAGCACATCCTTAAAATTGCTAAGTCCCTCTTTGTGTTTTTCTTATTTTTCATACTTTCTGTAGAATGATTGTGATGGTGGATTTTCCATGATGCAGAGTCTTGTGTTTATTAGTCATCTTGCGGTCTGGCTGTTGGGACATAAGCCTGTTGGGTGTTTGGTTAACCACTCTGGTCCGATCTGTGATAGCTCGACAATTACTGGACGGACTGCGATGACTTGTTTGCTACTAATGGAAATTCCTGATCCTGATGGGGTGAAGTGCAACTATCTGGGTTATTCCCTGACTTTTCCTCCACCAAGAGGTTGCCGAATCTGTTGGAGGCACTGCCAGGAAATTAGTTTTAGGATGAATTGTAATAACAGCGCCAGTCTATCACAATCCCAGTTGCTCCCACACTTTAGGTGACAGTTAATCGCATCCTCAAATGAATGCCGATGGGGAAATTTTAGCCTGATAGTCCAACATGAAAAAGACAAAAACATGAAGGCATTCTGGTAATGGCAAAAACTACAGTTCATTTAAACTGCCCAACATCACAGCGTTAAAACATGTTTACTGCCTGGCCTCCTGCTTTACGACAGCTCCGGGGAGTGTGATTTTATTTATTTATTTGTGTTTAAATGAGTCGTTCGCTTGTACTGTAGTTTTGTTGATTGAAATCCTATATTTTATTACATGTGCAGTTTATGGATGCAGCGTGCCAACTTCTGACTCCCACTCCCTGTAGGAAGTGGGTAGAAGAGAGTCTGGAGAGGTGGAGGTATGCACTGGAGAGAAGAGGAATGAAAGGTAGTTGAAGCAAGACAGAATGCATGTATGTGAATGAGAGGGAGACAGGTGTAACAGTGAAGATGCAAGGAGCAGAGGTAGAGAAGGTGGATGAGTTTAAACACCTTGGGTCAACCATCCAAAGCTACAGACTGTGCACAAGAGAGGTGAAGAAGAGAGTGCAGCCAGGTCGGATTGGGTGGAGATGAGGGTTGGGGGTGATTTGTGACAGGATGACAGCAGCAAGAGTGAAAGGGAAGGTTCACAAGATGGTAGTGAGAGCTGCTTTGATGCATGGTCTGAAGATGGTTTGGAGATGTTCAGAGGAAGGATAGTGGGTGTTCATGATGGAGCTGTGAGGAGCCCGAAAGATTATCCTTTTTTTTTGCCAATGATACACGAACATCTCAATTACTTGGAATAAAAACAATTTCAACTCTTCTTCATGCTGTCTTTAAATGTGGCTCAAGAGTTGGCAGTTCATCTTGTAATCGGAAGGTTGCCGGTTTGAGCCCCGGCTCTGACAGTCTCGGCCATTGTGTCCTTGGGTAGGACACTTCACCTGTTGCCTACTGGTGGTGGTCAGAGGGCCCGGTGGCGCCAGAGTCCAGTAGCCTCGCCTCTGTCAGTGCGCCCCAGGGTAGCTGTGGCTACTATGTAGCTTGCCATCACCTGTGTGTGAATGTGTGTGTGAATGGGTGGATGTAGTGTAAAGCGCTTTGGGGTCCTTAGGGACTAAGTAAAGTGCTATACAAATACAGGCCATTTACCATTTAGTTGATGTGACAAAATGGATAAATATCAGTCACTGCCAGTGATAAATGCTGTTTGCCAAAAAAAAAAGTAAATATGAAGGCAGTCAGGAAGGTCAGTGCTGGCTGGCTGATATATTATTAGTGTTGTAAGCATGTTGGCATGAGGATTTTAGTGTTTAGCTCAAAGCAGCTTTGTGGATTTGAGCAGACTTCCAGTTCTTTTCTCAGAATAGATCCAATATCTCAGCCTGGCGCAAATGAGTCAGTGAGTTGTGGATGTACTTCATTTAGAGCCAAAGAAACCTATATTTTGTTTATTTTGCTGAGTCGGCAGGTTCTTCACCAGAAGAGCCACTGAAAGAGTTCATTCAGGAAGTGAGCAGGTCATGACATCATTTCCTCCACAGCCTGTACAGGAAACAGTATTATGGCTTTTCAGTTTCCGCTCTGCCTGAGATCACCTTTTACTTTTACTTTTTCTCAAAAAACACCATTTTACTATTAAACGTGTGTGTGTGTGTGTGTGTGTGTGTGTGTGTGTGGGACACATGGCAGCTTCTTATTGCAGGCCTGCAGACATAGTAACGATGACCTGCTGAAGTGGCATGGTTGATGGTGCAGGACAGGCTGGTTGGACTGGTATTTTCCCACACAATGATCTCTAGCATTTACAGAGAATGCTGTGAAAAACACATCAGAGAAGAATGGCCAGAGTGTTTTGACCTGATAGGAAAGCAACAGTAACTCAAATAACCACTCATTGCAATTAATGTGTGCAGAAGAGCATCTGAATGCACAATGAACCTGGAAGCAGATGGGCTACAGTAGCAGAACGCCACAGCGTGCGCTACTGCTGTCAGCTAACAACAGGAAACTGAGGCTAACGTTCCCGTGGACTGTTACTGGACAACAGAAGATTGGCAATAGGTTGCCTGGTCTGATGAATCGTGATTTTTGTTGCAACATTTGCATGGTGGGATCAGAATTTAACATAAACAACATGAAAGCATGACTCCATACTGCCTCAGTAGGCCAGGCTGCTGGTGATCAGTACTTTCTTGAGCATCAACTTAAGACCACAACCAGTCTCCAGCATCCAAATGCAGTGAGTCCATTTGAGTCTGCTGTACTCAAATGGACACCACAGTCACCAGATCTCAGTGTAACAGAGAGAATTTTCTGTTTCGAATTGTGGTGAAACAGACAGTTCGCATCATGGAGGTGTAGCTGACAAATTTGTAGCAGCTGTTGTGATGCTTTCAAATCAATATGGACCAAAATCGCTGAAGAATGTTTCCAGCACCTTGTTGAATTTATGCCAAGAAGAATTAAAGCAGATCTGAAGGTAAAAGGTGTCCTAGAAAGTACTAGAAAGGTGTATCTAATGAAGTGGCTGGTGAGTGTATAGTGAAGGACGAGTAGTATTTTTACAGAGCACACAGCAGAGATTTGTAGGTGGATATGACTGTAGGATTTAATTTGGCAGCAGCCACAAAGTGATGATATGATTAATCATTAAACGTCTCGGTATCTACTTTAGCTCCAGAATATGTTGACACAGTTAAAAATGTCTGAATCCAATTATAGTTGAGATGGAGTCAGTTTTTTTTTGGGAGAGTGGAATAAACTGCTGCGCAGTAGCTGCTGCTGAGTTGGAAAAGGTCAAGAGAGCGAGCTAAAACCACTTGGTAGCCCACAGTTATTGATTTCTCCCACAGCAAAGCATACAGTAGAGGAAAAAAAAACATCTGGGGATGCTTCTGCGCGTTTCAAATCTACTTTGTTTTACACAATGTTTGACCTCTGCAGCCCTCGGACTACACAGAAAACAATCTGGAGTGCTCTCCTCCGGCTTTGCCTGTGCGCCGATCAAACACAAAAACGCGCATGCTGTGCAGACGGGAGGGCACGCACACACAAAAACCCCACCAAGGGTCTAAAAAAATACAGTGTGTGAGCCATCAGACAACTTAAAAAATAAATAAATAAATAAAAATACAAGACGCAGCCACAAAGAGCTGTGCTGGCACTTGTGTGTTGAAGTTTGTGGGAGTGCGTCTGCGCTCGTAAACCGTCATCTTAAAGTGAGTGTCCTCCCTCCTCGGCTTTGGTTCGTCATCGAGGCCAGCAGAGATGCAGCCAGCTTTTTGTCTGGCTCACACAATGGACGATGCTGGTGTGAGTCACCCTGCGCACACACACGCACACGGATCCATTCATTCTTCAGTGCCAGCACAAAGTCGGCAAAGCTCGAGTCATCATACGGTGCCCCGAGGCTTGATTATATTTATTCGTGTGCTCTATTTATGGGCTTTAACTAATGGTTGTTTAGACACTAAAAGGACCTGCCAATGGTTTTCTCAAACAAGGTGATTAATGGTTCGGTTTGATCCAAAACATATGATCCGTTGTTAACCAGTTTGATTTTGACAACCAAAAATACGTCGGAATGAGACAATGGAAAACAGAATAGTGAATAACAAAAGCAGAATTATGTTAATTATATGCACATTTTTAGAAGTAGAAAAGTGTGGGTGTTTCTTTTTTTTTTTTTGCTCCATATAGCTTATCTAGCATCTAGGATGGTGTGGTGATTAGCACCGTCACCGCACAGGAAGGGCTCGGGTTTGACTCCAGCCTAGGGCCTTTCTGAGTGGGTCCTCTCCAGGTAATATGGCTTCCTCCCACAGATATGCATGTGGTTAGGCTAATTGGTGAAACTAAACTGACTCTAGGTGTGGATGTGGGTGTCAGTGTCTGTGTTAGCTCTGTGATAGACTGGCAACCTGTCAAGGGTGTACCCCGCCTCTCGCCGTATGACAGCTGGGATAGGCTTCAGCCCCCAAAAGCAGTAAGAATTTTGTCCCCAATTATGTTGTTTTAATCTTTGCAAACCAAAATTGTAATTACCCAGCCTTCTTTCCACCTCCAGCCCAGAGTTAATAGTTATGGAATAGTTATGGAGCAATAGGAAAATGGGCAGATGTCATCTCGAATTCTGGATTACAGACCTTTCTTTCACTCATCAGTCAGTGTTGGGCCCAGTGACAGACAAAGGAAGAGACACAATCTTCATTCTTTAAAGTTACAGTGTTTCTGCCTGTTCTTACTGTACCAAGCTGAATTAAGTGTGACCGGTGCCGGCCATCAGTGTCAGTTATTCATTAATCATCCCCTGTATGATATGAGCATTCACTCATTTTAGTATTTCATTTCTATCCCCTCTTGCATCTGCTGTTGGTGTGTTTTCACTTCCCTGTTTGCCAGATTAGAACATCTATAACATCCTTACTGGCCCTGTTTGTGTTGTGATTCTGCGTGAAATAAAACAAAGAAATCTAACGTTTCAGCCTTTCACATGTGTTTACGTGTTCAGAATAATCACGTGGGATTATGTTGATCGCTGTGGATAAGGGCTGGAGGACATCCAATAGGTTTGAGGGACGGGGCCCTCAGCGGGGAGGTAACCCCTGCATTAAGAGCGCCCATCGGGACGCCAAAGTCGTGGAGCCCCCAGGCATATGTTGGGGGGCTCAGCAAAGGCGAGTCACTGATGAAGGTCGCTGCGTGGCAGTCGTGCACACCAACACAGACGGCGCTGTTAATTTCTAAAGTGTGTTCGGCTTAATGTGTGACGATGTAAATGAGCTGCAGCGTGCACACGTATGAATTGTTAGTAAAATGACCCACTGCGGCGCCACGATTAGTTACGCAGTCTGTCTGCTGACGACGGAGCCAACCACGTGTGTGCCATTGTTTCTTTTGTCGTGTCTGAATGACTTTTCTTTTTTTTTTGTCTAGTGATACCAGGCCAGCTTCCATGTGACTGCACTGAGAAATTGACGAGACAGAAAAGAAGGAAAAAAAAACCCCAACACACACCAGAGTTTGTTCCAGCACATCTTTTCTTTCCTATTAGTTTATTTTTTCAGCTGCTTAGAAAAACAAAAACAAAAGCTCATCACAGATGACCCACCGTCGTCAATCCCAAAAGCTCGTCCGCGCGTCGGCCGGGCCGCTCGTTTTGTCAAGATTCACGAGAAAATCCAAATGAGGGTGCATCTCATTCAGTCGTCGAGTGAGTCACGTGACCCGAGCGCAGGGGTCTAAGGGCACAAGGGGTTGGAGGTGGGGGGAGGGGGTGCCACAGATGATGGGGGCAATCCCCACCTGCCCCAATCTGCTGAGAGAGGGAACCGCTCTTTGCATAATGGATACTGACTGATGGCCTTTTCTTTTTTCACAAAGGAAACTCCAGAAATTCCAAACTTACACACTTGCCAGCAAGCTAGGTATCACTGCTTCAGATGTGTTAAAAACCCACCAGAAGAAAAAAAAGTTTATTTTTAATATATATATATATATATATAAATGAGCTAAATATAATTTAAATACAAACCTAAAAACAAAATAAGACAACAACAAAAGACAAAACAATAAAACAGATCACTTCTTAAGCAGACACACACACGTACAGATGATTGGGATGCGTCTTCAAAAAACATCTGAGCTTAAAAAAGAAAAAAAAATTGTCACCCATCTCATCTAACTAATCTTCTGGGGTGTGTTTCTACCACACAGGATCTTAATTCTTGATGCAAGACACAGAAAATAATAATAATATAAAAACAGCCCACAGAGAATCAGTGGGAACTAAGCATATATATGTGTGTGTGTGTGATTACTCCCAAACAGCTACTTCCTGATGAAAAAGGATGAGCTAACTTGTAGCCACACAACCACGGTATTCCTATGTGTAACATCACTGCTGCATTATTCCCCAAATTTAAGAGGTTTTTTTGTAATACTTGTAATTATATCGTATGCAGATTATATATAGAGAGCCCATTTAAAAAAACAAAAACAAAAAACCCCCAAATAAACGTGATTGGCTTGGTATGACTATTGCAGTACACACGTTAGCTGGAATAAGGGTCACACATGACTAGCTAATATGAGGTCAAACAGTTAAGATTTTTCTTGTCGTCATTGTCATCTTCAAATACACAGGTTAATAGTTGTCATTTCTCTCCAAAAGGAAAAAAAAATCAAGACCAAACTACAGTCGATATTAAACACTTGCAAAAACATCCACTGCAAAGAATGGCTTGCGTAGGAGGAAATTGTAAAGAAGCATTGTACTTCTGCTTCATTGTGTGCCATGCTTATTTTTTTCTTTTAGTTGTCACATCACTTTTTCAGTTGTTTTATATTTATATATATTTCCTTCAACAACACAACGATGCGATAAAGTCCTCAGCACGCTCGCTGCTGTGCCCTAAACAACGGAGAGAAAAAAAGGGCAATTGACAAGGCCACTAGTCCATTAAAACATCCTCCAATCCCTCACTATGCTCAACTCAGATCTCTCTCTACTTGAATTCGCCGTTACTCTGCAACGCTGATTCCAATTCAAACTTCCTACTTCTGTTTTTTCTGAGTTTTCAAAGCAAATCGCCTCAAAACGGTGCAAAACAAATCGATCCTGTGCAATAAGGCCTATGACTATAATATCTCATACATATTACCATTGAAACAGGACTTCAAAATGAAACATTGATAACCAAAAACAATAAATGATAAAAAAAAATATAATGATGATGATGATGTGGTTAACAAAGCATAGACGTGCACGGCTTAACAGCAGAAGAGACATTCCGTAGCAAGACAAAAACAAAGGAATTATCAGACAGCAGTGTCTGATTTAATTTCCTAATGCTGCTCCCCCCTCACCCCACCCTCTGCAATATTTCTACTGCTTCTATTGGCTGTGTGGGCCTGAGCTTGGGGAACAGGGAGTTGGGGTGCCAGTGGGGTGTGCTTGGAGTGTGTCGTCTCACAGGGGCTCAAGCAGCCATCTGTCACCCTACTCTAGCCAGCCTGATCTTTATCCCCAACCCAGCCTGGCCCAGCAGGCCCGCTGTCTCATCTCCTCAAAAGGGCTTCCTGCTGGGTGGGGGGTGTCGGGGAGACAAAGGCAGGGAGGAGCTGTGGGGGGGCTCCACAGCGAGGCCCTTTGACCTGGTCCCTGGCCTGGCAGGGCAGACAGCCCAGACAGACAGCACTGTGTCTGCTCCCTGCCTCCTCCTCTCTTTTATCAGCCACACAGACCCTGGGGGCTAACGGAGAGACAGAAGAGGGAAGGGGAGGAGGGGAGGTGTGGCAAACGAACACAATGAAGAGACTGACACAGACCACCCCGGCCCCCACCCGCCCCTTCGCTCTCCGTCCTCTATTCATCTCTGGGCACAGATCTCTCTATTCCCCACGGACAGACCGCTGCCCTCTCCTCCTCTCTGCTACGTGACCCCTCTCTTGTCTCTTCCCTCCTTTATCCAGCAGCCAGCCAAGCTCTCAGGCTCCATGTGGCCGAACACACCCACACTGACTACCTATCAGTTACCATCTTCTCAAATGTGTGCCAAATGTGGCACATGTAGTGTTGGCTTTTTGGGTTACCTGTTAGGAGGCTCTTACATGATTTGTCTGTGGTAGTGGTCACCTTTTCTTATCCGTTTTGTTTTTTAATAATGGAATTTACAGTTAAGCTCAATAGCGACATTTACTTCTTTAGGCAACAGAGATTATTACAATGCATAACCAGAAAACATCTGTTGTGTTGGGGTGAGGAGGACACATCTCCTCTTCTCCTGTGGGAGCTGGCACCTAGGCAGTGGTGGTGAGCTTTTGGATGGTACGGTTGTAGTACTGGGTAGTGAGAGCCTCCAGGGGGCTCCAACGGTGCGCATGCAGTTCGATGACCTCCATGAGCAGAGAGCGAGTCAGCGGAGATTCGGCGGGACAAAGCATCTTGTCTCTGACAGCTGCTAAGAGCTCTGTCATCATCTCGGGGAGCTGCTCTTCCAGCAGTCGGCCTGTGCTCTGCAGCTGGTGGAGAGACAAGGAAGGGAGGGTGGGGGAGTAAAGAGGTAGGAGGTCAGAGAAAAGAGTGCGTGTGTGCGTCCTTAACTGAGAACAAGACACAATGTCTGGCACCTTGTTATTGTGGATACAGTCAGACAAGCAGAGGTTCACACACCCTCTGGCCATGGAGATGTGTGCATGCCGAGGCTGCCAGTATGTAATCAAGACTGCAAACATTGTGTTTGCGAGCATCTGGGAACTCTTTTCCAATCAGAGCTCACCTGCCTTAGCCCTTTCTGTCCTTTTAGTTCTAGGTATTACTTTCTGCCGTTTAAAGGATTTATTGCTGCCTGGCAGATTTCCCATTAAATGTGGAGGCTGTGGCTCTATGGGTGATGCAGACTGTATTCGCCCCCACCCCACCCACCCCTGATAACAAGACCCCTGATATAGTTTGCAAGATAGTTGTTCCAGGGGGCTAAATTTCTGTGTTTTTACGTTTACATCCTGCTAGCTTCATTTAAAAAACACACAGCCTCTGGTCTAAAAAACCCACTGCAAAGCCAATTAGGTACTTTAACTGTGTTCTTTTATGGCCAGCAGGGGGCGACTAGTCTTGTTGCAACAAGAAGTTCAAATGTATAGAAGTCTATGGGAAAACGGGCCATCTGCATACCACATTTATGACCTGAGTAAATTCTTTCCTAATAAATTTATGATTGTGGTCGCTACTTTCAAGTCTTTCGTGATGTTAAATCCATCTGCAGAGTACAATTTAGTTATGCTTCGACTGATAATGCTACTGATAAGCATATAGTTTTGCTTCCCAGTTTTAGAAACACTACGCAGCAAAAATGCTCAAATTAAGGCTTCAATATGCAAATCCAGAAACCAATGACTGACTATATCCATCTTTTGTATAGAGATCGAAAATGTGATGTAATTTCCGGGGTAAAACCGCAAAGGATTGTAGGTACGAGTGGCAAGCGGTACTAGGGCACGCAGGCTTTCATAAGAAAACAGTCACACAACGATAAAAAGAAACAAAGAATGGCATTATTAACTGCAATAGCCGGTCGCATGACAGCCATGGGAAGCCGAGGGGTAAGGAGATCGTTTTTTATCGGATTCTGTCGTGGAAGAGAAATTGTTCAAGCCATGTTTCCGAAGTAACAAAGAGCCGACTGATGGCTTCTGTTGTAGTTATTACGTAATTTATCATAACATAATTGTTGATGAGGGTTACAAATAAGTCTTATATTGATTTGAATTGAATTCGTTGCACTATGCTGCTTTGTTCACTGTGGCGATCCAGACTGGGCCCCCTCTATCAACCTGGGTCATACCGAGTTTAAAGCTGCTACCACAGCGAGATTTGATCGGTTAAGTGAGAGAGCGATATAAAAACAGCCGCGAAAAGTCCCGCATATATGTGCCCAAAGTGTTGTATTGAAGCAATCAAGTGATGAATAACTGTTTTCAAGTAAGTTGTTTTGCAATGGTTATTATTATTATTATTATTTTTTGCATTGTTGATTTGTTTTTCACCGAAGCAGCTAATAAAGCATAGTGGATTTTTACAATTTTGCCTGTTTCTTGTAAGATCCTATAATAGAATGAAACAATAATGCCAGTTATAAATAAAGACAATAAATTGAATGAATTACGAAACACTTATTTTATTTCTACTGGATCTGAAAATGTAGTGTAATACTACAACCTGAAAAGACAAATAGATTGTGTTTGCCTGTACAGGAGATAAAGAGAAAAAAAAAATTAACAACAGCTGTGAAATGGAATAGTCCAAATCACCAAAGTAAACTGGACCTGGGCTTGTTGCAGGGATCTGAAGTTACCAAACATTTTGTGAGTGTATGCACCCACACTTAGGACCATATAATAATAAATATGTGCGTGATAAAAGTTGGGCAGCACGCTAACGTCCTTACTCCACTCTGTATGCTCGTATAGGTCTAACCTTTTCACTCCTTTGATTTTTTTCCTCGTACTTTTTTTTTTTCTTGGTTTGCCTTTTCGTCAAGTCTGTCTTTGTACGGACCTGCCGTGTTCTCCGTCGTTTTGTACATAACTGTTTTAGGGGCAAATAAAATGCAAGTAGGGATTAAAACCGCAGAATTAATGATTACCGGTGCTGGAAATGCTAACGCTTGATGCAGTGTTTTGATTTTGCTGCCAGTCGTACCTACAATGCAATGCGCGAAAGTCACGTGGTCTGTCAATCTCTATACAGTCTGTGGTGTCTGTATAGGCGAGCACTTGTGTTTGTAGGGGCCAGTTTGACTTTTGAGTATGAAGACTTGACTTTAAGTAATTATGCATTGATACCTCCATGGAGCAGCAGAGGACTGCGTCTTCCTTAACATCCGTCGACTCTAGCAGCTGCAAAGGACAAGAACAGACACTGTAAGACTTACAAAGCAAAGGGCTGCGCAAACTAGCACAACACAACTCCAGAAGTAGCACAGTAGAAATGATGGAAGATGCACTGTATACATACAAAAACTGATTTAAACCACTTGATGAAGAGAACAGAAAAATGTGTTCATGAGTTCACAAAGAAACGGGGAGGGACCTAATCCTGATTGTAAATATTTTTGACATTAACATTTTAAATCCTGGAAGACAACACACTGAGCTTCCAGGCTGCCAGCAAACATCACACATCATGCCTTCCTTTACGCACAATGTACATACACACGCAGTAGCACACACACGTAAACACACAGCGTGGCCAAAAACAAACAGTGGATTGGGTAAACATGCTAGCCCCCTCCCACCCACTACCACACACACACACACACACACACACACACACACACACACACACACACACACACACACACACACACACACACACACACACACACACCAATGCCGGCCCGCATGCACAGATGGGCATACAAATTCTCCCCTGAAACAATGCAGGCAGAGAGAGGTAGAATAACATTATGCCAGAATACGAGCTTCTAGGTTCAGTTTACAGCAGAGGCGACTTTGGCTAAATGCTCAACTCTAATGCTGCCTTAGTCTTCATAACACTGTTTACAAAGCTCTGCTTTGATTAAACTGATGGAGGGAAGGAAGTACCATGGAGGAAGGGGGGAGCGTGTTTTGAAAATGAGGAAAATACTGTCACGTATCAATGCGCCGTCCAGCGACAGAGTAAAGGAAAAAATAAGTGAGATCACGGAGGGAATAAACAGGACATCACCTTGTTCAGGAGAACGACCCATAAATCCAATTTGTTTTTCAATGCCAACTGTATATAAAAATGTTCAATCTCTTATATGGTTTATCACCTGAATCTGTATTACCTAACATACTGTCCCACAGCTTAGCAGTGTTGGCTCACTCTTAAAAAAAAACAGAAAAGAAAAGCTTTTTAAACCCACTGCATGCTACCAGACTGCAGACAGACAGAATTAGCAACCAGCTGATGGGCAGAGAGCAGCATGAAGTTGCCAAATCCCGATATTTCACACAGGAATTGGTGCATCTTAAAACTGGAAGTTTAAAAAAAATGGCAGACTGACTCTCCATAAAGGCTCATGTTGCTCTGAAGCTATTCAATGATTAAAACAAACAATTTTGTATGAATAAGTTCACTATAAAAACGGCAATGATATAATATGTGAGTACTAGATAGAATGCATCATAGAGACTCCAACCCACTCAAGTAACCCAACTTCAGTATTTCAGAGCTAAATAACACGATCACTGTGTTTTCATTTTAAAACTGAGCAGACAAACCAAACCCTGTTTAAATGCATGCTTTAGGAAAGACGCTGTGATCAAAACCAGTCATTCAAATGTCTGACTCCTCAGAGGTAAAAACATTTAAAAAAAAAAAAGTAATCCTCCACCATTTGATGCTATGCTCCACATTCACTGTGAGCAGGCCTCTTATTTCCACACTGTAAGCTTAATGGTATTCCACCTATCATTTAGGTCCAACAGTTGCTCAGACGTCAGCTCCTCAGTATGCTCAGACGGGTGTGGTGACAGTGTGGCTGTTTGATGTGGAAACTCAAGTCCCGTCCTTTTCCAGAGCAGGAGAACTCTGTGACAAGCGGGATTAGCTCATAATGAGTTCCCCGGGGAACCGAGGGAGGAAGTTTTGTTCAATACACTTATAACGATCTAATCTATACTCATCTATCATCGGCTTTCCTATCCGTTGCAATAAGCTTTTCCTCTCTTCTCTCTCCTGTCACTGCTGCACCGTAACACATGGTGTGTTCCAGCTGAAAAATCAGCATTTAAAAAAAAAAAAGTTTTTGAGAGACAGCTTAACACTCAGTCTCTCCGGCTGAAGCTGAAAACACTCGGATGTCTGGTTGGTTATATCATCAAGAAACTAATCTTACTGCCATGGGAAAACCCGGGATTCTGTGCGACTTCCATTTACAGTATTTTTATTTAAAAGACATCAGGATTAGAAAATACAGCCGTCTTATTTTTTTTCCCTTTGATTGTTTCACAGCACTGAAGAGAAGAAACAAATCCAAACACGGCTCTGTGAGTGACTTAAATGAGTTTGGACTTCACATGTGCATTAAACCAGCGGTCCCCAACCTTTTTTGCGCCACGGACCGGTTCATGCCCGACAATATTTTCACGGACCGGCCTTTAAGGTGTCGCGGATAAATACAACAAAATAAAACTAGTACCGGTACCGAAAAAAAGAAGATTTATTCATAACACACGTGAAAAGACCCAGGAAAACCGAGTTAACGATAAAAACGATAACAAAATAACACTGAAAACCGATAAAAACCCTGAAAACCATACATTTCACACCTGAGCCTCAACTCTCGCGGCCCGGTACCAAACGACTCACGGACCGGTACCGGTCCGAGGCCCGGGGGTTGGGGGCCGCTGCATTAGTGTATCTTCAAGGTTGTATCTTCAATAACTGCAGCACGGGATGAAGCAGAGCGAAACATGCTTTATTAAAAACACACAAACTCGAAGGATTCTGACGTAGTAGACAAAACTGGAATTCACGCTTCAGGACCAGCCCCATATTTGTCTGGTATCTGTTATAATTTAATTTAATTCAGTTTTATTTATGTAGCACCAAATCCCAACAACAGTTGCCTCAAGGCACTTTATACTGTAAGGTAAACACCTACAATAATACAGAGTTTAACAATGTAAGACTGTTAAACTTTCCCCCCCTTGAAAACCCTGAAAGCTGTCTTCTGAACTGAGTGGTTTCTGTCATAGAACAAAATGACTGAGTGTGCATCAGAAGTGAGCGGAAACTATTCTAATGATCGTCTAACCACGTCTTTATTAATACATACTGACGTGTCAACTTGTCATTAAGAATACAGAGGTTGTCAAATCTTAATGGGGGAAAAAGTTAAAATCCACTGAACAAGTTAGTAAACAGCTACTGGTAGCTTTCTAAGAGGGAAGCCAAGATACCATATAAATAGGTCCTGATGTCACCACCGGAGGGTATGTACATGCTGTCTACCAGGAGTGACTGCAAACCAATATCCTGATGGCAACTTCTATGGGTCACATGATGACATGATGATCTTTTGGGGTAGAATCATGAGCCACACTGCATCACAGTTTTTCCCCTTCATTTGAAAATAACAGAGTTGAACTCAAGTGATTCAATAATTGGTAGTGTGTATGATTACTGGTACACAAAGAATGTTGCTTTAACTCAAGGCTAAAGGTCCAAGTCAAAAATCTTTTATATGATTTTTATTAAGTTCTGACCTGAAGGGTTTTTGCCAACCTTTGTTACCATGGCAACATATTAAAAAAGAAGTAAGCCCAAGAGACAAAAAGATAGATGAACGTGTCATTTTAATTGTGCTACAACGCATGCACAGCTGTAGAACGGGTCACTTAATCTAGCAAAAAAAGCAGCTAGTTGGTGAGCAGTCACAGATCAACTGAGCTAAAACAGGACAGCAGGTCCTGGAGCTTGAGTCAAAAGTAGGACTCAAACAAATGCAAATATTGCTCTGTAATGGCAGGATGTGTCAATTGGAAAAAAGTCATTCGTTTTAAGGTGTGCTTTAAATTTAATTTTACTTGAGGATTATGTCTTTTAGTTTGTTCTGTGTGGGGCAAATCTTCCATTTGATTGGAGCTATAGCAGCCTGTCAGTTATTAATGGATGGGATCAGCACTCATTAATTTGCTCTGGCTATAGGAGCTGGCATTTAAGCCCAAACACTAACACACCTTTGCTGTTACCTGATCCTGTTGTGCAGGCTACGTTTACTGGAGAAGTGTCTCCTCTGCAGGGACATATGTATGCATATGCAAACACTTAGACCGCATGTATAAGGCGGGTGTGCGTGTGCATATGCAAACCCTCTTCTTCTTTTTTATACTAAGTTAATATACTGTGTTGTGTTGTTTGCTACGTTGTGATGTGTCATATCGTGTCGTGTTGTGTTATATGTAGTGCCGACGTAGGACAGTTTTTCCAATTTCATTGTACTACTGTACTATGTATGACTGTGCAATGACAATAAAGAGTTATCTTATCTTATCTTATCTTATCTTACCTATTGCACATAGCTTGTAGCAAGAATCTGACAATCGCATGTTACAACAGGACAATCAAAACAGCGGCCAGATCAAAGTCACGAAGACTGTCTCTAGGAAACTGATTATTAGACCGTTTATGTGGGCTTGAAAAAACACACACACACACACACACACACACACACACACACACACACACACACACACACACACACACACCATATATCCTCATTATTAGTGTTTAAGTTGTTCACAGGCGCCTTCTGACCTCTAGTCTTCTCGGGGCTCCCTTCATACTGCTGATGTAGATTATAGAGGCGTGTTTGTGTGTATTGCTGACTGGTTAGTCCACACCCTTGGTCATGCTGTTGAGCCTTTTAACAAGCCTGAGATAAAGCCCTGGGCATACCCTCAGACAGGGTGTGGATGGCTTAAACTGTTTGCGATTGTTTTGTTTGTTAATGAGACGCCAGGTGTGTTCAAACTACACTAGAAATATGGAAGTGAAACAAAAGCTGAATTTCAGAATCCAGCCCTCCACCCTCACCAGAAAAATGCACGCACTGTGTAGGAGTTAAAAATAATGTCACCAAATATCCAGCATAGATGCTGGGAGGCTGACGCCTCTTTGCCTGCGAGGAGGTCCTCTGTTTAACCAGCTCCGACTGTTGGGCTGTTGCTCCTTTTGTACTACATCACTTGATCTGGGGCTTGGCTAAGATCTCACTGGCTAGATTTTCTAATGCCTGGAAAAACAGAACAAAAAAAGGGGGTGCAGAGGTCTCCAATTACCCCACTTGAATTTCAATATGAGGAAATGTTCTCCAGTGATGCCAAAAAATTACTTGTCTCCCTGAGGGCTGGACGATATGTTTTCAAATCAGATGCGGGGAGGTTTGAAGTGTCATTACACGAATCCTTTTGTTCCGTATAGAGTTCACTTCTATCTCCTCTCACTCATGCAACCAAACCTCACTCTCCTTCTGCTGATCAAATAGAACTTCATCTCACAGCTGCATGTGGTGCAGCAGATGATAGAATTTGTTAATGTAAAATCACATTAAGAAGATACAAACAACAAAGGAAATATCATAAAGAATCTTACTATAACGACTGTAGTGTACGTATGACTGTCTCTGCCCCATCTCCTCCTTATTGGGTGGGCCTATCTGAATGAAACTTTGTCACACATACAGCAATTTTTAATTCTCCGTCTTTTTAAAATGGATTTCTTATAAATCCCAATTGTTTTGATTCTCATGTTCATCATCCCTCTGTGAATGCCATGTTATTCTATGTGGTCCGAAATGCGTGTCTGCGGTGGACGTTTGTTCAACTCACTGCTAAATGTGGGATGAAGAATTTGAAAAATTGCCGCTAGCAAAAGAAGTGGAGTCTGCCTCTGTGAGTTAATGCCTACTGCGATCATTGAAGGGAATACACACTAACCCTCACAGCCTTATTCAGTTATTTGACTTAGTGTTGCCATGTGATTCGTTGATTTAAATACTTGCGTTAAGGAGCAGTTGAACAGGTGTACCTAACCAAGCAGTGATGCTATTTTGTGGATGTGTATTTTTGGACAGTGTTCAGACTAGTTCCTACACCTGACCTTGTTTTTCCTCTCTCGTTCAGACCCTGTATTAAAACCAAGCTTCCTCTCTGCTGGTTTCTTTTTTACCTGTTGTGCCATGAGTTGACAGTCAACCTGAGCCACAGTCTCCCCCACTTCCCCTCACCTCCCTCACCTCGCTTGCTTCCCCTTTCAGTATTTCATTTGTCATTAACCACTTCTGTATCGCCGTGCGTCTGCTGCGGCTTCCCTTAATGGTTTCCATGGAGACCGAGAGACCGTGTCTAAGTGAGCAAGACCAGCTGATGAGAAGTGAACCTGGGGTCACAAAATTTTACTGGAACTGATGGTGTCTTGGCTGTTTTTGCACCACTAACCAAACAGAGCTGTGGTTTCAAGAGTCTAGACTGAGTCTGGCCAAAAACAGGAAACTCTGATTCAGTGCATGTATTGAACTGAGCAAGCACGATACAGAGACGCAGCCGGGCACTTTCTTTTATTCGAAAAGCGTGAAAGGGGTTGATAATTTTGGCTAGTGACCTAAAAGAAAACAGATACAAACCTCTCGTAGACAAGTGTAGATGGGACACACCAGCACCCTGAACGGCTCGCCGGAGCTCCTCATGGTACCAAACACTTCGCACAAGAAGGTGATGAAACCCAACCACCGCTCCACATCTGACTGCTGGAGCTCCTCGCGACAGGAAAAATCCCTCTGAGTGGAAAAAGGATGCTTGGTTAGTTTAGAAAACACACTGAAACATTCCCGGTTATCCAGCTTCAGTAGCTGTGTAGTACAAGTAGGCAGTGGGTAGGTAGGTGTTAAATTCATAAGTGAAGATGGTTAACCATCTTCCTGGCAGAACCATTAATCATTATTAACAACTTTTCCATCTCTCTAATGGGATTTTTTGGTAGGTGGCACATATATTAACCTTGTTCCTCAACGTACTTGAAGCCAAAAAGCAGCTTGAAAATGCATTAAAAAAATTCCCAAATTTCTTTTAACTGCCAGAAGTGGATGCGAGTGTGTTAATTTAGTTTGAAAGTGAAGTGTGGTGAACTGTGTGGTGCTGTTAAAGTGCCGGGGTTAATATGTGTTAATGCTTAATGTGCACTTGTAAAGATGTTATTCAGCAGATTAAAGTGAAACTTTATCAACAATCAGAGCCGCTCGCTCTGCTGCCTGTTGGGCTGCTGAACGGCTACACTAAAAGTCTGCCTGTGCACAAACAACGGAGACGTAAAGAGGTTTGGCAGGAAGCTCCGCCCATTTAAAAACAAGCGCAACACGCGCTCAAAATTAAACTAAAATGATTCAGCAAATTATCATATCATATTATAATATCAAAAGGTGTCAACAGTAATAGACAAAAAGGGGCCCCTGGGACTTCTGAGCTGTGTTAAATATTTCATTATGAGAAAGTCTGACTATGTTCAAGCAAAGCCACAGCAGACGCACAGTAATTCCACCCCATACTGAGATCCAGGGGCCTGAAAGCAGCATCATTAATTAAAGCTTTCATGAGCCCACTTATGACATTTAAAATGTTTTAAAGCAAAAAAAAAAAAAAAGTCAAAATGTCAAAGACAAGGGGGAAGGGGGGGCATGCTGGCTGGCTAGCTAGGAAGTGGATTTTAAAGTGAGGAATAAAAGAAAAGAAGGGACCTGACAGCTGAGATGAAGAGGGGGTGAATAAAAAAAAAAGGGGGGGGGGGGGGGGTGTAAAAGGATCAAGGCAAGATTCACTGCTGCTGGATTTGGGATAAAAACAAGTTTAGCATCTAAAGGAAGAGGTGGAAAAACACTAAAGCTCAAGGGAGGAGGAAAAAGAAGAGCGTAGGAGTACAGGGGGGGGGGGCATAGAAGCGGATGGGTTAACATTTAGTCCTTGCCGGCATCAAGGATGTGTTGTATGTCTACTTCTAGTTTGTCTGCTGCTCTCAGGAGTTTGCGAAGGGCGAAAGGAAAAGTTTGGCGGGTGAGAGATGCACTTGGGAACTATGCAGGATGAAGTAGTGAGGCAGTGGCCTGTGTCATTCTAGGTGAGGGGAGGGTGATAAGATGGGGCAGCTCTGGAATACAGAGCTCATGAGGGATGAGGAGGAAGGGGGAGTGAAGTATGCAACGGCGAAGGGGATGTTTTCACGGAGGGTGCGAGACTGGAACGGTGCAGTTAAGTGAAGACACGGAGAGGAAAAAGGGGGAACGGGTTTCTTTCTTCCCCCCTGGGTGTTTAGATTAGCTGCTGTGCCCACTGACATTTACGGCGTCTCACACACAAACACACACAGTGGGCTTCCACCTGAACGTTCTCAAAAAAGCAAAGCTTGAAAGTAGCTGCTGAAATGACAGATTATTATGTTAAAACAGGGGTAGGCAACTCCAGGCCTCGAGTGCCGGTGTCCTGGAGGTTTTAGATGTGTCCATGATCCATCACAGCTGATTTAAAGGGCTAAACGACTCCTCAGCATTTCTTGAAGTTCTCCAGAGGCCTGGTAATGAACTAATCATTTGATTCAGGTGTGTTAACCCAGGGTGCGATCTAAAACCTGCAGGACACCGACACTCGAGGCCTGGAGTTGCCTACCTCTGTGTTAAAACATAGAGTATAAAATATGATGTTTAATGCTCATTTAAACTTCTTGTTTACAATAACTCATGCATTTCAAGGCATAAAATGGCAGGTACAGTCAGGGGGATTCAAACATTAAAGCAATAGACTGGACAAAAGATTTTCTGGGTCATTATTGCTTCATCTGAAAATGCTGTTTTGGTTAATCAATTAAAAGTGTTTAGTCTATTCCCAAAATATATAAAAAATGATTCAGACTAGAGGTTTTGTTGCTCTACAAACAATTAAATATGAAACTGTTTTCTGCTTAATTTTTAATGATTAACTGCAAAAATGGTTTAGCTGGAAGCTCAACAGTGTGACATGGATTTAAAATATCTAAATTCAGATTTACCAGATTTATCATTTTGACCAGTTTATCATAGTTACTCATGTTCTCACAAACAGATTGGATACAATTGCCAATGCCACCCCATTCACTTGCAGACTTACTGACTGACTCCATCTGCCTTTTTTGATGCAACAACGTTGTTTTAAAAACACTAACTAACTGCAAGTGGTCACAGACCTCATCCCCATCTTCAAAGCAGCTATTTCAAAAGGCAACAGGCTCTCAAGTTCATTGCACATGGCTGCAAACACTGTTGTTTTTTTAAGAACAGTTTAGCACACAACGTTTTTTCAGTAAAAGTTACTATTTAAAAAAATCCCCCCCCCCCCAAAAAAAAAAAAATAAATAAATAAATTACACCTGCTTCAGTATTTAGAGAAAACATTAAGGAGCCAGGATAAGCTTTGGACGCCGTTGTTGCCGCCATCTCACCTGCAGCATGTTGAGCAGCAGCGATCTAAACTTGGTCCCCTCCACCATGAACAGCGCCATCTTGTCGCAGAGCCTCGCAGCTGTTGCCGCGAAGCTCCTGTCCGACACGGCCTTGGAGTAGATCGCTCCGACCACCTGAGCGAGGGTTTCCTCCGAACGGGCTGAGGACTGCGCCTCCTCCATGAAGGACGCCAGCTGTTGCTCTACTCCACTGCTGTTGCTCCTCATGCTGTTGAGAAGCGCCACTAGTCGGTCCATATTCCGTGATCCGGGGCCCGACTGCTGCACGCATGCTTCCTCCTGAGGGGAAAGACGGGATAATGCATGTAAGTGGTTGGTGAGGATAATGATATTAGATTCAGAGCACAGTAGATTTCAACACAAATCAGATGTTCCTACAGAGAAATAAATGTCAGCTAATCTGACACATGAGTTGCGATGAATGACAAAGCAAGTTGAGTTAATGAGAATGTTTAGGAAGTTTATACGTCATGTTTCTTTCCTTAGGGAACAGTTGCTCTAGTTAAAGTCCTGAATATGTGGACAGACATATTAAAGCTCATTTGTAGCTTAAATAGCAAATGCTTCAAAAATGGTACAGTTTCACAGTGATGCATTACTCTGACTAGTAATGATCTCTCATGTGAAATTAAACACCATTGAACTTTTCTGTTTTGGGTTTTTTCTGTTTTACTAAGTTCTCTCACAGCGGAGAAAAAGTCCTGGCTTCAGTGCCAGTCATTGTTACATTTCTTGTTGAAACACATCCCAATAACCTCTGACAGTTCCATGTTTGGGTACAGACACTTCTTGTACTGGGTTGACTGACTTGGTCAGTGGAAAAAGGGTCAGCAGTTAAGTTCAGTGACGTACACGGGCCACAGCTTTCAACATTTTCTTCTTTATAAGCTGTCATATGATGATTTTTTTTTTTTTTTTTTGCTGAAACATTCCTCTTCTATCATGCAATGTCCTTGACACTCCCACAGAAATTGTCACAGAAACTCTAATTTACATTCATAACCACTCAAGATTTTTCACATAGAGCACTATCTGGGGTGTCATTTTAAGTGGATAGCCACCCTGGCTCCGATTATTGCTATGTTGGCTCAGTAGACATAGAGTGAGCCAAGGCAGGTATGACTGATACTGTATTTCCAGTTTTCCTATATCCTTTTCCAATAACGTTCTGGTTCAAAGGCAAGTTTATAACTATGTTTATAATTAAGCTGATTAGAAAAAGAGAGATAAATCACAGGTATATCCATTTTTCTTACATTGAGCCTTTGTACCTATTAACTGTATTATTAACTGTATTGTTACACATTGTTTTCCATTGTTAACTGTCAATGCCACTGGGAAAAAAAGTGTAGGAGTATGAGTGAAAGGAGGGAAAAGAACAAAGCAGGCAGTGGGTTCGTTATCATTTAAAAGGTGGTGACTCATGGCACAATTATAATGTGTTTCCCTTGCTCAGCTACCATTCTAACAAAGCAGGGAAAGGGTTGCAGAGATGCACCTCCTAAACTGGTGACCAGAAATAGGACGGGCCCACCTGCCCCATCCCTCTCGCCACAGAGGAATCCTGGCAGAAACTGATGCGAGGAGGCCAGCATGAGCAGCAAGGTGGCCGTTTCATTTCACTCGATTTCAGGTGGCTCGAGTATTGGGGAAAAAAAAAAAGTAAAAAATTGAGTCTGATCTAGCGGGAGGCCCTGCTGCTGCTCGTATTAGATGAATAAATTCACCTTCCACCTGTTCCCTGCTCATCTCGCCGTGTGCACGCAGAGTTGTAGCAAAATATATGTGATTTAAAATCGTCTGCAATCAGACTACTGCCAAGCAACAGATTGTGTAGCCCTGCTGAAAGCGCGTGACTTGTAACCCAGTCAAGGTTTTGCAAAATGTTGCGAATACACCAGGTTTTGTCACCAGTTAGGAAAAAACGTTATTGCAAACAACGATGATGCAAACATTAGATGTATTTCTCGGTGCATCCCATCAACCAAAAGTTCCCTTCTAGACTGGTTTCACTGATTCACTGGCATCACAGAGGGTATATTTACTAATTCCTGCCTTGCTGCATCTTGGGAAGTCCCGTGTTGTCAAATCAATGGTCTCCTGGTGGTAATGAATTAGCTGTAAGGAGAAAAAAAAGGGGGGGTAGGGGGGCAGCTACAGTTGGCCAACTCATCAGTTTGGGGCACAGTGGAAAACATCAAAAACTGTTAAGCTAATGCTGGTTTAGTTCCTTCACCTCCTTAGTGAGAACATGTGCTCCCCTCCCTGCCAGTCTGGGTGTGTGTTTCAACCTGAATGCTGTAAAAATGAACAGACAAGCAAGGCAGGGAGGAAAGTGTTTCTCCATGTGTGTACATAATGACAGTGCACCCATGTTTTTGAACTTAATTAAGGTAATCATGAGAGCAAATGGTGTCGTGTGACTGTGTTTGTGTGTGTATATACACATCGGTTCTTGTTGCTTTAATACTGACTGACAGTCACTAAGCAGCTTTTCAGTACCTTGTCCTTTAGTCTCCTCCTCAGCCTCTCCTTTGACGACTGCAGAAGGCAGATTTTGGGCTGCTCCGACTGGCCCTCGCTTGCCTTTCCACTTTGCGGTGTGTTGGGAAATTCCTTGTAAGCCGTCAGATCGGCGAAAGCGGTCGTGTTTGCCGTCGAGTCAGATTTGGGTGACTCACTGAGACTCTTGCTGCTGCAGTCTAGAAGAGGTCTCATGTGCTCGTCACCCAGTTTTACATTCTCAGTCTCTTTGTCTTTGGTTGTTCTTGGGGGTACTCCTTTATCACCGGTAGTGTTTGTCTGTCCATGCCCCTGACCTTTCTGATTGTTGTGCCAACGCCGGTTCTGGCTGTATCCGTGATGTAAGGGCCCTCCTTGGCGCTGCCCATGTCCTCCTTGATATTGGCGTGGGGGTCGACCGGCACAAGTGTTTCTGTTATCTCCCTGTTCTGCTGAACTCTGCTGTTGCTGGTTTGGGGACTGCTGCTGGTTTTGATCCCTCTGCTGCTGCGGTGACTGAGGCTGGTTCTTCCCTCCTCCGCCACCTCCGCCGCCGTGAGGCCGCTGCTGTTTCCTGAAATGAGGGCAAGTTTTAGGTGCAGTGTAATGAAATGGCAGCCGCCTTATATCTTAAACGGCTCTGTGACACTGTGACGCACCTTCTCACAAAGATCAAACATTATTCTTGTGAGAACCTCTACACAAAAGCACTAACCCACCACTACTGAACTACATCTAGAAAATCAAAAGCCCAGTGCCTGCTTACATGTGGACGCACAGTGTGTCTGTGTTTTCCTGTCCTGCATTGCTATGTCCTTTTGCTGCACTGGCTCTGGGCTTGACAAGCCGCTGACATATGGTCCAAGGGATTAGTCACCCTGGCACTGAGAAGGCAACCTATTATTTGCCTCAGCCAGTGAACTAGCTCAAAGGGTAGCAGCAGCTAGCAAGCATTTGTTTAGATATACCTAACTGTATCCATGTAGGCAATTTAATGTTAATTTTTGACTGATGTGATCTGTAAATGAAGGAAATGAAATCAGTATGTTTAGCATATTGGTGTAGGTGGTTACAAACTTTACTTGCAAATGAACAGTAGCTAGTTGCCAAATATTATAAATTAGCATCTATACGGTTGTTTAACTATTGTACATGAACCCAGTAAAACGTATACAATGAAACGTCATGGTGGAGGGGTGGGGCGGCTGTAGCTCAGGAGGTACAGCGGGTCATCTACTAATCAGAAAGTCGGTGGTTTGATCCCTGGCTGCTCCCGTCTGCACGTCAAATATCCTTTGGCAACAGACTAAAACCAAGCTGCACTCAGATGTATCCTTTGGAGTATGAATGTTAGATAGAAAGCACTAGCGTTTAAAAAAACAAAACAAAAAAAGGATAAAAATTATGCTCGTGTGAATGAGGCAAGTTGTATAAAGCACTAAGAGTGTTCAGTTACAGTATAAAAGTGCTGCATAAGGACAATTTAAATAATAGCTTAAATCTGGAACGTCAAACTCATTTTGCGTACATGGTGGGTCACACCACTCACCTGTCTGTCCATGTATAGACGATTAACTACACATTGAATCGCTCAGATATTTCATGATATTATTTATTTATATTTAGTTTTTCTACACTTCTGTAGTTGAAAGAAATCTATCAGCGTGACTCTTTGGGCTTAAAATGTAGTTAATAAATGTGCAAAGTTACAGAACAGAAAGTTTTTGTTAATTCACAGAAAATGTCCTTTTTTAACTTTGAAACCATTGTTTTTTTTAAAAAAAAGCAATAAACCCCAGAAATATTTCTCTCACTGAATTTTTTTTAATCTATTACTTAAATACTTAAGTCGCATAAATGGCTGTGGAGGAGGTCTGTCAGCAGCAAACTCTGTAAAACCTACGAAGTTAAATGTCTAAAATTGACACCGTCCTTCTAATTTTTCAGAACCATCCAGTGGGCCAGATTGGAGTCTCTGTTGGGCCAATTCTGGCCCCCGGGCCGTGTTTGACACCCCTGACTTAAATGGTTCAATTAACTGGTAGTGGCACGCTGATAGGCATAGCCTGTTAAGTTACTAAATAAATTACAAAGCACAACAGACTTTATGTTGGATTTAAGGCTTAGTTGTCCAACATTTGCTGGATCAAGGTTGTCCTGTGAGGATCGGCTTTCTCTGTTTTAAAGCAATGTAAACTGAAATATTCATGGTTTGGGGAGAGAGTTTTGCGCATGATATTTAAGGAATTTTTTTCTACAAATAATTGATTCCATCAGTAATAAAAAAAACAATTAGCTTTTTTTCCTGTCTGGCAGCTCTCTCGGTAAAGGAGTGTTTGTGTGAACGTATTTATCGTTTTTGTGCGTGTGTTCATGTGGTTTATGTCTCGCCCGGCCTCCCTCCTCCACTCTCTGGGAGGTTGGAAGACAGTTCATCTTGTGAGTCTCCTCTGCCAAAGAGCCTACCTTCATCACTTCATAAAGATTCCGTCTCAGCCTGATCTGCGTTGGCCTGACGTGTTTGTAATCGCACTGCTAATTGAAGCGGTTCCCTCTGTAAAGAACGACAGCGCCTCTTTCACAGGAATGATTTTCTTTTGCATCAAAAAATTACCCTGTAACTTTTCCTGTATTTAAAAAAAATATATTTATTTTTTTAACCAGTGCTTTATTTTAATCACTAAATTATCTGGCTTATGGTCATTGTGAGCGACCAATTTAACAGTCCCCGCTTTGGTGTCCAAGTTATTTTTTACATTTTTGATTAGGCTGAGCTGTAAACAGATGGTCCTGCAGTTCTATTTTTGAGAGAGTTTACACCTGAGGGGTATTTACTGTAGGTTTAAGACTAAAGAATCAGATGCCTTACGGATTAGGACTTCAGTGCTAATGATGATGTTTAATTTGCTAAGCTGCTCACTGCAAGACAAGAGAGCTGAGGAATATGACACGTCTGTCTTTGACACACACACACACACACACACACACACACACACACACACACACACACACACACACACACACACACACACACATACTCTGATTTGATTCATTAGATATTTACAGTAGCTGTTAGTTCAGGCTCAACACTAATCCATTCTGATCTACTGGTGTTGGTGATGAGGGGTGAAAGTGAGAATGAAATAAAATGTAAATCATATTTAATGACTGTGAGCTCTGCGGTAGAGAGAGCGTTGCTCAGATTGACCGCCCATCAGTCATATTAATGCCAAAGAGATGTTTGCATTAGGGATGGGGCCACTGATGAAATTTCATCTCGCACTGTCTTGTTACTTGGAAACAGACCTGACTCTGGCGTGACCGAGCTTCTAATGAAATGAGAAATTACTTCTTTTTTTTGTCTGAGGATGATGAGTTTGGTAATATGAAGGTATTAACCGGTTTAAATTAGTGTTTGATGTTGCCTGGCGGGCTCCACCTCCTCATTATATGGAGCCATTTGTGTGTTTGATTGAAGGGGGGGGGGGGGGGGTGAGTACCACACCATTATCTGACCTCTGGGTGTCTTGAGTAGAATCAATCAAATGCACTTTCCACCGTTTTGTACTCAGGTCTTGTTCTGAGCATCTTTCTTATGTTGTCACTAACCTGGCGCAGACTTGACGCTTTCCCCCTGGGCCAGTAGGCAGAAGTACGGTTAACTGGTCTCGGGTGAACTGATCAAATGCTCTACAGACAAGAGAGATGGGGATGCCACAGTGCAGGTGATTGGAAGGATGGATGAAGAGTTGAGTACAGTGGCAGCAGTTTGTAGAAAACAGCAGGGGGGATTTAATGGAGAGCGTAAAAGGAGGAAACGGAAGGTTTTAAGAGAAGGAAAAGCAAAGCGGCAAAGAGGGAAACAAACAAAAACTACAGGTTGATAATGGTCATAAAATCAACAGGCACAAAACTACAGGAAGAATGCTAAGGTAACTAAAAAGGTGAAATTAATGGCCAGACATGATCATTGGAGGAGGCAGGATGCTGATGATCAATCACGACTGTTGCCGTGCACGGTTATGTGGATGGAGAATTCATGGAACCACCGGCTGACCCAGACTGGACGATTGATCGGCCCAGGGGAAAGACGCCCGGAGGCCAGACGAGTCAATAACGGGGCCAAAGCTTCATAAAGAACACAACACGCTGGCCTAATGGACTGTGGGGAGATGGGTTTCGACTGCTTGACTGAATATTTGCATTGCTAAGTCTTGAGATTTAAAAGTCCAAAGCATATTGAGCGTGTGTGCATACATGCATGCAGAGCTTTTATTGATTACACTCAGTAAAGCAGGCGTTTCATGGTGGGTGCAGAAGAAGCAGCAGACCTCTTTCAGATGTCTGTCACACACCATTTTCTGTATAATGCATTCTATGTTGATGATTTTTTTTAAAAATAATTTTGCAGTTTCCATCACTCTAAATTTGAGAATCACTCACATTAAATAATTTTGACTATTTAGTTAACAAAACAAAAGGAAAACCCTCAAAATATTGGCTATGGTTAATAGGAGGGTTATCAATTATTCAGTATGGCTCATTTACCTGATGTTGGCTTAAAATGACATGTCATATACACTCACAGGTCACTTTATTATTTAAAACTTGCTAGTATTGGGTGTAACCCCTTTTGCATTTTCCCTTAATTCTTTATGACACAGATTCAATAAGTTGCTGGAAACATTCCTCAGAGACTTTGGCTCATATTGGCATGACGGCATCACACAGTTGCTGGAGTCTGTGCATGCCATCTGAGTGCAGTGAACTCATTGTCATTTTCAGGAAACCAGTTTGAGATGATTTCATGTGATTGGCTGATTAGATATTTGCGTCGAGCGTGTGGCCGGTGAGTGTGTGCATACACGCGATAAAACAGGTGCTATAAATAATCGCAGTCGTTTTGTAATGACAGCTCTTCAAAGACATCGCCAAGTGCCACACAATGCATTTACTTCACAGGCTTAATGAGTCACTGAGCGGGGATAAGCCCTGATATGAAATCGTGAGTTCAGCAGGGCACATAAGGCTCGTACTAGAACTGAGATGTATAAAAACGGAACCAGGCCTACTTTCATCTTCATAAATCTAACAGAAAGTGTGCATTTCTGGTTTTCTCTTTTTGTATTTTTTTGTTGGTGCACAATTTCATGCCTCTGGCCCCAGATGTTTACTCATATTTGAGAGCATAAAAATCATAAAGATAGCGGAACTGTTAGTCATTGCGGTGACATTTAGTCCCACACAAACTGTTTTTAAATCGTTTCAACTCTCAGTTCAACAGCTCCAATGACACTTAACAGGTTTCAGCTATGATGTGTTGTAGATTAGTGTTTGTTGTTTGTTTAGTCATGAGTACAGTTAAAGTGATGCTGTGGAGAAAGTGCACTTCTTCCAACAAAGACAAAATTAAGTCAATATGTGTAAAAAGCTTCTTGTTAATTAATAGAATGGGGTTTTTTTTAAAGAAAGACTTTAAGGTATGATGAAGAAAGGATCTGCTATGCTCTTTCTTTGCCCCCTTTTTCTGTTTTGAAGCAGAAAGCGGTAAGCAGCACATTCCAGTAAATCACAACTAATTTCAGCCCTGCTTGACGTGCCTACTAAAGTAGAAACACATGCACTACCTCCCCTTTCTTTTCCTTCCTGCCACAGCCAGCCTACACTTTTCCTTTACTCAATCTCTCAGTCCCACTCTGTTTCTCTTTCTTGAGCTTTGTTCAGCGCAGCCTGCATGCCTCGGACAAATAGTCAAATGATCAATAGTTATTTCCATATTTCAACATCTTCTGCTTTTAGCACGTTTGCTCATGTTTTTTTTCTCCTTCTCCTACCTCAGCTGTGTTGAGACATTAGACAAAATAAATCACTAAATACAACGTTTGCATTTACAGTGACTGCTGGTGTTTAGTTGCACAATTACAGGAAAAGATTAGCATGTTTTACAAAGAAACAAATGTGGTAAATGCATTTGATGAGCAGACATGTTAAGCTTTATAAAGACCTTTCACTTTGTTAACTGGCTTTGCTTACTAACCACATGTCGGTAGAAAGGCTTTTAGCTTTGTAATAGGTAGCTCTGTTGGCATGACCCAATCATATCACTTTTTTTTTCATTCTCCTGACCCTCTACATATAAAATCTGCACCTACTTTTAGCCATTCCACTTTAACTCTACTCCACACTCTTCTTCTCTCAACTCCCAGCTTTTCTTTTTCATTAATAATTGTATTGTTTAAAAAAAATAATAATTTGCTTTCATGTTTGGCTTGTGAGAACAATCACGGCTTTTTCCTTTTTGCTCCCTGCTTTTCCAGCTCTACTGATCCCCATTTCATGTCCGCCCAGCTTTTTATCCTCTGCCTCATCCCTCATTTGACATGTTTCATCCTTAGCTTCATTTTGCTTTCTGTGTGATGCTTCTTTTTAGTGTAAAGCAGTTGTTTACTGAGGACCAGGGGGAAAATATGGAGTTAAACTACAGTGAATTAAGATGATTTATGAGGGGCGAAAGAAACCATAGTTTATCATTCATTTTTAATCAACTTCCGAAGAAGGTCAGGCCAAAAAAGATTTACAGACAGTTTAGTTCCCAGTAACACAACCGGGTCAGCAACCCTCGGTCACTAGGGGAAAGACCCCTGACAACGATAGGTCGTTAGGGAAAAATGTGTCTGGTTGGTGAGTAGTATGCAGAGGTTGCCAGCTGTCACTAGGTAAAATTGATAGCAAAGAGGCATAAGTGCTGCCCTCAAAAGCTCTTTGTGATTGCTTTGGTTATTAGCAGATTCCCGTAATCACCTGTAATCTGCATGGAAGATGTTGACTTGTCTGCAAACGCCCCCCACTTACTCAGCTAGTGGTAGGGAAACTGTGAAAAGGGGAGTGTACTTCTTTCCCTATCAACTAGATGTTTCCAGAGGGCTGCCTCTAGGCCTGTGTGACTGTGATGCCTTAGGGTGGTAGCTAGCATCACTGGCATCAGACCCATAGTAGCATGATAGGATCGATACTTTGTATGGAAAGTGAAAATCACAGTGGTTTAGTGGTCACAAAAATGTGTTCAGAATTGAAGGTAATTCATCTCATACAGTATGATACCCTGGTCTCCCTTACACAAGCTGCCTTTGCAGGTTAAAAATATCAGTATTGGTAATACTGGCCATGTATTGATAATGGTATTGGATCAATACCAAAATTTGATTGCACAGCACTAGTGGTAGCCTGGTGGCACCTTTGACAGCATGCACTCATCACTGAAAGAAATTTATGGTTTGAAAATGTGAATACACTTCCAGAGTCCACCATCAACAAGTCATTCAGCAGAAACCTGTTTGCCAAGTAATTCATTGTGGTTAAATGTAAATGAATGTAAATTTAACAGAAGGTTGTGACAAGGTTTTCTTGTCAAGATCCCTCTTCGCGTTTAATGTTATTCCTTTTCAGTTGGATTCAGGCGCAGATGGCTGAATGCAAATGTTGGCGGCAGATTCAAATTTATGAGACGAGAGTTGTGTAAATTCCTGACAATTGTGCATAAACCAGACACAGGCCAGCAGTTTCTCTATGTAAAACTTCCCCTAACATGTAAGCTGTAAGACTGCCTGGGAGCAGAGTGCACGAGAAAACAGGATGGTCTTGTGTTAATATTTCCCATTTAAAAACAAATAGACCAAAACCCAAGCAAACTGATGTTGGTCCATATTTTTGTTCTTTTCTTTCTGCCAAGCCTTCGCTGCTGCGGCCATCAAACATAAATACAAAAGCTCTGGACAAAAGTAATTATCCTCTGAGCTTAAAAACAAGGATAAAAGTGCTTTTTTTCCATTTGAATTAGAGACAATTTCCTCTTTTTAAACCACAAATACAATCACAATATTTTCTCTTCGCTGGTCGCTTAGCAACTGAAGAACAGTTTTCCAGTGACATCAGGGCAGAGAGTGAGAGAGAGAGCGATTTTTTTTTTTCTTTTCTTCTTTTAAGGACCTGGTTTCAATGAAGTCAGACTTGGGTGAAATTGGATTTCATTGTATACAATTAAAGTAGATGTGCCAGTGTGAAACCTAGTTTGGACTTGAGATTACTTGAACATTGTAGGCACAAAAACGAGTGACTAAAAAGCTGGCACTTTTTTATTATAGAGACCTAATCAACTTGAAAATGGAGGAGAAACTTGTCTCCTCCGTGCATTTTCTTTATTCCCCATCTGCAGTGGAGTGTGGAACCTGCATTACTGTCTCAACTTTTCTTTGGATGGGGAGAGATGTCAGGGCTATGGGCCTGACTGCACTGACACCAACACAGAAAAATGTTTCCTCTTACTGAGGTAGGTGTGTGTGTGTGTGTGTAGGCTTACCGTCGGTCGTTCCTCCTGCGTCGGAAGAGCTTTTTGGTGTGTGCAATCTCAGCCTCGTTAGGAAGGGGTGGGAAGACCTGTAACAAGACAAATCACAGAGTAAGAGTAAGCATCGCTGCTTTCAAAACTAGCATAAAGAATATACACATGACTTCAACAATAATCCATTAAAACACACTTGAGTTGCTAGTATGTGCACAAATGTCTACAGCTACAGTTAGAACTGTCCTTGATGATGATTTTGATTTTAAGAGAGTGAAGAGTGTTGAACATCTTGTTCCTTTCCACAGGATGACTAAAGTACTGCTACAAGAATTCTCACAGTAATAGTTGACCAACAATTTTTATTCAGGCTTGTGTGACTGCTGGAACTTTTTCCACAGTACTTGTAAGTCATGGAGGAAGTCCCCCCCCACGTTTGTGCTTGTGATACTTCTGAAATGAGGAAGTATCGAAGTTCATAGAAACCTGTTTTCAGGATCTTTTTCAAACTGTCCTTCAAGGTACATACTCACTAGCACATAAGACACAAGCATATTTTTTTCACAAGACCAGCGCCCATTTTTAAAAATCTCAGTACCGCATCAGCTGTGCAAACAACTTCTGGTTTTAAAATTGAACAAAATTGGGGGAAAATGGACCGGGAGTGGAGCCTATATGTGCTGGAGGAAATACACTGAAAATTTCATTCATGAAATGAAGCTCGCAATTTTCTCTCAGCCTGATACTTGAAGTATTCACAGAGATGGTGATGTAGGAAGAAAATAAAGAAACAGGATTAGAAGAAAGAAAAAGACCACACTCATGCTGTGTGTGAAAAGCTAGGCTGTGAGTCTGTGCCACAAAAAGCATTTCAGGTAGGCAGCTCCGCACTGTAAAATGGCAGCTCTCTTACCCTTGGAAGGGCCATAGCCATGGGACTTAAAGGCCTCTTAGCATCTGTTGGTTCATCAGCAACCAATCTAAATTTAGGGTTGGGTTTTGTTTTAGCCACATGCTAAATAGGGACTATTTTAGAAACTAGAATATGCTACATTTCAAATGAAGTGTCACATTTTGGCATAAATATTTTTCTGTTAAAAGCTTTTCTATTTAGGTGTTACAAATAGGAGAACATCCATCGATCTTGTCACAGATGGCTAACACAGACAACCATTCACGCTCACATTTACACCTACAGCCAATCACCAGTTAACCTTGTTTGCATGTTTTTGGACTGTGGGAGGAAGCTGAAATACGCTGAGAGAACCCACACAGGCACAGGGAGAACATGCAAACTGCACTCAGAAAGGCACCAGTCCACCATTTGATTCAAACCCACTTACTGTGAGGCCACAATGCTTATCACTGTACAACTGTGCTGCCCCAAGAAGAAGAATAAAAAGAAAAAATATCCTAATATCCTGTTGGACATTAAGAGTATATAACATACACACTCTATTGGCGATATCTTCTATCCTGTCATTGCTGCTGTTGTTCCTTTGCCAACCACCAGCTCGCCCAAACCGGCTGTGGTGTATTACTGCCCTTCCCCGAGCCTGGTTCTGTTGACGATTTCTTCCTGTTAAAATGGGTTTTTTCCTTCCCACTGTCGCCACTGGTGCTTGCTCATTAGAGGAGGTCTGATTGTTGAGGTTTTCTCTCTAGTGCTGTATGGTCTTTACCTTATAATGCAAAGAGTCCTGATGAGACCGTTGTTATAATTTGGTGCTATATGAGTAACCTAAAACTGAACTGAATAGCTGTTGCATCACTGTAGAGTTCTCATTGGCCATGCAAATAAAAACAGAAAAAAAAAATCCCTTTAAGGCATAAGCCATCTCTCTTCGGAGCTCCCTGCTGGGCAGTGATCCTCAGGGAGTTCCTGGAACTGTTTGATCCACCTATAGTATGTAGAATTGTCCTTGAAGATCTCTTTGATCGGCTGCTTCAAACAAGGATTTCAAACATCCTTTTCATTTCCAAAGGATGACTGAACTATTACCACAGTAATAGCTGAGTGAGAGTTATTGATTGCGATTAGTTTTTCGCAGGCATGACTTTGACAAACTGTACAGTAATAGGATGGCTATGGCGAAAATCCACTGCCTCATGTCATTCACTGCAAACAGACACACTCAGTAATTTACTCAATAATGACCAGTACATTGTGTGTGTGTGTGTGTGTGTGTGTGTGTGTGTGTGTGTGTGTGTGTGTGTGTGTGTGTGTGTGTGTGTGTGTGTGTGTGTGTGTGTTTATGCACTCTGGAATCATTAGAAGTTGAGCACCAGCAATCATCATACAAATGTATTAAAAAGAAGCCAAGTGTCTAAAACTGCATAAAAATGGATAAGAGAGAGACAAAAGCTATTATAAGCCTCTTTTTTTATTGTACCAATAACTGAACCCAAATATGTTCTGTTTAAAATGTGATAGGAAAGAGGAAAGCAGGATATCCTCACTTTTGTGCAGGTGAAAACAGCAGAGATATGAAAACAAACAATAATTCATTGAGGGACGAGGAACAGTTATTAATGTTCTTTAGTTTAAATCAAGACTTAACACTTCCCAGGGTTTTAATAAATAGCACAAGGTGCCCTGCATTGGAAGCGACAAAGTATAATCAAACAAATAAGAAACATGTATGTTTTTACAGTTAGTTCTAACATGGATATTTCCAATGCACACTGTGTTGGATGTCTTACTTACACAGTTCACTTCTTGTGAAAAGGACATAAGACTGTCTGCCATCCATTAAACATCAGCCCTGTCAGTCAAACATCATCATTATGCGCTGTTACCATGGTTACAGGCAGGACTAGCACATGCAGTGTGCAATAAGAGTGAGTGCAGGAGGCTTGGTACTCCTGGTTTCAGGTCTCCCACCCTCATTTTCAAGTACATTGTGTGACACACACACACACACACACACACACACACACACACACACACACACACACACACACACACACACACACTTTCGAATTTCTGTGTCCCAGGTGTTGTATGTTTTTTTTCCTTACAGGTGCAGCAGTTGGCGACACGTTGTGTATTTCTATTTGTACTCTATCCTGTCCTGCCTTAGACATTGACATAATGTATACCACATATAATATAATAACTTTAAATACAATGACCAGAAATGAAGAAATAGTCAGATAAACCCTGAACAAGAGGAGCCTAATCAGAATTTATAGAGCTGAACCTGGCTCGTTTGGCACAACAGTGCATTCGGATCATAATTCTGATTGCAAAAGCTACCAGACAGGACAGGATTTAAAAAAAAGGTGCATGAGGCAGAGTGCTGTGCAGTCTTTGGTCGATGCTGTATAATACTGTATCATCATTTTCTTCTTCTACATAAAAGAATGACAAAAAATACGGTCGATATTAAATCTCAAAGATTTTTTTGTCTCATGACTTGATAATATCGACCGTATAATGACAATAATGCCTTTTGATAATGATCACATGAGCACTTTTAATATTTTGTTCCCATTTTTTTTAGTTTACCTTGACATGAAACAGGACTCTTAGACTTTTTAATTCAATGCAAAATAACTAAAATATCAGTACATTTCTGCCGTTATTTTAATGTTAGGAATACATTTAACGAATCATCCATTTACACAATAGATCATAAACAGCCTGAGACGTCGAGAAGTTAGAACAATTTAAGAATTGGTCTCAATTGTTGTTGTTGTTTTTTTTTTTTTTTTTATTCAGTCTGCTGTCATTATAATGACATGCACCAGCATGGCTCCTTGGCTTGCTTTGGTAAGACTGCCGTAAAACTGATAATGACTCATACCTGCGGTTTGGATGAATTTAAATGTTCAGACAACCACGTGTGACATGATGCATTCTTAACAACTTCTAACACAATACGTTCTAGTGCACAAAACAAAAAAAAACATCCTCCCCTGTAGTTTTTTTTTGGCACACTGCGAAGTGATCCAGTCAGTGCACTAGACTGGATACCCTGGCAAGCCAATTCTGGTTGGTATATGTATGACCACTCTGGTTTAGAAGTAACACGAGAGAGAACTTTTTAGAGCTCCAAGCTTTGGTTTCCATATATTACAGAAGAGTGAGATAAAGTGAAAAGAAAACTGTGTTACAAAAAATGTTTGTCAGCGGTTCTTTAGTCCTGTAATGACTTATGCCAGCCTTTCATAAACTTCCTCCAAGGACTGTGAGTACACACAGAGTACAGAACATACCTGTACAGCATCGCACTGCAAACTCAGACATCATCTAAAAACACTCAGAAGAAAAACTGAAGAGCCCAAAATTATTATAGTTGAATTCTGATGGAAATCTGAGATGCAAAGAGTCTGGAAATGTAAATAAACACATGCTTTTAGCCTCTAACAAACTAACCCATATTATAGACTCTGCCTTTGTTCCCTCATAATTTAACTCTTCTTACCACTGGAATGATCTGAGAGGGAGGAAAACGGAGAAACTGTTGCATGTTTAGCTACTGTAGTTCTCCTCTAGGATATCATTAGCTATAATTCTGCCCTCAAATGGTAACCAGATGACAGTGAGTGCACGCGCGCACACACACACACCCCACCACCACCACATATTTCTTAAACTCTCTACTTGCTGCATTTCCTATTGCTAGTTAGATCTCATTAGAAAGCGCTATTAATAGAAAAATAGAAAAAAATGTGAGTAGTTTCTATCAGATAAGAGAGGCGTGATCGAGAGACAGGAAACGAGAAATGTAGAATTGCCTCTCAAGCAGCTGCATGTGTGAATATGCTATCTGCAGGTAGCAGCCAGTTTAAGGCAGATAAAAGTGAGGACCCATACTGTCCTGGTCCCCAGCCAGAAGACCTCTCACCTCGAGGCAGGCCGTGCTAGCCCTGTGGACGTGACAAGGATGGAGGGGAGGGACTGCCTGCGCAAGAGCTGATAGAAAATGAGACTGATTTTTATCTGTGGATCTGATCACATCTGTATGTTTTTTAAAACAAATGTAGCTCTTCAAAGATTACGATACACTGGTGGAGATGAATGACGAGCTGTGCTACAAAAAATGACGAAAGAAGGATTAACCCCTTTCATCACCACTGTCAATAGTCTTTTATTCAAACTCTTAATTTTATCGTCCATTGAACAATTAGGGCTAATAATGAGGATTCAGACTCATGACAGCTAAATTTGAGGAATATTTTTAATTTGGATTTTATATGCTTGAAGTAGTCGGCAATAAAGGGGCTGGCAGTGATGAGGGCTCGAGTCCTGCTAATGTGAAGGCAGAGCTTCCTTTTAAAACATTCATCACTTGTTTTAACCGAAGCCTTAACAAGCCAGAGCTGGCACAACACACGCATTTTAATAGCTAACAATGATCGTTCCTGCAGTCTTCAGTTTTAGACTTCAGTTGTGGATATGCATGTGTAGTACGCAGCCTTATTTTGTAGAAAAGTAAACAGCATGGTGATGTAAACCATCAAACTCAAGTTTTTCCAAGTTTAAAACAACATCGAGTCTCAGATGTCAAACAGCGTGCCAACAGCTGAAATATAAATCAGCTTGAATTTTACAGGCCTGACTGTGGTGTCTCTTTTATGCGTGTATTGTGTTTTGCGGTTGGGTGTTGCGCATCCGCCTTCAGGGGAAGTCTGGTCCTGTAGCATGCCAAGGACATTCACAGGTTAGCACATAAATCACAGTAAATAATTCACTCTGGAGTTGGGTTGTGAACTCTTTGTCATCATTAGCATCTTGGAATTTTCTTTAGACACAGGCTGACATGGTTACAGGACTGCCTAAAACAACCACGCAGATTCCTTCAGACTGTTACCTTCAGGTGTTCATCTGCACCAGGAGCAGTCTGAAACATGAGCAGCACCTCTGCCACGCATTTGTTCTGACTTTGGCACACAGTAGTCATTAATTATAGTTAGTGGATAGTGCTTGTTTTTTTTCCATCCAGCTCAATTATAAATTGAAAAAAAAAAAGGAAAACCTGTTTAGAAACCTATTTTGTTTAGGTACCAGTGAAACATGGGATGCTATTATAGCTCTCATGTCCTGCATCATTCCCCCTTGCTAATACTTTCCTGTCGACATTCCTGTCAATGTTAGTAATAGAGGTAAAAAAAAGAAAAAAAGATCAACCTATCTAAAATTGAACTACACATACTGGAGTTTTGATGTTAGCATTTTAGCTGCCACCATATTATTTTGTCATTTTGGAGCCAGAAGCTGCCATATTTGGATGAAAGTGTGGAGTGTTATTAGCTATTAGCTAGTTATTAGCTAATGGTAGCAAGCTAGCAAAGTTTAAAGTCAAAGCTCGCAGATGTCCAGATAATTAGTGCTTAATAACACGCTAAACAACTACTAGCATTTCATGTAGCTGAAATAAAGTGCAAAGTCAGTTAATATGTTAAAAAAAAACGAGTTTAGGGGCTACCTTACAAAATAAAACGCCTTGAGGCAATTGTTGTTGTGTTTTGGTGCTGTATGGATAAAACTGAATTGAATTGAACTGAAAATTCCAAAAACGTGACTGTAAAATGTGACTATAAATTTTGAACTTTGAACAATATTTTCATGCGTTTTACATCTTTTCCTATTGATAAAGACTCTCCTTATACTACACAAAAGTAATTAAGTAACAGATAAATAATTAAATGACAGAAAAGTGTCTGTTTTTAAACTGTCTGCTATATAAAAATGTCAGTTTCTCCAATTTCACACATTTATCATGCAGTTTCACTGGTCTGGCCCCACTAATACTTAGTAGCATTTGAGAGGATTCAGTTTTTCTAAAGAGTTGCCTAAACAGTCACGTACCAGGTCAAATGCCATTGTTGATCCATTCATAACAATTATGAGTATGGAAGGAGTATAAGTTGCAAGGAAGGAAAGTAAGGAAATGAGAAATGTTAACAGGGTGGAAATGTGGAGAATGGAAATGGAGAATAAAGATTATAGAACTTTGTCTGCTATAGCATAGAAAATGAAATGCATGTCTTCCTTTCCCTTCTGCTTTGTAACAATTCTGGTATGATGCTTATTGAGTCGCTCCATTGTTTCTCTTAGTTTATTTATGTTGCAAGGGCTTTCAGCCAAAAGCAATAAATTTAAAGCTGACCCAAGGGTGGCATTACAGGACAGGTTGTTGAGAGCAAAAGCCGCTGTCAATACAAGACAGCAGGCACGTAAAATGAAAATACAAAAACGTTCCTCAACGTTTCATTCACAGGCCAAACCAAACAAATAACGCTCCTTTCTGTGTCTGTAAGGAAATTAGAGTTGGAAGTTTTTGTCTTTTGTCTTTTGTGGGGTGGGGGGTAGATTTTAAACAGTTTCTTTGTTTAACTTTGTTACTAGCAGGCTTAAAAACTACATCAGATGAACATTATCTGAGTCATATGCTTAAGAAATAGGAGAACCGAGAGATGCATCTGGCTCTTCAGTTCATCCATCTACTGTTTGCCAAAGCCTCAACAGAAATGGTCTCAGTGGAAGGGTGGCTGTCCAGAAGCCATTGTTAAGAAAGAGAAACAAGAACTGGACTGAGAATCAGCAGCTATGCTGATGGAGTCATGTATCCAACTTGGGGTTGTGTTTCAGGCAGTGATGTTGGGGATCTCATCAAAAGATGGAGTTCACCAAGAAAATTACAGTAAGTATTATGACAATTATCCCAAACATTGGTAAAAGCACACCAGGATTGGCCTCCCCAGAGCCCAGACCTCAACAATATTAAGCAGTGTGGGATCACCTTGACAAAAGGAACAAAAGGCAGCCAACATCCAAAGAAGAGCTTTGAAGAATAAAGGAGGCCATACCAAATTTTGACTTTCAAGTTAGCTAAAATTGTACAAACTGTTTTGTCCTATTTACTGTATTTCCATGTATCCTTTCATAGGAAAATTAGGATTTACTGAAACATATGTAAGTATAAAGAAATATAGGGTGACTTTTGCACAGTACTATATGAAATTTTACACACAGTGTGACTTTTACAGCACTAAGTGATTTCATTTTATAAATTATTCACGAAAAGCAAACTATTAGCACTCTTATTACTTTAACTTACTAACTTTATATGATGAAAGATGGCATTTCTACCGTTAGATTTAAGTAGCAGGAAGAGATAAATTAGCAGTAACATGCTGATCCTGGATCTTTTTTATCGGACCATCTTGTCACGCTAGTATTCAGAATCTATAAAACCCCTCTAGTACAGGATTTCCTTCATGTTTCATGATACGCATTGCCTTTCATGTAACTTAGTCTGTAGCTGATGCATGCTAACAGTACAGACAGAGGAGATTTAGAGCTGCCACGGTCGTGTATACAGGATGATCTGTGATAAGAGGCAAAGATGTGAGGTCCTGACATTCATGTCTCATTTAATAAGTGATCAGAGGCCAGCGCCACAGATGCTGAGACAGGTACATCAAAGAACTCAGGGGTCTTGCTACTGGAGGATATGGAGAACACTGCAGGATCAAAGTGTCGGAGACTGAAAAAGGGAGAAAAACTGTAGTACCCTATAGAAATTAACTGCTGCTGCAGCGGGTTTTAAGTGCATATAGCTGTGCTCTTGGCAGCTCTCAGAATAATGAAAAAAGGCTTCAATCATATGTTCTCTCTACATCCCAATACTCTGTGTGTGTGTCTGTGTGATGTTTCTTTTAGTATATTTATAAAGACCTGCAAATAGCATATATACATTTTTATGAAGACATTTTGCTGCTTCTTACAGTGAAACTTTACAATCCGTAATCACAAACTTAAGATTACCTCATTCCTTAGGAATAAGCGCACAGGAATGCAATTTATTATGATTAAAGTGCAGGTATGGCATTTTTAAGTCTGTCTTAAAACAACACTGCCTTTATGAGTGGACTTCTGCTGTGTATAAGAATATGGTTGGTGTCTGCGTTTATCCAGGATGATCTGAAAGTAACAAGCATTAGATGAAAGCTCTCCCTAGACTTACCCCGAGGAAACCTTTAAAGGCCACGTTACCGCTAATTGGCTGAGCCTATTTCTCAGAGGACCACAGTAGGACAAAAAATTCTGACGTAAAACAGCAAGCTGTCAAAAGAGCCACATGTCTGATGATTGTGAGCTCAATTGCAAAGATTACTACACATACTGACACGCTTGATTCATCAGAGCCTATTGTGAGCAGCTGCCGAGGGGGTAGGTGCGTCCAAAAAAAGACATAATGCGTTAATCACGAGAAACTAAAGGTGCGTGGCAATGTAAGTATTATAGTATTGCTTCGACAAACACACACACACACACACACACACACACACACACACACACACACAAATCATTAAAACTTTGGCAATTCTCTTTATACTAGAGCCCAACTAATTTTTACGGCCCATACTGATAACAATAGTTAATAATTAAGAATCTGATACATCAAGTTGTATATTTTTTTCTTTCAAACACAAACAGATTTCTCTACCATTTGTTACATGAGTCCTTATTGGACTGGATTATTTATTTACACTCTGCCTGACTCTGATTAGCTCAGCTAGTCCGCAGGTATGTTAATGACCTAAATACTTTGCAGACTGCCCTCTGGTGGATAAACTATGCAAGCTCAACATTCAAAACATGGATAAAGTGCATTTCCCCCTTCTAAACTTGAAATTTTAAAGTTTTATTTATTAGCAATTATAAATGTTTATACTAATAGATTGGCAAATAGCTAATATTGACTGACATATCAGCCTAACTAAGTGTCTACAAGAAAGTATGCATCTTCTAAAGTTCAACAAGCAAACATATTCAGTGAAGACTGTACTAAGTACACTTGTGAAGCTTTGGGAATTCCTGTCAAATTACTTCTCGGAGAAAGGTCTCTATGAAGAGTAGGAATAATTACTGTGACAAAAACCTAAACTCATGGAGAGTGTGCTACACCGTTTCTTTAAAAAAAGACCATAAAATTTGATTAAAAGGGATTAAAATCAATGAACCAATTAATTTTTGGCGTTCCACTACGATATATTTTATGCTTTTGCATACACCACTCCATATTCTTTCTGCCACTCATATGTGATAAAACAGGTCAAGTCACTGGTGACGTATTGAATACCTCTGTGTGAGTGGTCATACATTTCCCATGGTATTGTGCTTTCATGCATGCGTGTAAGCATGGCTCCAGTCTTTCTCCCAAGCCAGAGCCCAGAGCAGAACAGAGTACAATGATGATTAATCCAGTATGTGTGCGGTTAATAGAGTGTAGGAGCCAATCGGTAGTAGGACCAGAGACAATAGCAGGAAGTAACCACGTGAAGGGGGGCTGCCGGTCACCATGACCCTATGGATATTGTTCTGCTGCCTACCAAGATTTGAAGGATGGAGGGGACGAGTGAAGGACACCATAAGGAGGGTGGAGGCAGAGCATAAGGGTAGTGGTCATAAGTAGGAAAAGGCAAACTGGAGGAAACAAAGCGAGAAGAGGTAACAGATAGTAAAAATGCCATGAAGGAGACAGGTTTAAGGTTAGCTTAAGTTAAAACTACAGGAAAGAACAGCAAATGAGTGCGTATGACCTGCACGTCTCAGACAAATTGACAGCTGACACACAGACCACCAAAGAAACCCACCCCGCCCCCAGTGTCATTCTATAACCGGAGTCCTGCTCTGCGGCACGTACACTTCCACACTGAGGGGCCAACCAGTCTGTAATATCCCAGCTCCAGATTCCTGCTTTGTTCTCCGTTTGGACGGCTTTGTTCACAGACCAGAGACCGGATGTCTTCTCAGTGACTAGCTGCACTCTCCTTTTCTCCCGGGTTGCACCCAAGTGCTCTCCTCATTATCTGGTGCCCTTTATTTTTATTTTATTGTTTCTTTCTTTGAGAAGCAAAATACTTTCTTTTTTCTTTTTTACTGAACCAAACACAAAAAAACCCTTAATATTAAAACATGACACCACATATTTATCATGTGAACCCACTGCTGTACAATACAGTACAGTATATACTCATTGGATACCCTACTTGCTAGTATCAGGTTGAACCGCTTTTGCCTTCAGAACTTAATTCTTCATGGCACAGGCTCAACAAGGTTTCTCAGAGATGCTGGTAAATATTGACATGAGGCCTTTTAAGTAGTGTGAACTCCTCAACATGGTCAAGAAACCAGTTTGAGTATCTGAGCTTTGTGACATGATGCATTAAACTGGTGGAAGCGGCCATCAGAAGATGGGCACACAGTGGTCATAAAGACGTGGACACGTTCAGTAATAATACTCGGCCAGTCTGTGTCATTAAAACAGTGCTCAAGTGCTACAAGGAAAAAAGAAGAAAAAAAGCATTGCCCAAACAATTACACTGCCACCACCAGCCTCAACGGTTGATATGAGGGAATATGGATCCATTTATTGTCCAATTTTGGTGAGCCTGTGTGAACTGTAGCCTCAGTTTCTGTTCTTAGCTGACAAGAGTCTCCTGCGGGGTGATCTTCTACTGCTGTTGCCCATTTGCTTCAAGGTTTGACATTTTGTGCATTCAGCAATGCTCTTCTGCATGTCTTGATTTTAACAAGTGTTTATTTGAGTTACTGTTGCCTTCCTATCAGGCCGACGAAGTCTGGCCATTCTCGTCAGACCTCTGACATTAACAAGGCATTTTTGCCTAGAGAACTGCTGGTCACTGGATATTTTCTCTTTGTCAGACTATTCTCTGTAAACACTAGAGATGGTTGCGTGGGAAAATCCCAGCAAATCAGCAGTTTTGAAAAACTCAGACCAGCCCCTCTGGGACCAACTAACACACCATGTTCAGACTTACTTAAATAACCTGTCTTCCCTGTTCTGAGGCTCGGTTTAAACTTCGGCAGGACCTCTCAATTGTGTCTACATGCCTAAATGCACTGAGTTGCTCCCATGTTGATTAAATGTTTGTATTAACAAACAGTTGAACAACTATACATACAAAAGTAGACATGTCCTGAGAAAATGTTTAAACTTTGCCAAAGGAATAAATGGCCTGTATTTATATAGCGCTTTACTAGTCCCTAAGGACCCCAAAGCACTTTACATATCCAGTCATCCACACACTGGTGATGGCAAGCTACATTGTAGCCACAGCCACCCTGGGGAGCACTGGCGAGGCTGCCGGACACTGGCGCCACCGGGCCCTCTGACCACCACCAGTAGGCAACGGGTGAAGTGTCTTGCCCAAGGACACAACGACCGAGACTGTCCTAGCTGGGGCTCAAACCGGCAACCTTCCGATTTCAAGGCGAACTCCCAACTCTTGAGCCACGATCGCCCACATACTTTTACACTTTGCTTTCTTACACACAATTAAATATGGAACAACAGAGAATAAAAGTCACAAGACAACACAGTACAACAACTGCATAAATTCTATATTAGGGTATGGAATTTGGCTCTGGGTCCGAAAAGTCAACTGAATGTGAAAGTGGCTTGCATTCTTTCAAATGGCCAGTAGGGGGGCTAGCCATGTTGTTGCAAGAATAAGTCAGATTGGTTAGCATTAAATGGGAAAATGACCCTACTGATCACTTGACCGGTGACCTCAGGAAACACTTTGTTGACGAGTTTATGGTCTCAGTTGCTGGTTTCGAGCATCTTCAATTGGTAAACATGGTACTCATTACAAGCAATAAGGATGAAAAAGGAGGGTATACTTTAGGGCAAACAATTAAATGATAGTCCATGACACGGTGGCCACATCCATGTTTTGTCTATACCTGTTTTATTTTAACTGTCTCTGTCTTATTTATTTGCTTTTGTGTGAAGGAATTTGTACGTGAGGGCGATTACAAGTATTCTTTTTATACAGCCTTTCATGTTTCCCAGCATCCATTGGATACGTGGCATGAATCAAATACTTGCTCCCTGACCCCTGGATGCTTCTGTCGTTACAACCTGAAATTGCACATGAAGGCAGGTCATTGTGACTGCAGGATGACATTCCACAGAGGCCAGTGGAGGTGCAGCAGAACCTTAAAGCAAAGGGAGGAAGCCCTTTCTCACTGGGTTGCTCACACGCCCTCGCACAAATGAGAGGTTTTCCACGTCCGAGGGCTATTTGTAAGCGCATTGTGGCTCCTGGAAAAAGGGGAAGTGAATGTTGGAAGGAAGCGTGGATTGCAGACGGGGACTTTGGATGATGTAGTCCTGCCGTGCAGTAGCAGGAAGTGATGACTCTGGAAAAGTCCAGTACATTATGAGTGGAAAAATACCTGATGATTTCTTTCTATCTATTTATCCTTCCATCCGTGGAGGCAGTTATTATACAATAGGGCAGTTTAGCAGCAAAGGGTTCACATGATAAATATATAGAGTCATAATAGGAGTAATCGGATCGGAATGTGGGAACCAAAGTTGTGATACATATTTATATTTTCACCTTTAATCTTGATGCAATTCTATTGCCTCTTAATTAAAACTGATATATCTTAGCCCCAAGTGGGCCCCCAAGGCTAATTTTACCATCTAAGAAGTTGAGAGGAGTGATGTTTCTATGGCACAACTATCAACAACTGACAAATAATAAGGAGCAATGTCTACTCACAGCTTTTTCTTAAGTGCCCGTTAAGCCAAAATAGTTATGAATCAGTGGTTTAATTGTTTCTTCCACAAAGGAGGTGGAACCTTGTGTGTGCTGCATGTGAGAAAAAAACAACTTCAGACTATGTTTAGACCTGATTCTCATGACATTGTCCAGTTTTTGTATGTGAGAACAGCTTTGGTAGAGTGTGGGCAAAGGAAGAACCCCATATTGCATTACCCTAGTCCAGTTTTCTCTTGTTTTGGAGATTTGGTTGAAGATGCCCTCTAAAAGTGCGCTTCCAAATCACAATATTTGATATTATATATAAAGACACACTGATCAACCGACCAGGGACAGGAATCAGATACTTTTCAGCATCCTCGCTTGGTGACTGGCTGGGCAGCATCACCAATGTCAGATTACGAGCCCATTCTTTTCATGCATGCGCATAGTAGCACAGGAAAATAGTCAGTTTTCACATTAGCAAACACACAACACTGTGATCAACAACACTGTGATTGGTGTGGTTGTGATCTGTTAGCGAGTTCTTACTGAGGAAAACACAAAATTGGCCAAACTAAATTGGCAGGGTTGGAAAAATGGTGGGTTTGATTCTAGTGTAGGAGTCGCTCTCATGGCTCATGCAGTGATGTCACTCGGTGCCCTTCTGTCTGTTGACATCACATTTTTGGCATGACTCAACTGGCTTTGAACCCCACCCAAGTAGGTACTGAAAAAGTACCTGGTAGCCCATACTACTGCCAAACGGAAAACCAAGTCAAGTCGAGCAAAACTGAGTAAGTAGAAGTAGAAAAGAAGCTTATATCAGGTAAAGATTGGTGTACAGGAAGTGTGAAGTTTAAAAGATTTTATTATGAGAATAAAATTTTGCATTGAAGAAAAGCTTTTAAATGTATATGCTGCCAATTATAGTTTTTAGAATGAAAATCTGAATTGTCAGAAATTGGTTTGTCAGCAGGCTGCAAGGCCATGGGTGCAAAAATGTTTATGTTGGAAAAAATACGTATATAACGGCACAAAATGAAACTATTCAAAGACAAAAGAAATAAATAAAAATCCCCTGATGACTAAATATTACGTAAAGGAGAATGGGCATCTAATACAGATGTTTTTTTAGAGTTTCATTATTTGTGAGCATGTCAAGGCATAAGCTTAAATGCTTTTTTCCTCAGAAGGTGAACAAGATACCCCATGAGGATGTCTGCATGTCTGCCAGTTTATTGTGACCAGGAAGACTTGTCTGCAACAACATGCACGTGCTCATCAGGGAGGCTTCCAGTGGAAAAGTACTGTACAACCGGAATAACTACTAGTCTATGGGATATTCAGCTGTCCATGTCTACGACCAAGGATCACTGCTTAAGTGCAGCAAGTTACCAGCAGAAAAGAGAGATCCCTGCAAACATAAATACAGAGCCAGGATGCTGAGAATATATATTTATTTAATAGAGATTCATGACAATAAAAGCGATGACAATACTGAAGAAACACGACTCCCTTTCTATTAGTAACAAAACCATGCGCAGTGGGGTATGCAGTTTGTAATTTAATGTATTAATGCTGGTTATCAGTTAACTACAAAAATTCTAGTCATCTAACGAGCCACAAAAAGATGTACATACTTTCAAACACAAACCCCTGTGCTTATCATTCCAACCAAGGTTTACATTGATTTTGTTTTATTTTACACTGTGGTCTCTTGTGGAAGACTTAAGTACCCTTCCTGTTATCTTGAGGGCTATTCAAGACCAAAGAGAGTGTCAGTGAATGGCCTTGTTAGTATGACAAACAACTGGGCATCAGTGGCCTTGCTTTATAGCTGCATGACCCCACAGGGCATGGTTTTGCGATCAGCTTGCCAGGGCTCGATATTCACACAATCGGAACGTGAAAGAGTAACTGGGAGAAGATGAGAATTGCCAGAAACAGCTGAGAAATGTCAGGGAAAACAAAACAGAAAATGTGGCACTCAATTCCCAGCTCTGCGTCTCTGATCCCGATCGCAGCACAGAAACGCTGATGACCCCATCTATCTTTTGGCCCTTACTGAATGAACGGAAACGACAATCTTGGCTCAGAAATGATACAGTGAGGAAGCCATCTCGATCGCTCACCTAGATCCATCTTAGCCCAAGCTGCGTGAGCGGCGCAGCTCAGCTCAAAGGCCAAGAGGGGAAGGAAAGAGGAAGACACTGTAGCTTAAACACCATGAAAGACGGAGGATATTTTGGCTCAGAAAGCAGGGGAGGAAGAGAGGAAGGTGACAGGAGTGACCTAATGTGAACTCTCGTCACCTCAATGAATCACAAATCATGTTGGAAAACACAATGCTCAATACCTTATACAGAGAAGCATTCCAGCTGCAAAATGACTTTTACTCTGTTGATGCGAGACACGTCACGTTCAGAAACACGGCTGTTGCCCTTTAGACTGCAAGTAATGTAAGTAAGAGGCACTTAGATCCCATTTAGAGAAGATGCTAAACCTCCTCAATAGTTCAGGAACTCAGAATAACCCTATAATATATATAAGGTTACTTTCCCTGTCAAGATTTTAGAAAAAGTTGCCTTTCTCAAGTTTTTTCATAGTTTTTCATACTTGAATACTTTTAATATGTTTAAGAGATTTCAGTCTAATTTAAGAAAGATGCAGATTTTGCCCTGTTAAGAGTTTATAATGATATCTTTTTATCTGCTGATTTTGGCTCTTCTGGACTTTACTGCATTTAGACAATGATCTAAACTAAATATTTTTAAACTGGATTTCCTTATTTGATGGCACCTTTAGAGTCCAAACTGCTCGCCATTCCTAACTTCCATTAACTGCGGCATCCCTCAAGGATCCGTTTTAGGTCCTTTTTTACTTAAATTGTACACGCTACCTCTCTTGCTCTATTGTTCATAGATACAAAATTCACTATCACTGTTATGCAGGCAAAAAAAACAAACACTTCAACAAAATGACTTCACTTTACTTATTATTTGATTTGGCATCCCACGCTCCACAAACATCAAGATAAGATACTTATCTTCCAAACTGCAGTTGAAAATCATGGTGTTTATATGGAGAGTTATTTGAGTTTTAACGATCAAATCAAGGATGCTGTTAAACGAAGCTTTTACCAACCGAGAACCAATCACTAAGTTAAAGCCAGTTTAGCAGCTAAAGGATTTCAGCTGGACTGCTGCAACTTTACCTCAAACCTCTGTCTCTCTCTCTCTCTCTGTGTTGCAGATGATTTAAAATGCAGCTGATCAATGTTTAACCAGTACAATGAAAATAGCACATCACTATCTGTGATATTTCAAATAGATTTTAAAATTTTACTATTTGTTTTTAAAGTCCACAATATATCTGTAATATATTGAAGAAGTTCTTTTTAAAAAATCTTTTATCTCCGCATTTTTCCTCTGTGTCACGGAGGTTCTGGCAATTTCTTAAATCTCTAGAGGACGCTCTTTTTCTGCTCTATTATATGCTTTATTACAGCTCACTGTAAATGTTTTCTATTGCTCTTTTATTTGACTCTTTTGAACACTCATAGATTTTATTTATATTTTCATTCTTTTCATTCTTGTTTTTCAAATTATTGGGTTCTTGGTGATCTGGAAAACACTCTGGGTCAATATGTCTGTGAAGGTTCTCAGCCATCCAGGTCATGGTAGTCTAAGGAGCTTGGAAAGAAAAGCGTCTGGACTTCTTTAAGTTGCTTGAAGACTCTGGGTCAACTTATGTTGTTGTTTGTACACTGACCTGACAGTATAGTTTGTACAACATTTGCCTTTTTGTCTTATTACAAAGCGAGAAAACACTGCATGGGGACTTCAACTAAACTAAAGAATGCACGTACACAGAAATACTGAGGCATACATTTTTGTATTTTGTGGACTGAAATGAGAAAGTATTATAACTTCTATCACGGTACAAGTATTGTTTTGAGACACACTTGGAGAAAATGTGAACCTACTCATTAAGTTTTGCACGAGTCTGTTAGAGATAATCAGACGCTGACTAAAACAGCGACTGCCTCAGAAACCAACAACCCACATCTCTTCTGTGTGAATCATTTGGGCATCTATGCATATATGTTATGCAAACATTTGCCCACTAGAGGGACATATAACATCATTATTCACAGTTACAGCTCACTCCTGCATCTGACCAGCGGATGTCACTAAAGTTTTTATTTTCAATCAACAAGTCTCAGAAAATACATATAACACAGACTCATCTTGCACCCTTAAGTTCCTTTTTTTTCTTTAAAAAAAAAAGAAATTAACAATACAAATTGCTCCTTTAGTACAAGAAAGATCATTCCTGTAATTATGTTTAATAGTAATTTAATCAAAAACCGGACTCCAGCACTCTTGACTCTGAACTCCATTTGGTGCACGTTATTCCTTCACCTAACCACCAGGGGTCACTCTCTAACAGCAAATCACACAGTATTGCTAAAGCTTCTTAAAGTTGTGACCTGTGAATGGCTTTCTCACACCTGTTCACTGCAGTACTAAACTGGGATGGCTTAGTTTCACACAAGAAAAAAATCAGAGACTTACCGAGCGAAGATGGGGTAGGAACCTTTCTATGTCGTTCATGTCTATACCATCATCTTCTTCAAACTTGTTTTTGATTATCCTGTAAGAGAGAAAGGGTGAGATCAGGAGGTTGTATGATGCTATAAATTAAGGTGGTATAGAGCAATCAAAACTGTTCTGAGTTCCACCAGTGAGACAAAATAACTGAACATAAATAAATGTATAGTTTACCCTTCTCTGTCAATGTGTGGCAGATGCTTTGGCGTTCCTCTGAAGTGTTTTCTGTGAAAATGGCTAAAATCCAGCTTCTCTGGCTGCACGTCCCAGCCTGCACCTCTACAAGGAGGAGACAAAGTAACAGTTAGAGTCATGGAGAGTCTCTGCATAAGTGCATATGAGGGGAAATGCAGATCTTTAGCAGGTCTTGTGTGGGATAATCTGGACTTTATTTGGATCACTTGCATGAAAACTGCTACAAAGTTGCAAAAACTCATTTTAAAAATGATGTGGGACATTTTCTTTTTAATCAAATCCCTTAGAAATGATTTATTTGCCTTTTTATTTTGAAGATATAGAGAGACATTGTGATATTTCTTGATTTCTTGTTACATCACCATCCTTTAAAGTTATCCTTCAAATTATTTTTGGCTTTTCAAAAGGCTTTAATTATACTTTCACTAAATCCAGATAAAACTTCACAAGCTTCTACTTACGAAAGCAACTGGTGTTCAAGAACCAGTTCCCTTGGGGGGGGGACATGAGATTTTATATAATGAATGGCTTGCTTTTCTTAATATTTCAGGTTGTCATTGATTACCGTAATGTATGTAATTTTTTAATGCCTGGTGTGAATGCAGATGTATAAATATGTGAATTGTTTATGCATCTATATCTCTGGCTCTATATGTGTATAAAATGATTTACACATTTCTGCATGTTTTATACTGTATAATTTATAATCTACTTGCAGGGTACCATTGCTAATGAGACCCTTAGTTTTTCTTATTATATCATCTGATATACAATATATAATACACTATGTTTCCATATTTCTCACACACACACACACACACACACACACACACACAGCTTTTATCAGGAATGCATACTTGAATGAATCAGTGTGTTTTAGTAAAACATTTAACCCTGTAACACGTCTCCACCTGCGTGAGGAAAAAACTGCTTACATCATCCCACCATGCTGGCTGCATCACTCACTGCATGCTCCGTTGTGCCAGCGTGGACGGAAGTCGCTGCTGTGCAGATGTTACCATGGCAACCAGTCCTGCCTCCACTTTTAACTGATTTATGTTTCACTCATTTCCTTTCTCTAACGTTTTGACTTTCCCCCCTCTGCTCTTAAGTCTCACGTCTAGCTCTTGTTTGAAAAACCTCTTGGACACACAGAAGCTGATTCACGCAGAGACGTCATTTATAAAGAGTAACAGGATTTAGAGCACTGGGGCTAAACAGTCGAGCCTCCGGTAGCTCAGATGTAGTTTAAATGTGTTTTTTTTTCTCCCTCGTGATTAAGGTTGAGTGAAGAGATACTTAGTTTGGAACGACAGCTGAACAGATTTGCTAAAGGTCAAGCTGAATGTTGAAACTACTGTCTTGGACTACAAAGATAAAACAGGTTAAAAACAGGACACTAATGGAGCTCAAGTGCTAAACTGCAACTGCTGACCACAAGTGGAGAGGAAATCTTAAAGAAGTGAAAAGAGTAACCAAACAAAATTACAAAATGTACCAAAGAGAGGAACAAACAATTGCTACGAGACTGTGCTGTCTACTGTCTGTCACATGACCATCCAAAAGCTATATCCAGCAGACAGGTGTGTGAAACAGAAAGGTACCTACCCATGTGAGTCCATTGTGTTAGCAGCCCATATGTCTGTCCCCAGGATGTCAAAGGATCCCTCTCTGTTGCCATTCTAGATAACACACAAGGAAAAAGAAGAAAAAATATTTTCAGCATGACTACAAAATACTTCTCACCAATCCCATGTCCACATTACTCAACTTGTATGTAACCTTTCACAAGCATCCTCCAAATCATTTGTTCCTCCAAAGGTATTCTAGAAAGACTTCATTTGTAGCCTAGACGTTTCTGTGACTTAACTCCATAACCAACCATAACCAGAAGCAAAATCCTCAACAAGCAAGGCCTTGTGTAGAGAATGAGCAGCTTCCTGCTTTACATTCCCTCATTGTTAGCAGTGTTTAGAGCCTAAAATTCTGAAGCATTCTGCTGTTGAAACCGAGACCCAGTTGACTACTGTTATATCCCTAACAAAAGGGAAATTGTTTCTCTCAGGATTTTGAGCAGCTAATGTGGCTAACATGACCAACAGCTGTGACTGTATATCAATATGCCAGAACTATGTGAAAGTTTTAATCAGAAACTGTGGAAACATGAAATCAGTGATTTGAATGAGTGAATGATTTGAAATCAGTAAAAAAAAGAAAAGAAAAGAAAGGAATCCATGTATGTTAACGTGTTTTCATTAAACGACTTTGTCCTGTGGCACAAACTAAGCCTATCTGGATTTTATGTTAACATTAACCAACAGGACATGAGGAAGCCTCCAAACTTTTCCTCTGCTGAGGTAAACCAAAGCTTTACTGGCTCTTCCTTTGCCCCTGCTTTTTTAACGCTCTATCTCTCTACAAGGTTTCATAATTTGGCTCAGGACCTTTTCAGTCTTTACCATGATGGAACTGAAAAATTAACTGCTGTGGCAGAGAAACAAATGGTCATGGGCATTACATTATCATGTACTGTGTAATGCAGTGATCTCTGTTCAAAGCTCCCCGTGTTCCTGGTCTAATGTTTTGTAGGCATACAACTCACTGAAGGTGGTGTCTGCTCTGTAAGTAACTAATGTAACTAATGTGCCTTCATTTTGCTGGACCAGCTGACAAATGAGAACAAACCTGGCTTCTCAGGAGGAGAAATTCCTTAAAGAGGATAAATTGGAGCATTGAAGCATCTAAATCTGTTCTGACAGCTTGAACGCACAAATGACCATGGCATCAGGGTTTTTTTCCATTTACTTTCATCTTGATTAAAGTCATGTTAGTGAGGCACTTTCAGAAAGTTAATCCAACTCAAAAGCAGACAAACCCATGTGTTTCTGTACCTTGGCAGAACCTTTGTACTGGTTGTTGTGCCCCCTGCTGCCAGATCGTGAGCCAGATCCAGGTCTGGACTCTGAACTGGGCCTGGAACCTGTGCTGCCATTACTGCTGTGTTCCCATTCATCCTGTGGAGTTGAGAGAGTTAACGAAAGAAATTATGGTCTTTGTTTTTGGTTTTCCATTTTTCCTCCTTTTTGCTCATGCTTTGTGTGTGTATATATATTAGACCATTGCTCTAGATAGTCAATGTCAAAACCTGCTGAACATGGAAAATGGAAAAAGATTGACCTCAGCTACCCTGCTTTATTTTGTTAGATCATTCTAATCCATGCTGCTAAAAAGTCAACTCTGGAGAGCAACAATACAACAATAAAAAATCACCAAAATCTGCATTGTGAGAACGCACCAGAGCGACACACACAGACTCAGATTTAACAGACTAACTAGCTGGTAACTCACTTAGTATTTTTTTAATTACTGGCTCTAGCGTCATAGTGTCCCATGACAGTCACTATGAACATGCGTTCAATGTAGAAAGTGTAGATGAATGACTAAAGGTTGGTGTTACAGAGCTCTTTCAATCATACACTGAAGAGCTGACAGAGCCCAGAAAACGGACGAGCATGTACAGAACAGAGAGAAGGAAAACATGTGATTTAATCATTGTGGTGATCCAGTGACCAGAGAGTAAGTCAATATGCAGCTCGAGCAGACTGAAAGGGTGCACTGGGTAAAATTAGGACTATTTTCAGATCAGCAACTACTATGTGCAACGGTATACATCTGACCTTGCCTAGGAGATGTGTTACAATGACTAAAGCTTTTGTATTATTGTTTTAGGCATCCAAATTATTTTGGTTGTTAGTGATTTAACATCTTTATATTAACACAACAGCAGCATTACATTATGTTCAGCATAATGGTAAGCATAAAGGCAATTGACTGATAGGAGGCTACCTGTCTGCAAGCAGTTGCAGTCTGACTTGGACTGAGAGCAATCAGACTTAGAGAGACTGTCAAAGGTCTGCAAATAATCTGGTTTTTTCAAATGCAGACAGATGTGTTGCCATCAGTCTGAATAAGTCATTGTCAATGAGCACAACTTAAGGATACTCAACTCAACTGGTTACCAGCTGGTTGCTGAATACAACTGTAATAGGTAAATGTGAATTTCTGTCTAGGTAAACAGAAACAGATATGTGATTTTTCACAATTTATCACTGTTGATTGTTATATTATCAGAAACAGATTGCATGTAATTGCCAACTTGACCCCATTCAATCACTCATATCAGACTGTTAGCAAACTGATTCCATCTTATAGCAACAGTTATAGCACATGCTAGCGACAGTGTCGATATGCTCATTTTCCAGCAAACAAAAAAATTGAAGTGAGGCAACTTATCTCATCTTACTGGATAAAACAGATGTTGACAAAGTGTAATGTCATTTGCGGTGGACAAAACATGACAAGTCCCACTATATGTTATTGCAACGGTCAGCATCTTGCAAAATGTTAAAAATTGCAATAATATTGTATTGTGAGTCATATATTGTGATAATTTCATATCACAGGGTATCTGGTGATCCCCACCTCTATTTAGCAAAGATAGAGCTGTGAACAGACAAACACTCACTGGCTTAGATGTGCCTCGTCCTTGTGATGATGTCCAGCTACCATCTTTCTTATCATTGCAGTCATCTGTCCACTGAAGAAGAGAGAAAACAAAGTAGGTAGGTTAACAATTACGGCATATTTAAAGTCTTATTAAAGCATATTCAAATTTACTTTGAAGTTCTGCTTTTAAAACGGACTCAAAATTATGTTTCTGACCAAATCTTAAAGCCTGGTGTATAGTTTGTGTAGCAGCCAATAAACTAGGTCAAGGCAGCTGAAGCAGCTAAAGGTGAACTACAATGTAAGTTCAACACTGCCATGCTTTCTTTGCATTATGGTTCTGTCACACTACAATAAAAATAGGGACAACTACTAATTAACCAATAATCTGTGGTTGTCCAGTGATTGGCCGTACATTGGTTGATCAAATGGCACATGCACAGGTCACCCTGGTGGAAAGCAAGGCCTGCAAATAATTGACTAATTGAATATATCTAATTCATAAATGCAGACGGATTGCCAACATGTTGGAATCGATCTTTCTCTTTCAATGAGATCATCTGAGATGTGTCTCTTTGCAATGGGGAACTCTACTCAGCTGGATGCCAACTGGTTAGATTCTGTTGTGTTCGCATATAAGAGCAAGACTACTGAGCTTCTATGTCATGTTGTAGTTAAATCACCGTCCTGAATCAGTCAAGTCACTATTTGAAGTTGAACTTCTAAATTTCTGTTTCAAATGTCTGAGATTAGATGTGTTATTTTACTTTTCTTCAGTGCAAAACCGGCCAATCAGAGACAGTATTAGATGATACCAATCTATAAAGAACCTAAATCATTAAATGCCAAATCACTGTTCATACAAATAAAATGAGAGTGATCCTGCAGAAAACTGTGAATAAACATATATCTTCATCAGAGAATCTATATGGCACATAGAGCATACCAAAAATGTAAGAGCCTGTGAGAATGTGGCTCTCACACAGTCATTTGCGAACTGAAACTCAGAACATAACCTGCTCCGGGCCATATTATGTGTTTGGCATTAGTTACCATGGTAATCTAACTAGGTAAAAAGACAGCTACCTTCATAACAATGAACGCTCTGACATTAACCTCAAAATACCACCCTAACCCAATAATCTATCTTCGTGGTACATCTCTGACGAATGCCCTTCCACTTTCTCTCTATTTACACAGTATTCATTACAACACTAATGGCAGCTGACACAGAGAGAAACCTTCCAGTCTTTTTTGGGAAGATAAAAAAAAAATCCACAGACACCACCAAGGCCTGGAATAATCAAATACAGTACTGCTGATGTGATATAGCTCTGACCTGGGGTACCTTGCAGCTACTGTCCAAGTCCAAGTCTCCATCTGCCTTGTCTCCCAGAAGCCCTTGCACTTGATACTCCAGCACATAGCTGTCGATAAAGCGCTCCAGCTCTTCTATCTCCTGCGAGCGTGTGCTCCCAGCCTCGGACGACGCAGACGCCACCGAAGAGCTCTCCATGGCAACGGGTGCAGTGATGGGTGGAGGGGGAGGAAGGGGAGGGAGGGAGGAAGGAAAGTGACCTGTGGGGAAAGGAAGTTTAAGAAATGTACAAGAGTAAGTGAAGCTCAACTTTTTGACAGTCATTATATAGTCATTATAAGAAATGTTTCAATATCGAGACACTGACTGTCAAAGAGGTGCGTGGACATCAGTCCAACGACCCAATACAGACAAACTGTTGAGTCACTTGATCAAATATATCCCTGGGAGATTTACCTAAAATAATCACTGCTTGCAGCTCAGGAACAGCTAAACACATTTTTCTTACCTTTTCCACCTCAACTCCCTGACATTTGAAGAAGGTACACAGCCTCCCTGCTGTCAGCAAACACCCATACATGCACTGCCTGCTTCCAACAAACTGTCCAACACACAAGATAGAAAACTTGTGTTCAGGTGGAGCTACAGCAGGCCCAGGCAGGCACTCAGCTTATCAATCCAACTTTTGAAAAGTTGCTCCACAAACCCTGTTGGCTGTCACCATTCACACACCTCTCAATGTCAGTTTGTTTTCCCACCTTTACCTCGCCGTCTCTCTCCCTCTGTCTCCTGTCAGTGTTTTTGTGTGATCACCTGACCCCCGGCCAACAGGGAAGCAGCTTCCTGGCTGTCTGTCTATTGCTACTAAGCTCCTTTACATCACGGCTTGATCACCAGCCATGCAAAGAGGATTTATGGCTGGAGCAAGCAGAATGGTATCTGCTGAGCCCTTGGGACTCGCTGGGGAGTCCTGTGCATTTGCAGCCAACAAGTCAGCTACATAAAGTCTAAAGGCTTTGTTTTGGCTATGATGCAACAGTGCTGCCTAATGCCAGAGTAATGGGGAGTGGTATTTCCTAAACATATTCTGCAATCTCTTTTTCCAAGATCAAATTTGATCTTACTAATTTCTGCACTGCATGAAGGGCAATGTTTTTCAAACAGACGTACAACAAAGGCAGGATCATTTCTAAATTAAGCTAGCATAACAACAACTCTAAACAAATTTAGAACAGTCAGCAAATAACATCAACATCCTCCACTAGAAGATCAGACCTCAGGTTCTGAACTGTTGTTGAGAGACAGTAACCTGAATCTCCACAAACACTAGCAGGTCAACATGTTATACATCTGACTCACAGTCAGCACTGTAATCCATACGTGTCAATAATATAATCCACCATACATTAATGCCAGGGCTTTGATTAGCCTGGTGATTTGCAATTAGTAGGTTACAGAAATATGCACACTCAAACCAAGTGTGTGCTCAGCAACACGGGACCTGCAAGTTTATGAATGCATGCACACATGTACAAGTACAAGCATCCCCTGGCACACCCATGCATATATCTACATATATGTTTGCATGCTTTCATATTTTCTCCAATCTCCGTATAGATGCAGTGATTCACTACTTGTTACCTCTGCCGAGGTAACTCTGTTTTCACTACTGCTTTCTGGTTTGTCTTTTTGTTTGTTAGCAGGATTATGCACAAGTTGACAGGATGCTTTTTATGAGTGTAGGAAGAGAGCTGGGGCATATGGAAAGCAAGAACCTGTTAAACAATGGTGTCTGCCTTGCCAGCAGTGCAGTACAACTAAAGGGTTTAAAAAGGGGGTCCATTTTGGTGCCTTTAACTTTTAAACCATATGTCTGAGTAAAATTAGTTTGCTTTAATCAAGCATAGTTCTTCCTTAATTAATTTTTAGCGATACTGGATCTTATGTCACTTGCTGCAATTATTGCCAATCATAATCACTGAGAAAGCTGCCTAACAGGATGTAGGGTCACAGCTATCGCAGTCATGCTTGGTACATGGACTTGAGACCCCATTTTAAGGAAGGACAAACAATTCTGTGGCTTTAACCAATGGAGGGCTTTTTTTCTAGTAGTTCAATCCAGCTTTGGAAATATATTGTGACATTTATGATGAGATTGTTTGCAAACTTGCACACCATAAAAGGGTGCACTGTTGGCTTTAGTAAAGTTCTACAGAGGTTTACAAGTTTTCCCTGCGCTGTCCCTTTTCGTTGCCATTGCTGACTCAAGAGACATTTGTTATCTTCATGGTATTTGGTGTATTTTAAGACTGAAACTAACACTTTTCATACTCATATGCAGCCCAAAAAGGCAACAAATTTATCTGACAATCCAATCAATCCAAGTTGTACCCCTCGCTATGTCCTCAGCCAAACCGGTAACAACCTGCTACTTTTGGATACTCCCTGCTGGTTGCCACAGCGGGTATCTCTGCATATCTGACCTAGCAGATTTTTATGCCAGACGCCCTTACTCATGGAACCCCAAAGGGATTTGTGTCTCCCACTGCTCTACCAGCAACCTTTCATGTGTCATGTGTTAATCGAATGTGTAAACCACTATTTTACATGGACCCACTGTATACGAACCATGGACAGTGCAAACTCACTTCAGACATTAAAAATTAATGGTAAATTAACTTATATATAATAAACTTATATAAGAGACGCCTAATCAAAGTCTGGGCTTAAATCCGATAATGGCATGGCCTTAAACAGGCCATTCATGCTTGAAAACCCAGCAGTGTGAGCGAATTAAAACTATTCTGCAAAGAAGAGTGGACCAAAATTCCTCCACGAGGATGTGAAACACTCAGTGCCAGTTATTACAAATACTCAATTGCAGTTCTTGCTGTCAAGGGTGGTGCAACTAGTTATTAGGTTTAGGGCAGCGGCCCCCAACACACTGGCCACGGACAGGTACCGGTCCGTGAGTCATTTGGTACCGGGCCGCGAGAGTTGAACCTCGGGTGTGAAATTTATGGTTTTCAGAGATTTTAGCAGTTTTCATCGTCATTTTTTTCCCTGGGTCTTTTCCCCTGTGTTATGAATGCATTTCCTTTTTTGTTACCGGTACTGGTTTTATTTTGTTGTATTTATTCGCGACAACTTAAAGTCTGGTCCGTGAAAAAATTGTCTGACATAAACCGGTCTGTGGCGCAAAAAAGGTTGGGGACCGCTGGTTTAGGGCACACACAAAGCGAGGAAGATTTGGATATCTTCTCTCTCTTGATTAAAAAAAATCATAATTGGAAAATTGCATTTAGTATTTTTTTTCACTTATCTTTGTCTAATATTAAAATTTGATAATCTGAAACATAAAAATTACAAAAGAAATCAAAACTAATTTTTTTTTACAGCACTGTGTTTATTCACTCGAGCTCTGAAGTTAAAAGTGTTGACTTATAATACTTTTAACACAGTTTGAATAAGTAGAGCTGCAATCAATAATAGTGTCATGATCCTGGGTCCTTTTGACCCAGCGTTTTGTGTTTTCTCTTCGCGATTTTGGTTCTGTTCTTCCTCTGGTTAGTGTTTACTCTGTTCTGCCCGTGTGTTCCTGTATCTAGTCCGCGTTTCTTAGTTTGTGTCCTTTCATGTGTAAGTTCCTGTTTTATTGTGAAGGTCTGTGTCTTATGTGAGTGTTTTCAGTTTGCCTCCCTAGTCTCGTCATGTTAATTACTCCCAGCTGTGGTCCCACCTGTATGTAATCTCCCTGTGTTCTCTGAGTGTATTTAAGTTGTGTCTTCTGTCATAGTAGTTGCTGGTTCGTCTGTGTTGTTTCCCCTCGGTCTCCCTGTATGTATTTCCCCGGACCTCCCTGCACCGTCATTCTTGGTTTGTGTTGTTAGTTTACCCAGTTTAGGTTTCAGTTTCATGTTCCTAGCGCCTTTGTTGTTTGCATTTTTGTTGTTAATAAACACTCACCTGCACCAGAGCTGCCGCCTTTTGGTCCTATATATATTCCACACGGCTTGCCCCTGCAAACCGTGACAAATAGTGTGAATGCAACAGTATGTTGATAGATGCATATCGATAGTGGCTACAATCCAGTCAGTTGTCCTACTGTTGTCCTTGATATGTAGTGTGGGATTACTGCCTAAGGGTAAACAGCTGCCAGCAATTATTGACCCTTTGATGCAAAATACACATAGCTTCTGGGTTTTTTTGCCTTGCTATCTATGACAATTTCTACAGTGCTATTACAGCCTTTATGTGCTTTCTGTAGGGGATGAGTAAATCACCAGGTCCATCTCAATGGCATTAACTTCAGGATATAAAGCTTGTTCTGCATATCACAGGAGTGAGGCATCTGTGGAATGGAGTCTACCCAGCAGTGTTTTGCAACACAGCACTCTAAATCTGCAGTTCTGATTTGTTTCATGGCTACATTGACTAAAAATCAATTTTTTCTCATGAGGGAAAAATAAGTGTTTAGTCATAAAACACAATCACGTATAACAGTAAAAAAAAGCCAAACTATTATTGTACTTATAGGCTGCAGGAAAAGGATAGGAGATTAAAGCAAGGACCTGCTCTTCACAAAGAAAAGGATACTACTGTATTTGGTGTATATGTGAGGAATAACAAATAAAGATGCTCTGCAGGCTGGTAGCCCATCTTAGAGCTTTGACTAAACAGAGGAACTGACTCTGCAAGGTCAGGGACACAAATAGCATTGCAAGGCAGCTCAGATTCACCAAACACAGGTCTCATCTTCCCCATACACGCTAAGATCAATCAGCGATATGAGCTCTCAAATAACAAAAAGATGCAGACAATGATGAAATCATTCTGAAGTCCTGCTTGCATTTTAACTTACTAGTAATGATCGTCCAGCCTTTCTATCTACGCTCACATGAAATGAGAAGATTTCTGACATTTAAATAAGCTGCATTTTGTATCCACGCCTAACCTGACTCCTATGATACACGCATACTTTACAAACATCTTCAACTTGGGAGTAGAGAAGATCCATACAGTTACAGGGTGGGCACTAATGCCTATTTTTAACACAACATCCAATGTGACTTTTTCCTTACGTCATCCTTGTATCCTGACCTGTTTGTCTGAAATATTTAATGTATGAACTTTTGGACAATGACATAATTTTTGTACTTTTTTCACAGGGGATTTTTGACCAAACAATCAAGATGTGATTGAAGTGCAGACTTTTAGCTTTAATTCGAGGAGATTTACAAAAATAGCGTGTTGACTGTTTAGCCATTGAACAATTGACTGACAAGCAGTTTCATGGCCATGGTAGTTTCATATCTTTTCACAAGAACTCCCAATGAACGTCTAAAAAAATGTTGAAGCGAGTGAAAAAAAAGCAAACTAAACCCATCAGAGAGATTGCAAAAACGTAGCCAAATCAACAATGTGGTAAATTGCCTGAGAAAGGGAAGACACAGGCCAGCTTAGCAAAACCAATAAGCCTGAAAGGCTACAGAAGGTAATTACAGCAGATGATTGAAGGATTCTTTCCTTGCCTAAGAAAAACAACTTCTCAGCTTCTTGCCAAGTCATGAATGCTCTAAAATAGATAGATGTATCACTGTCAGAGATGCAAAAACGTAAAAACAGAGGATTTGCAACAAGGTGCAAACCACTGGTGCCAGAAAACATCTAAAAGAGCTATGATCTTTCTGATAAAAGAAATTCTTTGTATAGATGAAACCAAGGTTGACCTGTAAAAGAATGATGGGAAGAGAAAAGTATCGAGCAAGACAGAAACAGTCACTGATTTGCAACAATGTCTTCCCCTCCTGGCGCAGGGAATTTGGTTAGATAAAAACTCAACACACCAGTTGTCATCAACCCCAGGTACTGTCAACTATTTGTTTAAATTACTTACTATAGCTATTCTAAAATAGATAAGAACTACAGGGTGGCGAAAATTTTAGACTGCATTCCAAAAAAAGCATGTGCATCGACCAGCAGGGTCATATGACCTGGACCAAGATAAGTAGTATAAAATGGTTTGCAGACAAACGTGCATAAGCATTCGAGGTGCATATAAGCAGATAAGTGTTCAACACAATGAAGCTTAGCATTAGCCGGTCTAAAACTTTCCAGCTTTTTACTACAAGTTTGTGTAATGTTGGATTGCGCCAGTGTGCAAACAGTCCAGTTAACGGTCCAGCACACTCACCTCTAGCGAGCAGGCTTCATGTGTCCTGCTTCCTGCAAACTCCCTCACCGGCACCACAGAGCGTATCTCCAGTAGTGCAAACACATGTGAATCCACTTATTCCAGCTGTGTGCACCATGTAAGAAAGTATAAAATATCCTGACCCATGTCTCCAGATTTCAAGCAATTTTTGCAGTGGTTGTTGCACTGTGGAGTTTTTTTATACTACCTGTTTATGTAGTATTAATTTGCTTGTAGAATCATCACAGTATAACACACTCTCTCCTCTTTTCTCTATTCTCCTTTTCTGTCTTCTCAAACTACATTTTTCAGTCCCCTGACCCACAATGCTCTAACTCCTCTGCTCTTTCCTGTCTCCATCTTTTCGCTCTTTTGCCCCAATCCTAACAGCTGTTACAACAAAGAACTGCCTGCCATCCTGTCCAGCTTCCCCTCAAACTTCACTGCTAAACTTAAGCCGCTTAAGAAATTGCATATCAGTACACAACAATTGCAGACATCAAAGTCTCCTCCTAACCTTTCAGTTGAATCTAGACAAGCCACGTAATTTATTACTATCCATTGTCATTAGCCGAGTGGTTCTGGCAGGTTCCGGTTAGGGTTAGGGACAATTTACCTGAGCCGCTCTATGTTTTAGAGTCTCACAGCTTGTTATCAGCCAAAAAATACACACATTATTACTTATTACAAAGCCTTTCCAGCATGAATAGTGGAGTAACAATTAGGGCTGCCACGATTAGTCGACTAGTCACGATTACGTTGACTATCAAAATCGTCGACGACTGATTTAATAGTCGACGCGTCGTTTGAAGCTTTGTAAGATCCCAAAAGACGCAGGAATAAGTAGTAGGATTTAAGAGTGTAATAACGGACTGAAACAGAAGATGGCAGCACTGCATGTACAAGGATGCCAGCTGCCGTTAAACTCCGACGAAGAAGAAGCTGTGTCCCAGAATTCATAGCGCAGCCCTGCTCAGTTTCCAACAATGGCGGCAGCTGGTTAGTTTTAATATTACTCTTATTATTCTTTCTGGGTCACAAAATAAATGTTTAACATATTTTCAGGCGAGAATGTAGCTGTGTAAACCTCAAATATCTGCTCAGTTTATCAGGACACCACATATTTTCAAAAGCGCTCCGACGTTTTCGGAGACGTCTGTTACCCACTAGCTCGATAGCTAGCCGGGGGCTAGGCTCACTAGAGCCGTGAGAACACCGGACTCCCGGCAAATCGTTTTCAAACCCACCGCCGTCTTTCGCTACTCAGGTTAAACATATATAAGTCACTTAGATAACTTAAAAATGTTATTGTTTGGCTTTTTTCAGTATTTTATTTGTTCCTGAGTAAATCGGTTTGGCTGAGATTAAAGTTATAGTTTTTACACAGCTGAATAAACATCAAGCAGACAGCTGATCATCAGAAGTGTGAGATGCTCGAGAATTTACTCCGGTGTCCTGTTATATTTTAGATAGCAAGGAGTTTATTAAACTTCACCAAAACAATCTGCAGATTTCATTAAAATTTAATAAACTATCATCTTGTCTTTATTTTTAGTTACCACAGACCTGAAACACTTAAAGCTGTAAGCTAATGATAGTTATATAAGAGCAGATGCTGCTGGTGCAATAAGCTGTACGCTTTACGTCCAATGGATGATGATCTGATTAGTCGACTAATCGCAAAAATAATCGGTGACTAGTCGACTATCAAAATAATCGTTTGTGGCAGCCCTAGTAACAATGTGTGGTGAGAAGCTGGGTTACCTCAGGCAGTGACCCTCCAGGCAAGCAGAGAAACATTAACCCTATAAAATGCAAAGCAGACTATGAGGTCAGCTGCATCGATGCCCAAAGTGAAGCAGTGTTCATGTTGATACTAAACTGGCCAGACAGACACAGCGTGGCACTGGACTGCACACTGTGTCTTTGTTTCAGGACCGATAGATATACTTTCATCACTATGCATGTCCGTGATTGGATGTATCTCCAAAATCAGAGTGCATATATTTGTCAATTAATGGACAAATATATGCAAACTTACAACAGGAGTGGTGTATAAACACACACAAAAAATCAATTTTGCTGTAGACATTCTAATCAATGTGTCTAATTAATGTCTGAATAATGAAAGAGTACTGTCACAACTAGTTTAGAAGTTAATCGTGGTCCAAAAGGAACGTTGAAGCATGGGCATATCCAAAAATGTAATTTTATGAAATGAAAACATATGCACAGGCTCGTATTTTCTTTTAAATTGTAGGGAAAGTGGAACTTTTCTGGAAAACCATACATATAATTAGTAACTATCTTAAACTTCTGGAGAATGCACTGCACAAGTTAGCCTGTTGATGTGCTGAATTAACACACTGCCAGGCCTACTGAATGAGATATTGAACAAACTGAATTATTGTTCCTAAAGCTTAAATATGACTTGTGCCCTGGATCTATGTTGAGCCTATGACATAGCCTAGTGGCTGATGCCTTTCCCAGCATTTATACCTGTGCATGCTGTACCTGTACCATGCTTTACCACCATGATGGAGCTTTTATCTTCGAGTTGTTCCAGTCAATTCTAAAACTGGCAGCAGAAAAAGAAGATGGAAAATCCACAAAAAGGAAGAAATAATGGTACTGAACGGGCCAACCAGTCTTCCATTTCTGTCGAGGACCACACCAGGTTTCGGTGTAGGTTTTTGTGGCTGGGGGAGGGGGGGTTTTGGTTTCAGTGTACCTACAATGAAAATTTAACACATAAGCACAAACTCAATTTAAGCGTCAGAGTGCGGAACAGACTTTTTGGACTCCTTCACGTGATGTGCGTCACTCTCTTCGTGGATTTTACTCACTAAAAAGAAATCAGCTGTAATGGAAAGAACACAGCTTCTACTGTGTGAATACAGAAAAACAAGCCTAAACCATTCGGTGATTTGCAACCTTTGATATGGTTACACAACAACCAATCAGTAAGAACCATAATCCTCACAAGCCAAACAGAGCAGAACATGAGACCCCGTCTACCCAGTGGGAATCCAAGTCAATGTTCTCACCCCATGCAGTGAGAGCTGGTAATATGTCTAATCTGGTCTACTACTGACTGGCAGCTTAAGAAACTCACACTTGAGCTTAAATATAATTTGGAGTAGTCTATTCTTGAGAGCAGAAGAGCTGCGTGCCTTCTTTGACTCTAATCATTCAGCAGACATACTTGCTGTAATAGATGTATGCAAATAGGTTAAATGGAGCAACCACATACTTTGCTTAGGATCAAGGGCTTTACAGTCAGCAAAGGGTACTAATAACACCTGTGTGCATATGAAACATTAACAGTCACTGAAGACACAGAGATTCAAAGATTTTTTACACCTCTGCCAGTATGTAATGACAAATGGACAATTTTCTATCATAATACAGGACTCCACAACGTGCTTCATTTATTTTATAAGTAAATGACAAATAAATCCTTTTAATACTGCATCTTATTTTGCATTCACTGGAACCGGTAGTACCAGGATGAGCGCGTCTTCTTACCTAGCAAACATGAACACTTTAAATATATCGCCTACAAAATGCAGTTGAAAAAGTGTCACTGTTCACATTGCGTGCCACTCTCTGACAAAGCCGAGGGATAATAATAAGCATTATGTGGCTGGCACCAATCAATCACAATTTCTCCCGCGACACTTTTTCTGCATAATGCGTCTCGGTAGTGAAACTGGAAATTCTATTTCATTTTCTTTTCAGACATTCGTCACACTTTAGAGAGTGCATCCCCTATATTTGTCCATCTTATGGTTTTCATACAAAGGCAAAAAAAAAAGGGCATTCTCAAACCTCCGTAAGCCTGAGAGGGGTGGCTTGTTGGTCAAGTTTGCAACGTAGGTAAGTAGTCAACCTCAGGATACCCTTGACAGGCATCGGGAAGTACAGCACCAAAACAGAAGCAGAAATCCTGTTACCAGAGCAACAGGTGGCAACAATCGAGAAAACTGCCTTTGTAGATCTATTATTGTTACTACTAAAGATGACATGGATACAAGGGAATTGTCAGGGCTAAACAAGGGGAATATCCCTTTACATAGCTAAAAGTTACAGTCATAACAATATAAAAACATAAATTTATGTGCGATAGGGAGCCTCAAGGTTAGACATTCAGCTTCAGTTATACTTGATGATGATGATCTTTGCTGATGGCTTCAGAGCACACTGATAGCAATTAATCCCCACAGTTAACTCTGAAAATTAACTGGATGCTCAATGCCGTTCATTTGTCTGACATCCTGCCCTCATTCATCTCCCTAGCGCTGGAAGAGTTTCTCCTCCACGAATTGTTGTGTTGAAAACGACTGCATGAAAGTTCTCTAAAGAACAACTGATTCTTTTTTGGCACTTTATAAATATAGATTTTTTTTCTACAAAGATGCGCTCCACTGCAAAATCACACAGTCATTCTACAAAGATCAACTCTCCTAGCAGAGCTATTCAAGTCATAAAATACTACCTGTTCTTTCACACTGCAATACAAGTTACATAAAACAAAATATAAAAATATTCCATTTTTTCCCTCTTATGTGTACAAGTGTGTGATTAGAACGATCTGAATCCAGTGGAAGAGACTAACAGTGTGTGCACATGTCACACGAGAGGGGAGGTACAATGGTGTGTGTGTATACTTAAAACAATAGCCTCATTGTCCTCTTTTGTCCCTCTTTGTCCCTGTACTGACCAAATGGGAATGGACTGGGCATGTGCAGTACTGCAGAACTGCTGGGATTGAAGCTCCACATTGCTATGCTCTTCTGTCCGGACACACGAGCGTGGAGGTGTGACAAACAAATGAGGGCATGCTGACCTGCTCACAGGCTTCCTAACATGTATGGAGGGTAGATAACAGTCCTGAGACCTTAAAGGTGAACAGCAACCAAAAGTCAAAAGACAGGCACAAAGGTGAGTGTTCAACAGAGCTGTGGCTATTATTGGTCAGGGCTGAGATGATGACAAAGAGATCAACCACACAAACAACACAACTAGTAGCAACACAATGGCTTACTGCAAAAACCATAGTATATAACATATTGGAGCTCCGTCATCTCTCACAGAACTGCTGTATGTTTCTCTGATTCATCAACCGTGTAATCACTCTATCCTCACTTTCTCATTTCCCACTCACTCATCCGTTCCAGAGAAGCAATGTAATGAGGAGCAGCCCCCACTGAAACAAGGCTAGATTTCTGCTTTACAGCCTGACTCAGGATGATCCAGTTTTGTGCAGGCAGCTCCCACTCTCTCCGTAAGATTGCTGCTATATTTGTGCCTCCTCCACATTCTTCAAAGCGCTACACGCACATACAGGGAACCGGGTCTACATCATGACCTAAACACCAGCTCTTTTCTAATGCTTACGTTGACATACAACACAGAGGTAAGAGTTACCTGCTGCTATGGAAATTAACCCTGGCATCACTGGTGAGATCAGCCTTTCATTATTGTCTTTTCTCTTTTTTTGTCCCTGTATGGTCTCCCAGGACAGAGTTCACAATAACGATCGTTCATCACGTCAATGCAGGATTCACATGCGCCATGATGGCAGATCACAGGGGTGATGATGGTGCACTGACTCTTAGATTAGTATGAATGAAACTTTTTTTCAGGCCACATTTACACATCAGCAAAACTCAGTTTTATATTAATGTGAGAGCAATCTAACTACACAACATATCACAAAGTGAAAAAGCAAATGGATGGATATTTCTAATATTTCCTAATTGTAGCAATGTGTATTAAGAATCCACAGTATCCTTTATTGAGCATATGTGGGGCACATAGTGTATCAGATCTTTCTTTTTCTTGATCAGCTATTTGATGATAGTAATATAGGCATATTATCAAAGTTCAATTTCATACATATCCTTGAATTCCCTGCAACTGTAGGCAAATCTCAACCAAGTATGTCTTTGCTCATGTACTATCAGATCATGGCCAAATCATAATTGACTGAACTATCTTCACAACAGCTAAATGTTACCAAATGGGTGGACTTTACATGTACATGTACAGAATGAGAAAGTGGCTGAGCATGACTGACCACTTGGCATTCTAATGAAATAGCATATGTCTCCTGAGTGATCACAGTAATGTGACAAGGTAAATACACTGCAGAGACATGCTTTCATCACTGCAGACAATCTTTTTTTAAATTCTCTATTAATAATACCACCTGTATAATGCAATCATGCAAAATAGGTCTAGCTTCTAAGTCTGCATTAAAAAAGGTTACCTTGGTCTCTGCTTTTTGACTTGTAGCAGCATGCAAACATTCCTTAAATCAGTAAAGTCACTCTGATCCAATCAGTCCCTAAACAGCTGGAATCCCAGGAATGCCATGCGCAAACTTCACCGAAGTATGAGCTAAAGAGCAACAGTCAGGTCGGCTAGTGATCAAAATATTAAGTCTGCCAAGTTTTCTCATTAAGGACTGCATGATTAATGAATAACATGTAACACATTCATCATTGGAGTATGAGCTAAAGTTTATGTTAAAATATATTTAGACAGACGTTCCAAATCTGACAGAAATGTTGATCTGCCTCTGTCCTGCCACAGTCGCAGCTGTGATGATCCACTCTTTGTTGTGAGGGCCAACAGCTGAGACAGTGTGCTGCTCTGCAGCTAGCTCAGCACAGCTGATTGACTTTAACGCTTTAAGCGACTGTTCCCATGATTCCTGTCAAGCAAGTATGACGCAACGTTACAGAAACCGAAGAAAGACTAACAACCTGTGCCACTATAGCTTAAGCTTTCTTTTTTTAAATTTAGCACTTAGAACCACGCCCATGCTGTCTGTGATGCTAGTACCGTGTGTACCGGGGTCAGTGAAGCGATACATGACGGTTCGTTTATGTCAGAGGTTTTGAAAACAGCTGCACAGCATTGTTCCTGTTAAGGTAACAAAGCCACATCTGGGGGCACTTCCACGCCCTGTTGTGTGTGTCTGTGTGTCTGCGTGTGCCCGCGTATCGCCGGTAACAATGGTGACGCAAGCTTTGCGGCTAACCAGCCGGCTAGCGTTAGCCCTTAGGAGCAGTAACCGAAAGGCTATAAATTACAAATTCAAACAAGTCTCCGTCACCTCTGTCGTATCAACAGGTCTGCTGGTGGAGGCTTAACCAATCCCAGCATAACCAGGTCACTCACTGAGACAACTCGCAGCAAATCCAGCGCATCTCTTAAAACTGTTATCTCGTTACAACGGTTGAAACGCTCCAACCGAAAAACACCTTCTGTTGTCTTAAAACGAAGTAAATCCTCACCCGAAGTGAAATGCGAACTCCTGGCGAACCTTGGATCGCCTCCAGAGATTAAATCCGCCGTGTCATGGGTGTGTTTCTCTAAAAGAAAGCGAGGGGGAAAGAGGGTTAGCTATCCAGTGGCAACTCCGACGTCCCACACTGAGGAAAAAGGGAATGCAGGAATGTGACGTTCAGTCCGGTCTGCTGGCATCATTGACACGTGCACTCAAGAGCGGAGCACTGTGGGAAATAGAGTGTAGTTAAGTAACAGATTGTTACGGGTTTATTACTAGCGCATTAATCGTTATCCACAATTTCCATACCCAGTGAATCTCTGTGCTACTTACCGAAAACATATAAACCTTAAATTATTACAGCCCTTAGATATAACAATTGAAGCTAGGTTCCAACACTGCAAAAAAGTAAGTTAAAGATCAAGTAAGTTAAGATTGTGGGTTATTACGTCAAAGTTTCAAATTGTTATGTCATGTTATCTTATGTTAAATCTGGAAATAACATCTCGAATCCTTTGAGTTATTAAGTCAGAATTTTCAGATAATTATTTACAACTAACATGAACTTTCAATAGACCAAATTTTTATAATTTTTAATTTTTATTTATTCATTTATTCATTTCCCCCCAGTGGCATTAACCTCCTATAAATGTCCTATAAATGTTTTAATTATTATATAATTACTTTTACAGAATTATTTTAACCAGGGTAATTGATTATCCAAAAATATACACACATCTAACAGGGGTAAGTCACTGCTACTACCTAATTCTGTTAATAAAAATACAAATAGCATTCTGGGTTTTTTTCAGATGTGTTTTTTAGTTAATAATACAAACAAATCTTTTAAATTGGCCATATTATGCACATCATTATTTATTTAGCACGGTCCACTAAAAAAGGTTTACATGCTACACTGTTCAAAATAAATTCCAGTTACTTTTTTACATAACACTAAATTTCACTCTCCTCTAGGCTACCCCCCCCCCCCCCCCCCCCCCCCTGCTCTCAGTGGTCAGTTACCCACACAAAAATAAGTCACTGGTCACCTATTGTACTTTATAGTTGTGTGCTGGATTCAATCAAAGAGCAAGGGATAGTTCTGGGCATGCTGAATTCTTCTGTGGTGGGTTGTTTTGCTTTGTGAATCCAATACTTGCCTGTTCCAAAAGAAATTCTGTTCTGTAATTAGTTCGGGTGGCCCAGTGCGGACACCTAAAATTACTGCCCTCCAAAAAAAACCCAAACTGATAATCGCACAGTTTATATAGTTCTAAGTTCAACCCTACATGCTCAACCAGAATTGGATTGGGGACAGAAGAGACTCCTGTAAAAGCTGTTTTGTTACACAGTGCACAATGCTTTCAGATAATGGCTTAACCATTTCTGTAAGTACTTGCATGCTGAACTTTTGTTCCTCAGAGTTGTTTGTTCGTCTATCAACAGCATACCCAAAAAGCCACCCTGATGAATTTTTGGTTAAACTTTCAGAGAGCTGGAAATGAAACAAGACGAAAGAAGGATTCTGTTATACTTGAGTCAAGATCCAAACTGAGAAATTTGGCAAAATATGTTCTCTTTTGTTAACATGCATTTTCTGGGAATGTTAAAAAAAGGCCGGGTGATTTTAACCAACACAGACTATGATTTTTAGCCTTACAAGTTCCAAATGGCCCCAGGGGCAAATGATCAAAGCTAAAGGTGACATTAGGCTCATTCGCTCGTCATAGTGTCTTCACTAAGGGTTTTCCTTTTGCTTTGGGGACGGTGCCATTAAATGAATATAATAAACAGGGACTTTAGCTCTGCAGTTGCAGGAAGTGGGTGAAGACTCTTGTATTTGCTCTTGCAGCGAGCAACAGAACAGCTTTTAGTTAGAGAAGGGACCGTTAGGCTGCTGCTTTCTCCTTTTTGGTTGTTAGGTAAGCATCATGCAAATGTATCACACGGTGAGGAAGATAAGCACTGAAGAAAGTCTAGCCCTGCAGAAAAAGGTGTTTCAGGCTATCGAGCGGCACGGTTTTCGGCCAGAGAGAATTACTCAATTTGAAGTGGACTTTGAAACTTTGCAGCCCTCCAACAAAAACAGTTACATAAGACACCAAAGCAACAAAGGAAGAGTAAATAAGCATTATAATACTCTAAAGAATCCCCTTTTGTTTCTCAACTTGTTAGAAGCGCATAAATAAATTAAATGAGATCAGAATACACGTTTAATGTAACCACAAACTGAATAAACTCAGTGCAGATACATTTCTATTACAGTTTAACAAACTAGTGCATTAGTATTAGTGATTTTAAAAGCTGGTGAAATTTTTTATTATGGTGTCACAAAAGAGAGTGGCACCATTTGTTCATTACCTGAACAGGAGTCGTATGATAGTCCTGAGAGTTATTGTCAGTGCAAAGTATTATAGTGTAACACTGCAGTTATTCTGGTTGTCAATAAATCAGCTGCTTAGTCCAAAACAGAACAGAAGAACTGCAGCTAGCAGCTGATCAGGCTCTTAACTATCAGTTTTTCAAATCCTATAAAAATATTCAAAAGATAATTTTGGCCGTTTCATGAAGTTGTGTTGATTGTGGCTCATAGAAATGGATCAAATTAGAACTTCATGTGTTTTAATGGCGTGAGGTTAATCACAATACCCTACTATTGAATATCTCTTATAGCCAATATAGTGACTTTACCTGTTAAAGATTCTGTACCAATTTCAGGGTGTCTGACACCTTTTTATTTATTTTACTCAATAAAGAAGTATTTTTATACAAGGATCCGTTTCACTTAAGGGAGGCTTTAGAGAATTTAAATGACTGCTGTACTTTCTTCTATCACTGAAAGGTGTATCCCAAAAACTAAAGCTGTTTTGAATGTCTTCTCTCTAGCTTACACATTTAATAACAGACACGCAGAGAGACTGTCACAGAAACCAACATTCTTTTATTTATTGTCTGAAAAGTTGTCTTTATTTAGCTTTTTGGGGGTTTGTTGTGCTACTTGTATTTGTTGTTGCAGTGCTCATAACCTTTTCAAAATTCCAGTCTCAGATGTAAAACGTGTGTGAACAAAAGTGAACTACTCATCTCTTTCTAAATGTTTGCTCCTCTTTCACAGTGGAATGCTTGTTGCTATTGGTTGAGCAATCAGCATTGATTTATGGGGATCTTAGGTGTGAATGCAGCTTGAATGTGGAATCATAATTGATTATCTTATGTGAATCTGCTTTTGTTGTACCACCAGGCAAAAACCATCCAAATACAAAAGAATCCCACAGTCTGGTTGCACCTGCACACAGACACAAATGACTGCAGAGAAGGGCTAAAAACACTGGAAAGAGTCTTTTTAGTGTAATCATGACCCCTTGTGGAAAAAGAAGAAAGTGCAGCTGGAGCAGTCGGCTACTCCTTTGTCAGGGTTTTGTGTGTGTTTGAGTGTGACGTTAGATGTGTACATTTTATGAATATGTACCCGTACAACTGGGATTCATCAGGGTCTTTAGTCAATATGGTACACAGTTGGAGGAGAGAGCCAAAACAGTCTGACTGTCAGTTAGATCTGCATATCTTTCTTTCTACATAGCACTTTAATTCTTATTGTTTGCACTGAAGCACCGCAGCAATTTCCTAATGTTGTAAACCTCAACATCTGGCAATAAACCCCATTCTGATTCTGATTCTGATTCTGATATAGTTAGACATACGGGAAACAGACAGATGGAAGAATAAGCAATACAAAAATAGATAAAGTGTTAAAATGAGGATGTATGAATCTGAGCGTGGATAGGTAGACAGACAGCCGAGTGAAAAAGTGCCCTCTCTGTTCCAGATGGCTGCTAGTCAGAGGCTAATTAATTGGCGTGATGGAGATTGCAGCAGGTCATTACACCCCTCCTGACCCTTTCTTCTTCTGCTACTTCCTTTTCTTAGTCTCTGGTTTCTTCTCACTCACTCTCTCAGTGCTATGCATATCCTTAACTGTCCCATAATTACTTTGTTGTCCTCTCAGCATCAGCCACAGCACTCCAGCCAATTCAGGCTTCCATTCCCACCCATGCCGTTGAGCAGGCTTCTCTCGTGCACATGTACCATTTTGTCTGGTTTCTTCTCACGTGTGCTAAAACCCGGAGCTTTCTCGTTGAGATGTGTGCTTCAGGAAAAAAAATAAAGCAAAACCTTTGAAGTGGCATCATGAAATCTGTAGTCTGCTAACTGAGAATGTGAGAAAACTTTTTCTATTATGCATCTAACCTAATTCAGCCCCGCGTCTGTGTTAAATCAATGAATATACTGAACATTTGATTTAAGGCTTTTGTTGAGGCTTTTTTTTTTAATGCTGGTCAAAGTAATTTGCACTGTTGCCAAGGAAACCATAGTGTCAAATTGGTATATAATTTAATTGTTCGAAAAAGAAAGTCAGTCAGTGAAGTCAATACGAACAAAAAGTCAAACATTGTTTTTATTGAACACAGAGAGAAGAGATAAATCATTTGTATGTATTTTTGAACACGTGTAATGTTATATTTATTTTTAGGCCGCACTAACAGCGTGTGAGTACAGATCAGTTCAAACACTGTATAATTACATACTAGTGGAGTGAGTCCTAGCAATGCTACAAAGTGCAGAATAAAAAATTTCAAATCCTGTTAACATATGGCAGTGCACAAAAGCATATGCATTTAATTATTTAGATTAAATTAAAAATAATAAAATGATCACGTATCAGTTTGTCTGCATCACTTTAACACTGAAAATAGCAGATTGGAAGGGTTTAAATTAATCAGTAGCTGTGAATGAACATGAATTAATTATTTGCTTTGTTACGTTCCATCCATGGAGGTATATTTTGGGTTTATCTTTTAAATCTTTTTACTGTGATAAACGTTTCTCGTAAGATGTATTTTGAAGTGGGTTTGATAGTCGTGCAGAACATTTAGCTAAGTGGGAGAATGAGAAGCAAAATCTGCAGCTGGAGCTGCTCCTCAGGTCGCCCAGCACAAAGCTGAATCCTCCCCAGAGGGATGGTAGCAAGGCACCAATTAGCAGCAGAGAGGGCGCATGATGATATTTCCGTGTGCTTGTGGCCTGGGCAGCTCCGTCTGTGTGTGTTATAAAAGGCAAAACCATAAACATGGAATTAGACAGTACAGGCCCCACATCTCTTAAGGTCACAGACGCTCCCCTCCTGCGGCTTCTGAGAGCAACGGTGTGATATAAACAACACCAGCCAGGAAACTGTTAGTACTGTATATATGTTTTTTTTTTCTTTAAAGGGCAGCTGATTATTTGTGCCTGTCAGTCTGTGAGGTTCATCAGGCCAGCGGCCCTGATGCAGTGGTCTTCTGCAGCTCTGCTCTGTTATTGTTGGGTTGAATGGCTGCAGGAGATAGGTGTGGGAGAAAGATCACTGTGAACTAGATGGAGAGAGTGGGTGGAAGTGACTGAACATCTCTTTGTGTAAAACACACACACGCGGGCACGCAAACACAAAATCACATGAATACTCGGACAAATAAAACACACACACACACACACACACACACACACACACACACACACACACACACACACACACGATTGGCTGGGGTTCAATTTGTTGAGTAACAAAAACACGATAGCGTTATAACCAGCAGGTGGGGGCAGCAGACAGATCATAGGACCGTGGTGTGAGCAGTGCTATTAAAATGTGCAGTAAGTCACAGATTTACTGTAACCTACATGGAGGCGGAAAGTAAATGATGGAATATATTAATGAAATCTCAAATGATTCCTGCATTAAACAATCCTGTGGTATTTTTGATACACACACACACACACAGATTGTGTCAGGCAGGCATGTACTCAACTATGTGGCAAAATAATATAAACATAATTTCAATTTTTTTCCAAAGCACTTTAAAAAAAAATATGGTTAGAAGGAGTTTGATACCTCACTATATACTTATTTTAGAGATCTAATCACCAATAGACCAAATTCATAAATACTGAGTTGCAATCAGCAATTGTTGATTTTATTTATCTGGATCCACTGTGGCGACCTCTAAAGGCAGCAACTGAAAGAAGAAGAAGATTTAATTATCTGCTGGTTATTTTCTTGACAATGCAATTCATTCTGGAGCCGAAGAATCCATGGCATCATACAAAATACACTGTTTTCTACTAGTTACAGTACAAGGTGAAAACCACTGAATTCTTTTTTTTGGCATTTTACATAAACAACAATCAAAACAGCTTTTAATAAAAAAAATGTTATCAGCTATAAACAGAGATTATTCAAGCTGCAAATGAACAACTCTGTGCATGTGTTCTGTATATCATCCCTTCATCATGCCTCCCGCAGGTGTAGCAGCAGAGGGGGCAGCTCTGCTCTCTCTTCTCCCCTCTATTCTGTCCTCTGAAGCCTGGCACTCCCCCTGCTGTTAATCTGCAGTACAACTCGGAGTGTCCGAGGAGCACGTTGACAGCTCTGGGCCGTGCATGTGTGTGTGTGTACACGCCCGCATGTATGGTGAGCACCCGTTGAGTAGGTGGGTCTGCTGGAAGGGAGTGGGAGAGGTGGGAAAGGGGCAGATGGAACACAGAAGGAAGTTCATCAACGACACATAGAGTGTCAGAAAGCAGAGAAGGACGGAGAGGGAGGGGAACGGAGGGAGCCGCGGGGACAGCAATAGGTAGGGGACAGGCATGCAGAGAAGGAGATGGGGTGGATAGGGTAGCAGGTGGAAGGAGAAAGTGGAAGAGCCAGGCAGAGAAAATGGGGAGGAGAGGGGAACAGGGGAGGTGAGAGATGCAACAAGCAGCAGGGGTTGGAGGGAGAGTGACAGGTATGGATAGAGGGGGGGAGGAATAGGAGTTTAGATGGGGGTGTTAAGGAGATGTGGGAGGGTAGCAGAGGATGGGTTGTTTTTGGAAGATGGCAGGGAGGAAGAAACATACTTTTGACCTTCAAAAATAGTTTGTTTGTTCTGTGTGTGTGTGTGTGTGTGTGTGTGTGTGTGTGTGTGTGTGTGTGTGTGTGTGTGTGTGTGTATGTATGTGTGTGTGGGGTGGGACGGTATCCTCTTTACTCAAGGTTGTTGTGTAGTCTCAGAGGAGCAGATAAATGCCGATACATGTGCAAAGTTGCTCAATCTGTAAGGTGCAAACATCAAAGTAATAAGAAAAACACGGTCTTGAGGCGAGGGGGGAATAGCATAATTGCTCCGTGCTAGCTTTCAAGAGGAAAAATATCAGCACTTCCAGCCATAAAAACATCCCAGACCTATTCTCATGTACCCACTTAAAAAAAACCCAGACACTACCAGGCACAGTGTAATGGGTTTGTTTAAAACTATTAAATCCAACTTTTAGGCTGAGCATTCGTGACAGATCCCGATGACATGTTTCCTGCGTTTCTCTTCATTTGCGTCACTTTTCGGGGGATTTTTCATTATACCATCTCCCCTCGTGTCAATGCACGGTCACTTTATTCTATTCTGGTCTCTGTCATTTATGGTTTATGTAGCGGCATTAAACTGTCTGGACATGAGTAAGTGCTGGGGTAATTGAATCCATTTGAAGACAAAATTAAAGTTTTAAAAAAAGAGAAAAAAAGGCGACGAATTGCAATTACAGCCAAGTATTGAAATACTCCGGTTTAAATGTGCACATGACAACTTCCTGAGACCAAGACGTATTTAATGATTTGGCCTAATCTCAACCTTGAGATTTCCCAAAATGTAGAAACTCATCAGGATGAGCTTTTTGCCAATGTTGAGACTCTCTCACCCTCTCTCTTCCCCCCTTGTTTGCAGATATGAGCGAGGTCTGCTACGCTGTCTCCTGATTTTGATAAAAAAGTAGCTTTTATAACAGCAGCTTTACAGTAACTTACTTTCCCATGCATATTTCTCTGCATGATGTAGCTACATTGTTTGACATTCACTCTTTTTCCTCTTGTGTGTGTGTGTTGAGCAGGAGGACTCCAACTAGGGGTGTTAAAAAAGAAACCTCAGCCCACTTACTGACCTTGTCTGAACTGTACAGTACACACAGTGCTAACAAGAGATGCCTTCAGGTCAGAGAGGGGTGTTAAAATTATGAAGCACAACATCTGTGTGTGTGTGTGTGTGTGTTTGTGTGTGTCTTGTCTGGAAGGGGGGAAAATAAAAGGAGGGTGTCTGGTTATACTGCATTCATGCCCGGCCAAACTACATCCCACACAAGGCTTAGAGACTGCTGGCTCCTCTGGACTTTTTTTTTTTTTAATTAAAACTCCTCACTTTCCTGTGTGTGTGTGTATGATCACAAGTACTATATAAAATATAGATAATACATAATGCATACTGATTAATACTCCATTCACCAGAGTGTACAGACAACATTACTGTTATAATAATTACCGTAACAAATAACAGACAAAGCGAATGACAGGAAATTTAATTCCAGTACTAAAATATAAGCATTGAAATATCAGTGTTTGTTCAATAATTTTGCATCTTTAAAGCTGTTGGATCCTGTGATTCCCACTCAGTCGCTGCCTTAAACATGACATTATGCTTTCACAGTACCTGTGTTTTATTTGTTCTGACACTCGCTTTATATGGGCAGAAACGAAGCGTTTTATAGCACTTGACACTTGAAGTGGGCTGAATATTTTCTATTTACAAGAGAAATAAAAGTTATAGATCAAGCACTTCCATCAGATGGTTCACTTGCGGGTTGAACTCAGCCAGGTGAGCTGTTAAATCATAGAGTTGCTATGGCATTCGTTTTCATGCCATTAGTTACCAAAGTGAGAGTTATTTTTGAAACCTTACCTGCGTCAGTGCAACACATACAAGCCTACGTGTGTCTTTAAAAGGCAATTAAATTCAGATTTGAGTCAAGGAGTTTAACACTGAGGGATTTTCTTTTCTTTACAGTGTGTGCACTGATTAGTGTTTTGTTTCAGCTAGCAATAAAATCCCTTTGAACAGCATAATCTGAGAACCAGCATATGCAAGATTGGTTAATAAAGACACACAACCTTTTAGTTGTAAATAGTAATGTGCAAAAGTTTCGAGCTACCCCTCATTTTCTCACGTTCTTGTAATATTTTTAAGTAGTTCTTCAGGTTTTTTGAAGATCTGCCAGTTCTTCTTTGACCATCTATACATTAACTCTCAACTTAGCAAAGAACCAGTGTTAAACTGTATAATTAGATGTTCCAATTTGACTGCATGGTGTGCAGTGTGCTTTTTAAAAAAAATGAGGAAACTGGAAATGTGGAGAATCAAATTAGAATTAATTAGAATTAGAATTAATTAGGCAATAAGAAAAAAATCTAGCAAAGACCTGACACAGCACCTGAGACATCCATCAGCAGGTTCATTAGTTCACTAAAGCATCATCAGAGATGGTCTGTCGAAGAGTGGCTGTCAAGAAGCCATTCTTAAGGAAGGAAAGCAGTAAGAAAAGGCCGAGGTATGCCAAAGTACAGAAGAGCTGCACAGAAAACCAGTGGCAACAGGTCTTATGATGAATCCAAATTTGAAAATTTTGGCTCAAATGATCATCAATGTGTACGATAAAGGTCAGGAGAGAGGTACAACAGAGAGTGTTTGCAGCCATCTGTAAAACATGGTTGAGATTTAGTCACAGTTTTAGGGCTGTATTAATAACACAAGTTAAATATTGCAGAAGCTATGAATATTAATGTATGTTAGTATATATATTTTCTGCATATTTCAACATCAGCGATGATGCCACACTTTGAACATCATCGCTGATGTTGAAATATGCAGAAAAGAGGACAGACGTTTATCCGTCACTCAGAATCCGCACAGTGATGTAGAGTTCTGGATAGCAAAGGTTAGTCAGCACACATAAGTGGAATAGTAAGTTGTATAGCAGCCTGACTGAGATGGTCTGTGAGGCAGTTTTGGAACCGAAGCCATATTTTGCGGATGACTGGCCTAGAGAGGCAGAACGTAGAGTATGGGTGTCTCTTTGTACGTGTGTGTATATGTGTATTTGTATTTTTACGTGTGGTTGGCCTGTGGTCTTCATGGTGGGGAGAGGTTAGGGGCTTTGCACTGTAGCAATGGCTAAAGATGTGATATGATCAGAACTACTAACGTTTGTTGTGTGTAGAAATATCTTCAGTAAACCACCCCCATGCTTCAAAGGATGGTGCTTAATGGGTCATATGTGAAGGAAGAATGGTGTGTGGGGTTTTTTTTTTTCATCATGAACAAATGGCATGCTGTGTCCAAGTTTCACATTCATGCTTCGTAAAGGAAAATCTACATATACACCGACATACCGTGCAAGCAAGCTGATTGGTGTTTATTGCCAATAATCACTAGTTCCAATAATCTGGACAGTCTGTGTTTGTGTGTGTGTGGTTGTGACTCATGTTGGAATGTGCCTGCATCTCAGATTTCTGAGTTTTTTAGTCAGTCACGTTCTGTGTGCTGGCAGAATTGGCAGTTTTAACATCATCACGAATGCACACATAGATAAAGAAACTCAGTCATCATGTTTAAATGAGGCCACATTGACTTTTCACTGTATGGAGCATTTAAAATATATTTGATGCCTCGTTCACACAAGAGTAAAAATAGGACAACAACCTCCTTGCACCTGGGAAAAATCTGTGGTTGCCAAGTCATTGCCCAGTGATTGCATGAACTGCAAATAGTTGTGGCTACCCAGAGGTTGAGGGTGCAACACTCTCAACATCTCGGCGACCACTTTCAGCTGGAAGGTGAATGCACAGGTCACCTGGGGAAAAGAAACCTGTCTCCAAACAATTGCAGTCCAACTCAGATTGACTGCAGTCATTCTCAGACGGGTTTTTAAAGGTTTGTAAATTTCCATCTAATTTATAAATGCTGATTGTCTGAAAGCTCAACTTGTCTGAGACGTGTCTCTCTACAGTAGGAAAATTGATTCAACTGGTAGCAAACTGGTTATGTTCTGGCTAAATGCCTATGCCATTTTGCAGTGGAATGACTACGTTATTATTTGTGGGGGAATTTCTGAATTTGTTTCAAATCTCTGAGGTTCCGGCTGGACTCTGAATGCAAGTTTTGCTTTGTGTGAATTTCCATGTACGTAGACAGCAGCAGATTTGCAACAGATGGCAAGAAATTTATGATTTTTGCTGATTCGTCACAGTTAATCACTGTATCATCACAAACAGATTGCATGTAATCGCTAACTTGACAATTTTCTATTGCAAACCAAAAGTTCACTGATTATGGTTTTGGTTTTGTTTGTTTGTATTTTTTGCCATTTTATCACTGTGTTGAAGAGCCAAAGTTGCTTTGAAGATAGCAACTGACTGTGAGTGGTCTCAGACCACAAAGTAATCATTTCAAAAGCAACAAGATCACAAGTTCATTCAATGTAAACAGTTGCAAAGATTTCAGTCACCAAGCACTGTTTTCCCCAGAGTGACAGAGTTCATAAGAAAACTGTTTGGTGTGGCTCAATCACTCGACCATCCTGCAAAAAAATGTGTTTTGTGGAATCCAGATTCAGCCAAAACACTGGGAGTGGCGGGAAAAAACAATACACCAAAGTATTGTGATATTTTGCACGGTGTAACCAAATATCGATGTTTTATTAAATCAATCAGAAAATACTAGAGGGCTGCAAGGTTGCCTGATAGGAAGCAGCCTTTCAACCAACAGCTATTGTCTGACTTGGCCTGTCTGGAATTGCTCTCAGTGACTTTGTGCAACTTTTGGACTGCTAATTTACAAATTCAGACAGATTACCAATATGTTGCTACCTTTCTGAACTGTTAATGTGCACAACTTGAGCTGGTTGTATTTTGGTTATATCCTATAAAACAGGAATGTAATAGGTAAATGTAAATTTCTGTTAAATGTATATTTCTGGCGATGTAGACAGCACCATATTTGTGATTTTTGACCCTTCATTACACTTAATTGCTGTATTATCAGAAACAGGTTGCATGCAATTGCCAACTTGACTCCAATCAATTGCAGACTGAGAGCAGACTGACTCTGTCTCTTGGCAAAGTTTGTGGCAGGTTTTAATGACAGTGTTGATATACTTGATAATTTCATTTTGCAGCAAAACAATATGAGATAGCTATATCTTACTGGATAAAACAGATATTGACAAAGTTTAACTTTGTGGACATAATTGTAGTTGAAAAAGGTGATAAAGTGCATTACATGTTATCTTAATGAGTTAATATTGCATCATCTAATGGTTCCCCCCTCTACACAACACTGTCAGAAGTCTTTGATCCAAAGCCATCTGTAATCATATTGTATCTTCCATGTTCTCTTTTCTTTACTTTTCTTTACCCTTTACCTTTCATATATATATATCCAGAAGTTTGTTTTGGCAAACTAAATACTGGTGATAATTTCTAATAGATTTTTTTTTAAATTTCTCGTTCCCTGGACGTCTAATATTTCTGTTACCTTTAGCTCCAGGTCATGTTTCTGATGATACTTTCAAAGAACTTTTACTTAATTACAAAAAATGAATAGGGAGTTTTCACAACAGTAGTGCGTTGTATTGTTGCTGCTTTAAACCTAAACGTTGTTCATCTCAGAACCCGGGCAAAGAAAGCTAAAACTGGCCAACTTAAAGATTACACACTCACACACACACACACACACACACACACACACACACACACACACACACACACACACACACACACACACACACACACACACACAGACGTACACAAACACACGCACTAAAAAACCCTAAGTCCACCATTACTAATACCACTTCCTTTGGCAGGATCATCTAATAAAATTTGAGAAATGTTTTTAGATTGTGAGTGACGCACTGAAATATTTCTTTCACTCTGGGTTTGTGGGGAATGTTTTTAATAGCAGCTAACTGTGTGGCTGCTGGCCGAGTGGCTGCTGTGGTGAAAAGGCAGCAGTCAAGAGTCCCTCTTTTTTCATGAACTGTTTGGGTGAGGAACTCTGCTGACACACCACCAAAAAATTGTGCGCGTGCATTTACACTCGTACACAGACACGCCCATGCTCTGCACTGCATCGTGCACACAGTTTCATCCCTAGCAAACATGTGCACACATGTGGACAGGAACAAGCAGAAAATGTGCTGTGTGCACAGATGGATATAGACATCCACGCTTGCACACACACACACACACACACACACACACACACACACACACACACACACATTCTGTAGGCACACAGTATTTATTCTAAGAGTGTATCCCTCCCTGATGACCGGTTAGGGTGAGGAGTGCTGCCGGCAGAGCGGACCAATCCAACTCATTCTACAGTTGATTTACTGTCCCACCACCAGTCCACTACTGTGTAATTACACCAACACACACACAGACACACACACACTCACACTCATAATTACAAACACAGTCACATAGCACAAGCACACACATACTGTACAGTACATATGCACATGGATAAGACTAACATGGCTGTTACACTGATGGATCTTTTCAGCTTGTAGGGCTGGTTTTTATTTTCTTCAGGTCTACGTTTGTGTTTTATCATTTCCATCAATTCATTTTTATTTATATAGCACCAAATCACACCAGCAGTTGCCTCAAGTCACTTGATACTGTAAGGTAAAGACCTTACAATAAATGCAACCCTTGCACTTGGTGACTGTGGGAAGGAAAAACTCCCTTTAACAGGATTATTGCTATCTTTTGAGTACATGGCAAAAGTATGTTCGACTCTTGTGTTATTTTAGTTATTTTATTTTAAACTCACGTGCTACCTCAATTACTGGTGTTTAATTTAAGTATTTAATACTCACATATACCTCAGCCTCCTTTGCAGCCCTGATTAGAATAAACGGGAAGATGCTATTTATGCACACACAAGAACATGAAGTTTAGTTTCATATTTTTGCTTGACAAAAATGAGGTAGGATCAGAGAAATTATTAACGATTGAAGCAAAGATGGGAAAATGAAAAAGGTTCTAATAATTTGAATCTTAGGCAGAAACAGAGTTGTGAAATTTGGAAAAATTTTGAAGGTGATACTGGGGGTGGGTTGCATAACCAGACAGTCAAAGGTACGCATCAAAAATCAAATTAAATACATTTTTAAAAACAGCACCTGCACGACTGCTGCATGAGGAAAATTGCACTCGGGATGATTCAGACAAATTGTGTGAAAAGTCAACCATAAGCCCACAGCTGTTAAAACTGAAACTTTTATTTTAATACTTGTTATTTATGTTTACACTTTGCCCTTTTCTGCAGATGAGCAATGTGGTTCCTGGCATGCAGTGTGTGGACTGGTCAGGAAAAACAGCCAATCTATAGATCAATAAAGACAGAAAAACTCTCTCCTCTTTACACCTTATGAAAACTATCCACACAATGAGCAAGAGTCAAATCCCTATTTCTTAAATTCTTTTAATGAAATCTGAATTTCTTAAAACTGAAATTGAACTAATAGTGCCTTTTGTTTCTTTAATGCTATGGCAAAACAACCACTCCGCTATAGTGGTTTCCCCTTCTACTCATGTAATTTCGTCCTTTTCCTCAGCTGAGTCTGCCTGACCCAATCCGATTTGTCACTCTCAAACCTGCAATTGTATTCAAGGCCAAATATAGGGGTGGGAATGCTAGGGTGGGCTGTCTATGTGTCACACAACAAAGCTTCGCATAAGGGTGTAGCCCTCTCCCTTACATCCTCCCACCTAACCGCCCGACATGGCCAAGTTGTTTGCATGGAAACGCGTCTGTGTGCATGCGTGTGTATTTCTGTGTGTGTGTGTAGTGCCTGGTGAGGCAGAGAGATTACTCCCTCCTCCCATTTCAATGCTTTATTTGGAGAGTTTCTCAGAGATTCGTCTCCTGTCACCCCCCCTGTCTGTAACGCTGACCTTGACAGTCTTTGTTTCTCTCTTTCATGCTGTTCTCAAGGTTAATGCAGTTTCAGTTTCACCTGATTTTTAAGCCTATTTTACATCACTGACTTTGAAAAAAAACAATTGGTAAAAATCTTTTAGAATTTGTTTAAGCGTTTTTATTTTTTTGAGGAACCGAGGGAAATAAACACCAGCGGGGAAGCGCCAGCTTTCTGATGGGCATGTGATTTGTACAAAGTTACAAGCCGTTGTAAGGCATGAATTGAAGGCTCCCTATTATTACATGGTAGAAAAAAACGAGCAGCCTTTAATGTTGAGAAATGGAAAGGAAGATGATTATGGTTTATGTGCTAGGGCATCCCGATTATACGACCACAAAAACCCATGCTGAGTCACATAGGTCAGCAATAGGATGTGAATGAAACAGATACACAAAGAAAAAAAAAAAACAGGCGCGCAGTCAGAGAGACAGGGAGGAAGTTCCTCAGTAATAATTTCATAACATAATGTTTTTAGTTTCTTGCATTATTTACATAACTGAAGGCAGAAATCGGTTTCTATTGTTCTTATATGTGGAAGTGAATTTCACAGTTTTACTTTCTTGCTTTTTTGAGCATAAAACCTTTCAGAGTTTAACTTTTTACTTGAAAATCACTCATTTATATTTTCTCATTTTGTCCATTATGGTGTTTATACTTATTCCAGGTATACAGATTTCAGCATTGCAATTTTTTTGTGCATCATATACAAAAATACAGGATATACCTAACTATCATACAAAATATGCATGATCAAAAATATGTAAGCCACTAAAAGGGAAGATTGTAACCCGCCAAAAATAAGTTTCATTTTTATGCTGTACTGAGATTTGTCTGCAACAAGAACTTAAAATGCTATGTTTAGCATTTTAAGCTTTTTACCCTGCTGATGTCTTAGGTAGAAAATGAAGATATTCTATGGCACAACTAAACAATTCTTAAAACAGAACAATCATTAACTAAAATCATTGTGATCATGATCATACTGGTCAGTAATACCTTATTATTTTTATTTTTGAAACTATAAAGTATTTTATTATAGTTAACTTTCATTGTGCAAATATTGACACGAGGTCACACAGCCACTGAAGACTGAGTTAGGTAAGTGGCTCAAAAACAGCGAACATGCAGACAGCTGTTTGTTTTCCATTTTAACCCTGTAATCAACATGTCTTTTACCCATGACTCTCCCATAACCTCAGCTGCATGTTTATTATTGTTGCAACAACAACAAAGACCCTGCATTTTCATAAACCTGTTGTTTTTGTACCATAACCCAATCAAGTCGGTTTTGCATATTAAGAGTACCGGGGTAATGGCTGTGTAACAATCGTGTATGAGTGTTAATAACAAAACAGGTAAGGTGACCAAAAATATCTCAATCACTAGCCCAGCTAATGCACTGAATACACTGTCTTTTATTACTCAAGATTTAGAGGTACTCAAGAGGTAATTCCATTAACTAAGTGCATGATAAAAATTTACACTGGCTTCATTAATAGATCATGAAGTTATTTGGTTTTCTCACCAGCTTCAGTAAAATCTAAATTATTAACCAGATGTCAAAGCCATAAATAACTGTATATAACATATTAGCTTAAATGAACTTTTATTGTGTTAACCACATCCCCCGACAAAAACCCCAAACAAATACATAAAGTTTTTTTTATTTCTTTTTTTTTTTTTTTTGCTGCCTTTTCTTTTTCTAGTTAATTATTGACAAAAAAAAAATCACTACTACTCACTTAAGGTGGACCATTTTCTTGCGTGTTATTCTGACTCAGCAGTGAATTTCATTTTGACAGGCCAAAAGAAAAAGAAATTATTTCCTTTCATGGAGAAAAAATGTGGTGGAGAATGCTAGGCAATCCGGTACACTCCAGCAGCGCTAGACCTGTGCTACAAACACAATCCACATGCTACGTAAAATTTAAATCACCACCACAACCCAGTGAGAGTCAAAAAGCGTGTGGGTAGCTAATCTGGTGCAGGGAAGTGCTGTGTCTGAATTTGCATACTTCCGTTTGAAGATTATACACATGTGCTTTCTTGTCTATTGTGGGAATTTTGATAGGTTAGCGTTAGCGTCCTAAATCAAACACAGCAAGTTTCGCACTTTTTGGAAATGACAATACCAATAATGATAAAGATCTTTCTTTCTGTGAAAAAAAGGAAGAAAAACAAAGTTTGTACCAATAAACTCCTAAAACTTTCCCCACAACCATTTTTCATTAACGCGATAAAGTAACGTATTATACTAAATTATGTAATTACATTTAAATTACAATTATGTCGTCACTTGCGTCACAAAACCTCTTCAGTTGTCTGCACGCTGAAAAATATCAAACAGAGACGTGCTTTTTTGTTTTTGTGCAACTGCGCTGCAATCAGCTGATTTCAGTCTGTGTGCAGGACAAACGTGATGGTGAAATGCAAATGTCCAGGACAGCAACAACTGGATTGTACTGCTGACACAACTTTCACTCTTTGCAAAGCATCGGTATAGACAGGATGCTAACACCAAGCTAGCTAAAATCTCATTGTGATTTTAAAGCTAAGTGAATGCCGACCTCATCATAGCAGCCAGAGTCCAAACTTCTTCAGGTAACAAAAGCTGTGATGAGCGGGTCATATATAAAAATGTATGTGTCCTCGTCAAAATAGGGACTTATGTTGGTGTTTGGGATTATAGCCTAAGGTTTGTATTGCTGGGCTGCGCGGTGGCACAGTCTTTCTGTGTGGAGTTTGCATGTTCTCCCCGTGTTTGTGTGGGTTCTCCCCAGGTCCTCCGGCTTCCTCCCAAAGTCCAAAGACATGCAGGTAGGGGGGACAGGTTAATTGGAAACTCTAAATTGCCCATAGGTGTGAATGTGGGAACAAATGTGAGTGCAAATGGTTGTCTTTGTCTATGTGTTAGCCCTGCGACAGACTGGTGACCTGTCCAGGGTGTACCCTGCCTCTTGCCCTAAGATAGTTGGGATAGGCTCCCCCGCAACCCTGAAAAGGATAAGCGAATGGATGGATGGTTTGTATTGCTAACTAGTTATTACGAATTATAAGACAGTTGTTCCAGGTCATTTTATAGAGTAACAAGAAAGTAATGTAACTTAACCCAGCAAGTAATTAAGTAATGTACTACATTACTTTTAAGAAAAGTAACCAGTAATATGTAGTATATTACTTTTTTAAATTAAAGACCCCGTGCGTGAAAGCATAAATGTGTACCTGTTAGCTAGCTAAATAGCACTGACATTGCCATCACTGCTGAGGGAATAGCCTCCACCTGTGGGCTGAAAACTTTTCGCTAACTGGCTGGCTACTTACTCAAGTTGGCAACCACTGAGGGTGAGAAAATATAGAGCATTACGCACTAACATTATTTACCTTCATGACTACACCAACCATGTACTGTGTACCTACACTGGCTGTGAACTTATGTACCTAAAATAGAAACTATACCAGCACAGTGACAATCTTGCTTATACAAATCCATCTAGTAACACACCCGTTCACCATTTACTATTATGTACATCCTATAGAATATTATAGGTCATTTGAACTCCAAACACGTCTCCCATCCCCGCTTTAAGAACACAGCACTGGCACATTAACAGGTAAATGCGGCTTCTTCTCCGAAACCATTCCGAGTATGACTAACTACTTTACTTCGCACACTTTTCTGTCAACCCAACTAACAGGTCTCGCCTCTTCTAATCCACACTCCCTGCTCTACACAATGAGACATCAGAATAATTTGTCTGACGAGCAGGGAGGCACATGGCGCGCCCCACGCTCAGGTGCCCCTACTGCACTGTGATGAGACTCTTGAAATATGCAGCGTGCGGCTACACCTGTGACTCACCTGCGCATTTCTGCACCTCTGAGATATCCCTCACCCATTAACCCATTCCCCCACCCCCACCCCAAGAACCCATCCTGCACACACACACATTCATCTACAGGCCACTGACACCAACGAGGGCATGGGCTGAGGTGCAAGACGCCGCCTGCGTGTTTTAATTTTCACCTCCCCCTCCATGACCCTCTGCAACTGGTGACACAAGTGGCCTCCTGCTGCACGCCTCTCCTGTTTTCTCCTCTGCCGTCTGCCCCCTTTTCCCCGTCTCCTCGATTTGCTCTTATTTCCGCCATGCTTCACTTTTCTCAGTTCTATGTTGTTCTTACGCTACACACACACACAAACACACATTTTGTAAGCATATGCATGAAACAAACAACAAGTGAGCAGCAAATGCTTGAAATAATAATTATTAAAAAAAACCACAAAGCCGTGATCTTCACCTCACGTTTTTCCACTCCCTGTCCTCTCCTCCCATCTCATCCACTGGCAAGGTTGCGCTTGCAAATATGCAGATACTTATTATTATTTTCTGTATACAGTGTTTCGATGCTGATCTGATGCATGTGCACCTTCTTATACCTCTTGGGTGTAGTTTTCTGTTTATGTTTACATGCAATCATCTACATATGCTTTTTAATGCATCCCCCTGCACTCGTTTATGTGCGCCTTTTATTGCAGGGTGTCTTTGCACGTTTCACAATAGTCATGAGGCTCTTCTGCACTATATATATATGTGTGTGTGTGTGTGTGTGTGTGTCTCATCAGGTGATGAGGTGTTTACTAGGTTCTGTCTTTAGCCTGGAGGGAGCCTAAGCACACTCTTGTCCCAGCCACCACATACTAGAATAATTGGCCTTTTCACACTGTATAAGCTTCATTACCAGCACCCTTATTTGCATTGCAGAACGTAATGTGCCACTGAGTATAAGGAGTGAATGCATAAACAGTTTTGGTTCAATTGATTTTAGTAGAGTTTGAGGAGCGGGGCTCACAATGAATGATGTAGAAGGCCCACCAACTGCAGCAAAATTTCCCTCCTGCATTTGTCATTAGGCCCACTCAGCTTCTAATGGTTCAGTATCAAATCATTATATATGTCTCAGTAGGTGTTTGCCACGTTTCTGCCATGAGTAAGACAGTCAGCGCGTTGACGCAGTTATCAGTGAGTTACTGCAAAGTGGGTATCAGTGAGTTTCAAAAGTGCCATCCAAAGCCTGGCATAGCTGTAGCAAAAATTATGTTAAGATAAGATGAGATAAGACTTTATTGATCCCACGCTGGGGAAATTTACTTGTTACAACAGCTCAAAGCAAGAAAAGTAAAGTTAAAAGATAATGAAGAAAAAAGTCGTGGCAACAGAGATTATTACAAACAGATTATGTTAAAAAATACAAAAATCTTATTAAAAGTACAGCAGATAAATCAATCAGACTCAGTCTGTTATGATGAGAACAGAATGGGACACATCTGTTGCTAACCTGACACACAGACAGACACTGACAGTACAGAAACGAGCACTGCGTATTATTCACAAGGCTGGTTATCTAGATCATACTCACAAATTCTTTCTTCAGGCAAAGTTACTTAAATTCCAGGATCTGGTTAATTACAATACATCCATAATTTTGTATAAAGCTTTTACTAAACTTTTACCGGCAAATTTACAAACTAGATTTGAAATTCGAGAAAAGGTTTATAATGTGAGAGGCTTTGGAGAATTCAAATTACCCAGAACTCGAACAACCCATAAAGGTTTTTGTGTGTCTGTATGTGGTGTGAAAATCTGGAACAGTCTGAGTTTACAATTGAAACAATGCAAAAATATTCATAGATTTAAATTTCTCTACAAACAGTTGGTCTGGTCACAGTATACTCAATGATGGGTTTTAGTGTGCTCTGTAATGTCTGTCCTCTTACCATTGCTGGTATGGATTCCAAAATAAAAAATAAAAAATAAAGTGTGCGTATGTATGTACATATATGTACTTGTGTGTGTAGATATATATGTATGTATATGTATGTGTGTCTGTTACTTGTAGTTATTACTGCCTGTTACCTGTGGTAATGCAATTTATAATTTATATATTCTGTATTCAGTTATGAAGGCTCTAATTGTTGGTTGCGAGCTGCCGCTTAGATGCTTGTATCTGCCCGGGGCTGTTGATGGGTCTGTATGCAATGATGGGCGTAGCTGCGGGAAGTTTATTGTTTTTTTTTGTTGATGAGTGAGTATAGGGGTGGGATTTAATAAGTTTTCTTCGTCCCACTCCTTTTTCAGGCAAGTTTTGTTTTTTGTTTTGTGTATTTTATGTTCAATATAGGTATTTGTTGTGCCTGAAAATGAATAAATAAATGAATGAATGAATGATCTTTTAAACATGTCGAAAAGGTATGAAAGGAGAGTTTAATACAATCACTTGTGAAGTTGCTGTAGGTGGTGTTTTCTCCTTTGTGTTGTTTGATCTCCCTGTCCTTTCTCGCTGCTAGGCTCTTTCTTTGTTTGCTCTTAAAATAAACTGTTGATTTTTTATCTGCTCTTTCCGTGTACATGGCACTGAAAATGTGATGCCACATTTAGTAAGACATCTTGTGAATGTGTGTGGGTTATTATCCTAAAGCTGAACTTCATTCTCGCGGCATTAAAACAAGTTGAACCAAAGCTATTGTTCTCTTCCATCAACCAATTCTTTTTTGACCGTGACAGTAACCACGTTATGTCTACTTACAGCAGCTGCTGTACTTTTAGCAACAATTTAAAGGTACTCCACTCTAGTACATTTTAATATGAACTTTTGACTCCACTACATTAACTTAAAATACAGTACACTGTTAAAAACTGAGCCACTGGTGCTCAATCCTTTTGTCTTTCACCTACTTAGAAAAATGTGTACGTGTATGCTATGTATTGCAGCCTGTCTCACTTCCCTCTAACCTTTCTCGCTGGTTTCATTTGAATTCTAATTGCAAATGAACTAAACTAGGATCTTTATTAGCATATCTGTATGCCAGTATTTTTAAGATCCTTTACTACTTTAAACGCACAGACTCCAGTCACCTTCTCTTCAATAAGCAACGCAAGCAATTAGACCTCCTAGTATTATTTTGGACTGAGGTACATAACTCTGCACTTGTGCAAGTAAAGAATCAACATGAGTCTTTAGCCCTGACAGTGTCCATGCGTATTCTTCAAACAGTTGGCAAATGGTTGCTGGTTGTTGCTGGGCGAAATCTGTCACAAAGGGGTGAGCTGGATCAAAAACCTCTTGGTTGCCAGCAGGTTGCTGCAGTCGCCTGAAGTTTGTCTTTAAACTCAGGCTAACTAATCACTAAGTGGTTAGTAAGATGCAAAGCTGAAATGCAGGACATTTACCTTCTAAGTGAAAATTGTGCCTTACCGCTGAAACCGACATGTTTCAAAATGTGCAGCTTTTACTGTAAAGCCAAATTGTCTCTGTTTCCATTTTGTGTCAAACGCTTTACAGTTTCACTGCTTAGCAAGCTAAGTTGGCAAGCATTTGCAGGCAAATCGGCAAATACAAACTACAAGTGACTTTGGCGATCTACTAGTGCTGTATACCTGTCTTTGACCAATTTCCTGTAGCAACATAAAGCAATCTTCTGCTACCTCTCGTCAAATGGTCAGGGAACACATTTTAGTGACCGGGTTTACGAGACAGTCGCCATCTAGTCTCACTTATAAGACTCATATATATCAGTCAAGAAAATTTAAGAGGAAAATCTTCATGTTTATACAAAAACAGGCTGTACCTCTTGCTCATACCGATCTACACTTTGCTGCACAAAAATGGAAAACCCTCCAAAAAATAAGAACCTACATTTTCCTATACTATACAATCGTACATGTGTTTCTTCATTACTGAACATATAGAATTTATGTGTTTTTGTACACTCTTAAGAAAAAGTTCATTGTTTAAATGACCTGTTTAAGCAACCTGTTTAAATGATTTATGAATAATAATGAATATAAGTGACACTTGTCTTTTTACTGAAGTAGGTTAATTAATGTGAAATATTTACTTATTTATTTTATTACATTTTTAAATTGGAAGGCTCTGAGTGATTGTTTTTGTGAATCTGTGAGTTAACCTATACCTGTGCTCTCCTAAATCCTTCAAGGGGATTTAGTAATAAAACTCTGGCTGCTCCTCCTCCTTGTGAGACTCATTTCTTTGCAGAATTGTCACTTTATTAAATGCTAAATACACACATTTAGCCCCACATGTCTACAGATGTCAAAGAGTCTAATACTACATAAACATTTAAAGCACTTTTCCAATTACAGTTTTCACCTTGTTTAGTAAGGGCCTGACAAATCCTGTAGAGTTCTTTTCCTCGATGTCACTTCATGTCATCCTCCTCTCCACCACTTATGTCAAAATGCATTCAGTCGAACTGAGAGGTGACCTTGTTCAACTGTGTCATTTGTTCACAATTATTGACTTGAAAAATTTCACAGAAGGTTAAAAGTAACTAGTTATTCTTATTCAAACACTTGTACTTAGGTACAATGCTGAGGGTTTATGACTTTACGTGTGCGCAATAGTCCAGGCAAGGAAATACCAAAAAGTTGATTCTGTTCCTCAGCAACCGAGTATTTTGAGTCGGAGAAACGTTTCATTACTCATTCTAGCTACTTCTTCAGTCCGTGCATTTATTTTCATCTTTGCTACTTTATGTTACATTTTACTTGTTCCATTTATCTGACAGCTGCTGCTTCCATTTCAGATTAAAAGTAAAAGAAGATTATTAAATGTAACATCCACTCAGGAAAAAAAAGCTAGCTGTGTTTGGGCTGTGACTCCCAGAGGCTTCTCACATGGTTTCACTTACATAAATATAATCCAGTGGTTTTCAAAGGTTAGTTTAATATCAAATAAAGAAAAAAATCAGAGTCATAACCTGCAAAAAAATCAGCGCCATCAAACCTTTATCTTCCTGTTTGGTTTTTTACCTTTTGCACGGCACTCTACACCCAGCCCTCTTATAAAACAATGACAGTGGTGGGAGCTAATGTGACTACTAATAGGGAGTGGATGTGAAGGCAAATAGCCAGTGCTATTTTAGTGCATGCAGGGATAACTGGCTTGACTGTGAAACAGTAATGGACAGCAACTCCTTGGGGTCTGTGGGTGAGGTCAGCGCTACCAGGGCATGTCTCTGCTTCTCAGGCGGACAGGAAAGACTTTGGAAGGGGAGGGCTGAACTGCAGGGTAGAGGGATGAGAACATGGAAACAGTAAAGCGAAACTGGATAAATTGTGTGCTGCTGCATGTGCACTGCACCTGCAGGAAGACTCTCACACTCACACACACTTATCAGCAGCCTACAATGTAGTCTGATCCTGCAGGACACAAAGGGGAAATGCTGTCACCATGGCAATAACACTGATCACACTGTAGCTTCATGTGCACCATGGCAACCAGTGAAATGTCATCAGACATGTGAGACCATCTTAATCGATATCTCCAAGTTATGGTTAAATAAGAATCCTTGTAAACAGCAGGAATAGTGAATGCATCGTTTTCCATAAAACTGTTTTCTGGACATGTGTGGATACAACTTCTGCACTGTCTGAATGTCCCTGTTATCGCTTAGGTACCGGCAGCTAGATTGAGATTGTTTTCACACCTGTGCTGTTTATTTTATTTAAATCAAACTCTCGTTCATTTCCCCCTTTGGCGCAGTTGGTTTCTGCAGATGTTAGCATGGTAATCGCACCCAGGTGCAGAACAAAAGGTTCCAGATTAACTCCAGAGCGGTTCATTTGTTCCGAGAACGCGATCCAACCTCGATCTGACCCAACTATTAGGTGAACAGTGCAGGTTTGAGCTAATTGCCTCCCTGTAGCCAGCCAAGCTTTGCAATGTCAAATATGATTCAAGAGATTACCGTAGATGTGCAGTGTACATAAACTGCGGCAATAAGCTGTTGCTGGGGATTCTCCATGATGTTGTCCACTACTCCAGAACACAGCAGCTTTTTTATGTGTTTATTTTGTTGCTCTGTGCCTGACAAATTTGACCAAATCACTGGAATAGAGCTAAAAGTTCACTAACTCATTAATTCAATATAGGTTTGAATACTGAATAGTTATTGCAGTAAACTAATGATCGCTATGGGGTTGCTTTAGCGCAGGAGGTAGAGCAGGTCATTAACTAATCAGAAGGTCAGTAAGTGTTAACAAAGAATGGTAGATTACTATAAAATCCCCTGTGTTTTTAAAGTTGTATTTTATCTGCCTAAATTAAAATATGATCAGACAGCCCATTGAAAAAACATGCTAGGTTAATGAGTTTCACTTTCTGGTTAAATCAACATTAATGATATAAAAATGCATTATGCACAGTGATGGTATAAAGAGCATCAAACAAATCAAACACAAATCAAATTAATTACAGATGTTAACAGTCAAGGTTAGAAGCTGGTTTAAGGTAAATAAGGTGCAGTCATTTTTTTATTAATTTTACTCTAATTTCACAATTATTTATACTTTTAGAAATTCTTTTAATTCATGTTATTATTCGTACGCTATATTATTCTAGTATGCGTATTTATAGTATTTTTGTATTTATAGTGTAATGTGATTTTAAGTAATTGAATGCTGTAAGTCTGCACATCATGGAACTGATGAAAGGAAGAAAGAAACTCTCACATTTGGATACCTTTGATATTTAATTTCAGTTTACCTGAAAAACTACTACCCCACTAAAGGATCAAACAATAAGGGAAATGCACATATCTTCACAGACACAATGCACAGTAGAGATTTTCTAATCTAAAGGGGTCATCATTTGCATATGCATCTTTGCCATCAGTTTGTGACTCAGACGCAAAGTCTAAAGGCCCATTTCATAATGGTCTGATATGGTCTACTCACAGGCCTGACCCAGAAAACTTGGGCCCTTTCCATTCATGTAGAAAAATGCCACACACTGCAAAAAAAATCAGATTATTAGACTGATCTTCGTGGAAGAGGAAGAAGCACTATCTTAGTTTTTTATTTAAAAAAATAGACAAAGAAAAACCTGCAGCGGTTACTTTCTGATGAATGCTTTGGCATTTTATGCAGGATAAATCACTCCATAACTAGCAGAGCTTGTGTTTGTATACGCCCATTTAACTTTATCGTTTGTGCAATGATCTTGTCACATTTACAGTTAGACTTTTAAAGTTTAGGAGAGGCAGTGAAACATGTTGTGGTTTCATTACCCAAACTGACGACTCTGCGAGTCTGGTAAAGAGGTAAGGAGGTCTCTCGTGCATCAGACAATTTCCTTCACGTTCTAAAACTGGCAAACCAATGTGCATGCTTGCACTTCCACCTGTGCAGAGGGGAAAAGGTGACTTTTAGTAAGTCATTCACTCATAACCTTTGGAGTCATCTGAAGATCTTGTATTGCCTTTTCTCTATTATGAGTGTTTTTTTGTGAGCTGAGGACAAATGGGATTCACTTACCAAAATGACCCAAATCCAGAGTTTAGATCCAATTGATGCAATCCCAAAATGTGAGTGTGTGGGTATAGCAGGATGTTTGTGTGTGTGTTTATGTGTGTACGCGTGTGAGTGTGTTTGTGATATTTAATAAGGTAGTGAAAGTCCCAAGGAAGGATTTTGGTGGTCCCAGCGTGGCCTTTTGTGCCGTCGGCCAGAGACTGATGCCCAAGGAGGTAAGCTGATTAGTGGCGCCACACAATACAGCACCAATGGTCACAGCAGGCAAAGAGGGAATGTGTGTTACAGTGAAACGTATGGACAAAACTGCACAGCCAACTTTTTAAACCGCTTGAATTAAGTGTATTTACATTACAACATGCTCATAGTCTTTACAGGTTGTTTGATTTCAAGGTCACTTATAGGCAGCTCCCTTTCACTTATGGCATGTACTGGCTGTGAAGATATAAGAAGAGGAAGACAAGGATATGAGAACACAAGGTACCTGCATGTATGTTATGTATACTGCAGCTATAAATAATAGACTAGTAACAACAATGACCAATGAATGTTGTTTATTTCAGTGATTTAACGGTTAATAAAATCACTCCCCCTTTATCATTTAGAGGTGCTGCTCCCTGCTGAAAACGAGCAAAACGTGGGGTACACCCGGGATAGATTGCCAAGCAGGGACTCGGCCGACAACCATTTACACCTACGGGCATTTTAGAGTTGCCAATTAACCACACAGTAACTATTATATACATAAAACTGTCAGAATATCATCTGCAAAATTTATTTCAAAAAGGTTGGCTTATCATTTTATTATATTATTATTAAAAAAATACATTTTAATTGAGAACATATAAAAACATATTATATTAAACGGATTGCATTTATAAAGACTATAATAATAATGTTTATTATTATTATATGGTAACAGTTTTCTTAATTTTATCCCCAGGATTAACCCCTACAACCTAATGTATCATATTTGATAGACACACATCATTGCGATTTTTTTCTCTCCAAAACACTAAATAAACTGTGCAATAACTGATACTATGGTTTAAATGTAATGGCCTGAACTATAAAGTAATTTAAAAATCCAAATGTTTGCATAAAGTAAATAAAAGTGAATCTTGCACATAACTGCACTGCTGAAGTATCGTGTGGTTTATGTAACTTATCAATTGTGAAAGCCTACTTTCTTCAGGCTTCCTCTGCCTGTAATCCAGTTCAGTGGTTTATATGATAACGTGTCACCAAAATTCATAGGTAGCAAGAGAAAAGACAGCTGCTTTGGTTGATCTGGTAGATATATGACAAAGTCTTTAACATGGCGCAGTCATGCATCCCAGTCTCAACTTTCCCAATCACTTATTATCTCATCACCAGCTCGTTTTTTAACCCTGGCATGACTCTCCAAGACAAAGTACAGCAGTCAGCTGCACACAGCAGCCACAGCCCTTTCCCATGATGCCCCTTCCTTCCTTCCTTTGTCCTCAGCCTCTTCCTGTTCTCTGCTTTCTTCACTTTCTCATACACGCACACACATAAAAAGATCGAGTGCTTTTCTCACGTCGTGATTCAACCAGTATATCTCTCTACTACTCATTTTTTCGGGTGCAGTCATTTTCACCGATCTAACGCGGTTAAAGTTATTCGCGTGGTTTTAAAAACCGTTACTAAACCAAGAATAAATCATTTTACTTAAACATTTTCATGCTTTTTATATAGCAATAACATTTGTAATAATAATTCTGAAAGAAACGGTTTTTGTTCACTCTAAAAAAAAAGTGATACTCCCTTCCTTTTGTCTTGCAGATTCAGCACTGAAAATCAAAAAATCAAAAAAAACCCCAAAAAAACCAATGAACACTTCACACGCATTCGTCCCCTTAAATGTGCACAAGCACCGTTTGCCTTGCTGAGATAACAACATTATCTGAATTGTCCGAAGCCACAGTCATGAAAAAAAGACGAACCTCGCTTTTCACGTTGTTTTTCAAGATTTTCATACCTGATACAAGCCAGCCCTGACCTCAGTTACTGTGGGGGGGAAGTATTGATTTTACTTTGACACTTCTTCTACCAAGCGTAGCTCTCACGATCTTGTTCAGTGTGTGTTTATCTCAAATACATAAGAAGGAGACCATTTTTCTTTATTTTAGTGCCCCATTGAGTAAATGTGTAGGAGTACTTCACAAGAACAAACCCAGTTTCATAAAGGCTTGGATGTGTTGTAAAACCTAATTTAAATCTGAATGCAAGAATATGCCATTTTTATAAAGAAGGAAAAACTTGTATAAGGCCAAAATAATAAAAATAATAATTTCTTTTTTAAAAATGCAATTGGTGGAAAGCATTACAACTAATTAGGCTTACTGCTAATATGATCGGGTATAACAGGAGCGTCCCTTAAAGGCTAATTCTTTAATTTTTAACTAACTATTAAAGTGACACCCTACTCTAAGAAGGACTGTGGGGCAAATACGATTTTTTTTTTGTTTTTAAAGCAGAGAGTATGCAGATTTCATCATCTGTGGTAGATAATATCACTAAAACGTTCAGAGAATCCAGGAAACACTTATACGATATATGCACTGCTGTGATATTCATCATGTCATGTTCCCAAAATAAGATGGACAGTGTGGAAGGGGGGAAAAACATAGAGGAATAATCAGTGCCTTAGGCTCTTTATTGTGTTCCCTGAGCTGTTCCTGAGCAGTTTTTGTAGTGTGTAAGGGGGTATTATTCTACTGGGGAAGGCTGCTGCCATCGGGGATTACCGTTGCCACTGAGGCGGTGCTTGGTTTATGTTTAGGTGGGTGGTACAAAAAGTAACATCCACATGACTGCCAGGAACTAAGGTTCCCCAACAGAATATCATGTCACTGCTGAGTAAACACAGGTGTAATTAATAGCATTTGGGTGGGCCAAGGCAGTGGTCCTGTGCTCGCTCTGAGGATGTAGTCTTTTATCATTTTAATTTTATTTGGAAGTAAATGGGATAATGTTAGGCTTGTTTATTTCGAGCTTAAGTTTTAAGGATGGTGAAACACATCTGCTCAATCTCACCAAGAATCTTGTTAAGACCAAGCACCCAACCACATCTGGCTCCATTATCACGCAACACTGAGAAATCTGCTCAGCCCTACCTATTCACTGGTCAAACTCGGCATAACAGCGCAATATACTGTACATAATTTAAGCTTATGGGAACCTTATTCTTTTTTTTCTTACCATGCTTTTCTGCTCTTGTTACAGTCAAAGAAAAGGCTCGAAGAGACTAAACTCCAGTGCGCTGGTTGACAGATCATCTCTGTAAACACTGAACCGCCCTGCTGAGTGTGACATGTGTGATTAGCAAGAGTGAAATACCAGCACCATCTGTCGAACTGCCAAGCTACCTGACTGTCAGGGCATGACGTCTGTGATCACCGGCTGATATCTTCAGGAATCTCAGATGGCTACTTTGATTGATTTCAATTGCATGCCTGTTCGAGCCCTAAAATGGACTTATGACCTGCCTAGGTTCTTTTACATTGTCCACCGCAAAAAAAAAAAGGAAAAAAAAGTTCATTTTGACCTTGAACAGTGAAAGAAAGAGAGATAGATTCTCCTCTGGCTACGTCTCTTCGAGGGTTTCATAACCTTGATAAATAGTTGCAGTCTTACAGTTAAGCACAAGCTGTACTTACTATACTATATTTCCTCTACACACATTGAGCTAAATGTAAAGATGACAATAGCTGATGTATGTTCAGTGTGCACAACTTAGTGTTTGTGTGAAGATGTCCAATCTCACAAAGGCTACTTGTTTGCTCTGATGCGGAGCCGTGGATGAAGCTAAGAGATACTCTTAGCATGCATGCTGGCAAGACAAACACACACATGTGAAGTGCATGTTCAAAGTGAAATCACATCTGAAGCCCAGTGGATACAAAACAAAACACAATTCAAATGCAAAAAGGTGGTTTTAAAACCCTGTCAATCATGTTAGACATAAGGTTAAATCTATTAACTCTAACCAGCCATAAGCTCATGTCATGTCCTTCCTAAAACTACCACGTAAGACTGATAACAAGCCCAGAAGGTGAATAAACTGAGTGTTCAAGAAACACAACAACCATCTGCGATGCAGTTTCCTTTCCACCTCCCCCAGTTCACAGACGTCTTGCAACACAACTGTAAAACAGTTGCTTTTCCTTCTGCACATACAAAAATGAGGGCGATCGATTGAGCTGGAGCTGAGTGCAGGGAGATGCTGATGGTGTGTGGTGGGCCCTGAGCGAGTTGTTGATAGGTCGTCAGGTCACCCACCCACCCACTCCTCATTTCCCATACCACACTGCTGACATGGCAAAGCTCAAAATGGTAGGCGGTGCTTTTTAAGGTGAGTTTTGGGGTTAAGACCTATGTATGTATGTATGTATGTATGTATGTATGTATGTATGTATGTATGTATCTATCTATCTATCTATCTATCTATCTATCTATCTATCTATCTATCTATCTATCTATCTATCTATCTATCTATCTGTTTGTGTGTGCGAAAAACACATTTCTGTGTTTTTATGTTTGTCAGCTTTTCTGGTTATGTGTTTGCTTGTGGGCACAGTTTTGCCCACCTTGTATTTTGCATAGCACCACTTGCAACTCAAGTCATTTACTATAAGAACTGTGGTGTGTGACTTAAAAGTGTGTCACTTAAATATATGCGCAGACCTATTTTTTTTTCCACAACAGACATTTTCAAATGTCAGGAGAGGCACTTGTAGAATTAATCAAATGAATGATTGCTCACTACCATTATGTGTACTGTTAAAAAGCCAGAGAACCATCATCCACAGTCGCAAAGAAGCAGATATATAACCGGATACCTTTCTTCTGTTTACCGTTTACCAGTAATTAATAATCTGCTTTCCTTCCAGATATCACCATTTGCAACAATCCCATATTAATTTTTTATTCATTTGTGATTCCCTCTTTTCAGATGTACTTTTAGGACTTTTTGCATACACACAATGTCTAAGATCTAACCATACATGTCCTTTCTCTTTCCAGAGGTGCACTTTAGCCTTTTGCGGTATGACTTTTGTGCTGACTTAGCAGGTATTACTCTTCTGTGCAGACCCTGTTTGTGCATCAGGGCTGCACAGTGGAAATGTGCACCACCACCCTGCGGTGGCTGAACCATCCCGCTGATTCTGCGCAGAGGAGGAGGTGGTGGTGGTTGGGAGGGGGGTTGCCTTTCTGTCTAGCAGGCACAAGCTTCAATCTGAAAGTTTTCTTGTCTGATCTTTGCTTGATTTCTGCAGGTCCCCTTAAACGCTTTAGACAATGGAAACTGTATGCTCAAAGTGTTTTGATGTCTTTTTACTGTTATTCCCTGCTTTGTAGGGTTAAGTTCATTTTTAGATCATCAGGTGTTCAGTTTGTTGCTTAGTGGCGCGATGCATGTGGCAGCTAATCACAGGGTTGTAAGACTCAGTGGGTAAGCCAGTTCAACAATCCTTAAAAAGTAGATACAGGTGATAAAGTTCAGAAAAAGTAGTACCGTTTTATGTGTTTATGAAACAAAATGTGACAGTTCATTAACATTTGAACAAAGACTAATTTTCTTTTTTCAAATCCATTTTATTTTTTTATTGTGTTTTCCTCTCTTCTCTGCAAATATCAGCAGAAGCTAATTTGCCTAGGGGTGACTGAACTGTTGTTTAAAGGTGTACGCAACAAGGTTTCAAATTGCACCAAACATTGCATTAGATATTGATATTGAACCCATAAGCACCTTTTTAAATTGGGCAAAATGTTTCATTTGACTCATGCAAACCTGAAATTCTGCCTCTATGTGTTCGAATTATTATTTTTGTGTGCGTGTGTGCAGTTTTAAGGGGAATGAAGCCTATTTTTAGATGATGAAAATTGCTTTAAGGGCACACAACAAAATTGGCATCCACCTCTAGCAGCGCAATTGTTCTTGCCATATCCAAAAAAGAGCCAATTTTGTCAATTCTGTTTGGCAGCTTCAGGAGGACAGCCGCTACATCACGGACATTTATTATGAAGCTGACGGGAAGTGCTGAAGGTTTGTCAGCAGAGTGAGTATGGAGAGTCTCCGAAAAATGTGACTGTAAGAGCGTTTTTTTGGTTTTTTGTCAATGAAAGACTGAGCATGACAACCAATCCTTGATAAACAGAGCACAGACACCGACTTGGTTTTGAGTATGTGCTGTTGTTGTGTGAGTCAACTCCTCTGTTCTTGTGGATGACTTTTCATCAGTGAGTCATCTTTTTGTACTAATGGCTGATAGATTATTTATACAGTAATTATATGAGCGCAAAAAATAGGATGCTAAATATGAATTTTGATAATTCTATCTCAACGTACTGTAACATGCAAATAGTTTGAGAATGTAATTGCAACCTTACATTTCTGGATGTATAGTCACCTCTTTCTATACACTGCCAAACCTTTACTATACTCAGCTGTGTTTCGTGACCCTTCTCAACCTTCAGCTCATGTCAGTAAAGGCTGGCATCTTTAAGGAGGCCCAAGAAGACCGTCAAATGGAGCTCCGTCCACATGTGAACTCATTTTTCTGATGCCGAGACCTTATATGGGATCTGTAGGCTGTGTCAAGGTCCAAAAGTTTAAAATAGTAAGCAAAAAACTTAACAGTGTGAAGAGATTGCATAAAAATGAACACGCTGAAAGAGGTGGGTAGAGGGTAACAAGTGCAGAGAAAGGATGTTGGAGGGAGGGAAGATTAGGCATTAAAAGGAAGAGCTGGATGGATGGGTGGATGGATGGATGGATGATGGATGAGGGAGGGAGCTAGAAAGCGATAGAAGCACAGAGAGAAAAAGAGAGAGGGATGAGGATGAAGTGTGAGTTTGGCTCAGTGAGAGCAGCTGTATAGAGGACACTGTGGGTGGAAGTGGTAGAGTCGTGGGTGAGCTCAGAGTTTAACTGCCAACCTTCCCTGGTCTCACAAACTGTCCGTCACACACACACACATTGCGCACACACAGTCATTCACGTACATACATACTGGCTTGCACATGCATACACACCAGCATGCAGAGTTTCAGCTTGACAACCTGGAAAATTTTCTATGTCGTTTAGCATATGCCAGACACGAGAGGAATCTGTCCCTGTAATGAGTCGTGTGCTTTCAGTGCCACCCCACTCACACTGGATGTTACATTGTTGGAGACAAGTTGGTTATAGCAACAGTTGAGGCAATATTGGTGCATATGAATGAGGGAAATGCAACTGTGTGCAGGACGGTTTGGACGCAGCTTGTAGATGGAAGCATAAATGATCTGGGTGGGAGGGATTTGGGGCGGGGTGGGGGCTTGGGGTGTCGCTCGGTTTGTGCCAATTTGTTCCCATGCGTGTAGTCAATTGTAGGTTGCCTCTTCTTGCCGAGACTTCTGCTATGATAAATAATGAGAGCACCAGATCCTGAAATAGAGTACCCCCCCTCCCTTGTCCCTGTGGTCCGCTCTTGTGAAGCTCCCGTCCAGCCGTGACTTTTCCAAGTGATCCCCTCCCTGCTGCCTCCTCCGTTATGGTTAGCATGCCGGCTAAATCTGTAGCCGTGCGTCTGTAATTAGGCTTCGCCTTTGCTGGATTGAGTGCTACACACTGGCAGCTGGCAGGCCAGGCCAGCGCAAACACACACAGACACACGCACAGTGATACGCATGAACGATTGCACACAGACACACACTTTATCTCTCATGTAGAATAAGAGGATAGAGGGTCTGATGGTTGCAGCGCAGGGTGGAGTGCTGGGGTTAAAGAGCAAAAGGAGCCAAAACACCGATCGTCACCCAGCTCACCTTAGCCTTCATCATCCTCTGTTCCCCCTTCATCATCGTGATGTCCTCAATGCTTCGACTGTCTCCTCTTTAGCTCTACTCTTTTGTCAGCTTGGCTTTTGCTTTTCATTTCTCCCCACCCCTCACCTCATTTCTTCCTCTTCCGCTCAACCCCTTCCTTCCTCGTCGTACCCCCACCCTACCACGAAACCATGCGCCTGTCCTCACTCTTTCGCTCCCCAAATTCTTTCGATTATTCCCACTTCTCCTCTCTTACCTCTTCCCCTGCTCAACCCATCCCATCCCAGTGCTGTTGAGTGTAGAGTGGGTAGGTTGACCTGGCAACACTTAAAACCACAGTAGTTATGAGAGCTTTTTATTTCCAGCTATATATATTATCAAAAAAAAAGAGAAAAGAAAGGAAGAAAAAAAAGAAAACGTGTGATGTTACCTCAGCCCTGTTGCCGCCCAATGAGGGGGCTCCAGCGCAAGGCAGCACGCGCATACAAAATCACATGCTCATACACAGATACAGGTATGACTGTAACTTATAATTCCAAGTGAGGTTTAACTGAGGTCATCTGTTTTTGTTTGTTTGTTGTTTTAGAACCACAGGTATTAGTAACCTTAAAGACTGAGATTTTATATTTGACATCGTAAGCTTATAAAACAAGCTCCATTGTTATAGTTTTAACAGGGCCTTGCATGATTAGTTAACTATGATAACTATAAGTATTATATTTATGGATACTTCTATGTGTATGGCAGTTAAGATAGCTATTTTTGTGCTTAAATATTTTTGCTTGACACGAGCGGTGCATCAGTCCCCTCATCTACATTTTGGCCCAGATGTCCCAGAACATCTAATAGCATCCAAATAGAGCATTCCTACCCAATAGAAGTTCAGTGTCTTCCTCAATTAAATGACCATGAAGATGTTTAAATAAAACATTTCCTGTCCTTTCAGCACTGTGTGTTTTTCCCCTCTCACTAGCGCGGCTTGACACCCGTAACTTGTGCTTTTGTGGCCTATAACTGCATGCTTGTTTCTGACAAGAGCCTCTGATTCCGTATTGAGATGAAAGGCATGAAAGGCCAGTCATTTGTGTCAGCGTGTGGTTTCGTCAACTCTGCCAGGACACTCTCAAGTTTTGCCGGACCCTGTAGTCACATGCCCAACCAGCGGCGTAGCTATTTTAGCTGTTCCGAACTGCAAAACCCACAATCCTCCACTGACCAGCACCCTCTCCTCTCTGCTAGGTATAATGACTATGTGGATATTGATAGACCAGGGGGATTATTATCGTTCACTGAATATGCTTTTATTTTGTCCCACATGTGACTGGCTCAATCTGGAAAGCAGAAAACAAGCAATCATGTATCCTTCTTTCACTCTGCCTTTGTTTTTTTTCTTTCTTTACTTCTTTCCTCTGTGACCTGAGGTTGCCCCATAATACGTACATTCGTGCATATTTTACCTTAAGAATATGTGATTATAACCAAGAATCATAAACACAGAAAATGTCCAAAGCAAACTGAACTAATCCATAAAATATAAACATAGTGTTTTTTTCTGAAATTCACTAAATTCATGAAAATGTTATCTAAAGTCAGGAGACAACATTTGGTGTGCTCATACTTTGTAAAATATTTAATCTGAGTTGATAAAATCATCTGCTCAAATTGGCTGCTCTGTGGATCTGAGGTCAACACCATGCACTTTTGTTTGGAGAGCAATATTCACATATTTTTTTTTTGTATAAATAAAACCATTTTAATACAAGCACTCTTGGCTGTAGTTGGGGGTTAATTGGACTGCTATGAGTTGGAATCTGACCTCCTGTGAACCAGCACTGTATGCTACATAATATGAAAATATTGTAAAATGTAATTTAATTCCATTATACTTTAACATTCATTTCATTCATTCATTTCATTTATTTGTTCATTTTCAGGCACAACAAATACCTATATTGAACATAAAATGCACAAAACAAAAAACAAAAATTGCCTGAAAAAGGAGTGGGTCGAAGAAAACTTATTAAATCCCACCCCTATACTCACTCATCAACAAAAAAAACAAACTTCCCGCAGCTACGCCCATCATTGCATAGAGACCCATCAACAGCCCCGGGCACATACAAGCATCTAAACGGCAGCTCGCAAGCAACAATTAGAGCCTTCATAACTGAATACAGAATATATAAATTATAAATTGCATTACCACAGGTAACAGGCAGTAATAACTACAAGTAACAAACACACATACATATACATACATATATATCTACACACACATGTACATATATGTACATACATACGCACACTTTTTTTTTTTTTTTTTTTGGAATCCATACCAGCAATGGTAAGAGAACAGACATTACAGAGCACACTAAAAGCATCATTGAGTATACTGTGACCAGACCAACTGTTTGTAGAGAAATTTAAATCTATGAATATTTTTGCATTGTTTCAATTGTAAACTCAGACTGTTCCAGATTTTCACACCACATACAGACACACAAAAACCTTTATGGGTTGTTCGAGTTCTGGGTAATTTGAATTCTCCAAAGCCTCTCACATTATAAACCTTTTCTCGAATTTCAAATCTAGTTTGTAAATTTGCCGGTAAAAGTTTAGTAAAAGCTTTATACAAAATTATGGATGTATTGTAATTAACCAGATCCTGGAATTTAAGTAACTTTGCCTGAAGAAAGAATTTGTGAGTATGATCTAGATAACCAGCCTTGTGAATAATACGCAGTGCTCGTTTCTGTACTGTGACTAATGGATTAGTTGTATTTTTATATGTATTTCCCCACACTTCCACACAATATGTAAGATATGGAAGAACCAGGGTACAGTACAGAGTACGAAGTGCATCTTTATCAAGGTATGGTTTCACTTTGTTCAAAACTGCGAGGCTTCTGGAAATTTTGGTTTTTATGTGTCTAACGTGGGGTTTCCATGAAATTTTGTTATCAATTACGACTTCCAAAAATTTGTTTTCACTCACATTATCAATTGGTACACCTTCAATGATAATTGGTAATTCTATATTATATTTTAAATTACCAAAAAACATTGCTTTAGTTTTATTTATATTTAATGATAATTTATTTATGTCCATCCATTTTTTTATTAATTTTAGCTCCCTGTTTACGGTCATTACAAGATCAGTATAATCATCGCTACTGAAAAATATGTTGGTGTCATCTGCGAACAGTATGAGTTTAAGTACTTGAGAAACATCAAAAATATCATTTATGTATACATTGAAAAGTTTTGGTCCCAACACTGACCCTTGGGGAACACCACATGTAATACCAAGTTTCTCTGAGTGGTAATTCCCTATGCTAACATATTGTTCCCGACCCGTTAGGTAACTTTTTAACCAGTTACCAGCTTTCCCTCGAATACCATATCTTTCCAATTTATCCAGTAAAATTGAGTGATTGATTGTGTCGAAGGCCTTTTTGAGATCAACAAAAATACCAACTGCATATTTATTTTTATCCAGTGTATCAGTAATTTCTTCTACTGCCTCAATTATCGCCATTGAAGTGGTTCTTTGCGTTCTGAAACCATACTGACCAACATTTATTATTTGATGTTTTTCAAGGAATTTTTCTAATCTTGAATTAATTTTACTTTTATATAGTGGTATTACTTTCGCAATTTTCATTTTTTTTGGAAAACAACCAGACTGAAATGATAAATTACAGATATATGTTAAGGGACTAGCAATATTCAGAATAACCTGTTTAACTACAGACATATTATGTCATGATAATCCATTGAAGACTTACTTTTACATTTTAATGTGATATTTATTACTTCTTGCTCATTTGTAGCTTAGAGAAACAGTGAAAAGGGATTTGATTTTATATTACTGATATTTTCATTTTTATGACACGGGATGTCCGCTGCTAGTTCAGGGCCAACATTTATGAAGAATTTATTGAACCCATCGACAATATTACTCATGTTGTGATTTTCACCATTTGCATCAGTAAAATATTCAGGATATGATGTTCCAGAAGATCCTTGTTTAATTAAGTTGTTTAACACATCCCAAGTTCCTTTTATATTGTTTTTATTTTCATATAATCTTCTTCTATAATAAAGTTGTTTGCTCGTTCTTATAATATCAGTCAATTTATTTCTATATGCTTTATATCTTTGTTCCACTTCTTTTGTTTTTACTTTGATAAACTGTTTATACAGATTGTTTTTCTTTTTGCAAGCATTAATAATTCCTTTTGTGAGCCAAGGACTTTTTATCTTTTTTTTCTTTGTCATGTGTTCGTTTACAGGACAATGTTTATTGTACCACATAGTAAAAATATCTAGGAAATTATCATAAGCCTTGTCCACATCTGACTCTTCATACACCGAATTCCAATCTTGTTGTGCTAAATCGAAATTGAAGGCATGAATTGCTTCTTCATTTATTGTTCGCTTTGCTATCATGATCTTGGTATCTATTTTTTTAAAATCACAGTCACACAAAGTAAAAACTGGTAAGTGGTCAGTTATATCACAGACAAACATTGATGCATTTTTCCTATGAGAAAATGTCCAAAATGCATGCAAAAAATTGTAAGATGTATAAAAGTGTAAAATTAAAAATATGAATGTGATTCTTCATCAATGCATGTCTTACATTTTTTGTACATTATTCAACTGGGACACTATACCATATTTCACTGTTTGAAAAAAAAAAGACAGATGATAAAGAAAATAATTTTCATCTAGTTCTCCTATGTCTTTTTTCAGTCAGTACAAAATACATTTTTGCTTGTATTTTTAGCCACACTCATGACTTTTTGAATGCCAAGACTGCTATTATAAGCTTAATATGGTATTTTCTTAGACTTTAGCTTAAGACTGAATAAAACTATTGTGATAAACAAGCTATCAAAATGCGTTCTTCCACTTTATACTTTGGTCCGTTTTAATAATAGTCATAATGGTCAATAAGATAAGCATGTACTGATGTATATTTTCCAATGTTTGATATCCTGGCTATGTAGCTGAACTGCTGGGAAAATATGTAATCAGAAATAAAGTCAAACACTGGGCACAGTTATGAGGTTCATGTTCAGTTTGGTGTCCTATTGCAAATTTATTAAGAGTTTAAACTTAATATTTTTATGTGATAACTGTTTGTTAAGTCAAATGTACTTTCACAGAAAGATTAATAATCCTACATAAGTAGCTTCACAGTGCAAAGGTTTTACAATCAAACTATATTTCAAGTGCATAAAGTAAAGATTTTCAGTACTTATATGTTGCTGATTAGCTCGACCTATAATAATACAATTAATGTGCAATAAGTAACTAAAGCTTTAAAATAAACGGCATGGACCTGAAACAGAAAGTAGCATAGCAAAGATATACTTAACTAAAGAACAAGTGCATCAAACCTGTACTTCAGTATTCAAGTATATGGTGCTGGGTAGTGTAAGATCAATAGTGACTTAGTCCAGTGGCATTCGTGGGAGGCTCCTCTGGAGCTCCAGAGAGGGCCAGTGATGTTTAAGGCCAGTGATGTTTAAGGCCAGTGCCACCCCATGCCCTCCTATTGGACATGCCCCTGGACCACTAACAAAATACCAATGGTAATGAAAATATTAGCTACACTGGCTAACACCAGCAATTATCAGGCATTATGGCTGCCAGTATTGTGCTGTTGTCTAGAGTTTGTGCATATTAAACCCACCATCCATGAGTTAGATGTGTCGTCAGGATTGAAAATGTAACTGTAAAGTCCAGCAGCGAGCATAAGAATCGCAGTCAAATGATTCAATCGTCATTACCAATCAGTGCACAACTTGCCTTGTCTGATTTTGAACTACTTGCATCTCCTCAGTACAAGAACTAACAGAAGCATCAAAACTGAAACAGGGTTAGTATAACACTACACCAGCAAAATGTTACCACAATCTTAACAGGCTTATTTGACTGTTTCTCTTAAATCAGAGGCCTAATAGCTGATTTTTTTTTTATTAAATTTTTTTAAATTTTTTTTTGTGTTTGTTTTTTACTTTTATAAATATTTCTTCTCAAGTTAGCCCAACGATGTCTTTAAGCTCTGTTTTTGTTTCCATTAACTCCCGACTGGCTCTTCGGTGCTTAATACTCCAAATATTCACCAGCTAGTTGTTAACTGTGTCTGTCTGTTAGTTGCTGAGCATGCAGCAAACTGCGAGTTAGCATAACTTGTATTTAGGGTGATTATGTATGTGGGACAGGCTCAGTGTTTTTTCTTTGTTTTTGCGTAACTGCTAACTCAAATATTTTGTATGGGACAATGGAAAGAGAGCAGATCGACTTTCCCTTAGTCTCACTCTCAGTAGTTGTTGTCACATCTACACCAGGGGAGTGAATCTGCTGAGATCCACAGATGGATGCTGTTTCTGTTCAAGGGCCATGCTGAGAAAACCACAGCAGACTGATCGCAGGTATCGGCCCGCTGATAACAGACACTGTAACCTTTAAAGCTGTGTCTCTCTCTGTCTCTGTGGAGAGGAGTGGATCCTGCACCACATCCTGTCAACCCCACATGATCATGGCCTCGACAAGGCTGCTGCAAACATCAGCACGCAACAAAGAGAGCAAAAATGTGGGCTAGCTGAAGGATCGAAACCTGGAAAAGATACTTTCTCAAGTTTTTTTTTTCTTTTTTCAATTCACCGAAAGCAAAGCAGCAGATAGAGGAATCACGTTCACATTTCCTGCTGTCGTCTTTTTAGTGAAACAGTCACACTGCGTGTCCCTCTGTGATGGCGTTACTGCCCAACCAAAGCTCTCCCACCTCCTCTCTCAGTGGGTCAGCTGGGCCCAGGGTGTGTGGGATGTTGCTGTATGTAGAGGGAGAGGGAATCTGTGTGAACACTGTGTAGGAGAGGCTAAGAAAAACATTACGGCCTGGCAGCTATGTTGTAGGGAGTGGAGGATGAGGAGGAGATTTGGGGGGGAGGAGTGAGGGAAGGGAACACTGCGGGTGTGGAGGGTGTGTGGGGGTGGGCATGGGCATGACAGAGGGGAATGGAAGAGTTGATGTTTGCGTGTGCATGTGCGTGTAAGGGGTGGGGGTGGCCGCTGAGCTAATATCTCTGAGTGTGTGGTTAGATCATATTCTCTCCATGTCATCCCAGGCTGTGGGTGGGGTTTTGTGGTGGGGCTCGTTGGGAGACGGGGAGGGATGGGGAGAAAGAGAAGGGAGAGAAAGAGGGAGAGGTAGAAATGGATCTGGTGAAAGACGGGTGGAGGGGGTTGAGAGATGGGCAGTGCCGACAGTTCTCACTGAAGCGTACACCAGCGTTACACCCCTGAAGTGGCAAGACTGGTTCACATGAGCTCGTCTCCTGTTTTTTTCCTTCTTCTTCTTTTGTTGTTCTTTTGCTTCCTTGAAGCTTTAAACTAAGGAGACGCTTTTTGAAGTATGTCACAAGTTTAAGAATTTTGACAGGCGGAAAAAACACACCATTTACCAAGTATTTCTTAGACTGTGGCAGATTGCATTATGTTGAAGGTATTTTGGGTAATGTGGCAAAATTTGATAAAGTTGACAACGAAAGAAAAAACATGGGAAACTTCAAATGCAGTATAAGGCCAAAGGTACTGGGCCACAACTCTTAATGTTTGAATTCAGATCAGCTATAAGTGGTATTACTGGAAAGTGGAAGTTTTTAGGAGCCACAGCAACTCTGCTAAACCACGTCAAGTTGGGCTGAGGTACATAGTGCGTTAAAGTCGATAACGATGCGCTGACTCATTAACTGCAGAGTTTCAAATGTTCTCTGGCATTAACATCAGCACACAATCTGTGCACCAAGAGCTTCATAGTATGGGTTTCAACGTTTCCATGTAGGTGTAAGTTGTTATGTACTTTTGTCCATGTTGTAGCCTACCACTTTGGTACACGATAGATCGCAACAGCTATTATTTTTGATACAAAATTTGGTAAAGACATTTAGCTGCCATTCAGGATGAACTGCAAATAATTTTCTGATACTTAAGGTTTTATTTGGCATCACTATCTGATCAAAATTTAGACTCATTTCTAATTTTGTTTTCATATGCACCCATTTTCAGTGATATCTACTCTGATAACAGGAACTTAACCTATATTTGACAACAACATAATAAAACTGGAAATTCTGTTTTCGGTGCGCCACCCCAGTATTTTTAGTGGCTCCCAAAACTGTCTGGAGGTGCCCCTGGCTCTTAGTCTTCCTTACTGTCTGCAAAAATTAGAAGAATATAATTATACAGATACACATTTTCCTGAAGATTGCTGTATTACCTTATTTACTGTATAGTTATTGCATTTACCTAACTTACTGGTTGAAAAACCCTCCACAGCCTCTTGTTTGTACAGAACACACCAATTTGTTTGCATTTGCTCTCTGAGCAGTAGAGAACCTATAAAAATATGACATAAATCAGAAACAGACAGTGTTTGACTTTAAAGTAAAAGCTTTATTTTTTGCATCACGCCCAAAATGGCAGACAGCTATGTGCGCACAATACCATGCAAGAAAACTCTCAGGAGAGCAGAGAAGAAGGAAATGACAGCTGCTGTGACTTCTCACCGAAACCATGGGGCGTGCAGGTTAGCAAATCAAACTCCAGATTGCTACAAAATCCAAGCACGGTTGGTGTAATGATAACACGGATTGAAAGACTTGAAGTGTGTGAGTGAAAATACCCAATACTGACATAGAAAACACAGCTTGCATGCAACATACTAATGCAGTTTTCATTCATACTTGTTTTTATCTTTTCCTCCCAAAAAAAGAAATAAGATGAAGAATCTGTAAAAATGGCCTGCATTGTTGCACATGTCAGAGTAAATGGATCTGCTGCAATCTCTGTTAAGACAGTTGACACAGTTAAGCCCTTAATTCTCAAACCACCTCTCTCCCATCCTCGCCTTTCCCTTCTTCTTTCCTCACCTCTTTCTGCAAGTAATTTTGGCTCCCTCCCCATTTCTGCTTTAGTTAGGCACGTCAGACTGGTTTTATGGGGGTTATAATGCAACTTCCACATGAGGGTGTCTTGTTTTGAATGATGACTAGTCTTAGCCCCTGAACCAAGTTTTGCCTTATCCCACTTTGTCACGAACACTCACACCTTTGGGTGTGTCTGCTTATTGTGTGTCTACAATGAGCAGACACACTCATACCAAAAATGGATATTTGATTGGCTAAGCATGGTTACTGGGGCTGCCAACCATGACAGCTGACGCAAGTAATCAAAAAGACCACAATTTACCATGCAACAATGATTACAAATTGAGATAAATATCAAATGACAAACATGAGAGTCTCCAGTCAAAGTCCTTTGATTGGTTATGCTTCATGTAGTTACAATTTAGTCATGCTGGTCCTATTCTATAGGTGCTTAACAGTGAGTAGGGCCGTATTTCTCACAGGAGTCCAGTTACATGTATTTATTTTATAAATAACAATGTGTACGGGCTGTTCCTAGAGCCACCCTGATTCTCTAATTTAACATCAACAACACTCCTCGTAACTCTGCTGCTACAGTAATAAATTTAAGAGGCAAAAACTTCTTTTGCCTTGTTTTTAAAACTTTTGCCTCTGTCGGGGTGTTGCTTTCAAACAGCACTAGCAGCTCAAGTTAAAATAGCTCAGATCAGACTTGCAAGCCCGAAGTTCTGAATGCTGGTCAGTACATTGGAGCACCGCCCTGACACTGAGCTGACATACAGCAGGAAGCCATCTGTTTACACTGGTTTAACACTACATACAAATATCACACCAGAAAAGATGTTCAGACACTCTTCTTTTATCTTCAGCGTGTAAAAGAGATCCAGACGGATTAGTCTTGAATGCAGTCTGTTGTCATTTCAGGGACAGCACACAGTGAGCAATAAAAGCTACCTTGTTTTTATCAGAGCCTTAAAAGATACATTTACTGATACTGACAAAACATGTCAGCGCCACAATGGACAATTTCAAGAGGGAGAAAATCAATGCAACGGAACAAGAGACATTTTTTTATTCACGCGTTCTTCTTCCTCGTCAGAACCCAGTGAGCACATTACCCACAATGCAACACAACTGCAACTCAGCAGAGATTCGGTTGTGTTCTGTTAGTACCCTCAAGCCTCTTGCCTTAAGCAGAATTAAGTAGCAGATTACAGAGGTCTACAAAATCACCCCCACACTTTTTCATTTGAAAGCTTCATACCCAATGATGCTGACTCAGCTGACATAATTTGAGAGAATTTCTGAGAGTAAAAATTTGTCTTTCAATCAGCACCGATAAACCTCAACATGTCTGGTGATTAGAGATGTACTGGGGAAATATTTGCTCTGGATTTATTAAACTTACATGTACATAAAAGGTTGTGTTTTCCTCTAAAAAAAAAAAAAAGACCACTTTTACTTCATTTTTCACAGTGAAACAGTTCTCTCTTATAAAGGACCCAAAGGACATCACATGTAAATGCACTGGGTGTGCATCGTGTTTCTGTGACAACTGGTAATGTTGTGAAAGAGTATATTTATATGCAAGCCATTTCTCAAAACATGACCATCCGTCTCTCCATCCAATTTCTGATGCTTTTTTGGGTTGGGGTTGCTGGGATGCCAGTCTAAACACAGATGTCCAGACCTCCATCACCTCAGGTAGGTCCTCTAGCTCTTCTGCTGGGTGGGTTTCCTACATGTCTCCTCCCAGGAAGACATGCCTGAAATGTTTCACCTAGAAGATCTCCAGGAGGCATCTTGGTCATATGGCCAAACCGCCTCGCCTGGCTGCTTTACATGTGGAGGAGTAGCATCTTTGCTTTAAGTCTTGCTGGAATGTTTCTCATCCTAGCTCTAAGTGACATCCCAGACACCCTTTAGAGGAAACTCAGACCCGCTGCTTGTATTGGTGGTCCTTTTTGTCTGGTCACTACCAAGAGTTTATGACAACAGGTGAGGGAGGGAACGTAGATCCACTATCCTTTCACTCATGAACTCATGAAGACCCAGAGATACTTAGACTTCCACACACAAGGCAGGAACTCCTTCTCTACCCATAATGGGCCTTAGACTTAGAGGAACTAATCAAAGTCGCTTGCAAACTGCCCCAGAGTGAGATGGAGGGTGCCACACGATGAGCTCAGAAGAATCACATCATCTGCTAAAAGCTTAGCGCTGGTACTGAGGTCAACAAAGCAGAAAGTCTGCACCTAAATATTCTGACCATAAACGTTATGAACAGAATCATCATGGTGAAGCAAAAAGAAAATCAACAACAAACAACAAGCTTCACATTCCCCATCTGTCCGTCCATCCAACCTTCAAATGTCCATTTTCTTCAGTCTTAAAAAAGAAGATTGTTGCCTCTCGGCGTCCAATCTGAAAGCTATAACATTAAAGATGTCAAGTATTGTTGTAGCCAATGCGTTAACTCGCCAAGGACTCTGTGTGGGATGAGAACACGTTTAACATGCAGCTGGCAATGGCTTCCTAAGTCTAGTGTCTTTACTGACACATCTCATGAAGTTTCTGCTTTGAAAACATTGCCAAGTTGTAACATGAAGAGGGACTTAACATGACTTTTTTTGGTGTTTTTTTTCACCCCACCCCCTCGCTCATGCAGAAAAGTGGAGGAGGACAAAGAAGTGGTTGATGTTTGTACCTCAGGCATCGGGTCATATATGTTTGAACCTTTGGAAGCAAACAGACCTGACAAAAATGTTGATGTTGCTGCAAGCCGACGCCTCCCACACACACCTACACACCTCTAACCCATTGTTAGCTTGATGGACCAAGTTCACTTTTTACAGGAGGAAAAAAGGGAGGCTAAATATTTGGCAGATCAGAGAACAACAGACAGAATATGTATACTAAGGAAACCTTTCAAATTTTTGTTGGTCATGGGTTGTATATATTATGATCTTTAATTGTAATTTAACTTAATTATTTATAAAATAACTCATTTCTCAGTGTTTTCACTGTATCCATAATGACTGGTTTGGCTTCTGAGTGATCTCCGCATATTGCTGATGAATTATCCAGAAAAAACTGCGAAATTGTGAGCATCATAGTATATTTTACTTCTAAGCAATACATACATTACATTGCATATATCATTTCCTCTATGGATCTCTAACAGAGCACTCCACCTAACCATCTCTGGTGATTGTCCACATAACTGAATTTACTGCTCTTATACTTTAAAACCCTCACAATACACACACACATACGCACACAAATGCTATTCATGAAACAGATTTCATCACCCAAAAGATGGCCTGTAAGCAGAAAAAGGTCTATGTGACAGATTTGGTGGATAAGATGGTGACACCCACTCCACAGGTGGCAGGATGAAAGCAACAGCAGCATGTGGGTGTAACTTCGAGTTGATGTTCTGTGTACCGAACGCCTTTTTCTCTTTGTCGTATTCAAAGGGGGAAGTTTTGTACCCTGGACCCCGGCTTCTCGCACGTGAAAACAGCAGGTAGCAGACGCATGCAGAGACATAATTAAAAATCCTGATTTTAATCAGTGTTGGAGGTGATATTTATGCATGCTGTAGAGGAGACTTGTTTATACAAAAAAAGAGAAAAAAAACCCCCCAAAAATAACATTTGCACAAGATTATTCACTTTTTATCTGGCGAGGAATCAAAATTCTCAGAACTCCTCTTTTGCTCGGCTGCACTGCCCTTGATGTGTCTCGTCCTGCTTAAGTTTCTCAGAAACCCCGGTAATTAACAGGGTGGTAAACCTTGCCAACGGATTTATGCTAATGAATGTGAACCAACCATCATGTTTGTTTTAAGTGGCTATGAAAAAAGTTGAGAATTTTTGTTTGTTTGTTTGTTTCTTTGAATGTATTTGTGTGTGTGTGTGTGTGTGTGTGTGTGTGTGTGTGTGTGTGTGTGTGTGTGTGTGTGTGTGTGTGGGCCTTTATAGAACTTTCATAGCTAAATAATGCCGGCTATATTTATGTGCATCAATCATAGCATTTAACAGTACGAGATAACAGTGTACTGAACAAATCATTTTGAAACCGTACAGCTGTCATTTACAGAAAAAAAAAATGACTCAAAATCTTAATAGTTCAACTTTTCTGGAATGAAACGTGTTCACTGATATCAGCCTTAATATCTATGCGCTTAACATGGGGATAAAAAGATAAGAAAGTTTGCGAACAGCTAGCATGGCACTGTGCAAACGTAGCAAAATCTTCTACATACACCTCTAAGGACTTTAGAGTGGTTATGTGCCTTTACACCTGATTTTAAAGTATCAGCTGTCATATGGACCACCTCAATGCTGACAGCAACCCATGTAAACTCCTCATGTGCCTTGTTGAGGTTAGAGGACAATGGACATGCTGCTTCCAGCTGGAAGGCAATAATAACAACTTGTTACAACCAAGTCATGCAGAAGAGCATCTCTGAATGCATCATATATTGAATCTTGAAGCAGATGGGCAGCAGCAGAAGACCCTGGAGGCTAAAATTCGCACTGGCTCACCAAAACTGGACATTAGAAGGTTGGAAAAATGCTGACTGGTTTAATGAGTCCTGATTTCTGTTGCAACATTTGAATTGTATGGTCAAAATCAGGCACTAAGAAACATGAAAGCATGGATCCATGCTGCCTTATATCAATGGTTCAGGCCACTGGTGGAGGTATAATGGTGGGGGATACTTTTTAGCACACTTTTAGCACCTTAGTACTGATTAAGCATCGTGTAAATACCATAGCCTACCTGTTGATGGCCATGTCCATCCCTCTACGACCACAGTGTACCCATCTTCTGAGGGCTGCTCACAGCAGGATAACACACCATGCCAAAAAGCTCAGATCAGCTCAAACTGGTTTGTTGAACATGGCAGTTCACTGTACACCAATGGACTCCACAGTCACCAGATCTCAATCCAACAGAGCACCTTTGGGATGTGGTGGAACGGGACGTTTACATTATGGACATGCAGCTAGCAAATCTGCAGCAACTGTGTGATGCTATATGCTGCAATATCTGCAAAATCTCTGAATGTTTCCAGCACTTTGCTGAATAAGTAGCACAAAGAATTGAGGCAGATCTGGTGGCAAAAGTGGACCATGGTACACTTTTAGGCAGGTCTGGTGATGGTAGAGGTAATACGGCAAAATAGGCCCATTAACCCCAAATTTGTATTATTTTGATTTAATAATTGAAGTTTATTAAAAAATCTAAACCTTTCCTACCATGTCCCACGTGTTCAGACGACAGCTGTTGCTAGGTATCACGATCTGTGTGTTTCTGTTTAACTCAACATCTCGCGGGTGATCTCAGAACGCACACACACACACAGTAACTCCAACTTTCTGTCATCTCCTTCTAGTTTTGTTCTGTCTCTGAGACAGTTTGGAGAAAAGCAAGATTTTTTTTTTGCTCAAGCTCAAATGTTTTTAGTTTTTTTTAACTCGTGTAAATGTGTCAGTTTTGTTTGCACCACTGCAGGCAATTTCAGCACTAATTATCTCTCGCCGCTGAATTTGCATTGCAATTACGCCACATCTGAAATACGGAGTATACCTGTACTTTTCACGAATTGATACTGGAGAGTTTTATTTTTGCTTTTGTGTATAGGGTTTGAAATTTCAGTATAGCCTTTTGAAGAATGATTATTTCCTCACAGGCTTTTTAGGTTTTATCAACAACAACAGTGCCAAAAAAAAAAAACAAAAACAGAAAACGCTGCACAGACAGATCAGCTCAGTGTTATTTGTGTTACACCTGCTTTTCTGTCCTATTGTACGATGTCTCTATGCCAAATAAAAAAAGAGAAAGCCAATACTGGAATCCTTGTTCCAAAGCACACTGCAAGGGACAGGACATAAAATAATCAAACACATGTTGGGTGTGTACCAAGAACCTGCAAAAGACAATAACCAGAGGATGCCAGAGCTATCACGTTGGTATGTTCTTATGTCTAATTGTCACTGGTTCAAACCCTAACCTAGCCTGGGAATCTTCGGTTTTAATTGCCTGTCAGTTTGTTTGTTTGCACACTGATTAATTATAAAATAGTACGTTACTGTAAAACAAATCCTGCTACAGATTTATTCAAGACAGAGCTAAATAGGTAAGAGCAGCCCACGCAGCTTCTCCTCTGGGCTTAAACAAAATGAAGCAAACACAGAAGAGCTGAAAACTGCACTTCCTTGAATGGCCACTTTGGGGCTGACTCCAAAGTGAGCCCGTTCCGACAGTCCCCCAATTTAAAATGCGCAACTTCCCAGCTGTAATAAACATGTTTAGCTGCTTTCACCTTTTGTGACACCTCACAGGAGGTGGTGTTTTCTGATAACTCATGCATTTATATTAAATTAAGAATTGATCTCATGAATTTTGGATAATGCAGCTACTTTAAGTGGCAAGTGGCTACCGGCTGTCTCTAAAGCATCTGTTCGGTCTATTGCAGCACCACCTTCTCATCCAAATATGGAGAGCCCTTCCTAAAAACAAAGCAAAAAAAAAAAAAAAAAAATCTAATAAAAGAAGACAATGGTGAGCATAAAGAATCTGCACACCCAGAGTTAGTGTCCATCTTTAATATGGAGTCTAGCAAATATGATGGACTGACCACCTACCCTTTACCACTTTCCTTCCTTGCATACTGTGTATTTTAAGGGCTCACAGAAGATGTATTGATACTGAGATCATTGTTTTTGCCACAACACTAGCAAGCTGTGAACATATCACTGACAGATCACCACGTTTCACACTCTCCCCCCTTAGAAGGCCGTTGGAGTTAGATGTCAAAGGTTGTCTTTATGGGGTTTCTTTAGGAAACGTGTTAGCAAATATTTGCTCATTCTGATGTTACAAGGCAATATTCTCATCTTTTATGATGTTTTTTTTTTCTTTTAGTCTGTACCAGTCACTCAGGGAAGCACCTGGCACATTAGCAACTAAATTCCCCACAGTGTTCAACAGCTAGTCCCAGGTATGTCTGACTGGCAGTCAATGCTATAGAGTGATCCAAAACAGTAATGTAGCTAAACGTGATTAAACGCACTACAGGGCTCCATAAAGCAGGCAGGAGCTGCAGGTTTGGCTGAACAACCTTTTTCTATCTCACGCTGTAAGAATGATGAAATCCTTTCACATTTCCGCGCTGTTTTCACTTTGTCATTTGATGCCTTACTACGGTATAAAAATATGAATCATTGACACTTTAATCAAGTGATGTGGTTGCTTTTCACAAGTGTGGCATTTCCACGTGTTAAAGCGAAAAGGCAAACAGCAGCTTTTCTCTGGGGCTTGTTTGACAGACACAGAGCCTTTTGCCCCTCTATCGCCCAGCAACATTTACATCACCGATTACACCCTCTTATTATATTGCCATTATGCTGCATTACGGGCTTCAGAGCAACACAATGGTTCCAACATCTTGCCAGGTACGAGCTGTTACAGTGGAGCACACGCCCAAGTACATTCAGACGCTGTCAGCGACTCTTTACCACCCGTACCTTTCTCAAACTCCTTTCATTTCTCCCCCTGATACGTCTTTTGTTCGACACCTGATATGAACCCCTGGAGCTCCTGGTTGGCACAGGTAAAGGCCCACCCACTTTTTTCCCTTCACCCTGCAGATCAGCCTTACTGTGACTATTTTATTCCCAGTTCCTGCCTCACTGCTCGGATTTTCTAACCCATGCTCCTGGTTTGGAGCTCTCGTCCAGCGTCGTCTCGGGCTCGAGACCTTCAGGCACTGGTCAGGCCCAAGAGCACTCTCTCAGCTCTAGTCAGCACCACAGCTAAGCTCTGTCATTTCTCAGCTGTAATCATACCACCCCAGTCAAACGTGCAAGCAGGTTTTTAGGCTTGGCTTGTTTTAGTGTTAGAGTGTGTGTCACTCCCCTCCCCTAAGCACAGGTGGACTTGTAGGGAACATTGCCAAATAGTTTTGGTTTAGACGGAGGGAGGGGTGTTGGCTGAGGCTGGTGGGTGTAGCAGGTTTTTTTTTTTTTTGTTGTGTTTCTTAGATAACCGCTTCGTGGAGCGGTACCTTTTCACTCCCCCAAATCACGGACACACCTTCAGAGCAAATTTGAGTGTGTTTCGTGCCTGCTCTCACTTTCACAAGTCTGCCAGTGCTGAGACAGTGCTGTGTTTCCTGACAGGGAGTGAGAGAGGAACTGAAATCAAAACTTCTCTTCTTAAAAGGTCAGTAACATCTCGCTGTCTCTGTTCACTTTTCTGCTCTTTTCTCTGTCACGCTATCATTTGTCATCATCGAAAAAGTCGTAAAGTGAGGTTCACATTTTCTCTCTGTTCTGACAAAAAAAACAAAACAAAAAAGTTCAAAGCATACACAAGCTGCTGGCTACCTCCTGCGCACCAGAATCAAACTAACGGATGGCTGACCTTTTGCAGAATCGGGCTCTTCTGTGCGACCCATTTTAAATTGCAAATTGCTCCATGTTTCAAACTTTTCACGATGGAATATATATGTTTAAAAAAATGTAAAAAAAAATAGACTGCTCAGCTATGCAGAAACTTTTCTCTGTGCATATCTCGCAACAGATGTGCACACAGTGAGTGAAAAGACTCCCCCTTTCAAACAGCAACCGCACACCAAGGGAGGAAGCAAGTGAAAGCATGACAGAGCTGGAACAGATTGAAAGACTGATATCATTTTTTTTTTTTTACTGTTACTTGTTTTTGTTGTAGTAGCAGCTTGTAGAACTACACGAAGATTGATTGCACGTGACTTTAATCTCGCATCTGCGACTGTACGATCGGCCCGAGCACAGCCTGATCATACAATGCCTCTAACTGACGAAGTAATAACAAGACGATCGGACACATGGGTTAACATCTGTCCGGCAGGAGTCCGTTTAATCACCGCTCGCGTTTTAGAGCAATCTTAGCTTCTGTGCAACAGATGTGGGGGCAGAGGTGTGACATTCACATTTCTTTCACTCTTCCTGTGACTCCTCATCAAATGCCACGAATAACTTCAAGAGTATCATTACAGGGCAGTTATACGCGATACTGTAACAAGGTACTGAAGTATTCTTGAGACGACACGACTGAATCATTGTGCGAGATGTCAACTGTCCTGCTTTCCGTGTTAGTAAGGCTGGCATGGTCCTAACTGAAGTGGCGAATGCAAAACCTTCGGCTGATTTAAAAAAAACCTTGCAATTATGCACTATATGCTTCAAATACTGTACAAACGAGCGGTGGTTTTAATCAACAGGTTATGACAAAGGATCTCAGTTTCCAGTACCGATCTAAAAACAGGCAGCTGTGGTCTAAAGCAGCTTCACAGCTCACGAACCACATTATTATCACCAGGTTCTCAATTTAGATACGCAGTGTGTTTCCGTTTATCAGAGAACTAGATGGATCGTATGAAAATGAATGGAAAATTAGAAAATGAGCCGCTTCCTCAAAATGCGGTGCGAGATGATAAAGGGAATGTGAGCAAAACAAAACTTCAAATACAATAAAGCAGCATGTACAGAAGATATCAGCTTGAAAGCTTATCAGCCATCATTGTTAATTTAAAAAAAAAAAAACAACCTTACAGAGCTTTCTTTCCTGTTGCTGTGAGGTTAGATGGGGATAAAATCAAGTAGACGCTACCACACCTATTCTCGTCTGACTACAGCTCCACGTCTGCTTCTTTCTCTCTCTAGGATTAGTGATTTGAACCTGATCCTCGCTGGTCTTTTGTTGCAGGGCCTCGCTTACGTCGGCTGTGTTTAACAAACATTACCCGGGACAGATTTCAGCCGGTGTTTGTATAATCTCACCTACAGTATGCCGTGCAGATCACGACAAGCCGGTTAGCTTAGCGAGCCGGCGTGTAAGGGCACAAAAAGTGCTTGACTAAGAGATTTTAACAGCCCTGAATCAATTTGTCAAAATGAATGAAGACGCGGCTTCACATCTGAAGAATTATGCAATGTGTTCATTGTGAGACTGACGGTGAATGAGTCCGCACGCCTTCTTCCCACCTGACAGCATGTGGGCATGCCCATGTAACAGCATCCACACAGGGATACACAATCTGATGCTAACCTTCTGTGACACAGATGTCATCACGGCAGCTGTCCTGAATCTGATTCTTTTTCTTTAAGAAAACTGCTCAGAAAGCAGAGAGGACAAAAAAACGCCCTCCAAAAAAACCTGATCTGTTAGACGCATACCCGCAAAAACTTGTGTTCAGGTTAATGTGCTGCGTGTGTTTGCATGTCTACAATGGCAGAGGAGCCATTTTTGTGTGCACGCGTGCGTGTCCGCCCTCCTCCGTAGGATCGAGGTCCAGGTTTTGTTGTGTGTGTGTGTTTTTCTCTGTGTGTGTGTGTGTGTGTGGAGTTGGGCTGGGTGAGTAAGCCGCCCCTCACAGATGAATAGAGGATGGGAGGAGGCTTGAAGAGGCTGCCGTGGGTGGGAGGCCCAAGCCCTGCCAAAAAAGCTCCTTCTGTGGGATTTGTGTACTTTTGCGTTCCTCACGAAACACAGCGCCTGGCTCCAACGACAGAAGCAGCCGGGGGGAGGGAGGTGGGCCCTTTCTCTCCCAGGGGTCGGCTCGATCACACCCTCTGCTTTTCAAGCTATATCCCATCTTTCCGTTTACAGTGCTCCTCCTTTTCATCTCCACATCCAGTATTTTTCTTAAAAATAATAAACCGACCGATTATACTCGCACACTTTGACTTCCTGGGAACACCTCTTGCCTCACACTTCCTGCTCACCACCTACCCTGACACTAAACTCTTCAAAAACAACATAATCAAGGCATTTGGGTTCCTTTAAGTTATTACTGCTTTACATAAATATATCGCTTTACTTTTGAGCTGTGTGTGTCTGTGCTTTATCTGAAAGGTCTCGCAAAACTGCAAAAACAAACTCGATCACACAGAAACTTGTTTCATGTTATGAACTTCTATTAATAATGCAACAGTTGCTTTGTATTTACTAAATCACAGAGTGTCTTGTAGTGGTTTTTTTTATGCATTCCTTAGCAGGGTCATAGTCATCAGAGAAATATTTTTGTCATACATTTCAACATCTGAAATGTCAGTGGCAGCCGCAATTTGTAATGTGGTTGCGCAGTGAAGCATTTCACATACAATTTGTGGGTGTTTCCTGAATGTTACCTAGATAATACAAAATAGGGCCCCTGTAACCAGTAGCAACCCACCTAGCTTTAACCTGGCGACAAGCACAAAGAAAGGCATTGGCTCTCGGCAGTTTGGCAATCGGGTAAAATGACTGGCTGGTAAATTAGAAAACGAAGAACAGCCGCACGTACAGTGCGGGGAAACATATAGAGCATAGAGCCGCGTGTCATTCAGCATCAGGGAGTTAGATGAAGAAAAGAAGAAAGGGAGGAGAAGGAAAAAAGAGAGCGTGATTTCATAATGTCTAAAAGAAAGATCTGGGTTGAATAAGTGGGTCCACCCACCTGTGTGTGAGAGGCAGTGAGAGAGAAAGCAGGGCTGGATGGCAGTTTTAGAGACATGAGTGTGTGGGTTAGGCTAGCTGGCCTGCTTATGCTATCTAATCACTGGGAGAGAAAGGAGAGCAACATGCCTTGATCCACCCACCTACCCCAGACAAACAGCAGTTAGCCTGCTAAGTACTATATGTAGTCGCCTGCAGCTCGAGGTGCTTCACTGGGAGATAAAATGTGACAGAGTTTGCAGGTAACACACACACACACAGAACAATTATGCCTCACTCTGTGCTTGGGAGAAACAGAGATGTGTCAGTCTAGAGGCCACTGTGGTTCACAACTTCGTAAGAGAGAGCGTTTGAGTTTAAGCTGCCAAACACACAAACACGCAGGTTTCAGGTCGAAATAACTCTAATGAGACATCGCTCACTGTCTTTTGTTTTCTAACCAGATTAGTCAAATTAATTTTAACCCCGTCCATGCAGATTTCAACGTTCTTTATCTCAGAATATTTGCTTTCCGTGTGTGGATCATTTTATAAGTTCTGCTTGTGTTTTGTCACAGATTAGTTACCTGCTGTGATACCTGAGTGGGTGGGATGAAATTGGGTTCGCCTCCAAAAATAGCTGACCTGCGCATCGAGCTTGTGTATTTTGCCAGTGTGCATGCGGTTCACAGCGGTCCGCCACCTCGTGCATGTGTGTGTGTGCATGTGTGTGTGTTCCATGACAGGCATCTGTCTCCCCTGCCCTGCAGCCTGACTGGTTTTAATTAGGAGGTGCCAGAGTGCCCGAGGGCTCTCTTGCTGACACACACACGTACACATGCTCTCTCTCTCACACTCGCACACACACACACAAACATGCGTACAGCATACACACAATACCTGAGGGCAGACAGAGGCTGTCCCACCAAGGCTGGCCTCCTTCTCGTTATCACCGTAAGGAGTTGTCTTCATTCACCTGACGACCCTCGCGAAACACGCACGTACACAACGCTCACACAAAAATACAGACACCAAACCAATCCAGCAAACACAACAAAACCCATTCTGAAGTCAAATTGCGCTAGCGGGGCCATGACTCTTTGTACATTTTGTTGGGATTATTACGCCTTGAATACATTCTTCTCAAAAAAGCGGCCTCAAACATGACGAATGATCAAATTTACCTTTAAGAAAACACTCAGTGGATTCATACAAAGGAGTGCAGCCAACTGTGTGAGACTTTCACTGAGTACTTGCAGTTCTTTACCTCCCTTCTGGCAAAGCTTCCCATATTTATTAGGCTGTTTGAAAAGAAGGCCCAATGGGAGAAAGTTAAAGCCCAAAACAGACAGGTCAGCAGACAGGAAACGCCCTCGTCTCACTCACCCAAATGGCATGCTCCAAGGTGAGTTCTAATGACCTCAGTGCAATGACAGATGGGTGTGTATCTCTGTGAATGTTTGTCTGCGAGTGAGCGAGGCAGAGCTTGCAGTGGGTTTGAACACATTCAACCCTCCCTTTGTGTTTAATCAACATTGCATCTCCAAGTGCCTGGCTGTCCTTGGCACTTGAGGCAAGGGATGTTAGACCTGGGAGGCTGCTGCGATGCCCTATCTCTGGATGGAAGAGGAGTGGGGGTAGTGAATGCCTCCCTTTCCTGCTTCTCTCCCACACCAGGCCACACCTGGCTTCAGAGTCAAAGTATGAGTTTGGCCGGTCGTGTTTGTCTGCCTCTACAGTTTTTATTAATCCTGGGAAGGTCAGCTGAGCTTGTCCCTGAACTGTTTTAGCACGCTCGTGGGCTATGTGTATACTGCTGCATTTTAACACTGATTCTTAGCAGTTATAAGTACTTCTTGAAAAGTCAGAATCCAGAACTGCTTTACAGACCCCCTTCAGGTCAGAGTTCACATTTATCCCATCAGAAAGTGGTCGGTCACTTTTGTGGAGGTGAAATCTATATTTATGCAGCTACTTTAGTCAGTTTGGCATATTCGCAACTTGATGAAACAATATGAATGTCTTTTGGGAACACTTAAGAAAAAGTGATTCCAGCAGATATTCAGAACCAAAGTGCGTCCATAAGACAGCCTCAACTCTCCAGGCATCCTTGTAATACCTCTTTGCAGCTAGTTTGAGAAGCGTCTACCTAAACGCTAGGTGGCGGAGGCAGGGCCCTGTTTGCCAAACAAGGCGAACTAAAAAGCAGCAGTCTAGGATCACACTATTTCATACCAGTGGCACATGTAAAAATTCACTCTGTGATACGTGGCTGCTGTGCTGCTACGAGACCATCTGAGATGCTGATGAGATCTTCTCAGACGTGCCAAAAAGAGCCAATTTTAGTATTAAGAATCGGACTGCCGTGTTTATGGTCTGCACAGAAGGCCAAGCTGAGTATAGCACCAAAGTTTTCATGATATCAACTTTATGTAATGATGCTTCACACCCCATCCCCCATCCAAAGTGCCAATCTGGTGCCCTTGTATGTGTATCTTGCTGGGAGCAGCAGGTGGCAGTAAACAGGTACACTGACACACCAGTCAGAGAGACGGACAGACAAAACAGATGACTCTTACTCAGCCCTCATGACTGTGAGCGCGCACAGAGCAGGCGGCAAGATCCACCGCTTTTTCCTGGAGAAAGGGGAGGAGGAATGAGTTGTTAGCTTAGAGAAACACAAAAGACTGAGAGACACAGAAAAAACGTTTGATTGTTATTTGCACAGCAGTTAAAAATAGCTTATGTTATTTTGTGATTAAGCCAATTAAACTCGTCGCTGCATATGGGATGAAGATGCACTTTTTTTGGCCTTAATGCACATTTCTCACCAGATTTTCTGATTTAAGTCATATAACATGTTCAGGTTGTCCTGAAAAGAAAGAAAGGCAGAGCTGAGATTGTACGAGCAGTTTTAAAGGCCTTTAAATTAAGCTGCGTATTAATTTGCCATAGACGTTTGTGAAGTTTTGTCACCAAACACAGAGCTGCATGGCAAATCTGTGTTTAACAAATTGCATGTCAGCGCCACGAGATGACTGTTTTCAATCTGCAGTTCAAAAGCCTGCACTTCTTTTTTTGTGCTTTTTTTTCTTCCGAGTTTAGAACAAAGCAATACGCACAGGTACCACTTACAGAGCGCTGCTGTGACGGCAGCAGGCGTGTTTAGAACAGATAGTCGAACTTTTTAGGAAGACAAACGCTGTTTTTCTGGCCGTCTGGCTGGGCTGCTAGCAGTTAGTGGCTTACCCTGTTTATATATACTAGATGCCAATGCGAACTGGCCTGGGCTCTCACCCTGTACAAAACAGTGTAAACCACCGTGGGCATGGGCTGCGGTTTGCTTTGGTCCATTTTTTTCCCCAAGTGGAAGTGGGCATAGCATAGTCTGATGTACGCTCTGATGTGTACTTGTTTGTGGAGGTTAACTCAACACAATTTGACTCCTTTCACTGTCTGATTGTCGGTTATGATATACGGTCGGTCAGAAATATTTTAGTAGATTTGAAGGTCCAGCAGCCACCAGGAAAACAATGGCTCGCTGCGTGCTCTACCATCGTGGACGAACATCTGCTCGGATCTCGCTTGCTGCCTTTAAACAGCAAGACTGCCGCTCTCTCTCATATTGCTTAGGCGGTAAAACTTATACGAATAAAAACAGTGAAGTATGACAAAGGGTGTGGTTTAATGATGTCACACAGGAAAACCCAATGGCTTTTTCGACACTGTGAATGTGCTTTGTCATAACATTTGGCTTGTGCGCGCGTGTGTGAAAGCAAAGGCAAAGGAAACACTTGTTCTCCCTTTTTCTTTCCCTCCGTCTTGCCATCACAAACATCTGACTCAACACAGAAAGGAGCTTAACAGGCAATCTCGTCTTGAAGTTTAACATCTCCTCAAAACTTCTGCCGAACCGAGTTTCCTCCTCTGTGCTCGAGCCTTTACAGAATGGCTTATTTCTACACCTTTTTCTGCATGAACTTCCTCCTCCTCTCCACAGACTGAGGTGGTGGTGCTCGCCAACTGTTACCCTGCCTCGGCGCTTTCTGACTCAAAACAGGACTCTAACGTTGGCCGTCTGCTCTTCACGGCCGGGTTTCTGAAACTTAGTTGAAACAACGGTTCGACAAAGCGAGAAAGAGAGAGAGAGAGAAAAAATAAAAGGTCTGTAAACAGATGCTTGTGGTATTTTTTTTCTTTTGTCGCGTTTGTGGTCTAATTCTGTCTCAGATACAGACAGCTTTTAAATAATACAGCCTTTCAAATTAACGCCACTGACTGAATCAGCTAGTTTAACGGGGTTATGCAGAAGTCTCTCAGGTCAAAATAGGTTGATTTATTAGGTTCTTTTTCCAGAAACTAGTCAGTTCTTGCTATCAGTATTTCTCTAAGGTGGGGTCAGTGTGTGGCTTCCTGTGGAAATAGCTTTAGATTTATTTCAAGTTTCATTTTTAATAGAATAGAAAAGAGCAGGTGTGGGAATAAAACTAACCTGATTTAAGTTCCACTTGCATTTCTGCTTCTCCTCATCTCAGTCTGAGACTCACCAACAGAGGTGCACAAAACGCTTTCCTAACTTTTCTCTCTGTCTCTCGCTCCCTCTCTTTCTCCTTTCCATTTTTACCCTCCCTCAGTCTCCCCAAACAACCCCTTCGGGTTTCTTTTGCCCCGGTCCCTTTCTACCAAAATCCACTCTAACACAACTAAAAATTCATTTTGTCTGACCTAAATCAGAGGGTGTCTGCGCCATGGGCTTATTACACACTGCGCTTAAACTTGTGTTGTGGAGGAGGATGGGGTATTATTATCTTCCAGCTACCCACCCTGCTATAAAAACTAGTGGTGCGACATCTCCACAGCGCAGAGCTGCTGCCCTCCCTCCCTTCTTCCTCTCACTCTCTCGCTCGTCCTACATGAGCCACACACAACAGTGAGCCTGCCTGACTCTAAACTCCACACCAGCCACTCGGCTACACAGACAAACCCAAGAATCGCTCTCTGCTCTCCTCTGCTGCGCTGCTTTGCTTCCCTTCATTGGATATTTTTCCTTCCTGGGGTGTTTTTTTTTTTTTTTGTGAATGGGTATCTGAATCTAGTGTGAGGAGCTTGTGAATGGACTGACTGACAGACGGGCAAAGAGCGAGGCAGCTGTGTTTCAATTAAAGAGAGCTATGCTGAGAGGTCAAGTGAGGAGCAGCGGAGCTTCTTAGTAGTCTGGAAATACAAAGACACGTGAGAGGAATTGAGAAAGAGAAGGTACGGTAGGTGATGCCTGCTGAAATCTGTGGAATGCTGGGGGAACGTATCAAGACATGTGCAAATTTATTTGGATGTCAGACTTGTGGAACATCCACATGGGTGTGTGTGTGTGTAATCATTTCTGAGTATTACAGAGGATGTGTGTGTGTGTGTGTGTGTGCGCCCGTGTGAATCAGCTTGCACTTTTGGGTTGTGTGCATCACTTCAAATGAGCGCTTTAGACCATAAAGGCCCGAAAAGGTGCAAACAGGTCAATAAAACCACTTAACGACTCGTGTCATTATTCGGGCTGTGCAGTGTAAACACTGTGCCGTAAAGATGCTGGAAATAGCGCAGGCATTTATAGCATCACAACACATCTTGGAAATGCCAAACATAGTAGTTTCGGTGGACTTAAGTGCGTGTTTTGTCTCCAAAAGTAATTACACATTACAGTTTCTGTATCTATATGACACTCTCCGTTAAATCCACAAATACTCAGGTAATTTTTTTAAAAAGCAGGGAGGGGGCATGTTTTAGAGCACAGACAAAATAGACAAAAAAAAACATGTTATGGATTTGAGGCTGAGCTGTAAATGATTGTTTACAGCAAGTCAGCTTATAAGACCTCTTAGCTCATAAAGTTACAAAAAGCAGTGACCCGTAGTGCTCTTGTAACTGTTTACTCGCCGCTGTTTTTAAAGTTTCTGGTCTTCTTTTTTTATTCTACATCAAATTCTTTGTTGGAGCCAACTGAACAGAACAAAATGTAAATACAGTTGCCTACAACCAGCACATTTTAGAAAGCATTATTCAGCGGCATACAGAGATGCAAAACAAGGCTGTGCTGTAATGCTGACGTGCTGGTGGTAAACTACATGCAGTTACACACTATGTTAAAAGTCTGCTTAATGATTTATTAATCATATCTCAATTAATCCAATCAGTTTTTAAGCTTTACCTGCCAGTGTGTAGCTTAGTAAAGACACTCAATATTATCCTGTTTAAGTGTAAAGTTTAAAAAGCCTGACTTTTAAAAATACAAATAAATGTGAATAACTGCAAACTGGAAAACTGAAACAACTTTTAAAAAAAAAATGCTGTAATGATCATTTTATACTGTACCATCCTTACTTGTGGTTTGGGTTTTAACTTCCTCTGCTCATTTTTGGGGGTCTTTCCTCAGGCCAAACTGAAGAAAGTATCAGATGAGATTTAGAAACTGTCCATTATTTCAAACTGAATATGTGTGATTGAAAATCTTTCTTGTTTTATTGGCAATAAAGTAAACTTTTGGGGTGACTGAGACGGAGGCGGGTAACTGTGGGCCCCCCTGAAAGGCTCGAGAGATGACATTTAGCGCAAAGAGGCGCTTTAAGGAGCCGTGCGATTTGAACTGACCTTGGATCAGGTCCAGTGTTAACTTTAAATGAATCATTCATTTTTAATCAGTCAAGGCTGAGCGCTAGCCAAAGGTACAAATAACTGCAGACTTTCTGAATTAATTAAGTGAGCAATGCAGTATAACATTGTATTTAATGGCACTTTATGCATTTGACTGTGAATCTGTAGTTTGAAGTTACTTTGAAGTGCACAGCTTCAAAAGTTTATTTGTTTAGTTGGGGTTTTTTTTAACCTAAATGCTAACAATACTTAAAAAAAAACCTCTGTGCTTTTGTTAAAACACACACACTAATTCCTAAAGCACTGACTGTTCCAAATAAGCAGCGGTTTCTGTTTAAATACTCGGATTTTGACCCTGACATTTCACCATTACTGCAAAGAGAAAATAAAGCCCCAGTCATGAAGTTTAACTGGCATTGTGTCCTCCTTCCTCACCTTCTCTAATTGACAGCAATTAAGATAAAATATAAAAATCTCCCCCCCTTCATGCGGCCTAGAGGCTCAAAACTAACACTAACCATGGAAGTGTCTCCTCGAGGTGCACTGCTGTTTCACTGGCGATAATGGACTAGTTTACACAGCAGGTCAAATGAATGTCTTCCCTTAATAAGGGGGGTGAATTTTGGCTGTCAATACTGTAAATTATTGGCTGTGCAATTGTCCACCTGTGACAGTTGTTTCGCAGGTGTTTGCTATGGGCAGTCGGTGACAGGGGTAAACTCTGGCGGCTGGTGATTTAGCATGGGGGTCAGGTGGATGAACGGGCCTGACAGGAATAAACTAGGCACTGGGTGTTGGAGCGCACAGGCCAAATGAGCGTCTGCCCGTCACAAGGCTTGAGATGGACATTAGCTGGTGATTTGTGGCCTGAGCGGTCAGGTTTGGGGACAAGTTAGCCACTCTACTCTAGGCATAATGATGATACAGCTGCAACACGGACAGAGCGAGGTGGAGGAAGAGAAGGAGGAGGTGGTGAGGAGGAAGAGGAAGAAGAGGAGAATCATTAGGAGGAGGTGGCGCTGGTGGTCAGTGCCCGGAGAGCAGATGAAGTTCTCGGGAGAAAGACGACACTGGATGGAGGTGACACATAATTTGGGGCGGGAGTGCTGAGTTGAAAGTGTTGGTGACTAAGTGAGGCATGAGAGGAGATGCTGGCCAGTACAGGAAGGCAGAAAGAGAGGGAGACGGAAAAGCCTTTATTAGAGGTCAGTTTAGTAAATGAGTTGAACTCGTGTGAACTTTTTTTTCCCCACACTTGGAACTTCTTCCTTTAAAGCGGTGATGCAATTGTGACAGGTGCTAAAAGTTTTAATCAAAAACAAATTTTGTTTGTTTTTTGTTTTTTAATTCACTAAAAAAATCCAGCCATCTCATTATGGCAGGTTGTTAGACCTGACGACTACTTACCGAGTTGAGCTTTATTGCTAATAACTTGAAGTTGGTTTGAAAAGGGGACAGAAGGCGAGTCACTTTGTGCCCTTTCTCAAGGCGTCGCCGCCCTCGCTCCCCTTGATGGGTGGGTGGGGTGTTGCGTGTGCGTCTAAAGGGCTAAGACTTGTTTGGCTGATGAAATGTCGCTCCAGGACCTTGTGGTGGGAAAGCGGTGCCCTCCTCCCCTCCCTGTCTATGTGGCACATCCTCCTTAGATCCTCTCCACATTGTAATTAGGGGCCGGCCGCTAAGAGCTAGTGCTAGCTAGTGGCAGGCAAACAGTGGGAACGGGGAGGGGAGTGGCACTCGTCGGTTCAGTGGGTGAACAAACAGCAACAGCAGCACGTGTCCCATAGTTCCAGGAGTGGGTGGGATGGGTCGAGAGCAAAAAAAGAAAAGGAGAAGAAAAAAAAAACGAATGCGAGACAGTGAGTTCGCCAGGCCCTCCCAGTCGTTTTCTCCTGCTCTTATCCACTCAGTGTTGTTCCAAGCTCTGCACTATTGTTTGCCTTGGCAGGCTGTTGCAGGGAGGGGCCCCTCCGCTGGTGTTTGTGCAACCTGTTAGGGAACTTTTAGGGCCATCTGATCTCTCCCTGCTGGAGATTCTCTCACCTTCTTGCCCAGGCCAGGTTATTACTTTTAGGGAGGTTGTGCACATGGCGTGGGAATACAATAAAAAAAAAACTTCTATTCCTTGTAAAAGTGTAAAGTTGTGATGTGAGCTGCATACATCCTCATCATCATTTCCATTTTGCAAATCGCCAATCAAACAGCTCTGCCCCCCCAGCTCACTGTAACTTTCACTGTCGCATCGAGGCCGGCGTGCGTGCCTGCGGACATATATCCTACACTGCCACCTCCTCTATAGACATTTTAATTATGTCCACACTGTATCAATGGCACGAACATGGCAACAGTTCCCTAGCAACAAGATCGACAAGAATAAACTACATGTAAGATTGGTAAGGTACCTGAATTGTACACCTGCAGGTGAACTTGGGGATTTTTTCTGAAATAGGTTTTTTTTCTCCTTGTTTTTCCTTTTTTTTTTTTTTTTACTTCTGGCGTGATTCACTGCAGGAAGCTCAAGAAAGTGAGACACTTGGGTCTGTATGTGTGTGTGTGTGGCTTCAGAGCTGGCCCATTTCGGTTTAGTCAACAATGCAGCTGTGGTGTGTGGGGCTGCTTCAAAGTATTTATCTACACATGCCTCCAGTGACCACCAAGTGCGGATGGCTAAGTTTGAGCTCTATTCATAGATGTGAATGAATGAGCACCCTGCCAGCGGAGGTTTGATCACTAGAACTGTAAACAACAGTACAGTGAATCAACAGGTGGGAGCTCAGGCAGCTGTGGAGTGGAAAATGTGAAGAAAGAGAGCAGACCGAGAAGAGATTCATCTGTGCGTTTAGACAATAACGTGCTATATATCAGGCTTTTCAGGCACCGCGTTATAAGTGAAATGAATGAGGATAGACTGCAAGTAAGCATTTTGACAGGATACAGTATCTAGAGTACAATCTGACCTCTTTTGTCGTTTTCTCCACTTCTCACCACATCCCAGTCTCTCTCTCTCACACACACACACACACACACACACACACACACACACACACACACACACACACACACACACACACACACAGTATTGTTCCGATGAACGTATCGGCTTGCCTCTTTTTCATATCTGATAGATGCAGACAAGAGGGATGGACGTTATAAGCGCTATCACAGAACGTCTCTCACACACTTTTTTATCACACCACCCAGTTTCGAATTGAAAAGTAAGAAGTAAGAAAGAAAAAAAAATCAAGAACCGCTTTAGGACTTATTAAAATGATGGGCTTCCCTAACTCACACACTTGCAACAAGAAATGATGATAACACATTCAAGAATAAATATTACCCAACGTGATGTTTGCTCGAAATGAGACATGCTGTATTTACCACTTGTTGCTTTTGCTGCACAGATGGCACGCAAACAAGCATGCCTACAGTATATTTTAATAAAGTTAGACTGTCACTCATTGTGTTAACACTATCGGCCTCGGCGGAGAGACTCCCCTTATTCGCATATGAAAGCTTTTTTTGAAAGCCTTCACCCCATGAATGGACGCCGCTTGTCACCGGTGACAGCAGCAGCACCCGTCGTTACCGCTGCACTCTCTGCGTCGGCGTTTCAGAACCCCGCTTTGTTGTTTTCTTTAACATGCCTTCATTAAATCCTGCACCATCCACGTGGATGAGTCAAGTCAAGTTTACAGGGCAGGCTCTTTGCACGGCCAGGAAGCAAGAAGCCAGCTCTGTGGATTTTAAAGAACTATTATTCACCGCTTTCAAGTCAAAGTGAAAGTACATGTGACCAGTCATCAAATGCCAACAGGAAATTAAACAGGACCTGTTTAAAGCGATCAGCATAATATTTCACACTTGTGTGTACTGTTTTCAAGTCAGCATGTGGGCTTTTTCCTGAAAGATCCCCCCATATTAAAAAAACCAAAGGGCTCTTGAACAACATGTAATAATATTGAAAGTATTTTCAGATTTCTTATAACGTCAGTTGTGAGAAAAGCGTCAAAGGAGCTTTTGTGATGAGTATATCAAAGTATTTGCAAAGACATTTATTACACACAGTAAATCTGAAGTGTAAAAATGTACAGTATTTAAAAATACTTTTCAATACCTTTTTTGATGTTGTTAAATTATGCATTTATACTTTTTTCTGCATTAAAAATCAAAACCATTCACTGGTATTTATTTTTTAAATTAGAAAATAAAAGTAGCTTACCTTTGGGATTAAAAAAAAATAGTGCATTAGATTCAAATTTTTTTCCCTAAAACATTATTCAACAAATATTAACAAATAATAAAGACGCAGAATAAATGATGGGAACCTTGTCAAAATGTAACCCCGCTTAAGTAAAAAGCAAAGTTTCAGGTCGAGAATAAGAGAATTAATTTCGGTGACGATTCAGAATTTGTATCTTTTTTCAGTTGCCACCAGATGTTTCACTTGTACCGCTTTTTGTCTCTACAACCAGCAGAGATAAAGAGAGAGAAGATGGTCCACCACAGAGAGGAGGATCTGATCGGAATCCCCTTCCCAAATCACAGCAGCGACGTCCTCTGCAGCCTCAACGAGCAGCGTCGCGACGGGCTGCTCTGCGATGTCATCCTCATCGTCCAAGACCAGGAGTACCGCACCCACCGCTCCGTCCTGGCCGCCTGCAGTCAGTACTTCAAGAAGCTCTTCACAGTGGCCACTACTGATGGCGGAGATCCCAATCACGCCGCGGCTGTGTATGAAATTGACTTTGTGGCTCCAGAGTCGCTCACAGCCATCCTGGAGTTCGCCTACACGTCCACGCTGACTGTGACGGCGTCAAACGTCAAAGAGATCCTGAATGCAGCTCAGATGCTGGAGATACCCTGCATCATTAACGTTTGCCTGGAGATCATGGACAGCGGTGGCGGAGGGGGTGGCGGTGGGGGTGGGAGAGAGGTGGAAGGGGAGGAAGATGAAGAGGAGGAAGAAGAAGAGGAGGAAGAGGAAGAGGAGGACGAAGAGGAGGACGCGGGGTCGAGAAAGGATGAGCACGAGGAAGAAGAGGACAATGTCAGCGAGAGGTCGCTCCAGTCTTCCACGAGCAGGGGGGAGCGGACGCCCCCGGGGATGGAGGATTCGCCACCTCCGAGCACCTCTAAGTACCACCAGCAGTTCGGGCTGCACAGGGAGACGCCCCAGTCGCAGTCTCCAGAAACCATGAGAAAGCAGGTGAAATTCAGGGGATATCATCTTGTTTTTGTTGATAATCTTATCTTATTTAAGCTCTAAAACTAATGTATCTAAAACTTGTGTTTCAGGAGAGCATTGAGACTCGAGCTCTGAAAGATTTCTCCATCGAGTCTCTCCTGCAGGAAGGGCTCTACCCTCGCATGCCAGCACTGGACAGGAGGTCCAACTTTTCTCCTCTCCTCCCAGGATTCTACCCCCCGATGTGGGCCGCTGAGTTCCCAGCTTTCCCTCAGCAGCTCCTGGAGCCAGCCCACCACCCTCACATGGGGGCTTCACCACAAACCAGGCTCCCCCACAGCTTCCCTGCCTCCACACCACTCGAAGCCTCCAGACCCCTTGATCTGGCCGTAAAAAGAGAGATCATAAAGGAGGAGATGAAAGATGAAGTCCCTCCCAGTATGCTCCAAGGCGAACTGCTGAAGGAGTTTGTCAGCTCGAACCTGGACGGCACTATGAACGCAGGGTCAGTGCCAGCGGAGAGTCATCCGCTGGGTCCCATTAAGGATGAGGCAGACTTTCGGTCGTACCTGAGTTTTCTGAGCTCCGCATCCCACCTGGGTGCGCTGTTTCCCCCCTGGCAGCTGGAGGAGGAGAGGAAGATGAAGCCCAAAGCGTCACAGCAATGTCCCATCTGCAACAAGGTCATTCAAGGAGCTGGGAAACTGCCACGGCACATGAGGACACACACAGGGGAGAAACCATACATGTGCACAATCTGTGAAGTACGATTCACCAGGTATGTGGAAAGCAAACCCAACTGCTGCACATTAACAATTTGCATTATCTTGACATCTTCATCTAGCATACAAAGAGTGTAAACTGCAGGGTTAATGGAAAAGTACCCCATGCTCTTTTCACTGAGGTTAATCTGTTTTCACCTCATCTGAATATCAAAGACGGTAAAGTGGAAAGCCCCCTCTGCTTTTGCATTAGTGGTATCTCACTTACCTACATCCTCCCACTTTGGCATAGTTTCCACTTTTATTTTTAGAGCAGAACTTTAATGTTGACACTAAAAGGAAATCATCTGTGTTGGCTTTTTTTTTGTAAATCAGTCACTTGTAAAACTCGATGACTGAAAGGGCAATGGTGTAGGATTTATGTGTTACTCTCATTTTGTGAAAGTGTGCGGTTTTCTTCTTTTCTCAGACAAGACAAGTTGAAGATCCACATGCGGAAGCACACAGGTGAACGCCCCTACATCTGCCTTCACTGCAACTCCAAGTTTGTCCACAACTACGACCTGAAAAATCACCTGCGCATCCACACGGGCGTCCGTCCGTATCAGTGCGAACACTGCTACAAAAGTTTCACGCGGTCTGACCACCTGCATCGACACATCAAGCGGCAGAGCTGCCGAATCTCACGCCCCCGGCGGGGACGGAAGCCAGCTGCTTGGCGTTCAGCGCCCCCCGGCAACTTCCTGTGTCCCCCTACTGCTGCGACCAACCGGTTCGAGGAGAGCAGGTTGAGCCCCGCATACCAGGGGGTCAAGAGTCACGCACTTGGGGAGCTGCTGGGCCTCGGGAACAGAGGTCAGGGGTTTAAGAGCGCGGACGCTGCCGGCAGGGAGAGTAGGGAGGAGCTGCGGGCAGAAGGGAAGCACATCTCGGAGGAGGAGAAGCCGGGAGCTGGGAGGCAGAGGGGAGTGTTTGCTTTTGCTCTAGCTGGAGAAGAAGTGCTTACCCAATCTCCATATTATGCTGCGACCTCTAACCCCTGGGCCATGAGGCTGGAGCGGGCTCCACCCATCCCTGAGCCGGCCAAATGAACACTGGTCTGCAGAAGACAAAATGAAAAAAAAAGACAAAGAAAATGTCTTTAATCTCTGCATCTCATCTGCTCCAGAAAGCTAAAGCACCTTTTACACAGAGAGAGAGAGACAGCAAGAGAGAGTGACGTGTCAATGAATAGCTTGAAGCCTGCTGATACGGCAAACAGATATTCAATCAAAAAGCAGACTTCTGTCACATCTGCACGAAACAGTAGGTCAACACAGGTCTTACTATTCACATTAATGAAGGTTCTCTTCTAAATGAATGTGATTAGCAGCACCCGTGAGTACCTGCAGCACGATGTCGTGGCCGACGGCGACAAAAAGGTCTATTTCTTCATCCCCGTGAATGTTTACATATTCCTTCAAAAGAAGCAAAACAGTCTGTTTATGAGGGATGCCGTTTTCGTACATGTATATTTTTTGCATTATTTATTCAAAACGCTGTAAAAAAAAATTTAAATTCTGATAAGATTCCTCTGAAACTGAAAAATGTGTTTCTTTAAAATGCAGAATGTAAACACGTGATCGCAAATGTATAAAAAGGGGGAATTTATTGTCAAAAATGGCATTAAGTAGATTTAATTAACATAAAAGAAAATTGAAATATAGCTTAATAAATCAATAAATAACCCTTCACTGAGACAATTTCACGTTTTTATTTTAAGTCGTTGGGTTTATGTGTTGAAAAAGGGCAGCGCTCTCCAAATAAAAGCATCTATGGTGCTAGGATGCTTTAGTTGTCATCTTATAGTTTTCTAAAAATAAAGGGAGACCACTTGAAAACTTAATTAGGAGACACGATGATGCATTACGATCCCTCCACTGCCTTTATTCACATTTAAGCTCTTTTGTCTGCACTATTGTACATATGGATCCAAACTTTTTGGCCATGCTGGTGTTAATTACAGTTCTGTTGCTGATGTTGTAAAAATAAAGGAGTAAATAAATAAAGAAAAAGAAAAGAAAAGCTCTTAAAAGACTATGAGAAATCCATCCAAAGATGTGTGCTTTGATATTTCAGACTTGAATAAGATTTTGTTTTAATGTTTATGACCACGTGTCTTCAGAGGATGTATATTTCTGACTAATCGATTGCCGCTCTAGCTACACGGTATGCTTGTGTTTTGTTTTTTGGGGGGGTTTTGGGTTTTTTTGGTTTGTTTTGGGGGGTTTCTGCTGCAAGAAATCAATAATTTTTTTTCCGTCTAATGTTCAGCTCTGATTCGTGTATAAAGAAGTAACAAAAAAATATTTGAATTGAAATGGGAAAGTATTTTCTTGCTATTTATGGCGTATTTAAATGAATGAGCCTTGGCTATATTTTGCAAATCTGTTTTATAAAGACACTAAATGCAAAAAAAACTAAAAAACAACCCAACTTTGCTCTTGTCTTTATTATGTCAAATGTGTTTGTACTCCTATTTTTTATTTTATTTCTCCAGATCCAGGCAAAGGTTTCTGGAAAGCTCGGTCACATGCTAAATTGTTGCTTAAAGTTAAGATTAGCATAGGGTTTGGGTTTAGGCTTACATCAAGCAAAAGTTAGTGATTAGGTGTGTATTTGGCATAAGTGCTAGAATAACACAAGATTTAGAAAAGGCAGGCAGAGATTATAGTTGAGACAACACGGGATCACGTGTCAACGTGTGTCCGCACAATTATGGATGAATAAATAACTTTACCATCAAATGATCATAAAACGTAATTATAGAAGGCCTCGTTCAGGTCTCCACAGACTCTAAACCCAGAGAAGTTCCCTCATGTCGCACAGTTATTTAGGCATTCATTCATCACTTTTATATCAAGCAATTTAATTACCCTAACATTTAGCTACTTAAGAATGTGTTGGTGGTGGTGGGATGCTTACAAGCTCCCTGCCCAAAATTTTTAATCGTGCTATTTATGCATCATTTTCAGGAGGCACGACAGCCATAGAAGCTGCTTGTGGCCAAGAAGTTACACAATAATTTAAATGTCTTTATTAGCATAAAAAAGGCGAGCGAAATTAGTTTTATCCAGTAAATCAAGTGTAGGCTTTGTTATCTGCTATCTGCTCTTTATAATCTCCACTGCCACTACACTGTTTATTATTCACACCCACACAAACAACACCACAGAGCTCCTCAGCTGGAGCTTTTATGGGTAGGCAGCATTACTGTGATGCCGGGTTCATATCCCTGCAGAGGTCAAGCATATGAGTCCTATAGTAGTATATATAAAACACGTATTTGTCATTAATGAGACTGAAATCGAGACACAAAGAGAACGTAGCAGGATGAATAGTGAACTGCACAGAGTGAGGTTATAAAAGTGTTGCTTGAGAAGTGATTGATGGATTTGTTCAACGTGTTACTGGGATGAGACATCACTAATTAACCCCTGACACAAAAACTCAGAGGCCTACGTCCTGCTCCCTCTGTACCAGATTAACAGTTAGATATGTTCATCTGAACTTTAATCTTTCACAGAAAAACCCCAGGTAAAGTCAGCATATTAGAATATGTGAGCAAATGTACCCGCTGATAACAGATCACCAAAATCACAGTGCAGCTCACTCATGAATGACATTTTGAGCAAACCCATACATCCCTCGGCTGTAAAGAGATAAAAGGATCCATTATTGATTTATTAAAGTTTAATGACGCGTTTGGCATTAAGTAATAACTCATTGTGTTGGCCTTATGGTCTAAGCCTTCCCAGAGGTGTCGTTTTAGTATTTATCTCTAAATGTATGAGTAACACAGAGAAAGTACTGTCACTTTTCACAAGATAAAAGAAGATAAAAAAAGAGAACACTCAGCTCACAAAAAGCCTCTTCATGACTTCCAAGTACAAATTCCCTTCACCATGCCGCCCTCCATCGTTCTATATTTTTGCTCTGACCTCTAGTGGAGGGTTGAAGGTACTGTAAGGGGAAGTGTATCAAGAGAATATCCAAAAGTGTTTCCTTTTTAAAATACAACCTGTGTAATATTTAATAAGACTGATGTTTAAGTAAGATATCAAAACTACCGATCTTGTCTCATTTCCGCTGCTTTAAATAACTTCTACCCATGTACAGGCTCATTAAGGAAATTAAATCTCATTGGCTGCCTGATGCGTGCCTTTAAATCTAGATACAGCTTAATACCTCCAGAGGGCGCTAAAGGTTTAAGTTGAAGTCTCACAGTTGGCCTGAAGGTTATTTCAGGGGTAAGAAAAAATACAACAAAACCAGCTTTGTGATTGAATCAACCAATTTTGCAGAAATAGCGGTATTCTTTGCTTCCTTCTTCTTCTTTTTATTTTACTTTTAGTAAAATATATCTTGGCAAAAATATGCTTGAAATGAGTCACGCCTCAACAACATAAACCACATCCTTTTATACGGAGCAAAGACTCTCTATGGTGCCAGCTTTTTCTGATGTATATTTTTTTGTAAATGACTATTCACTGCTGCGATGACCTGTCCACCTGAAGAGGCTGAAGGCTATTCCAGGAAATACGACAAAGGTTAAGGCATTTCCAGTTAAAATGAAAGGTCGCTTTAAAGATAAATGAGGGTGCTGATTGAATGTGTTGCCATGGCCTTTATACTATATGGCCTTGTTTAGTCAGATTCTCAGTCCTTAAACATGCATAGAGATATTATAAACCTTTCAATAAACAAAGAGAGAGAAAAAAAGACAAACACTTGCGTTTGGATTCCCACGGCTCACAACATCCATCTGTCCATAAATACAACTTTACAATAAAATGAGGCAAAAAGAAACCTGACTCCATTCATTAAACAGCCCCAGCTGCTTTTTAAAGAAATGAAGAGCCACTCCAGAAAACACATTCAGACCCATATTTAAGGTAAACAATGGGTCAGATATGAATAAAGACAGACTCATGTGGCATTATTTATAGGCAATTACGCGACTGTTATTTCTCATCATTTCTACTGTGAATCACCTGCTGAGCACCAAGAAGGACGACAATGTTAGCGACTAACTGGTGAACACAGAGTGCAGCACTTGGACATAAATTTCCCTGAGGATTTGGTGGAAACTAAAACAGAGGAAACATGAGAATGAAGGTGAATGTGATCCTTGCTTTCAATCAGTTTATCAGAAATATAACCCCAAATGAATGCAACTGTGGCTTCGTGTCTTCTGGATGTGTAAACATGAAATTCTTTGATAATAAATAAGTGCAATATTTTTCCACTCTTCTGTTGTTCAATTTTGGAGAGCTCGTGTGAACTTTAGCCCACTATCGTTCTCTCAGCTGGCAGGAGAGGCGCCTGGTGTGGTCTTCTGCTGCTTTAACGTTCCACACTTTGTACACTTTGTGCTCATCTGCACAATTTGATTGCAACAAGAGCTTATTTGATTTACTGTCGCCTTCCTATAAACTCGAAGCAGTCTGACCATATTCCTCTGACCTGAATTGGTGCTCGCTGGATATTTTTGTATTTTTTTTCCGGACCATTCTCTGCAAAGAGACGGTTATGTGGGAAAAACTCAGAGATGAGTCGTTTCTGAAATACTCAGACCAGCCAGTCTGGCACCGACAACCATGACACATTTAAAGTCACTTCAAATCACCTTTCTCCTCCATTCTGACGCTCACTTTCGATTTCAGCAGGTTATCTTGAGTATGTCCACATGCTTAAAGGCACTGAGTTGCTGCCATGTGACTAATATTTGGGTTTTTGAGTGTATACAAATGTTGATCAGAACAAGATGGGCTTTTTATGGATATGTCTTTGCAGCAAGATCTTATTCTGTGTGAATAGATAAAAAAAGAACACCTTTTTAATCAAACAGATGTTGTAAAAATCACACTGATGCTTATAATACTGTCTAGTGATCTGAAACAATGTGGTTAAAAACTGTAAGTCACAATGTAAAACGTGGCTTTATTGAAGTGTGTGCGTGACTTTGTGAGCCCCAGCCCTGCTGTGGTGTGACTTCCTGGGTTCCTCACCCTCTCTTTGCTTGGTTATTAACTTAATAATCCTCGGAGGCCTGCAGTAGTACGCACAGTGACTCCTGCTGCGTCTGCGTGTACAGTGTATGTGTGTGCCTGCAAACACACAAAGCATTTCTAATTGAACATCCTCTGAGGAAGCAGTCTGACAATGCAGCTACAAGTTGGCCACAGGGGCTGTTGAAGGTAACACAGTCTGATGTTCTCTGCGGGATTCTGAGAGACTAAAGAGGAAACGCCTTCAATACAAAGAACCTTGAAAAAATAACTTTTTTTTTCTCAAGAACAAGGAACAATACGCATGACGTAATCAGAAAGCAGCTTACCATTCATGTCAGTCCAAAGTGACTACATGCTGTAAATATCTGGGTGCTGATAGAATTCAGCACAGAATCATTCTAAAAGAAACTGTGTTTAAATTCTAGTCATCTAAAATCATTGACTATAATGACTATAATGACCATATCTAGATCAATGGTGTAATATCCAACAGTGTGACCCCAGGGCAGCCCCTCTACATCACACTGGATATTCACCTTCACAATGTTTCAGTAAATTGGACACATTATAGGAGTTCCTCTACATGTTGTATGTATGTTTAACTTTTACTGGGTAATTTCACACATCACTGATTAAAATGGGCACCTTTGCTGAAAATGCTGGCAAATATTTTACCTATATTTCCTAACCATGCTCTCTGCCATTTGCGCAAAATGCTTGCAAACCTGTTGATGTCAATGATGCAAGGATTTGTCTTTCTGCAAGTGTCTTACAGAGAAGTTAGACAGCAGCAGCATTTTAAGTTATGTTTAGCAAACATAGCAAAAACCCCCCAACAAAAAAACAAAAAGTGGTGCTCAAAAGAGGAAGCAGAGAGAGAGAGCGCAGGATTAGAGTGTACCACTAAAACTTCGGATTATCTGAGCTGAGCACAAGGTCTGAACGATAAAGTTCTCATGGATGAGTGCTTTGTGTTTTTGTAAAGTTTAGGTGTTGATAAAGGGTATTCTTACTGTGATACCTGCTTTCACGCTTCTGTCCTAGGTGTTGCCAAAACACCTCAAACACTTCCTTCAAAAAAATGATGTCATGATAACCACAGAGAATGAGAGATGTCTCATTTAAACGACAACTATTGCTATGTATTGTGCATCCAGAAGGTATTCAAAATGTTTATCATAATAACAATGATGATGACAAAATGACAAAAAAAAAAAAAGAAGTTGGCTCATAATTCTTTGCATCTATTAAAAACAAAAAGATTGCACCCAAGTATTCTTTTTTAAAGCACCTCTGACAGCCTAAAATTTTTGTGAGTATGATGCTACAAGCTTGGTACTCCTATTTTTGGGCAGTTTCTCCCATTCACCTTTGTAGAACCTCTTAAGCTCCATCAGGTTTGGGGAGCATCGGTGCACAGCCATTTTCAGATGTCTCCAGAAATGTTCAACTGGGTACAAGTCTGGGGTCTGGCTGGGTCACTCAAGGACTTTAACAGAGTGGTCCCAAAGCCACTCCTTTGACTGTGTGCTTAGGGTCGCTGTCCTGTTGGAAGATGACCCTTGGCCCCAGCCTGAGGTCAAGTGTACTCTGGAGCAGATTGCCATCAAAGATGTCTCTGTGCATTCCTGCATGGATCTTTGCTCCCCAGTGTCCCAGTTCCTGCTGACAAAAAACATCCCCACAGCATCATACTTCCGTCATCATTTGGAAGCGTAAACAAGATTCACCTGAACTCAGTTTTGAGTATCACAAGAAATGCTGTGAATACTTATGTTAGAGTTATACTGGTGTTTGTTTGTCTGTTTTTTCATTCTTAAGAAGTTTGCAAGATGAAAAATTAATTTAATCCATCAGGCTGCATCGTAACAACATGTGGAATAAGTGAAACGCTGTTGTTGTCATGCCTATAACCTATTGATCTATTGGCAAACCAAGACTTTGAAATGACAGCGACAACACCTACTACACACTTTACCTAACTGACTTTCTTACATGGCACTTTCTGACAAATCTGCCACAAATTCCAGGATTTCATGGGATATAACTCCCTATAACATCACAAATAGTTTAATCTGGTCCAGTATTCCTGAACTATATTACACAATCATAAGTGTGCAGTGATTACATCTGCAGCAACTTGGAGTTTCTTTCTAGCCCAACTCTAAATAATGTATGTGTCCAGTAATAAGCATATTTAATCATAAATTAAATAATTCACACCCAACCCTTCCAGTCCCATTCTTTATTGTTCCAATTCAAATTTAAAAAGGTTTCCACCTGTCTGTTTGATAGTAAAACCTTCCTTGTCCCAGTTCTTGATCAACAGAAGAGTACAGACATGCCTAATTGGAGGCATGTAGCCACTCCCTTTTCTTTCCAGTTTTTCCATTATAAAATGGAGTTTTGCCCAAACATGGCTTTGGGTTCGAATAGATAGTGAATGAGATGTTTAAGTATGGTTGTAAATTAAACATCCGAGCCACTTTAATCCAGATTAGCAATTACTGGGTGATATTTTACTGCTTTAGCCAGTCTAGAAAAAAGACTCTGCAATGCTTGATACCGGGACTATACGATGATATTCAATACCATACAAAAGTAGGTCTCTCTCAGGGGTAATCTTACTTGTATTTGAATTCTAGTAATCTAAAGTGGTTTGCGTGTTAAAAAGTCATGAGTCATGCTCTTTAGAGGGAAGAGTGCAACACCTGGGTGTTGCTAACTCAAACACTTCCTTTAAAAAAATGATGTAATGGTAGGCATAGATAGTGACAACAGTTGTACAACAACAAAAGTAAGTAGTGGCCGAATTTTTTTTGCAATATTATAAGCGATCACCCTGAAAAGAGCAGATAAAAATGTGCAATACATGCTGACAAAGAGTTACTTACACATCTAGCAGATTGAGCATTGATAGGCACACCAACTGTATCTGCCTTTGGGTGGTGCTCTCATTTTGGTGTTGGTTCTGTTTGCGGTGAGTATTACTTCTTGTTCCTGTCACAGTGTTGTTTTTGTGTAGCTTATCTGCATACCTTATTTAATTTAAAACTTAAAGATAACATTTTATTTCATAGTGTAATCTTTACGTGCTTCATCCAAAGCACACGTTTAGGGATTCGCTAGCTGAGGTTAGCTCCTAGCCTGGCCAATTTGCAAGCAGCATAGCCTCTTCAACTGTCCCTCCTGCACTTTCCTGCTCATTGTGTCAGATGTTTAGTTACTCCTTGGCGCCTTCAGTAACAATGATACTTGTAATAAATTTAGCCTGTTTGTCTTTCTGGAGGCCAGGATAACTGAACTGAAGAACCAGGCTTTGCAACCTTGTAACCAGTGCAGCCGAAGGTAGCGTAAGCCCTGTTAGCTCTCCCCTGGAAGATTGTCCCGAGCACCAGGAAAACAGGATGGCTAGGTGATGGTGAGGAGGAAGCATAGTCCTAATCAGAAACTCCCTACCAAACCGTTCATGTGTCTAATAATTTTTTCCCCACGCAGCAACATACCCGAGCAACTTTGCCAAAACAATGTGTCGTCTGGTCCCAGCCCAATCGAACCAGGAGTGACATGATTAGCATTTAGCTGCACGTCTCCTTAAATTGCTGGCTGTCTGAGTGGTGTCCAAAAGACAATGTGGGGTTTATAGATAATTGGATAACCTTCTGGGGAAAAGCTGGTGTTGTTGGGAGAAACTGCATCCATCACACTTTGGATGGAGCAGCTGTCGTTTCTAGAAATCTGGCCAAATTTATTACCCCCCCCCCCCCCCCCCCCCCCACCACACACACACACACACACAAAATGCCACTGTCCAGAGTTGGGACCAGGAAGTTCCAGTCATAAACATTATGTCTCTTTCTTTCAAGTCCCTGTTAGTACCGTATTTCCCGGACTACAAAGCGCACCTGAATATTAGCCGCACAAGCTAAAATCAGGGGAAAATCCTGTTTTGTACATACATTAGCCGCACCTGACTAAAAGCCGCAGGTGTTTCAATGTTGACTTATCATATGTAAGAGAATATGCACAAAGGGAATTGTCAGGAAAGAGATGGCTGTTTGGAGACACATCCCTTTTATTAATTATTTTGAAAAACAAGTTATGGGTACATATTTGCATAACTTTTTAGGTATATGTACAAGTACCGGTAATTACAAGTACGAAACATGCACTGTGTAAACGAGTAACAAATGTAGTACATAACAATAACCTACAGCACACCAGAAAAATAGATTCGGACTACCTTTTAGGCTCAGGTGCAGTGACACAGCTTTAACAAGAAGAAAAGTCAGTCATTCACCACCATCTTTCTCTTCTTCCTGCGCACTAAAACCACCAAAGTCCTCTTCTCCAGCATCGGATACGAACAGGCTCAGGATGGCTTCGTCATCCACTCTCCGCTTCTCTCCTTCGTTGTCACTTTCAAAACCAAAGAAATCCTCGTTGTCAGTGTCAGAGTCGAACACCCTCAGAAGGGCCGTGGCGGTGTCCTCCTCTCCATCATGCAGCAGTCCAGTCCTTCGAAATCCGTTGGTGATCATGGATGTTTTCACACTTTTCCACGCTGTCAGAATCCACTGGTGGTGTTGAGCATAACTTGCTTTTCGCAAGTTTATCACCGCCCGTCATCCACGCCTCCTGCTGAACGCGTAGCGCTACTTTGAAGTTTGTTTTTCGTGCTACTTTGTACGGCACTACGTTGCCTGGCGGATGGACATGTGACCAACATACCACTCTTGAACCCCAATACTGTGTGTCTGATCACATGCCCTTCTGCCAGGCAACGTAGTGCCGTACAACAGCGGAACAAACAAAACAAATCGTCTTACGATATCACAAAAATCATGGACAATCCATAGAAAAGCCGCACCTGACTAAAAGCCGCAGGGTTCAAAGCTTGTGCAAAAAGTAGTGGCTTATAGCCCGACAATTACGGTACATGAATTAATAATTGATCAACAAATTGATTTACTCTGCCTGACAGAAACCTGTTTACAGCATAATAATTATGTTAGTTTAAACACCCCTGAGTTATACTAATTGCTGGAGGGCGAGGGCAGCAATCTCCCACTTCAGCATGTTAATCAACCAAAGACCTAGTGTAGCTGCTGTCATAGGCAACTTGCGCATTTAAGTTTGTATTTCTTTTTAGTTCTGACGGCAATGTATCGGCTGTGGTTGGACATCATTACACGTTAAGACATGTCGAAGAATCCTCCCGTCCAAAATAAATGTCAGTTAAAATGAAAAGAACAAGTTGAGCTTTGGTAAAACTCGTGAACACCTAGACAGTTTTTATTCATTTGAAAGCCGGATTCAATTGACTTGATTCAAAATGTAAAAAAAATAAAAAAAATAATCATACATCACTTTAATCACATTCAAGATCATGTTCTGACATACGGCATATCACATATCTTTCTGAAAGCGCTGTAACTAAGTTTAAGGATATAATTCATCCACTGTTATCTTCTTCAGTGCTTTGATAATGCCAAAAAATGGAAAGAGTAGCTACCTGAACGCTACTCCCATAGAGGTTGATTATTAATAGTTTTACTTCAAGTGTGCCTACAACTCTAGATGCTGCTCCAAATCAGAAGTACTTGACTCCCTGGTATAACTATGAAGCCTGCACCTTAAAGCAGATAACTCATAAACTGGAGAGAAAATGGAATCTCACTAATTTAGATGATCATTTAGCCAGGAAAGTTAGTTTGCTGCTCTATTTTTAAAAAAGCCCTCTGGCAAAGCTAGAAAATCTTGGTATTCATCACTGATTGAAGGAAATAAGAATAACCCTGGGTTTCTCTTCAGCACTGTAGCCAGGCTGACAAAAAGTCAGGCCTCTGTTGGGCCAAACATTCCTTCAACATTAACTAGTAATGACTTCATGCTAAGAGCAGTTCTGTTTCCATCATACATGCTTCCCTTAGGCAGTATCATTAGAAGGCATAGCATATACTTTCACTGCTATGCAGATGGCACCCAACTTTATCTATCCATGAAGCCATATACAAGACACCAATTAGCACTGTAGGAATCTCTTAAAGACATAAAGACCTGGATGACCTCTAATTTTCTGCTTCTAAATTAGATCAAACTGAGGTTATTGTACTCGACCGTAAAAATCTTAGAAATGTGGTTTTTAGCCAGATGGTTACCCTGGATGGCAGTACCCTGGCCTCCATTAACTTTGTGAGGAATCTTGGAGTGATTTTTGACCAGGATATGTCCCTTCAATGCACACATTAAACAAATATGTAGGACTGCATTCTTCCATTTGCACAATATCTTTAAAATTAGAAACATTGCAGATTAATGCTGAAAAAGTAGTTGATGCATTTATTACTTCTATGCTAGACTACTGTAATGTGTTATTATCAGGATGTCCTAAAATTCCCTGAAAAGCCTTCAATTGATCCAAAATGTTGTATTAGCGTAGTAGCAGTAGAGTACTGACACAGACTAGAAAGAGTGAGCATATTTCTCATATACTGGCTTCTCTTCATTGGCTTCCTGTTAAATCCAGAATCAAATTTAAATCCTGCTCCTCACATGCAAGGTCTTGAACAATCAGGCCCAATCATATCTTAATGACCCAATAGTAAAGTATCACTCCATTAGAGCTCTTTGCCCTCAGACTGTGGGCTTATTAAATCAAATCAAATCAAATCAAATCACTTTTATTGTCACATCACATGTGCAGGCACACTGGCACAGCACATGCGAGTGAAATTCTTGTGTGCGAGCCCCACAAGCAACAGAGATGTTAGTTAGATATTAGTGATTCCAAGAGTATTTAAAGTAGAATGGGAGGGAGAGCTTTCATCTTTCAGACCCCTCTTCTATGGAACCAGCTTCCAGTTTGGATTTGGGAGACAGACACTAACTCTACTTTTAAGATTAGGCTTAAAACTTGCATATTTGCCTTTCTTACACTGCGATAGGTCTAGTCTGCTAGGGGATTAACCTAATGCATTGAGTGTTTCTTCTTCAGTCACCTTTCTCACTCACTATGTGTTTAAACTCCTCTCTGCATGTAATTATTTGGTATTACTAATCTCTGGCTCTCTTCTGCAGCATGTCTTTGTCCAGTCTTTATCCACTCACCCCCAACCAGTTGCAGCAGATGGCTGCCCCTCCTCTGCTTGAGGTTTCTTCCTGTTAAAAGGGAGTTTTTCCTTCCTACGTTTGCCAAAGTGCTTGCTCATAGGGCATCATATGATTGTTGGGGGTTTCTCTGTTTTCTTTGTATTATGTATTGCAGGGTCTTTATCTTACAAAATAAGGGGCCTTGAGTCAACTGATGTTGTGATTTTTCACCATATAAATAAAACTGAATTGAATTGAATAGCAGTCATTTCTTGTAAACAGTATATCCATTTTTTTAAAATTCTCCTTCAGGTGTGGCATTCGTCATAGTTGTCATGGAATCCATTAGTTTTTAGTTACTAGACATTTTCTTCCTGTGCCCTCTGTGCATTCCTGTCTCTCTCTTCTTACTTATTGTTACTCTTCATGTTTCTCTATTGGTTGTTTTATATTCCTGTCTTACTTTAAAGTTAAATATCTTCCCCTTATCTGCCTTCACTTAGCCCAACAATCGATCCCTATCAATCAGGCCGAGCAGTCACATGAAGGTGATTATCAATAAATCAACCAGGATTTACGAGTCCACCTATGAGCGTCCTCACATAAAAGAAGCAGTGTTGGCAGTATATGACCAGTCAGAAACATATACGGGTCTCCCAGCAGCAGAGTGGTATAAAAAATGAAAAGGGTACGCAAACTATATTATCTATCTAGTTATAGAGCTGTGTGTAAAAGGGTTAAGTGCAGAAACAAAGTATTAAAAGGCACCCTGTGAATATGTTTTCACTAAGCACTGAGATCAGTGAGACCAGAAAAGTGCTATATTAATGCTGACACTCAGCTATGTATAGGAATATAAGGTCTGGAAGTAGTGTAAAGGTGCCCTGTTTTATGATCATGTCACTATATTAAGGCTTACAGAAAAATGCAATTGATTTAAACTTGTTTGCAGGAAATATAAAAAAGAAAAAGAAATAAATTTGCTCTGAAAAAAATCTATTTCTTAGTTGATGCCAATCTAAAAAAAGACATCAAAGACATACACTGACTGGCCAGTAGGTGGTGATTTGGTATGTGACTGTTCTGAAGGCAGGACTGTGATGCAGTTTCTGCCTCGCCACTAGAGGGCGCGGCCGTTTTGTGAGTAATGTTTGACTGGGATGGAAAATGGTGTTCATGAAGGCAGTGTGAATCACAAGTTATGCTCGGGAGCAGTTTATGTGGGTTCAATGAGAGTGTGCGTCCATAAGACTGGTGAGTTACAGGATATTTCTTGTGTAAGAAGGATAGCCTGTATGTTTTCTTGCTCTGGACGTCCTCTGTTTGTACATTTTCTATAAGCTAAGTTATCGCTAAGCTAAGCGGGCTAAGCTAAGTTCGCCTAGGCCAAACTGAGTTCAGTTTGAGTTGGGGATTTGTTATGTGTATTTGCCTTCTTTAGTTGGCATCATAAGTGAGTGGGGCACAAGAGTTAAGTGATGGGAAGATGTTTATTTTCTTTGTTGTCAAATATGGTTCAGACTATAAGTAAAAGCCGCCAGCTTAGTATTAGGGCCTATAAGACAAGTATGTGGCTGTAATATGTTATATGGTGATTATTGTTGTCTATAATTTGATTGTAATTTGTGTTCTATTTTCCATTCTGTTTGTAGAACCACACACATACCCACACCCACGCTAAATCTGCCATTAAAGAGCTGAACGATCATCCCCTGTCCTCGTTAATTTCTGGAGGGTCATAGTGGCACTTGACCTGTGCACACCCTGCGATCACCACCGTAGAACTGAACCTCATATCAGAAATCATCATAACAGTGACAATCATGTGTCTTGGAACATAACGTGCTCCCGAGAAGGTTAGGTTTGCAGTGCAGGTTACCATGGTAATGTAACATGCGAGCCAACTTTTAATACTGAAACAAGGGTTAACCCTGAAGTTATGTAGCTACTCACAACGGCCCTAATCCAGCTCTGTAGTACAGGGCTTTGTATTTTGCTTTTGTCAAACTGTTTGTTTGTGCTCTTTGTGTTTTCCTACATTTCTTTGTGCTTTTAACTCTTATGTTCTTATGATGCTCATTTTTTATTATTAGTTTAGCCTGCTACTGTAGGTTCAGGGGGATGATGTGGGTCTCAGCTTTGACCCAGAGTCTCCACCTGGTTGGATATGCCCCTTTACCTAAGGAGACATTCAAGAGGTATTCTTGAAAAAAAAAAATACCCCTTCATCATTTTAAACGCATGTCTTCAACCTGGTTGTGGTGGCAGCAACACCTGCACAAGGTTACAAAAATAGAGAGATACATGGCTTGCTGAAACAACACCAAAGTGACATCACTTCTGTCTTCCAGCATTGTTCATGAGGGATCGAATGCAAGCATGTGCCCAGAGTCCTCACCTTTCAGTATCTCTAATGGTGAAACAGGACAACCTATGGAAGAAACTAATTTCTGCTGCTTGTGGCCATAGTTCAGGGGTTTGTGATTCAGTAGATGGAGCAGCTGTTTGTGCATAAGAACAGACTTCTAGCCCTGAACAACAACCCAAAGGTAGTTTAACTTATCCATTTGCAGAAACACCCCAATTTCCTACTCATAATGCAGCATCCAACATTTTTCAGGTAGGAAGCAAGGCTTCAGGCTTGGAGGGACTAACTCTACTCTATGCTGCAGGAGTTCATCACCCAATTAGGCCAAGAGGAACACATCATTTACAAAAAGAAAAGATGTGATCCCGAGTCCACTAATACCCGTACTTGTCAATATTAAGTGCTAAGAAGACAACACATTGACACTACAGAGATATTTGATTACATGTTAATGCCTAAACATTGGTTAAACTTTTGCAATGAAGTTGCAGTGAAGTTAAAATTAAGATTTTTGCAACTTCATTTCAGTTTTTGGTTTTAATATCAGTCTTGTGTTTTTGTTTCCATATGGCACCAAATATCTGGAGGTTTGTTTAATAATGTGGATGTCTTTATGATCTTTGTGACACAAATTAAATTTTACTTCTATATTTACTTCTATTTTACTTCTATATATTAATTCACAACAACAGTTGCCTCAAAACCCAACCCAAACATAATGATGAGTTTACTGTACTGAAATGGCATCCATAATCACCAGAACTTAATCCAACAGTGAACCTTTGGGATATTCAAATGACAAATCTGCAGCAACTGTATGATGCTGTCGTGTCAATATGGACCAAAATGTCTAAGGAATGTTTCCAGCCCCTTGTTGAATCTGTTGAAAACAATTGAGGCAGTCCTGAAGGCAAAAGATGTATCTAATAAAGTGTCTTGTGAGTGCACACATTAGAGAATATGTTGTTGTATATTAGAGTAATTTATTGCATGTGCTGCATTTTGTCATCTGCCTTCTCAGACTTTGGTTCATCAATGCTGTAACTCGCAGACAATCCCTCCACAGTTATCAATGGCAGACTGAACTATCAGTGTGTGTGTGGGTGTGTGTCTGTGTGTGCTTGGCCTGAGATAACTGGGGTCAGGAAGGCACCAGTCATAGGACAACCAATGAAATATTTATAGGAATACAACACTAGAAGGTTTTACTGTACAGAGCAAATTCACTGTATATAACTGTGACGGCAAGTCTGCACACACGAGTTCAAGACATCACCAAGAAGATATAACAATAAAGAAAGTGTCTACACAAGGACCAGTTCTTCTTTTAGTTTATTCATGTTTATTTTTAACCATGAGGTGATTTTAACCACCCTCACTGACAATCCTGTGTGGAGTATTGTTCTCTTCCTGGGATCTAGTCCTAATTGTTTTTTTGTTTTTTTAATACAGTTTGACATTTAGGTTCTCTTAATGTTCCACACACACTCACAACTGAAACGTAGTCTAAATAAAGGTTTACATTATTAGCGACTGTTTTTAAATCTAAAAAATCTTGACCTCCAACTGCTGCAGACGAACAAGTGAACTGAAATATCCCAATCTACGATATTTCCTGTGTCTTTTGTGATCAATTCTCTGGATAAACAAATGTGTTCTGAAGACAGGTAAGCTGCATATACTGGCATGCAAGTTTTTCATCCGTCACCAGGATGCACAACAGGATTCTGTGGTATGATGTCCGTCTGGAGTTAATTAGAAAAGCTATAGTGGTTTCCTGTACACTTACTATGCATCTTACAAAGCTTATTGCTAGCTAAAGAGACATTTTATTGATTAACAGGAAGCAACACATAACGCACTATTTCTTCTCTATCTTGGAAGGCGTCAGCTGAAACCATACTGGTAATAGCCCGCAGGAGAAGTGTATTTAATTTTGAGTCTGTTGCTCTGGTGGCACACAGACACAGAAAAATCTAAAAAAAAACAAACAAAAAAAACTGTTTAATACTGTAAGGCTTCACCTAGCTGTCTGCTGGAACTCCTAGATGTCTGGTGGATGCAAAATATTGATCCAACAGAGCATTTATTTGAGATAATATTATTATGCAACACTGATGTTGTCTGCCTTGCGCTAGAAAGAAACGATGATGGTACCTGAGGCTTCCAGTGGAACATTTCAGACATAATGTGGTTTTAAATATGCTCTTAAGGTAATAGCACGTAGGTTTTGGGAAATTAATAAAAATAAACAGTCGTGATGACAGAGACATTGATTTGAAATGCATTTTGAGCCGACTAAACAATGGCATGTCGCTCCTTGGTATTTTCTCACCAGCTAAGCTCTTTCAGGATTTCAGAAATTTAACATTTAATTTTCTTTTTACATAAATATAAAAACCTATTTAAAGTGTATACCAAACTGATTTTGAATCTAGTTTTTGAAGCTACTTTAAACTGTGGCTCATTATTGCACTGAGCTAATAATGATGGCATAAGCTTTTTACTAGTTTAAAATGTCAGTAACCTTCGTGAAATTTGTTTGAGTTGTCCACAGAGGGAATACCTAATTGTGTTGAATATAAGTACCTTGCATAAAATTATATAGCTTCCATGTCATGTTACTTACTGGTTTAAAATCTTAAATGTGCAATTGCACGGCCCACAAGCTGCACACTGTGTGGTAAGGTTTTGTCAGTAATGTGAAAAATACAATTTACAGGTGTAAAGTTGACATCAAAGACATGCTAGGTTATTGTGGCCTTGGCCAGTTTGTTGCATCCATGGATCCTGCATGGTAGCTGCCCCGTTATTGTAGTTTCCCAATAGGGATGAATAAATATATCTAATTTGTTCCTCTTAGCAACAAGGCCAAGTTTAAAGATGGATGTGGTCCAATTCATGAGTATAACATGGTGATGGGTTCACTCAAGGGACCTACAGTCTATATGCCATCCATTCTCTTCCGCATGTCCAGTTCAGGGTTGCAGGGGGGCTGGAGCCCATCCCAGCTGTAATAGGTTCAAGGTTCAAGGTTCTTTATTTGTCACATGCATAGTTATACAAGTATAACACACAGTGAAATGTAGCCTGACACGCTCCTCGACATGTGCAAAAAAATTGGGGGGGGGGGGGGGGGTGTAGAGGAAAAACGTATATATATATATATATACACATATAGTATACACATTGGGTGAATGTGCAGTAGTAGCATTAATTAATGACATTAACACCATAACCAGATTAACGCGGCAAATCTCCGTTAGCGAGTCACCCCGTGCGTGGGGCTGCATGATGCTAATGTGTCAATGAGCTAACCGCGTTGACGCCGTGCAGCCCCACGCACAGGGCGATCCGCGCTAACTCGCTAACGTATATTTGCCGCGTTAATCTGGTTATGGTGTTAATGTCATTTTAACAAGATTAACGCTGACAGCACTACAAATAAGTTAAGTATACAGAGGTTTGTATTGCTACACAGAGAGCAAATATACAGATGTACTATGGACAAATGTACAGATGTACTGATATACAGCTGAACTGTACAGCATACAGATGTTCTATATTGCTATACAGACAGGCAGATATACAGATGTACTATGAACAAATATACAGATGTGCTACATATTCAGATGTACCGATGTGTGGTTAACAGATCTAGTGCCATTGTTAGGTGTGGCTGTGTGCAGACAGGAATAGGACCCAAGGTGCAGACTCCGGAGACAGTCGTGAACTCAAAAAGGCTTTAATTTGGTACTCAAAATATAACATAACTGAAAAAACTCAAAACAAACTTAAACTGGAGGAATGACAGAACACACAGCTAGGAAAACGGTAGATCGCGACACGGACACAGAGAAACACAGGGCTTAAATACACAGAAGGAGCAATCAGGGAATGGGTAACAGGAGGGAAACACAGCTGGGGCAAATCAGGCCTAACGAGACAAGGGGAAGCAAAACCAGACACATTAACATCAGACATGGACTTTCAAAGTAAAATAGGAAACATAACACAGACTCACAGGCAGGCACCACAGAGGGAACAGAGACGTGGGACCAGGGCAGACACAAACACTGACTGAACACGGGGATATAGGAACTAAGGATACACGGAGACGTGAACTAGACAAGGGGATACAGGTGATAGGGGAGACAGAGCAACTAAAGAAGACAGAGACATAAACCATAAGACAGAACTCAAAGAAACCAAAGACTAGAAAGTATAAATAATATAATAAACTCAAAAACCCTGGGTCAACGACCCAGGCATCCTAACAGCCATGAATATATCTACAGTAGTGGAAGAGTAGTGCTCTGAACAGACTATAATAGTGAACAGTGTAAGTGTAAGTACGTACTATAACAGAGACTATGCTATGTCAGTGTCCTAAACTATAGCAGTCCCCAATGTGAGCATACAGTGAATGTTGAGAATGAATGACAATTATGATCATGGTCACTGGGAGGGATAAGGGGGAGGAGGAGTGGTTAAGTGAGTGTGGGGGAAAGGTTCAGCGGAGGGCTGAGTTCACAAGGGTGACAGCTGTGGGGAAGAAGCTGTTCCAGTTTTAACCTGCTGTAGCACCTTCTACAGGGCCCTTCTGGAGGGGACAAGCTGGAAGAGTTGATTGGCAGGATGAGAGGAGTCCCTGAGAATGATGTGTGCTCGGCGTACACATGTCTTCTTGTGGACATGCTCAATGGCAGGAAGTGGAGTCCCTGAGATGCGTTGGGCAGTTTTCACCACCCGCTGCAGTGCCTCGCGGTCAGCAACAGAGCAATACCCATACCAGGCTGTGACACAGTTGGTCAAGATGCTCTCTATTGCACAGCGGTAGAAGTTACCCAGTATGTCAGTAGACAGGTGGTTCTTCTTCAGTGTCCTTAAGAAAAAGAGGCACTGATGGGCCTTCTTGACTGGGCTGGAGATGTTAGTTGACCAGGACAGATTTTCAGAGATGTGGGTCCCCAAGAACTTGAAGGTGGAAGTCCGTTCAACAGCCGTGCCATTTATGTAGATGGGGACATGGGTGTCTCTCTTCTGCCTCCACAATGAGCTCCTTGATTTTGCTGGTATTCAGGAGCAGGTTATTGTCAGTGCACCATACAGCTAGGTGCTTTACCTCTTCCCTGTAGTCAGACTCATTGTTGTCATTGATGAGACCAATCACTGTGGTGTTATCCAGAAAATTGATGATGGAGTTTGATCTATACCTAGGCTGCAGTCACAGGTGAAAATGGAGTAGAGAAACGGGCTCAGCACACAGCCCTGTGGAGTGCCGGTGTTGAGTGTGATGGTGGTAAAGCAGTTATGGCCTGACCTAATATGCTGGGGTCTATTGGTCAAAAAATCCATGATCCAGTTACAGATAAAGTTGCAAGAGTCCAAGATCCATATTTTTAGTGATCAGTTTAGAGGGAATAACTGTATTATTGTAACTGTAATATTCTTGTTGTCCAGGTGTGAGTACACAGTAAAGCTCTGTGGATATAGCATTGTCTGTACTCCTATTGCTTCGATAGGCAAATTGGTGAGGATGTAGTGCGTGCGTGTGTGTGTGGGGGGGTGGGGGGGGGGGATGCTTTGAGGTGTACCAGGGCCAGTCGCTCAAAGCATTTCATAACTATGGGTGTGAGTGCTACAGGGTGATAGTTGTTCAGGCACGTTGGTGATGAGTGTTTCGGCACTGGCACAATGGAGGTGGTCTTGAAGCATGCTCGTACTACTGCCTGGACAAGCGACAGGTTAAACATGTCTGTAAAGACCCCTGCAAGCTGTTCAGCAAATGCCCGAAGCACACGTACAGGAATGCCATCAGGGCCAGCAGCCTTGCAAGCGTTGATACTGCTCAGTGCGTTATTGACATCTATGATGGTAAGAGTGAGGGTATAGGAGTCATCAGAGGGTAGGGTTTTGGCAGACTTTCATTGTTGTCCTTGTTAAAATGAGTGTAAAACTCATTTAGCTCACTGAGGGAGGACACATTCATGGCTGTCTGTGTGGCATTGCTGGCCTTATAGTCAGAGATGGCCTGAGTGCCCAGCCACGTGTCATGGGTCAGACTTGAAAAGGGTTCCTCCACCTTCAGCTTGTAGCTGTGCTTGGCCATCTTGATGCCCCTCTTCAGATCTGCCCTGGACGTACTGTAGGCCTGAACACCACCTGATCTGAAGGCATAAGGGGGCCTTTAGTAGAAGCCATACTTTCTTGTTCATCCATGTTTTCTGATTGGGTACATTGTAATCTGCTTTTCTGTGGTAACATTGTCAATTGTGGTGTTGATGTATTCCAGTACTGAGTATGTGTAAGAGTCGATGTGAATGTGAGAGCCACAGGTGGCCTGAGACGCAAACATGCTCCAGCCCAGTCCGTGTTTTTAAACCAGTCCTGGAGTACAGCATCTACTCCCGCTGGCCACACTTCGATTGTCTTCACTAATGGTTTCATACGGTTGATGAGACTCTTCTACAAGTTATGGAATCATGGTCTTAATTTTTAACAAGATTCCATCTGTAAGGTTTTATCCTTGTGTCGTGCACTGTTGAACCAACACCTCTACAAATGGTCTTTAGCCACAGGAGCCAAGGTTTTGGCACTGCCTTCATAGCTTTGAGCCATCCACACAAAATGCAGATTGCATACTCATTGTGATTACAGTAACATCTGTTAGATTTCATGCAATTTGCAATAAACGATCTCCCACAGGCATTGTAAATTATTTGCGTGACTCGTTTAAACATCCTCCTCTTGAAAGGGAAACTCTTACAAAATACACATGTTACACAGCCAGCTACAAAAATACTCCTGCTCGCAACTTTCAGTAACAAAACTGACACTGTGACTCTTTAGTAAATACAGCAGCGGACATCAGTAAATCTGGTCTTAAATGTTCATTCTTCCCTAAAATTCTTCCTCAAAATTCCAACAGCGGAGTTGTGGTGAATTGAGGAGTGTGTCCATCTTCTGCAAATTGTAGTTTCAACACGGTGGACGCATAGATTAATATTGTTAAGGTCACTGATCAAGATTGTTTGGATTCTCAGCCCACCACCTTCCCCCTTCCCTAAGTCTAAGTTATCAATTCTCCTGCTCACTTTTCCTCAAACTCAATGATATTTTCAATCTCAGGTAGGAAAGGTGAGTAAGAGAATAGTAAGAAGAAAAAGGAAACGGAGGAGGAGGGGTGAAAATGTGAGAGATACAATAACATCTGTGATGTGTAATAACTATATTTACACTTAATGCAATGAAATTTTGTCATAACTACTGCTAAACAGGCAACATTTGACAAATTTTACAGCACAGACATCATATAAATAAATTTTAGCGATTACGCTGTTCTGTGTAACATGCTTTCCTCTGTAACACATCTAAATTACTGCATTGGCTGCATCTTGACAGTTTGCCAGTTTGTGGTTTAACTGAATTTCTTCTGACTTTAACTTCAAACGTGGTTTCACAGCAGTGTTGCACAGATGGATTTCTCTGTCAGCACAGACTTAAAAAGTGCTAACTTCAAAGATACAGACAGATTACAGATATCTATTCATTATTTTTGATATCTCTTTCTAAACAGAGCGGCGTAATAAGAAAAGGAACAGGTCACAAATGTGGCAGCTGTAAATATATGAATAAAATGCATGCTTCACAGAGCTGTTAGGAGGAGCTATTATGAACTTTCTGGTTAATGTAATAGCCATCCATTTAGCAATAAGTCAGGTGATGAACAAAGACTGTTGGACATCAATACCACACTCTCTAAGTACTGAAGACCTAATGGACCTGAGAGAGGAAAGCACTGCTCAGCCTTGTGATAAATGGACTCCTGCACACGCTCACATTAACTGTCTGGACGACCAGTGCAACTGCATTCAACAAAGTAAAAAAAAAAAGAAAGCTTTTGCTCACTACCTAATGCAGCTGAAGAATGGCAGCCTGACTAACAACTTATCAGGGCCAAAATAAAGTCTCAACGTGAGGTAAGGACAAAAAATTAATAGCTGAGGCTTCACAGCACTAAAAAAGCAGCCTTAAATGTCTACTCTGAGAAAAATGTCTCAGAGTTATACTTAGACCTAACTAAGCAAAACCGTGAGACATTTCCGTTCTCTTCAAGTTGTGAAAGCTTGTATATTACTACACTCATGGCACAGAATATGTTTTTAGAAGAAACACCATTACCCTTTAGGTTCTAATAACTCAAGATAATAGAAAACAAATGATGTCCTTGATAGAGTCTGGGTTTTTTCAGGATATTTGAAACTGAACTGAAGCTGGCTTTGTTCAGATGTTAATTTGCAGTCGGTAAATACGTGATTATCAGTAATGGGAATAACGCCATTACTAACGGCGTTAGTAACGGTGTTACTTTTTTCAGTAACGAGTAATCTAACTAATTACTATTTCTATCGTTACAACGCCGTTACCTTTACTAACAAGAAAACGCGGTCCGTTACTATTTTTTAACAAACAGACAGTTGAAGCTGTCTTCAGCTTACCGCATCTTATATCAGTTGCATGGAAGTAGCTGTAAGTAATCTGGACGCTACAGCTTTAAGCCGCTGCGCGCGCTCCCACAGGCAACAATCACTTTCTCCCCGACGATCACTTTTTCCCACAACACCTGAAGCTAAGGGAGCAAAACAATCGCATGAGTGCTGCTGTTTGACTGAGGAAGAATAAAGTAGTCGTGGTAAGCTAATCACATGACCACTTCAAGGTGACAAAGCAATAATGTGATATATACCAGTTTTTAAATTGTGCTGAGAGGCCACGTAAAACCAGAGTCATGATAAACAATATATACATGGTGTTTATTCCTGAATGCTTTCGTCACGTTTACTGTCTAAGGACAGCGCTAGCAAGCACTCTCCAATCAAAAATGATATGGCACCAAGACATTTGATTGTTTAGGAAGAGGGGGAAGTTTTAGGAGTGACGGCGAGAGACAGAGACAGAGAGAGAAAGAAAGACAGCAGAAAAAGAAAGAGAGCAAAATTTGAGATGTGAGAGATTTGTGATGTTTAGCGTATTTGGGGTGTGTAGTTAGTGTGTAGTGTTGTGGATAGTTTTGTGTTGTGTGTCAGAACAATGAGGCGACTGCTGTCTCCAGGTAAAAAACAGGAGGAGTGATACACCTGCTGTCAGACCTGCAGGTATCAGGCTGTGATGTTCTCCTTTATAGTGGACAGAAATTATTTTTTTGGAGTGGCACAAATAGTTTGTGTGGCATCTTATTTAATGGAGAACACCTGATGGTTATGTAAATAGTTATTTAAAAAAAGAGGGTAAAAGGTAAATGGGTGCAAATAACTTTGTTGTTTGCAAAACTTGTGCATAGGATTTTAAAATTGACAATTTATATTTGCATTTAAAGTTATAAAATATGATTCAATAAACATGTATATTGAATCATATATAACTTTTTCTACTATGTTTTTTGTCTGATTTTAGATCAATTGTGTTAATACATTATGTCAAAATGAAAAATGAAATTTCCCCTTGTGGGACTAATAAAGGTATATCAATATCAATATCAAAACATAACTGTAAATTCAGACACGTGAGGTTGTGCTGAAAAAGAATGATACCAAACAAGGCAAAGTAAACAGTTTTTAAAGGTGAAATATAGAGGTCAAATCAAAAGTAGTTAAAAATGGCCAATTATACCCTGGACCCCAGAGGATTAAACATTTTTTTAAAGTAACGCAATAGTTACTTTTCAAGTAATTAATTACTTTTAGAATCTTGTACTCAGTTACTTTTTTGAAGAAGTAACTAGTAACTATAATTAATTACTTTTTCAAAGTAACTTGTCCAACACTGGTGATTATTCATTTGTGAATACAAGTTCATCAAACCAAGTTTTCTGAGCATTTCATTAGTCATTCACTTTGCTCTGCAGTCGAACCTTAGCTATTGGCCCAGCACCCAGGTAAACATTCAAATCTGTATCCTAACTATCAAAAGGGGTGTTACAGATAATTGGCGAGCCAGCCACAAGCAAGGGGCAGACTTGCAGACGTTCTGCTTTCATTTTTTATCATTTTGGGTGAAATTCTTATCTTTTATCGTCATACCAGTAATTTATTAAATTGGTGACATGGAAGTAGTGACATGTGAGCTAGTAAAAATCCCCAACTCTTTTATGATTGGAGGGTTAACCTGGACTGAGGTGGACAATGAATCCAGAGCTATTTAGACAGTCATGGTCCTGTGTATAGATGAATCAAACTCAGAGTTCCATAACAATGCAATTGTTGAGTTCACTTTTGGTACTGCATTGCAAACACTTGCTCCCTTGTTGCCATTTGACCACAAAAGCCCCACACGGCCTGATGTGACTTTCCACGTACGTGCACTTGCTAGGTCATATACACCTGCGGTTAGCCACAGTGTTACTGAGAGTTAGATATCTGAGTTGCAAACCATTGCTAAGTTAACAGGGAAGTCATTTCAGCTTCTTTTGCCAAGCAGTTTTGTAGAGGCTGCTGGGATAACTCTTTATTAGCAGAGCTCCAGAACAAAAGGTTCAAAACTCTCCTTCCTTCCTTTGCTGAATTACTACTCCTGCTACGTACTGAGGTAGACAAGCATACTAACAAGGCAGTACATAAGAAAAAGCACCTTGGTGCCTCCAGACAACAGCCAACCCCACCCAAACAGCATGTTTGGTCCCAACTCCAAACTGCCTGTGCTTCTCTGAGTCTAAGGCTGCAGCAGAAACCAATGTTCTGAAGAAACAAATCACAGAGTTACCGGCTCAAATTGCTCATTTAATCCCCCAAAAGAAAAGCAGAAGTAAAAGGGCAAACCCAAGTGCAACGGTAACTGTGCAGACAAATCCTGCTCATCAGCAGCCGTTGCCAGTGCCTGTTCCAGAGCATCAGCCACCTCCCAGGCCACGCCCATGGTACTGCTTTCGGTGTGGAGAGGATGGCCACGTAGCCTCGAGATGCAGTAATGAGGCAAACCCCGGGCTGGTAGCAACAAAAAGGAAGCAATTTCAAAGAAAACAGCACGACTTAAATGGTGTGGGTGCACAGAATGGCTCTGTGGACACACACCATTTAAACTGACAGAAACTCCTGTCAACTCCTGTTGCGGGACAGACAGGAGTTGAGTCTAACACTAGTCCCTTTACCTCCAAGCAAAAAGGCAAAAGACAGCCAGAAGGTCAGCCAAGTGGGCTGCCACAGAGTTTGGTTGGAAGCAAATGCACTGCTGAAGTGTGTGTTGCTGAGAAAAGAGTCAACTGGCTTTTCGACTCTGAATCTCAAGTTACAACGATCCTGTTGTCCTTCTATGAGAGCAACCTAAAGGACCAAGAAATTAAATCATTGGATGATTTGTTGGAGGTTGAAGGAGCTAATGGACAGGAAGTTCCATATTTTGGCTATGTGGAAATAGATATCACTTTTCCCAAAGAGTTTGTAGGAGAGGAGATTGAGATTCCTACATTGGCCCTTGCCCAAGAGCAAATCCTTATTGGCACCAACACTCTGGATGTGTTGTACTCAAATGTTGCTGCTCACATTAATGAATTTGGCCTACCTATCCAGAATGGCTACTATGCAGTCCTCAAAGTCTTGGAGCTTAGGCACAGACAACAACCAAATGGCAAACTGGGCGAAGTAAAACTCTCTGGGGAGAAGCCGGAGACGATTCCTGCTGGACAAACTGTTGCATTAGAAGGGGTAGCCCTTGTTGGAAGCTTCTTTAATGAAAAGTGGGCCTTGGTAGCACATCCAACAACCGCTTCCATGCCTGGTGGCCTGTTGATAGCGAATTGTTTAGTCACATTGCCTGCGTGTGAGCACATTGGCTGTGATAGTCAATAATGAAACCGACCGATGTTGCAGACCCAAGCATCAGAGAAATAATCACTCAGTTGCAAAGCGGTGAGGCACCTCCACCTCAAGTGAGAAAAGAGCTCCCTGAGTATGGACTCTTGTTGAGAGAATGGAACCGGCTGGAGCTCAAAAATAAAGTCTTCTTTCGTAAGAGGCAGGGCGTGATGGCAGTGATCATCAACTTGTCCTACCAAGAGAATTGCAAGACATGGTACTTGAACGTGTGCACGACAACATAGGCCATCTTGGTATTGAACGCACCCTTGATCTAATGACAGCTAGATTTTATTGGCCTAAAATGTCCTCAGTGGTTGAAGAAAAGATTAATACTTGTGATCGTTGTGTGAAAAGAAAAACTCCACCAGTGAGAGCAGCCGCAATGGTTTCAATAGAGACCACCAGGCCATTGGAATTAGTCTGCATGGACTTTCTGAGCATACAACCAGATCAAAGTAATACCAAGGACATACTAGTAATAACGGACCATTTTACTAAGCATGCCCTCGCAATACCGACACTGAAACAAAAGGCGAGTACCATGGCTGAGTGTCTTTGGGAACATTTCATATCACATTATGGGTTCCCTGAGAAACTCCATAGTGGTCAGGGCCCCGATTTTGAGTCCCATACCATCAAAGAGTTGTGTGAAATGGCAGGGATCCGGAAGTCGCAGACAACCCCATACCAGCCAAGGGGTAACCCTGTGGAGCGCTTTAACTGAACACTGCCACAGATGTTGGGCACTCTAAATAACAAGGACATGTCTCATTGGAGAGACTATGGTAAGCCTCTTGTGCATCCATACAACTGCACAAAGCATGAAGTCACAGGATTTGCACCTTATGAACTTGTGTTCGGGAGACAACCAAGACCCCCTGTGGATTTAGCTTTCGGGCTTCCTGTTGATGCTCTGCCACTGTCTCATACACAATATGTGCAAGGCCTGACAAACCGCCTGAAAGAGAGTTATGAGCTTTTGAGCAGAAATGCTAAGAAATCTGCCGAGCGCAACAAAAGGTTCGACCAGAGGGTTACTGGGTCTAGCTTTGAACCAGGAGCTCGAGTGCTAATTTGAAATGTGAGACTGAGAGGAAAGCACAAGCTAGCAGACAAATGGGAGGCAGATGTCTACGTGGTTGTGTCATGTGCTAGTGACCTTCCCGTATATATAGTGCCTCCTAAGGCTAGAGATGGTCCTCTGTGCACTTTATACAGGGACCTCCTGTTGCCCTGTGGGTTTCTGTCCGTGAGTGCTCCTGAAACCCCAGCACCACCAGCAGTGCGAAGGCCAAAAACCCATCAAAACCCAGGTTATGTAACAGAGCATTTTGATGATGCCATATCAGACAATAATGAAGTGTATCCTTTAAGTGTGGTACTTTTGTATCCAGCTGCCTCCACCATAATGCCTGAGGTTGATCCCATGTCACCCGACATTGCATTAGAGCAGCGCATTACTGACAGCGTGATCCCTCTTACCAAAGGTGTCGTTCCCGAAGCAGTTTCAGATGAAACTGAGGTGGAAATGCCGATAGAGGCAGGGGAGGAGCCCCCAGCAGCAAGCTCACCTCAGGTCAGCCTTTTTGACCTTGAAGAGCCAGGAAGAACGGGAGGTGATGAAAGTGAATCTTCTCGGAAGGATAGTGAGATTCCAGTACCCCTCATTTCACCTGTTGGGGAATCTCAGCTTCTTGACATTGAAGGTATAAAAAGTGTCCCTGAACCTGGTGACACAGCTAATTTAACCCACATAAAAGCAGTCGCAGAAGTCAAATCTGTATCCCAACTATCAAAATTTCCTCAGATTTTTTAAGGATGCACTTTACACCACGCAGGCAAAGACACACCAAGTTTTGTGCTAATAGCTCTTTGCAAATCACCTTGTCGGTTCAAAAATACTATTTTATGACTGTCAAACTGTGTTAACTTTGGCGTTTTTCATAGACTCAACTAAAGACATTTCAACAAATTATGTGTTTTCATGACAGTCTAAAGATACAATGCAAAATAGTTTCTTTGCTCAGCTTTGCCTGTTATGTGTAGACACACTGACTCATCCCTTGAGTTAGCTGATTTTTATCTTAGGTCAGTGTTAAGTGGCTTAACAAACAAATGATAAAAACAAAAAACAAGCAAAAAACAAACAAAAAAACAAACAAATAACAAACTTTATAGACCTTTAGAAAGCCTGGAGAATTATGGCTTAAGACCATTTAACCCTTTAAAGCTGGTCGGAGCGGGCATGCTCCGTTTTGCGTAACTATTTTTAAATCCCTGTAGAACCGGAACCACGTAAGCTAGCGCAATAATTTTTTTTGCATATGAAACCGGAGGAGTTGTACTTACATCTTAAGCCATCAGCTTGTCCTAAGTCACAGTTTTCTTCCACATATGGCTTTGCAAAAACTGTATAAAAAGCATTTGCAGCAAGAAAAACATAATATTCCAGAAACACGCTTTGCCGATCCAATCAGCTGTTCATAACACTTCCTACGTTGGAATAGACGTCAGTGCGAACTATCACATATCCGCCATTACCTGCTCGAAACTGGAAGTGACGTAATTTCGCGGAAAATGTAGTTTTTTACCTTCGGGGCCTTATAAGCCTATACTAGTGTTTTTAATTCATGTTTGACTTCATGCTTTTCTGAATAGTTTCTGGGATGCTTAGAACTAAAATTACACTGCTGGAAATAGTTTTTGGAAATTAGTTTTGTTTTTGTCTTTTTGCAAATTACCATTATAATATTTATTTTTGTTTTTCCTGCAGGACATAAAAATTGGTGTATCTCAAAAACTATGAAGACACTCAAAATGCATTTCCTGTTGTTGGAAACTATTTTGTGCAACTTTTTTGTATTTACAGTTTTGAGGGATAAACCTCTGAAATTTCTCTAACTAGAAATTTATGTAAAAAACAAAACAAAAAAATTTTCAATTTTTTTGTAGTTTATTGCACTTTTTTGCAATTTATGTAGTTATTATGGACTTAATGCATACATATTATTAAAATTTGGGCTATAACGGTTGTATTGATGTATAACAACTTGAAATGCTCCCAAAAATGGCACTACAGCACATAAAAATATAAAGATAAGCTCTGGCGGACTTGGTTCTATGGTAGGTCTTAAAGGGTTAAAAAAGATCTGGCTCTAGTCTGGCTTCTCATAAGCAAAATATAAACAAATGAGTAGCATCTCAAGACTTTTTCACAGTAATGAATAGATTAACTAATAACTTACAATAAAAACTGCTGTCAGCACCACAGATGATAGAGCTGATAAAAGAGTGTTAGGGTCAGGTCAGGGTTATGGTTTTTCCTCATTCTAAAAAACGAAAGTAGCACTAGAGAGCTTATAGTGGACATGTGCATTTGCGGACATGTGCATTTGCGGACATGTGCATCGACTAAGCACAATCAATTCTGGAAACAAAAAAACTAAGACATGCTAAAATCAATGCTTCGACACGAGACTTGTAAGAGACACGTATGACGTGGCCACATACTTTTACTTGGGTGTGTGGCGTGCTGAAAAGTGTAAGACCCAAGACAACATTTTTTCTTAAAGGGACAGTATTTTAAAAAAAAGGAGATAAAAATATTTGGAATGCAATAAATAGCTTTGCAATAAAGGTTACTTGAAATGAAAACAATAAGATCTGATGAGTCCAGATTTACCTTGATCTAGAGGCATGTGTGCATTAAGTTAAGAAAGCAGGCGGATGATATACCAAAGATTACTGATGCCTGTGGTGGCAGTGGTATAATCTGAGTTGCTTCAGTTGGTTGGGTCTAGGTTAACCAATCTTAAGTGCCAAAGGATGAGGTCAGCTGAACTTCTGATTGTAATGAATGACCAAGCTCTTATATCATCAGTAAAAGAGCTTTGAGAAAAATTAACAACCGTGAATGCAACCAGGAACGGAAAAGATTCTGGGTATGAATCTGCCAGCTGACTGAGGTCTTTTTGTGTGAAGTTTGTATTGTTTTGCCTTAAATCCCGCCAGGTATTGTGGCTTTCTTACGCTGTCCAAAGTGAATGAATAAATTATTGTTCATCTCTCTGTGTCGGCCCTGTCATGGACAAGTGACCCTATCCAGAGTGTGTACAGGGCCTGTGTATATAGCTGGGTTCCAGCCGCCTTGGGCCTCTGAATTGGGTAAGAAGAAAATGGATGGGGGGACTACTAGACTGATCTGATAATGACATGCTATGGCTTTAGATCATTTACTGGCTATTATGTACTGAACTGTAGTTCAGGTATTTTGTTCCTTTATGCATGTTCCTTTATTCACATTTGGAGCAGCTAAAAGCAGAAGATACATGAAAGTGGAAACAATGTGTGTGTCTGAATGAAACAAAACTTCCAGTAACCTTTGCCATGAACCATGTTAATTACCACAGGGTGCTTCCACAGCACTGTGCCTCTGAAAATTGTGAAAATTGTGACTTCTAGGGTTTTGAGGCTTTTATTTTTGCACATTCAGAGTCACTGTATTTTATGCTTGTAAAGTAATGTCAGTCAGTCTGGCACTGGGTAGTATATTGAGGACTCACTGTACTATCACTGAAGTCAGTTCCATTGGCAGAATCTCAAAAATCATAACCATCAGATTACTCTCACAGCTGGAAACAAATGAAATAGAAAATTAAAAGTGCTGCACTTAACAGTTAAAGAAGGTAAGAGCACTAAATATCCCTGCAGCCAAAGGAAATGACAGAACTAAAGACCTATTTCTGTCTGTGTGGCCTTCCTATGTTGGCAGACTAGACTAAACTGTGCCACAGCTGAAATTATGCCCCAGAAACCTCTCCGAGGCCTTGTTCTGTTAAGAGACCGCCATGCCTAGAAATACTGCCGCCACAAACCCACAGGGCAGGAGGGGACTGTCTGCCTCAGATTTGCAGCTCAGACTCACGGGGTGTGTTTTTTTGTCTCAAAATGGTGAGGGTGAAATTAAAGGCAGCGTCTTCATGTAATTGCACATGGATGTGCCCACTGCCCATGAATCTGACCCCAGCTCTTGCACTCTAATGAAAGGTTGAAAGCTTGAACAAGGCAAAACCCTGGCAGAGTGATGGCTACAGGGATTTCAGCCAAATAGATTTTGTAATGTGCCCATGGTACTATAGCAAAGGGCCCTTATCTTTATTCTATCCGGCCATTTTCATGTAACCACTAGTTCTCCTGTTTGAATGAGAGGCTATTATGTTAGCAGTCAGAACAAAGCATTATAATCAATTATGAATGTCTCTGGGATATGTTATCCAAATAGGTATTTGTAAGTGTACTTTCTTTTTGTATAGCATTACTATAGCATGAATAATGGATATCTTTATAGGTTTGGGTCTCGAGTCAAGTTATATTATTAGTTAAATGTTCTATATATCTATAGAGAGCAAGTTGACCTTGTGCAAAGCTATTTAAGAAAAATAGACACATCAAAAATTTGATGCATGCTTTATTATACTGCAGGCCAAAAATATCTAGATATATGTAAAGCAGTACAGGCTGCAACATTAAACTGATGTTATATGGCAAGGTCTCTCTATAAGCGAATAATGTAATAGATATTAATGCACTAAAATAGAGGTTGCTAAGTCAATAACCTTTAGAGTACTTCAACATTGTGCAGCTTTTACCTAAAGAAATTATGTTAATATTGACCGCCATGTCACATAACACTATATACTTTAAAAAGTCCAGGGCCGACTGTAGCTTAGCAGTGGAAAGTTTCCCCGAGGAATGGTCTTACCATCTGTGAGGCCAGCTACTCTGAGGGAAGCAAGGTTATACTGTACAGTACTTTCAAATGATGGGTTGCAGCTTGTAGGTTATACTTAAATAATATGGCATTATAATAGCAGGAAATTGCACATAACACACATGGTGCATTGATGATTTAGGGTAGTTGTAAAACATCAGATCATAAAGAGTGGACGCTACACACACCACTTGTTAAATTAGTGTCCTGCACACAGAACGATTCAGCCCGGTTTGAACCAAAGACGTCTGCAAAGGAACAATTTAGTGAGGGTGGTCTTGAAAAAGTGAAAAGCCCCCCACTTCCACCCATGCTCCTCTTCTGTAGGCTATGAATACACATAAACATAGACTCACTCTGACCACATATTATGGGTTAGTACTTGCTGATGGTTTCATATTTGGAACTACGTTTATGTAAATGCAGATGTGAGCCCCACATCACTGCAGTTTGCTGAAAAACCCAAGGTTTTTCCGACCATGCTCCCAGTCTGTTAATCCAGCTGCCTTTTACATACACCCACTCCGTGATTGGTCCCAGATTTACTGTGGGTCCGGAGTAACTATTTGGCTTTTTCCCTGAAATTTTCCCCATTGCTGCTGGCACAGTGTGTGACCTGCAGGAAATGACTGAGAATTGTGACTGTAACAATGCTAATGGACCGGTGCCAGACCGCAGCTGTTTATTTAACCACACAAAGCATTCTTCTGGGTTAATAGCCACAGACACTCCAAGATATTGACTATTTAATGATTTGGTCTGAGACACAGTACAGTATGTGCTTGGTTTGGGGGGGAAATTGCAAAAAGCTAGATGTGTGGCACCGTATCAAGCAAAGCAATAAGGTTCCTAGCAGTGGAAGCAGTGACTCAGTTATTCTGGGCTCGAGCTGCAGACTTTTGTTTGAAAATGGAGCTTTGTGTTTTAGTCCTACTTGGTTCACTGTGTTTCGTTACAGTCAGGGAAGTCTTAAGAATCTCCTCAAAGCGCTTTGTCACATCTGTTTTAAGGAGTTATTATCTGTCAGTCTGCCTCTCAGACTCTTTACTGCCAGCCCTGCCCATCCTTCCTGGATGTGAGGTCACAAGAGAATGACCAGAACAAAGGATGGGCAGCAGTCATACACTCTTACAGCACCGCTCTCTCCTTTGGGTCCATGTCAAATAAAAAGTAGTGATTTGCATTCTGTTCACAGGTTTTATCAGTGATTTAATTTCAGTTGTTGTGGCTAGCATTTAGATTTTTCTTTCGATACTTATCATTTATTATTTGTAGTTTAAAAAAAATATTACCAGACTGCTGACTTCCCACTGGGATTCATCATTACCTGAACCAGGTCAGAACCTCCACTCAACCTAAATTTAACCACTCAATTTAAACATTGGACTCACGTGAAATAAGGCATTACAGTCCTATCAGAGTTTTAAGTAGCCCAAAGATATATATTTAACATTTCTGCTCACATTAAGAGTCACTGTTGTTACCTAGTGAGCTAGCAACGCTACCAAAGCTCTTTAAACAAACAAACAAACAAACCCAAAGCACTTTGGTGCGCAGGCAAAAGATAAAAACAAGTAGGTTTGCACCTTTGGTTCCACAGTTAATAAAACCCTAAGTAAGTGTTTTGTTGTGAGTGCTATAACGAACATAGCAGAGGACAACGTGTGAGAATGAATCTTTGCATCTCGTGTCCACAAACATACCTCCTGTCGGTGATGCGCTTCTGACCCCCTAGAGCAGCCTCCCTGCGCTCGCAGTCCGGGCTGAAGGAGGGGAGGGAGGGGTGTGACTACCAGCCGACCGTCGACAGCTCCGGAGTTTCCAGAGCTCAGTGAAAAAAAAAGAAAAAAGATGAGGAGCTGCTCTCTTCTGCCGAACAACGAAGAAAGACTTAACGTTCAACAGAAAAGAAAGGAACTCAGATAATCGACTGCGATGAAATGTGCGTCCAAAAGTGCGGGATTGACTTTAAAAACAAAGCGAACTGCGAGCATCCAGAGGTAAGTTGTTTTAAAGCTGCTGGTTCTTTCTTGGAGATTTAGACAGCTTGAAGCTGCAAAAAAAACAAAAAAACCACTCAGTAATTAAACTGGCGCTATTTGCTGAAATCCGTCGATAATTTACACGTGACGACTGTGCCAGAAATATGCTAATTTTATGCATAATTAGGTGTTTTCAAATGAGCGGCTTCGATTTCCAAGACTTCTCTGTTTCAAAGGAGAGGGGGGAAAGCGACATCAGAGTTTATTTCAAGGTGTTTTTTACAATAGCGAGTGTGTTTCTGGTGAATAACCTTTTGTTTCTATAATTAGTGGAATTTAATCAAACAAACCGCACAAGGACAATGATGGCAGCATGATGATCTGTAAATTGGCTGCTCTCTAAAATAACGCTCAATCTACTCCTGCAGTTGAACACAGTGGACACCGCGCTCCCTGCTCGAGTCTGACCTCCAGTGTCGGCTGCTGGTATTCTTTGGACAATGATCAACTCTCAGATCCAGCTCCACTACAACTACACAGGAAAGCTGGCCAACCGACCAAGCAGTGGCGCGAGCCCCGGCACTGTGGACACCAAAACCGTAGTTTTCCTCATCGTTTGCAGCTTCATCGTCTTGGAGAACCTCACAGTGCTTGTAGCCATATGGAGGAACCACAGGTTCCACAACCGCATGTACTTCTTCATCGCTAACCTGGCAATGTGCGACCTGCTGGCTGGAGTCGCTTACCTGGTCAACCTGCTCCTGTCTGGAGAGAAGACCCTGCAGCTCTCACCTGCTCTCTGGTTTGTGAGAGAGGGGAGCATGTTTGTAGCACTTGGAGCCTCCATTTTCAGTCTCCTGGCTATTGCTATAGAGAGACACCTTACTATGATCAAAATGAGGCCTTATGATGCGAACAAGAACTACAGGGTATTTCTGCTCATAGGGACCTGCTGGCTGATTGCTATATCTCTTGGAGCTTTGCCTATTCTGGGCTGGAACTGCCTGAATAACCTCCCTGATTGCTCTACAATCCTCCCTCTTTACACCAAGAAATATGTTGCTTTCTGCATCACGGTTTTCATACTTTTGCTCTCAGCCATAGCCATCCTGTATGCCCGCATCTACATCTTGGTCAAGTCCAGTAGCCGAAAGGTGAGCAAGCACAGCAGTTCAGAGCACGCCATGTCCCTACTGCGCACTGTCATCATTGTAGTTGGAGTTTTCATCGCTTGCTGGACTCCCCTCTTTGTCCTGCTCCTGGTGGATGTAGCGTCCGAGCAGAGGTCCCCCATTCTTTACGAAGCCCACTGGTTCATTGGGCTGGCGGTGCTCAACTCCGCGATGAACCCAGTCATCTACACTCTGGCCAGCCGCGAGATGAGGCGAGCTTTCCTGGGTCTGGTTTGCGGCTTTTGCTACAGGGCGAAGGCGTCTGTGAACGGAAACAGACAGTCCCTAGAGCCCAGCCGCAGCAGGAGCAAGTCATGGAGCAGCCAGAACCAGCAGGGCTCCAGGCAGTCAGAGCCGGAGAGAGGACAGGAGTCAGACAGGGGCCACGGAAAGGTTTCAGTGGTGGCTGGAGCAAGCAGAGGTACTGCTGAGGCTGCGAGTGACAGAGAAGATTAAAAGGAGACAGGAGTAATTTACAATAATACTCTGAGCTTAAGGGTTTGTGCAGTGGTCACAACGGAGAGCATTGTTCCCAAAAAAAGTGTTTCTTTAAATGAAGGGTAGACTTCTGACATTAGCTGCAGGGCAGTGGTTTCTTTTTGCTATATGTTCAACATCTGTAATGTATGGCTCTTTCAAGTCCAGCCTCCAGTGCTCAAGAGTTTGGAGTCACATTGTCCTTTTTTTGTTGTTGGGTTTTTTTGCTGGATAACAGTCACTTCCACAGATGACTGGTGCTCTTACCCTCAACAGAAAGGACTTTTACCTCTGTAGTTGCAGCTGTGAGCTCCTATGATAAATTAGAAGTGAAAACTTACCCGCAGTTACGAAATAAGTGCAATTATATCACTGCAAAAACCAATGTAATGAAGAATGATTGTAGACTATTATTATTGCAATGGCACACAGCTGAAGGTATTTATTAATCGACGTAGTTTGTATTTACTCAGTAATCCTACGGTATGCTGGGCAGTTACTGTAATCTGCATTGTATAATAACCAAGGCAAGAGTTACTCATTGTGAAGAAACAAACAGGTGCGTTTTTTGTATTATATCAGTAGCATTGTGCTCAAAATGAAAGCGTTCGTGATACAAGGGCTCCATCTGCTGGTCTTACTCAGTACTGCTGCATGTTCTCTATGCAGCTACAGCAGTTCTTTGTGTGCATTTGTTTTGAGCTTTAAAAGCATGACGCTAGAAAGCTGAAGACTGTAAAGAGGCACGTGAATGCAGCATGTGAAATACAAATTGCAGATATTCATGTTAGATAAAAAAAAATCTGCTTTCACTCAGTAAATTAAAATGGAAAACTATTAAATTTACTGTGTAACAATTCATTAGAATCACCTTGTGGCCAAGAGAGTGCAGCTCTGCTTTGTTTATGAAAGGAACTTATAAAGGCTTGGTTCACCAATAAAAGTATTTACTGTGTAATCTAGCCATGCTTTTGATTTTGTTAGTCAAGATTTAGAAGCATGGGTGTCGCTGTAGCTCACCTGGCTGTACAGGTGACTCAGTGCTGAAGGCTGCTGCAAAGGTTCGGCTCTGAGTCTGACCCAGACCATTTTCTGCATGTCCTTACCACAACTCTTTTCCCTGCTTTCCTGTCCACTCCCTGTACTGCACCATCTAATAAAGGCTGAAAATGCAAAAAAAAGAAAAGGAAAAAAAAGATGTAAAATGTTACCGGTATGTTTTAACGATTTCTGGAGGCAATCGAACACACAATGCATATACACTAAGTTGTGTTTTCCGTGGCTCACAACATCTATTTCCTAAAACCAATTTCCAGTCACTGTGGACAATCCACAGACCGCACCTGGAACTTATTTACTCTTGCTTGTCATGGGAACTAATATAAATAGTGCGGACTGTGGATGACCCAGAGTAACACATCTCAAAGTCAAGTATATGTGAATGTGGGTAAATTAAAACCACCTGCGCATTTTAGATAAGAAATCTGTGACTCATGAGCAGAAATATTAATACCCGAAACTATTACAGCAGAGAAACAACAGCGATTCTACACATTCACGGTTTTATTGCCAACAGTCATACAGAATAATGATTAACTAATACAACCAAAAGATTAAATCTGTAAACATCATTTGGACTTGTTGTCTCTATGTTTTTATTTCCTTTTTCCCCCCAGTTTTTTTAAATACCTGTCCCAAAATAGTGAGTTTCTGTGTGATTTCCTCTGACAAAGATTTATATTTAGAATCTCGAAATGATACATTTATAATATATAATAGAGAGGGAAGGAGGGAGGGTGGGAGACAGATAGTGAGAGGGAACAGTAGTCTCAAGCAGCAACACGCAGCAGGGCAAAAACACAACCTCTAGTGAACAGGCATGCCCCATTGAAGATCAGCTATTGCACTTTGAAGGAAGAGAGAAAGGAGAAATTAAAAACAAACATTGTACAAATAAAAGGCACATTTTCATCAACAGAAATCTGGAAAGACGCCATGTTCTTAGTTTTTGTCCCAGTGAGGAGTTTGGTCATTTCTTTAAGTCTCAAAGCTGATCCTCGGCGAGATTCGAGTACGGTTGCTTTTGATATACGCTTTGTTTGTTTGGTATTTTGTGTTCCTACAAATTCAGATTTTAGAAAAAAAGCTTCTTCTTTTTTTTACATTAGCAGAGTGCTTTTAAATAATTTAGCACATTATTCTTTCTTCAGAGTTATTTGATTTGATGAAATTATGTCGCAAAGAAGTGGAGAATGCAAAAGTAAATGACAAAATTCTCTTTGTGTCCTTCTCCATTGGGACACAATGAATCAAACACATTAACCCAAAACAGATGTGGTGGATGTTTTGTTGTTGTTGTTTTTTTTTACATTTTCATAAGGACCCCAGTGCTGTGGGTTGTGAGATGCATGTACTGTACACTCCCTCTTGCAGCAAAACACAGGCACATTATATTACATTGCATCTGTCTTGTCAAACTCATTGAACACATGCTGATTTGGGTTCAACTGAAGTGATCCAGTGCATATCAGATACAATGCCCCATTCATTTGGTATCCATCGGTGTCCTGACATTAGTAAGGATAAAAGCATTAAATAAAAGAAAAAAAAGTCAGTTTCCAGTGCTGCTGTGTACCACTTCTATGGGCTTTTTAAAAACAACATAAATACTAAACTGTCCAGAGGAATGAGAGCATACAGTGGATTGCAAACTGAAAATTAATGGTTAAAAACTGGCTTAAAAGCTGTATTTTCCTTTCAAACGCAGTGTTATCCAAAGCAGATGCAACTGACAGGGGTAACTATCCAACTCTAGGGTGACATCTTGTGGCAAAACTGTTTTTATCATAAGATGTCGACACTGAGAAATCAAAAGCTAACAGTAACTGAAAACGATCGAAAACATTTGGCGTAAACGCAAGACACTCGTCTGACACGCGTGAACTAAGTGACCTAACTTTGTTTTGTGCTATTGGTTTCAGATCCTTCAAATAATAATAGTAATAATAATATTTAAGATTTTAAAGGTTCACAAAAAGCTGAAAATGTGAATCAAAGATGTGAGAATATCCATTGCAAGCCCCAAAACTAATCACCGACTACACACCTAAAATAATTCAGCGAAAAACCAATTCGGAAATAGTTTGAAAAGCATATATTTTTTGTCTTTTTTATTTTTTTACAGTGTCAGCATACATAAGCACCTCTTTCAAATAAAGGGGTATCAAGGTCTACGAACATGGCCACGAGAACGGTTGATTTTAAGTCATGCGACTGCAGTGACACGAGAAACTACTTCATAAAAAACGTTATCGTTAAAGCCATTGACAGCACTGTGAAAGGGTGGCTGTTTGCACCCCCTCCCCCCACCCAACAATTTGTGACAACTGCAAAGCAAAAGAAAAGAAAAAAAAAAAACACATTCAGGCCTAAACCCCGATAAAAGCTAGGTTTTTCTTATAGTGACTAATAAGCTGTCACGCTGTTGGTGAGATTAAAGGACGTTTTTCTGAACGTAATTTCGTTATAAAGAGCGTTTCCGTTTCCTCAACCTCTTAGCCGACGGTTCCTGTAGAAATGTGGTTGTGCTTGACAGACAAAACGAAAGTTTCAGATTTTTATTCTAAAATACTCTTGTTAATACCTCTTTGAGGTTTGATTTGCGCTTTGTCTAAACTACAAGAACAATAGTCTTTTTCTTAATCTTTTAAAACACCAAATCGAGATATTGTGTCCAAATGCACCTAAGTCTTGTCAAAAATATAGCATTTCAGTCATCACAACAAAATAATAACAGTTCTCTATTGTTTTTTTTTTCATCTTTAACAACTCCTGCATCTTCCAGCGTCTCCGGTTAAGTAACTGCAGATCAGTTTGTCTCAATAACTCTTTGAGCGAACTGAGCCTTGAAGCATCGACTCATGTTTCATCTTCAAGCTCTGTAGTGAGAGGCCACTTTAGCGCTTCCTATTATTGGTCAGGCATCGCAAGCATCACTGTTTCCTTCCCACAGGCTGTAGGAGACACAGTTCACTCCCGGCTGAAACAATCGGCAGGTTGTTGTCACGGTGATGGCCAATAAGGTGGCTAATGCTGTCAAATATGTGATCTTTTGTCCGTACCTTAAAAAGAAAAAGGAAGACAGATATTCAGAGTCTGCTTTGGTCTAATGAGAGTTTCAGCTTTTACTTTCATGCATTCACAAAAGAGTTAATGAATCAAGCTCCGTGTGTCCTGCTACACCCCCCTCACCCGTCTTACCGTGCCTTCAGGGTCCACCAGCAGCAGGTGTTTGGCAATTCCATTGTGCATGCCTGTCAGTACGTAGGACCCTGGGTTGGTAGTGCTCTTACGGACGAGAAAGTCCCCGTCATTTTTCAGAAGTTTTTCAGCATCGCGGCGACTCATTTTACCGTGGTACCACATTTGGCCCTCCAGCTCCTCCTGAGCCCGGAAGGCCAGAGAGCGCACAAGCAGAGGGCTCGAGTTGTCCACGGATGCTGCCTTGTGAAGACCGGATACCTGGGACTGGGCCTGTCCCTGAGACTGGGACTGGGACTGGATTGCATCTTCGAAGGGCTCTGGCACGATGAGGACAGTGCCAAAAGGTGAGTTAAGAGAGGAAAAGTAGGTAGAGGAAATTAAAAATTGAAATCAGCATAACTATCAAATAGACAAAAACGGAATCTAAATGTGTTTCTTCCTTTTGACTTTGACAAATCAAATGTTGATTTTGTCAATAACTGCAATATATGAGCTTCATTTTTCTAAATTCAGAGTTCAACAGAGTTGATCCTCAAAATAGAAACACATACTGTATTCATTCCCCAAATATACTCCATCCGCCGTGCTGTGATAAAATATTTGTCCCCTTCTTGAGCTTTTGGTTTTTTGCATATTGTGTATATTATCATATAAAGATAACACACGTAAATCCAAACTGCAGTTTTTAAACAATGATTTTATTTATTGAGGGGATAAAACTATCTAAGCCTACCTGGTCTATTTGAATAACTGTTAAATCATGAATTAACTACATGAATTTCACTAGCCATCCTCAGGTCTGATTATTGAGAAATCAATTAAATAGAACCTGCCTGACAAAGTGTAGGTAGCGAAACAATCTCAAAAAGCACCATATCATGATCTAAAGAACCAGCTGAGACACAAAGTCTTTAAAATCTAGCTAGAAAGCCATTTCTAAGGCTTTGGTAGGCTTTGGTACTCCAGCAATTCACAGTGAGAGCCATTAGCCACAAATGACTCAAAAATGTTAATGAAGGTTTTGGAGTGAAAATCCAGACATAAATTTGATTGGGATGCTGACCGTACACAGGGTGCTCATACTCAAAAATTCTCCAGTGTGACTGACTTCAAACAATTCTGCAGAGGCCACAATTCCTCCACAGTGACGTAATATACTCATTGCCTGTTATCACAAACAACTGATTGCAGTTCTTGCTGCCAAGAGTGGCACAACCAGTTATTAGGTTTAGGGGGCAGTTTTTCCACACAGGCCCAGGTAGGTTTGGATACCATTGTATTAATAAAAGAAATCCTCACTTTGAAACTGCATTTTTTGCATTTACTTTATTTATCTTTGCCTAGTGTTAAATTGGTTTGATGATCTGAAACATTTAAATGTGACAAATATACTAAACATCCCCTGAATGTGCCTGTACTGTTTCCCATAGCATGTAAACTGATGTGATGATATGCTGATGACACTGTTTTGTGTCTGATGGTTTGAAAGGTGTCCTAAGCCAGGGTCACAGAGAGAGGGCTGCTGGACTGTCAGCTGCCTACAAAGGTATCAACCTATAACTTAACCAATCAGAGTCAGTCAGTCATTTGTTGTGATGATGAGGAGCAGCTCAGAAACTGTACATATAATATTTATGAAATAGAATAGTAACAATGTATATATTTTTTCAGCTATTTTTTAGTTTTTGTTGTGTTTTTACTTGTTATATTGTTATCTGTTGGCCCTCTTGACCAGGTCTCTATTGGAAAATAGGTTTTAATCTCAATGACTTTTACCTGGATAAAAAAAAAAGGTAACAATTAACATGAACTCACTAAAATGTGATTAACTGTTATAGAACTACAGTAGGTGGACATTGAAGCCTGAATTTAAAAATTTCCAAAAGAAACATTCACATTTAAATTGCACAGCTCATGCTTTACATGTAATTTGTGTCATGGTTTCTTCATGTGTATGCCTTTGATCTTCCATGTGTATTAATAGCAAAGCTAAAGCTGAAGTTAGAAGGAGGAAGGGGACAACCACACACTGCCATTATCACAGTCGTCCTTTTGTCTTCATACTGACATGATGTTATTATGACGCCGAGCTTAAGTCACTGAGAAACAAAATCTGGGAAACCTCTATAATTACGAACTCTGATTCTAGTCGTCTTACAGTATTATTCTGAAGGAAGCCAACAGATACTATTCAGCTTCTTTCTACTGCTTTATCATACAAGCATTAAATTATATTTTCATCAAAGTCATGAAAGATAAAAAGTGAAAATAAATAAAAATGTACTGGCAAATGTTAAACTATGTTTACCATAAAAATAAATCAGACAGTACTTCCATATCCAATATCTGAATACGAACTGACTTTTTAATACAAGGTAACGAAGTCTTACTCATATCAAACAGGTCCTTCTGTGGGCTCTCTTTGGCTGCAGCTGCCATGCCCTTTGTCACATTTTCAGCCTCTGCCTGGAGAGCTGCGAGCACCTGGGCATCGATCTGCTGGGTGTTCACATAGGTGGGCATTTCTTCTGCATTTGGTGCTTGACCTTTAGTCTCTGGGAGTCCACTTATATCAAATGATCCTAGAGATTTGAAAAAACAATCATTTATACTTTTGGAGGCATAAAATGTTGCAGAACTGAATATCTTGCATAGTGGATGTACTTACCCTGTTGCATGAAGAAAGTCTTTCTTTCATCTCCCCAGCTTTGCCGCCCTTGGTAATATGTCTGATCGACAGATCCTGGACCCATCTAATGACATGCAGAAAAACACTGGATATTTAAGATTATTTTGAAATAAATGATGATGTGTTGATAAGGTTTAAGACTATTTTAAGTATTGTTTACTTTTTATATATACTCACTGGACACTGTATTAGCCACACCTGCTGAATCGCTTGTTGACGCAAATGTCTAATCAGCCAATCACATGGCAGCAACTCAATACATTTAGGCATGCAAACATGGTCCAGGAGATCTCCTGAAGTTCAAACTGAGCATCAGAATGGGGAAGAAAGGTGATTTAATCGACTCAGAACATGGCACAGTAGTTGGTGTCAATCAGGTTAGTCTGAGTCTTTTAGAATCTGCTGGTCTACTGGGATTTTCCCACAAAAACATGTCTAGTGTTTACAGAGAAAAGTCCAAAAACAAAAGGAAATATCCAGCGAGCAGCAGTTACTCAGGATTAAATTCCTTGTTGATGTCAGAGGTCAGAGGAGAATGCCCAGACTGCCTCGGGTTTATATAAAGGCAACAGTAACACTCATTATAGCCAAGGTAGGCAGAAGAGCATCTAGCAGCAGAAGACCACACTGGTGGACACTCCTGTGAACTAAAAACAGGAAGTCGAAGCTACAGTGGTGTTGGTGGGGATGTTGGGGATATTTTTATCCAAATTTTGGGCCGTTAATACCAAAAACTACTCATTCTGCTTGAGTGTTATTGCTGACCACGTTTATACCCACAGTGTGCCCTCTTCTGATGGCTGCTTCCAGCAGGAAAATGCTCCATATCACAAAGCTCAATCGCAACTTGGTTTCTGGAATATGACATTAAGTTTACTTTTTTCAAATAAAGGCAAAAGGGGTTCAACCAAGTACTAGTAAGGTGTAACTAATGAAGTGACCAGTGAGTGTATATTCATGATTTCAGCAGGATCTCATTGGGCAAGTTTCCATTTAACTGAGATCTTGAAAAATGTCTAAATGGCACCCAGCAATTTAGGCTAAAATCAGACAACTGCTATGTGTAAACAAAATCACCAATGTAACTGCAGTGGGTCCAACAAGACTAAGTGTCCTGAGCATGACCATTAGAGCTGCCAGAATAAGCTTCCAAACTATTGGAGATTACAGTTTTTAAGACACCTTATAATTTAGAGGTATTATCATTAGGTACACTGACAATATAGAATACTGGAAACATGCTTGGAAAGGAATATGACAGGAATATAAAAGAGGTGAATCTCTGGTCATGGAGTGTGCATTGTGCCATAATCACAGAAACTGTCAAACAACATCAATGAAAAAAAGTGACACTATTTTGTATCATTTGAAAATATTGTTTATATCCTTCTGATTTCTTCCCCATATATCAGGACACAGGATGACACATTAAAAATAGCCAATCAATTTGTATACGTTTGTTTACACAAGAAACACAAAGTTAAACTAAGCTGTACCTGGCAACCATCTGCATTTTGATTGGTCAGCCTGGTGTCAATGAAGCCTCCAGGGGGAGGCATCTTCCCGGGGATGTTGTTATAGTAAGGGTGCTCTGCTGACTCCTCCTCTTCCTCCGTCCAAGGTAACTCCTCCATGTTTAATACCCTGAATGAACACTTCAGTCATGAAACTTAACACTGTACTGCATTGCTGTGCTGTATTTGATAAAATTATCACCTTCTATATTTTCTTGTGTTAGTGAACAGGTACTTTGTGATGCGCTATTTTTATCTCACCTGTCATGTGTGGACGACAGCTTGCTTGAGGGACACTGCAGGTACTGCTGGAAGCGAAGGTCAAAGGCCTGGCCGATGGTACTGATGACGTTCTGGGCTAGTCCATCAGAGCACTCCAAGATGTGGCACGCTGACAAGAGTCACAGCAACACATTTTCATAAGCATGACGCTGCAAGTCTGCAGAGCGTTTAATCAATGAATGCTCACCTCTTCTGTTAACTGGGTCCTTTGCTACATAGGCAACATAATCTGTTGTATCCTGTAATGAATGATACATCTTGTAAAATACCACTGATATAATTAAAACTAATAAAATAAAACAAACAGAATTATAAAAATTAGAAAGATATAGTGTAGAATTTTATAATACATTCCATTAAAATAAAATATCTGATTGGCAGTGTAAAGCATGCCCGTACTTAAAACAGCACTTATAATTGTATTAAGATAATTTTTAAACATCTTTAACAAAATGTAGTGTTTTTAAAGTCAAATTTCAAGTATTTTTTTAAAAATTATATCCTATTCTGTTATTTGAGTACTTACAGGGTCTCCACCTGATGCAAAGGAAATGGACTGCATGTGATGGTTGGCTATAATCTGTCAAGAAGAAAATACAGTGCATACGTGTTATCACATGGTAATGCATACATACAAGCATACATGAAGTCACTATGTTCTCATGTGTACTGATGAAATGATAAAATTTGAATTTCACCATCTGTTCTTTTATAAAAATAATTCTTTAAAAGCTGCCCTTCATCCCCTTAAAACTTCTTAGCAGTAAAACTAAAATATGCTCCTATCTTTCGTTCACTTGTTAGGTGAATGTTAGAATCACTATACCATGGAGCCATTCCAGTGAAAATGCTAAATAAAATAAAAATAAAATGCAGTTATTTCTGAGGTTTCAAGCATGTTTCACAACGTGCCAGTGTCGGGTTTTTTTTGGTCTTTACACCAGCTGTTTCCAAGTTCATTAAGGTGTCGGTAACTTTAGCCCTCTTTCCACTGTGTTCAGCCAGTTGAAACAGCTGTTTGTTCAGATACCCGGAGAGAACCTGAGTTTCATGGCATTGCAGTCTGAATCATGACATGTGTAAAATGTGTTATTGTACAGGTATTTCCTTGGAAATATTCTAGGAACTGCTAAACTGCTATTTTAGACTCAATGCTGTGTTCTTGCCTGCAGATTTTTGTTTTTACTAAATCTCTGGATATTCTTTTAAATAGATTACATTGAACAGATTTATGCTGCAGCTAATTAACTGCAGTGTTGCCTAACAATAACTTGCCTTTTCCATATCGAACTCTCATAGTTTGATGTTTTTCGTTGGGTTTCTAAAGCTCATGCTTTATTCAAACTTCATTAAAAGTTGGTTTGTGGTTGCTTGGATCGGCTGTCTAGCAGCCTACAAACACCCGCTTGTTGCTAATTTTGCTAGCTTGTAGGTCTGGATTGTAAAAGACATCTTTCACATACATGTTCGTATTCATGAGGTGCAACAACAATACAATACAATACAATTCATTCTCCTAAATATTTATCGTAGGTGAACTACATGGCCACGCAACAATTCAAGGGGAACTCCAACATGCCATTGCTTCACATGGCTTCGGCTTTTAGTTTGTTTTTAGTGCAGTTTTCTGTGGTTGTCTATACTTCTATTTCCTTTTGTACCAGGGTGTATTAGGATCTTGCTTTTTCCTATCAGAAACTACAAACAATCAAATCAAAGATTAGAGGGGTGTTCTAGCATTTAAGGGAAACTGCAACATAATTTGTAGCCTTGTAGCTATATTAGGTGTTAGGTGGATCAATCACTCCCCTCAAAGTTGGAATAACTATAACTAGGTACATGGCCAGGGATTATACTGCCTTGACTTTTATTGGTCTCTGGTTGTCACATTCCTGCTAGTCTCTTCCTGTCTGTTTGCCTCTTAAACTCTAAAACTCTTAAAAAAACAAAACAACTCACTTCCTTGATGTAATTGTCTTAAGCAGCAGTTTTAATATTGGTAGTAGTATTATGTATTTCTACTACATGTTCTGTAATTGTTAACAAAGATCCCGACTGACCTGTTTGCAGTCAGGGGTCATCAGGTTGAGGCTACTTGTGGAGATGTTGAGGTTGATGGACATGCCGGCAAACTGCAGATTGCTCTTCCCCAAAATACTGGACAGAGCTTTGGATGGTGGCTGTAAGGATCAGACACAATAAGACACAAATAAAACAAAACTGATTTAGCCTAGAATAGAGACTTGGAAGGTAACAAAATCAGAAGACGAGCACCTTAGAAGTTCCCCAACAAACATGAAGGCTCTGGAATTGTTTGCATCCTGGTACTTTTTTAAACCTCTACTAGTTTCCTTTGGGCAGTTTCCACTGTTTCTGCAAAGGTGCACTAACCAGCTGCTGGCTTTTTCTCTTAAACATAAAACAGTTCCTTTACATAGTTCACTGATGCATAACTGAAGTGCAACTGCATAAAATCTGTGGTAACATGATTGTTGCAAACACACAAACATGTGCTCTCCTCCTGCACGGAAATCCAGGCAGATGTTTTGTCAGTAAGAAAGACAAACAGGACTGTAAAGTGTTGGACAGGATATGTCCGATAAAGGTAGGATTCAAAGAAGCCAGAAAAAATAGTCAAAACCCATTCAAAATTCTCAGCGTGAAGCTGATGTCACAAGCGTGTGTCTGTCACACAGCCAAACCAGCAGCACCTTATACCATACATCGATTCTAAGAGGAAGAAAAACTAGCCTGCTTGGATTTTGTGTTATGTACTCTTCCCTGACATTTGAACAAGCTCTAGAGAGGAGAGCAATGCTTCATTTCACACCCCACATTAAGACACAGATCCTCACAGGCTGTGGACGCACACACAGAATACAGACGGTCATATACATGCGCACCCACACACACACTAGCTTGGCGTCCTAATCACAGATATTGTGCGCTACATGAGTCACTAAGCACTGTGTGCGGTGTGCAGTGCATCGTGGGCTGGAGCTACACCCACGCACACAGTCCCATACCTCTTCATCTCTCCCTCTTCTCTCCTCAGCCTCTCTCTTCTCTAATCTCCCCCTCTCTCCCTCTTTATTTTCCCTCTCTTTTTATATAAACCAAGGAAGGAAAGGAAACATAGAGATGGGACGCTATATATAGAATGTGCATGGGTAAATTAATATGTAATGCCATTTCCTATTTTTCCAGCTACTATATATCTTACTAACATTCAGGTCTCATGGAGTGGGCATTACTTTTCCAGTGATTATGCCATTCTTTTATCCTTCTTCCCTCCCTCCCATTCTGTACATCCATGCAAGCTACCTTTCTCTTCCGCAGAGCTCCTTTGGTCCCTGGAACAGCCTCACACACCAGGCTGATGGCTTCCCTAGAAGGAGGGCAAGAAGAAGATGAACTTGTAATTTTGATTGTATTTGCAGTAACTAATCATCCCAATCATACACAAGAAACGTATTCTGTAACTTGGTACTAAACCTCTTCACACAAACATGCCTACAGTGATGATGTTAGTGCAGTAATCTTCAGCAAGTTCGACATATTTGTCATTTCTTTAAATTTTAGTCTAGCATGCTTATAAATGATTATTGGCACGCAACACAAGGTCCAGCGGAGGTTGATGGAAACTTGGTTTTTTTATTCAGATCTACAAAATAGTTTTTCTAGTTTCCAAAACCACAACATCAACCTTGTGGCAGTGCACTGAAAATTTGAACCTCCCGGGAGCAGTAGGTGACACATCAACAAAGTTGGCATGATTCATCCTCTGGGAACCTGAATGTGTGCATAAAGTTTAATGACAGCTCTTCCAATTCTTTCAACCAACCCCGTCATCCGAAAAGCTGTGCAACCAGCTTGGCTTATGATTGGGATGGGCATCCCATGATGCTTATGGCTAAGGCACAGATGGCATGCCTGCATGGCATGATCATTGTTTGATTTTCAGGGGGACCTTTGCTGCAGGTCATATGCTTCAGTGTCCATTAGTTCCTTTCTATCTCTATGCAAACTGTTTTGAAAGGCAAATTGTTAATAATGAAAACAGTCAGCTATCATAATATATATATATATATATATATATATATATATATATTCTTTCTTCTAAGACCAACATGAGGTTCACATGTTTGAGTTCCCCTAACTTTCATAATGCCCCAAGGATACAAACTCCCAAAGTCCCTTTCATGTAGTACCATCAACATTTTAATTAGTCCACTACTTTGTTCTATGATAAAATGTTTTAAAATGGAAACATAAACTGAGCGCCTCAACTATGCTTTGAGCTTCGTTTTAATTTGTTAGCATGCTAACGTGCTAAGTCAAAATGATAAATATAATAAATATAAGGTGAACAGAACTGCTAGCATGAGCGTGAGCTTTGTTTTGGAAGTTACTGATACTGATGCTCCTCACTCAGTTTTTGAAAGTTTGACCAAAAAACTACAGATAATTACATTTTGATAAAATGACTTTGGCTCATAGAGATTTAAATAAAACAAACAAACAAACAAAACAAAACCCAGCATTGCAGTGTTTTGTTTTGCACAATAGGATATATTACAAATACTCTTGAAATGCATTGAAGGGAAATCTGAACACGTCTCTCTCTGTATGTCTTTTTTTGCCATGCCTCTCCATATTAGAGAGAAACATAAGCACACAAACACACAGTGGCAGAGAGAAGGAGAGAAAGCCTGCTACTCTGTGTTAGCTAATGTTACCAACTTCAGGAAGTCAAGCAGAAAAGTAGACATGACACGAACCGATTCGCCCGCCGCCCTTTGCCTCACTGCACATCGGTCAAGGATTTCAGAGGCAGAAAATTCCATGCAAACAAAATGTGCATCCTAAATGTACTCTAAAGTCATATAACCTTAAAGTGTTACATTTTTAAATGTACCATTTTCTTCATGCAAGTTTCATTGTGCAGGCATGTAAGGCATGGTAGAAGGTGAACATTTTGTTCAAATATTGTTTAATACAAAATTGGCTTAATACAAAAAAATCAATGCATCTATTAGTGAGAAGTTTAATGATGTAATACATTTGGCCACAAGCAATTATATTTTTCTAGGTACTGACAGCAAATGTTTGGATGCATTTTTTTTTTCAATGAGTTTGACAGTTGAAATGAATATACAAAATATTTTGTTAATAGTGACTAATCTCTTATTGTCCTATGATTGTTATGTTATGCTATGTTATTTCTTAGATAGAAACCAAACTGGTAAAAAAAAAAAAAAAAAATCACATTAAAGGTTCAGTAATAATTGCTATCTAAGTTAGTCACTTGTATGTAATTCCTACCAACAGATGTAAGAAAGAGCAGTTTTATTAACCTCAGCATGTGAGGGTGCTTATTCAGCACTCTTTCATCGGTTGGATCATAAAATGTATTTCTCTACTTTTCTTATGTGTTTGTAAATTGGTTCACTTTTCAGAAACCAGATGTTGCACTTACACTTTCACAGTATTCTTTATATTCAACATACGGTTATAGCATCATTTTTCATTTTTTTAAAATTGTTAATTTCTTTATTTATTTAATTATTATGAATTAATTATTTTTATCATACAGCACAAAATGTCAATTCAATAACAATGACATAAAAATTTGGATTGTGAAATATCATTTTAGGTCTGGTGTCATATGAATACTGGTGCTGAAACCACATCTTCAATACTATCTGACAATGAAAATATGCAAATACTGCTGATGTGGATAAAACCTGGGCCTGCTATAAATCATCAAAGTAAAAAAGTAACTGATAAAAAATAAAGATATGGCATTTTATTGTTAATATTTTCTTCTATTCTGTCACGGTTTGCCGGGGCAAGTCGTGTGGAATTATTTAGGACCAGGACGCGGCAGCTATGGTGCAGGTGAGTATTTATTAACGAAGGAAATACAAACAGCAAAGGCACTGGGAACATGAAACTGGAACCTAAACTGGGTAAAACTAACAAAACAAACCAGAAACGAAGATGCAGGGAGGTCCGGGGAAATACACATGGAGAGATGCAGGGAGACCGAGGGGAAACAACACAGACGAACCAGCAACTAACAGAGGCAGACACGAGGTTAAAGTACACAGAAGGATAACGAGGGGATGAGACACAAAAGGAGGGCACAGCTGGGAGTAATCCGACCTGACGAGACAGGGGAAAAGTATACTGAACACACTGAGAACAGACACGGACCTTCAAAGTAAAACAGGAAACATACACGTAATGACATAACACACCAACTTAACACAGACTGGGGGACACAGAACATAGGAACATGAACCATGAAACAGAAGAGTACAAACACCCAAGGTAAACCACAGAATGATAATAAACTAAACATAAACACGGAGTCACAGACTCCGGACCATGACATATTCTATCTTTTTGTTCTTGTTTTGTTTTGTTTTGACAGTAAATTTACAGGAAAAAGTTACTACAGTGGCATTTCTTTGCTGCACTTATTTTTCTTAAGACGTACTTAAATGTGTTTAACTAAAAGTGTTTTTTTTAACCTTGTTTTATTTAGATTGAACATGTTTGACACCACAGCTGGGATAGGCCCCAGCGCCACCCGTGACCCTGAAAAGGACAAGAGGAAGCGAATGAAGGGATGGATGTTTGACACCCCCACATCCTTTTGCCATTGATGTGTTTCAGTTGTTTATTAGAAATAAAGTAATGGATTTAAATAGTTTTAAATGTGGAAATTGTTCATTGCTGAACAATTTGTGTGTGTGTGTGTGTGTGTGTGTGTGTGTGTGTGTGTGTGTGTGTGTGTGTGTGTGTGTGTGTGTGTGTGTGTGTGGCTGTTTAAGTATTTTATCAAATTAAAAACTCTCATCATAAGCAAGAATCCATTTAATTTCAACTTGTCTTGTCCTTGAAGAAATATAAATGTGTGAACATACCTTGTTATTTGTGACCTTGTAGTGAAATCCAGGGATCTCATCGACCTCAGGACTTCTATACAGCCCAGATACTGCAAAGTAAGAATGAAAACCCTGTGTGAAATAAACAAAGACTACACATCATTATGCACAAAACAAATCTTTGTGTTACCTTTCAAGGCCTAAAAATAAATAAATAAATTACTGCAGTCTTTAAGAGCATACAAAATCACCACACACACAAGTTTTGACACAAGGGGCTTGTTCTAGAAAGGAAAGAAATGGACCCATTGTTTAACATCAGGCATGATACAGTTATTAAAACTTGTGACGCATGCATGACTTTCAAAAGCAGCGGGGCCATTTAAGTCAAGTTATTGTTACCTACTCTGAAAAAAAAACTATATTAAGTTTGAGATGAAGAGATTGTATTTGTTTGGAAAGGAAATAAAATATTGAGTTTCTCTAACTTTTTAAACGCTCACTTGCCAGTTCAATAGCTATATCTTGCTAACTCCTGGTAGGACCACCTTTTGGTCTCAGAACTGTCTTAATTCTTTGAGGAATAGACTCAGTGAGGGGCTGAAAACATTCCTCAGAGGTGGCAGGAGGCTATTCCAGCAATCATAGAGTGAGAGGCAGGGTACACCCTGGACACGTCACCAATCTGTCGCTGTACTCCATCTAAATATTGCAGCAGAAACAGAGACAAAAGTTTCCCAATCTTCTGTTGTCCGATTTTAATGTCAGTGTTAACTGTAGCCTCAGTTATTTGTTATTAACTGACAGCTGTGGCACCAGTGTGGTCTTCTGCTATTCAGATATGCTCTTCTGCATACTTTGGCTGTAACAAAGGGTTATTTGAGTTATTGTTGCCTCCCTCTCAGCTCACAGCAGTTACAACACTTTCCTCTGACATCTGACATTAACAAGGCATTTTCACCAAACAACTGCTGCTCATTTGATATATAAACCCTAGAGATGGTGATGTGGAAATATCCCAGTAGATCAGCAGTTTCTCAAATACTCAGACCAGCCTGTCTCACGCTAACCACCATGCCACATTCAAAGTCACTTAAATCGCCTTTCTTTATGATTCTGATGCTCGGTTTGAACTTCAGCAGGTCTCTTGGACCATGTCTAGATGCCTAAATGCGTGATTATATAGGACAAAAAGTTAAACAGGTGTACCCAAAAAAGTAGCTAGCTAGTATTTATGTAGTATAATTAAAGATAATGGTGAAATCTGAGATCCTTTTTGAACAAAACAAATTAAAATAATTATTTTTCAATGTATGCTTTTGTAAAAAAAGAGCTGCAGGAAGACCGACACCCAAATTACAACAACAGTTTGTTTCATGACCAAGCAGATGGTTTTCTAGTTAAAAATAAAAGCATCCAGCCATAGAAGAAGTTTACAAAGTTAAATTTAATGAAGCCAAAGTTGATGCTAACTTAGAAATAAAACAAGTCAAGGTTTATTCACCATTAAAAGTTTCCTTTTAAATAATCAAATCATTTCCAGAACCAGACTGCAACAGCTCATGCACAGGCCAGGAACATTTGGTGCTGATGAGTTCCATCACTTTTAAAATCATATTTTGAATTTCTCTGTAAACAAAACAGACTTCCAGACACATCAGTGTTTCCACTCTGGCCTTTAAAAAGAGCCAGTTCAAGAAACTAACTTGTTACAATCATAAATTTCCTTTTATAACTCTGTGTCTTTCTGCTCAGCATTTTGCGCTCAAACAAAAATATTATTTTGTCAACGTGACATTCTCAAATTGCCTATGTTCTCTATTTTTATAAGGGTGTGTTTGAAGTGCGTGCTTTAGCAGGGCCAAAAATACATCAAGCACTTCTAAAATTAGCAGAGCTCTATTCTGAGCTCACGCAGGGTTTATATTCCCTTATGTTGTATAAGAACGCACATAACCAAAACTCTAAAACTGAATTTCGGATTAACTAGGTTTCCAAGTGATCTAGATAAAAAATAATGATAATAATACAAACTGTAATTAATTTCAAACATTTCTAAATATTTAAGTCATACTGTATATTGCATTGTCTAAACCTGCTTTTGCTACGGTGTTTATTGTGTGCATTATCTAAAAATTTCTTCTGTATGAAAAGTGTGAAAAATCCATTGGTTTGTGCTCACAAACACAAATTGCCCCAACTTTTCATGACAGCATGCACAATTTTTAAACTACTCTTTTAACATGAAGTATATTTAGTGTCTGCAGCATCTTTTTTCTTGAGACTCTTGGGAGGAATCGTCCTGACAACTGAACGCCCACCTTCAAGTGTGGCTTCTTTCCCCTATTTTAAAGGTGAAAATGTTTGTATATTTATGTTCAGAATCATGAAAAAAGGGAACATTTGTGTCCAAAAACAGGAATCGGTGGATAAAAAGTTTCAACTTTACACAGACTGCTTTGAGACTGTATTGCTTCTGTACAGTCTAGACAGGATAATCAGGTCCAGGAAATAATGCATGTGATCAATAAAAAAGAATAATTAATTGGTTGCAATTGAATTTAATAATCAAATAATCATGTAAGAATCGTTGGGGGGGTTTTAGGCAGTAAAACATTTATGGGATACAACTTTTGCAATGCAGCAATGTGGTCAGGAATAATAACATAATTTAATAAATATAAAGGACTGGATTTATGTTGATCAGGTGGCCAAGCACACGTTTGCCACATCAGCTTTGCAAACAATCGATACGTCAGTGTTATTTGGTTCTGAAATGCAAAGAAAGCAGATCTAAGAAATGTAGAAAGTGATCGGTTAATTACAGCTTTACTATTCTGTATTTCTTTTATTGTTTATGTGAACATATTATACAGTATAACCAATTCTATACATATTATTTTGTTAGTATTTGTCACATATTGCTCCTGTAAGTACAGTGGTAGGCTTGTGCTAGCCTTGAGTACTTGGAAGAAACGACAACTTGATTTTCATTAACTTGAAAAAGTCTACTTGCCTTCTTTTCAATCATTCGTGACCTGGATGACTCAGAACCTACACAGACAGTGCTATGCATATAGCCTGAACTCTGACCTTCCTAAAAACACAATGAAATACTAGGAAAGACCCCTGTTAAATCTGCTACCAGAAAACCTTATCATATCTAATGTGCATTTCTTTTCTTTTTTTCTATTTTTTAAAAACACAACACTAGTACGAGATAAAAGTGAGAGTGTAAACAGCATCACTGTCAGTCAATGCCGCTTGGGGGTAATGGTGCGTGATGTGCGAGGAGTGACCACATGACGCTAATTAAAAGTGCTGTGAGCAGAACACCACGTTGAACTCAATACACACGGGACTGAAACCACAGGGAAAGCCGGGGGTGGAGGGTGAGCACAGGACAGACCCATTTCCCCTCTCACAGTGTGGCTGCTTTCAGCGGCATTGACTGGACAAATAAGTGCTCTCTGCCTTAATGCAGTTAATGGAATGTCACGCTGGTCACAGATACTGTAGGCTTTGTTTGGGCTAGCTGTAGTAGGTGTCATATGATGGCAATCGTAACTTGATTTGGAAGATAACACATTTCCCCTGGCAGTGATGGCCTCAATTTTCATTTTCTCCAAAAAGCTGCATTTCTCTTTGCACTGCAGTACAAGACAAGGCAGAAAAAAATAGCAAAATTATTCCTTTACTTCACCCAGTAAAAATGTTCTCCCCCCCCCCCTTTCACACCTTAAAGAGCCAGGACTCTGCATCATCACTCCTTATGCTAGTGACTCATTGCTGGCATGATGACATTCGCAGCTCCTGTAGTTGTGCGCCAACTTGCTCACCTTTAAATGATGTACGATGGTTGGACAACAGTAACAGCAGCCAGTGATAAGTGTGTTAAGACGAGGATGCTCCGAATATTTTTTCCCATTCAACCCATTCACTGTTGGCAAGCTAAAGCAGCCACAGAGGTGCACAATGTACAGAAATAACTCATCACCATGGTTACAAAAGCATAACGTTGCCTCTCTGTATACATGAGACTGGCCAAAATATCGGAGAAATGTAAATGCTTACACAATGTTCACATTGATAATTACCGTTTTTGTTTTGCCATTATGAGCTTTTCCTCTACTTTTCCCCTTAATGGTGACCTTCTCCTTTTTTCCTGAATTATTCAGTGCCAGTTTTCCGGTTGCTGCTATTTCACCCAGCCTACATACACCCACTCAAGGGCATGTTGTGAGAAACTACATTATTCCCACCCCACCCACCCCCACTTGCAGGTAGCTAAAACTCGACTCATTCAAAGAAAAGAGAGAATGGGAAAATGACTGGGATGAACAAAGAACAAAACGAGTGAGGGGAAAGAGTGAGTCCACCAACCTTAACAATGTATGTGACTCCGGGACCAGAGATCTTCTCGTTTGAGTCTAGCCATCCTTTGGAGGGTTTGCTCACCAGTCCACCGCCTCCACCTGGATTCCAGTCCTCTCCGCTGGGCTGGTGCTCATCCAGCCTGCTCTTCTTGCTCATGCTGACAGATGGCTCCAGCTGTGAACAGGGGGTTGAATGGGAGGCCAAACTGCACAGAGAGACACCCGCACCAGAGGCTGCCGCTGTAGCTGCGCTGGGACTCGGGCAGCCTGAGCCTGATCCCCCACCCCCCTGCAGCTTTGACACAGCCAGGTCCTTAACGGCCGAGGGCAGACCCTTTATGCCGAGCAAGCTGCCGGAGTTGCTGAATTTCAGGCCGGACACCTTGTTGATGAGCGTACAGAGGGTGGTGCCTCCATCTTCCAGGTGGTCAGAGCCATGGCCGGTGGGGTTGCTGGAAGGAGCGGTGGCGGAGGAGGGCTGAACCTCAGTCGGGGGTGTGTAAGACGTCTCGGCTGCAGACTGGGGGGTGGCCGAGACCTTGGGGTTCATGGTCAGGCCGTGAAGAAGCTCATCGACGGATGTTACTGACTCATTTCTGAAGCGGTTGTATTTGGTACGGTGAAGCATACCCTTCTCTCTCTTTGCTCTCTCCCCTCTCTCCACCAACCAACACGCACAGCCTGCCTCGTTCACAAGCGTGCTGGCAGACGTGGCTGAGCGGTGCTGATTACCCTCTCCTGTAACATAGTAGCAACGGTAGGCAGCAAACGCCTTTTTAGCAATCACAGGCCACCTGACTGTAATTTTCTCTATTGAGGTTACAGTGGTGGTTGTGTTGAGCTGCTGCTGCTGCTGCTGTTGTCGCCAAAGTCCAATCTGCTCTCTGTAAAATCCAGAGCTGCAATCCAATCCGTCAGAGGAAAAATATACAGACACAATCCACGGAAACAACACTGAAGCAGAGGGAGGGGGGGAAAGGATGGAAAGGTCTCTAAAAGGCTTCCAGTGTTGTGGTGCAGCTTTTAGTTTCCAGCGGTGACGCTGCTGCTGATTCCTAGCTCAAAATCCAAAAAGTTAAGAACAGAAAAAGATCTGTGTTGTTGATGATCACGGACACTGCAAGGGAAGAGCAAATACCCTCTACTGACTGCTGCCTGCCTGCCGGCTCAGAGCTAAAGCATGACTCACTGATCTGAGAAAACCTTCTCAACAAAAGGCTTGCTGAACACTGCAAATCACTTCCTGTTGGAGGGAGAGGGGAAAAAAAACCTCCCACTTACAGCACACTAGAACCAATCAATTTTTATATTCCCCAGTCTCATATTCATTCTCCATAATTCTTTTCTTCTTATTTGTTTTTCTGTGAAAAGGAAATGAGGGATGAGAGGTAACTTGATTGTCTTAGTAACTTCGTGAAGTAATCATTCATATTTTGCTGGAATTTGCGTCTTGAACAGTGCCATAAAACTGACGACCTAATAAAAGTTTGATAAAAGGATGACACACCATAAACTAATCACTTAGATGACAGTAAATGAAGTGAAATATGTAATGAAAACATCCTTTCAATTCACAGCTAAATCGAAGCGCCTGTCAAAATCTTATGGCACAAAAATAAAATAGACATTTCTATTTAAAGAAAAATAAAGATTCACCTTAAAATGATGCAAAAAAAATCTTCATAAATCATCAAGAGAAGCAATATTGCAAAATTTTAGTATGATTGGAAATAGGTGAAACATTAATATATTGCCCATGTTCAAGTATAATTGCATATTGTGAGCAGACATCAGTCCTGGACCACTCACCAAAATCTACCACCAGTTATTTCCACAGCTATTTATATTCGAGCATCAATTATATATATAAAGACTAAAGCAATTTTACTTTTTTAAGCCTAAAAATGTTGACAATCTGCAATAGCAAACAGTTCAACAATGAAGCAGAAACAGATTCACAGCCACTCTAAAATACCCAGCAACTGGTCCAGGCTGAACTGCATGAATGATACGACTCAAACAAACACATTCTGAACGGCATGTTTCTCAGGCAGATAAGTCAATGAAATAGCCAGATGGATAAAAGGGGAAAAAAAGCTTCAGAGTCTCCTTAAAACCAACAGCAATGAAGCATCTTTGTCTCCCGGCAGCAGAAAGCACACATTCATATAAAATGTCCTCAAGAGCATCTAGCAACGGCGAAAGACTGACACTCATTCATAAGCAGCTTCCACTCTCACTGTGCTGCAGATTTCGCACTGCAGTCCCTCCCAATCCCTTTCCTGCCTGGCAAAAGGAAAAAAAAAAAAAGAAGAAGAAGAAGACAGCACGTCTGCCTTCTCGCCTCAGAAACAAAGGCAAACACAGAAGCAGGGGGGAAAAAAGGAAAGCCCTCGCAAATCAAAAGTGACGGCAAAAAGACAAAGCAGAAACGGAGCAGTGGACAAGAGAAAAAAGGCATGCAGTTTTTAGTCTTTTATGTGAATGAAATAGCAGGCTGGCATACCAGTGTTTCTGTGAATGGAAGCAAGGCCTTTCTGCCTCTGCAAGGCAATCCCTAGGGATGGCATGGTCTTATCCAATGAGGAGCCAGCTGGATGACTCATTCAGAGGAGGCTAGCAGAATAGTGGAAGAGACCATTCCAGACACAGGTGTACATTCTGTTTTCTCTTAACTGTCCTTTAAAAAGCCTACGTGCATCATCAGACATGAGATGTTTGCATAATTAAATAAGATAGTGTTCTGTTAACAGAGTGGGAAACAAGAAAAAGGTACAGGACATGAAACAGGAGGAGTAAAGCCACCCCCGTGATTTTGATTGTCACCATTATCACCTTTTTCCCCTCTCTACATTCATGTGAACAGTTGCCACCTACACATTTAATTAGTAATTGACTTTAATATGTCTCTCACTCTCTCTCTCCCTATACATACACACACACACACACACACACACACACACACACACACACACACACACACACACACACATATGTGTATGTAATTATATACATACATATCTGAGGGCATTACAAATGCGCTACAACAACAAATATATTTAGAGCTAAAACTGGACATTTGTCACATGAAAATAAATAATTACCATCCATATATATTTTATTTGGGGTTTTATTAACTTGCAATATGACAATAGTATTTTTTTTTAAGTTAAAGTAACATACTTTTAAAAAAAAACTAGCAAAGGTCAAGCAGGGAAATATATCCACTGATCAATTTGCAGATATTACTGGTCATATGTGTGTGTGTGTATATATGGAACATAGGACAAACCGGCACCATAATCAAGCAGATTTTCCAAGAAAAACTTGCTTTTTGCTGCATGTTAATTTATAATTTTACATAAAGCATAAAATGGACTAAGCCTGGTTTCTCATGCTGTGTTACATGCATTAAATTGTTAACAATACACTAATAATACAATGCTCAAGAAATAAAGGGGGCATCGCAGGATAACACAAAGTCAGTGTCCAATTAAGAAGCATAAATCGTTATACATCCATTTCATCTGCTCATCAGTTGCAAATTACAACAACAACAAGACAACTCCCAAAAAGGGAATGTTTTTTCAGATAGTGACCATTACTCTCTCCTTATCACTGAGACTATACCTCCAGTCATTTCAGGTTGCATCATAGCACATCAAAACATGCTTTCACAAAAGTCTTGGCCGAGTCTCCTAGCACACTCTCAAAAGTAAAGAGAAGACATGAGGAGATGGGCCATTACATGAGGACACTGGGACCTGGCAGGACTCCGTGTGGCTGGTGTGAGGGCCTGACTTTAGCTCTTACATGGTAAACACATCAAGGGTCACCCAGGCAACTGGAGACTGAAAGTGACCAGCTGTCGACTTCAAAGTTGATGCGCTTCATTGTGGACGTAGCTTAATCCACCCATCCTCTTACTGTTATCCAAGTCAGGTTCGTGTGGGCAGCTGGAGCCTATCCCAACTATTATAGGGCAAGAGATGGGGTGTGTCGTAGTGCAGGGAGAGAAACCTCCTACGGACAATTTAGAATCACCAATTAATCTAAAACCTGCTTGTTTCTGGACTGTGGGAGAAACCAAGAGAAAGCTGACAGCAGCACCAGCAGAACATGTAAACTCCACACAGAAAGGCTCCGGTCTGGATTCAAACCCTATAACTTCTTGCTTTGAGGTAACAGTAACAACGCCAATCACTGCACCACTCTGCAGCCCCTGCTTTTTAGAATATTTTTGTTTTCAAATTTTATGTGCAAGAAAACTATTGACATGCCGTCTCACAAAACACAGTTTTGAAACTATACTCTTAGTGCTATTGCTTCAACCTACGTGCATTGAGTAAGACAGCTGAACTGAGCTTAAAAGACATCGACTTGTGGGCTATAAAGTACTAGACGTAGTGTCCTGGAGTCCTGCACTGTAAATAGGTATCGGAGTTGTAGTTGAGCTAATGCAATATTTAAGATGATTCTCACTCAGCTTTCTGTGACGGTGGTTTTATTTCTGGGTTTCTGTCAACTTGAATTTACAACCTGTTACCTGAACTTGCTATTTTTTATTTAAAGTTAAGTTTCAGTTGTTGAGTGTTGTGTGCACAACTTTAATCTTCTGGGTTGATCTAACTTTTTTTTTTTTTTTAAATCACATGTTACCAGTTGACATCATTAAATTAAACTGTCCCAACACTTCTCCTTTACCAGTGTGGTGTGCAGGAATGAACTATGATGGCTGGTCACGACAGGCGATTTTTGCCTATTGACCGACACTCAGCAGGAGTTTGGTGGTGCAGTATGGTGCTTGGCCTTCTCAGTATGATGCTTCCTGCCATATCAGGGGGCCATCTATGAACAGGTCACAGAGCACCTGATAAATAATAAATACCAGGTCTGACCTGGTATTATAAAAGCTTCTCTTTCAAGCTAAATAATGAGCTGACTGTGACATGTTAACATATGCAGCTGGCAAGCGTGCCTGAAAAATCTAATTTGACAGACTTTAACAAATAAATGGACACGGGTAAGAAAACCTGTGGTCACGGAAACAAACTATAATTTCTAGGTGGAATACTTGGACATGAACATAAAAAGAAGCCTGATGAATACTGGAAACACTTTTTTTGGTAACATAAGGCTAAGAGGCACTGGTTTAGCTCAGGTGGATCCAGGATGTTTGGCGTGAACGTGGCCTTACTACCACAGCGAAGGTACAGTCCCAACCATGAAGCTCACAGGTGGGAGTGTGATGACATGGACATGCGGGATTCCAAAAGGTGTTGGGGAGTTGTAAATATAAATGGAATCATGAGTACCTGTGGATACTAAAAAACAAACAAACAAACAAACAAAAAACACGGGTGGAAAGGAATCTTCTAACAAAATAAGAATCCAAACACATCACAAGACTTTCCATAGGACAAAAAGTACTACCTCACCAAACTGTATGACTTGAATCCAGAAAAATAATGATAATAATAAAAACTTTAGAGAAGAAGGTAGAACAACAGATCCTTTTCTGTTTTTTACAGCTAAAAAATGCTTCTGTGGGATGGCAGAACTTCTTTCCAGAAACTGTGAGCAACATTAGTGTTCTCCATGCAAAAGAAGACTGGGTCTAAATTATAACATCGTGGCATATTAAATTATTGGAAAAAAAAAAGAATTGGAGTAATGAAAGATATGCTGAGTGGCAAAAAACCCTGTTTGAAGTCATGTAAGTAATAGTTCACATGGGTGTACTGACTCCTGTTTCCTATTGTAATACAAGTGTTCAAATCCAAATCCAGATATTCGCCATTAAATGGATATAAAAATACTTTTGTAAGTAAGAACATTAATGCACATGTCACTTAATATCTGTCTCGTTTATTTTTCACAGGAAGGTTAAGATGGATAAGAAAGGAGACACATTTCTACCATGTCATTTTCCTGCCCTACATCCATCGTCCAATTCCGGGTCTATTTCTGACCATATTTCAATACCACTGTTGCCTATGGTTATACAATCATGTGTCTAAAAAACTCAATGAAACACAAAATGATGAATAGCAGAAGGGAAAAAAATATTGATAGCTTGGCTAAAGAGAGCAGAGTGATGTAAGAGTTTCCGATGTGGACAATAAAAGCCTTTAGAGCCGTTTTTCATAATCATGTCTGGGATATCGTTTGAGCTTTCTGTAAATGGTTCATTAAAAAGCATCGGAAGCACAAGAAGATCGTAAGAGATCACAAGAGTATTCTGGGTTTCCTAAAGGATGTACTATAAATCAAGATTAATGCTTTAGCAAGCTATGTCACAGAAGTGGCTAGCTAAATCACTGTGGTAACTTACTTACCACATGTTTTGAAGCACTGTATAGAGTCGATGTTGGAAAAACACATTTTATATAGGCAGTTATCAAGTTGTACATGAGCTTTTCAAGTTCAAGCTGTGCAAACTGTGCATTGCATTGTAACTGGAATTTGCATGTATTCAGTTAGGGGCACAGAAAATGTATAGATGGTTTTATACTTGGTTCTAATCTGCTGCCAAGTCTGCCTTACACTGCTTGAATTGGAACTACTAGAACACAGACTAAAAAAAATCAATCAGACCATTCAATCAATAAAATAAATTTCACTCTGAGCTGGCAGAGTCATTTCCATGACTCTGTTATTAAGCTATGAGGCAGTAACCTTTAATGTTTAAATGTATCCAGGTTAAAGTTTCAGAGCTCTAATGTGCAGCAGTCATGTAAGCTATCATCAATAGGTTAACATGCAGCTTGTCCTTTTTTTCAAAAGTGTTGCAATTTTTGTTATATTTTGTATACTTTTGTGGTCTTTATAGATTTTTATCATTATCATCTGATAATGACTCTGAATAGAGTGTGTACAGTCACAGGGATCATTTTGTCCAGAAGAAGAGTGTTTTTATTTCAGTGTGCAAAGATTCTGAAGCAGAAGGCCCAGCTTAACAGGGAAAGTTGATAACCACTGTAGTAATACCCCTTTCTCCAACTGGAGTTTAGGTTTTGTCAAGCCAGCTTATACAAAGCAAGTGTGGCTGTGTTGAATTTGCTTCATTAGTATACTCTTTAGGTCCTGAGTGTAACTAGTGGTTTGCACCTTTTTCATTGGTGAAGATTGTTGATTATGATAATTATACACCTATCTCCTCAAGAAAGTTCTTGACTTTGCTAGATGTTGTGAAGGGTTTTCCTTACCAAGGAATGTAAGAATACCAGGCTGTTGATTCGGCCACTCCAAAAGGTTTTGCTCTCTCTCTCTCTGATAGGTTTATTTTGGTTTTTTAAATCAACAGTGGCCTCCATCACTTGCATCACCAACTCTTTAATCCTCATACTGAGAATTTCAGTGCTACTAAATGCAACTTCATCACTTGGAATCAACAACAGAATCTGTTTAATTTATCAAGAAATAACAAGGGAACAAGGTGTACCTGGCCATGAAACTGCTTGTTGATCAACTTTCCAATTAATTTTGAGTCTCGAAAACAGAAGACTACAGTCATATGAAAAAGACTGTTTTCACAGGATTCACGGGAAGTACAACTGACCCATGATTCAGTAGCCTGTAGAAACAGCTTAAGCACCAATAACTTAGTAACAGTTTCCTGTATGACTTCTCACAGTGTTGTAGAGAAATTTCTGCCCCATGCTTCTGTGAGGACTAGAAATGTTGATTTACAAAACCTGTGCTAGCAAATGGTATGGGGACTGTAATTAATTTTAGATCGCTTTAATAGTTAATTGCATACTGAGCACTCAAAATAATATAAGTATAAAAGTTACAGATTCACATTTCATTTCTTTTATTTATTTCACACATGGTTCAACAGTGTTTCTTTTCCTACATACAGAACCTCCTTCCCATTAATATGACACTGCACCCATGGGTGAAAAGGAGCAGGAAGAAGAATAAATTCTTGTTAGCACCTGCCCCCTATCTGCAATCCAAATATTCTTACAAGAGGGCGCCAATACCCCCCAAAAAACCCTCTAACATGTATCTTTATGTAACAATGCAAAACTAAACAACAAATCAATATAATCAGCCATATACAGCATTAAATGGCAATGAAATTTTTTTTCTTCCACATTTAGCCCTAATTACTTTCATGTTCTTCATACTGATTTATCCTTTTAAGTATGTAACACATTTTAAAACGGTGCATGTTTGTACAACTCTTGAGATTATCTTCAAGAGAATCCCATATTCTTATACCTTTAACTGTCGGGCACATTTGCCTTTGTGTGGTCTTAGCAAACTTAAAGTCAAACTTTCTTCTACTGTCCCCACTTCCTGAACACAATACAAACATGTGTTATTTTTTGCCTTGCACGTGAATAATAATGTCTGTAATTTCACTAAGTCTTCAAATTTCAACAATTTCGATTTTATAAACAAATTATTTGTATGTTCTCTATATTTAACATTATGAACCATTCATACCACTTTCTTCTGTAGCAAGTATAGAGGATGTACATTCAACAAAAATATAAACGCAACACCTTTGTTACTGCTCCCATTCCCCATGGGATGGACGTAGAGACCTAAAATTCATTCCAGATACACAATATAACCATCCCTCCCAAACAGTGGTCACAAATCAGTCCAAATGTGTGGTAGTGGGCACATCTGCTATATTGAGATAATCCATCCCACCTCACAGGTGTGCCACATCAGGATGCTGATCTGACATCATGAGTAGTGCACAGGTGTACCTCAGACTGCCCACAACAAAAGGCCACCCTGGAATGTGCAGTTTTGTCTCACAGCAAAATGCCACAGATGCCACAAGCAATGAGGGAGCGTGCAATTGGCATGCTGACAGCAGGAATGTCAACCAGATCTGTCGCCCGTGCATTGAATGTTCATTTCTCAACCATAAGCCGTCTCCACAGGCGTTTCAGAGAATATGGCAGCACATCCAACCGGCCTCACAACCGCAGACCTCGTGTAACCACACCAGCCCAGGACCTCCACATCCAGCAGGTTCACCTCCAAGATCGTCTGAGACCAGCCACCCAGACAGCTGCTGGAACAATTGGTTTGCACAACCAAACAATTTCTGCACAAACTGTCAGAAACCGCCTCAGGGACGCTCAACTGCATGCCCGCCGTCCTCATCGGGGTCTTGACCTGACTCCAGCTCGTCGCCGTAACAGACTTGTGTGGGCAAATGCTCACATTCGATGGCGTCTGGCACGTTGGAGAGGTGTGCGCTTCACGGATGAATCATGGTTCACATTGTTCAGGGCAGATGGCAGCTGAGAATGTCCCAGTTCTTGCATGGCCAGCATACTCACCGGACATGTCACCCATTGAGCATGTTCGGGATGTGCTTGACCGGCGTATACGACAGCGTGTACCAGTTCCCACGAATATCCAACAACCTCGCACAGCCATTGAAGTGGAGTGGACCAACATTCCACAGGCCACAATTGACAATCTGATAGACTCCATGCGACGATGTGTTGCACTGCATGAGGCAAATGGTGGTCACACCAGATACTGACCGGTTCTGGGTCCCCAGACCCCCAATAGCGCAAAAAACTGCACATTCCAGGGTGGCCTTTTGTTGTGGGCAGTCTGAGGTACACCTGTGCACTACTCATGATGTCAGATCAGCATCCTGATGTGGCACACCTGTGAGGTGGGATGGATTATCTCAATATAGCAGATGTGCCCACTACCACACATTTGGACTGATTTGTGACCACTGTTTGGGAGGGATGGTTATATTGTGTATCTGGAATGAATTTTAGGTCTCTACGTCCATCCCATGGGGAATGGGAGCAGTAACAAAGGTGTTGCGTTTATATTTTTGTTGAGTGTATATAAGTCACGTATGTATTCCCCCACACCTCAGCACAATAACTGAGATAGGGGGAAATTAGTGAGAAATATAAAATATGCATTGCCTTATAATCTAATATATCTCTGACATTACCCAGAATATAAATATTTTTAACCATCCTTATTCTAACATATTCAATATGAGATGAGTTCAGTAACTCTCTCAATCGGAACTCCACCAATGGATAGAATTACTTCATCCTCTCTTACCCGATTTCCAAAAATCATAAATTTCGTTTTTGTCAAGTTCAAAGATAATTTGTTTACATCAAACCATTTTTTTAGTTTTTCCATTTCAGAAACCATTAATTGATGATGATGGTTTGAGAGTTGTTTGTGCAGACTTTGTGGAAGGCGGTGTGCAGGAATGCGGGAGTGAACCAGAGCAAGGTCAAGAAACAATAGCTCTCACAGATAGATGCTGCCACAGGCTATGAAACTAGATTACAGGTTAGGAAGAGGCAGGCCAGTGTGTGTGTGTGTGTGTGTGTGTGTGTGTGTGTGTGTGTGTGTGTGAGTGAGTGAGTGAGTGAGTGAGTGAGTGAGTGAGTGAGTGAGTGAGTGAGTGAGTGAGTGAGTGAGTGAGTGAGTGAGAGAGAGAGAGGAGTTAGTGATCCCTAGGTGAAGAAGGGTGCCAATAAGAGGAGCTAAAGTCCAAATTGCGGCCCTTCTCAATGGTTTTTGACCGATCAGATAGAAACATATTCTCCTTTATAAATATGTGTACTATTAGTTGGGGTCATCTCTCTTCCAGAAGCTGGCCACAGCAAACTGTTGCAGACTGTGGTTTTCTAACGGGAAAGAGATCCATATGCAGGGACTGAAACCCTCTTTTACCTTAGATAAAAAGAACACGCAACACTTCTTTACAGCATTGCTTCTCATCATCAAGGTTTTTGGTTATTTGCCTATGCACAGCTCTCTAAAGCTCCTGCCACAACATTTCAACCAGGCTGAGGTCTGGGCCTTGGGCTATTGCAATATGTTGATTCCTTTGTTTTTGAGTCATTCTGCTGTAGATTATGTTAGCCCTGCAACAGACTGGCGATCCATCCAGGGTGTACCCCACCCGCCCTATGATAGCTGGGATATGCTCCAGCCACCTGTGACCCTGATAAGGATAAGCAGAAGTGACTGGATGAATTTAACATGCTAACTGAGGCCTGTAGAGTCTGAGATGTAAATCTTCACACCTGAAAACTCCACACTAGCAAACTGCCAAAACGTCATCTTGTATAAATTTGGCCACACTTGCTTATGATGAAATGAAAATAAAAATTTTATCTGATGATAATTCATAAGGCTTTAAGGAAACTAGTAGTACACAGTAGTGATGGCCCGCTTGAAGCTGACGCTCCGGAGCGTGTGTCGAAAAAAACAACACACTGGTTCAGAAGCACTGTGTCGAGGCTTGCTTCGTTTGGCAAAAGTCACGTGACCAGTGACGTCCGAAGCTTCATTACGCACGTAACTGCTTCGGTACCTGATTCAAACGGATATAAGGAAGTGAATCATCCACGGGATTCGTGGAGTGTGTTGATGGTGACAGAGAGCGAAGAGGTGATCATTCCACTGACAGATATGGAGCCAGCGAGGAAGAGAGGACATTCTGGCGTGTGGAAATATTTTGAGTTGATTTTGCTCAATTCATTTTATCTGCCGAAGTGAAAAACTTGAAATGTCCAAAATCATGTTTTCATAATGGAAATATCATTACAGCATATGACTTTAGGAACACTTCCATGTGAATTAAAGCTAATGAAGACTACAACAATGTATTTGACACTATACGTACATTACATTGCTACAGTTTAGAAAATCATTTTGTTTATTGTTTTTAGGTGATAGTCTGCAGGACCCAGGAATACCTGCATATCTACCAGCTTGCAGTGTAGTTCCTGCACTCCACAGCCTCTTCTGTTCCATGCAAGTGGATTTTCTCCAGGGCAGGAGAAACTATTTCTAAGAAAAGAAACAGACTCAGCCAGCGCACAGTAACACTAATCCTCTTTTTAAATGTAAATAACAAAAGGGCTACCTTACATTGATCATGTTTTTACTTTGCAAGTTCTTGATTAGGGGTGGGTTTTGATTATCGCCTTTCTGATTACAATCCATGCTAAATTGAATAAAGTGATATTGATTCATTAAAATCCCGTGTCGATTTGTAAATTAACGTTATTATGCCTGAAACGCCAGCATCTCAGGTTAAACCTCACAACATGTCGTCAAACACCATGCAGCTAAAACAGTAACTGGGAGCAGGTTTACGGATTCTGCATACAAACGTGAACACAGAGCGCGGACCCGACGCGTCAGAGTCAGATTTTGGTGCGTCGTCGGGTCCGCGCTGTGTTTGCCTCTTTTTTCCCGCTGGCTTCTGCAGCTGCAGGTTTCATAACTCTCTGTTTACATCTCTAATTAAGTCTCACATGTGTCAGCTTTCTTTTAATAGATACGAAATTATGGATATATACTGATACATGACCAGAATTGTAATATTTCTGACTGAGGCAAAACTTTCCAGATTCCAATCAAATTGAATCGGATCCTGTATCGAATCAAAAATGATTCTACAAATCAGTGACGATGCAGCCGTACTCAGCTTCCTAAGCATTTTCCCTTTCCAGTTCACAATCAGTCCCACCCCTAGGTCAAAAATATGTATAGGACAATTGGCCTCATCTAATATTTTGTATGAACCTGTCCAGCTGTCCAGTGATTAAACGACAAGTAGATGGAGGCAGGACTCCACAGCAGGGGCATACTCCATAATGTGCTGTGCATTCTCATATGTATATTATATATATTGCTCACTTATTGTATTTACCAACATCAAGGAGTTATGAGCAAAGAAAGGCCACACCATAGTGCATGTTTAAATAGGGAAAGTTTATTGATCAAAATGTATTACGCAGATACGCATTACATTTTTTTCAGCCCCCCAATCGAGAAAACAAAATCAATTACATGTTCAAAGCAACGGAACGGTGGCCCAATATCAGAGAGAACTCCACTCTTGAGTGAGCAGTGATAATTGAGCAGTCCGTTTTATTTTGCAGATTCAAGCTGCTCTTCAAAATTTTCACCACCAGATGTCACCGGAGAGGACTGTGTTGAAAAGCTTCGAGTAATGAACCGTTTTTCAATACAAGCTTCAGTGCTTCGGAAAGCTTCATTTGGCCATCACTACTTATGATGAAATGAAAATAAAAATTTTATCTGATGATAATTCATAAGGCTTTAAGGAAACTAGTAGTACACAGTATTTTATTTTAACCATCCTCATCAGGAATAACACAGTAGTGTATTTTAGTGTTGTGATGCATATTTAAACAGGTGAGATATATTGTGTTTCTATTTTGTGTGAAGATGAACAACTACTGCAAAAGAGGGCTGAAAACAACTTAAGACACTCACCTGTACTTTGATGACGGCTCGAGAACTACGATAAAGAGGGAAATTCTGGTCACATGACAGAAGTCGTCCAATCAATACCTTTGAGCAATCTGCACGGAATGAGCTACAGGTGGGCACTTGTTGTTATTCTACAACCCCAGTTTCTCGTAAAACTTTTCTAATAATTAACCTGATTTTTTTTTTCTGTAAATATGTCTCGGAACCAGATCTACTATTCCAACAGGTACAGTGACGACCATTACGAGTACAGGTGAGCATTATTGGTTCGCATGTTTAACTTTAGTAACGTCAACTAAAGATTAGCAACAAAGAGAAGACGTCTTCAGTGGATATTTTCTACCAAAAATTAAACGTAGACAACCGACACGAGGTGGTTTCAAAGTTTAAGCTTTGTCATGCTAGTTTTGCATGATAGTGCGATTTAAAATATATATATATATATATATATATATATATATATATAATTTTTTTTTTTTTTTTTTGGTGGAGGTGTAATAGTAGAATAATAATCCCATTGAATGTTGCCGTTCAATGGGAACACCACCATTACGGTGACAAACTTTTAGTGGCTGTAAAGTGAAAGTCTGACCGCCAGGTGTCGCCAGAACAGCTCCAGTGCTCCTTGAAAGGAAGCGACCACCCTGAGTTAGTTCACATTTTCAGTATTGCTTCAGTTAATTTCCAGTATGAATTTTCTCGTTTCTTCTTTTTTTTGGGGGGGGGGGGGGGGTTAAAGTTTTTAGCTTTTAATCAATTTCATTGCTAGTTTTAGGCTTTTAAATTATTTTTTTATGAAATGTATTTGTCAAGGGGGAAGATTTTGGAAGTTCATAATGGGTATAACAATACAAATACAAGAAGTCAGTCGGATTATAGTCACTGAAACATCTGAGGTTTAAATGAGCAGAGCTTTGTCATCTTGGTATGTTGGCAAATGTGACCATTTTTTATATTAAGATTTTTGAAAGCAAGTTAATATCTTTGCCACCCCCATCACAGTAGATACGTTTAAGACCCCTCAGGCCAACTTTGTATTGATTTGCACTGCTTGACCTGTCCCTGCAAAGGAATACATGGACTCAAGGCACGCCTGCAAGATCCTCTGCACAGCATAGCAAGCCACTCAATGGCTTAAATATAGCGGTTTCCTTTAATTTGGCACCTGTGTATCGATCTGTATGTGTTTTTTTTCTGTAGACAATTCACATATGACTTTCGGCTGCATTTTACTTTTTAAGTCGTGATGAAACATTTGTTCCTGGAGACTCCTGTATAGCAGGAACTCCCTAAGAGACTTTGAGTATGTTGTCTACATATCTGTCTCTGGACAGTTTTTATCAACATAACATCACAACTGCAAGATCCAGTTGACACTTTGCATGGTTGTAGTTTAAATCATATCTCAGATAACTGGTGTCGTCCAACAGGATAGTTGCATCAAACCTTACAAGATATTTACACTCCACTATTAACAATCGTTTGTTCTCATCACTAGACATGTTGTTCTGCCTCGGGAGATGACTAAATATATCCCAAAATCCCACCTGATGTCTGAAGACGAGTGGAGACAGCTGGGAGTGCAGCAGTCCCAGGGATGGATCCACTATATGATACATGAACCAGGTAATCTGCATGTAATATGTTATTGGCTTGCTTTTGAGCTGCTGAAATGTTGGCAACCTGGACTTGGCTGCAAATCCATTATGTTCTTAAAAGCTCTTGTAAGTTGGAGTTGATTTTTGATGCTATTCGTGCACTGTTATGTCTGGATGACTAGTAAAGCAAAAGTAATGGTTTTCTCCCAGTTCATTTAAATGCAGGCCCAGATGCCGAGATGCATCACCAGAATGGCTGCAGAGTCGTAGGACTTTGGCTGTAACTACAGTGTAGCACATCATTCTGGTAATAGGCCTTTAAAACACACAATGATCAGGCCTCAGGTCACTAACCTGTTTGTATATTTGTCTGCTATTGTTCTCCTAGAGCCACACATCCTTCTGTTCAGAAGACCTCTACCTCCGAAGCAATGACACAAGACCCCACCCTCGCACTACTGGAAGAGTCCTCCTGTGATCTTTTATTTAAGATTATTAAGTGTATACTGTCTGGCTGCTCACTGCAGCATGTGAATTTCTCAGCTTTTTGATGTAATCCCTCTGATTTGTTTGCCTTTTTTTGTTTTTTTGCGGAGAAAGGAGGAAGAAATCTTCTTTGACTTCAAACCGAATTTATAAATTAATTAGAGATGGTCAAATCTGGTGTCAGTCTCTCTGTGTGTTCAGTTACATTTAATTGTCATGCTCTGACCTTTACAGTAATAAACAACCTGCTAACCACCTCCTGTTTTTGGGTTATGTTCCTGTAAGTGGTCACAAGAGGGTGGTGTAGCTCCACTAAACACCACCATGAAACCAGTGTTGTGCTGAAATACAGAAATGTGCCTTAGGAAGCCACATGTGGCTTCCTCTCATACATTAAAAGAAACTTAATGGAGAACCAAATTAAAAACAATTTAAGATAAACTGCTGTAAGTCTACAAATCTGAGGCACAAGTGTCAAAATCAGCTTACTGGTAAAACTTTTTTTTTTTTTTTAATTAGATTTCAGTAAAGGCATTAACTATACATGATTTTCAAAGAAAATTCTTGATTATATTTACCATCTGTTCACATGTAATTTAAACACTAGAATGTGTTAAACTTGAAGGCATCATGACGTAAGCGACAGCATTTAAACAGTTTATTTCTGCTACAGCGTCAAATATGTAGTCACAGTTTTAATGTGAAGAAAATAACAGATGAAAAGCAGTGAGTGTGACAAAAGTTTCCATACTTGGGCTGAACTGCATTTCTTTTAAGATAAATTTTGCATTTTGATGGCATGTTGTTAAAAGAGCTACAGGCCCGATTCCTGCCATCAAATCCTACGAATTGGGTTTTGGGCTCGATGATTAAAGACATTTTCACTCAAGATTATACAAATTCCAAGTAGCTATGATGGACTTGACAGAAGCTTCTGAAGCCAGCGAAGGTGCAAACATCTTAAAATGAATCTCACAATAAACATTTGACATGTTCCATCGCTTTAAAAATGCGAAACATTCCTTACAAGCACTGCTCTCAGGACGTTTGACAGAAATGTATTTTTGGTACAAAGGCAGCCCACGTGTTCTCAGATTGATGAGCTTCATCTCCTTGCAGAGTTTGGTCGGAGACTCCCACATTATCACTGCATATAGGTGACCCCAACCCCCCCAACTGCCCTCACCCCTGCAGGAGGCAGATTGTAAATGTGTTGCTTCATGGTCCCCCAAACTCCTATCTAAGAAGTGGCATTGTTGTTTTTTTGACAGTTTCAGTGTCAAAGGTGTGGTCCACCTGGATGGAGGACCATGTTCGCAACCAGATTCAGCCAAGTCAACTCTTCACAGAGCTCTGTGGTCATCACAGCTTTCCTAAAGCGGGAAAAAACACAGCTGTACTACGCAAGCAGTGCGATTTAATTACACAAGAGAAATGCTGGGAGTAGTACTGATGCATTTCAACAACTGCACATGCAGATGGGGAAATAATTGTTTGATCCCCTGCTCACGTCCAACGAAGGTAACAGTCTAAGTTTTATAGTAGTATAATTTTAATGGAGGCAGACTATTAACCAAAAACCCAGAAAAGACACATATATAATGTAAAAGAAGTATTTGATCCCCAAGCAAATCATGACTTATTACTTGCCTCCATTAAAATTAAACTGCCATAAAAATATGACACTTTCATTTATTTGTAAATGAGCAAACTTACAAATTAAGCAAGAGATCAAATAATTATTTCCCCCATTTTAAAGCCACGAGAAAAGTACTGAGTCATTGACTTTAAAATTCTGTAATAACCAATGCACTGCTTTTAATCAGCTTAAGTATCTGGCGATACTTAAGTTAACCCATTCGTGACCTACAGGTATTGTTTTCTCTCTAGGAAGACAGACTGATATTAGTTAGATATTAGTCAAAAATGTCCAGTAAATTCAGCAACATCAAGAAATTTAGGAAATTTAGTTAAATGTCACAAGACTCACACGTGCCTGTATTGAAGGAGGAATCTCATTAGCAGCTTCTCTAAAAGGAACATAAGCTTTTAGTTACTCATGCAATTTACAAAATATGGTTAAAAGAACATGCGATTCGTACAACACCGTTAGATACATGACGTTAAAGGCATTTAAAGCTGTAGTCAGGTTAATGATTGGTGTATTTAAACAAGTGCACTTCAAAGCTTCAAAGCCCTTAAATCAGACCCTCATTTCGTTTGAACTAGCTCTTTCTTCGCATCCCTCGTTTCGTGTTATTGCTGCTATAAAAACCTGGACTTTGCACTTCTCCAGTACTCTTGACGAAAACAGCCTGGCAGCCTAAAGCTGAACATGCAGAGCAGGTTAAAACCGACGCACGTGACACAAACACAATCCAGGCGACTGACCGGAGAAGACAGCACACTCAGACCTACCCAGGCCTTTTCCCATTTCTTTAGCAGTTGCTCGTGCTCTGCGAGCGCACCTCTCCACTGGCTCAAATCTCGGGTTGGAATGTTCTCTTCATCTGTCGAGCAACAACACGCTTTATGGAAATAAACCAGTGCAATTATCCATCTCTGCCAATGGAAACAGCCAGTCCAGAACACTCCCAATTCCATTCTGCATGCAGGACTATAGTCAATATTTTCCACCTGATACCTCCAATAGAGAGCCGGAGGTCAACTTCAGACACGTCATTTCCTGTGCTGGCCTCAGCAACACAGTTATACCGTGCGTCCTTGATCAGCGGCCCCTCTTGGAGCCAGCTGCTCACTAAAACCTCCCTCTGACCAAGCGGCCGACGGTACTCCTTTATGGGGGTGTCCAGACTGTGCCCGTTTACTAGCCAGTGAATGTGGACATCACTGGGACCTGTGGGACAGAATTGATGTTGACCTCTGATGTTTAAGGCACCACTGAGACATGCATGAAATACTTGCCTTTGGTTGGTCCACCTGTGGTCATCAATCAGTGAGCATGCATGCTGCCTGATCTCAGGTCTGATAGGCAAACATTTTCTAATTAGTATGTATCTGTCCTCTCTATGGAGCCCTTATCTTTTGAAAATACAACGGATGATGATAGTTTAAAAAAAAAGAAAGAAAGAAAAACAAACAAGGGTTGCAAACGTTTTACATTTTTATTTTGCCTCCCTACCAAGAACCACAGCCCCATTACGTCACCTAGTTTTATGTACATTGTCAAATTGTATTTTTTCCCCATATATACAAATATATTTACATTTGTTTACAGGCACAAAAATGATCTGGATAAAGAAAAGTGAACCCACTAAACTTTGTTTTGAGGAAAGATTCTTAATATCCTGGATAAGGAGGATCTGTCCGTCCGTCAGAGTGTGGTCACTGGACCCGATCACTGAGTTTTCCAGCTTAATGAATCCCAGCTTAATCTTTTTAAACATTCACGTTTGCTTTGTTTTTTTAATGAAATACTCTTAAAAATGGAGGTCAATCGTTCCCACAAACAGAAAAAAAAAGCAGGGAGGATCACTTGTTACACACAAACAGGAACTCTGACATGCTCGCACTCACTCCCAGTTAGCTGATGTTTGCCAACATGCGAGATGCAGGAGAGGAGAGTGAATGTGCGAGAGTGATGGGTTAAAAAGCGAAAGGAAGAAATTTCTGAAGGATTTAGATTCTGGGGTGTGAGCTCAGCCTACGTCACATGCACCACTCACCCAGGGCGAGGCAGAAGAGAAGGAAGGCCTCCTGCGCGTGAACCCCCCAGGCCTGGTCCTTCAGCAGGGGAGGCAATAGTCTCACTTCGGCCTCCCGAGCCTCCGCGTTATGGGGCTTCGTGGAGGAGGGAGAAGAGGAATGGGGAAAGGAGGAAGGGAGTGCAGAGGGAGTGCTACCTCCAGAAGAGGACAGGGAAGATGAAGTGGCGACAGGAGAGGAGGCTGTGAGAGGGAGTGACGGAAGAAAAAGTACTGAGGAAAAAACAAGAAATTCAAACAGGGGCTGGCATGCAAACAGACAAAGGGATGACGAATGAATGGCCTAAAAAGTTCAAATCAGCTGCAATAAATTTAAAAAAAAAAAAAAAAAAAAAAAAGTAAAAACAACAAGGATGAAGATCACAACTAGTTAGACAAAATGTTACCACAGATGTGACTCATTATAAATAATAATTCTCTGAAAATTGTCTAAAACTGAAGGCTTTATAAAATTACAATTAAAAAAATAACTTCTGATGTTGCCCCCCTTTTTTGTTAATCATGTCACACTGTACATTTTTACATTATTAACAGACCACATATGGAAAGATCTCCGACAAGGGTTAATACACAGGACGACCAGAGTTGTATCTGTGTGGGGAATGTCGATTTCACAGGAAGGAAAATAATAATAATACTAATAAAACACGAGAGTCTGCACGCAGGAAACACAGTGGTACAAACAGTTTGATTCCTTCTCTTACTGCCAGTTCACTGGGAGAGATTAACGCCCACATGCTCCGGGTGGTGACGCTGTGCTAACCTAGGCTACAATATACTGAGCAACTCTTCCCTGAGAAATCAATGTAATACTGAAGCATTCACTGTGTAATGAAGTATTCACTGCTTTAAAAAAAAAAAAAAAAAAAAAAAAAAAAAAAAGTAAAGAGATGCAAATGCTTCAAATGCCCCCCCCCCCCCCCCCTCAGGCTGTATAGAAATGTGACTGCACTTTGGAAAGCATCACAGTAACTTACCAATTTGGTAAACAATGTTTCCAATTTGGAATGTTTAAAAAGAAAATTGACAAAAATTCAAAAAAAGTAATAGCTTTTCTTGCTGGGCTAAGCTGAAGGAGCTGCAGCTTCCTTGAATACAGTTGTTTTTTTGCTTCTTTTTTTTGCTTCACCATCACCATTAGCCCTAAAATCAAACAGCGGGAGTTAAAACTCTACAACCGAGCGGGAATGCCCGATCTGGGCCTCGGGATTCTCATGCCTTACAAAAATGTTGTGCCCTGGACAGAAGCTGCAAATGCAGAAAAAGCGCGGCCCCCTGCGCTCTCTGTGCCGAGAGGAGGGATCAAGTCTCTTGTGGCTAGCGTTAAGCTTCTGCATCTGCATCTGCATACTGAATGTCCTGAGATCCACAGTCCACATCAAAAGGTTTCTCCTTGGAGGGGCTTTCCTCTCCGAAACTGAGAGAGGGGACGCGACCGTTCCCGCACTCCGGCTCAGTTTCGTACCCCGTGTCACGGAGTGCCCGGAGGTTTTGAGTGGTTTGGCTGCCGTTCTGGGTCGGCTGCTCGGCCATGTTAATTTTCTCGATCGCAGAGGTTTCTATTAAACCTGCCTCACAGGCCCTGTACTCGGTCTGATGGGCGCTCTTGTGGCTGCCAAGTAGAGTGGCCCGCAGCCTCAAGCAGGGAGCTGGAAGGTACTGCATGTAGCAGTTGTACACCAGCGCAGCCATGAAGAGGAGGAAAAACAGGAGGAAGAGGAAGAGGAGGGCAGCGGTGTTGTTGTGCTGCAAATACTCTGCCGAGGGGTCCCGACTGTCAGGATGGGGGCCTTTGGAATTAGTGGGAAGAAGATTTACCTTTGGCTGGAGCTTGACTGTGCTGCTGGGGGGCGGGGTTAGTGACGCGTCGCTTTGGGGAGGGGAGGGTGGTAGGACTGTTGCTGCTGTGAAGCTGGGAGGGGCAAGGGCTGAAGTTAGTGCGGCTTTCTCCGTCTCTACTTTACCTTCAGCTGCACCCGTGGTAGCTGCATCGTGGCCACCAAGGGTGGTGGTGACTACATGCCCCGCCTGGTGCGGCGGTCTGGGCAGAAGATCCAGAGTCAGGGTGTATCCGGCCAGCAGGCGGCTGAAGTTCCTGCCAGCAGCGGGAGACCACTCCACAGACCAGCACTCATAGTACCCTTGGTCCTCTGGAGCCACGCTGTAAATGAGGAGCCCGTTTTCGGCTATGAGGTGGAAGCGAGAGGCCTCGGTGAGAACCGAGTCGTTAGATTTCCACATCACCTGGGCCAGGTTGGAATGTACCAGGCACGGCAGCTCGGCAGAGCTCCCCAGTTTCACCGCCACATGCCTGTAGTCCTTCCGAAACAGAACTGGCACTAAAAATAAGCAAACAAAAGAGACAATTGTGAGTTTTAGATACTGTCTGGTCTAATGGGGACAATTCCCAACACGAGGTACAAGTACCCACACACTGCAGTAGGCAAGAAGTGTAAATAAACTGGGTGGACCTGAACAGGTTTCAGCAGAAAAGTTAACAGTTAACTAAGAGTAATGGATAAGCTGTAAAAAAAACAGCAGCCAAAGGGAATTTGCAAATGATGAAAACCGATAAGTAACGACCAACAACAAAATGAATGTTTGACATGGCATGCAAAAGTTATGGCTGACTTACGGTCACAATCTCTTCATCTATGCATAACTTCATCTGAGTCACAGTTTAAATCACACAGCATTGTCCACTTTATAAAACTGAAGCCTGTATATGGGTGTGTGAGCATGTTGAGGCCTACCTGAAGGACACATGTTTGCATCACCTTTCATGCTCTGGATCAGCCCCCTGCAAGACATGCATTGTTTTTATGAGTCAAAAAATACACATGCACAGTGCAATAACTGCACAAAGACTGTAAAGCAGGTCAAGCTGGAGGACGAATCAGTGCACGTGTGTTTTTAGCTTTGTTTTAGTGGCATTAAGAGTGACAGATTACCTGAGTGTTTGGCTGGCAGTGTCAAAGATGTTGACACATGTGGCAGTCTTCGGGTGCCAGGCGCAGTAGGGGTCTCGTGCCAGGATGCAGTCCACACACGATGAATACCTGCCACAGAAAGCTGTAGGAGACTGGACTACACCCAGGTCTGACCCAGCATACAGGCACTGTGTCTGTGGAAACGCACATGAACCACAAAGTTAATCGCATATTTATCCAAGTGACTTATAAAAATGAGCCAACGTGATCCATATTTCACATTTTCTTGGTTTCGTTCTTTACTCATCTCCTAAAACTCATTGACAATAAAATAAATTGACCTCTGAGGACAGCAGCAGGTTTTTGATGGGTTCAGCGTTCTTCAGGAGCTGGATCTCCTCCACAATATGAACCTCATCTTCAACCAGCACCGACTTGTGCAGGACACCCTTATCTAGAAATGAGAATAATAAAAATGTCAGTTATTCTGCAAAGGTAATCGCAGGAAAATTGGACTCTTTAATACATTTATCTGCAAGTTTGTGGCGAGTCGTGGCTTTCTCACTGCACAGACATTCAAAGTTGACTGACTCAGATTTGCATATTTGCCTGATAAACTTCACAAGGAAGTGCTTGTAACGGCTTCATTTTCATTTCATCTTAACTGATCACCTGTTCCAGTGAAGATGACGTCATAAGTAATTTTGTCAAGTGCTTGGACCCTCTCCACGACAATCTGGGTGTAATTGACGTCTTTGGTGATGAGGCGGGGCCTGTTGTGGATGGGCAGGATGGGATCCTCCAGCAGGGGGTGGTCCTTAACAAACTGAAGGGTTTTGTCGGGCAAGTGGAGCGAGTTGTTCATGTTCTGCAGTCGCATCTGGTTGTTAATACACTGGTGTGGAAGACAAATAGCGATGATGTTAGTAATCAACTTCATATGACCAACGCATCCTCTTTTAATTAACATGATTACTATATTGAGTAGATCACATCTTGATTACTCATGGCATCTACTTACAGCTCCAGGACGTGGAGTAGGAGTAATGCCGTTGTACCGTACCCACTTTGTGTGGGACTGCTCCACCGTGGCCTTCTGCATGTACTTGCCCTTGGAGAAGACGTCTTCCACATCCTTGATCTCGTAGGCACACACGGCTGACAAACCCACGTTACCCCTAGGTGCATATGTCAGGAAGAGACAAGGAGAAGAGTGAAAATGAGGCAAGGGAGTGAGTTTCGAGTTCTGCATTAGGCTGGATGTGAATGCTGCTCTTTGCTTGCTTGTTTAACGCTCCCGACCCAAACCAATTCCAAACCTTGAAATCACTGACCACTGAGAGGTGAAGACTCCGTAGATGACCGTGTTTTTGCGGTCTGTCCCCTTCAGGATGAAAACGTCATGAACCACGTTGAAAACGAAGTTGAGCTCAGGCATGGAGCACACCAGCTTGGCTTTCAGAAAGGACGTCCACTTTTTCTGCAGAGTGCGCTGCCCTCCAAGGTCGCCCTGTCGTGACAATATTGGAGATATTTAGCAGTGAGGGATGAGAGGGCAGCTGGAGCAGAGAAAGAATTTCCACTTTTCCTAACATGCTAGAAACGCTGACCTTATCCAGCTTAACAAGGAGCTCTGAGCATTGCGCCAAGTGGATTATGCACTTTCTTGCCCTACATTTTGCCTCTCAGGCAACATACAGGGATCCCTGACTGGGGGTGGAGGATTACGTGCAAATACATATATGTCTAAAAACTGTACATCCATTATTGCTTTTTTATTTGGTAACAGGAAACAAGACTAAAAAGAAAAGATGTAGTTACAGTTGCATTTACCCACTACAGGAAAGAGGTTGAGCTCCTGACCACGTGGTGCAGAGACAACAACCTCCTGCTAAATGTCAGTAAGACCAAGGAGATTATTGTCAACTTCCAGAGAGGCCACACCTGTCACCCCCCATTGACCATCGACGGCGCTGCGGTGGAGAGGGTGAGCAGCACCAAGTTCCTGGGGGTGCACATCAGTGAGGACCTCTCTTGGACCACCAGCACAGCATCACTGGCCAAGAAAGCACAACAGCGCCTCTACTTCCTGCGCAAACTCAAGCGGGCAAGTGCTCCACCACCCATCCTGACTACATTCTACAGAGGCACTATTGAAAGTATCCTCTCCAGCTGCATCACTGTGTGGGGCGGTAGCTGCACTGACTATAACAGAAAAGCTCTACAACGCATTGTGAGAACAGCTGAGAGGATAGTTGGTGTACCACTCCCCTCCCTGCAAGACATTTACACCACTCGCCTCACCCGCAAAGCCATCACAATTGTCAACGATGCAACCCACCCCGCGCACTGTCTGTTCAGCCTCCTGCCCTCTGGAAAGAGATACAGAAGTCTCCACTCCCGCACTACCAGGCTCACCAACAGCTTCATCCACCAGGCTGTGAGACTGCTGAACTCTCTTCCCTCCCGACTCCCAGCCAGCAGAATCACCAGATTGGCAGAAGTATAGGAAGACAGATTGGACTCTACTCCCCCTCACCCACACACACTCTCCAACAAAGAAACACTCTCTGAACCAAGAACTGAAAACATTCCTGACTTGCATTGCAATTGCACACACCTGCAACTATATATATATTTTTAGTATTTCTTTTAGCACTATTTATATTATTATATTACTATTTATTACTTTATTGTTAGGGCTGTTTTTGTTGTGCATCTGCACCTTATTGTTGTCAATGTCTACGCATGGGACAGTGTGAAACGTAATTTCAATTCCTTTGTATGGCAAGTACATTTGAAGAAATTGACAAATAAAAGTATTCTATTCTATTCTATTCTATTTACATTTTCAAAGCAGTAAAACTTGAAATGAATAGTACAAAAAGAACTATCCTGTTTGTTATACTACTAACTTTGAAACATTACAATACGCTGTTATGATGTATGTTGCAAGTTAAGTGCTTGCACTGGAACAGTGTTTTATATTGTCCACGTGCCATGGGTCTCTGCATGTGCATGCTCCAATTATGAGCTAAGGTTAAATTTTTTTAAAAAAAAGAGGCAAAGGGAACTGGAAGGAGGAAGAAAAAAAGGAGAAAAAAAGACTTGCACAAACATACATACGCAAACATGCAGGACACAGGAAATAGTGGCTAAAGATGGATGGATTGATAGCGCTGGTATGTGCAGATGGCGCACAACGTGTACTGACCTTACAGACACGCGCCACCCTGGGGATGAACAGCTTGCCAAAGAATTCGTATTCCACCGACACCTCGGTGAAGAAAAAGTAGATTTTGTCGTCCTCGCCATCTGCTCCATTTTCCCCTTCTCTGATCACGTCGGCGAAAACGAAACTGGGTTCTGGGAGGAAAGCAGAGAAAGGTAAAAAAAAATCCTGGAGGCCACCAGTGCTACCCCTCAACCTCCTAGTAAATTTTGTAAATTTTGAAAATACTAGGTCATTTTCAGCAAACCTGACCTCTGACGTTGAGGTCCACGTCACTGAGATTTTAATTCATCCAAGATTTAGATACTAGATGCATCAATGCTATCAATTTCAAAATCCTATATCACTTTGTTCTCGAGTTCTGGATGGCATTTCCTCTGCCTCCAGAGGCAATTTTTAACCAGCAGCATATGTCCTTCAATGCACATCCATAAACAAATATCTGGGACTGCTTCCATTCGTGCAATATCTCTAAAATTAGAAATATCCTGTCTCAGAGTGACGCTGAAAACCTAGTTCAGGCATTAATTACTTTAAGGCCTCCTTTTAAAAGGGAGTTTTTCCTTCCCACTGTCACCAAAGTGCTTGCTCATAGGGGATCATATGATTGTTGAGGGTTTTTCTCTGTATGGATTATTGTAGTGCCTACCTGACAATATAAAGCACCTTGAGGCAACTGATTTTGTGATTTGGTGCAGTATAAATAAAACTGAATTGAACTGAGTTATCACATTCACAAACCTGGGTGTCCTGCCTGGCGGAGTGACGACAATACCCCATCAGCCTTTTACGGCCAAGGGGTAAAAACTTTAGACTGCTCCCTTATTTCCCAGGGGGTTGGCACAGTGGATGGATGTCCGATTCTGCGCAGGGTTTATGCCGCATAACCTCCCTGATGCAACCCTCCCACTTACTTGTGACCCCCTGAGACTGTGTCTCCTCCCAGAATCAAACTGGGATTTTTCACAAGTAGGGTGATATGGTACTGTAAAAAGTCTCACTGTATTCCTAAAGGTGGGATTAAGAGTCCTAAACTTTGATTAAATAAGTATGTGACACATTTAAATCTGGCACACAGGATGGAGATAATTTGGGGATCTCCCTCTGGTGACGTGTAATGCTGTGTTCATATCAGCAACAATATCATAAAAGAGCCAAGGCCAGCTGTGTCACTCTTCATCATCATCTTTGAGCGTGTGTGTGTGTGTGTGTGTGTGTGTGTGTGTGTGTGTGTGTTTGCGTGTTAACATGGGAGCATGACAGGTTGATACTTCACTGGTTTGAGGCCTACTCAGCTTTGATCTGTCACACAGTCACAAATTGGTAGCCGTGTAGTTAAAAGCACTGCTGTGTTTTCTACACGGCCTCTAATTACCAAGAGGAAGGAGTTGTTTTTTTTTTCTTGGTGTTGTAGTCGATGTATTTTGCCAACCAACAAAATACATATGTGAAAGTGATGCTGCAACAACAGGTCAATAAACTGCAGCAAAGAAGGGATTAGATCAATCCAGATCCATTAACATGAGTCAGTGGCACTCGGGGGACATTTCTACAAGATGTTTTCTCAACCTTCAAAACACATTTTTAAAAGCTATTCTCCCAACAGCCTGACAATCGTTTAGTTCATTCAACTCACCATTAAGCCATGATGTGGAGTACTCTGTCCTCAGCAGAGACTGGGTTGGGGAGTATCTGGATATAATCGGTTCACTGCCTAAGAAATTATAAGCTGTCCCCGAGTACAGCACTCCATCTGATAGGAAAACAGAGAATAAAACATCAGAAAATTATTTTCCTTCTCTAAAAAAAACAAAACAAAACAAAGGGGATTGTTATGAATTTCACTGCAGCCATAACCAAAATAAGCACTTTATGAAATGAGATGAGAGAAGAGCTGGCCTCAACTCACCAGCCATGACAGTAGTAAAGCTTTGCGAGGGGTCAAAGGAGCACTTCCCTCTGCCGTCCTCGGGTTTACCGTGAAGTGAGAAGTTGCCAAAGTACTGAAAGAGAAGATTACTTATGAGATGAGGCGGCGGTGTTAATAAGTGAGTTTAAACAGTGAAGTACGGCGTCTGGGTAAAGAGCGGTTGAAAATTAACCTACCAAGTAATCACACTGAGGCTGAAAGGCGTGTGTGCCGCAGACATACAGCCGCGTGTCATCTACTGCTTGGAGCACTCGAATGTAGTTTAGACACTCCCTCTGAAAGAAGAGGGAACAAAACAAAAGGAGAATTATGACCTTGTGGTTACAGTTCGCCCGTCTAGAGTTAATGTTAGACATTTTCAAAATTAAATTACATAACTTCAGTTATTTAATTTTGTCTTTCAGAAATTTGTCTTTTTCTTTGTCATCAGAGTATACATTTTTGAACCGTCACCAAACCAGTGTTTTGGGAGGTCACACTGATCTTCGGTTGCCAAATTCTAATCAGACGGACAGAGCAGCATCCATGCATGCATCCCAGCATGTAAGAGCTGTTAAACTAACCTCTTTTGATTTTCCTTTCAGCGTGCACATATTCATAGATTTTTCTGTAACTGGCCACGGAACCTTAAACAAACAGGAATAAAGTAAAAAAATATTATAATCCAGATTATTTAAAACATCCCTCCACATGCATTACCATGAATCGTTTAAGATTTAACTACCTTCTTGTTTCTGACGCTCACATTCTTCTTGCTGAGCTCAAAGATGGCCTCCCTTGCTCCCACATACAGCGCATCCCTTTCTTCACTCAGCAGTAATGTGGAGTAGTTGAAGATGCCCGGCTCTGAAAACTCCATCAGATCTAAATCTAGCAGAAAAAAAAAAATCATCATAAACCATTTTTTTACTCAATAACATCTGTATTTAACTGTAGTCAGAATTTAATTTACAGCTGATATGGCTGATATGTTGAAATGAGCATCTGTACAGTAGAACTAGCTGCTTTGAGATATGGACCCACGCGCAGGCAAATAAATATTAACCAAGCCACAACAGTTTCAGCTTTCACATTCAGTCACAAGGGACAAAGTGCTAATACCCACTGTACACTGCTCTGTTTAAATTAGTGACTAGTAGGTGAACACGGTCGAACATTAAGTAGCTGAAGAGCGAGACGTTTCTTTGAAGGTGGAGCTAAACGGAGATCAAATGGACTTTTACTCATCGTGGACCCAGACACACGACTTTAGGTACATTGTTGCTGGACATTATCATTCTCTAAAACTGTCAGCGTTGTGTTTATGGTGTTTCTGTGGCCAAAAACACTTAAAAACAGCTTAAAGTTTCACTGCAATAAGCTCCTTATTTTGATTCTTGGGCTCTACTACAGTAGCTTTGCATGACTCACAGTGCAAACTAATCTTCGTTCAGTTTAAACTGTATTAGTGGAGCCTTTCAGTTCATCAACTATCTGAAACAAGTCGCTTTAAGCTCCTCCTTCTTTAGGCCAATTTTCTTCTGATTGGCTGCCCAATTAGAACAGCATGTGGCTGGCACTGCTGTGCTCACAGCCAGAACTGGTCATATTAAGCACAGATGAGATCCAAGAGAATAAAATCCTATGTGAAACCAAGCATTCATGAAGCAGTAAGTGAATAAAGCTCACTACATTTTTTACTTTATTTTATGATTCCCAAAATTTTAGAACTAGGCCAGGTCGCACACCCAGGCTTGTGTAGCTGTACTGAGCGAGGTTGTTTTCTCCCCGTCCTAATAGCTGAGAGGTTTGCTGGATGAGGACCTGGAACAAAACAGCGCGCTGTCTATTTGCAGTTTATGCATCAGAAGGTGTTCAATAAACCAAACGTTTCAGACCCGGTTTTGAGAGATACTCGAAACCGTGTGAAACTAAGGTGAAACTAAGATAACAAATACTGGAAACATTGGAAAGTCCGGTTGCTCTTTATTGCGTCATTGGCTGTTTTTGTGCACAGCTGTGCATTCTTTAGCCAGCTGAGTGAAACTAGGTTTGCAGGAATAATCGGGAATTATATGCATCCACACACACAGGAGAATAAGGCAACACACTTTAATACACTTTAAAGGGACTCAAGTGTACACATGTAAGCAGGAACATTAACCAATGACAGATAATGAGGCCAGCAGAACACTATTTTCTGTGCTGTAACCGACCAAGTTGCATCAGTTCAGTCAGCAACGACAAGTGAGGCTAACGAAAGGTTTTAAAAAGGATGAAAGGAAGGATCCATGGATGTATGTATGGGCATTCTAGCTGGAGATACTGGCAAGACAAGTCCCTTGTATCTTGAAAAAAGGCCAAAACAAAAAGGGAAGTCAAATTTTCTGTTACAGAGTCATCAGGACACATCAGCGTTTACAGTGTGGTCAAAAAGGCCCCAGACCACCTCGTAAGCAATTTTTGTGATCGCATTACAGTGCATCCCTACAGCTGCTTAGCACTTATAATCACATCTTAGAGTCACACCTTTGTGCATCTCTGGGTACTCTGCATTAACATTATATAAATGAAAACTCTCATTACACTTTGCGTTGTGATTGATGGGAAAACCTGGGGGGAAGAGTTTGTGTTTGGATGGTTGTGCCAGGTGCAAGTGGGCTCATGTTGCAGGTGCCAGGTCATAAACACTGCCACCATGAAAGCAAATACCCTCACTGACTGACTGAAACAGTGACTGTGACCCAGCGAATTGAGAAACATGGTTAAAGGGTGAGCCGCGCTTGTTCTCTTGCAGAGACAGAGTTACTTGAAGCTATTTCTGTAAACGGCAGCTTGCAAACAGCTTCTGCCTGACACACACACACACACACACAAAAAGGGATCCAACTTGAGGGTCTGTGGTGAGGTTGTCTCAAGGTAAAATTAGGCGACAGGTGTTGACGTCTTTGCTTCACAGTAGATTGCTAAGTTATAACAGAGCTGTGATATATTAGAAAGTAATACAGAGAGTGCAGTTTGAGTTCACCAAGCACTGAAGTGAATGATCTTTATCACGTATTCGTGTTTCAGACTAACAAGCATTACATTCTTACATTCTCTGATTCTATCATAATAACCAGCCAGCGGCATGTTATTTCACGCCTTACCTTGATGTCTCCAGGAAGTGCGAGGCACACCGTGGGGCCCGTGTGTGGAAACCTCCAGGAGCAGCCCCAGAAACACCCCCAGCACGCCAAAGCCCATATTAGATTCTGATAACTTTGGAACTGTGAAGTTTCCTCTGCAGGGACACACAAAGACAGCGAGTAAAGCCACGCGCAAAAACCCGTTCTGACAAAGCATTTCATCACATGCCACAGACAGATCGTATCAAGCGGCACAGATGCTAAAAGGGAACAGGTGTCAACTCTAGTTCCCTCCCGCTAAGCTATCAGGGTTCATCCTCACACACAACACAAGCACACAAACAAATCAGAAATCAAAAATCAACTTTGACAAAATGATTCGATCACTTGTTGGCAAATAGTTGCAGCACTTGAAAGACTTTTTTGTGCGGTTAAATAAAGAAGAACAACAAATGTGAAGTTGAATGAGCTATCAGAGGAGTCAGTGAGGAGGAGACAGAATGAAGAGGCTGCACACGATCTAATATGACTTACAGTAACAGAAAAGTTTGTTGTTGTTGTTTTAAAAATAAGCACAAAACCACAGACACACACACCCTATCCGGAAGATTAAGGAAGAATGCAGTGTGTGATTTGGTGTGAATTACAGTTTGACATTTTCATTTGTTGTTGTGCGCAGACGGACGTGCCATCCTGCACCGCGTTATTGTTGAAGACTCAGACAGGTGTATCCGCTTGCCTCGGGCGATGATGATGATGATGATGAGGAGGATGACAATGACCAGACTGATGACAGCATTCCTGGCAGCTACCAGCTCTTATCAGATCCGGATGTTCTTTTCCATTTGTCAATTTGGAGATCGCTGTGATCAGTCTTCCTCCTAACAGCTCAGGCCTGCTGCTTTCACCTCAGGATGAGCCTGATAAAGCCTCCATTAAGCTGCTCTGTGTGCCATTTACGTAAATGTAAACGTTTCCAGGCCTGTCTCAGGTGGCTGACACTGTCACATGAAATAAACCCAAACAAATCATATTTTTGTGTGCAGCTCTGAGCTTTGAAAGTCACACATTGCCGCCGCTTCTCTTCCTTGAAATGCTGTGTCATGTTAGCATAACGAATAATACTCTGGTGTGTTCAGTCTTTTTGTTGGGATTCTTCCTTCAAATCTGAAATGGTTAATATCCTACAGTTCAACAAACCCACATTTCAAAGTTGGCAGTTTTAGGTCAGCAGCAAAGCTGGGGTAAAAAAGCAAAGCTTTAAAGCTTAAGTAAAATATTAAAATAAATCTCTAAATCTGTTCTCAATCCTGCTTGTAAAACACGCAGCGATTGCCAAATTTACTGCTCTGCAGGGGACAAAACGGAAAAAAAAAATGCAAGATTTGAGGTCAATATTATGACTGCCAACCAAACTCTTTCTGACATGAACGGAAGCTGGTTTACCTGATTTTATTTTATAAATATTAACACGGAAACAACATTACCTCTCAAAGTGATTAACGGACATAATGCAATTGCAAAGCTCAAGCACCGGAGCCCTGTTGGCGGATGGGCGCGTGCAACTCGCTGGTACCCTGCTTTGTCTCACTCATTTAACCCTTCTTTTACATAATTGGAGCAGACTGCTTACTGAGGCCTGCATTCCCTGTGTTATGTTCAACTAAAGCCAGTATTGTTGTAGTAAACAGGAAGCAGGTGGGTCAGGTGCTTTGCACAGTCGTCTCCTACGGAAGCGTATTGATCACAAAGCCGGTTTTTCTGGTTTGCACAACGGCACGATGAATGAAGTGGAAGCACCCATACAACACCGCAACAAACAAACCAAAACCAAAATAAAAAAAACGGGTGGAGTAGTCACGCATGGAATGCGATTAAGGGTTATCAGATGTCTCGTAAGATAAGGATTAAATTTCAGGTGAATACCCACAAGGCGCCACTTTGAGCAAAATGTGCATAAATGTTTTATTGGGTCGTTTGTCCTCATTTTAGACCTTTTAATTAAAATGATAGAACATCGTTTAAGCTCAAAGAACAGATAAATCACTGTCAACTACCTTTTAATGACCTACAAGCACCATTATGTCACATTCAACTCAAATATAGGTTAGTAATTAGTTATTCGGGGGAGGGGGTGATGCATCATACAGCAGCACATACAGCCAATCAATGGAGCCCACCCCCAGCTGCAGAAAAAGAGGCAGGATAATAACTGATTATTGATTTGGTTTTAAATGAGAACAAATGGCCCCAGAGGCCATGGCCCTCTTAATAATAGGTCCCCCCCCCCTTTTTTTTCGGGGGGGGGGGAAGGTTTCCACCAACCTAATCTGGCAAAGATGGAATTCCATCCCGGCTTCAGGCATAGCCATGGACTCCACTCTGCTAAAGAGGGGGTCAAATACACAAGGACCTATTGTTTACTGAAGATGAGAGTAGCCTCCACTCTACTCCCACTCCACCACCCCCATCACATCCACATCATCACTGCAGAGCAGCCAACAATGAACAGTGAGAGAGAGAGACATCACTTCTCCCTCTCATCCCGGTCTTCTACAGCCTTGCCAATGTCTAAATGCCAGGGCAGCTTACCCACGAGGAAAGCCCAGAGCCAAACTAGTGTTTTCAAAGATCACACAAGCTCAGGAGCTCTGGATGCATCCCATTAAGATAACACAAACTGCTGGATGAGCGCAGCTGAGACTGTCTATGTTCGACCAAAAAGGACGGACATAACAACAGTGTGAAAGGACGAGATAACAATGCTTAATCTGTGCTGAAGACCCCAGGCACGCTGAATTTTTGGTTTTTGTGCCTTTGAAAGATATCCTCTCATACCAAATTCCATAAATGAAAGCCTCCAAATACGTTTAATGCTCCATCTGTGCATTCCCGATGCCGCCCATCACTATTCCGAGTCAAAGGCAAAGTTTAAGCTTCAAAACCCTCTGAGAGTCAGTGTTACAGTAGCAGAAAGCGCATACTGGCAGCTACTCTCTCCTGCTTTGAGATTTAGAGGAGTGGCCATACTGGCCGGGGATATTTAAGACGGTTACCATGCTGGCAAGTCTCTTTGAGGCCTTTGTATTCCCCTCTCAGCTCCTTTGGCTGGGCAGGGAGGTTGACACCTGCTTGGGGCCTTGGGGTTCCCAGCACTGTGCTGTTAAATGGGCACTAATATTGGCAGGCGGCCCACTGAGAACAGAGAGGCAGAAACAGAAGCTGAGCATATCTGCAGTGTGAACTTTGAATGTCTGAGCAAAAGTAAAAGGAGAAGAAATAACAAATTCAAGTCAGTTTAAATGAAAGTAAAACGTATGTTTGCACTTCTTTTAAAGGACCAAAGATGTGTAATCTTATTTAGCTGATTTATTCCGTTTCTTATTTTGCTTAACCCAATCACTTGAGGAAAACAAGCTGCAAGTTTTTGTTTTTTAATTTGTGTGTTTAAAGTGAACATTTTTAAAAACTGCAGTTCCTCAAAGAGCCACTCGAACACTGCTGCAGTAGTGAGTCAATCTCTATACACTCCAATGTTAAAGTAGTCAACATTTTTTGTCTGTAGAGCAACTTTTTGCATTGACAAAAAGTAATGCATGTAGACGTCCGCTATCAATGGGTATGTTAACAGAAGAAATTTTTTTTACTGCCATAGTTTTGTGAGTTACTCACTCAGTGATTGTGAGCGATAGATTCTGTTGTGATCCGTGTCTGAGGTGGAGCTGAGTCAGCAAAGACCCCGACTCATCCTTCGTGATCGATTTGGAAGAACAGGCTGACATCTAACTCTCTAATGAAACGGTAGGCCGACTTGTCACGTAGCCACACATGGCAGCTTTGCCACTTGCCGCTTCATTTCCAATGCAGAGAGTGCAGACAAGAGGCTCCGCATCCTGTGAGCAGAGAGTGGGGCAAAGATTCAGAGCGCAGTCGAGGGTGACGTGAGGGAATTGGACATTCAGTGCCTGCCAACAGCTCCAACTCCTCACTTCTTTTTCCCCTCTTTGCTGGATCTATTTCCATGCACTCACCCATCATCAGCATCAATGCACAGAGATGCTCTTCTTCCTTTGCCGCAGGACGTCAAGAGCCTGCAACTCATTTTTTTCTGCTCCGTTTGATGCCATTACACCAATGTGCCTAACCACGCACAAAAACTGTGTAATGGGAAATGTGCTCTAAGTAGCTCATTTTGTGGGGAGAATGTCTTTTTTCAGGATTCAGTATAACGCCCCATCTCACAACAGTAAAGAATCCTTCCAATAATTTCCGGACCCAGAACACTTCTAGCACGGGCCAATCTCCAACTCCAATACTCAAAAAGCTGTGGACTCCAGTCCACAACTTTTCAAGTAATGCCACTAACAGACAGTGAAACAAACAGAACAAACCAATCACAAACCCTTCTTGGCAGACGTAATCAGCAGGACCATCTGTACAGTATCCACCCAGCTGTGGGAATAATGATAACGCAGCACTAAGAGTGCATGATAACGAGGCAGCTTTGCACAGGGCTTGCTAATAGACCTGCCCTATCATTTTATGTCATCTAGCAACAATGGGATGATCGTAGAAGAGAAGTTATTGTGCATTGTTGTGAGGATGACCTCATTAAAGCAATGGGTGATGTCTTCAACAAGTCACAGTTCTCACAATTTGCATTCCAATCTTTCGTCATTTTTTAGATTAAACCGCATCGGTGACCTATTAGCTCACCACACATTATCCTTCACATATTATTGCACATGAAATGACTAATGTGACCTTGACCTTAAGCTTGAGCGAAGAACCATTAAATTATCACTGCGTGCAAGTTTGATTAAAGTCTGATCAATACTGCAGGAGAAGTAGTGAGTCTTTCAACCTCTTTTTTTGGTTCCAGCAAGAAAAATGTAAAAAATTGTTTCTCTTCTTCTCCTCTTTCAAAACCATCTGGTTTTCTTTATGGCCGAGGTATTTCTTAATAACTTCAGCTGTATGTTGTCGTGCTATTGTGAAACATATTTGTATTTAAAAAAAAAATAAAAAAATAAGCCAGAGGTCTTGTATTTGAAACAAAATACAGAGACCACAGAGGATGACACACTGATGGGGACAGACGTCTGCTTCAATGTCATTTACAGATTAAAAGGAGTTTAGCAATAGATGTGGCAGAAACACGAGCTTGCTCACATGCACACATGATAATGCCATCCGTAGGCATTAAATTGCTCCTATTAAACCTGACAGGGACCGTGGGGCCCATCTTAAAATACTGCCAGCTGTATCTGAGTTTTGGGTTGCGTGAGCTTCGCAGGCTGATGAACCGATTTTGACATTCTGAGATGGCCAAGGCTTTACAGACACGCTACTGGCTCCAGCTGACTATTACGCTTCGATCAGATGATCAAAGATATATTCTGTCCCCTGTTTTATGTTTTCCCCACACTAATGGGAGTCATCTTAAAAGACTACAGCACTGATTCAGCATTACAGGGCTATAACAATCTTATTAAAGATGCTTTCCTTGTAAAACATCTCGCGCTTTAAATATATGGACTGTTTTTTACTGAATTTATATATGGACATTTAAACTAAATAAACTAGAGTTTATTTACTCTGGTGCAAATCGGTTGATGAGCTTGTTAACTTGCATCTTTTTTCCCTGAACTGGTTTCCACGTGAACCAAAATGAGTCACTACCAATCACGTGAAAGCATTCAGTCTGCTTATTGGCCATATTGGCCAGCTAAATCTGCAGCCAACACCATGTACTCGTGTCACATCAAGATTAGATCAAGGCTGAACTGCTCTGGAGTTTGTTTGGAAACAAAGATGACCTCCAAAGGGTATCGGTTGTTTTGGTCTACTGAGTGCAATTATCAAGGTCAAATCAAAGGGTAAAAAACAAATCAAGGTAACAGTTAATACAGGTTTGCACTTGTTTGTTTACTCGGGTCTGAATCAGTTGAGGAGTTTGTAAAGTTGTACCTTTTCCCTGTGATATGGTTTCTTTTCACACAGAGAAAAATTTCCAAGCGAACCAAAAGGTGTCACTATGAATTACATGAGTACATCCAATCCATTAACTGGCCAGATGTGTCTGGGGCGGCAGCAACAGAAGTACAATTAATACACAAAGACGGCGTTCTGGGCTACTGGAAAACATGGAGAATGTCCATTATTTCACAGCTAGTTGCTAGCCTATAATGACCTTTGCACACCTACTCTTTTCTATTAATTTGAAAAGTTGAAATAACAATTCACGTAATGTCAGGATCTCCATTTTAATTATGCTGCATTTGTAATGTGGTTTCATGTTTGTGGGCTGTCATGAACATTTCCTGATTCCATTTTTATTTTTTATTCAGGGAACTAAGGTGTGTGATTCCAATTAACTGAAACAGAACTCCTGTAATTTGTCACATTGTATCCGGTCGTTAAGTCTGACGTCACTAGCCGTGTCTGGGCCTAAACTCCGCTGCAGGTCCATATATCAAACGATCACTATGGCATTACTGAGAGTTGAAAAACTGTCTAAAGTCTTTCATCTTTAATAAAATGATCAGCGTTCTGCTCTACCAGGTGTAACAATTGAGTTTAACATCCAGGCATCCATGAAAACGGAATTTATGACATTTAACGGAGTTAGAAGTTAGAAGCTAGCGAGCTAACTTCTATCTAAATACAATATAGCATGTCCTGACTGCGGGGTTTCGGAAACAAATTAAAACGTACAGCTCTGTTATCACTTCCAACATAAATGAAAACAGAAAACTAAACAGCAGTGACGTTTGTAGGGTTACTGAAGTTGGGCTAGCTGGTATATAATGATGCGCTACGTGACCGCTAGCGACACAGCTATGCTAGCATAATATAAACAAGCTAACTTTTTTTTACACTCAATAAAAGTTAACGTGAGTGTTCTCGTGGTCAGGAACAAATGTAATCGCATGGCAGGATGCTGCAAAAGGACCAAACTTCAGCCAGGAGAACAACTGAGATAATCCATCCACAATACGAGGTTAGTCATTCATATACTGCTGCATGGGCTGGGCTGTAGTTACATCGTAAGGTTTTAAAAACTGAGCTTAAATAAATGATTAGTGGTAATAAAAGCCGAGGGAGGTCAGCAGTGATCACTGACTGTTTTAGAAGTTTTTGGAGATTAAATAGAAGAAAATACATAACATTAAACATGTTAACAACACAAAAGCCATATTAAACGCAGACTACTTTAGACCCGGAAGTAGGGCTGCTCAATTAATCGAATTTTAATCACGATTACGATCTGGGCTTTCAACGATCATTAAAAATGACTGAGCCGATTATTAGCCCCTCCCTCATGCTTTACTCTCGCGCTGCTCCATGTGGCAAATCAAGCGCACTGCTCTGCATTTCGAACACGCGTCACAACAATTAAGAGGACCCGAGGGAAGCTCGGAAAGCTAAGCAGAAGTTATTTGGAGAGGAGTGGACTGCCGTTGGTTGAAAAGAGAGGTAAAAAAAAAAAAAAACTTAAGTGGTGTGGAAACATTATGGCTTCGCGGAGTCAGACGTGGATCAAGTAGACACAGTGTGTAAACTTTGCTATGGTGTCGTAGCTGCACCACAGAGCAACACTGCAAAGTTTACATTTTTCATTTATTTCTTATATTGCAAACATTTGCACTGTTATCAGTATTTGCACACTATTTTATATTATTTTTTAAAGTCATTATTCAATACATTGTTATTGTTAAACCTTTAAAGCCGGTCAGAGCAGCATGCTCGTTTTGTGTAACTATTTTTAAATCCCTGTAGAACCTGAACGCTAAGCTAGCACAATAAATATTTTTCCATATGAAACCGGAGGAGTTGTACTTACATCTTATGCCATCAGCTTGTCCTCGGTCACGGTTTCCTTCCACATATAGCTTTGCAAAAATTGCATAAAAAGCGCTTGCAGGAACAAAAACATAATATTCCAGAAACACGCTTTGCCGATCCGATCAGCTGTTCTTAACACTTCCCACATTGAAAAAGACCAACGTGAACTATCGCAAGTGACGTCATTTTTGCGCAAAATGTAGTTTTTTACTTGTAGGCCTTAGAACTCGAATTGCACTGCTGGAAATAGTTTATTTTGATGCACATGCATATTCTTTGCAAATTTGCATCATAGGATTTGCATCATAGGATTTCTTGCAACTTTTTTGTATTTAAAGTTTTGAGGGATAAACCTCTTAAATTTCTCCAAGTAGAAATATATGTAAAAACAAAAACGATTTTCAATTTTTTTTGTAGTTTATTGCACTTTTTTGCAATTAATGTAGTTACTATGGACTTAATGCATACACATTTTTAAAATATGGGCTATAACAGTTGTATTGATGTATAGCAACTTGAAATGCTCCCACAAATGGCACTACAGCATGTAAAAAAATAATATAAGCTCTGGCGGACGAAATAAATATCGTCAAATAATCGTGATCTCAATTTCAGTGAAAATAATCGTGATTATCATTTTTGCCATAATCGAGCAGCCCTACCCGGAAGTAGGATTCGTCACGTCATCACTGAACAACCGGATTAAGTTAATATGAGTGATCCTTTATGTTTATAGTTATTACTCAAAGTTAACCCAGCTGTTGTAGCTCACTCCTATAAGCTTGCCTGAATTAATTAAACTTTATTAATTTAGTGTATCCAGTATCCATTTTACCAATAATTCAACTTGAACTGCTGGTTCTCAAGCTAAGATTTGTGCTTGTCAAAGTGAACAGTCAGACATGTATGAAGTATTGCTCCACCAATCCTGCAAACAGACTTTGATGTGATTAACTTGGATGCGATTTGCTTAACTTTTCAGGATAAATCAGCACAGCAGTTCAAGCTGTAGTTATGGTTCAAGCCATCTGGATTTCACTGAGGATTGACTTCAGCCTACAGCTCAGACTTACAAAGCCACCTAGTAAAAGCCCCATTAATTTAACAAAGTCCTCTGAAAGCCAGTGAACAGCTGTACGACCTCTGCGGCACAGCTGACTATTGGTCATATGGGAGAAAAAAATCATCTTAAAACTGCAACAGATGATACAGCAGTCACTCTACATTGTCCATGGTGATCTCACTGGGATGTGCTGGGGGGGGGGCGCGCTTTAAGATCAAGGATTATCAGCAGGATGTATCAGCAGGGTTCACTATATCCATTTACATTAAGACTGAATGTTGACAAAAAGTGTACACTGTCCTCATTTCTGACCAAAAACAGGCTAAAAACCCATAATTTCTGGGTTTCATTTAGTTAAACAAGGTAGAATTAAATTCTAGGTAAACCATCGATGACAACCCAAATGTCTAAATTGAGGAAAAGAGCTTGTGTGAAGGCAACACTATACAGGGGACGCAAAATGGAAACCCTCCTATATAATTACTAGTTGTAGGGCCCCTGTTGAGCTAGCCTGTCGACCTAAAGTGGCCACAGCAAAGGCAAATGAGGGGTCAGGTCCAGTAAAGGGTATATTTAGTCTGCCGATGGCAAGCTTTTTAAAAACAACACGCCCTTTCCCTAAGTCACATGGCTCTGGAAAAACTTCCCTATAAACATACAGGCAAGTGAAGTAAGCTAACTAGAGGAACAAGGATTACTGTGTGGTGTTCTCTGTCCAAGTACTGAATGTGCCTCTGTAGTCTAACATGAAAACATAATCACCAGGCTCTTTTTCTTTTAATTAAAAGGAGGGAAAAAGTGGAGGAGTTTTACTATTGACATCTGTACTGGCAAAAAGAAAAAGGAACTTCTGGTGATCACCAAGAGAATATATTACAAATCTGAAATTTGCTGTTTTTTGTCATTATTTACAAGTGTTCAGAGTTTGTTTTTTTAATACAGCAATGGTAATATTATTGGTACACAGTGCAAAATACCAAACTATTAAGAAATGCTAAGTGCTGCATTGAGAATCCATCTAATTTTTTAAGTGTTGCCACTCTGTCTGAGGTGAATAACTTCAATCTATAATATAGTTTGGGGTCACACAGAAGCCACCGCTCGCAGTAAAATCATAAACCTTTCACTTGATGTAATTTCCTTGAGGCTGCTGTGATGGGGCACATACTGTGAGACTATTTTGGGAAGCCCAGCTGAAGGTCCCAAGCTCGTGAATGGTAGTTGCATTGGTTGTAGTTTAAAAGAAACAAACAAAAAACCCCACCTTTTTAAAACAGCAACAGCAAAGGGCAGGTGACTTCAGCACCCAGAGTGGGATACTTCTCTGCAGCTGGATTTTAAATCAGCTAATGTTAGCCAACATGTTAATGACTTTTTCTGTTAAGTGGTTAAAGAGTGCAATAAGGTAAATCCAAAACAAACAAACAATCTTCCAAATTGCAGTTTCCCACCAGTCAAGGAACATTCAAAATTAGCTGTAAACATCACTGAAACCTTGCTATATTTTCTTCCGCCTTTAAAGAGGACCCCTTTCTCTTCTGCCTCTCTCTCAAAGCACTCTTCAGCAGGCACTGATTTCACGGTGGTAATTTTGGCCCGGCATAGACAAAACCCTCCTTTGGAGTGCTGTGTGAAAACTCATCCCATCGCCCACAGGATGCCACAACACTAACAGTGTGTCCTCCTGAACTTGGCAAACCAGTACATAAAACACTAATTTCACCGTTTCCTTCGCAGCACTCGGAGAGGGATAAACACGGAGCCAAGAGAAAAACTTCAAACTCCTCTCACACCAATTTCTCGTGATCTGGCCTGCAGAATTAGGTCAAGTGTTCACTTCTCACAAGTGGCGCATACACAGTTTACAGTGAAAGTAGCAGATTAAAAATAAATCCAATACAAAAGGTCCATTTGTCACCAGCTGACTTTAATTATAACAAATGTTTAAATATTCAACCGACCGCCATACGCCCCCTGGCCTTATGCACACTGTAGATAGTTTTATCATGTGACTGTTGTCCTATCTAAAGTATACATATAACATAATAACTGAAATAACAATAATAAATAAATGTATAAAAGAAACATGAACAAGAGGAGCCTACAGAGCTCATTTCGGAAAAGCAGTGTGTTTGGCACAACAGTGCATTCAGATCATAATTCTGATAGCAAAAAGCTGCCGAACAGGACAGGATTTAAGAAACAACACCCCCCCACAAAAACGAATGTTTTCACCAGCCAAAATGGATTGTAACGCTACAAATTCGGTAATAGATCACAGCTGATTTAAAACTACCTCTACAGGAATAAACTACCATTTTAATGCATGTCTTTGGTGAGCGGAACATTTGTCAACACTTTGCTAATCAGTCCTATTTCTGTTAAGCACTTTTGGTGTTGATCACAACAGCTGAAAGAGGTGCGGGCTGATGGCTGCGGCTGGAAACTGCATTATGTTGATAGGCCTCGAGCTGCTGAGGGGGAAAAGCAAACATCCCACAGGTGTTCGGATTCTTTTCATAATCGAGTGTGGCTGAGCGACGCATCCTGTACTGACAGTTTGCTGGGAGCGAGGCTCCTGTGACTTCACTCCATGCTGCCAGCTGATGTTTTCAGACTTTATCTCGTCAGGCCTCCCTACCTGGAACGCTAACTTTGTGTATTTTGTGTACGTTTTAGAGCAGAGATGAAATTGCGGCGATTGTGGTTCAACCATTCACTCTCACATTTAGCAGTTTCTTAAGGGAAGTGGTTTTCAAACAGTCTGTCGAGTCTGCAACCACTGCAGGTGGAGCAGGGACGAGCAGAACGAACGAACACTGAGTGAGGAATTTTTCAAGAGAAAGAAACATTTAATTTCATGAAAATTAAAAAGAAAAAAAAATGAACTACTTCTTTTTAGCTTTGGTCTCAGATTATAAATGAACACGTTTTAGCTCAAACAATTACTTACGGGTCTGTAAGTAACAAAAGAAGAGTTTATTCTTGCTTTACTGGTTTTGAGACGAGAGAAAAAGACGCTATGGCTACTAATTTTAGTATACCTGCATCTTCTATCCCATTTGGTGATTCTGCTGCTCTTGCAAACCGTAACCCCACAAGCTCAACACAGCTTTGAAAGTTGCTTAGAAAGGTAGTGAAGCTGGGCATGCTAGCATTTAAACATGCAGAGCACCAAAACAACACTTCTGCTCTCCTGTTCAAGTTTCAGAAAGTTGATAAAAAGACACCACCCTCCAAACGCTTTCAGGTGCCAAGTTTCTGTCTATCTTCAGCCACCCGGACACCACTTTGGCATATGGAGAAATTCAAAGCTTGACAGACCTGCCGTGCCTAGTTACGGTAGCTAAGCTGTGACTGGACAATTGCTGTCTGGGGGGGCCTGAGTAAAGCCAGAGTGAAAAGCTAGTTGCATGTGTACACAATACCCGTCACTACATGCATCATTAGATAACAGTAATTAAGGCAACGCAGACCGATAACTTGCTTCCAAGCAGACGCAGAACAGAAGAATCACGACTGGAAAAGCAAAGAAACACCGAATCTCATAGAGGAAAGCACAAGGGAATGATGGGTGGGGGAAAAAAGGAAGTTGCAAAAACAAAAGGATTCAAATCAGAATCAGGCTGTCCAAGTGAGATCATGCAAGGGAAACGCGCACACACACACACACACACCAAAAAACAGTAAAGCCCCAAAGTGGTTACAGGGGAAGGGGGTTGGAGAAGGTTGGAGAAGCATGCAGCATTCGTGTTGAAGCCTGCAAGCCAGCGAGCAGTGCAGTGTTGGTCTGCACAGCAAACAGGGAGGGGAAGGAGGGAGAGGAGTTGAGTTTCTGACCTGTGAATCCTTAAAGGATGCGACGCTCTTCCTCCGGAGAGAATTATAAAATTCTCAAGCTAGGGAGGGGGGGAAGAAGACAGAGAGATCAGACATGACATTCATGTAGTGTGTGAGAGCCTACAAGAGGAAGAAGGTTCAATGTGGCTAGGTCTTTTTTTTTTTTTTAGACCATGGTGACACAGATATAGTGATGATTCAATGCAAACCATGTTGTATATTCAGAATGACAGTAAATAACATTTATAGAAAGATGAAGCAATAGCCACACACACACACACGCACACACGCGCGCACGCACGCACACGCACGCACGCACACGCACGCGTGTGGATAATCATTTTTTAAAAAGACAAAACAATTATATAACAACTTAAATATCCACAAAGACTGTATTATCATGGTGATATCATATTAGAACCAATAGTGAGCGGCCAGTTATGACCATTAACCTCAGCTAAGGTTCCACTTCCTTTCCAGCCTTGCATGTCAAACAACCACATGTAAATAAAGAAGTATTTGCTCTTCCACACTGAATTTTATTTGCTTTGTGTGTGCTAATCTCATCCGTCACGGCCAAGCCTCAAAACCTTATAACTTCTGTTCTGCATAATTTCTAAAGAATCATCACTTTAATAAAACGACAAAAATGTTTAATTCTGCATCAGACAAAACGCTAAATTAAATCTGTTCCTTTAATTTCATAAGTTTTAGTAAAGAAATTTAAGTCCACAGCTTTCAGGCTGTATTTTGCCATAGCAGTGCTTTGAGGTAAATGCTACAATGCCATACAATGACAATGGCCATTTTCTTAGCTTAGCATGTTAACACTGAACTGTAAAGCTCAGTAGAGGCTCTTGGGAATGGTATTAATTCTGTGAATTAAAGAAAGACAGAGGTTCACAGTTAAAACACCTTAATCTGACAATAAATGTGTACAGGACTGTGCAAAAGTCTTGAGCCACCCTTGTTTTATGTTTGTTTGTTTTTTTAAATTTTCCTTCCAAGAAGCCAGATTTTGTCTTTGATTGATTGATTTTGTCTTTGGACACTGGCTGCTTTTTCCCCTCATTTTCAGACGAGTCCTTGTATCGCAGCACTTTCAAGGAATGTTTTTTGTTTGTTAAGCCACTTAACACTGACCTCTGAATCACTCAAGCATAAAAAAGGCACCTAACTCAAAGAACCAGTGTTGTCTCTACACATGACAATTTAGGAATCTTCAGGCACTTTGTTACCAGCAGCCTGTTACAAAAAGCACGTCATCTTCAGTTAGAGCTGAGAAAAATGCCAAAGACGAGGTACTTTTCTTGGTGTGCAACCTTTGAACGAATCTGAGGAAACTGAACAAGCAAGAAGTGACAGGCCTCAAAGCTACACACATAAAAATAAAAAAAATAATGTCACACTATCTGCAGCAGATGAACAGTATCTGAAAGCCACGTCCTTAAGAAATAGGAAAAAAAATCCAGCAAAGAACAGTTTGTGGAAGAGCTTTGGAATATCCTTCCAGAAACCTGGGGAATTGTTCCTGAAGAAAGTTAAAAGAAACTTGAAGAAAGCTTGCCTAATCTGTTTTACTAGAATATATTAAAACATGAGTGCCTTAAGACTTTTGCACAGTACTTTAAATAGAATTCTAGGAGCAGTAAATGTACACTAAAGGTCAACCTTTTGGTTATGCTTCACTGTCTACTTCGTGAACTTCTTATTAAAAGCTAAATTCTTAACCCATCTGCTTCCTCTGGACTGCGTAGCTGTTTGTTGTGCTGCCACTCAGTGCATCAGATTGTTTCAAACGTTACTAAAATCCTGGTCAGTACTTTAAAAAGTACATCAAGTATCCTCTAAACCACTAGAAAGAACAGTCAAAGTAGCAAACAGTGAAACTCCACAGTTGAAAGAACTGTAGAAAAGTATTCATGAGGAAAAACCCTGAGCTGATATTTTTTAAAGAGCTTATGAAGTTTCGCACAGTCTCAGCCCTGGTGTTGTGCATCACTAACGAAACATAAAGATAACACAGACATTAGGGAATAATATGCAGCCAGGTGGAAAATTATTTCCCTTTTATTTTTTAGTGCATAAAAATACGATTTTTTTAGTCTAAAGAATGAAAGTAGAAATCTTCTTATTGTCCCTGAAACAGATGGGTGGGCCTCCATTCACAACACTTTCCAGTCGGTTCCCTCGCACCGCTTCTCTGAGCAAAATGAAAACAGGCTGAATTAATTCTTCCTACACGAGTAGACCAGCTTTATTCACACAGTCCTCTAAACTCGGCTTAGAGTTTCACTTGCTTTGACTAGAGTTCAATATGTGCCTCTGGGTCCGTTTCAACAGGTTCTTAAAAAGAATCAAATTTCTCTTCAGAAAAAAAACGCAAGAAAATATCGACAACACAACAAGGGGAAAAAAAGACTAAAGCTGAATGGACATTGTTGCTGGAGAAGTCCCAAACTATCTCAGAACAAGGAGATAAATGTTCCCCTCGAATGAATCCAGGTCAGCTAAATCAACCCAAATATGCAGATTCATTAGCATTTGCCTGGTAAGTTACTATAATGGAGGCCCCCTACACTACTGTATAAAAGAATAATCTGATTATGTTAAGCAGTGACGACTACAAGCATGGCTAGTTCTCTGATCGCATAAATAAAGCTTTAGATTTGCACGAGCATTGCCAACATATTATTGCTCTTTCTGGGTTTGATATTTGTTAAAGAGGAGACCACAGTATTCTGCAATGGGGTGGGATAGGTCGGGCAAAATTTAGTCTGCTTGACACATTTTTTTCCTCAAGTAGAAATTTCTCTCCTCTTCTTCCACTCTTAACTAATTTTCACTACGAGACCACCAAACAGAAAAAAGCTTGTATACAAACGAGCGCTGCATCGTCTCCCTGACTCTCTGACAGCATCAATGGAGAACTGGGAATAGATGACAGACGCAAGATTGATGAGCCGAAGGCCAAAGGGTGCATCCCCCTCGACATCTTCAGGAAGCGCTTTGACTTGGCTTTCCTCTGCTCCCACAAAACCCTGTGACAGCTGATACAAAGTTTTTAAACCGTGCACCCACAAACCTCAATGACACAACTGACACCACGCCTTCACATGTCTCAATTCAGGATGTTGAGACTGGGCGCAAGCCGAGCCAGTGCCCCGAAACATGCCCTTGGTGACACAGCGGTCTGGAGAACGGACGGAGAGGAAATGGAAATGTCAGGGTTTTTAAATTGATGAGTGGACTTGAATGAGGATGGGGCTAAAGTGTCCTTTTGAAGACTCTTCAAGCCAGAGCAAACGCTTTAGTAGCCCTACTTCAGGAACTCAGCTAATGGTAAACATACTGACCCCACTCTTCTGTGACACCCGATTTTCTCAGTTTGAACTACTGTTGGAACGTCTTGTCAAGATCTCTCTCCCCGTTTGGTAACAGTAATGAATTCAGGAACTTTGAAACAAATACTTCCTGGATGAACTCTCAGATTACACTATATGGACAAAAGTACTGGGCCAAATGGCTTAATCTTTGAATTTAGACATTTTCAGTCCCACTCCCACTGGTGTATAAAAAAATAATAATCATACACTTAGCCATGCAGTCTATCTTTACAAACATTTGTGAAAGAAAAGGTAGTTGTCAAGAGCTCAACAGACTTGAGCGCGATACTGTAATGGGATGCCATCATTGCAACAAGTCAGTTTGCAAAATTTCTTCCCTTCTAGTTATTACACAATCAACTGTTATTACACAATCAACTGTCTGTGGAAGAATTTCAAAAGCCATGAATTGTCAGATTGTGCAAAAGATACAGAATGAGGTTTGCCAAGTGTGTAAAAACTGCCCGTGCTCTGTTAGACTCATTAACATTGGCAAAAAATCTGTGCACCGGGATCTTCATGCAATGGCTTTCTATGGCTGAGCAGCTCCTGTAGGTGTAATGTGGCCCAGTAGCTTTTTTTTCTCCCCCCACATAGTGCATGTGTCATAAAAGTTTAAACTGGCAAGAAGTTCAACGAGTAAAAAGTTCAAGCCAAACCCAAAGTTGTATTTTAAGTATCTCAGATGTCTATGGCATGCCTTATCAGCTTTGGTTCCCATTCATAAAAGTACACAGTAACTCTCCAGTCATGCAAGTGGCTTTTGGTGAGTCATCAAACAAAGTTTATTAGGTTACACACAGGTTTGGCACAAAGCTACTCTGAATAGCTCCTTTCCACATGCTAACATATTTCCCAAGGTAAAAATGCTTATTCCGAGCAGTTTGGTATGTTTTTCTGCTAACATTTGCAATTACCACAAAGTGCAGCTGATGGAAGTGTTATTAGTTTTGAAGTATGTGATAAATCCAACTGGTGGGCAAAAAGGAAAAATGAAGGGATCATTAAATTGGCAACTGTTCATCCTGAAAAGGAAACAAATTTCTGCGCAAATTTATTGTCAGTTCATCCCACAGTTGTTGAAACAATTTCCTCAAACCCACAAATGTCACCCTGGACGGAAGGTCTGGCCATTTTTTAAGTCATCAGGATTCTTCTTCTGAACTTCATCGAATTGTGCACAAACTTCCACAAGCAAAGACCAGTATTATCCCCTGTTTTATTCAGGTGGCTGGAGGAAACTAGAAAACATTTAATAATAAATATCCAATAAAGAAGTCAAATTGCAGAGTGGTGTGCCCTTAAATATCTTTACTCACAAGGCTGCAACATTTAGCACATTTCTGGTGCCACTGTGGTTTTTACTGTAAGCAGCCATTAAGCATATAACCAGCTTGCATCCTCACTCCCCTGAGACTGACATGATTACACACATGGGGCCTAGACACAGATAAGCAAAGCGCATAAATAGACACCACACTGTCAATGTGCATGTGTCAACCTCGTGCACATGCACACTGTGCAGCTACCATTACTGTCCATCTATAAACATCCAAAGTTTCTGACAAGGCTGTCAGCAAACACCACCACAGGTGGGGGATGGAAGGAAAATGGTAGCAACAGAGGGAGAGAGGGAAAAATGGCTTTGCTAAGAGAGAGAGAGCAAATTCACACAGTGGTTGTAGAAAGGGAAGAGAACAGATGCGAAGGGCAAGGAAAAATGAGTAGGAGGAATCTCCTTATGGAAAACAAGACAGGAACAGTTACATAAAGAAAGCGGATAGTATGGTTTGAGGGCTTAAGGAACAATGCTTTTTTTTTTTTTTTTTATCTTGCTGTCCCCATTTTCCTTAAAGACCAGAGGCACCAGATGGAGATGCAATTCCCAATGAAGAGCTTACACTCAGCGCACTTCTGTCTGTATCGGAGTGTGTTTGAGGCACTGTGCTTCTCTTTGTCCTTCCTATGTGATGTAATATATTCAACCCTGATGCAACTCTTTTAAGAGGGAAAAGAAAATAGGTGAAATTCCTGTTTACTCAATATACACAGAGTGAACAGAACATAGACTCTAGACTTTAGCACACACACACACACACACACACACACAAAACAGTGTGTTGTAAGGGATTATGCAGGCTTGAATTTCACCAGGAAAAAAAAAATGCCTCCAAGCACCAGGGAGCAAATCTGGCTTTAGAACCTTTCCTCATCCCAGAGCATCCTGGTACCAAAGGAAAATCCAGCAACTGAAACATGTTCGTGTCTGAGGATACTAGAGCAAATGTACAGATGGATAATCAGCTTCTGACTCAAGCAGAAAATCTGATTGGAAAACACAGATCAGAGCTCTTCGATTAAACAAATGCCAGAAAATTATAAATAATCCAAAAAACACGTTTCCAGAGGCCAGCTTGACTTTGGGAATACCAAGTGGAATGCACACATCTGCAGGAATGTCCACTGGTATCCAGCTATGTGTAAATGTTTGCTCATCAGTGAACTAAGAAAAAAAAAGTGTGTGTGTGTGTGTGTGTGTGTGTGTGTGTGTGTGTGTGTGTGTGTGTTGGAGAGAAAATAAGTGGCCATCTTCTTCTGCCTTTGTGTGAATCTTAAGTAGACCCATGTTGAGGGAGGCTTTGTTCGCCGTCACCATCGGGGGGCACGTCCTCCAACTTTTCCCCTCACTTCCTTTCAACATAACATTTATCATTCATCCCAGTCAAACAATCATCCTACAACACGGGCGAGCATCTAGCACACAATAAGCTACCCTCCCACCACCACCACTTTCTGGTTGCTGGGATACCTTTCATCCAGCTTGTCAATATCATCATCTCTTACTTAGAAACTCCCCGTTCCTCGCTACAATTGATTCCGTGCAGCAGAGGCTTAATAAAAACTCTGCCACGTCTTGTTTTCAAAATAAAGTTTCCAAGAATATCTTCTCTTCTTTATACCGCATCCAAATCATTATAAAAACGTCTGGCTCGGCAAAAATTGCAATGCATCCTTGAGGGAACCTTCTAATTTGCAAGGGAAATTCCCTTCTGGGCAAATATAGGATTATTTGGATTTACTAAACTAAATGCATATTTTAAGCTGACATTACAGAGCGCCAGTGTTAACCAGGGAAGACACCCGAAGGCCTGCTTCATATAAAGACAGCGTGATTCACCAGATCCACCCCTCCCTTTTCCTGTTGCACTTTCAAAAGGGTTAACAGGTGCATTAGCAATAAGTGGAGAGATGCTGGAGTTGCTGACCCACAGCTAACAACATAATCTTATCAACTGTACTCTGTGCATATAACCCTCTGTCGCTTTATAAAACAGAAAGAGAAATTGGTAAACTCGAGCACATAATAGTTTGGGCCTTGTTTGACCTATTTTATGCAGTTTTTGTGCGCATCCCTTTCAGCTGACTGACCTGCACCACTTATTCCGCCTATAATGATTGCTGACAGCAGATTATTTTTCCTACTGCACCCAAATTCTCTATAGATCTCTGCAGATCAAATCCAACAAACACTGGAGTGAGAAGCAAAGGCCAAGTGGACAAAAGAGACAAAAAGGAGACAGACAAGTATAGATAGAAACCTGCAAAATGAAAAGGGGGAAGGGAAACAAAATGAAGAACACAAAGAATAAGCAAAAGAAGAGGCAGCATGAAAAAGGTTGAAAACCCTTTAAACGACTGTGTTTTGTGAGGGAAATAAAGAGCTGCTAGCAGCAACAGCAACATACCAGCACAGCGAACGAAAATGCAAATCAGCCCCCGATGCAAATGACATACATCTACAGGGGCCAAGCAGACTGCTTACCGTAAACCACATCAAACATCTCTCTGCGCTATCTGAACCCATTCCTCCTTGAATTCTGCACGGTTAACACACTTACAGGAATGCCTACAAGCTGGTGCAAAGCAAAATAACCACAAGAACAAGCATCATCTGGTTACTTCTCACTCAAACAAAACGCCTGATTACTGTGAGCTCTTTGCACGCCTACACATGAACGTGCTCTCCAGAGAAATAACAATAAGTCACTTACTTGTCCGTCATCACGTCGGCTAGCGAATACTGATTCATTAAATCTTCTTTTCACGTTCCTTCACACAGCTGAAACGGTTGAGCGAGACGCCCGGGGCTAAGGTCGCAGTACACGTCTACAAGAGAGGTTAAAAAAAAAACAACAACAACATTGGGTTAGAGTAAATCATCGGAAATGAGAAAAACAATCGGGTACCCGCTTTCACTCTTCTGCATGTAAATAATAGCAGAACACGCGTCACAACGGGACTGAAAAAATAAAGCCAATGCCAAAAAAAACTGCAGTTCCTCAAATGACCACTTGGGGGTGACTCCAAGCAAGTTGATCCTTGTAGACTCCCAAGATAAAATATCTGACATTACACCAGAAATAGACATGTTTATAAAAATGCTGTTTTGGTCTATCGTAATCATTTCACACCCACAACAAACATACTATAGTTGATTTTCTTTTTATATTTATTTTAAATTGGCATGCCGACATGGGCAAGATAACTTGCTGCATGAGAAGGTGATTTTAGTGAACTTGAATCCGGCACTGTTGTTCATTTGTTGATGCCAGAGGTCAGAGGAGAACTGCCAGATTGCTTCAAGCTGATAGGAAGTCAGCAGTACCTCATGAGTACTACTGATTACAATCAAGGCATGCAGACGAATGTCTCTAAATGCACAATCCAATAAACCTTTAAACAGATGAGCTACAGCCTTAACTCTAGTTTCCACTTTGTATTTATATAGGCATTGAATAACAGCTAGCTTAACACTTTGACTTGGTTTGGTCACTTATCTCAATAAAAAACAAAACAAAACTGACAACTGCTAACCTTTATAATAGTAATTCAGTAACAGTAATTCAATGGGTGACACCATATATAGTCACCATTTCAGAAATGTATTCAAATGTAAGATGTGTTTTAACAGTCAATTAAAAAAAAAAAAGAACTGCCATCCATTTCAGATGTAGCAAAATTATGTAATTTAAAGACACAGCTATGCATTTTTGACCAATGACATCTTCAGAATATTAACAGGCATCTCAGTTTCTCTTGGGTGAAAAAGTTCAGCACATCTTTGGCTCCAAAAGACAAAAATTTTGTGGAGAAAATTTTTTTAAACCCCAAAAACCATCTTACATGTAGTCCGTGCTGGGGAACATCTGACTTTTGCAGACACACTTGACTTGCTCACAATTAGCCAAGCAAGGCCTGGTCTGTTCAGCTTTACTGTTTCCATAGCTACCAAAGCAGCCAACCAGCCAGCTAGCTAGCATAAATAGAGTGCACCAAGGAGCCCACCGGGTAGTGAACAGACACTATGAATCAGTGGGGCTGGTTATAATCCAGGATCAAAGGATGAATAATTCATCAATCATCCTTATGAAAAGGTCAAAAGATAATTATCAACAAGGTGTTAAAAAATACCATACAAATCTATTGAAAAAAATGTTTAGATAATGCCCCTCTAATGATGCACATTTACATATGCACATAAATCATAAATCAGCAGATTAACTTTGCTGCCAGGATTCTGAATCTGAAAGTTTAATAAGCTGATCAGATGAGGCGTATCCTGTCTGTGTCCCGCTGGCTGATGCTCCATCTCCAAACCTGGCATTAGCTCCTCAGCTTATCTGACCTTAAAAGATTATGATAGCAGCACATCAGATTTATAGATTATACTCAGTTATGTGTTAACGTGACACAGATTACAACCTGCAGGAGTGGGACTTAGCTCCTGTAAGCAGATAAACATTAAATACCAATTCATATGCAGCTAAATGTGCATGAGGGGGAGTGAAGGTGAGGTCTCTGCCCCACCCAATCCAATCGTAAATCAGCCTCAAGCCCAGAGGCACCAGTAGCAGCCAGTCAGTGAGTGGACAGTGGCTTTTCCTGCTCCTTTTATCTATGCAAACAGCTACTCTTCACCTCCATCCTGAACTCTAAACTTTACATCTGCCATCCATCTTTTTTCCCTCTCTGATGCATTGATTTCCTTCATCACTCATACAGATGTTCACTGAACTTCAGTCCATCTTGTGCATTGTCTGTATACAACCAAGTAATTGATGGTAATCGATTTAGAGGCCATTTCCTCTGCTCCCTCAGATGCTGTTGTTATTGTTGTTGAAATTATTTCCAAAAAGGATAAATAGACTCCAGAACAAACAGAGTTGTCGCTGATAATTCTGAACTCATCCATGACACCAGGATAAATCTAACGTCAGCTTTCCTTCCAGTATTTCCAAAATAACATTTTCTTACAACACTGGACTTTTCCAAATATGCAAGAGGCCACAGTTTTGCACAATGTGGCAGACACTCAAGTATGAAACTACCTCGTGCCCACTGTGGTGCTGGACCCATTTGGTGTTTTCCTGCAAAAGCGAGGAGTTCCTTACCCAGAGCCCCAAATTAAACCGCCTTCTCCTCGTGCAAACAATGATGCAGTGCCTCGATCCTGGCTCGGTAACTGTGCTGCTAGATTTAAGCAGCTAGTGGTGAGGGAAATAAATAAAAACATAAATAAGTGACACGAATGCCAAAAGACCGGTGGTTTCCACACATGCAAAGCAGAAAGAGGACCTGCTCAGAGCTAGAAGAACGACACGCTTTGAAGTGAAGTGAGAAGACGTGTGATCCACCTGCAGTCTAAACAAATTAACATTAAATTGAGCAAAACCCAGCATTGTTTCTACAAGGATTTCATACCCAGATAAGGAGACCAACTTGTGGCAAGCTACAGGAAAATTTAAATATCCAACCTGGGGGGAGATTTATGAACAGCTTGTAAGAAGACGAACACTTTCCACGTCTGCCAATAAACACCGATTTCCATAAATAAGATACTGTCCTTTTCTGTTTCTCCATTAATTCACACAGCCAGAGTGAACAGCCAAAAAGCAAATAAGGTAATGTGGAAACTCCCTTGCTGCATGCCCCAGCACACTGAATTATTTACCTCACATATGAGATTTGGGTAAAAATAGCATGCACCATTTTGGACACTCTCTCCACCCTACAGAGCAAGCTTTGACAGGCATCTTCTATTGCCAAAACAATAAATAAATAAATAAAATTCTGTTGATATCTATCATTGTTAGGTGGCAGCATACAGCCGGAGCTGTGTGCGACGTGAATCTTACCATAATCTGAGTGGGAAGATCCTGCAGGTACAGAAGCTCTTCCAACGTGGCTCAGACACACTGTTATTACTGGTACAGTCGTGAAAGGTTTGCATGACAGATGTTTAAAAAATATAATAAAATCTGGTCATCCAGCACAACCAGCCTGTCACCTCCTCCCTCTCTGCTCACCAGTCAAGAGCAATCTGTCTCTCTCTCTCTCCATCTAGCATGATCAACACTGAAGGTGAAGGAAAAAAAAGGGAACGCAAGATGCTGCAAAGGCTGGAGAGACAGGGCTCGCATTCAAGACCTATTTCACTTTGGCACATGCCAGTGACAGGCTGTCTCCATCTGAGCGTAAGGCGAAACTGCTCGTATTCCCTTTCCTCCCTGTCGCAGCAGTCAAACACTGCTCACCGGCGGAGAGCGAGAGCCCTGAGATCGCGCCTCTGGAAAGCCTCAGTGCACACAATCGCTGAGGAGGGGGAGGGGGACAATTTGTGGGGGGCGGTGGGTAAGGGGAGAGAAGATGGGGGAAGGGGAGGTTAGGGTAGTGACTGTGTGTGCATCTGTGGGAGTGTGTCTATTGTTGACGAGTGTTGAGGAGCCCCCCCTTTTTTTTTTTCTTCCCCCACTTCTCTAAGGAGTGAATGGGGACTGCAGGTTCAGCCGGTGCACTCCTTTATTCAGCCCCGGGCGACAAAAACTCCACACGTAGGTTAACAGCGAAGACAGTTTGCATCCTGGGGACATAAATAAGAGGAGCTGGGACTTCTTCCTGTTTATCCAGTCAGTGAACTATCAAACGTTGAGTGACGTCAGGCTGACAAAAGAAAAACTATCCTCTTTAAACAAACCCAGCTGAGCATTTGACAAAAGAACGACTACTTTATCTCAGATGAAAGATGCCCTCCTCTTGTCAGCTGTGTCACACCGTGATATTCTCCGCAGCGACAGAATGTACTGTATGTAGGCGTCGTCTCCCAACTCCATTACCTCCCAGCTCCCTGCTCTCAGGAACACAACGCTGGGAACCTTTTCAAAACATCAAACAAGCTGTCGATAGCATGACAGCGCCGGATCACTAAGCTTCCTGCTCTCTCAGCATTATCAGTCATAGCTGCGGGGGCCAGCACCTTGGGAATCTTCACAGCTTTCCTGTATACAGTTTCATTATCGCGATTACGGTTGTCACACTTTCTAACTTGCAACTAAACTCTCTTGCAATCTTCAATAGCGGCGAATGAAAACCATTACAGCAGCCAAACCCTGAAGGGTGTGGACTATTATTGGAATATTTTCTCAGAACGTGCTTAACAAAAGACACAGAACACAGTTTCACACCCAGTGTTTGCCTTCGCCTACGCCGACTCAAAACCACCATTCAATGGTGACACGATCTCTGGAATGCAGCAGTGCATTATGCATGGCCAGTACCATGCATGCAGACATAAAAGTGCCTACACATGCCACTGTCTGCTGCTGATGTGGAACCAGATGCTACTCTGCAGCCAGAAGGAAATTATTCCAGCCTGAGGGATACTAGGGTGTGCCACGAAGGGGGGGTTGGGTGTTTCCAAAGGAAGAGGGGGGGAGGCCGCCACAGATGTCCATTTCATCGAGCACACCTCAACATCAGAGGAGCACAAGCTGGCCACTGACCCCTAGCCTTTAACTCCAGCAAGACCAAAACAATGAGCCATACATCACACATGTCCCCCATATTTCCTTGAATGGCGACGTATGAACGCCAAACGCCACGCAGGTGTGGACTGAGCTTTAAAGAAGGAAGAATCATGTTTACGCTCTCGTCTGCCTTAAGAAAACTGTATTGTTAATGAGATGGGGAGAACAATGAGGATTATGCATCAAAGACAAAACACCTTTTTACGGTGACTCCCCCAACCTCCCAAAGCAGGAGGGGGAAGGTGCCACTGCCCAGATCAATTGCAGGTATTCTTTTGTGCCTTTTTAGGGAGAAGAGCTGGTAGACAAGTGAAAGGAAAAATAATAAAGGCTTAATTGCTCAGGCCACCTTAAAAGCCATTAAGACTTTATTCAATTCATACTAAATACAGTGCAGGTATGCCAAGGAAGGTGGCACGTCTAAAAGTGTTGTCTTTAAGGTGGCGGAATAGTTGTGTTTGCATGTGAACACAAACACAGTGTGTGTGTGTCTCTGTGTTTGTGCTTACTGCAAGCTTCCTATACAAAAATGCTGGACCTGCTCCAGCAAGGACCAATTTCAATACTTTTTGTCAAATTCCTCTGCAAAACAGCAAGAGCTCGTTCTGAAAACCCAAACAGGGCATCCAACTAAATAAGGCCTGACATCCATAACAAGTGACATTTCTGCAGAAAGTTCAGATTTAAAACAAAACTTTCATTCAGCCAAGCGCTTCCTGACTCAATGTCCGATTTCCCAACCAGCTCTAAATTGATTATTGCCTTTCCTAAAGGACTCTAAAGATAGGTTTGCGTGTTTGTGTGCAGTTAGCATTAACAAGCAACGGTGTCCTGTGTGATTTCACTTAGCACATGCGAATCCTGTGCTTTCAATTAGAGAGACATGACCTAATTACTCATCCTAATCTGGTACGGGGAGATAAACAAGAGTTGTTTTTTTTAAATGACTGTAACCAGACTGCTTTTAGACTAAACACTAACTCTGCAACATTAACCTTTCTTTCCAGCAGATGTTCCAAACCCAGAAAGAAACACTGGCAACCTTAAAAAAAAAAAAAAAAGCACAACTAAAACCTCTAATCCAAGGGAAAGTCAGAGTGACAGACAGAAATGTCTGACCCGCTCAGCAGCAGGCAGCCAGTGATTTAATGATTTGTCTACTGCTGGTGAATGATCACACAGCAATATCCTGTTCTGGCTAGTTCTGTGAACCCCCCCTGAAGGCCCTGCCTGACATGATTCTGGCGTGCTTTGGTGCCAGCTAGCCCATCATATTGACAAGATCCGGGTGTCTGCCCCCCGTGCCTAATGTGACCCTCCGAGGACCTCTGGAATGAAAATCGACGAGGCAGAAGAATTACATATTGAAGCCGCCAGGGAAGGCTGCGATGCTGGACGATGAGAAGAGAGAGGCGGGGCTGGTAAAGTCACTAACAAAGCTGTGAAAACAAGATGCTGGCACTTTCCAAAATTCTTCAGCGCTTATGCAATGTAAACCAACCTTGTATATAATCATTGTAATATCATAGGGCTGGTTTATAACTCAAATGATCGGCATTCAGTCATTAACGTATTGAGGTAAGACAAATACTGCAATTTATAACAACTTCTGTTGTACTAAAGTCTGCAGCTAACAATTGCTGCGTTACCTATAGATTCTTTTAGACATAAAAAAGTAAGTTGAGACTAAGATAAAAAAAATTATTATTTTTTTGAGCCAAAATGTTGAAATTGTCTAGTTCTACCTTGTCATGCATGCATATTTTCTACTCTTCATGGTGTTTTCAGAACAGACACTTTTTCCTCCAGCCCATAAAATGGAAGATTAACTTATAATTAAGGCAATAATTACAACAATTATTATTTTTTTAAAGTTCCTCTTTAGTTTTCCTTCAGTCCTTTCATCTGGCATCAGGAGAAGAACTTGAGTCTGAGAGGCCACCTGTCCCTATCCTTCCCTCCATGCTTACAGAAGGTCAAGAGCAGGCGTGGGAGGATCACCAAAGAACCAAAAACAGTCACAGAGAAATGCAGGACTGCCAGGTCAGAGGGCAAATGTGGAGAGGAGGAAGACAAAAAGCATAACCTATTATTCAGTGCAGCCTGCTCACCATCTAAGATTAGACATGCATGCAGGTGAAAACGCTCTCCTGATGAAACCCATGCGCAGGTCACTGCCGACCCTCCCCAGTCTTGGTAGTACAACATGCCCTGAAACTTGGAGAACTCCTAAAACTCCCCCAAGAGGCCTCAGAGTGCATGCTGCAGGTCTTTATTTCACTCGGTGACATTTGGGTGCTCTTCATATAAACTGTGGTTACGTGGCTGTGTGCTTCAGCGCTGTCAATAAAGGGCTTTTGTTGCTGCAGTGAAAGCGCACTCTTGATTTATGCATGCCAAGGGTAGAAAACCCTCGACTGACCTCTAAGGTGCCAGACTGGCATTTTAAAATAACAGTTTAATACTTTTAAAAAAATGCGTGTGAGCTGGGGGACAAGAGATAATGAAGTACAGAGGAGGGTTTTTGCGATTAAAAGACAGCATGGACTCCAGAGCCGCCCGCTGCTAACATCTTATTTTCTGCTCTGAAACGTCGAGAGAGAGTAATGTAAAAGCCGAAAGCTGGAGTTTTAAAAAATGGCTTAGAAGTAAAACACTAAAACGATGCATTTTCCACACCTCCCTTTGTCTCTGTTGGGGTTTCAGCTACAGCGCAACAAGTGCAGCTGAGCTTGAAGTCTGCGACGGCACGCACGAGTACGGAGCCGCGAGGCTACAGCCCTGAATCACTCCGCGTTTTAGAGAGGGGGACAAAAAACACAGATGCTACTTTCACCGAGCAGATAGCCGCAGGTTAAACATTTCACTGAACTTAAAGGTACTCACTGTGGGACGTTTCCCGGTGCGTACGGAGATGAGGGTTGAGGCAGCGTGACAAAGTTTGACTTGACGCTCTCTCTCTCAGCTCAGCATGGCGGCGACTGAGGCCACAGAGTGGATTCAAAACTCTCCGGGCTGAGATATCAGCAGACAGGGGGAGGGTGCACAGGGAGGCGGCGAGAAGACAAGGTATCTCCAGAGAGCGCACAGCCACATTCAGACAGGCTCCTCTTTTCTTTTTTCTTTTCTTCCAGGCGACCTGTCTAGACTGAAAAGACTATCATTTTGAAATACTGTACTTAAAAAAATTAAATACACTTTTTAAATAAATCCTATCGCACCTTACATTTACTGCACATACTCGGATATTGTATTAACAATATTTTATACTGCTAGTAAAAACTTTAATTTAATTTATAACATAAATAAATAAATAAAATTATGTATTAGATGGGTTACTCAGGATATGTTAAATAGGAGATCTGGAATGTTGTTTCTGTTTCTGTTCATTTATTTCTTTCAGGAACCAAAATACATTAATTACATAAAAGGAAAAGATGTAGTGTATCACGTTTAGCTGCCAGGTAATTTCCTTGTGCAGTTCCTGGGCATGTAAAACACATTACAAAAACTCACATTCCCACATATATACACATGCAGACACACAATAACAAAAGATAAACAACTCAAAAATACTAAAATATCTTCTTATTTATTATATTTTAATATGTTTTGATTGATATTTATGCAGTGTGCATTGTCACTTCAGTTCCAGCTCCCTACTTTTAAATGCATAGATAGATAGAGCTAGCAGACCTACTCGAACTCAGTCATGAAAAGTAACATTGAGGTACTTGTTTACTTAGGTTTATGTAAATCAGCCCTCCATAAAAATACAAAATCAAAATATTATGTGTAGTATTGTGCTCATGTTTCCAAATGTCATCCACAAACAAATAATCACAGCTGCACTTTTATTATCCTTTTATGAATGTTTCATTTGTTCTTTTTCAGCTTTAAACCATAATAGGCAGCTCCCAAAGGAAGATCATAGTCCGGATGTTTACTACAGTAATAGGTGACTGATTTGTATATTTTAATGATATTTCATTATACTTTAACAGAGACTGACCTGGCTCAGCAGCCGCGTCTAACTGATGTATGTAACTAATTATATCTGTGGATATTATTTTAAAGTTTCACAGTCTTGCACTGCTTTTCACGTATTGTCTTTATTTTTGTTAACATCCTTGTGAATAATCCATCTGTAGGTGGGACCACTGGGTTCAAAAGATCACTGCCAACGTTCAAAGGTTACACAATATTTTCCTGAAGGAGAAGTGACTTGAAAACACACTGGAGAGGGAAAGACAGACTGACCCTTGTCTTGTTGTGCAGGACAGAGAAGGAGGGAGTGGGGCTTTCCATGGCACCGCAAGCTGAAAACAATACCATCTTTGAGTCAACGACAGATTGCTGCTGCTACAAGATAGAACAGTATCACAGTACACCTCTGTGACTACTTTGTGGGTTCACTGAGCAACAAATGCCAAGAACTTTACCTGCCCAGCTGAGCTGCAGTAAGCCTCTAATGTCCTTTATTGCAAGTCGTTGGTTAGGCTGTACCCTTAAACATGCCAGCGCTTCCAGGCATCTTCTGCTCAACTACAAATTGTTTATTTTCATATCAGCCCCCGGTGATTTGAGAGCTTTGAGCTGAAGGCTGGCTGTAGTTAAAAGGGGACGGCCAGTGCTGCCCTGAAATGAATACGAAAAGCAGCTGGGTTTATCTTCACTCACTCTGTGACATGTGCTTCTAAGAGAAAACAGGTGACCCAGGAGGAGGAATGTATGCTAACTTAAATGTAATGCTGCAGCTCGAGTGATTTGCTATCACTTAAAAGACCTGCATTTTACATCATATTAGATTTACTAATGCTTGTTTTTCTAGGTCTTTCTGAGCTTGTCTGCCTCACCTTGTTTAAATAGACGTCCAAACTTATGTTTGTTAGTGTTAAAAAAAGACCGATATATGGATTAAAGAATCTTATTTTCCTGTTGCTGTTGATAGGAATATCAAATGATTGCATGAAATGAAAAAAGCAAGAGAGTGAGTGTCAGAGCACTAAGTAGATGCACATATACTTACACACACTGGCACACAATAGAGCAGAAAAATTAATAGAGCAAGGTGTAGCTTTCCAGTGTAAGTATATGATCTTCATGCCCAAGCCCTTCAGACACACTGGTTGGATATATTTAGAGTCCCTCGTCGGTGTATCCATGCTACAAGGCAGACCGCAATTATTCCCAACAGTGGAAGGGCCAGTGCTGGTCTGAGATCAGTAAAGAGGAGAGTGCGTGTGTGTGTGTGTGTCAACTGGTACGGGACAGGATTAACGCCACAAGAGTCAGAAGCCAGCTCTGCCAGTGGTCCATTTGCATTGAAAGTAAGCCCAGCAAACTCAGAATGTTTTGCTGGGCTTGTTCTTACATTCAAATGCTAAGTAGTGCAATTCTAAAGAAATTAAGCCGTAAAAAACGTAACCATGTGATCTATAATATCAGTACAAGAGCAGTTGAAGAGCGTGACTGGTACACTTCATGGTGCTGAAATAAAAATGATGATAATAATAACAACATATGGCAGAGAAGTGAGCTTTTCTTGTGACTTTTTTAGTCATCTGGTAAGCAGTCTGTGGGAAATTGGGCCCTTGAATGCTGAATTCATGTGTGATTTTATCACAGGCGTGCAGAAGTGAAAGAGGAAAGGAGTTTTTTGGGCTCCTTATTTAGCTGGTCTCTCCTCTGTATTTACTTTTTGTTCTTATTTTCCTTTTCTAATAAGCCATGCACAATGAAACGCATGGTATTTGTTTTACAAAGCCTAGGTACTTCTCTGAATTCAACGCCTAGTTATGAACACCAAAACAACTAAGGCAGCTGATATGTTTGCCTGAGGCAGCAAGGCTACAGTAAGTATGTGGTGCTAGATTATATATGTTTGTGTTCTTTTAATTTTACACTGGACCGCAGTAATAGAAACAGTCATCTGTGCCACACAACAGCACAGTGTCAATTTCAAATCTCATTTAGAAATGTTTCTGAATACCTTGAACACTCTAATGTTATGCCCTACCAGCGCTGCAAACCAGTATTGCTCTGCAGCAGGTGTCTGCCTGAAGTCTGACAAAGCAGTACCATCTAGTGGCAAATAGTGAACATGTCAATATGTTTACATGAACCATTGCCCTCACATCTACTGCCATAGACTGTATAGAAAAAACAGCCTGCTGCAGTTATCCCAAATGAGTTAACTGCGCCCCCTGGCTGCCAGCTTTCCAATGTGTCCGATTGTCGACAGATATACCCTACAATGACTGTTGTTAACCCCACTCCCTGTCAGTGGCCTCCATGGTATCATCATCAAATCAATATGACTGCAAGTTTGCTGATTGCACCAACAGTTTTGTTGGATGCAAAGAATCAAGAGTAACCTTAGCGAACTCCTCTACTTACCTCATGTTTAGCCTACAAGAGATCATCACTACTTAATATATTTGGTGCACTTGAATGAGTTCTGAGAATGAGCAAATGCATGTTTAAATTATGTAATCAAATCACAACATGATCACAAACTTCCACTACTGTTCTAAAAACATGCACCATTTTCAGTATGGGTTTTTTTTGTGCCACTGTTTTTCAAGCACACTCAGAGGAAGTTATGAATGAATATTACCACAAACCATCATTAACCATGATCAGTGAAGCATCCAATGGCACAATCCTGGGAGGTCAAGAGTAGCAAGTGATACAGTGCTGCTCCCAAAATATCTAAGCTGGGACTGAAGTGAGTTACATGACATTTGCAGCATATATTTTAATAAAATTACACTGCAGTGTAGCTGTGAGTAAAGCTGATTAAAAATAAACATTTGCGACAGGTTTCAGGTGCGTACCCTTCGTTTTAATAGGCTTTAAGTTTCAACACTGAAATATAAATCCAGCCATTTCTGCGGGGCGGGCCGATAACTCGCCCTCCAATCAGCGGCTACAATGGGTTAACATGTGCTCCCAGACGACCAATAGCGAGGGACGGACTAGGCCGTTTGCCGCACCCAAGTGAGGATGATGGCGGCTGGGCGGAGCGACGACGCGGGGACGACAAGCGCAGAGAGATAAACCCCACCGTGAGGAAAAATAGCGAAAACCGTTGTCCTGCTTTCACCGTGTTCTGTTTAGATATCACCATTTCATAAAAGAGAGGGTAAGCGGTGATATAATCAACTTGGTTTGCATTTCAGCGACGGTGTTTATCCGTGGCGGCTTCTTCATATCGGTGTCTTTCTCGCTGTGTGTTCAGTGAGGCTCGGCTCTGTTTTGCTAGCATGTTGCCATTGAGCGGGGGAGTCTGCACAGACGCTGCTGTGCACTGTTAAACGACTGTTTCTGCGTTTCACTGTCCTTTATTAAACAATTCACATGGGCTCAGCTGCTCCCCTGGACCCCACACTTTGGTAGTCAGAATGTTTTACACTAAGTATCGTTAGCATTCTTTCCTAGCAGGCCTGTGATGGTGGAGGTGGTATTTTTATTTTATTATTTATTGGCGCAGAGTTACCGTTGCGTTGTAATTTGGACCCCTCTAGCTGTTCGGGTCGATAGGTTTAGTCGGACAGAGGCTCCTCGCCGTGCAGGTCTTACTCTAGTCTGGGTGTGTTTCCAAAGAGTGGGGGAGAAATTTGGGTTCTTTCCAGCTGTGTGTGTGTGCTGGTGATGGAGCAGTTTCCTGTGCTAGGTCAGACAGCTTTATGTCCTGCATGATAATATGGGCTCGCACACACTTTTAAATAATAAACAGGGTTTTCAAAAGAGAGCAAGAGAAACGCGTGGAATAATGCATTCTGTCAAATGGAAAGCTTGAAATGTATAGTACAGAAATGAGGGCTAGCTATGGCTTGATGTGCATGGCATCTGGAGTGGGTACTACACCACATAGATTTTTGTTGTTGTTGTTGTTGTTTTAAATATATCCTTAAAGGATAAATTTCATTTATTAGTGTGGCTTATACAACTGTAAATTGATCACCTTTTGATAACGTGGTGTTGCTCACAAAAAGGTTTGTCATATTTGTGCACTAAAACAATGATAGAAAATATCTACTTGTACCCTTAAATGTTCACCTTGAATAAGGATGATTGAAAGATGGTCAATCTCAATACAGTTGCTCATTTGTTTTGAGGCCCATGCTTTCGAACAGAGCCCCTAAGCTGTGGCTGTGTCTGGCTTGTTTATAAAGTCTGCTGGGAAGTCCCTTCCCCCACTTTGTACTGTATGAGGATTATCAGAGCCAAACTGCCAAGATAAATTGTCTGTGAGTGTATGTGTTGAGGCACGGTAACTCCCTGGATTTGGTAACTCTGCCAGAATGAGCGAAACTCCCAGAGGATGGTGTTTAGCTTCGTCAGTCTGCTGCCACCCTCGATACACACTGAACTACTTCACATACACACTTACTGTGTTTAACTCCCACTCCCCACACCTACACGCTTGACTTCAGTGCAGCTGAAAATGTGTTCCTCATTTTAGCTCCCTTCTCGCAGTTTCACTTTTTCCTTCCTTCCTCTCCATATGTGATCAGTTATAGCAGCATCTCAGGTGGTAGTGGCAGATGTGAAAATGGTCATTGGTGAACTTTAATTTGCACCATAGAGGTCACCAAAGATCATGTCAATTTGATGCAGCTGTGTTTAGGTTGCATATTTAGCTGGCAGATACATGCATACAGAATAGCATAGGCCTTAGTGTAATGCTAGGGAAGCTGCACAGGGAGGAGTGTGTTGTTTCAGAGAATGGTCTTCCACCACCCTGTCCCATGTGACATACGACAGGCAGATGAATCTTGAACTGCATTTTCACAGTAGGGTTAAAAAGTGTCTCACCTTGTCATGGCAGTTACAAAAGATATCGTTTCCATACTCATCGACCCACTGAGGGTGATGCAGTTAATGTAGCACACAGTAAATATAGCACTACCAGCCTGCTGAAACACTCCCTGTGAGGCACAGATGGAACGTCGGAGCCGTGTTGGCTGGGATGCATCACTGCACAAATGAAAGAGGGAGAGTTTAGTGCCCACTTTTACAGCCTATACCAGTGAGAGAGCAACAAATTATAATGTCTTAGATGCCAGCAAAGAAATTTCAGTTTAATTTAAATATAAGTTTCGGCTGCAGTTAATCTGTTTTTGCAACACAGTGTAACTCCCGCCTTGTTTGTAGTGTGTGCATTTAACAAAAAATATAAATGTAAAAAATGCTTGATGCTTAAGGGGTCGACGTTGGCCAAGCTGTGCTTGGAGTACCCTGGGATCTAAGCAGACTCCTTGCTGCATGTCGATTCTGTGGTTTTGTTTGTTTGTTTGTTTTTGTTTTTTCCCCCTCTCACATTTCCTGCGATTCGCTTCAACCGCATGATCAAGAAATGCAAAGTTTTTTTAAAAAGCCCCAAAAAATGGACCAAAAAAAGTTGTCTCATTTTGAAAAATAAGATTTCAAGATTTCACTTAGCTTTGACTCTTAAGTCCTATGTTTGAATATGAAATGGAAAAAAGGAATTACTTGTTTAAATTAAGGCTGCCACGATTAGTCGACTAGTCACGATTACGTTGACTATCAAAATCGTCGACGACTGATTTAATAGTCGACGCGTCGTTTGAAGCTTTGTAAGATCCCAAAAGACGCAGGAATAAGTAGTAGGATTTAAGAGTGTAATAACGGACTGAAACAGAAGATGGCAGCACTGCATGTACAAGGATGCCAGCTGCCGTTAAACCCCGAAGAAGAAGAAACTGTGTCCCAGAATTCATAGCGCAGCCCAGCTCAGTTTCCAACAATGGCGGCAGCTACTTAGTTTTGATATTACTCTTATTATTCTTTCTGGTCACAAAATAAACGTTTAACATATTTTCAGGTGAGAATGTAGCTGTGTAAACCTCAAATATCTGCTCAGTTTATCAGGACACCACATATTTTCAAAGCGCTCCGACGTTTTCGGAGACGTCTGTTACCCACTAGCTCGATAGTTAGCTGAGGGCAAGGCTCACTGGAGCCCGTGAGAGCACCGGACTCCCAGCAAATCGTTTTCAAACCCACCGCCGTCTTTCGCTACTCAGGTTAAACATATATAAGTCACTTAGATAACTTAAAAATGTTATTGTTTGGCTTTTTTTTTTTTTAGTATTTTATTTGTTCCTGAGTAAATCGGTTTGGCTGAGACTAAAGTTATCGTTTTTACACAGCTGAATAAACATCAAGCAGACAACTGATTATCAGAAGTGTGAGATGCTCGAGAATTTACTCCGGTGTCCTGTTATATTTTAGATAGCAAGGAGTTTATTAAACTTCACCGAAACAATCTGCAAATTTCATTAAAATTTAATAAACTATCATCTTGTCTTTATTTTTAGTTACCACATACCTTAAACACTTAAAGCTGTAAGCTAATGATAGTTATATAAGAGCAGATGTTGCTGGTGCAATAAGCTGTACGTTTTACGTCCAATGGATGATGATCTGATTAGTTGACTAATCGCAAAAATAATCGGTGACTAGTCGACTATCAAAATAATCGTTTGTGGCAGCCCTAGTTTAAATGCCCCCTCCTCTTTTTTTGACATTATTTCTGATCAAGGAAAAAAATAGTATTAATGTAAATTAATGTCAATAGCCTTGTTTACATGGGCACAAGCAACCTCATTAAAAGCCTGTCTGCATTAAAAAGAAGTGTAAACATGCCAATTTGAAGATTGTTATGTGATCATGCTCCTTTAAGGTGATTAAAATTTCCAATTGTTAATCGGTTTGATCTGTATGTAAATAGTTCTTCCAGTGTTCAGGGTGAAATTATTCTTGCTCTACATGTCTGTTACATCAACACAACAAAAACAAGTTGAAGGTCTGTTCAAAAAGGAAAAATAACACAAACTTCACAAATGTTAGAGAGGGGAGAAGCTGAAATCTGTGACATGCGGCGTTTGTTTACATTGGAAAAGACAACTGCTTCTACTGTTTTCCAGAAAGTTAGACTATTCTGCGCTTGTCAAATGCTTGGATGTGTGTAAATGCAGGTAATGGTCAGATCACTTGGTTTAGTTTCTATGTAAACAATGACGTTATATTACAGGTTTTAATTAGATTTACATTTTGCACGTGTAAACATGGCTAATGAGAGCAGCATTGTGTATTTGATTTGCTGCCTCTTGATTTTAACACGTTAGCTTGTTTAATTTAATGAGAATGAAATAGTCTCTAAAAGTGCTGGTAGATTGCTTTGTTGATACAGCTTCTTTAATTTTCAGTGGAGTGCACAAAACAAGACAAGACAACATGCACTGGGCAGAGCTGGAATGACACCTAATGCATTCTTTCTGGTAATAGCAGCTAGAGATGACGCTTTCACACACGCAGAAATACAAGAGTTACTATTGGATTCTTTATTCCCAGTGATGATAGGCATCCAGCTTGGAGATATAAGGAGTTATTGTCTCAGAGCATCTGTCAAATGGCTGAAAACAGATAAAAAGTAGTAATGGTCTTTCTGTTTCTATGTTTGTTTGTTTTTCTTTTCCTGCCCCTGAACAAATCTTTTCAGTCTCTCATTTGATTGGCATATTTTTGGACACAACAAAATAGATCTTTTAGTCTTAGCTTAGTCATGTGGAAAAGATGGTTTTAGTCCAAGCTTCCGTCTCTCAAAAGTAAATTATGATAACACTGAAGTGTGCACGAACACACTGAGTGGTTGGGAGTTTTTATTAAGAGCCGGGCACACAGAGATGAGAAAGCCCGGGGCTGGTCTTCATGTGCCACCTCGTCTGTGTTTTTGTTTTTCTGCCCATCATTGTCTCATCAGTCTCTGGAGTATGGAAACATCTGTATCGGGTGTTGTCAAAAGAGTTCAAAACATCAGTCACCAAGAGAGAATGTGGTTATTTGCTTAGTACAACAGCTTATTGTTTATCTTCCTGTTTAAGGGTAAAAATGTATATTGTAGAAGGTCGTGACTAGGATTGATTGATTGATTGAATCTTTATTTTGAACATGTTGAAAAAGTATAAAAAAAAATAGAATTAAAAGAGACAAATGAACAAAGCAAACAAAAGGAAAACGAGCAACCACAACTCCAAATAACGTCCATGTTCAAAAAGGAGCAGGAAGAAGCATAAGCTTATTTAATCCCACCCCTTTTCCACTATCTAGTATCAATAGACTACAGAAATACCTCCTTGCAATTACATTATATGTTATGTGTAATTTTTTTTTTTTTTTTTTTTTTTTTTTTTTTTTTTTTTTTTTTTTAGGATCTGGAGTATTTTGTTGTGATACTTTAAAACTGTGGACAGACTGTCACTTTCAGTCTGTATCAGGCTATTGGTAGTTACTGGTGAAAGTTCTGTAGCATGGCTCTTTTTTGGCAGGATAAGATTTTATAGGACATTAATTTGTCAGGTGTGCCATTAGTTCGGTAAATATATTGCCCTGATCCCTACCTTATTTATCTAAAATTTTGTGCTTATTTTTATTAAGTAATTTGCAGGGTTTTCTAAGGTTTATTTGTTTGGCGTATATTGAATCAAATGCTGTTTAAAAAAAATCACACTTTCCTCAGTCAGTGTGAAACCAAATGTGCTCTTTTATCAGCTTTAGCACCCTGTTAAAAGAGAGACCTCAAACAAGGGGATTTTGCCATTACTGCAGTTGGCGATAAGGGAGTCTGACACTGTTCATCAGCTAGAGCTTGCCTGAGAGCAGAGTTTCTTAGTCTTCAGTTCTGTTTCTGATTGCCTTTGCTGCAGGCTGGGGTTAACATAGTTGTTGTCTCTCCAGTATGCAGTATCAAAAGATCATTATTCACATCTCCACCCCACAGCTAGTCTTGTAGCAGCTAATACATTTTTACACAAACCTCTGTGTCCCTTATTTTTAGTTAAGGCGGAGAACACACTGCTGAGATGAAGTGATGATAGTAAAGGTAGCTATAAAGTCCCCGGCATTTGCAGGGTAGTCTTTAAACACTCCCTGAGCTCTATTCAGCAACTACAGAGCACTTTCCAATACGGATTTTCCAGTGGGTGTGGTTACAAAAGCCAAAATGTCCTATTTAATCCATTACTGCATGATTGATGATATTAACTTTGCTTCCAAAATAATTCCTGTAAGATTAAATTATAACAACCAGGATAGACATATTTACCTCTCAGCCTTGTTGTCACCTGGGAGGGTGAGTGGGTGAATGGCTTGGACACCTAAATGCACTGAAATAACTTGAAAATGAGGCAACATAGGAGCTTGAAATTGACATTATAGGTGCATCTACTAAAAATCCTGGACTACTTCAGACTAAGAAACCAAGAGCAAAAGCAACCGGATATACTGCTATCATACTCTAAATGGCACCATAGTGGAAGTGGAATTCTTTTCTTGTAGTCTTGTGGTCTGATAGCGAATGGCCAAACTAGTTAAATGAGTGGCACATTAATTCCAAGTTGTGCTTTCTGACACTGACTGCCTTGGAGTGTGATGTTGGCCCACAGCTGTTCTTACATAACAGCAATCTTTATAGGCTGTCCTGTGTTTCCATGGTGATGTGTTTGGTTTCCAAGGCAACTGTACTCCTAACAGGAGCTGAGGCCAGCTGAACACATGCATCTACATTTCTTAGGAGAAAGGAGGAAAGGGCCTGGTGAAATGGCAAACTTTCTGTGTCTGATGATGTTTTGCTTACTCTGTCCACAAGGAATAAACGCTTTTGAGATCTGATCATTTGTCACTTGTAAACAGCAGAAAAGAGTTGCACTGAATATGCTCCTGCTGGAATTTGCAGTGTCTGCTGTTTAACAGCTGGAGGGACTCTGTTGATGTTTGAAGTGAGGCTGAGTGGAGTAAGAAATTATGTATCAAATGCTTTTGAGATAGCAGTGAAAGTGACCTTATTCAGTGCTGTTTGAGGGTTTTGTTAAATGCATAAAATTAAATGTTCCTTTTGACCTTTCTGTGCTTTGTTTACGCAGGTATGGCAGTGGATTTGAAAGCTAGCAGATTATTGTGTACCCTTTGTCTTCTTTCTCTCACAGCTCTCCTTCTCTCATCTGCCTCTATGTGGTTTGAATATAATTTAAGAGATACATGGTTCCACCTGAATTTGCAGCACTAAGCAGAACTTTTAGCATTGTGCATTGCCGGTTTGGATTCTAGGGTGATGGCAGCTTTAAATGAAAGGATCCTATTACAGTGTTCCTGCAGTCCTTTAGTCCGCAGAGTTGGCTCAATGTGAACAAGATTTAGGATTCCAATCAGACCTAAATGTTGTTTTCATGGTTTTACTATATTAACTTTGCCTCAAAGAACCTTATTAATTATTAGTATCTCCAAAACATTTTTTTTTTTTTAAATCAAAAAACCTATCAGTACTTGTCTGATTAGAAACTTCAACACAAGCACAAATTTCTTCATTGCCACCGAGTGCTAATGGACTGAAAAAGATGCAGAGTTAAAGCTTTTATAAACAGTCTCAATTTTGATATTGATTCTAGGGCATTAAGCTCAAATGGATAATGCTGATATGTTGCTGACTTGCGATAAAATGCTGTGGGCCATTAGTGTCAATAATATCTGTAGGTTCTTTTTTTTTTCCCTAACCAAAGTAAGTCACAAAAGTCCAGTTTCATCAAACGCGGTTTATTTATGCACTTATTCTGTGAAATATCATATAAACATTTTGCGGTCTTACAATTCACGCGGTTTCAGATTGTGAAAATGCTGGCAAACTTTCTCCACTTCTCAGATGGCTCTAAATTGGTGTGTTTTACACTCAGCATGAAAAGGTATATTTCTGTATTGTGGTGTTGATTTTTCTGCGTTTCTTGACTGTGGGTACAATTTCTTTGCCTCATTGCCATTAACAGTTAACACCATCAACAGGAAATGTAACGTGGCTTTTCCGCAAATTAAATCAAAGTGAAAAAGATGTGACTAACTGTCTGGAAGCATTGAGACCTTTTTCTGGTAACCCACTCTGACATGGGTCAGTGTTTGAAGAACTGCAGACACTGCAGTGTTGTCAGATAGCTTTGGTATGTGTTAGTCTCAACTCTGCCTGTAGCTATTATGTATAAAGTGAAATGATTGTACAGTGATTTTAAAAAGTTTATGATGTATGAATAGCTTACTCTAGAAGAGGTCACTGCCTTGCAACAGCATGTAACAGCTGTTTTGGACGCTAAGTGATGCAAATTGTCTTTCTTAGCCTGATTTAATTAATTTGGCACATGGGCATCAGGGCAGCTGGTGTGGTGCTGCAACTTCAGCAGAGGCGATTGTGATGGTTTTTGAAAGTTCAGCAATATCTGCCCACCTTCAAACCACAGCTTTGCTCGATCATCAGAGCTGCTTCCAAATGTTACTGTTTGCTCAGCATTGGTAGGATTTTACTCGTGATATGTAAACAGTCAGTTTTTTAGGTGGGGGATCAGTGAGGAGTGAAAGAAGAATGTTGATACTGATAAGTGAAAAAGGATTGGCCCGATTGGTTAGTCTGATAATTGCATGATCCCTGCATACATGCATAAAATACTTACACTTATTGCACCTTTTTAAAGAGCATTCTTTGGGTTTTAAGTTGTCGTTCTGGATGTTTTGCACATCACACTAGAGCCAAAATGATTATCACTATTTTTTTTTAATCTGTATTGAGATTCTGATTATTCATTTTTAGTGACAAAAATGTTTTTATTACACTTTCGTGTGAACATAACAGTGCTTTAACATCCATGTTGTGCTACATTGCAGCTAATGTACAGATTTTTAGCATAAAGATAAAATTTGTCCTCCTCGTTCATGTAAATTCAGTGAATTTCTCAGAAGAAAATTTGTAAATAATGAATCAAGTTTCACCAAAACGTAACACTAACTGAAATACATTTACATTGAGCTACAATCCTGGTAATTAAAACATTTTTGCAGACAATGAGGTCCACTTGACCTACGTGCCTCTCCTAGAGGCAAAATATAAAGTCTTTAATTCGTGTTGCTTTGCAGTGCAACAACAGCTCTTCAGCACTCTATGATTTCCTCTTGGTTAACATCACTAAAATTATTTCCTAACAATGGATGGTGATGTTCACCTTTGACTTTGGTTATCTGTCTATCTGTAGTATTACTTATCCATACTAGTCCAGGAAACTTGCACCGTGCTGGGAACAGCTGTGATCGGCTCGTGGAGGCATTAACTTGGCGCTGATTTAGGTATCGCTTGATTTGCTGTTACTTGGTGACTTCAAAAACTTCATTTAATTATTGGAAGCGAAAATTGGGATGGATATTAAAATGTGATTAATTGTGCAGCTCTCCATCAAACTAAATATAGTCGATTTTTTTCATATTTTTAAGCAGCGTGACAAAAGCTGCCACTGCTTCAGTTTTTAAAATGATTGATTTGCCCCTTCATGTACTGAGGATCCGTCATTAACACCTTTTAGCTTCACATGACACATTAATGGCTGAAGAGCAGAAAGCTTTGTACTATGACCTGTAAAAGTTGCTTTTCTAGTCCTATTGAGGCTCTATGTGATTGGCATATATTTCAGTGACTTCATTCATAATGATTCATCAGGTTGAGATCTTCCATGATTTGTGGCAGATGGCTTAAATATATGTGCAAAAGTACACAATCAAAGCAGTGCTGCTGACAAATTTTATTAAATATGTAACATTTTATGCTGTACATTTAAAAAATAAAGTATATTTTGTTGATAGAGATTGACCAACAACATGGAAAAAATTACTATTTGGAGATTCCCTTGCATCATTAATAGGCCAGGGACAGAGGATCTCTCTCCCTAATGAGTGTCTGGCACCAGATCTCAGTGCTCTGTATTCCTCTGTCAATAACTCACGCCCTAGTTACATGACTGAATCAAAACTGAGTTTTTTTCCTGAATGGTTTCAAAGAGTATGCAGCCTCGCTGTCTTTTCTCATTCTCTTATTTCTTAATTGCACTTTAAGTTGGTTTTTATGACAAAAGGAAAGCAACAGATAGGAAAACAAAAGGTGAAGAACATAAAAGTGCTTGATTTTAGGAAATTGGGGACGAATGCCATTGCAAAGATAGCCATGTCAACCTCAGCTGTCTCCTCTTTGGACAGAGTCTGGAGTTTCCTTACACGTGGAAGACGTAAGGATTATTTTGTTTCAAGTATTTACATTTTCATTATTTTGCTCAATGAGTAATACTAAAAATGATGACAATTCTATACACTAACCTTTTTGATAGAATGCACAAAATGTAGGAAATGCATGTTTAGTTTGAATGTAATTGGTAAATTGAATTTAAACACATTTATCTTAAAATAAGGGTCTTTTTTTTTTTAAACATAATGCTAAATAAAAGCAAATGTATAAAAGTGCAATTAAAAGATGGAACCAAGCAGTAAAAGCAACAGTTACTTTGTATCTCGGCACTGCTGGAGTGAGAGGTCTGCCGAAAGCCTTTAATTGAAATGCATAGGGGACAACAAATGGCACTAAAGTTGGACATCCCATAAGCATTAGGAGGTAAATCAATTGACCAGCCAAACTAGTGCTGCTAAATGTAACTGCTATCTTTAATGGGTCTCAGACTTTTGTGATGTGCTTTACTGTGTTTAAGTGACATGTTTACTGATATTAGATTTTAAATATTAGATTTACAATAATTACTTTGATATGATACACACCTGTTATCATACTTAATAAAGACACTTTAATAAAGAGACGGTGCATGTTTAGGACTTATCTTTGGTCTCTGTCAGTGGTCTTTAATTATTATATTGTTGGTCTGACTATACCACACATGAAGGTATTACAACCTGCCTATCTGTTGTACAGATTAAGTTTATTAAGTAAAAAAAATTGGACAAAGTATTGTTGGTGTAGAATTTGCAAAACGGGAAACCAAGTCCTGATTTAAATTCGTGACCTCAGATCTGTGGAAATATTGGTGTTATTGATGTGGAAAATCTCAGAACACCAATAAAAGCGGACAGGAAGAGAAAAAAGAGGGTCCGTCAGCTCCCTCTGTGATGCTGGATGCTTTGAGTTCAGTATGCTGTTGTCATGGCACTTTTGGCTCAACAATTTGTATTGATTTGAACTAATGGGCTGGCTCACACACACACACACACACACACACACACACACGCTTCCTCATGAGTTTGTCTGTGCCCTTCAGAGTCAGCACTTGAGTACTTTGTCCAGTGACAGACAGCTGCAAACTATTTATCCTTACAAGCACTCAGCCAGGAGGATCAACTTGGATCTACTATAAATCTGGCTTCATGTCTGCAGATCCCTCACTATTGTTGTTGTCAGTTTATAGTTTTATAGCAGCTGCTTTAGGTAATATGCAAAGCTGTAAGAAGTAACTGTTAGAATTAGCGGGCTATATGCTATAAGTCATGTCAACAACATAACAGAACATGCACTGTTATAGCTCACATGACTGAGCAGGGAAACCCATACACTGTAAGGCTATAGCAGAGGCCTGATTTTGAGTTCGCCTCAAGGTCATTTACTGCTCATCTTCCCCTTGTTTGTTCTCCCAGCTTTTGACTTTGCATCACTGTCCTATCTAAATGAAGAAAAAAAAAAGTAAATATCTATCACAAAGATTATGAAATAACAAGATACAGCTGGCTGTATTTTCAGTTTCTTTTATTTCCTTTGGCCAGAGTTGACAGTGGAGTGCTGTTGTGATTTCAGGAAACACATTGTGGAAATCAATGATAACCTCTATGTGGTCACATGACCAAGGCAGGATGTAAGGGCGGTATGGTTTGCATGATTGGCTTTCTGGTTTAATGATGGGTGATTCTCATTTCCTCTTTTACAACAGGAAACTTCCTTAAGTTAAAGCACTTTGTAACCAAGCTTCAAATACAGATGGTGTTGACTGTTATGATGGAAATCTATATACTGTATGTCAGACAGTACATAGGTGTGCCATCAAAACACACACAGAAAGTACTAATTTTGATTTATATTCTAGTAAAAGGATAACCACTTAAAACATGAATTGCTTTCAAATTATATGTTTAGCAGTTTTTGAATTAGTGTTAAATTGAACAATTTCTTTCTCATTTTACAGACTACATTATGACCGTAAGAGCTACATTAAGCCTACCACACAAACCCACTTAAGAAATGTACAATGTTACTATTTGTTTTACTCTATTAGATGTTTAACAGTAGTCTCTGACACGGTTACAGGAGGCCAGCCCAGGATGAACGGCGAGTCAGGTGCCGGGGTGGTGACAGCCCCCCCTCCCACCACAGCCCCCCACAAGGAGCGATATTTTGACCGGGTAGATGAGAGCAGTCCAGAGTACCAGAGGGAGAGGAACATGGCACCGGACCTGCGACAGGACTTCAACATGATGGAGCAGAGGAAGAGAGTCTCCATGATCCTACAGAGCCCCGTCAGTAGGACGTATTCATTAATTCTGCTTGTTCATGTTGTTTGGTTTTCATGGATCAGAGTCAGGTCATGGTTCATATGTTCAGAAATCTCTTGAGTCGTTGATTCGTCAGCAGAATGCCCAGGACAGTGAAAAAATTTGTTCAGAGGTCGATTATATGCATGAAAAGCACTGATGTGTAAGTTTTTACTGTGCAGAGAGAAGCTGAAGAAGTTGCCCTTTCATACAGGCTCAGTTTTATGCATTTTTGAATCTAATTAATATTAGATCTGTGTAGATCCGTGGTTATTTCTGCCTTTAGGATTTGCCCTGTTTCTGAAAGTTACTCTTACCACCCTTTAAAATTCAAAGTTGATCATTTGTTCGTTTTGTTGTTTTTTGTTTGTTTGTCGTGTCTGTGTCAACGGCCCTCCAGGCCTTTTGCGAGGAGCTAGAGACGATGATCCAGGATCAGCTGAAGAAGGGAAAGACGCCCACAAGCCTATTGGCTCTGCAGCAGATCGCAGATTTCATGACCACCAGTATGCCTTCCATGTACCCTGCAGCACCACAAGGAGGCATGGCGGCACTCAATATGAGTAAGCAGAGAAGAGAATGGCTGTGTGTGACTTCTTGACCTCAGCCCTGCTGTGTCTGTGCTCACAATGAGTAATGCAGAGCATGCCAGAGTTGATTTCAGCACAAAGACTCTAGTCAGATTTCAGTGGCAGAACCCATCTAATTGTTGTATGTGAGATTGCCTTTTCTTTCTTTCTTCACAGGTTTGGGAATGGTGACTCCAGTCAATGATCTGCGTGGCTCTGACTCCATCTCCTACGACAAGGGCGAGAAGCTGCTGCGCTGCAAGTTGGCTGCCTTTTATCGGCTGGCTGACTTGTTTGGCTGGTCTGAGCTCATCTACAACCACCTCACAGTACGTTCATTCATTCCATAATAAAACGTCAGGTTGATATTTTGACACAGCTTTTAGTATGCCCATGCAGTCTGAGTCTGATGCATTGCTGCATTTTAGAAGCAAGTCTTGTAACTGTACAATGATCCTGGGATGATTCTGGGTGGTTATTTTTAAGCCCCTTTTTAAATCAAGGATAGAGTTTCAATTTCAATGGTAACTGGGATGTGTGTACAATCACCAGTCGAAACAAATAAGACTTTCAAAAGTTTGACTGTGTCACAAAATAAGGTGTAAAACATATTTTTCCTGCAGTTGACACTTCCACTGCCCATAATTTCATAAAACGATGGCTTCAGTGAAGGCTTAATTCAGAGTGCTAACCTAAACAGGTCTCTTTACACCCAAAGAGACCACTGAACAAATACTATGTTTGTTCACATTATTGTCCAATAAGCAAAGAAGTAAAAAGCCCTACATCTTTTACTGTGATAATCAGCAGAGAGACATCCCAAAGATCTTCTAGAATCAACTCTCACAACTCGTTACCTATACAGGGAGTTACTTGAAAGCATTATCTAAATAGCTTTAATGTTAGTGGTCAGCAGAATGTATAACTGAAAATATACTCTGTTCTAGGGCTGCACGATTAATCGTTAGAAAATCGTGATCTTGATTCATACTTATGTGCGATCTCATTTCCAAATGACAACGATTAAAAAAAGAAAAAAAGACGACAATTGTACCGCATTTTGATCCGGGACGTAATCTGCATGAAAACAAGCGCTCACTCTTCCTGCTCAACAAATGACAAGGGCGGAGCCTTATACCACGTGATACAGAAGCTGTGCCGTGTGATGCTAAAATTAGCAGGGAAAAAACAACGGAGAACACGTCAGGGATGACGAGAAAGTGACAGGAGAAAATCCGTCCCGGTCAACCACCCAAACATCAATAACGGGAACCTTATACAGCGCTTCCCTATACCCGTCGAACTCCTGCAGGCACAAAGAAATTACGGAGGCTATTACTTATCACCTGACCAAAGATATGGCTCCCATCAACACTGTGCAAAACGAGGGATTTAGGAAAATGATCAACACCCTAGACAAACGCTACACAGTCCCAACCCGCAACTATTTTTCTATTGTTGCACTACCTGCTCTATACACGCAGCGTCGAGCAACGGTGGAGACGGAATTTCAAGCAGTACAACATTTTGCGGCAACAACAAAGTGTGAGACATTTGTTGTTTTTATGTTTTTTTATTGTTTTTATGTTCAGTCTCAACTGTTACGAAGTTGATGTGCAGTTAATAAGTGCAATAAATATTTATACTGGAAAAGAGAATCGTGAGAGAATCGTGATCTCAATTCTAAGCCAAAAAATCGTGATTCTCATTTTATGCAAAATCGTGCAGCCCTACTCTGAACAGTGCACTAATCTGCACAGTAACTCCAGTTTTTGTTTTTTCCTCCACCATTTTTGGCTATTTGTAAATTTCTGCCATAGAAATTTACTTCTGTTCAGGATTCTGTGAGTGTTGTTTCCTCACAGTGCTGCTCAGTTTGAGCCACCTTCAGTAATCTAACATTGCTGTGTTCTTGTCTTACAGGTCAGAGTGAATTCAGACCAGGAGCGCTTCCTTATTGTTCCCTTTGGGCTCCTTTACAGTGAAGTCACTGCCTCCAGTTTGGTAAGAAGCACTTCAGATCATTAATCGAGGCTTTGTTTTCCCTTTGTTATTGAATGAAGCAATTTCCCCTCATATTATAATACCTTGAGCTGCATGAGTTTACATCTTTTGAGATTAAGTTTTCAAAACGGGGTTATACAACCTCATACAATCTGCTATTCCATCTAGGTGAAGATTAATCTCCAAGGTGAAATGGTAGACCGTGGCAGCACCAACCTTGGAGTCAACCAGGCCGGTTTCACTCTCCACTCTGCCATCTATGCTGCACGTCCTGATGTCAAGTGTATCGTACATATACATACACCTGCAGGGGCAGCGGTAAGCAACAGTAGTGCATGCTGTAAATTTACAATTTAAAAACATAGTTGGTTAGGTGTTGTCTGAGCCTGTTTATTTTTTTTGCAGGTGTCAGCCATGAAATGCGGACTGTTACCCATCTCTCCTGAGGCCCTATCCCTGGGTGAGGTGGCCTACCATGACTACTACGGCATCCTCGTGGATGATGAAGAAACTACTCTTATACAGAGAAACCTTGGCCCTAAAAGCAAGGTAACAGCAGAGTCTTTGTGTGTGTAATAGAAATCAAAAGGAGAGAATTTATTTCTAAAGGGAATTTTCTTTTTATTTCGTTTGTTTCAGGTGTTGATCCTTAGGAACCATGGCTTGGTGTCAGTAGGTGAAACAGTGGAGGAGGCTTTCTATTACATCCACAATCTGGTCACTGCCTGTGAGATCCAGGTAGGACACTGAACCACCTGGTAGTGGTAACACATTGAAATTTTTTAATGTCAAACGATCCGTAATATTCTGGCTTTGTTGTTTCATGTGGTTGTCATACATGTTTGTATGCGTTTTTCACAACTAATGCTTTTGTCCGTTGTCTCTTTGTCTCTTTATACATGTTCATCTGTCCTTGTGTTGGATGTCTGTGTCTCTTCCTTGATGTGCTTGTGTCCTCATTCTCTTTTTTTTTTTTTTTTTTTTTTTTGGTTTTGTTTCTGGATTCTGGATCTTTCGATGGTTTGGTCTGTTTGTATACCCCCCCTTAATATTTTGTAGGTACGAACACTGGCCAGCGCTGGAGGGCCAGATAATCTGGTGATGTTGGACCCTGGGAAATACAAGTCACGCCCACAGGTCCCTGAGCCAGCTGGTGACGGGTCCTCAACCCATCCCAAGTGGCAAGTCGGGGAGCAGGAGTTTGAAGCCCTCATGAGAATGCTCGACAACTTGGTAAGCACAAAGGGAGAGGGATGATTTAAGTTATATGCAAGACACATACATAGTCACACATTTTTTTGCTTTGTCTCCATCCAGGGCTACAGAACGGGCTATCCTTACCGCTGCCCAGCCTTGCGAGACAAAGGTAAAAAGTACAGTGATGTGGAGATGGCCTCCTCCGCCCACGGTGGTTACTCATATGGGGAGGACAGTGACTCAGGTGCTCGCTCCCCATTGAAACACAGCTTCCAGCGCGGCCAGCGCGACAAGACCCGCTGGCTAAATGCCAGCGGCCGCCCCGATGAGCCCTCTGAGGACGGGGCCGACGGCAGCAGCCCCAAGTCGAAGCCTAAGGTGTGGACGAACATAACACATGATCACGTCAAACCCTTGCTGCAGTCTCTCTCGTCCGGTGTCTGCGTGCCAAGCTGTATAACCAACTGCTTGGTCTGTGCCTACCTTATTGTTCATAGTATAGATTTTACAGCTACCTTGTTGGTGGTAACGGGTAGATGGTCGGCATCCTGAGGGTCTGAGTACAATGAAAATGAAAAGAATGTTGCAAGTTTTTCACGTTTTCTCACAGAACTGCTTGCCTGCTAAAATGCAAGTCGGTGCAATCTATCTTTTTACTGCTTTTTTTTCTTAGTGCTTAAATGCCCCAGTAATCCATCTTTCTACTGCAGTCTCTGTACTTCACAGCTTACCTCACAGCTGTGATTATGTCTTGACTATTTTTACTCTTATTCTGGTATCCTAATACTTCATGATGCCCGGCCAGCTGCCCACAGCATGCCCCACTGCATGTGTAGTAGTGAAATGCATTGTTGGTGTTGATGTTTTTCCCAGAGGAGCGAGCAGCAGGGGTGTGGCATGAGTCTGCAGGTAGGCAGGTGAATGTGGCACAAACAGGTGATGTTGCTCCTGACCACCGTATTGTTCACAATCCCTTAATACACAACTGTGCATCGTGACGTTTGTTGCTTAAAGAAGAGTGAGAAGATAATGAAGTAAAAAAAGAAATTAAGAAAAAAAGTTCTTTGAGTTTTGAGGCTTTATTCACCAAAAATCTTTAGGAATCTGTATAGACGTACTATAGAGTAAAGAAGGAAGGTGGCATGATGAGAGTATTTATTTTTCCAGGTTAAATATACTTTACACACACTGGATTATTCCAGATTTACTTCACTACAGAGTTATGCAGCCTGCTCCTTTTTTAAATTTTCCTCAAACACTTGCAACTGTTCCCAGTTGTGCATTTGTGCGTTTCCTCCTATTATTCATATTCTCTCTAATCTTCTGATTTCAGTTTTATTTCCAAAGTGGCTTTGAGCACCTCAAGGCCTGCATGAGTGGATCTGTTTGGGGCGGGGTTCAAAAAAAAAGAAAGAAAGAACTAAAACTTTTGAAATTTGACCTGACCCTTGAATTAATTATCTCCTGTTGGGAAAGTAGGAAATGTTGTGTGTGAGACTCTTTCTCAGTGAGTATATCGTGTTTACATGTTCATCTCATACTCAACCAACCCAATCCAGCTACTTCCATCAAGATTCCCTTCCTCATCTATCTTCTAGTTTGGCAGCTAACCAGCCAAGCTTGTAACAAACACAGGAATGAAGTCATGAGCTTATGCTTACACATGCCTAGTTTTCAAAGGTTGAATTAAAGCATTTTGCATGAAAGCTGAAGATTTGATTTCTGTATTCACCTGCTGCTCATTCAGTTTGGTGCGGAAATGGGTTTTCCCTGCAATCATGCTGAGCATTACCAGGTTTGTGTTACAACCATGGGTTGTTTCTTCACATTAAGAGGAACACATTATTTAGCAAGACACCTAACACTTTGATCCTCAGCTGGGTAAGATATTCTTAGTCTGTGGTGTTGTGACATTCGATTTCTTTGTCCCAACATGGGCGGGTGTCCTCGGGTGTATTTCTCTCTTATCTCTGTCGTCCTTGTTGTTGTGTATCAGCCTGGAAAATGACTTTGGTGATGCCAGCTCACCCCTCACTGCCACTCTCGCTTCGTAAGCCAGCCTCATCGTCTTAGTCACCCACTCAGCCACCCTGTCATGTCTCACTTCTCCCTCACAACTAACCACCCACCCAGCTCCTTATTCCCCTCCACGCCTTACCCTTTTTACCACTTTTTGTTTCTCCATCCTGTGATGTTTTCAGTTCTTGTTTTTAAGTTAAAATAGCATATCAATGATGATGACAAATGAGGGTTTTTTGTTGATGAAAGAAGTTGGTTGTAGCACCAGTGATGCTGCTGTGGAGCACAGTGACAGTCTTGTGACCAAAAAAATAACAAAGTCAGAAATTTAGGATGACTGCTGCTGTGACCTGGAACGCAGCGTGATGTGACTCACCGGTCAACACGTCACTTGTTATTAAAAAAAACAAATACAAACCCAAACACAACATGGAAGTAAAACCAAATGTTTCTTGGAATCCCAAAGAAGAAAATGAAGTTGAGTCATCCAAACAAAAACTTGTTTTTGTGACTGCATCGAAGAGGAGGATGCAGGGGGAAACAATGCAGCGGAGGGACCAAAGCGTATTAGATCAGTGTTATACAAGTGATTTGTAATGAACTTATAGCTGCTAGGTCTGCTTAAATCTGTGTATAGGCACCTTTAAACATTTTGTCATTTATTATCTCAAAGGCAGATGAGTTTATACTCACCTAAATAATGTTAAACACGGTGTTTGCTGTAAATCCTTTAATGTCAGCTCTGATTTCACATTTGCCTTCCAACAGCCTACTGTTCCTTGATCTAAGACATGGATGTCAGAATCATTACCCCTGTTGTTGTCGCCCCGCTGGGCGGTGTGAGCGCTCAAGTTTATAAATGTGATAACTAGAGAACGAGGCAAAGTAGGATTTTTGAAATTCATACCATAGGTGTATCTGCTAAGTGACCTTAACCTCAGGAGTCAAGGCTCAATTTTTCAGGCCAGTTCTGGCCCACAGGCCTTATTTTTTTGACTCTTAAGTACTAACCTAAATGATCATTTCCAAACTGATTTAAGCTTCCCAGTCACATTTCATCTAGTATGAAATCTAGTAACGTCAGGTATGAAAATCTACCGCTTTATTGTATGTTTAGTCATTCTGTGGAAATGAAGCGTCAGTTAACATTCTGTATTACTGGGAAAATCCTATATAATACATTGATAAAGTAGCCTTGGATAGATTATGTTGGTTGTGGTGTAGAGGAGTCCCCTGAATTTAAAGTGGAAAAGGCGCCTCATCATCATTGGTTCACTTTTTTTTTTTTCTTTTCCCCCCATTCAGACCAGTTTTGTCAGTTTCAGTTGAGCATGATTCTTGTTTTGTGAAGCCTGCATAGTATTGTCTGATTATATTTTTGTGCTTGGGTTTGTCATGTCATTTCATGTGTCTGGTTTTAGCTGGTTTTAACTCTTTATCTGGTGTTTACAGTGGACAAAGGAAGATGGGCTCCGCCAGGCTGCTGCAGTCAATCAGTTCATCCCACTGAACACCAACCCAAAGGAAGTCCTGGAAATGAGGAATAAGGTATCACAGCGTTCTCCTGTTTGCTTTAAGTGTTTCGTCCTTCTAGGAGCATATTTAACAGGATACTTTTATTGTCCTTTTTATGAGTTGAATATTTTTGTTTGTAGATCCGGGAGCAGAACCTGCAGGACATAAAGACAGCAGGGCCCCAGTCTCAGGTTCTGTGTGCCAGCACTGTGGTCGAACGCTCCTTTAACCAGGTCAGTGTGAGAACTGAGCACTGAAACACCTCACAGCTACAACTCTCCTGACCTGGAGATGAATGTGCACTGTTGAACTAGCTTGATTTGTGTCTGTTAGTGTCTTCTATTGAGGTTGGCTCAGTTAAAACAAAATCTACATTCTGTCCAGGTCAGGAGTTTCCCTCCTAAACCAAGAGGCTGCAATGTGTGAATATTGTGCATGAAGCTGTACTGGCCACTGTGAACTCTAACGAAAGACATGGTTGCTACTAAAATCAGATTTATGACAGAATAACTACGAAGAACAAAAATATGTCATCCGTTGTGTTTACCAGAGCATGGGTGACTTTAACTTTAATTATTCTTTGATCACAGAGAGTGTCAATCTGGCAGGTGAGTAGTAAGTGAGAGAGGCAACCTCATTCTCCTCTCCAAACCTGCCAGCTCAGGCTGTGTCCATATTCATACATTGTCTTTCCTTTGTTTTAATTTGCTTTTAATATTTATTTTGTTTGTAGCAGAGTAATGGTTGTTACCTTACACAACATTTGCAAGCTGGTCTCTTACAATGCTAAAATGATTTCCATGTTATAGTCAAATAATTGTTTTTTTTGTTTGTTTTGTTTTTTTTAAGTGCATGAGTGAGGGACAAAGCAAAGCAGTGGGAACATCCTAAAATGTTTCCCCCTGCCGTTTGTCTGCATGACTCGTCCTTCCTGTCCAGCGTTGGTTTTTAGCTAAGTTAATAGCTCTGGTAAAACAGAGCTCTTAATCGTTTTTGGATTAAGATAATAAAGCTATAGGGGGTAATTTAAAACGTTACCAGTGCATAACTGCTGATTAACTGCTGTTTTGCACTGTGTAGCACCCCCTTGTGTGGAGAGTTTGCCTTTACAGTGCATGTTTCTGGCTCTTTGTTCAGTCACTGCAAGCCTTTTCATAACCCTATGACTATTTGCGGAACCATCTCTCTGCATGTATTTCCAATATATGTTTGTATGGAATGGTGTGAATGCAGAGGTGGAAAGTCATTAAACGCAACGATAACTGAAGTATTATTATGAATTCATAGTAAATGAATACAACAATGTTGGGTTATTTTAAATCAGTTTATGCTCTTTGGGCCTCCTTTTTAAAGCTATGCCCACCAGAGTTGACTTTGTGAGATCATGTATTTGAACACCTTTAAACACAACACAATACTATACAACTTAACTTTTGTACTGAAATGAGATATAATCATAGTCTTTCCCCCTTTGTGCTTGTGTGTGTGAAAGGTTTGTGAATATTTGCGCACCTTCGTGGCTGCTTGGACCAGTGTTAATCTGAATGTTCTAGTGTTAGAGCTGGGTTTTGCCTCTCCCCCCCCTCACTGGGTTTACTATTGCAGGACGCCCCTCTGTCTGACTGTACAGACACTATTGATGGCCTTGATGTGTCCGAGGGCTCCTATAGTCCTGCTAAATCTATTAGAAAGGTACTCACTGCTCCAATCACTTTTTTCACACCATTATTCGATCTGTGAGACAGCAGATAGGCAGATATCTGGAACTAATGAGTGATAGTTTAGTGAGAGATTACAGGGGTTTTTGAACGTTGTGACTGGTTTTCTTCAACTGACAATTTTGTTGTTGGTAAGGATACTTCATGTTCAGTACACTCTGCTGACTCTGTCTGAAGGATGGATATTTTTTCAGACTTTTGTTTTTAACCCAAGAGGAGCAGTGAAAAGTGCTTAGATCCAGTAACATTGTGAATTTTACTGCATGTATAACAAATTGTGTGATATATAAACAACTGACTTACAGTAATATTCATCTCAAGTTGTGTATTGTAGTGGTCTGTGCTGTGAATTCCCCACACCCCCTATATGACACAGCTATCTTAACTCATGCACATACATCCTCTGTGTAAGCAAATGGCACATACTTACAATGGGTGGGCGGGCTATGTGTGCAAGGCCCAGAAATGCTTTTATGTGAAATAAAAGGTTATTGTGAGTGCACAAAGGTTATGAATATTTGCTTTGTAACTATTCTGTTACGCTGTTGGCTTGGACTGCTTGAACTGGACTCTTCAGTGCTTTGCTATATCAAAGCTAATTAAGTCTTAAAAGAATACCAAAGGTTTCTCTTTTCTTATGTGTTTTGTTTTGGGTTTTTCCCTTTTTTGTGCAGTTTTTAATGAGGAAACTTCCTAACTTTTACTTCTGCCTTACATTTATGAATTCATGGCTGATGATGCTAATATTGTGTTTCTGCCTGCATCTTATCTAATATTCACACTTCAGACTACATTTTGTTTGTAAAGAACAACTACAGAAATACAGAAATTTCTACATATAAAATGCCATTTATAGCTTACAGTACGTGGATTTTATTATTTTTTTGATCTGCTGATTGTGCTTTCCCTTCTCCTCCCCTTCTCTGTGTTCTGAAGGGTGAACTGGTGACTGCATCCAAGGCAATCATCGAAAAGGAGTATCAGCCCAAGGTTATCGTCAGCAAGCAGGGGCCCAACCCCTTCACCAAACTCACCGACCAGGAGCTGGAGGAGTACCGCAGGGAGGTGGAGCTTAAACAGAAAGGAGGTGAAGGTGAAGAGCAAAGCAACATTGCAACTTTTTAAAATGATTTCACCTATAAGTTTAGTCTTAAAGTAACATAAACGTGTATTGGAAGTTTGCTTTACCTGTTTGTATCTAAACATTCAATTATAAACTGTATATCAAAGATGGCTGCAATCACCATGTCATTACCCATCAGTTTGTGGGCTGGAGTTTAGTATTTTGGCCGTTGCTAATTATTTTGAATTTCACCCGCAATGTCATTCTCATTATACAGGTACAGTAAAATTGAGACTGGCGTCACTCATATGTCCATCAAAAAGTAAATAAATAAATAAATGGACAATAAATGGAGATCTCAGGGGGAAAACGTTAAAGAGTTGAGAAATGTGTTTTCTTAGCGATAAAATCAGACTTGATAACAACGCATAACTATGCGTCTTAAGGAGGGGAAAGAAACAGCATTTCACAGCTCCCTTCTTCTATAGTCCCACTTACTTGACCTTCCTCAAGAGATTTGTTATAATTGGGGCAAATCAATAATTTTCCTATTTGTGGTTTACAGAGTAAATAACGTCACAGAAAATATCTGAGCTTTCATGACCTCATAAACATGATTGGGGGAAAAAATGTAAACAATAAGACTTGAAGTACGTTTAAAATCAGCTTATTATTAAAATAAATCCTACAGAATAAACTTCATACTTGCCATACTGTGATGTTATCTCTCCACACACACACCCACATTCACACGGATTCACAGTGCAGGGTCGATCCATGAGTAGGGGGGGATCAGCCTCTGCTGTACCCAGCCCGGCGCCTCAAACGGCACAGATGGGTCAAGCCTCATCATCTCCACCGTCTGCAGCTGACTCTTCCAGCTTAGAGAAAGCCCAGCCTACAGCTGCCACACCAGCCTCTGAGCACGGCTCCTCTTCTGTCGGCGGAGCTGAGCCATCTCAGAGTGGAGCAGACTCTGCAGGAACAGTGGCAGACGATGTTTTTTCGACTGCAGATGAGGTTTTTTCAGCCCCAGATTCTCCACATAGGGACTTCCACTGTGCTGTGCTGCGAGCCCTCAGCAAGGAGCCCTCGGTGGTAGATGCAGCTAAGGCAGGTCAGGCTCCATGTACACCAGATAAAGTGGAGTCTTGCCTAAACTCTGGCCTTCCACTTCCCACCTCCCCTGCTCAGCCCTGGGACACTGGGAATCCCCCGCCTGCTGTGTTCTCTCCTTCTTCTGAGGGTTTGGAGTCTGCTGCAAGTGTTTTACCATGTGCAAGCACCCTCCATACCCACACTCTAATCTCTGAAGCCTTTGCTTGATTATTTTTTTTCCCCATAAATCCCCTGTCTCTGATGTTTTGTCGAAGGCAGATCATATACCTTTCTGCAGTTTGATTGGACGAGGGGCTGAGGAGATAGGATGCTTAGAGTAAAGTTCATTTTTAACATTCAAACCTTCTGGCTCTATTTTTTTTTTCTTCTTCTTTCAGGGTTCTCACTCCTCAAATGCAAAAAATGTTATTTAGTTTTATTTATGTATTAATTTTTGCTCTGTAGAATTAACTCTTGATGAAGCTGCATCTGAGCTCAATCATCCAATCAGAGTATCCCCTGTGTGGAGAACAATGGTCATTCTCTTCCTGCTAACTTGTCTTGGATACATCTCTGGTGGTGTCGGCTCTCCCTTCTGCGCATCTGACTAATTTCCATCAAACCTTGATTTGAATCAGGTTCTGGGGATGTTTTTAAGGTTGATTTAGTGGTGTCTGTATCAGTAGGTTTGCAGTGCTTTCTTGATTAAAGCTTACAGCTTTTGTTTATTTTGTTTAGTTTTTGTGTGTGTGTTATCTCCCCTCTCCTTTTGTGTTGCATTATGTGGGTGTTGGCACAGAATGACTCATTGACATAAAAATGTGGCTTTTAACTGTATATTTAGGCAAAAAAACCAAAACAATGATAACTACTGATAACCTTATAATCTGATGTAATGGCTATTTAATTGTTTAATGTCTACTCGCCTTTCTTCCAGATCCAGGGCAGCTTGTAGAGTCTGAGAACGAGCCCAAAGACCCCAAACCCACATCCACACCACCCAGCACCCCAATCAGAGCAGAGGAAGGTAAGTTAGCCTGCCATACTTGGCTCACTTATTTCCTACCTGGTTCAGCATGGGTTTCTCCAGTTCTGTGGCTGGAAGGTTTGGGTGTTTCTAGGGTCTACAGCGGGAATGCAGAGGCTCCTGCCTATCCACCTGCTTGTCTGTCTCTTGAGTTTGTTGTTGCTGTGGTCTTTAATAATACTACTATAAGTGTTGTGCTTTAATTTCTGTAATAACAGGCCAAGAGGTTTTGTTTATTTCATAAGAAATATTTTTAGGGCTGATAATCTGCCGAAAGCTCAGTTTGGAAATGCTGATAATAAAAAGAGCCTGTTTATCAGCTTTTGATGGACCATAGGACAGACTCATTTATTTTCTTCCTCTTGGTCTTTATTACTATTGGATTACACCCATGTCAGTGGTATCATTCCTAATGATACTGGAACTGACCTCTAAAAACAGGAAGTTATTTTTTACATTGAGCAATCTCAGTTGAAGTCATCTTAAGGGGTAAACGGGTATCTAGCTTTGATTGCAGGTGTAATCTAATACCAGAAATGTTGTTGCATAACATGTGTCTCTCTGTACAGTATCTCCTGTTCCCCCTTCACTTCCATTCTCCATCTACTTGGGGTCTATGAAGAATGGTTCCCAACCATTCTTTATTTTTGTTAATCTTCTGATATATATAAATATTTTATATATTTTTTTATCTTCATTTTACATTTTTGATTTTCCTTTTTTAATTTAACACAGTGCCTGTGGTTTGATCTGCATAGACATTTGTTTCTACTTGTGCTTTTTTCTTTTTTTGTGGCTGCGATTACAATCAGGAGATGGAAATTCAAAAGAGTACCTGTTACCATAGTAAGTATGTACTGTTCCACCTCCTCCACACCTTCATAATTAACCCGTCACCCTCCCACGCCTGTGTGTGAGCATCGACCCTGTTTTTTCCCCCCTTTCCCGCTCTTTGCATGGCTTCAGTAGCAGAGCAGTGTTCTGTGATCTAAACTAACCCCTTTTTGTCGGGGTGTGTGACTGATCAGACAGTTTAGACTCCTCTGAATCTCTTTCTCAGGGGTTGATGGGTTATTTCAGAGCTCCTCACTCATAATTAGTGTTTCAAGTTCATGCCAAGAAAAAAAATGAATGAATGAAAAAAGACTGACATTCACAAAACAAATTGCAAGATCCTTAACTCTAGTGGAGTAAGTGGAGGATGTTCCTGAAGTAAACCTCACACCGTACTTTCACTGTGTCACATTAACCTCTTTTCTTCCTGTCGACTATTCGCTATCAAACCTCTCTTGCACATTAGCACATTTCTGTAACTGTTATATGACACTGTATGTTTCTGTTCTGGGGAAAAAAAACTCAGGTAATGTTTTGAAAATATCTTTTGAATGTCGTTTGTCTTCCAGACGAGTCCTTTACCAGGTACACGAGTGCTTTATTTCTCTTGTGGCTTTCTGAGCGAACTTGCTGTTGGTTTAGCTGGTTGAAGCCAAAAGCTTGGCTGTGTGGTGGTGCTTGGTCTCCATTTTTATCTGTCTGTGTTGTTCGGCCTTATCTGTATACTGACAGACATGAAGATATGCGAAAACTGAAATGCGCTGCTGTTTTCTCGAGTCTTGTTTTGCAGTAGTCACTGTTGCATGCAAACGGTTTTTAAAAAATAATGAAAATCCAGTGCGAGCTTGCAGCAATACTTTTAGGATGCTGTTTGTGCCACTGACCCTTGAAACAGAACATCTATGATGCAGCACTTTTTTTCTTTTCTTATCTTATCTTATCTTTTTTCTTTTTTTGCTGGGAGTGTTTTTTTTTTTTTTTTTTTTGTTTGTTTGTTTGTTTGGTTTTTTAAAAGACGAGAATTAGTTCAGGTCACTAGAAAAACTTTCCAACGTCAGTACTGACTTGGAGTTTTAAGGCACTCTCATAAACAAGCTTCCCATTGGCAAAATAACCCCTCACATCATGATGACTATATGGACAAGTTTAGTATTTAGAAATTAAACGGGATCTTTGCCAACAAGTATGCAAACATCTTATTCCCTTCCCAGCAGCTTGATTAATACTGTACATACTGGTGGCTCCTGTTGATGCTTACTACTTTTTGAGAGCTGATGCAGTGTTGAATTAATTCCCTTCCCCTGAAAAATACACTAAAATACACTTTTTAAAAAAAAAGGGAAAAAAAAGAATCTTTGCGTTGTGGATGTTTCTCTGATTTGTGCGTGCTCTGTTGTATTTCATTTTGTTTTGTTTGTACACAGGGTACAAATGAACAAGGGAACTGCCCTCATTAAGATTTCCCTGTTTAAATGAAGGTAAAAGAAAGAATGCAGAGTGCTCGCTCAGGCCTGTCAAAGTGATGGAAATGAAAGGAAACAGGGAGAAGAATTCCCAATGAGAGCGGTGTTCAGTGCATCTTGGTTGAGGTTTTGCTCTGTAAAAAGCTACAAAGTTGAAGTAGTGGATTATTAGTTTTTTTTTTTTCTTTCTTTAAATGTAGTGTGAGTATTGCCTGCGCAAGTGTTAGACTTGTGGTCACTGAAGCTTTCTTAGACTAAAGCACCTTAAGTCAGTAGTGTTTGGGATGGTTTTATTATGTCACATAAATAAATGACTGTGTGGACTGCAGAGAAAGGTGGATGCATCTAAAATAGAAAATCGCATGGATTTTGCAGCTTACCCAGTTGTAGTAACGCCGCTCAGCAGTGCAGCTCCATTAGTTTGTCCCCTGAGTCCACTAACTCTCTCCATCTGCCCCTCCACCAGAGTCCTTGCCAGAACAAACCTTTAAGGATGAGAGTGACGCAGCCACCCTGAGACAGACCCTTCCAGATTTAACACCCGATGACCCTTCAGATGCTCCAGCGCTTCCTGCCGAAGACTCCACCCCCGCCACTGCCGACACAGCCGAGGGGGAGGAAGCCGCTGACGCCGGCGACCAGGAGGGTGACGAGTCTCCCAGCAAGTCCCCCTCCAAAAAGAAAAAGAAGTTTCGCACTCCTTCCTTCCTGAAGAAAAACAAAAAAAAGTCTGAGTCCTAGATTGAAGAATGTTGGATCGGTCCTCACTGCTGGCTCCTGTCTCTTTTTCTTTCTTTCTTCTTTTTTTTGTCTCTGCTTTTTGTCTGATATCATTACACCGTCAAGTTTCAAGCAGGCCACAGTTACACGCCATTACTTTTTAAAAATATATATATAATTTGCCGCTGGCTTATTAACCTATTTTCCCTTGTGTGTGCCAATTTTGTATACAATGTAAAAAATGAAATGCATAAGGTTTTTAATTAGTAGCAGCTTTTAGTTGCGAGTGAGTGTTGCATTTTGTCTCGTCCACTTCATCTGGCCTTTTATGCATGGCTCTTACTACAGGCCCACATAAGTAATGTGAGGTTATTTTATTTTATTTTTTTAGATTACTACTAAACCACTGTAACCACTAGAATGTATTGGGATTGTATCGAAATATATAAGTGTCTTTCAGCAAAAGCAAAACAAGAAAACATTGAATGCAGACAGAGAAGCTCATACCCTCTCATTTGACTGGTTTGAAACTCTGACAGCGGGAACTACAACTTGCACAGCACTAATTGCATCCCTGAAGCCGTGCATCCATGTAATTACATGTTGGCAGAGGAAGAGAGCGACACTTCAGTAGAGGACGTGCTCGTGGGAAAAAAAAAAGTCCATATTTTTTATTTTTAAATTTAAACCAATCAGTGCATTCGATATTAAACACACCTGGATGTTGGTTTTGCTTCTGTTTTTAAACACTCTAAATACCCACCTGGTTAGGTAGTTGTAAAGTGCTTTCTATCGATTTTGATTTCTACTGATTTGTATTTTTATTTTATTTTTTTTAAGTGGAATTTTATTCTAATATTTCACAGACAAGCACCATTAAAATATCCATCTGAGGTGCTTGCAAACCTGCAGATGGTGTTTTTTACTGAAGCTTTAGTGTGAGTATAGTTCACAGCGGCGTGTGAGTCAGGAAATGTGGGCAGGCATTGCGCTTAATGATTATTCTAAGGGTTGATGTAATGTATTTGCTACTGGCTTTAAGACATAAGTATGAAGGAATGTGTAAAAAAAAAAAATCTCAGTTTGTGGTTCCCATATTTTTTTCTTCCCAAGCTTGGCTTTAATTTTTAGTTTGGTTTTCTTTTTTTTTTCTTTTTTCTTTTTGCATTTACCTCTGTTTACAGTCTCAATACTACATAATGTGTATAATTCCAAACTTTATTCTGCATAAACTGTCTTATTTCACTCCCTGAATAGATTGAGCCATGATTACTTCCTGTGAGCACACTGTGAGCCTCCCTCTTTTTATTTCTTTCCTTTTTTTAATGAACTCAGACAACACTTTGAAATAGTCGGTTATAGATGCAGTTGTTACAGAACTTATAAATGGCTGTTATAAAGCATGTCTGGACCTCTTCGTGTGAAACGTCACGCTGCTCAAACCTACTTTGTCCCTGAATACCTTCACCTGTTTCCAGTTGCACAAAACAAAAAGTTCACTGGAGAAGCGCTTCCGTTCTTGTCAACCTGATGTAATCTGAAGATTGAAAATGAGTTGCGCTTGAGGTTGCAGGGCATTAATATCAAGGCCTATTCCATGCTTTGCTCGACTTGTTTCTCCATCTTGTTTTAACCCACGAGGAGCCAAAAGGCATCGCAGGTGCTTTACTTACACTGCTGAACGTATAAGCTGAGAACTCCTGAAGGACTGCATGACAAGAGTGCATCACTATAACTACCCCCTTTAGATATGGCACACTAATTTTAGTGTCCTGATAACAACAAAGCCCCCTGTAGTCCTTTGAGTGTACCATATTCTTTTTTTTGTTTTGTTTTGTTTTTATAAATTGCTTAATTTTGCTGATTTGTATCCTCAGTCTGAACTGCTTATAGTTTAAATATCTCATCATCATAACATCCACACACTTAACACTTCACTGCTTATTTGTCATGGTTATTTGCCTCCTTTCTACAACCATGAATAAAAATACTACAATTAAAATCACTTTTGTGTTATAGTGGTCATTTACAGGGAATTTCATGGTAGATGATGTAGAAGTCTCCTGCAAGGAACTCGACAACCCTTTTTTAAGTATGCAGTAATAAACTGGGTTTGTCAAGATAAGTCAGAAGAAATATAGTTTCTCTTTCGCCGCCATCCATTTAAGACTTTCTCATAGTATTTTCTTTGAAGTGGTCTCCAGCAGTAGTCCAAACTTTTTAGATGTAGTGTTAGTTTTCTGAAAGCCTGCTGAGAGAGGTCATGTTAAGACAGGCACTATTGCTTGTTTATGTTTCCTCTCTCCAGTTTGCTGAAACAGCCGATCTGTCTCTGACCGTGGTGCTGAAGTTGCATTTAAGAATTAGAATTTTACTAAATTCTCGCTCTGTTCTTAAACTCCTTCTTTTGTAGATGTGCCATAAACGCACCATAAAAACACACCATTTGTTATAGTTCCCACTGCAGGAGGTGTCTTTTAGGACCTCATTTTGGCAGAATGACACATGTAGAGACAAACGGCCAAAGTTCACAGAGTGAAAACACTACCAGCCTCACTATTGCAGCTAGCGATCATAACCAATTTCGCCTATCACCAAGAGAAGATAATCTTCCGTCTCTTTACAGGTGAGTTGAAGGACAGGGCAAAGCTTCATAACCACACCTCCAGAAGAAACACTTGTGTTATTGGAGGAAGTATGGCCTGATTTATCCAGTGAATGATGGTCTTTCACAACATCGTGGCAACCGCTAGGTACTGTCCACTGTTTGCCTTTTAAGCACTTTAGATGCTTTTATGGTTTTAAAACCTTAATCTTAATCTGATTGAAGTAACTATCAAAGCTGAATACTAACAATTATTGCCATACTCTTGATTTATGAGTGTGTGTTGAGGACACACTTAAGCATGACACAGCATAAATTTTGTGTGTGTGTGCTGTTGATATTTTGTAACTATTCCATTCTCTTGGGACACAAAATGCTGTAGATTTATGTTTTTATTACAGATTATGATCACCAACAATAAATGCTGAGCCTATAAAGAATTGACCAAATGAATGCCATGGAGAATAACATGTTGTGCTTTCTACTGTGGGCAAATGACTTTTCCATTATGCTATATTCGCCATTGATCAGATTAGACTACAATCCTTTACATATTATGTGACAAAATGATAACCATGTTGGATATTGTTGAAATGTAAATGGCCTACTGCAATTCTATCAACCCTGCACTTGTCACTTGTCCATTTTTCTGAGATGTTGTTAAGGAATAATAGTTTTTAATAATCCTGTTTGCGCAAAAATAGTATTTTCTGAATGTTAAATGTTTTGGTATTGCTTTTTTAGATTTATCTAAAGAAATAGGCACAATTTTTGTGGTTTTGCAACAGGCTGCTAGTAACAAAGTGCCTCAAGATACATTTTAAAAATATTTTCAGTGCTAAGTTGTTATGTGTAGGCACAATGTTGATTCATCAATTGAGTTAGGGGACTTTTTTTTATACACAAGTAATTCATAGAAAATGGTAAGCTATAATGGACAGGACTAAAATGAAAAAGCAACCAATTTCCAAAGAAAAAAAATTCAAAAGCCCTCCAGAAAGCCTGACGAACTTCTGCTCAGGACCACAGAGCTAGCTCAGGAATTTTGCCCAATGCTTTATGCTTTATTTACGAATTCCTGAGTTGTAGTGCAGGATCCTATTTTTTTCTTTTCTTTTTCATTAGTGTTGAAACTGAGGTGTAACACTGGATCTAGTGGATTTTTGCCACATATTAACAAGCCAACAGAGGTTGCATTAAAACCCATTATTACTTCCATAGTTGACTTCAAACCCTTGGAGACATTCTAGTTATGCAGCTATGGAATTACTTAACAACTGATAAAGACAACATCTAATATTATCAGTCAAATACACTTAATTCACTGTGCCGGTGAACATTTTTGATTTCTTTCATATGCTGGCTAACACTGTAATACTTGAGTGTGTAAGGTTGTAACCTAAAATGACAATTACCACTGTGGTAATTTCTTTGTGAGTTCTTTGTGCTTCCTTCCACGTTGACGAGATTCCCATTTCCAGATGCATGGATGCTGATAATATTCCCACCCCTGTGTTTCGCTGTGGGGATGGTGCTCTTTGGGTCTCTCCCTTCTTTTTCCAAATATAGACAGCATCTGTTTGAGCTTCCAGTATATATATTCAGAGTTATTATAGTTTTGTATTTTCTAAGTAGTTTTATTTTTATTTAATTTTGACTTTTTTGTTTTTAATTCGGTTTAGTTTCAGTTAGTTTCCAGAGCAGATTTTCTTATTCCAGTTTGCATGTTTGCATTACAAAGTTAAAGCACATCATTGCAAAGCAGTGTTTTGTGCTAAGCCTCAATAAAAAGGTCAGTTTTTCTGGGATCTAAGAATAATGACCAGGACATTTCTGAAATAATTCTGTTATTGTGTGCAAATCAAAATAATTTATGCTTTTTCAAAGAAAACTAGTAAATTTAGAAATGTAATGTTGAAAATCTCTTGCTTTGCTAAAAAAGTGTTTGGAAGAGGCCTAATAAATGTTTCCTTATCTGTACCTTTTGTGTGTGTGTGTGTGTGTCTGTTGTAGCTGATATTTAGTAACTATTCTGTTGTGTTGGGACACAATGCAATGCTGTTAGGGTGTTTTATTGTTATTGTTGATTTTAATCAAGAATCAGTCCTTTGATTATGTGTTTATTGCAGCATGTGATTATCAACAAATGCCAAGCCCATAAATAATTGACCAAATGAACGTGCCTTAGAGGCTAAAGTGCTTCACTTTCTAGAGACTGGATTTTTCTATCGTACAATATTCGCCATTTGAAACTAGTTCTCAACCCTTCAACATATCATGTAACAGAATGAGTGCCATATTGCTGTTGCTGAAATGTAAATGTGCTACTGCAACTATGTTACACATATTTTTTTATGAGTGTAATTGGTTTTTTTTTTTTTATTATTTGTGTTTTTTTGTCAGTTGTCTATTTTTCTCGTATTTTTAAGGAGATATTTTTAAAAAATAATCCAAACCAAGCCAACTTTATTTATGAAGTGCTTTAAAACAGCAAGTGCTGACTAAATGCAAACATAACATATTAATAGTAATATATTAAAAAATATATATTGCAGGGGATGCTGCACAGTGATAAACTGATAAAATGACATCCCAAAATCTCAAAAGTTGGGATGGGAGAGAGGCTATGTTCATTTGCTAATTATAGACTACTAACTATGGGTTTTGCTAAGTCATGGCTAAGTATGCACAATAATCTTTAGTTAAATTCTAACCACACAACCATGTCCATGCACAGTGTGCATGATAATGGGGTGATTTCTAACAGCCCGCTAAGCAGATTGTAGGCTACACTACTTCTATCGAATGATAGATGGTTTATGGCTTTGGGACCTGCATGAAACACACGTACACACACACACATACACACACACACAAAGTAAAGGGGGTTGAGTCTCTGTGACAATGCACAACACTTCCTCATCCTCTGGTTTATAAGGGTGCTACTGCTGTCAAACTTTGAGCACTTGGCCCCAACCTGTGGAGGGAACCAAGGTAAGACCACAGAGGCAGGCTGTTTAGCTGCTCAGCTCAAAAATATTACTACTTATACCTTACAGTATGGAGGAGAGTACACTCGCGTGAAACCTAATTGCTTGATGGGTGCATCTGCAAAGATTAGGCTAAGACTGTTGAACACTGTCTTCAATATCCAACTTTAGGTTTATTGTAGTCTCACATTCTCGTTCTTTACTGTAGGTAATTACATTTTCTGTCTCAGTTTTGCAAAGCCTTTGCAGAAACTTCAAGGTTGATGCAATGAAAATGTGAAATGTTAAACTTCTTATCCATTCCCGGGTTTTAATGATTATTGGCCTTTATAGTGTTTTGCTCATGTTCATTTTTGTGTGTGCTAGATGGGGAGGAGACGCTTCTCTGGCTTGGGGGTGACCGTAATGGATCTGTTCATGCCGATGACCGCGACTGCAATCACCTTTTTAGTTCTGTCTGCCACCACAGTATCTGCTGTCAAAAAGGGTAGGTGGACCACCGAGGCATGTCACATACCTTTAAATGATACCTCCTTTGAATCGAGTCCTTCATCCTGACTGCAGGCAGACAATATGCCCACTGGATAAATATCTATATACCACAAGTGCATATTTTTTTTAAAATCCCTGTGATGTGTCTTTTAGTGTAGGTAGTTCTGTTTGCACATATACAAATTACTCTTACTCTGATTTCAGTGTTTTTAGCATTTTTCTTTTATTATTGTTTTCTTATATATCTCTAGTTTGCTTTTTGTTTCTTCTTTACCCTTAAAATATTACATTACTTCCTTCTTTGCGTGTTTGATCATGATTATATTTCCCAATGCAGAGAATAATCTCCATATCAATTTACACTAGCAAAATTGCAGCATTTACATTTTATAATATTGATTTGATTGCTTGGCTTCAAGGAGATATTTAAATTTTTTTTGTTGTTGCCAGGAACAACTAAAGCATTTGTCCCTACCTGTCCCAACATTCCTCTTGGCGAGAGAGTAGACTGCTTCCCTGATCCTGGAGCTTCCCAGGTATAAGTCACCATAGTTTCCTAGAGTCCAAAGTAATGTGTGAACAGAATATGTTTTTTTTCCCCCTCAAAGAGCCTACACAGAAAAAAAGTTATAATCAGTGGGTAACTACTAACGTAATTTTTTTCTTGCACTGCTTATAATGTCTATTTAAACATTTGCAGTGGTGACAAAAAGCAGTAGTAATACTAATCACAGCATTAGTGACATTAATGCGGATAATAATAAAGACAACAACAATGCACTGAACAGGCGAAATGTGAGGCGCGTGGATGCTGTTGGAGCCCACGGGATGAGAGTAACGTTCCCTGGTGTTTCTTCCCAACCAACCATGGATACACCGTGGAATCGCAGGATTCATCAAGCCCTTACGGTAAAACACATTCCCCTTTTATTCTGTCCTGTTTTGGGACTCATGTACTCACTAACAGAGGAAAATTAAGTGGCCTTCTAGTTAACCGCCTCTTGTTCCTTCCACTTATCTTTTTCACATAATTTTTCTTTTCCTTTTTCACTTTTTTAACTTTGCCTATGGCAAAGTTTTTGGTATAAATGTGGCACTATTAACAGGTTTTTCTTTTTTCTACCCTCATGTGAAGTGCTGGGTATTTCATGCATTTTCCATCCATGAGCATAGTCAGATATGCATTATGACGTGAGTTTAACTGTCACATAAAAATGAACTAATTTCTTTTTTACTACATGTAAGTTAAAATGTCATCAAACACGTTGACATATTAGCGCTGACAACGTACTCGATAAGCTCTGCACCCTTTTATCACTGAATGACTAAAGTATATTGTTTAAACAGATTCCCATTTTAATTCACCCGACAATTTTAATGTGATGCTACAGCTGTGGAATGAGACAGGAATGCTTGCTTATAGTGAATCATTAGATCGTTAGGTTTATGTCTCTAATGTTACAATTTAAGTGCGCTGGGACACTGAGACGACTGTTAAATGGAAGTATGTGAATGTAACTGAATCAAATTGAACTGCTGCTGGTTGTCTGATACCGATGTATCCAATTGATTTCTATAGTATGTGGATATGATGTATTATGTGGATGATATATTAACCTTCTTACCATCTTATTGTCTTCTGTTTAATTTTGCAGTTCTTAAAGCAAACCTGATAAGAATGGATTCTCCGTCTTTATTCGGTGGGGAGATAAAACAACTGTCGCTTGAGGCAGAAATGCAGACAAACAATCGTCTCCGATTTAAGGTGAACACTTACACCGTATGCAAATCTGCAGCTTACAGATATATTTAATGGTCAAAGGATTTGGATTAATGAAAGGATGCTTAATACAAAAATAGCAATATACATGAGAAATTGTTACTGTGACTGTGAGATGAGGCCTGACTCCTTTCCTCTCCCTCAGATCTACGATCCCAACAGTAACAGATTCGAGGTCCCCCATGAACACATCAGCAGTCTTCCCAGTAACCCATCCATTCCCATCAGCAGCACACTGCAGGTCACACAGAAACCCTTTGGCCTTACTGTGCGCAGGAAGGAGAACCAGAAAGTTGTGTAAGCAATCACTCTGCGTAGGTGCCGTGAGTATTTGTTGTGATGGATGGAAAATAGGGTTGTGTATGCACATATGCCTGCACAAATAAAGACGGACGAGGATATATTTGTTAAAAAATTTATTGCAATAGAGGCTTGTTGAAATGATAACTTATCAGAATTCTGTCGCTTTAGACAACAGAGGATAGATACTAATAGATTATCAATGATTCTGTGCATCATTTGAAATCATTGTGTAAGAACTTCTGTAAGATAATGCCCATGCAACACGTGATTACTTTGATGGTGATACAAGTCATGCTTGGCTGGCCCTAGCTGACACCACATTGATCAAGTACTCCTCAGATAAGATAAATACAGATAACAGAAGAATGGAACTGGAAACGTCAGCAGTGTATGGCTTCTTTTGAAGACTAGACAAATGCTACCCAGAGGCCTTATTAGAGATTAATGGGCTGGCCTGTCTCTGTGTGTTTTTCCTCCTTGTTGTTTAATTTGCTCTAAAAACTCATCTCCCAGAGTAATTATGTTTACTTCTAGTTCCATTTCACTCTAATTCCTTTACTTACTTCACTCAAACATGAAGTCATAATTCTGAGTAATCATTAATCCTTAAGTTAATCATTAAGGAAAATATCTTTGGTATCAAGTGAAAGCATACCAACCAAGAACATTGCTTTTGAGAGATCCCATTAAATTTAACGTTTTACATTGCACTTATTTAACAGAATTACATGTAATCGGATTACTTAAAAGTCAGCATTTGGGCAAAAATAGATTTTTTTCAGGGTTCTTTGTTTCCCTCTTACCTGCTCTCCCTTTCCCCACATCCCAATGTATCAGTCTGTCTTTACACTTCCCAGTGATCATTTAGTCCTTTGTTTCCTCATAACGTTCAGGTTCGACACCACAATCGCACCACTGGTGTTTGAAGATCAGTACATACAGCTGTCTGCCAGACTTCCATCACATAATATTTACGGCCTCGGGGAGCACGTCCACAGGCAGTATCGCCATGACACCAACTGGAAAACCTGGCCAATTTTCACCAGAGACGCTTTCCCTAATGGGGTGAGGACAGCATGCACATGTTGCATGTGCTTCTTACAAGTCTGTTTGCCTTCTCATAGGGCCTATAATTGAATGCCTTGTAAGCTGATTATTCTGTGTAGTCACCCCCTCAGTTTCAGTAAGTGTCCCACATGCCTCTATTGTATACTCATTTGTCCCACTGTGGCTTCTCTGCAGGGAACACACAACCTCTACGGACACTATCCCTTCTTCCTCTGTCTGGAAGATGAGAGTGGAAAGTCATTCGGGGTCTTTCTCTTGAACAGCAATGCTATGGGTAAAGACATATTCACACAAATGCAAGAACACACACTAGCAGTTGATTAAAAACCAACAGAAAGTGTAAAAAAAAACCCCACCCCACACATATATATTCTGAAAAGGTGACGCATTTGCAAAAAAAAAGGAAATAAGATAAAATAACCTTTAATAATCAGACACGTGGGAAATTTGTGTGACTTATTTTAAAATCACAACATAAACTTATATTGCTATGATTAAGCTACTTTTTTCTGTTTGTTTCCAGATGTGACACTGCAGCCTGCCCCAGCTGTGACCTACAGGACTATTGGAGGGCTTCTTGACTTCTACATTGTCTTTGGTGACACACCGGAACAAGTGGTGCAGGAGTTCCTCGAGGTGATTTTACTAAATGCAAAACATGTGGCGCGAGGTTTCTTGTTGTGTGGCTCACTAATTACATTAAAAACACTTCCAATTATGCCGTTCAGCTCACTGGCAGGCCCGTCATGCCTCCCTACTGGTCACTGGGATTCCAGCTTTCTCGGTGGAACTACACCAACCTCGACATAGTCAAGGAAACAGTGGAGAGAAACCGTGCTGTGGGCCTCCCATATGTAAGATTCAGTCTGTTTGAGTTTTAAAATTCCTTTTATACATCAGACTCTCATTTGAGAATTGAAAATTGCATGGACATAGCATATCAATGCAGTGTTTTTTCCATCCCATGCAGGATGTCCAATACACTGACATAGACTATATGGAGAATAAAAAAGATTTCACCTATGACAAGCTTAACTACACTGAACTTCCTCGGTTTGCTGACTATCTCCATGAGAGGGGGCAGAAATACATCCTTATCCTGGTAAGAAGTACTTTGTGGCCATATTGGGTGTATTTATGTAACCTAGAAAAATAAGAAGAAATCATAAAAACTTCAAATCAAAAACAGACATCAAAGTGTTTAAATCATTACTTCTAGCGCACAGTAACATTTGCTACATCAGCAACACCAAAGAAGAAATGAAAATGACGGCAGTCGTGTAATTTTTATGAATTTATTGATTTGATTTGAGCATATATTCTTATGACTGTATCATTTGTCCCCAGGATCCCGCAATAGCCACCAGCAAGAGGGTTGGAGATGCTCCATATGAGTCTTATGACCGTGGCACTGCGAAGAATGCTTGGGTCACTGAATCAGATGGGAAGACTCCTCTGATAGGAGAGGTGAGCTACATTGTACAAGCCTGATATTCTGATGCATCAAGCGTATTTGCTTAGCAGCACCTGTCTGCTACTTACTCTGTTAATGATATCAAATACCAAAGGTACCACTCCTTTTATGTAGTTAATCTTTTTTCTTTTTTTTACTATATATTTACTATATGTTACTATATATTTTTACTATATACTATTATGTCTTTTTTGTTTTCTTTTTTTTTTTTTTTTTTACCTGTAAGACCAGTAAAACTAGACTATTACAGTACCATCATATGATATTGTTGTTGTTGTGACACAAAGTCACAAATTTAGTAGAAAAATACATGCTGTATACACCCTGTGTTCATCCACCTGCATCCGCTTGTCTGGATCAAATGTATTTGTGTTACTTTGTGGTTTATGAGTGCACACATATGTGTGGTTTGTGCTTTATTTACATATGTTGTTGTCTTTCGGCTATAAAAACAAAGGTGTCTGCCGCGGGACCTCTGCTGTTGCTGCATTTGTAATGAGGGAGATACATAAACAGACCTGGTATTTATTCTGCTTTTACAACCAAGCAAAAATTGCTTGGAAAGAACAAGATAAAAGCCTTTCCTGGTGGCACAACAATGTTGGCGTGCGTTAGAACATCATAGCAGGACCTCACTCAAACATTTCTGAACATTTCTGCTTAGTTAAAAAAGATGAGCGTAAACAGAGCAGCGGGGAGAGTGGAGGATTTAAGGAAAAGGTTATAAATGTAGACAAAGACATGTGCAGAGAAAGGGTAGGTGCAGATAGATGGACACAAATAACAGATTAGAAGAAAATCTACAGGGAAACAGATCGACGATCGCACTGAGTGTATGGTGACATACACAGGAAGCAAGACATAATGAGGGAGAGGAGACAAAGTAGATAGATGAATAAAGGATAGATAAGATGGAAGGTAGAAAGAGACTTTAGAAAGGCAGTACGCACAGGGCCTGATAGAGACATGTACAAAAAAGACCATAAAAAGGCAATAATAAAGTGACGTATGGAGTTACAGCTGCTGACATTTTATTTACACTCCTGTCATTATAAGTACGCAGCTGGAGATGATTAAAATCTAGTCTTGAAGGAAAAAAGATGGCATCTGCAAGGAACTACTTTGACCTTGAATTTCTGACCATCTGCTAAAAACATCTTCCTGTCATCCTAACACGCACACACCAAACCTCCACTCTTCTTAGTGGATGAATCATTTTTCTCAATGTGCATCACTAACGTTGACTTCAAACAGACGTGTCTACAGATTCTTATTGCATTATTGATTCTCTCCTGTTGCTCGGCTCATTTGTCTCTTTAGCCCCTTTATCCTTTACCTTCTCTCCTTTTTCTGTATCGCATCATCATCTCTGTTCTCTGTTATTCCCACGCCCCTAAACTGTTCCTCCAGCATCTTCATAGGAACACTGATTTCTCACTCAGAGCTCATAATTTTGGCTGTTCATGCCATCTCATGTTGTCTGCATATATGTTATTGTGTAAACTAACCTCTTGCTTTATTAAACGCATGTTAAAAAAGCTGTTAAAGCTTTCTCCCAAACCTGGAAGGTCAGGTGTATAAACAAAACACTGGAATATGAGTTATGCCTCAAAGTTTTAGGGTTTTTTGGTAAACATTATGTCACATTCTCTCCCTCCAAGGTGTGGCCAGGGGAGACCGTGTTTCCAGACTACACCAACCCCAACTGCATCGATTGGTGGGTGGATGAGTACGAGCGGTTCTCCAAGGAGGTCAAACACGACGCACTTTGGATTGTAAGTCAGTTGTAAATACATAAAATGAAGGTATTATGCATACAGGGGCTGCTAGTCAAATTGTGGGCTGGACATCGGCACCAATAAAGAAGCACCGAATAAATTTTACTCTCTAATTTCTTGTATATTTACAAGAAAATATTCTCATATGCATTTGCAGGACATGAATGAGATTGCTAATTTCAAGCAAGGATCATCGAAGGGCTGTGCTGTTAACAAACTCAACTACCCTCCCTACATTCCAAGTAAGAGACATTGTTTTCTATGTTCTGGTAAGCCATGATAATGCTACATATTTCATGAAATAGGATATATCATAGAAGTGCAGCTGAACGTCCAACAATAGCAAACATAGTGAGTTCATCAGGCATAGTGGATCCCCTGTGAAGAATTCTGAAAATGAATCTTCTGCCATGTCTTTTGTTCTGACCGTTTCCCAGACAGGAAGATCATAACTATGAAAAGCAGCTTCCCCTGATGCCACCCTTTTTATTGCTCTCGTTCCACTTCCTATTAAAGTATACAGTACATCAATGCCTATCTCATCCTTTCACTCTCTTCCTTTTCTGCATCCTGTATTCTCTCTGTGCTGCTTCTAACTTTCCCCTTATCTGTTCTCTCCCCCAGAAATTTTGGATGACCTCATGTACAGTAAGACTCTGTGTATGGATGCCAAGCAAACCTGGGGCAACCACTATGATGTCCACAGTCTGTATGGCTACTCTATGGTCCTGGCTACTAAGAAGTGAGTACACAAGCAGTGTAACATACATAATCTTCAAAATCAAGTGATGTAGAAGCAGAAGTTACTGACCCATGGCCCTCAACATGAGTTTAATGATAATTTATGTACACAAACCTAGAAAGGCGCGCTGATATGAGAATCTGGTAGGGGCTGGCAAACAGTTAAAGAGTGATTTGTACAGACTGCCTGAAATTCATGAAAACAGCTAGTTGACTGCACAGATACTTAAAATAAACACCTGACTTGTAAACACATCTGTTTAGTTTATTCCTAATGCCAGGCACATTGCATTAGCAGGCTTCATGCTAGCTTTTTTTTAGCGCTAACCTTAGCATAACATTAGCATAACTAATGGAACCTTAGCATAAATCCTGCTAATGCAAATGCCCATTTATGATAGATTAAATATCTTACATACTGTGCAATTTGCCTTATCTCTAAGATTGAAAGGTGCTAAACTGGCTAAATTTCAGAGTAACTAAACCAAAGAAAACCAAGAAAGAGTGTTTTTAGATTAGGGGAGACTCATGAGTAAGTTATAGCAAACAAATGAATTTTGTTTACTTTACATCTCCTAATTCTCATTTCTCTAAAAGTACAGTATTACCCCTCATATCCACTTTTGATACCTGTTTCTCTGTTACTTGTGCATTTTTGCTTTTTTTTGTCCCCCTGTCCTTTTGTAACTTAGTGATCCGGTATCATCTGGTTGTCTCCTTTCTTTCTTCTCTCCATCCCACAGAGCTATGGACCGTGTGTTTGGAGAAAACCGCTCCATGATGCTGACCCGCTCTTCCTTTCCAGGTGTGGGAAAATATTCAGGTCACTGGCTAGGCGACAATGCTGCCACCTGGAATGACATGAAATGGGCTATCCCTGGCATGCTGGAGTTTGGGCTCTTTGGAATACCCTATGTGAGTAGCAAACCTTCAGAAAAAATGTTAAATGCTAGCTGACCAAAAAGCTTTGAATATAAACAAAAGAAAGATGTTTTTTTTCCACTTTAGCAACATATAAAAGTATGATAATAACATTAACCATTATCACACACATATGACATGTGCAGATGCATAGAATAGGTAAAGAAAAAAATAAAACAGAGGGTTTCACAAACTATTTCACGGACACATATATGCCTAGTTCACAGATTTCAAACAACAGTAGAAAAACAGTGAGTCAGATGTACACACACACACTTCCCCAGCTGTGCACATCAGGCATTTGTATATACATGCCAGGGACTCCTATTGGAACTGTGTCACTGCAAGCCTGCCTTTTAGGTTTCTCAGAAGACACATATAGAACACAGGGCAAAAGGGATTTGGATCATTTCCCTCCCATTGAGCCTGCTGTAAAATGTGACCAATAAGTAAATAATAGAAAGCAAACAGTCTCTGCAGAGTGGCCTTTGAATGCAGTCTATTTTTTGGACTCAATTGTGCAATTAATGTAAATAAAGATTACAACCAACAGCTACTGCCAGTAAATCTCAAGTGGACTGAGCCAAGATCAAGAGAGACATTTCAAAAGACAAATAAGGGGCTAAGTTATCACATTGGTGCCATTTTGGCTACTATAATCTAGAAATATTTCATTATCAAATCTGTCTAAAATCCTTGACATTCCCTGTTCTCGGAGTTTGTCAAATATTATTCAACTTTCATTTTTCCAATACAACAAGATACACTTAAATTAGCTGGTTTTGGCTAAACGTCGATGGAAATGTGTTTCAGATCGGAGCCGACATCTGTGGTTTCTTTGACGACTCCCCTGAAGAGTTGTGCCGTCGCTGGATGCAGGTCGGCGCTTTCTATCCCTTCAGTCGGAACCACAACGCTGAGGGCTACAAGGTACTCTAAAGGCAGCTTTTTCTGTCACAAGTCTTATATCAGATGTCACTTTTTGCCTGTTTGGTCTAAAGTGCTGCAGGGTATACACTTCATTTCATTTCATAACACTTTATAGGTGCTGTAGAGCCCGAGCAGTTAAAAGCTTTGCATAGCTGGGGAGAGACAGCTGAAGTGTGACCTTTGCTTTGCCCTACTCATGGCACTCATCACATCCCATACAGCTAGTTCCAACACATACACAGACGCACAAACGAGTTATGGGATTAAAAGATCACCCAGATCAGATTAAGGACCACAGCCTGCCCTCACCACTGTCACTGAACTAGCATCACGCATAATTTGTTTTCATTTACTAGCTGTCTTTACGAACTTTACCTCTGGATCGCTCAAATGTAAAAAGTAATTAAAAAGCGTAATGTAAAAGTAATTTTGTGATTATTCATTATGAACAGGCCTAATGTGTATTTGTTTGCACTACCTCACCCATCCTTTTGACAGCTTTATTGCCACTCGATTCTTCTAATTCTCTAGTCCTTCTAAAATCCTCTAGTTTTTTACTTCCCTCGCCCCTTTGCTGTTTGATCACTTTTCCATTAGTTTATCAGTAAACCCCCCCACAAATCTTTATTTTCTTTTCCCATTACCTGTTCCTTATTAGCCTCATCCCTTTAATCCGTCTTTCTGTCTCCAGCCTCAGGATCCAGCTTCATATGGCGCTGACTCAGTACTGGTGGCGAGTTCTAAACATTACCTGACGATACGTTACACACTTCTGCCTTACCTCTACACAATGTTCTACAAAGCCCACACCACGGGGGAGACTGTTGTACGTCCCGTCATGCATGAGTAAGTCACTCAGCATATTGTCTTAAATCAATTTAGTACCAAATAACAAAAGGAAAAATAACGATAATAATGAGATAAAAGTGATTGTGACATAGAAGTGAAAAAATGATTGGAGATTACTCCAATGATTCAATCATTGTAAAGCATGATGGAAAACTGGCATGATTAGCCGATGTAAGGACAGCTAAGCTATGAGGCCTAAACTGAAAAACACAGACAAATTAAAAAGAAGGTATAATCAGCAAATAAAGACACAGAAACAGTAACAATATATAAACAATATGAAGCTTTTTTTTAAAAAAAAAGTTGGCATTAAACAGTGGAACATTAAACATATAGACCTTAATCTAAAATATATTTTAGTCAGTCACGACATGATGACAGATATCTAATTTCACTTGTATTCCTCCTCGTCGTAGATTCTACTCTGATAGTGAAACCTGGACAGTGGATCGCCAGTTCCTTTGGGGAAAACACCTGCTCATCACACCTGTACTGGATCCTGTAAGTGAACACACACAAACACACTCCCCTACTCATCTGTTTTCTTCTTTTCCTTCTTGCTCTTTCTGTATTTAGATATATAAAATTATGAAAATGTGAAAATGGCTAAAGACGCCTTTTGCTCTTGTGTTGTTCAGGGCGTAGACATGGTGTGGGGATATGTACCAGATGCTCTGTGGTATGACTATGAGTCGGTAAGAACATGTTCTGGTTGATTAAAATGTTTTCCATAAAGCACGACTATTTCCTTTAGTGTGATTGTCTTGATAGATCTATAGAAAAAAAAAGCAGTTGTATAATTAATTCAATTTGGACACTGCACTACTTTCAGGTCAAATTCTTGCTGTTTTCAGGAAGTTGTCCAAGCTAAGTGCACTTCCAAAAGTAACTGTTTTTAGGTACAATTGCCATAAATCAGACAGTAAAGTATGAGCAGCTGTTAAAATGTAGCAAACCCAGTTATCGAGTTAAAATAATATCTTCAATATAATCTGAACAAAAAACAACTGCCTTAAAAATCCCATTGAGCTGAATTAGCACAATAGGTATATAAGAAAATAGATTAAAAAATAAAGAGATCAGATAGATGGAGCATCATGTTACACTGTGACAAAAACATGTTTCACATGAAAGTTCTTTGTTTGAGATCGTGAGACTAAGGCGATAAGACAGAGTGGGAGTGAGAACAAAGAGCAAGAAAGAGGACAAGGAGAAGAGAAGAAAGAGACAGAAAGATAAAAGAGGTGTTAAGTTCCTTTGGGACCTTATTTAGGCGCCATGGCGGTGATGGAAAGCATCCACCGATCAGATGAATGATTACGCTGGCTGTCATGCTGCTGGACCCTTGTCCTGGTTAGTCCCCCGTTATTATCTGGGTAGGAGTATAGAAGAGTGGAGGAGTAATGATGCAGTGAAAGTGACCATGAAAAACAAGCTACAGAGCAAAGAAATACTGCAAAAACAAATCGATAAGCAGTGGAATGAAAAGAAAGGGCAAACGTTGGACAGCACAACACAAAGACAGCAAAAACCAGAAACAAGAGAGAAAAACAGGACAAGTAGAAAGGAAGATGAAGATTAGGCTGCTGTGAGCATGTTGTCTTCAAGTGATTAGATATCAACTGTGGTTGATTGTGGGCCAATAAAGAAATGAATGGAGGATAGAAAGACAAAACAAAACAAAGAGAGCAATGTGAAGTTTATCTTTATAATATTTTGAAAACCATTTTAACACCCAAATGTCATGAAGCCTGTCGTCTAAGGTAAGACACAGGTTTAAAAGTTGACTGATATATAATGAGGTCCAGTGTTATTCAACATAATGTAAGGAAGTCATATATTAGTGCTTAGTCCACTTGTACAAAATGGAACAGCTACTCTACAAATCATAAGTCTTTTACTAATTATAGTGTGCTATAAAGGACATATTTAATTATTATGTCCTTTTTTTAGTTGATACGCCCCTTCTAGTTTTAAACTGGAGTTTAAATAACAATTACTAATGATGACTAACAGATTTGAGGGATCAGGGCACCCTGATTAAATTGAAACTGAACTAAAACACAATTAAAAATCCATATCTAAAAATGAAAAGTTAATTGCATGGATTATTTAGCACACAAGAGGAAAGTTAGGGATATAATATTTTATTCTTCTGTCCTTCTGATCAGATGCAAAAGCTAACAGTCCGAAAAACACACATGGAAATGTATCTACCAGCTGACAAGCTCGGATTACACATCAGAGGTGGAGCTATCCTCCCCACACAGGAACCTGATGTCACTACCACATACAGGTATACACACACACACACACACACACACACACACACACACACACACACACACACAAATGTGCGCATAATTTTATACTGCACAATTCTTTCATTTTATTGGACTATATTCATTGGATGGATTTGTTCATTTATTCATATGTTTGTAATTTTACATTTGTTTCTGTATATTTAACTAGTCGGCGTAACCCAATGGGTTTGCTCATTGCTCCTGATGACAACGGCAATGCAGATGGGGAACTATTTTGGGATGATGGAGATTCCAGAGGTATTATCTCTTTTCTCATCTTTTGCCTTTTTGTTTGCAAATGTGTTGTATCTGGGGCACTACAAGTTTGGTTGTTTGTTTTTTTTAGCAAAAAAGTTAATTAATTGATGTGACTCTGAAATCACTTTCAGTTGGCTCACTTACATTAACAAGTAGAAGTGAGCCACTTTGCTATGTACCTGTGAATCACTCGTGTTCATCTACTCAGACAAAGATCTGCACATCCTTCTCTTTACAGATACAATTGAGAATGGCAACTACATCCACTACAAGTTCTCTCTTAAGCAGGTGAGTTCACCTCACAAAACCATGCAGCACTTTTTCAAATCCAGCCGACATGTTCCTTTCAATCTGCGCTAAAGTTCAAAGTTCCAAACCACATGAGAATTTTAGCTTTTCCTGTCCATAATGTGCATTTCTCATATGTTAACATTACTCGAGGGCAACAGTGAAAATAAATGCTGTATCTCTTAAATCTGGGATAATGTGTAGAAAGTCAGATCGTGTGATTATGTATCTGCTGCCTTGCAGGGAGTTCTGACTATGCAGGTGACCCATGCTGGTTACAATGATCCGAACAACCTGAAGTTTGACAACATCACTATCCTTGGGATACCCGTTCCTCCCGTGTCCATCTCTGTGACTCATGTTGGCACCACAAACTCTACTACCACATTAGAACCCAGCAACATCCACCACGATGGAGACAAGAAGGTAAACACATGAATGTGCATCGACATGATTACGTACAAAATAAATGTAAAATAAAAACAACATTACTGTTTTTTTCATATCGAAGGAAATTATGTTCGCAAAAAAAGTTAATGTACAAAACACATGGTGTAATAGTGCTAGCAATGCTAACACCATGTTACTGTTACTCACGTGTCAGCAGAATGTATATTTTAAAACGCCACACATTTATTTTTATCTCCAGTTGAGCATCAGATGATCAATGCAGAGGCAAAAGTAAAAAAAGATTTACAATATTATTGTAAGAATAATTATTAATTGCTGTAGGAACAACTAATTTAGAAACATTACAAATAATTCTGAAATGAGAGGACATCCATCATCAAGCCCACATTCTATCTTGAGGAAGCAGGTTTTGAGCTCACTAGCATGGGGAAATTTGAATTCAGAGACAGCTCAGAAAGGATCACCGCAAAAACATTTTCCTCCCTTAAACTTCAGGTGCTGTTCCTGCGTGACCTCAGACTGACCCTCGGGGAGACCTACGTGTTGGAGTGGGAAGTGATACGCATCGACTGCCATCCAGAGGAACATGCGGATCAGGCTAACTGCGAGGCCAGAGGCTGCATCTGGGATGTAAGTAAAAAATGGTCATATGCTCACATACACATGTGTTTTTCTAAAACACAAGATAGGTGCATATGACAACGAAGTATAAACTTTTTCTAAATAATTTATTAAGCAAGTAATCCTTTTTGAATCCTGTTATTAATTCAAAATAAAAAAAATTCTAAGCTTTGATCTGAACTGTTTATGGTGCATGACACCTGTTCTTACTGCCATAGTGTCAGAATCAGGTATCAGGTATGAACAGGTAGAAGCACCAATCATGACTGGAGTGAGATGGGTGCATATTCAATTCAATTCAATTCAGTTTTATTTAAACAGCGCCAAATCACAACAACAGTCGCCTCAAGGCACTTTATATTGTAAGATAGACCCTACAATATTACAAACCAAGACAAACCCCAAAGTCATATGACCCCCTATGAACAAGCTATTTGGCGAGAGTGGGAAGGAAAAACTCCCTTTTAACAGGAAGAAACCTCCAGCAGAACCAGAACCGGTTGGGGTTATTAAAAATAAGATAACGTTTCTATTTAAGCCTTTGATGTGTTGCTTTTGTGACTATTGCTTTAAATTTGTTAATTTTGTAGAGTCTCCCAGCGATTTTAGAAACAAAGTTGCACATATTTAAAATCTCTATGCTTTCTTTTATTTCCCTACGTAGCCAATTACCAGTGGACAAGGCCCATGGTGCATCTATCCTCAAGACTATGGTTACACTGTCACGTCAGTACGGGAAAGAAGCTCGGGCATGACACTTGACATCACTAGGAACAGGAAGTACAGGAGCAGCGGTCGTCCACAGTCACGGGATATTGACACACTCCGTGTTGAGATTAATTATCACACCGGTGAAATGCTGCAGTTCAAGGTCTGATTTTGCTCATTTATTTTTTTGTTCAGCCAATGGTGCATCTGTATTGATTCTACCTATATGCTAATGCAATAACAATTCCTCCGCATTCAGATCTTTGACCCAAACACAAAGCGCTATGAGGTACCAGTGGGATTGTCACTTCCTGCCACTCCTGAGACTGATGAGAACAAGAGACTTTACAAGGTGGTCATTGTGAACGAACCATTCGGCATCCAGGTCATTAGGAAAAGCACAGGAACCGTAATGTGAGTATCTTGGCTTGCATTTCCAAAAAAGTTGGAAGTTGGCATGCTGTGAATTAATTGTTGATTTTATTGATTTTTTGACCTTTCACACAGTGATTTCAAAATATTCTTCCTACTGCTTATTTTTAGTACTCACTTACAGAGAATTTAAACTTCTCTAGTTAAATAAAGCAAAGATAGGGAGAAAGGATGAAATTATTTTGTAGATATGTCAAACATATCGCAATTAACTCCCTCCCTCTCTCTCCCTCACTCCTCTGTTGCATTTCTTAGCTGGGATTCATCTGTGCCAGGCTTTACCTTCTCAGACATGTTCATCCAAGTGTCAACTAAGCTGCCATCTCAGTATGTTTATGGTTTTGGGGAAACAGAGCATCTCACTTACAAGCACGATCTCAACTATCACACCTGGGGCATGTTTGCCAAGGACCAGCCTCCTGGCGTAAGTATCACACTAACACGCATACTGTAACATCGCACATGTGCATATGTATCTGCAAACAATGTAAAAAAACGAGTGCTACTCTCTATTTGACAATATTTAGTTGTTATTTCTACTCTTGATGCAGAGATTAAAGCATAACTTCCCTGAAGGAATGGTTGAAAGGTATAGATTATTTAGGCATTAGTGTGTTTCATCAAAACTGGTTTCATGCTTGCTGTATACAAGAGCACCCTGCACTAAATATCTTTAGCAGCACGAGCTGTAGAGGCTATAGAGATGACTTGTAAAGAACCTGCCAGAGAATTTAAAGCCCATTCATGATACTTTGATGAGATTCTGTTGACATGAGAGTTCACCATGACACCATCACTTTATGTCCTTGACATTATCATGGGTAGTTGCTAAGCTTAAAAAATAGCTCCACAGGGTTCAGACAACTGTTAAGGGAAATAAAACAGGGGAGGGGCGTGCTATAGTACATGTTAAACATGGTCCACACTTGATGCTCACCTTTTGTGTGTCTCTGCTGCAGTACAAGATGAATTGCTATGGAGTCCATCCCTTCTACATGGGCCTTGAGAACACAGCTGATGCTCACGGTGTGCTGCTGCTAAACAGCAATGCAATGGGTAAGCGAAATACACACACATCACGTTGGAACTGATGAATAAACACTATTGCTGGTCCACTTTTGCATCTACACATAATCACACATGCGCACATGTTCCTCTGATGGGGAGATATTTGCATGACCAGCATCACAAAATAAGCACACCCCTGCTTTTGTGTCCTTTGTTTTCATCCCATGAAACATAAACAGATGAACGTGCATTACACATACTGTTATATCCATACATTTCTTGCGAGGATAGTAATTCCTACTGTAAATTTAATGTACATTTTAAAGTAATGAAAATGTCACGTAAATGTCTTTTTTGCTTTGTTTTGTAGATGTGACCTTCCTACCTGATCCAGCTTTAACCTACCGAACTCTGGGTGGCATCCTGGATTTCTACATGGTCCTGGGACCTACGCCCGAGATGGTGGTGCAGGAGTACACTGAGGTACGTCTTCTGGACTTCTGGTTTGTTTGCGTCTATGTAGTTTGTGGGGTATATCGTCATGGTAACTTGTGTCGTAGAACTAACCAGAGCAGGGTATGCTTCAAATAAAAAGTTCCCGTTGGTTGCAAACAATTTTATATTGTTCTGCAATTACTAATATATGAAACAGGATACCTATTTGTATTTGCTCACCTTAAATCAAATTCACACGTAGTCTAAGCTTACATTTTTATATGTTTTATTAATTTGCTCTCAGATGCTAATCGTGTCTTTTGAGAACCGTTCACAGTCAGCATTTTTGCCAGCTTTCCTTTTTGTGCTCCAAATAGGCTAGATGTAATTTACAGGGCCCTGACTCTGGGCAGCTGTTGATAAAATACAGCACCTTACTTTTTTGCTTCATTGTGCACTCTTATTTAGCCAATCCCGCATAACACCTTTTTCCCTGTGCTTAACACTTTTTGACATCCTTGTTTGTTTTTCTTCTTAACAGTTGATTGGACGACCTGTTCTACCTGCCTATTGGTCTCTTGGGTTCCAACTCTGTCGCTATGGTTACGCCAATGACAAGGAAATAGCAGACTTATACAAAGACATGAGGGCAGCTGCTATACCCTATGTAAGTTCATGGAGACAGGATGTTTGTACTTTCTGCAGTTCTGTGGCAGAATATATTATTCAGCGATGGAGCAAGTGTGCACACCTATGATATTTGTTTATTTAAATAAAAGACATTTAATTTATGAATGCTTGTGAAAAAGAGAGAAAGTCTGCACAAAGTTTAATAATTCAATTCTTTAAACATTCGTCTAAAGGAACCATTATTTGTTATGACATATTTATTAATTAAAACCCAGCTAATGATGCCTTGTTAGCAAATGATTTATAATTTAAATACTATTCCTGTTTTCATTTTAAAACGTGATTTAGCTGTTTAGTGCTTTAGTAATGGGTTTATTTAAAAAACAAACAAACAAAACAACTTTAAATAAAAGTTAACTGTATCCACTCACTATATAAAGTGCATTCAGGTGAACATGTGGCAGGCTGTTCAAAGTTAGTTAAACATCTGTTCATTTGAGCTTGAATTGCTGTCTGTTCCAGGATGTGCAGTATGCAGACATTGACTACATGGAGCGTCAGCTGGACTTTGTCCTGGACTCAGAGTTTAAAGGACTGCCTGCACTCGTTGACAGCATGAGAAAAGAGGGCATGAGATTCATCTTCATCCTGGTAATGACATATTAGTAACTACAGGGAAGAAAAAAAGATGTTTGAATGTGATGGTAGTCATTTATATCTGCAAAGGATAAATGTTATTGAAAAAGTAGCCACTGTCTACCACTGGACACACAAGACTTGTGCATATTTATTTCCAGGATCCCGCTATCTCAGGCAATGAGACCCAGCCCTACCCAGCCTTTGCGAGAGGCAAAGCAGCAGATGTTTTCATCAAGTGGCCCAAACACATCAGTGATGGAATTGTGTGGGGCAAGGTAAGAAGGAATGAAAGGTTACATGAGGTTGGACAACATGTGTGTAGCTCAGTATGTACTGTAAAATAAAGCATTTAAACTCTGTGGCTTTTTTGTGGCTTTCTTCTACAGGTCTGGCCTGATTATCCCAACGTTACAGTAGATGAGAATCTGGACTGGGATACCCAAGTACAGGTACAATAATATCCATTCACCTCACCACCTCAGATATATTTAATATGTGCCTAAACTTAAGACTTCTCACCTCCAGCTCTACAGGTCATACACCGCATTCCCAGACTTCTTCCGGCCAGAAACAGCACAGTGGTGGCACCAAGAAATCAAAGAATTCTACGAGAAAACGATGAAGTTTGATGGCCTTTGGATCGTGAGTGTCCAGAAGTAGAAAATGTAACAAAGGCACCTTTATACCAGATGTCCTTTTCACTCTCATCATCTGGACTTTACCTTTCCATGCAGGACATGAATGAACCTGCCAGTTTTGTCCACGGCACAGTTGATGGGAAATGTCTTGGTGATCCAAAACTAGAGAACCCACCATATATGCCACGTAAGGCTGAATGTTGTCTTTGTTCATCCTAATTAGATTACAATAATAAGAATAATTAGGTTATTAAACTCATTATGTTTATCTACATGTGCCTGCATTTTGCAGCCTTGGAGTCCAAACATCTTGGCTTAAACCACAAGACTCTGTGCATGAACAGTGAACAGATACTCAGTGATGGAACGAGAGTCAGACACTATGATGTCCATAACCTGTACGGATGGTCGCACACCAAGCCAACCTATGAGTAAGTGAATATGCATTTATATATGTGCCGGTTCATGTGTGTGTGTCGTTGCATATCTGTATGCGTGTTTTTGTGCGTTATTGTTTTCTTTCCTGCTGACATCAGTATCTGTGCAGGTGCTGTTATTGTTTTGTATTTAAGAAAAGCAATTAACCATAAAAGGTCAAGCGCTCTTTTTTATTTATTTTTTTTTTTTACATATTAAGCATCCAGGATATTTCATCTGAGTAATGCAAATCATGCCAAAGATCTGTTTTAATATGTTGAAGCAGACAAAATTGTCATCATAATCTAAATCCATAATTGGAATAAAGTCCATATGCATATAGGTGAATAAAAATAATGTAAATGTAAGACTGAAAATTCATATCTTTCAGCATGTTTATTTAACTTAACAATGTGAAAATACATTTGTCCATGAAGTGAAACACTTTTCTCACCGCAGAGAAGAATTAGCTGCAGAAAAGGATACGCGGACGCTCAGGCTGTTAGCTCAGTTGCTTTAGCTTAATTTAATTTAAAAAATAGCACCTTGGATAATTCATTTCTATAATAAATGAATAACTGCTTTAAAAGAAAGACGACACTTTTATGTTATTCTAATTGCTCGGCTATGTATGCGCACGTGTGTTATTTGCATGTGTAAGGCAAATATGCTTGTCCTTCTCCTTTGCACAGTGCCCTTCTGGACGTGACTGGTAAAAGAGGCATAGTGGTCACCAGGTCCACCTACCCCTCTAGTGGAAAATGGGCTGGACATTGGCTCGGAGACAACAATGCCAGCTGGGACCAGCTTTACAAATCCATTATTGGTACACATACACATTTATTTTTAATTTTACTCTTCTGCATAAAACGTGCTGTTCGTAATTGTGTTTTGAAAATATATATTTTGTCTTTAACACATAGGTTAACATGATCCCAAACCCCTAAAACGAAGCAAAAACTCTAATCAGTTTACATAATTTCCAATGTTTCTTTGCTCTACAGGTATGATGGAGTTCAGTCTCTTTGGAATCCCTTACGTAAGTATCATCATCTCTCCTGGCTTTGACCCTCTGAGTGATCTTGTACTTACTAAATAACATACAGTAGCTTAAATTGAGTTTCATTATTTACATCTTGAAATGCAATGTGTGATTTGATTCAACATGATGCTTAAAAATACAAAAGACTTTGGGTTTGACTCTCTCTTTCAGACCGGGGCAGACATTTGCGGGTTCTTTAATAAACCTGACTATGAGATGTGTCTCCGTTGGATGCAGCTGGGTGCTTTCTATCCATACTCACGCAACCACAATGGCAAGGGCAACCCGGTGAGTGGGTTAAATATGCATCCATAGAGATGGATTGGATTGTGAATTTTAAAATCAGCTTATTTGACTTTTTCAGGTTTATATTTGTGCAGTCTGACTTAAATTACTAAACCATCATTGGATCTTAAAATCTAAAGGTTTTAAAATGTATTTTTGCTCTTGGATTCAGTGCCAACAATTGAATTATTTCATTATCTATAGAATTAATTTATTTTTACACCAATCTGGGAATTAGGAGTTTGTCTAGTGTCATGAACAGTGCCATGAAAATGGTGCTTTTACTCATGAACTTTGCTTTTTTTGAAGCTGAAATTTTGAAACTTTTAAATAATAATGTGTTTACATTTTTTTCTTTTAGAGACAAGATCCTGTTGCTTGGGATAAACCATTCGCCGAAGCAAGCCGGGATGTCCTGAACATCCGTTACACCCTCCTGCCCTATTTGTACACGCTGATGTATGAGGCACATACAAAAGGAAACACAGTGATCAGACCACTTTTGCACGAGTAAGCTTAGATCACAACACACACAAATACACAAACACTACTAACAAAACATCTCTGACTGGCTGCAGATGTTCAGTTAAAGTGGTAGATAAAACTCACTTTGGTTACCCATGACTTTTGTATGGAGTTTAAGTAATTTGCTCATGAGAATAACTAGAACTGGTAAGAAAGTTAGAATAGTTTTTCTTGACAATTGCACTTCTTTCATATCGGCATTTCAAAAGCTCTCTGAGCAAGGCACTGCATGTGAGATGATTAGCTACACTTGGCAACTTCCAAACATGAACACGTGAAACTCTTTGAAAAACAAGATCAATTTAAGTGACTCTTAAAAAGTTGCAGCTGGTATTTAAGGAGCTGGCTGGCTGAGTTTAATTGGCTTTCATCTGGAAGCCACTGAATCCTGAATGAGTGCTTGAATACTGAGGTTTAATGGCGTCTGTGCTGCTGTATCGCAGGTTTGTGGACGACAAATCTACATGGGAAATCTACAAACAGTTCCTTTGGGGACCTGCCCTACTTATCAGCCCCGCACTTGACCCGGTATGCTGTAACACACACACACATGCACACACACACACACACACACACGCACATACACGCACACACACACACACATACACACACATTTTTTTCCCCTTTTTCTTTTAAATGTCTACACCATTAGTGTTGGGATTGATTGTTTTTATTTGCGACTGATTTCAGGGAGTCACAAATGTGAATGGCTATCTTCCCAACGCACGCTGGTATGACTACCACACAGTAAGTATTTGTCTATAGCAATAACATTTAAAAGCAAATATTTGTTATCAATGCATTTGCATAATTCTGTTGATTAAAAGATGCCTTCACACTCTACCTGTGCCTCTAGTACTTTAATAGCATTCAATCATTTCTTTCATCAGGCCGGAGATGTTGGAGTGCGTGGCCAAATGATTAACATGCCGACACCCTTGGACCATATTAACCTGCACATCAGAGGAGGATACATCTTACCCTGGCAGAAGCCCGAGAACACTACATACTACAGGTGAGCACACATTATGCCCCATACAGTTAGCTACAGGTCTGCATCCTGTGTGTAGCGTGACCTGTGTGCTTGTTTGTCGGTTAGTGAGAGAGAAACACATATTGCTTGTGTGTTTGAATGTTTTTAAGTGTGAGTGGGAATGAGAGGTGGGACACTCAGGTGATGATCATTTTCAACAGTAAGGAGATCAGGCCCCTGTTTGTTCTCAGCATCAGGTTTAAACAGACGGTGTCCTTTAGATATCTGCTACAAACATTTCCACTGCTTTTTTTTTTAGCCGGAAGAATCCTCTAGGACTGATCGTCCCTCTGAGTGACAGCGGCACCGCTGAAGGATCTTTATTCTGGGATGATGGCGAGGGAATTGGTAAGTGAAAGGTCCCTCTTAAACACCTACACCTATCAACACACCGAATAGCATGGGGTTTGACATTTAATGTATGTGTTTATAGAGTGATTATTCACACATGCATATACACACAAACACACAGAACACAGTGCTATTTTATTTTAACATTTTAGTAATCCTGTTAGTCAGTAGATAAACATCTTGCCAGCTCTTTGTTGTGTTTTTCTTTTAATGAAAGGCAATGCTGCTTTGTCAGTCCGTCTGCTTAAATTGAAATACTTCAACAAACATTCCTTTGGACTGCTATTAAAATTTAGAGCTACTTTTTTAATCCCCAGTCCTGATAACGAATGGTGATTTTCTAGCTGTCTTATTTTCTTTTCTCAATGCATTACTTGCTTACCTGGTCATGGTGTCATTCATCCAACCAGTTCCATGTTCACTTATTCACGCCACCAATTAATTATTCACCCATGTGTATATTTACTCTGCATACGTTAAGCCAATTATCTACTTATTTTACTTAATTGTTATTGTTATGGCTCGTCTGCTTGCGAGTCATTACTATCTTACATCATTTTTATATTTTCTCCATTTAGTCAAATGAATATCAACTCAAGTCTTCATCGGCACAAATTCTCACGTATCCGTAAGTTGTCTCTGTGTCAGTTATTTTGTTTTCATGTTCGTATTTTCTCTCCTCAGACACGGTGGAGACCAACAAATATCTTCTGATCTCATTTTCAGCACAGTCGGTGAGTTCAAGAGCCAACTACGTATCGTGTTTTTTTTTCATTGTCATTATTACTGTAAATGCATGCTTTAGCATTCAAAATGGCCAAATTAAGTGGATGTCAAAGGCTAACTGTTAGCAGTTGGTGGTTTGAAATATGTTTTTCTTCAGATAAATTTCTAACTTTAGAAAATATTTTGACACCGGTATTAAAAAATAGAAAAGAAAAGGGAAAAGAAAAATGTTTTAGTGCTTTAATGATATAATATTAACACATAATTTTAATTATGTCAAAGCAGATAAGTGACCATTATAGTAAAAAAATGATAACTCAGTAGATGCTTTCAAATTACTCAAGAGCAAAGGTATTTTGTGCTTAAATTTTTGTGGCTTAAAATGAACATGCTTAGTCAGAAGAGAATGAAATGTTGTGTTTCTTCTTCCTCGACACCATTTAGTTAAATAAAACAATAAAAGCCACAATGTAGTCACCACCAGTTTTGTTGGAAGGTTTCTGCAAAAGTTCATGTTTAGCAGTCAGACAAGCTCAAAGCATTTCTTTCACAAACCTGAAAAACTTGGACATGATCTCAGAGTAGATTTAGTATCTGTAGATACACCAAAGGGCTTAAAGTGTCTTCCAGTGCCGATTGTTGTCCAACATGTCATACAATTACCGCAATCCTGTAAAACTGATAGCTGGTGGAATTTATTATTATTATTATTTTGTTTATCAGTGATACAGATCAAATATGTAATCATTTGCACTGGATGTATTTGGTTTTCATTAACCCTCCTCCTTGTCTCCAACCCTCTCATTTAGAACACCTTGTCCAGTCAGGTGACCCACAATGGTCTTACTGCTGGTGATCGGCTGAAGCTGGGCGTCGTGAAGGTTTGGGGTGCAGGCAGTACTAAGATCACAAAGGTTACCCTGACTGTAGCTGGAGTGGCACATAATCTCACCCCAGAGCACAACGTTGACTCCCAGGTCAGTGCATTTGTGGGATGCTCATTTTTGTTATACACATCTAAACACTGTAGGTTTCTCTATTTAAATGTAAATAATTAAAGAGCGTTATTATTATCATTAATATTATACAGCTCACAAATAACGAAGAACAGGCCACGTTAAATGAACGAAAGGATTAAGTCGCCCTCTGTTTTCTCTGCCTCTTCTTATAGGAGCTGATTATTGATGCGACTTCAAAGGATGTTTATGTGGATCAGCCTTTCATCATAACATGGCAAACCAGTGTCTGAGTGCGCTATTTGTGTTGACCTGTAAAAAATTAAGATATCTATGACTAATGATGGAGTAATTTAAATTAAGAAGTGAATATAGTGCATTTTCTCTGAACATGAAATCTGAAACCTCAGTTTGTACCAAGTACAAGAGTGAAACTGTCCTGTTTACTACTGTTCTGCACTTCTACGTAAACGTCAAGCTATATTTCAGAACATTATCCCATCCACCAACTGCTGTTGTTAAAACGTGCGATACTGTAGAATCAGTGATAAGAATAATGGTTTAGCTGCTTGTGTTAAATGAATCCAAGTGCATTAACTGTATGTATTTACCATCATTCTGATCTGATAAACAAGCCACAAATAAATCAAACAACTAAAAGTGTGTTTGTTGTTCTTCTCCTGTGTGTCTCTGTCTTCTTGTTGGTCATATTAGCCAATGAAAAATAGTTTGGAATGTCAGCAACAATTCATTAAGTTGTGGAGGAAAGAAATGCTAACCTAATTTACATGCAGGATCATTGATTTCATGATAATATCCTGGCAAACAGTCACAAACATCTTAAATCTCTTTGCAATAGGTGGCTATGCTTTGATTCATGTGAAAAGTGTGTTTGTGTGGATGTGCTGGCATCTGTTTATAGTACAGCTGTGTTGCCACAATTAATTACCCATAAAATGATGCAGTTATTCATTAGTCAGCCTGCAGTGAAGCTAATGATGTCAGTTTAGCCATGGGAACCTCAAATTGATTTCCAGTCTAATCACCACTCCATGGGAAACAGTGTGTAGGGGGGTTGTGCTTTTCTCGAAAATGTTTAGATCTGTGATGAATCAGTCTACTTCCTGTTTTCAGGTTAGATGAAGAGTTTCACACTTTCACTGTTAAAAACATCCCAACCTTGGGTGCCTCTGGGATTAATTGAGCTGATGATCTGATGGGACATTCTTCCTGGATTCATACAGAAATTATTACTTTGAAATGACGACTGTGAAACAGCCAGGGCTTTCATAGTCTTTACTCTCCTTTCTATCCTTATAGGATCACGTAAATTTTAATAACTCAGACAAATCATGGTCGCATCTCCTCGTCTTAATTCCTTATGGTTGCCCCATGTCCTTCAAACCCTCAGGCCTGATCATTCTCTAGCTTTTCTTCTGTGAACTGTTCATCCTCTGTTCTGTCACTAGCCTTTCAGACTCTAATTAGAGAACCTCATACATGTCTCTACCTGCTACATCTCCACCAGCAGCAGCATTTTGACTCTCACCACTACAATTTTGCAATTCCCTCCTGCTATGTGGTTTAGCAGATTAGTCAACACACGAAACACTCTGTACTTCAGTGAATTATGTTCAGTTGTTTCTGCTTTTAATTTTGGACATTAATAATATACAGCTTTCTGCAGATAGTAAACATTGATGAAAAACCCTAAATTGCAGGACACTGCATTGACCTTCAAAATGCAGTTCCAGTTTATATTTAAGGGGGTCAAAACATTGGGTGTAAATTGGACACAGTGGGGTGTACTTCCTTATAATAAAATTGTTGTGCAGACACAAGGTCAGCATGTTCGTTGCTAGAAGTTATTTCATTCCATTCACTTGTTCTGTTTGGCTTGTTGGGGTCAAAATGAGCTGTCTCATTTTATTCTCACTGGAAGAGAAAAACAGACAAAAAAACAATGAATGAATCCAGTCTGGGGCCTTTCTGTGTGGGGCTTGCATGTTTCTTTGTGTCTGTTTTGTCTTGGTATTCTGGCTTCCTCCCACAGTCTGTGTGGCATCAGGTTAATGAGTGATTCTAAATTGTTGGCTGTAGGTGTGTATGAATGGTTGTCTGTCTCTCTATGATCTGTAGCATACTGGCACATCTCACCCCATTGCCGTGACCCTGAACTGGATAACCAGAACAAATTGGATGGATGAATTGATGGATAGATGGATAAATAAAAAATGATATGCTTGAAAACGCTGCTACAAAAAGTATTTCACAGATTTTGGCTGCTTCTATTATATTGGAATGTTTAGTATTAGTAATATTACCCTTCCTAAGCTACTTTATTGGGCTTTCTTTCAATTTCTTTTAATTTTTCATCCATCTGTATAAACACAGTTTGAATTTGCTACGATAACTGCAGGAGGCTTCGTCTCCACGTCTTGATTTTGAAGGGTGAACTTCCATCTTTAAACTCTAGAGGCGCTGTAGGAGCTTTTCCACCGGAAGTACCTCATGTCTGCTCTATTGTGGTGAACTTTCACCTTAGGCTGTGCACGCTGGAAGAAATGGAACTCAGTGAAGCAACGTGGGCAGGGATATATTAAACAATTATTTCTTGAATTTAGTGTCGCTGAAGCTTTTCCTCCTAATCTTTTGTTCCGCCTGGACTTAATAATCCGACGCGGCTCAAAGGTGAGCACCTCCTGTCTGTGAAAATGTGAGTTTGTTTACAAGCTGCTGACGGTTCACAGTGAAGCTAACTGTCCTGAAAGTAGCCCAATATTTTTTCTTGTGGATTTAACATCGTGTGCTATTTCATTTGGCATTTTCATCTAACAAGTGTGTCTGTTTTGTAAACCTGAATGCTTTAAAAGCTAATTTTTAAGCTAGCATTAACCCAGTATAACGATAACAAAAAATTGTATCCTGTAGAAGTCGCAGGAAAAAAACGAGACTCCCAGGAAGTAAATAAACATAATTAACTATCATAGGATCTAAGATTTAAGCTGTAAACAACCAGAGGAGGGGAAGAGACAGTAATGTTAACTCAGCCATTGCTTTGTTACAGATGGGGAAGGCGCCGAAGAAGAGGAGCCTTGCTGACAAGGTGCGAAAGACCAAAACCTCCTCTGAGATCAAAAACAACCCGTTTGAGGTGAAAATCAACAGAAAGAAATTTGATGTCCTGGGGAGAAAAAGCAAGCATGATGTGGGTCTGCCCGGTGTATCTCGATCCAAAGCCGTCAATAAGGTAAGAGACAGCCCCTATTATGTTTTAATGAACTCACCTGACCTTGTGTTCAGGTGTGAGCTCACTTTAGAGGGATTTGCTGATGCTCAGTACTGTTTTATTAAATTGTATTCATATTTTTGGAAAGACCAGTTACACTGCATTGCGCGACCGTCAGTGCTGAAAACTATTTATCTAAACATCGTGTAAATCATATATGAATTTAACTATTAACTATATCTTTTTATGTTTTGTGTTTTCAAGTCCTAAACTGAAGACTTCCTGCTAACTTGACCTTTAACTTGACAGTTAAAAGTAGAGCTGGGCGATATGAGATTTTTTCATATCACGATATGTTTTTTTTCCATTTCAGGCGATAACGATATCTATCACGATATAAGCCAAATAACTGTTTTTGTAAGATTTAAATGTGCCGTTGCTCACAAGTAAAATGTGAAATAATCAGCAGCTTGTTTTTATTTAAATATTTATTTCCCATAATAAGTTCAACAGGGTAGATGTACTTAAGGAACATGAGACTTTTTCAGATAAATAAAGGCAAATATTGCAAACTACACAAAAGGCAGCCGCTAAAGCGTTTAAGTTTCAAAATAGAACAAATGAAACAGACTAAATTGTCAATTCCACTTAGAAACAAAATATTAATTCTAAAAAGAAATCTTAGTTTGTTTAACAGAAGAACAGACAAAACTGACTAACTTTTGTCAATATCAAATAAACTGAGAACTAAAAGGAAATTCTCAATCTCTCCTTGTTGTATAGCTGAGCTTTTCAAACAGTTTTAACAGTTACTTTAGTCTGACAAAAGCCGAATGACGAATTAGCGCTTCCAGTCAGAGACTGAGGCTACGTCCACACGTACACGGGTATTTTTGAAAACGGAGATTTTCCGTTTTCGTTTTAAAAAATAATCCCGTCCACACATAAAGGCAGAAATGAAGGAAAACGCTGCTATGAACATGCCAAAGCAGCAGGTGGCGCTAGATTCCTAACCGTGCAGAAATGTTGGCCAATCAGAAGTCTAGAAGCCTCGGTGGGAAAAAGTAAACAAAGCTGGGGCATAGAAGCAGAACCGAGTCGTATGTGTGGAGGGACAGTAACTGTGTGTATATGTAAGCATTTAAACACTGCAGAGAGTACAATTAACAGTAACAGTATTGTAGAAATTCATTTCACCGAAACAATAACGTGGCGCACAGTGTGACGCATGCACCAGTTTATTGTATTTCCAGACTTGCTTTCAGCACAATTTACAGTGCATGCTACTCTGTTTTTTGTCAGACTTGAAATAGCCGAAATACCTTCACACTACGGAACTTCTTTGGCTCTTCCGTTCGACAATCTCTCCGGCGTTGGAACCATCATCTGTTTTCTCTTCGGTCACGCTCGGTTGATTTTTCTAGTCGGCACACTCACTTCCTCCATTATGCGCTGGCTGCTTCCCAAACAAACACACGTGCGGCTTGGCACTTGTGCTGTACGTAACAAGTCACGCGACGTGACGCTGCGGCTGTGATTGGTTCGGCTCTGCGCTACTTAATTTGGATTGGCTGACCTTTTTTTTTTTTTTTTTAAGAGGACAAGAGCGGCGAGGTCTATCGCGATAGCTTAATTTCTCTATCGAGTAAAAGTTATATCGCGATACATATCGTTATCGTTCTATCGCCCAGCTCTAGTTAAAAGCTTTTCAAGGTTCAAGGTTCTTTATTTGTCACATGCATAGTTATACAAGTATAACACACAGTGAAATGTAGCCTGACACGCTCCTCGACATGTGCAAAAAAATTGGGGTGGGGGGGGGGGCGGTGTAGAGGAAGAACATTATATATATATATATATATATATATATATATATATATATATATATATATATATATATACACATTGGGTGAATGTGCAGTAGTAGCAGCAAGCAGGTGAATTCTGTACATTAATATGAATAGACATCTGAATAGACATTTTCTTACCTGTTTTGTATATAAGCTCTGCTGCTTAAGCCAAAATCTCCAAAGATCCAGAGAACTGAAGCCACAAACTTTTCTGTTCTGGCAGCGTTTGCTCACAGCTCGCTGTGCATTTAACACTATCTGTGCTGTGAAGCCTGGTGCTCACACAGTCATGCTGGGAGAGGGACTTTCTGCAGGAGTCACTGAGAGGGTTGTAAGAACAGAGAGAGCCGTGAACTGGTCTAAATACAAGCAGAAGTGCTAAGAAAAGTAAAATCTTCATCATTTGTTGTTTCTAATTTGTGTGATTTATTATTATTTTTTGTTTTTTAAATTGATAGGGTTTAGGCAGCTTGTAATTAATAAGCAGTTCTTTTTTTAATTTATAGAGAAAAGAGACCCTGCTGAAGGAATACAAACAGAAGAACAGATGCAGCAAATTTATTGACAGACGTTTTGGAGAGTATGACACCAAGATGGCACCCGAAGACAAAATTCTCCAGAGGTTCACGATGGAGAGACAGGTCAGTGATGCGATGTGTTTATTGCTGCCTGAAAGGACACATTGATCATCAGGTTGTGAAATAAAGAATAGATCAAATAAGCCAAGCATTTAGTGATTAACATGATTTCTTTCTTTTTTGTGTGTGTTACTTTCGTCATTGTGGATATAGCATCAGTCGTTTACTTAATCAGTGTGTACATCCTCCATAACTCATTAGATTTGCTATAAACCAGTCATGATGTGATTCAAGTCCAGACCTGAGAAGTTTAACAAAAAACCTGCATTTAACTTTTTGTGAATTTCAGACATTTTTTTTTCTTTTTTCCAATTAAAAAAAACCAAAGTCTCGTCACTTCCTTTTTATGGCCTGAAATGTTGATTCTAGACCTCTTAGTGAAAGAAACGCCTTGAATATACAATCTGACAAGGACACAAACAACTGGAGACATGACAGCTGAGTAGTTGTTTCTATCAAACTTATTTTGAAGTTTGCCGCATGCATAGATGGTGCATTGTAACGTAAAGCTCAGGTTTGAGGACCCATTCACTGTGTGATGATGAAATTTACATAACTCCCTAGTGGACTCAAAAATGAGAGAAGTAGAGTCGAGGCTTAAGTGACTAAAAAATCTGGTGCATTCTTAAAAAGAGGAAGTATACAGGCCAGCTCTGGACTGGTCAGAAGACCACAGAAGAAGAGTAAAATAGAGGATCATTGAATTCTTTGATGCAGGAAAAACGGTTCTTGTCAAGCCAAGAACGCTCATTTCTGCTTCCAGTGTTATGCTGCAAAATCAGTGCTGTGCCTCAAAGTGTGGATTAATAATGACCCAAAAGAAACATCAGAAGCATCCCAAGACTGTCTGAAGGCAAAGATTTTGATTATGGTCACATAGCCTACTGATTTCATGCCATCTGTGTGTGCTGTTTACTTACTAAAGAGAAAACTGGATACAGGAAGACCCACAATTGCGCAGCATCTGAAGGTGGCTTCAGTAAAGGCCTGATAGATCAATTTTTAGTTTTTCTAATTCCTTTAGAGCCTGTATAAACTAAATGCAGTTTATTCTTCATTGCAGCCTTGGCTCACTTCTAATCTATCACAGCATAATAACGACTGTGTTTAAATACTTGTTGACCTAACTGGTCATGTTAATACTAGACTTACAGGCAAAGATTTGTCGCTTCTTTTGTCCAAGCTGCATAATGAAAAAAGTGAAAATAAACTGGCTTGTGCACAGATGTACCAAACCTACACCTTCTGTTACTTTGTATTTTATTATTAGCGCGTCCATGAGAAGAAGGACGTGTACAACCTGAATGAGGAGGAAGAGCTGACTCATTATGGCCAGTCTTTGGCTGAAATGGAGAAATTCAATGATGTTGTGAATAGCGATGATGAATCAGAAGAAAAGGGTCTATTGTCTGGTGAGTCTGAGTGCCAGATGAAGGGATTTTTTCCACATCTACATGGTTCTTATATTCCTGTTGTACCTTGAATCCATTTTCATTTAAATACTTTGATATTTTAATAGTCACTGTTTGTTATCCTCCAGATAAGCTCACCTTGATATGGGGGGAATTAATGTTAATTAATTTTCCTGCATATTCCCAAACATGTTGCCCATCTTTTTTCATTCCCAGCCCACAGCTTGGAGTGAACACGAGTGTTATTATAGATGACAGAGCTTGCATTTATTAGTGACATTATTTTTCTTTCACACCTAGCTGAGCTCACTGCGTCCCACTTCGGAGGAGGAGGTGGTCTCCTCAGGAAGAAGGCATTGGGGGAGGAGGAGGAGGGAGGCCAGAGGGCAAAATCCAGGCAGGAGCTCATTGAAGAGCTCATCCAGAAGTCCAAGCAGGAGAAGGTAAGGCTTCGGTCCTGCTGATGGATTTTGGCCCATGCTGCCTTTGCCTGTCATATTGTTGCACATTACAGACTTTGCTAAACTGCTAAGGGCTGATGTCTGGGGCTTGTTTTCAGAGGGAACGCCAGGTGCAGAGAGAGGAGGCCCAGGAGCTGACCGAGAAGCTGGATCAAGACTGGAAGAACATACAGTCTCTGATGGTGAAAAAGACGCCCAAAGCTGACAAACAGGAGGAGAAACCCAAAGTAGGAATACACAAATGAGTCTGCAAAAAGACCATTCCACCCAGATGTGTGTGTGTGTGTGTGTGTGTGTGTTTTTTTGTAATAAATACCTTTTGCTTCATGTTTGTGTTTTCTAGCTGGAGGAATATGACATGATGGTCAGAGAGCTCGGCTTTGAGATGAAGGCTCAGCCCTCAGAGAAGATGAAAACTCCAGAGGAGCTAGCCAAGGAAGAGAGAGAGAAGCTGCAGAAACTCGAGGTACATTTGCTCTGTGGAAATTTGCCTTGTTGTCTGCAGCTGTCAAGCACTTTGATATTATTGTCTGTGAAGGTTCTCAGTCATCCAGGTCATCGTAGTCAAAGGAGCTTGCAAAGAAAAGCGTCTGGACTTCTTTAAGTTGCAACTTAAAGAAGTCCAGACGCTTTTCTTTGCAAGCTCCTTTGACCACTTTGATGTTAATCGCCTGATCTTTCTTTGTTTTTTTTCCTTTTTAATTGAAATCAGGTTTTATTCTCAGTCTTTAAAAAGAGAAAATACCTCTTGATAGACACATCATTTTAATGCAAAGACATCACTGTCCCAATAAATCGAGCTCTCAGCTAACAGGAGCCACGTAGAAAAGATGCTGGAAAGCCACATTGTAGCATTATACGATGCAGCTCTTACATTTTGACAGGAGAAGTAGCTTCTTGCTCTTATGACAGTCACGTCAAAGGCAGCATTCAAATGCAGTTTGACCTTGTGAGATCTAAGTACCTGTAATCCTTAACCCCTTCCCTATCCTATCAGAATCTGTGATTAGTTTTTCTCCTTTCAAAAGTCTTCCCCTAAGTTTGGGAATCATGGGACAATGTAACTAACAGAAACCAATAACTGTACAGGTTTTCCAAAAAAAGCAGCTTTGCTGTTCTCCAGATTGCAGGGTTTTGAGTTACGGTCACCTGAGATCGCCTTGAGATTTTACTTTAATGGTGAATTTAATTAGAGAAGTAATTGATAACGACCAGTTGCCATCATCTGATCTTTCTACAGGCTGACCGTCTCAGGAGGATGATGGGAGAGGAAGTCGTGGAAGGTGCACAAAGTCAGATTCACTTCTCTGCTGATGACCTCAATGACGGCTTCGTTCTGGATAAGCATGACAAGAAGACTCTGGCTTATCAGGTGTGAGACGACACAATGCAGAACAGTTTTGTTACTTTGGGTTATTCCTCCTAGTATGACTGTTGATTTTTATCTTAATGTGTTATTCCTATCCATAGGATGGAAAATGGAACATGGGGGAGGAGGAAGAAGAAGAAGAAGAAGATGAGGCTGAAGATGAAGAAGGAGAGGGCGAGAGCAGTGAGGAACAGGAATCGGATGCAGAGGAGGATGAAGTTGAGGAAGAAGAAGAAGAGGAGGAGGAGGAAGAAGAGGAGGAGGGAAGTGGTGAAGATGATGGCCACTCAGACCTCGAGTCTGAGCAAGAAAGCGAAAATGAGGAGGAGGAAGAGGCCAGCCCCAAGCCGAAGAAGACTCTCAGCAAAGAGGAAGTGAAGGCCCAGCAGGAGGCAGCCAAAGCAGAGCTCCCATACACATTTGCTGGTACCAGAATTTATTACTCATTAAAATAAAATTAAAAAAGGCAGATTAGTGTCATGTTTAGTTATAGTTAGTTCTTTCCCTTACAAAATATCCAATACTGTATTGTTCTTCTTCTTCCTCTCACAGCCCCTGAGAGCTACAACGATCTGAAGGATATGCTACGTGGTCACACCTCTGACAACCAGCGCCTCATTGTGGCCAGAACTCAAAAGAGCAACCACCCCAGTTTGGCTGTAGGCAATAAACTCAAACTGCAGGTACAGTTACAGAGTTGGATGCACATGTGTGATGAGTCGGCAGCTTTCACCGTTATGTGAATTCACAGAGCTCTCTCTGTTCCAGAAACTTTTTGGCTTTCTGTTGGAGTACATCGGAGAGCTGGCCACTAGGAGTCCACCTGAACTTAGCACCATTGATAAGCTCATACCGTGAGTTCAGAAAGAGGCTTCAAAATATTTAGTCCTTGAAATAAAGACATTTCTTTACCTTTTGCAAATCCCTCTGCAGCGAGGTGTACGCTCTGTGCCAGATGTTTCCAGATGCAGCCTGTAAGGCTATGCAGAGCATCCTCGGAGATGCCGCTCATAGCATGGAAGAGACGCTTGAGGTCAAAGGTCACGCAGCTTTCCCTACACTAGACATGGTATGAATTACTTACTTTGATTGTGGTAAATGTTTGATGTTCACCGTGGTGTTTATAGATTTTGGAGTCTTTAAATGTCAGCTCATTCAGGGACTGACTGATTCGTAGGCCTGCGCCATTCTCGCTTCAGGTAGAATCAATGTTTGAATCAATGTTAAGACCTTCCAGTGTTATATAAAGAAAACTAGTGATTCATCTTTAAGCAATAGAGCTTCTTACAGTTTGATTTCATCCCAGCTGATTTTGATCAGTGCTTGTACCGTGACCTCTTAACACACTACACAGAACTTTTAACTCAGCTGCACTGCGTGCGTGAGTGAGTAATACTGCCATGTTAGTCATGAGAGGCTGATTGAAAGTACTGGTTCTAAAATGTATATATTTCTAAAGAGCAGGTAGATTCTCTCTATATAATCTGTTAACTTATTATCATTGTCTCTGAATGATGGATTGAGCAGTGGCCCATTTCCTGTTGTGGGGATCATTGTGTGTCAGGCTATGATGATGAGTAGGCCGCAGTGGTTGCACTGAAACAAAGTTTAGCCTGGTTTAAATGGTTTCTTTAGTAATTTGATTTAGTTTTGATGAAAAATCAATCTGCACTGTAAATATTGCTCACTAACCCACTGCTGTGATTAAAAGGGGAATAAAATGAGAGTTGACTGCCAATCTGTTTAAAGGCCTGTTATTTGTGCCTCCGTCGCTCAGTCATCCCTCACAGTAAAAGCCAGCAAGGCATGCTGCGAATCATTCACTCTGCTGCCCTGAGCCTGGGGTAAGAACTGAAGAAGAGCTGGATGAGCTTACTTTTATCAGATCCTCTCTTTGCTCATCTGATTCTGGCAACTCAACAATCAGACACTGTTCAAACTGATATTAGTCAAAATGTAACTAGGACTGTGTAGAAGTGCAACTGTTTTCTTAAAAGATTTAATAGACGTTTAACGTTTGATGTGTTATGTTCAGGATTTAAGTGAATGCTTTGGACTTTGTCCCAGATGTTTTTAAAGTAGGATTAATAAAATTAATTCTCTAATGTAAAGACACTTATTATTGTATATGTTGCACCTTCATTTGTATATTTCCTTCTTTTTTAAGCTCATCTACCTTAAGGTGACAGCCCTGCTGTTTCCTACCTCAGACTTCAGGCACCCAGTTACAACTCCAGCGCTGCTTTTCATCAGCCAGGCTCTCACCAAGGTACACACAGACATTTTAATATTTTTACATATCTTTTAATATCTGTGTTGTTTGAGCAGTTTGGGATCTTATCGAGTGTTGAACTTGCCTAGCTGCTACCGTGTGTGTGTGTGTGTGTGTGTGTGTGTGTGTGTGTGTGTGTGTGTGTGTGTGTGTGTGTGTGTGTGTGTGTGTGTGTGTGTGTCATTAATTACTTTTCTGTGGAACTTCAGAAAACAGTTGCTGTTAAATGTCAGGAGGCCATCACATTGAATCCTGGTAGTCCTTTCTATGTTACCAACAGACATACACGAACACACGTGCACATATTTTGTCCTTTCCATACACACACGAATGCTTACCCACACATCACTTGAGGCTACAATTCTAAACAGGTAAAAATCAGAAGTTAAATCAAAATAATATTTAGAATAGACCTGTTCAAAATGCCAAATATACACTAGATGACAATCTCTCTCTTTTCATTGTTCTTGCTAGAATTGTACCAAATAGACATTAAGCCTCGGTTGCAAATTAACCAAATGCATATATATCAGAATCAGAATCAGAATACTTTATTAATCCCGAGGGAAATTAGGGTTACAGCAGGCAGCACGCTAATGGCGCATGCGCACTTACAAAGGAACCTTCTGACCAACTTTACACAAACATCACATTGGGGAGACATGTCAGGAAGGTAGGCTGATAGGAAAAAACAACGAAAATACACTACATGAGGTAAGAGGAGGAGAAAAAAAACTCCACTCAGACTGAGCTCCTAGTGGGAGAACAGTTTGATAACAGAAAAAACAAAAAAAATTAATTTAGCATAGCGTTAGTAAACTTTTCCAAAGATCATGAAATGATGAGGGACGAAGTCCATGCTCCTTGTTATGTGAACATTCTGTAAGTTATTTGAAACAAATATGTGTTTGAGTTTGACAAACGCATTTTCTTTCCAGATCTGTCTCTCTGTGTACAGTAATCCTGAATCTTGTGTGCTTGTGTCTATGTCTTGTAATTTTTCAGTGCCCAGTGAGATCATTACAGGACCTAACATCAGGTTTAGTTCTGTGCTCTCTGGGAGTGGAGTATGTCTCTTTTTCAAAGCGCTTCCTGCCTGAGCTCATCAACTTCCTGGTTGGGACGCTACACCTGGCAGTGCAGGACAAGGCATCTTTGGGTATGACACTTTTATACGGCAGGTATGCTTTGTTAAGGTGTGAAACTGACCTGACATACTCTGACATTGTGTTGCAGGTTACATTGTGGTGCCACCCTTCAGAGCATCAGGAAAATACAGCGATCTTTTAGTGCTGTCATCGTCAGAGTCCTGCAGGAGCTGGAGCAAAAAAAGCCTCCCACTCTCTGCTACTCAGCAGCTGGACCTCGAAAACGACCCTGATAGAGATACCCACAGGTAAAACATGACCCTGCTTGTTCAGTCAAGTCTAGTTCAATGCTTCTTTAATTCTTAAACAAGCACTGGGCATTATTAAAATGGTCCAATACAAATAATCGCTTTGGCTGTTCTATGTAGATTAGAAAATATCTGCATTTATCCCTAAAATTGTGAAATTAAGTGTTATAGCAGCCAAAAAATGGACAGCAGCTTAGCTTAATAATATAAATACAATATAGATACTGTACAGTAGAGTTAGCTGTAAAGTAGTGAGGTGAAGTAAGGTTTTCCAAAAATCAAAGCAAACAAACAAGAAACCCTCCACAAACAGATGAAACCAGTGTAACTTTGGACATAAATCAAGATGAAATATCTCGGTTGGTTTTGAAGGGTTAGTGAAGTTAGTTGAATTATAACACTGGCAACGTCTTTTAGAAGAGTTTGGGGTAAGTTGTTCTTAATGAAAGTGCTGATTCAGGGTCATTCAGTGAGACTGTTGCTGTAATTTGGTAAGGAGAAGACAAAACTGCAGCCAATAGACTGTATTAGCCTTTTCCATTAGCCGATGTGCCATGCTGCATGTGAATAATCCTAATAAAGACCTTTAGAGGGGAAGAGTGACGTGCAGAATTACGTTTGATCATCACCTGTTGCCAGCGGAGTTGTTCAGCTGTTTTCCAGCTGAGACTCCAACCACAAAACCTCCTGGTAAGAACATGGAGGATGGATGCAGACACGCGGTTTATGCCAAAATTAGAAAATTTCTTTGTTAGAGTAGCCGAATAAAACAACAACAAATCTGTAAATCTAGGAGTGCCATTGTTGACTATTGAAAGTGTAGTATGTATGATAACCATGTAATAACAGAGATTAACACGTTCCTGGAGACAGTTATAGGCACAGTGGGAGGACAGAGAGGGAGTGTGAGAAAATCCTTTGTCTTCTCCTTCACACTGTTCATGATCAGTTTGGATCACCAAAAAGGAAATAATTAGATTAAAAAAAACGGAGCCACATTAAAAAAAGTTAATTTGTTGTTTTTTTTGTCTTTTTTTTCCTGTAAGGACAAAACTGAAGCACACAAGCGTGCATTCATACGCATCTTCTCTGTAACTGGCTGCATGTTCCACAGTGCTAATGCAATTATTGTGTGATAAACATGCTCATTATTATTACAGCCACCGCTGTTTGCATCTGATAAACCTAAAATAGGCCTTCATACTTGGTTTACCTGGATACGCTGAGTGGCTCAGAGCTGATTTATCCACTTGTGTGAATTCGGGTGAGTCGCCAGCACGGTTTCACACAGCAGCTGGTGTGTGGGCACAAAGCTAAGCTTCAGGCTTCAGCAGATCATGATTGTGCACAGTTTGTCAGAACATACATTTTTATTCATGCTCAACTAAAACGAATACTTATTAATGTATTGTAATGAGTGGTAATTATCGATAACATTTCATTAAACATGCAGAGACATAAATACAGCAGCCACTGGTTGTATTTATGGGGGGAAAAATTTAAAAGAGCCTCCAAAATATGGAGGCCAAGTCAACACCTTGAACTCTATAATGTCCTTCAAACCAGCCCTGAACCATTTCTGCAGTGGGCCTGCGATTGTTCTCAGTGTCATTAGGGAATGCTGTTGCCATAAAGAAGTGTAAATGTGAGGGGTATGGGTGAGAATAACATCCAGATGATGCTGGATGTTAACATGGAACATCCAGGGTTTCTACTTCCACTCGCCTTCTTCACACTGCCGTCTTTTCCCATAAAAAGAACACATTCACAAAGATGTCCACGCGATCTAAAAGAAGGATACCATTGCAGTGAGATAATCAGTGTTATCCACCTTAGCTTTAATTTCATGGCTGATATATGTATTATTCCAATTTATTCCTCAGTCAGTTTTGAGCTGCTAATCATTTTGATGTACAGTTTACAAAGGGCAGGTCGTGTTTTCCAGTATTTGTGTTCCTAATGACTCAGAATGAGTCTTGATCAAATAGTACTCAGTGAGTCATCTTTAAATCCTGTGCCCTGGGGTCTGATCAAGTCCAGTTCTCCCACAGTGTTATATACGCCACTGCATGAGAGTCCCTCTGCTCAGTTTCATAGTATAATTTCTGCATTCCTTGAGGCCGTACAGTGACACATGCACACAAGCAGCTGTGTGTGAAGAGGCCAGTGGGTGTGGTAATTACTTCTGGGTGATAAAGCAGGCGAGGATAGTGAGTCTACACTGAAGGTTAAAGGGTGTCTAAAATGTGTAAAGATGGAGGCGTGCAGTGTCACACAGAAAATTGAGCTAATGCTTTTAGAGAGGTCAATGACTCCCTGAAGTCTGGAACCCGTGGACGTCACCAAATGCTGCATTTCCTCCTTGAGATGGTCTGGAAGACGATTACCGTAGCTGCCTTCAGCTTCTTGTTTGTGGGTCTTTGTGTCCCGGTTCCAAAAGCAGCCGTATATCCTACAACCCGGCCTCCACCATGTTTGTAATTTGTAGTTCTGAGTGACATGTATAGACAGCAGGCAACAGTTACCGTATGTTTCGGACCATAAGACGCATTAAGCGAAACAAAACAGTCAGATAAGTCAAACTTTCCTCGACTCATTCTTCTTGCTTCCTCCACTTCCGTGCCATTGATTCATTAATGTTAAACTCTCTCGCAGCTGCTCTATTCCCGTGTTGTTGCAGTATATTAATGACTAACCTTGTATTGTGGATGGATTATCTCAGTTGTTCTCCTGACTGAAGTTTGGTCCGTTTACAGCATCCTGCCATGCGATTGCATTTGTCTCTAACCATCGGGAACCCTCACATTAACTTTTATCGAGTGGAAAAAAGTTAGCGTTCATCCTCCAGCGTCACTGTGCTTATGTTATGCTAACATAGCTGTGTCGCTAGCAATCACGTCAGCTAGTTCAACTTCAGTAACCCTACAAACATCACTGCTGTTTAGTTTTCTGCCTTCATTTAAACTTTTCATGGATGCCTGGATGTTAAACATAATTGTTGCACCTGGTAAACGCTGATTGTTTTATTAAAGATGAAAGAATTTAGACAGTTTTTAACTCTCAGTGATGCCACAGTGTTCGTTTGACTTTGGGACCTGAAGACGACAGAGTTTAGGACCCAGATTGCTCTTCAAGGCTCCTGACTACGGTAGCCGTAATGCTCAGACAATCCATCAAGCAGTGCGGCTTCATAGCTTACCAAAGTCGTACTAAAACATTTTTTTTGACAGATTTTTAAGCGCTGCGTACCACATAAAATTGGTTCGAGGTCCGTGAGCACAACCAGAATTCAAACATAAAGCACACCGGATTATAAGGCGCACTGTCAATTTTTGAGAAAATGTAAGGATTTTAAGTGTGACTTATAGTCCGGAAAATACGGTACTTGTAAAATCAAATGTTGCGATCTGCACGTGCAGCAGTGTTTGAAAGGAAGTCATATGTGTGAAGTGAGAACTGAGCTTCAGGACCTGAGGTATATAGAGGCTAATTAACATGAGAAAAGTTATAAAACTGAAATGTTCATAATTGTGTTTTTTCACAGGTTAACGTGTTTGTCTACTTGCCTCGACCTGGTGAAGAGGTGCTGCTTGCTCTACAAAGACCTCCCCTCCTTCACACACATCTTTCAGCCAATCAGAACGCTTCTTTCAAAACATCTTTCCACCCAAACATTACCAGAGCCATTACAGGTTAGTTACAGATTTGTGCTGATTTTTTGTTGTTTTGTTTCTTTTTGGGGTTTTTTTTATTTTTATTTTTATCTTAATTGGATGAATTTTCTGTGTTTAGTAACAGTGTTTGTCATTGCAGGAGCTTAGCAGTGAGATCGTGGAGGCCATTAGCAGTATGCCTGTGACTCAGAGTGCGCTTGTTTTTGACAAGAGAAAGCCTATTCCTCTGAAGCTGCTCACGCCCAAGATTGTTGAAGTGTAAGCACCAAAATAAATTGCTCATCCAAATCGAGCAGTTCAGATTGTTCAGGTAGCCAAAGATTGACAATGGATGTCTCCCCTCTTTTTTTAATATTTCGTGTGCCATTTTTGGTTATTATCAGGCTGGACTATGGAAAGAAGCGTGGCAGCACCAGAGAGGAGAGAGAGAAGGAGCGACTAAAGCATAAATACAAGAGGGAGTTTAAGGGCGCTCTGAGAGAGATCAGGAAGGACTCACGCTTCCTGGCCAGAGAGAAGCTCAACGAGGTCATGAACAGGTGTGGATACAACTCCAGCATCTGTTCAGAAATGTTCATGCTTCTCTTAGTAGACGATTTAACTTTTACACATTCTGTGTTTCAGGGATGCAGAGAGAAAGAGAAAAGTGAAAGAGCTAATGGGCAGTCTGGCCACCCAGGAGGGAGAGTGGAAATCCCTGAAGAGGAAGAAGAAGTGAAATATTTAATCTCCACCAGTTCTCCCCATTGTCTGATCATTTTCAAATGGATCTCTCCAGTTCAGCTGTGGATCACATGTATAAGGTTGAAATATATGGAATATACAGCTGAGAGTTCTCTGTCATGATTGCACACCATGTTATCACATATTCCCATGTAGGCGTTTGATGTGACAATTGGATACTGCTGTTGGAAGTGTCAGTCCACAAAGGAACAGAGGAGTGAATATTTTGCTCGCATTTTCCCTTTTTTTAAAAACCAGAAACCATCACAACGTTATGCTGTTGTGTGTGCTGTCAACAGTGGCTATACTTTTCCAATAAAGAAGGTCAGGGTTACTCCCACTATGATAAAAATGTAAATAAATTTACAGCACATGGATCAAGCTGCATCGGTCTTCATTTTAAATGTTTAATGTTCTGTCGTATAAAACACCTGGAAACAGCTGCATGGTCTTCACATTAATGCAGTCCTGCACAAATTGAAAGGTTGTGGTCTTAGCAGGGTTATGGTAATAATTTATTACTTAGCAGCCTTTATTCATAAAAAGCTTAAAAACAAAGTATTTTATTATGTACTAAATATATATTAAATATAACTATTTTTGTTCACTGCAACATGGAAACACGAGGCCGTCAAATGTATCTTTACAAATCCAGTCTGAGTGAAATGATTTGAGCGATTCTGAGAATCGTTTGCCGATGCGGTTCTTGATGATCTCGGTGGTTTATCTCGCTGTGAGTGGATTTTAGAAATCAGGTCGCACGCATCACAGGACAGTTCAAACACTTTGAATTCAGACTGCAGCTGGGCAATTGACACAATACCAAGAACCTGAACAGGAAGCAGGCATTCAGATGATGTGGGTTGGTACACAGACGTTGCGTGTATGGTTTGATTGGTAGGAAGGCAGGAAATGTTGGTTAAAAAGGCTTCGGTGTGGTGTTTAGTGGAGATGAATTTTCTCTTTGAGTTATGTTGCTGTTACATGCAGACACGAACACAACAGCAAGATCTGCTCACGCCTTAGCCGATACAAAAGTTCATTCAGGACTCACATTAGCTTTGGAGCTGTCGTAGCCAGCGTAATATTTTGTTTGGGTACATTTCCGCATTTTTCTTAAAAACATGCTCACCCAGTAAATCCTAACCATCTCCAGAAGTGTATTAATGCTGGTGTCCAGCAGTGTTCTGGTCTCCATGCTTGCCCCCACCCTGCTTTTGCTTACCTTGTCCATTTGGGTCATTTTCATGCCCTCTAGCTGTTTCTCTGTTGATCTTTTTGCAAGCTCTCATCACTGCCAGTCAACTGCATGCTGATCTGAGAGTGGAAGGTTATTGTGCTTACTCCTGTGCACCTTTAGGGAGTCACACTTGCTCATGTATCATCTGTTGTCCTCTTAAACATTAAAGACAGCTGCTACCTAGATCCGTCTCCATGTTGTGCTGATAGGAAGTCTGCTTTAGGAGGCAGACCAGCAACATCATGCCAGAGAAATCATCTGAATTCTCTGGCTTTCTTGAGACTTTATTATTTAGATATGAGGTTTGATCAAAAATTGCAATCTAGCTGATTTCTGCTTAGAAACTGTGGACTCCTGGATTTAATTAAATTAAAATCTGCTTGGGGGTAGCTGGAGATTCAGCTCTCACTACCAGCAATGATTCTCCATGAGAAACTTGGAATTAGAAGTTGACCTTTGCTCCTGCAATGTTTGAGGACCATGATGGTTGGAGCCGGACTTCCAGCGAGCGGTCTTAGAATAGCAACGTCCCTGGAAAAGCCACCTGGACATGCCTGAGAAAAGGATCTTAAACAGAGATGTGAAGCAGGTAAGCTTCCTGATTTTTATCGGTGTATTAGCTTTTGAGCACAGCTAATACACCGCTTGCCACTGGGTTACTGTTAAATGTGGACGGTGTAACAAAACTAAAACTCGGCTGGGCTGAACGATAAAAACGGAGGATTATCAACTACGGCATGAAAAAAGTGTTGAGGAAACAGCAATATGAATGCTACTTTGTCTAGTGTTTAAGAAAAAAAGGTTAATAAAAATCTAAACAGCATTTAAAAATAGTCAACTATTTCTGCTTTTTTTAGGCTCCTCCCACCAGATAGGCATGCAAGTACAAATATGTACTTTTATCGTTATGGCCCACATGAAATCTGAACCACGCACACTAGTTATCCTGTGCATCTTATTTTCTTTTTACTGTTTTATAGTGCTCACCTGATTTGGTCCAAATGACCAGCCCCCAGAACATGTAGCCTACCCCAGCTTTAGCATGAATATGATGTATGCTTTTCATCAAGTGCATCATAAAACAGTGGGCTACTGCAGCTGTAGACTGATGTGTCATGAACAATAAATACCCACCAAATCCTGCAGGATTAAAAGACATGTTGGCCTCAGTGTTGATGAAGAGTGCTGTCTCTCCAAGGAAGCAAAATGCTGGAAGTGTTAATTGCAAGGACATGCCTTTGTGAGTGCACGTCTGTCTCTTTTTTTTCCTCCCCTCGCACTCTCTAAAGCCTGCAGCTGGAGGGCTGGCTACAGCACATTTTCAAGCCCAACATGGTTGTTCTGTTTAAGCTGCATGCCAACATCTAATCCTAGATTATCTTTGATTACCAAAATCCTTAGACGATACCGAAATCTCTTAAAGCGGAAACCAGTAATTGATGAGAACTGAGAGACTCACCAGCCGCTTTGAGTTCTTTATATTTATACAAGGCAGGATGGATCCAGTCTTTCATGTTGTCTACATCAAATTGTGACCCTACCATCAGAATGCTGCAGTTGAAATCAAGACTCATCAGACCAGACAATGTTTTTCACATCTTCTGTTGTTCAGTTGTAGTGAACCTGTGTGAATTCCAGCTTCAGTTTCCTTTTCTTAGTTGAGAGAATTGCAACTGGTGTGGTCTTCCTGCTGTAGCCCATCTGCTCCAAGGTTAGATGTGTTTTGCCTTCAGAGATGATCTTCTGCATATCTTGGCTGTACAGTAACCAGTGGTTATTTGAGCTTTTGTTGCTTTCCTATCAGCTCGAAGCAGTCTGGTTATTTTCCTCTGACCTCTGACGTAAACATCCACAGAACTCTTTTTTGGGTCATTCTCTGAAAATCCTCGAGATAGTTGTTTGAAAATCAGGAGCTTTTGAAATACTCAAACGAGCCCATCTGCCACCAATTACCACGCTGTGTTCAAAGTCACTCAAATCACCTTTCGTCCCTATTCTGAAGCTCAGTTTGAACTTCAGCAGGTCCTCTCAGCCATGTCTACATGCATAAATGCACTGAGTTGCTACCACGTAGTTGGCTGATTAGATATTAGTGTTAATGAGCAGCTGAACACCTAATGAACTGTTCCTAATGAAGTGGCTGTCATCAGGGGGACAGACTGATTTTTGTCCCACTTTCAGTGAGAAAGTGAAGATGCTTTGACATCCAGCTTGTGAACTATCAGTGTGATCATTGTTTTAACATACACTGTTATTCACATAACATCGCTCACCACAATTTTAAAAATGCTCTCAACACGTTTTTATTGTTATAGGTCAGCCAACTTACTTAAAGCTAGTCTACACACATATAGATATAGATCTATATAGATAGATTTGAATCTTTCAAATCAGATCACACTCCCTGCTACGGATTTTATTTTTTCCTGTCGTGACTACTGCACTGTGTGTTGGCACGAGTCAGAGCTGACTTCACTGCATCCTGTTGGTGCAGAACACCGCAGCCCAGATCTTAGCTGGCACACAGATATGATTTGAACATGTTACGCTGGTGCTTGCCAAATTACAGTGGCTGCCCATTATCTCCTGCATTCATTTTAAAGACGCATCTGTCACTTTTAAATAGCTTTGCCCTAATTATTCCTCAACTACTGACTAAAGGCGATTTGCCTTTTTGTTTCTTTTTACACTCTTTTATTTTAGACAATAGCTTTTTCTTTCCTTTTGTATTTAATTTGAGCAATGAAGCACAATTCTAAAAACATCATGGGTCTCACACTTTTACACATTTTATTCAACATTTAATTCCCATTAAATGAATATCAGTTCCTTACATGCTCTGGGTTTTCAAAAGTCCATCCAACATGATATAGTATATCTGTTATATCAGTGACAACTTAAAAAATATGAAAAGCACAAATAGCTCAGCACTTTATAGTCCACCGCAAAAAACAGTGACAGTATACAGACAAAAATAGAGAATATTATTCTGCTCCCATCTCAAACAGATCACTGTAAAGTGTTCATTTATATAGAGACACTTAGGTGTTTGTAGACTGCAGTATATTTCCATGTTTGAGTTACTGACATAGCCACACAGTTGACAAATATATAGACACACACGCACACGCATAGACACGCAGTGATCAGCTGGCTTTCTCAGTGGGAGGGAGTCACTGTAAATGACAGCTGGTCACAGAGGACACACACCTGAGGTCTCCTTCGAGACTGATGTTTAAAAGGCACACACCGACGCACACCAACACGTTCACGCGACATCTTTCGATCTTCACAACATTTACACGGATATTGTACAGACGTACGGGGCTGCACGGACGGAAACACGCACACACGCACGCACACCGACGCTGAGCACAGACTCCATAAAGGACCAAAACGAGGCACGACGGGACTTGGCAGAGCAACATGGAATGTTTCGATCATTTATCCTCGACAGCGACGCTCCCCAGCAGGTTATTCGTCAGAGTCCTCCTGAAACAGGCCAAAAACAATAGAGGTCTGGATTTATCATCTGGGATGCAGATGACCTCCTGCGGCGCGATCGTTGTCACCTTGAAAGATGCATGTCTGTGCAGCTTAATGACATTACATCACAGAAACTGTGCAAAGTAACGGAGATAATGTTACACCACCCATTAAATGGTTTATTTATGAACTCTGGTGGCTGTCTGGAGCTGCTCACAGTCTGTCTTTGCCTTAAGCAGGATGTAACCTTTAAGCAAGTTGCCAGTAAATGCCAAATAATATATGAACCTTTCATTTGTTTAACAGAAATGTTGATGTAATTTAAAGATTATTGTCTTGGGTATGCCAAAGACACAGCGAGTTATCGTGTCCCTGAGCTAACTATCCATTTGCTAAATATGTGTTAAAATGAATGAATAGTTTTATACCGTAATACTTCTAATAAAACTTAGGTGAGGTTACATCTGCAAGACTTTATCCAGTCAAGTGTGATTTGCAGCTAACACGGTCGGTGGGGGCAGGTGGGCCTTACCTCTGTGACATCAGCAGGGTCGATATCAACTGGTGACTCTGCCACATCCTGTACCGCTGAGGCATCGTCACTCTGGAGAAAGACCAAAGAGAAACATTGTATTTTTATTTGTGCTCGATCTTTAAAATGCGACTGTATTTTAAACTAGAAAACAGCAAGAAAAGTGAAAGAATAAAAAACATGGTTACGCAGGTGAAATATCCTGAGCTGTAGATGTGCTACTAACTGCATCCAACTGTCATTTCAAAGAAATGAAATTTCTTCCCTGGTTTTAGAGACCGGCACTCAGAACGGTGGTCACTTTGAGCAAACATGCACAGCATGGGATTATTGCTGGGGAAAAGAAAAGCTCTTTGTGTAGACTCACAGACTACACTACACATCCATAACCACTGCATGACGTCATGGGGTTACTTTTGTCCCGTGTGTGGTTCAGAATAAGTCTACAGGTGAGAAGCCAAAGGTGAGTCCTGCTCAATGGAAGCTCCAAACTGACACCTGATGCTTGTGTGACGCACAACAAAGCCAAGGTTTTTTCAGCCCTGCCCGATCACAATGTTCACACATACACACAGGCCCCAGGATGACATGTGACATAGAAAAGGTGTAGCTACTGAGGTTGTCCATTTTTTTTAACTCTGTTGCTTGTAGTGTGAACAAGCAACAGAGTTAACAAGCCAAACCGAAGCCTAAAGACCCGACCTTCACTTTTAAATGTACTGATATTCCCATTTCCAGTTATTCAAATTGTTAGACACAGGAAAACCTTGGAATAAGGATATGATAATGGGCGCGATTGCACTATTTTTGCTTGGAGCCATTTTTAAGATCTGACACAATTTAATTACATCAAATTATATTTCTTTGACACCTTTGTCCAAAACAAATTACAGTCATTACGTTCATTGTAACTACACCGGCTGCATCCTCCGCATTTGTCACCCACATATGCTGTGGGACTACAGTACCTCTGAGTGATCCCTTGAGCCTGCTTTTGTGTCTGCAGAAGGAATATTACATGACTGAAAGTTTGGCAAAAGTAATTTAAAAGGACGTGTGAGGACATTTCTGTACAGTTTTCTACAGTCATCTATCTGAATATTTCAAATAAAAAAAATATTTGGGGTGGACTGGCAGCATCAGCCCCTACGTGTTCTGCGTCTCACAAAATCAACAGGTTCCTGTTGATTTTGTTAATGAGTCACAAAATCCACTATGGAGGAGGTCAGGATGAAGTGGTGGGTCAGCAAAACATTTATCTTCTTCCAGCAATTAACATTGAGTTTTTAAAGCTGCTGTGCCTGTGACACAGACTCAATTTAACCATGAAAATGAAGCTCCTGTAATTGTGGTTATTCTCATTTAAAATCTTCAGACGACCAATGAGTTGATCTGAAGTGGCGGCCTTCTAATTCATCTGTGTGTGACTGAGCTAAAAACTTTGAAAAGTATAAAACAAAAAGACTGAACGTAAACAGCGTGCACAGTTCACTGTGCTGCAGCTTTGTTCGCGGATGCATTCATTCATGCTCATTTCACAACTTTCATTACGAGCGGCGGTCACTGTGATTGCTAAAAGCGGGACAAGGACGAGGCGTGAAACGCTAATGAAGACTGGGCGAGGGGTGGGTGATGCCTCCTATTTTCCCTTGATTGCGCTGTGCCATTGAACTGACCTTCCTTAATGGGGAGTGGTCACAGTGCACTGAGATGAAAGGCTGATGTGAGGTGCTCCAGTTACTGGACCCTGTCCTCCTGCTGTTGCATTTAACACCACCCATCAAGCCTCCATCTGTTCCCCTTATGGAGCCGGAGACATTCACTGTAACAGTGAATTCTACCTTGTGTGTTTGCTGCGATCAGACTCAACTTTGGGCAAAAGTTTTACACAGAAATTTGCTTCATATATCTCAGTGAAGCAATATTGTGCGAATCTACTAAAGTGATAGCTCTCTAGGGACCACGTTGTGTTGTTTCAGAGCCATTTTCAAGCAAAAACTGCTTTACGTGAAACGGCAGCTTTTATCACACGCGGCTGAAAAGATTTCATCAATAAGATGTGTTTATTGAGACCATTTTCCCCTCTGCCCTACGCCACGTTTTCTACTACGCTGCCCACCCTCACCTCATTTTCTTCTCCCACTATCCTCATCACTTTTCTCTTGTCATGATATGACTCACCAGCAGATGATGAATTGGCGGAACAACCAGATGAGGAGATTAATCAAAACTCAGCATCCCACCATCCTCTGTTTGTGGATCTGTGTGTGTCTGTGTGTATGTATCAGCTAAAGGAGGGAATCGCTCAACCTGGCATCAATTTTTAAATAAAATCAATATTAATGAAGTTTAATGGCTGAGCCGGCTGGAAATGACGCTTAAATGAGGACAATCTGATGCTCTCTTCTTTCTAGTTTCTCACTGGGAAAAGTGTGTGTGTGTGTGTGTGTGTGTGTGTGTGTGTGTGTGTGTGTGTGTGTGTGTGTGTGTGTGTGTGTGTGTGTGTGTGTGTGGGTAGGTAGGTAGGTAGGTAGTTAGATAGATAGATAGATAGATAGATAGATAGATAGATACTTTATTAATCTCACAATAAAGTAAAAATAAGGGTGGCAAAAATGTACATGTGCACTATAAATCTAAAGTCAATTTCAAGAAGGTATAACAGAAGTACAGAAGTCTACATGTGGAATGTTATGCCTGACAGGTGAGTTCACCTGACACTGAAAAAGAAAAGTTATTGTACAGACACATTGGAAGCATGGTTGGTTGAATGTGTGTGTGTGTGTGTAGTTACAGTGTGCAGAAATGTATATGTACGATTCTTCCTTTAGACTGAATATTTATCTCGCTGCTTCAATAAACAACTTCTGTGAAAGATGAAAGGTGTTGCCGGCCAATTCTGTCTTTTCATAAAAAAATCAGATGCTCTAGGTTTTTTTTTTTTTTTGCCAGCAACAAAAGATGAAAGCATTAAAAAAAAGCTGCAGAAAAACCCTTTCTACCCTTTTAGTTGTCGCCACCGGCAGGAGAAATCGCTCAATGATTTCTTTGGTATCTTATCTTTCCACTGGGTACTTATTTGCTAATCACGGCCAATTAAGGCTGATTTAAAGAAATGTGTGCATGTGTGTGCATGCTGTTGTTAAATTGCTGTTATGGATTCTCCCGTGTTTCATAACTAATTAAGGGAAGAGAGAGCATCACAACAAACGTTCGACAAAGTCTCTGCGTTGCCCTGGGAAATATTTGGCCGGCTTGTTATTTCCTGCTGCTCGCAGCAGCGTTATGAGAGAGGAGGATAATTATTGCAGGCAAATTTAACGCTGCCGTCAGAAAAGCACAATTTAACACCTTATTAATCCAGATATATAACAGTGTAAGTTCAGGAGAGTGTAACTGCTGTGTGTTGACAACAAAAGTGGTGACAGCTTTTTTTCTTTCCTTTTCTGCTGCTTATGCTGAAGTTTGTCTTTTCGAGTGCTAAAGAGTTGCAACGTTAATGTGAGCTGATGTGAAGACGAAGTGCAAAAGTGAAGATCTAAAGTTGCAATTAAAGGTGACTGACACGTTTAATTTTGCTGTTTCTGTTCAGGGATTCTCGCAAAAACACATTAAGATCTAACAGCGTTGACAAATGTTAAGTATTTACTTTTTTTTTTAGGAATAACTTGTGAAAGTAATTAAAAAGAGCCATTAGCTTCACTTTTCTGACCATGTTTACTTTATTTTCGGTGTGCTGCTGTATTATCTTTGTCCCATCAATGTATATGAAGAACCTAGACACACTAATGCTGACGCTTAAAAGTGAAATCAATTTGGAAGTGACTTAAACCTTTTTCACGGCCAGCAGGGGGCGACTTGTCTGGTTGCATAAAGAAGTCTGACTGTCTAGAAGCCTATGGGAAAATGCATTGACCTCAGCTAACACTATCCTAATCAGATAATTGTCTCAAACCTTATTTTCAAGTCATTTTTAATTTGCCATGGTGTTTATTTTCAAAGTATGGGTCAATTTAAAGTAAAATATGAAGTAAAATAAGGGCATGATTTATGTTCTCAGTCAAGCCTTCCTCTTTCCTGTGACATCAGATAAAAAAATACAACAAACTACATGCTACAGTAATGTATCATGGGTTAATAGTTAACTTTTTCTATGCAGGTGTAAGATTGCGACATTAACACAACCATAAGATTTTGTTCCAAAGCGCTTTTAGTGAAATCAAAAGGCTACTTGTAATTTCAGAAAAAATTTGTCTTAACTGGTGGTTTAGGCACTACCCATACAAAAGTTGCTCTCAAAATCTCAGTCTTAAGGCAAAGAGAGAGATGTATAAAAAGACGGTGGCAAAATACACAATCACAGAACCCACTGAAAGGGCAGAAGAAGAGTCATACTTTATATTTGACTTGTGTCTCAGCAGTAAATGGTTTGCTACGGTAAACCGCCTTCGCCTTTTCCTCCTACTGTGACAAACGAAGGCCAGACTGACTGATGAAAAACACAGGAAAACTAACAATATGTAACACCTTCCATTTCAGAGAAGACATATGAGAATTGATGACAAATGACTCAAGGTCAGGAGGCCATTTGGCACAGTAATGGGTTATGGCTTGCGGCCACAGCATGAAATGGAGGGATGTGCTGGGCTCCAAATGACATTTCCTGCGGTGTGTTTTAACTGCGTGCATATAGGGTATATTGATTTGGCCGTGGGGAAGCGTAAGCATCCATAATGTTCGGTCATGCATGCTAAAATTAAAATTCTAAGACACATGGATGTGTTATGACTGGAAATTGCAAAATTATCAAAAATTTCTTGGTGAGGAAAAGAAAAGTCTGGAAAACTCCAGAGTCCCTTGGAATTTGTCTTATCACTTATCATCTTGTAATTGTAATGTCTAAAACTCAAACCCTGAAGACCTAAAAGTAATAAGTAGTACAACACAAAATTTAATGTCATTCATCCGTCCATCCATTCTCTTCCACTTATTCGATTCAGGGTCGTGGGTGGAGCCTATCCCAGCTTCCATAGGGCGAGGTACATCAATTTATTTAGCCACGCTATCATACATGCTAATGTTTGTGGTCTTCGTCATAGCATGAAACAAGGAGGTTGTATCCTTAATTTGTATAGTTCCATCTGTCAGATGATGGTTTAAAATTGGTGTAACTGTGTAATCACGGTCTGTGTTTGTGCTACCTATTAGCTTTGGGTATTCAATGCTGGAGTTATATATACCGACTGTATTGAGAAGATTGCATCCTCTTCAGAGACTGCAATATCTAAAACTTTGTAAACCACACCGTTTTATATACATATATATACCTGAGCTATGCACCAGATCCAACCCCAAAGATCAAACCAGTGATCTTTAGCTCTTTAGGCAAATTTGTAACCCACACTGCAGACTCTATATACGTGTCTTACATATTGTAATATCAGTTCTTATACTGATATAGAAAAACACAGTCTTCTTTCTTACCTGTTTGGCTGGGTCCTTCTTGACCAGTCCGGTGGCAGCGGCGATGGTGCCCGCGCCCTCCACGGTTTTCTGGGCCACGGCAGTAACTCCAGTAACCACTGCTCCACCCACTTGAGAAACTCCAGACACTGTTTTACCTGCAACTGTAGGGAAAGGAGGAGAATAGAGGATGTATCTCTATAGAGCCACAACAATATGCACACACACACACACACACACATATGTGTGTGTGTGCGTGTGTGTGTATATATGAACAAGATCCAGAAAGGCCACTGCCTTCTCTGGGTGTGACCTTGTTTGATAGCACATCTAACTTGCACATCTGGACGATATCTTTTTTGAAATTGTCTTGCTTATTTCTGCAAGATAATCCCAGAACACACTGTCACACTAGTAAAAAAAAACAAAACAAACAAAAACAAATTCTTGATGGAAAGAATGGGAACACTTTTTACTTCCAAAACTACAGCAATTACATTTGTTTAGTGGCAACAGTATGTCCCAGTCAACTGTTGCCAATGATAATTTTCTTTGGTGTAAATAAACGTACTTGCTTTGCCTGCGGTGTTATTTAAAACAGGATCATCACCTGACATATCATTTGGTTGACAGGCCAACTTTGGGAGCTGGCTGCAGGCTTTCTCATTCAAAAGCTTTCTCTGTGACGTATCCAGTCTTCAACAGCGTTCCTGTATGCATCTTGCAGAGTGTTTTTAGTGAGATCTCTTTGTGAAATTAAGATTGAAAATGTCATTAACAATTGACATGTAGGCCGCCAAGCACCAAACCTTCTGCTGTCTGTTTGATGTCTTGCTTAAGTATTCCCTACAGCAACACTGGAAAAACCCAATGTTGGCCCACAATTTAAACATGAGGAATTTGTAATGCTAATTTGTGACTTTGCAAAACAGTTAAGAACTGTTCAGATTGCCGTGTAGTCAACTCTGAGGTGATGTTTGCTTTGTCTTGATTGGCAGTGAGCCAAAATGTGGCTTACAGGGATGCAGCAGTGCTACATGGGATAATTAGTCAAGTCGTGGGTACTCATAGGACATTAGATTGGTCTGTGCGGACCACCTGAAAGCAGATTATCAGTTCATCTAATGTGCATCGCTTAGTCCCACTGGAAGCAAAGATCCCTTGTCCACCTTCACAATAAATGAGACATCACGCTGTTGTGTTTTCCTCTCATAATCCCACCTGCCTACAAAAGCACAGCCATTTCCCTGAATGCCTACAGCAGACGGCCTCCTTCTGCTTCTCTGTATTTCATGTATGAGAAATGGCAAGGCATAGCCTGTGGGGGATTAGGCGGTTTGTGTTGAGTTAAACAGTGAAATATAACCCCAACCTACAGAGTTACAGTACAGCTCTCTTACTGACCACCTGTGGATTTGGATAGATTACATTTTCTAACAGCTTGAGCCAAACCAAAAGTCAGACTGAATTCAGAAAACGGGTAAAGTCATGCAGAGAGGCAGTGAAATAATGTATGCTGTTACCTGTTGTGACTCCGTCCTTTGTTTTAGTACCTGTAACAACATACAGGTGGAGGTCAATTAGAAATATAACCCACAAGTCCCCTGTTGAATTCAGTAATCAGCCTATAATAGAAGTAATTATACTAATATTAGTGAATTAGTAGCATTGGAAAGGTCCCGTCGATTTTTTTCTGGCAACACTGTCACCAATGAAATTAAAATCCAGAACTCACCGACATACATAACCCCGTCTTTCGTCATCTCAGCCGCTCCGGTCACTCCCTGCTTGGTTTTCTCGGCCGCTGCCACGACCCCGTCCTTGGCTTTAGAGAAACCCTTCATTAACGCGTCCATGGCTGCTCGATTGGCTCCCGATGTATTTATTTATTTATTTTACGCACACACAGCTGTGAGGGTGCTGAAAACAGGAACAGTGAGAAAGCACACTGGGATGAAATGAAACGCCCGATATTAAAAAGAAAGAAACACACACGCGATGCCACCGCCCTTCTTCTTTTCCCTCCGACAGGTTTGCCAAGCCAATATCGCCGGCTGAAATATTTGTGCAAATGTGGGGTTCAGCCCATACAGGCAGCTGTGCTCTGAGGCTGCTGGAAATCCCACCTGTAGGAACTGCTGGTCACAGCCTTTGTTAAGCATCCATGAATGGATGAATGGATTTTACTATAAATTGAAATAACCGGAATAGAGAACGGATCTATTGTGTTGGAGTGTGTGATAAAAATGCATAAATAACTAAATAACTGTGTAGATGTTAGCAGTATCAAACGGACGATTTTAACACATTTTAAGATAAGGGCGATGGATACACGAGCTGTGGGTTCACGCACCTGTTTGCTTCAACTTCCTCTGAGGAGAGAGAGAAGGTGCTGAATCTTCCGGGATGACAGTGAAGCTTCACCCAAAGAGCAGGAGAAGAGGGGTGTAAAATAAAAGGACGGGTTATTGTCTCCAAACTTCAACTTGTCTAAAGACAACGGCTAAAACAGACCGACGAAGGGACGACGACAGACAGACGGGTTCGACGGGCGCCTCCTGCAGACGAAGGAGAAGGAGCGATTAAACCCCGCGATGCTTACGAGAGACCAGAGACGCTCCACTGCCTGTCTGTAACACGCTCACTCACTCACACACACACACACACACACACACACACACACACACACACACACACACACACACACACACACACACAAAGATTACGTAGCGCTTTCTGCACGTAGGTTGCCCACAGCGTGTAGGTGCAGCAGGCTCTTTAAAAATCTCCAGTCGGCTCAATACATCTGTGGCCGAACTACCAATTAGTGGCAGTGCAATTATGCAAGAGAACACTGGTGGGCTTTTCACTGTGAGCACCATGTTAACTGCAGCTGCACAGCTGGTCCGTCATCAACTGTTTGCATTGGAGGCCTAAATCGCCCCCCCCCCCTCCCCAATTTTTACTTTATTTTAAAAAATGTTTTTCGCTTTTGTTTAAGTAAAAATTATAGAATCAAATAGCCTATGATTTGTAAATAATAGGTGTGGGTATTTGCAGGAAGTTAGGGTTGGCCCACTTTGTGAATGCTGCTGTAAGTGCCTTTAAAATCCATTATCCGTTTAAAAACTCACACTTCTAACTTATGACGCGATTATTTGATCCTTTGTGAGGAGACATTAATATTTACTTGGTGCCTCATTGGAAAGAGAGTTCGGTTTAATGGATGAAAAACGTGTAACATATAACTTCATAATTACCATAAAATAAATGAAAAGGAAAAGAAGGTCTGCACATCAGCAGTAATTGTCCTTTGTTCTAACTGATTATAACTGATCTAGAAAGCACTGCTAAGATTTGAAACCTTTAGTCCTCAACAAAAGGTGCATTATTATTATTTTGTAAGTGCTACCATTAGGGTTTCCATGTCTGCCATTAACAAAAACACAACAAAACCAAGCAGTAACACTTCAAATGTGACTTCGTGAGAACTTCATGTTTTTTTGTTATACAAGTACTCTTTATGTTCCTCTTTAAAAATAAAGCTCCAATGAATCAAAAGTTAATAGGTTAATTGTAAGATGTTGATGAATGGATATGCCGCTTGGATTGTTAACAATCACACGACATGACTGTGCTGTTAGAATTAGACCTGGAAGTCTTTGTTTTCATTATATCATGTATAGCAAAAGTGCAGACGAGCTACAACTTCCAGCACAAGAAAAACAAACATTCAGTCATTTACACAGCAAATACATGTACATACATATATACATATATCTAAATAGTCTATTCTTTATTCTTCTCATTAAACCCTTCCTGAGGTGAAATAGAAGGTATGGACAAATAAGGCAGGAGTTCATTCACACTCCAGAAGGGAAACAAATACAAGAAATAAATGGATGTATCAGCAAATGAGCCGTGCTGAAATGCAGATGCACAGTTGCACAATTGTGATTCACAGTGAAATCTTCAGAATTATACAACGTGAGTTGGATGTTCGTCTTGTAACCGGAAGGTTGGCGGTTCGAGCCCCGGCTCGGACAGTCTCGGTTGTTGTGTCCTTGGGCAAGACACTTCGCCTACCGCCTACTGGTGTTGGCCAGAGGGGCCGATGGTGCGATATGGCAGCCTCGCCTCTGTCAGTCTGCCCCAGGGCAGCTGTGGCTACAACTGTAGCTTGCCTCCACCAGTGTATGAATGTGAGAGTGAATGAATAGTGGAATTGTAAAGCACTTTGAGGGCCCCGAAAAGCGCTATATAAATGCAATCCATTATTATTATTATTATTATTAACTTCTCCATCTAATGCACACGTGGTCTCAATCTAATATAAACAGGGAGATATTTCTGACGTCGCAGAAAAAGCTTAAAATAACTACATTCAAACAAATAATTATCACTTATCCCCAGGTTTTCCTAAGCTACAGTGTGCACAATCGTCTGGCATATTCAGCACCATTAAATCTTCCAATAATTACAGGAACTCCATGTGAACCTCACAAAATAACTCACCAGCTATGATTATCTGTAAAAATGCCAGATTTCCAGTTTTTCTTCAGGATCTCGCATATCCTTATCTCATCTGCTGCTTTTACACACCTTTCATTCACCACAAGAATAACAAGTACCAATATGTTGTTTTCATGGCTGTAAAACATAAGTGATTATTCATTTACCAATAACAAAGAGCCTGTAAAGACTCTATGCTAGAATACTATATTAACATATATAAATAGTTCTCATTAGATTGTTTAAAAGGATGCATTAGTGCTTTCCATTTCCTTTTAATCTATGACCTTAGCATTATGCTATCTCTGTGTTTACTTTTCATGATGTGTCTTCCTGTCTGTGTCAGCAGTTCTGCTCTGTTTGGCTAAATTTGGTTTTTTCAATACATCGATCACGAATGAGACCTCCAGAAGTGACATTAAACATAAACAATATGCACTTTTTTGCTGAAATATTAGTCAAAGCAAGTATTTGTACAGCAAATTTCACATACAAAGTGCTTCGCTCAAGCCATTAAGATCATGCAGGGAGATATGAAGACAGTGGTTTGCAGTTTATGTTCAGGTCTCAGAGGCATGTTTATCATTTGTTTAGTATGAGCACAAAGAAATGGCACGAAATGTCTCAGTGAAGCCATAAACAGCCACACCCATAAACTACAGTCACATGTATCGCCAGCTTATTCTTTACAAAAACATTTTATATATATATATATATATATATATATATATATATATATATATATATATATATATATATATATATATAAAATATAAAACATAAGAAAAAAGTAAAGCGAGACTTATGCCCACTCACACTACTATATAACAAAGAAAAGAACTTGGTGCAAGTATTTTTGATGCTGTGAAAAGTTCTTCTCAATCTTATGATAAAATGTACTCTGATATTCATAAAAATAAGCACGCAGTGCAAACATGAACATAGCGCAATGAAACAAAGTAAAGGAAAAAAAACAGGAAATCAAACAGTACAATTTCTATTCTGAGTGACAAATAACTCCTTTGAGTTTCAACAGTGATGGCGAAATGTGTCAGAACATGTCAGGAAAGCTTGGGTACTTTCTCAACTTGAAGAAAATAATTTACATAAACCTGTTCTTACCTCTCTGATCACTGACACACTAGTCTGTAATCTAGTGTTATTATTAGCAATGCAGCTTCAAACGATCCAGTAGGACCCTCAGAGGTGATGTATATAAACTCCATTGCAGAGCAATGAGAGAAATTCTTTTTACAACTTTCAATATTATAAGGGTGTAACAACAAACACTGTCATGGTTATGGAAATATGATCAGGGTAAGGAAGTTCTCACTGGATACAGAGGACACGGTCTCCTGCATTAACAGCTGACCTTAAGTATGAGGAATGTGGAAAATCAGTCTGGGTAGATGGACTTTTCAAGTCTGATCGTCTCCTTTATTTACGAAATAAATGAAGGAGCTGGGGTGCATCATAGGAACATGACTACGTGCACAAAGACACAAAACAGCTTCATATTTTCTATTAAACTTACTTCTAACCTCTCTAATGTCTCCTCAGCAGAAGTATCGCTGTCCTCAGAACATCACAGATGATTGCGCATGAAACGTACTGAATTAAATCAAACCCAATAAGTAAATAAATGGTAAATGGCCTGTATTTATATAGCGCTTTTCTAGTCCCTAAGGACCCCAAAGCGCTTTACATATCCAGTCATCCACCCATTCACACACTGGTGATGGCAAGCTACATTGTAGCCACAGCCACCCTGGGGCGCACTGACAGAGGCGAGGCTGCCGGACACTGGCGCCACCAGGCCCTCTGACCACCACCAGTAGGCAACAGGTGAAGTGTCTTGCCCAAGGACACAACGACCGAGACTGTCCAAGCTGGGGCTCGAACCGGCAACCTTCCGATTACAAGGCGAACTCCCAACTCTTGAGCCACGATCGCCCCTTAAGGTTATACCACTTGTTTATTAAGAAACTTTCTATCGCAGTGCCATCAAATATAAGTGCCGGGACACTGAGAGCTGGTTGGGTAACCTCTTTCAAATTCTGGGTGGTGTCAAATATTCTGAAATGTTCTATTTTAAAGTTTTAAACAGCAAAGTGCTGCATTTGAAGCACCTCCTTTGCACATCTGTCTTTTACAGCAGATATGTGAATAGACATGTACATACTGAAGCCTCTTACTATCTTTCCACATAGATCTGAAATCTGACAACCTGTAGATGGCTGAGAAACTGCAGACATATTTTCCTCTCAAAATAGTATTCCCGAGCACGTCTGTATGACTTACTTGTTAACTTTTAATTATTGAAATGAAGCAAATGATTTTCTGTTTATTTTTTATTCTTTTCAGTCGACCCTTACTGCAAATTGTCTGCAACAATCTTGTGGTTGTTGCTAAGGGTTTAATTAGTGTGGCTTGTTACGGTGCCATTGTGTCCGTGTACTGCACAGTCCTGACAAACAGTAATAAAGTGAAACTCAAAAGTGAGTGCTGGAATTGAAAGAAATAGTTTATAACAAAGAGTCGTTAATCCAAAGATCTATCGCTTTAGCTAAGAGGACTGCCTACAAAACTCAAAATGTTAAATTATGACAAAGGCATGCCAATTGTCCCCTTGATAACAATTTGTGATAAAGCACAGAGAAATCAGTGTTTTCCTAAACTTGGCATCTCCGCCTTGGGAAACCAGATGGCCTCAGCGCTTTCCCTTCACTACTCTTCTGCAAGTTTTTACTCCTCTCTGCGCTTGGAGGCAGACTCCCTGCCAAAGTCTGTTGCTATGTTTTCTTCCCGTGAATCATCATCCACACAAGGATTTTTCTCCTATTTGTTACTTTTCATTGTATTATCCGTTGGCTGCGATGCTGTTTATCCCCATATTTAAAGGCTCAGACCAAACTTCGGTGCACTCGATGGGCACTTGTTTGACGTCTGTGTGCAGTCCACAAGGCGTCACTAAGTGAACAGGGGTCAGTATGTGAACACGTCACTGTTGAAAGTGTGCAAAGGTACTTCAGCATGTAAAGGGCTGATTCAGAGAAGTGCTGCTAGTCCAGGCAGTCTCTGTTCAATGAGCTCATTAATACAGTGTATTATGTGCAACTAAATCATCACATTGCTTTTTGGGATCTTTTCAGAGCTTTTAAAAAGGGTGTCATGTATTATAAATCACAGCTGAGCTGAACTGCTTCTATGGGCTACTGATTCAGTGAAAATGTAGTCCTGTTAAAGCAAAGCACATTTTGTCATTTAATCCCCAGTTTTCGATTTATTAGTTTGCCGGTGCAATGAAGTTTAATGATATGAACACATACATTATGCATAGGCTGTATAAATTAAATGCTTTTTTAAAAAGTGACAGATTGTTTCACTTGATGAATGATCAGATGTTAAATCCTAAATCGCATTAAATTATAAATATACACCGTTTCTATTGGATAAATGCTTTCTTTCACTTCCGAGTGAATACACCAGACAGCAGCAGGTATTCACTGCTACCCGAGGACATTTCTGTGTCGAATTTTGATTAGATTAGAAAATACCTGTGAAGGATCGTTGACATTAAGTTGCTTTTAAAATTATTCACTCCAATAGAAGATTTCATTTGGGGGTAATTTTTAATGAAATTTCCCACTCACCAATCTTCCTTAGCGATACAGGTAAGTGAATTATTAAAAAGAAAAAAGAAAATAGGACACTTTGGAGAGTTTGCTCTTTAGCTTTCTTATTAGATGAGAAAATTGATTGTTGCCATGGTTACAAAATATTGCTTAGCCTGAGGGACAATTGAGGTCAACCTATTAAAAAAATGTAATGGATAGAAAATGGAAACAATTTGAAACCAGCGGCAGTGCCAAATGGTTAAGCTCGACATTTTACTCACTCGTCCATCCACTCCATTAAACTGCTGTTATTATTATTATTATTAGGGCCCGAGCACTGAGAGTGCGAAGGCCCTATTGTACACTGAACAAAAATATAAACGCAACACTTTTGTTTTTGCTCCCATTCCCCATGGGATGGACGTAGAGACCTAAAATTCATTCCAGATACACAATATAACCATCCCTCCCAAACAGTGGTCACAAATCAGTCCAAATGTGTGGTAGTGGGCACATCTGCTATATTGAGATAATCCATCCCACCTCACAGGTGTGCCACATCAGGATGCTGATCTGACATCATGAGTAGTGCACAGGTGTACCTCAGACTGCCCACAACAAAAGGCCACCCTGGAATGTGCAGTTTTTTGCGCTATTGGGGGTCTGGGGACCCAGAACCGGTCAGTATCTGGTGTGACCACCATTTGCCTCATGCAGTGCAACACATCGTCGCATGGAGTCTATCAGATTGTCAATTGTGGCCTGTGGAATGTTGGTCCACTCCACTTCAATGGCTGTGCGAGGTTGTTGGATATTCGTGGGAACTGGTACACGCTGTCGTATACGCCGGTCAAGCACATCCCGAACATGCTCAATGGGTGACATGTCCGGTGAGTATGCTGGCCATGCAAGAACTGGGACATTCTCAGCTGCCATCTGCCCTGAACAATGTGAACCATGATTCATCCGTGAAGCGCACACCTCTCCAACGTGCCAGACGCCATCGAATGTGAGCATTTGCCCACACAAGTCTGTTACGGCGACGAGCTGGAGTCAGGTCAAGACCCCGATGAGGACGACGGGCATGCAGTTGAGCGTCCCTGAGATGGTTTCTGACAGTTTGTGCGGAAATTGTTTGGTTGTGCAAACCAATTGTTCCAGCAGCTGTCTGGGTGGCTGGTCTCAGACGATCTTGGAGGTGAACCTGGATGTCGAGGTCCTGGGCTGGTGTGGTTACACGAGGTCTGCGGTTGTGAGGCCGGTTGGATGTGCTGCCATATTCTCTGAAACGCCTGTGGAGACGGCTTATGGTTGAGAAATGAACATTCAATGCACGGGCGACAGATCTGGTTGACATTCCTGCTGTCAGCATGCCAATTGCACGCTCCCTCATTGCTTGCGGCATCTGTGGCATTTTGCTGTGAGACAAAACTGCACAATCCAGGGTGGCCTTTTGTTGTGGGCAGTCTGAGGTACACCTGTGCACTACTCATGATGTCAGATCAGCATCCTGATGTGGCACACCTGTGAGGTGGGATGGATTATCTCAATATAGCAGATGTGCCCACTACCACACATTTGGACTGATTTGTGACCACTGTTTGGGAGGGATGGTTATATTGTGTATCTGGAATGAATTTTAGGTCTCTACGTCCATCCCATGGGGAATGGGAGCAAAAACAAAAGTGTTGCGTTTATATTTTTGTTCAGTGTATCTGCTCCGTTTCTTCTTCTTCTTATTATTATTATTCAGGCAAAACAAGGGCCTTTTTGAGGGCCTAAACATGCTCAAAAACTCATGAAATTTTGCACACATGCCAGGTCTGGTGAAAAATTTTGTATTTTAATGGTTTTACATATGAGCACTGGGAAATGGCTCTAGAGCGCCACCTATGCCTTGTTAAATGCAGCCCTATGACCACATGGTTTGAGCTACATGTATGAAATCTGGCACACATATGTATCATGCCGAGACAAACAAAAAAGTTAGTTGGGCCATTGACGCGAACCCAACAGGAAGTCCGCAATTTAGAAGTGAAGGTGACATCCCCGGTCTGGATGGGCCTGGGCCCCCTTTTCCTGGCGGGTCGCGGAGTATGGGGGTGCCTACTGGGGTCAGCGGGGGAGCTGGCCCCAGGGAGGGGTCACTTGCCCCTCCCTTCCTTCCCTCCCCATCTCCAGCTGCCTCCCCCTTCCCGCTCCACCACAACCACCCACACATGCAGGACCTTGGAGTAGGGGTATGTCACCAGGGTGCAGAGGAGGCTACCCCCCCCCCCCCTCCCCGTCCCCTTCTGGCTGCCTCTGCCTCAATTTTATCCCACAACTTAGACATTCACATTACTCACACTCTCATTACACATACATATAGGATCTTGGGGGTGGGCACGATACACGGAATCCAAAGTACCATCAGGGTGTACACCCCACCCCTGGCGTCGTTGCCCACCTCTCAATGTTAAATACACGTAGACATTGAGGGCTAGCAGGAGGGACCATGCGCTTACCTGCTGCTCTCTGGCAGGTAGCTCCATGCCCTCCTGGGTTTTAAATGCACCTTAGAACACACATGCATCAACACTACAATGAGCGGGTGGAGGGAGGTTTGGAGTCTTCTCTCACCCCCATTCTCTGCGGCCTGCTGGAGCGGGGGGGCTAGGAGGAGGAGTTGGCCGTCCGACTGCGGTCTGGAGTGTGGGGGCTCCCTGCTGCTGCGGAGCCTCCCCCCACCGCAGGGAAAAGGGTAACACCACCTGGGTCTGGGTGCAGTTCCCCCCTCCAGGGGCAAGGGTACCTAGACCCGGTTTGTAGAGTACGCTTGGGGAGTGTGATCGTGTGTACAGCATCTCTTTATGTCTGTCTCCACGTTGGTTGAGTGTGGAGTAAGTGCATATGAGAGCATGAGGGTGGGAATGGATGTTTGTGTCTGTGTGTGCCTGTATGTCTGTGTCTATATGTCAGGTTGGGTGTCAGGCGCCACCTCTCTGGGGACATCTCAGGCCCTCCAAGGTTTGGAGGCCTATCTCCCCCTACCACCACTTCCCCTGCCAGTGGCGGACTCCCTCAGGTATCGGTGCGTTGGTGGTTCTTTGTGTCCGGGGATGGGCGTCCGGGTACACACCGGCTCACTCCTTGGCGGCCACTTATCGGGGCCTGGAGCCTGGGGCTCGCTCGGGCCACTTCGGAGGTGGGGTGCCTCGGTCACTCAGGCACGGCTGGCTGCCGGCGGAGCTCACGGGCGTGTCACTGCAACTCCCCCTGGCTTCTGCTCCGTGGCTGCTGAGTGAGCCCTCATCTGGGACTCTCCTCAGCTCTTTCTGGGACAGTGGCGCGGCTGCCCCTCTGTTGGTCTTCCTTGGTCTCTTGTGTTCTGGGGGCCTCTGGATGTCTGGAGTTTTGATCTCCTCCATACCTGTTTCATGCCCTGGAGGACGGGGCTGTAGCCCCCCCACACCCTCTAGCAGATCATTACATGAAGGAACCTTTTAAAAAAAAACAACAAGTGCGTCCATGCTCACAGGTGTACACACGGGTGATCACACCCACAAACTACACCCTTTTTGGCTCTGTTGATCTTATGTGCTGCACAATAATGTTTAATATTTAGTATTTACTGTCATATTCCCATATATCATTGTGATGTTGTTTATTCTATTAATCTTGTTCTCTTCTGCTTGTTTTCTTTTTTCTTTCTCAGCAGGTGATCCAGGTGATTGATATATGCATTTTTTTCTTTTTTTTTTCTTCTGCTCATTCTGTTGGTTTTTGTTTTTTGCCCTTCTCCCCCGTCCCTCTTCTCAGCTGTTTCTCTTTCCCTCTTTCTTTCTCCCCTTCTTTCCCCCAGTCAAGTCTGTCCCGTATTCAGTAAGTGAAAATAAAATAAAGAGTAAAAGGTGAATCAAATGGACCATTACGGCAAGGCTGGGATGGTCAATTTGGTAAAGTAAATCCGTTGGGCATCTTTCTTTGCCTTTAGACAATAATTCTGATGGCAAAAGAGCCAAACGGGACAGGCACAAAAAAAAAAAGAAAAAGAAAAAGAAAAAAAGAATGCATGTATTTGATATTGTATACTGTTCAATAAATCTTAAGTGCAAGCAAAAAAAAAAAGAAAAGAAAAGAAAGAAGTGAAGGTGACATTTTGGCTCTAATGTTGCCATTTCCATGCCTCGAACTTTTTCGAACTCCTTGGGATTTGGTCATATAAGCTTCATCTTTGGTCAGTGTCAACTACACACCTGGGCCATGTTAAATTGCAGAGCTTTTGAGTTTTCGTGATACGGTGAGGCGGTGGTGCCATGGCGAATTTCGATGACTCGCCATGAAAATCTTATTGCCTCTCATTCTGTCATACATTGTCCGATCTGGACCAAAGAGCACACATATGATAAGGCTCCACCCCTGAACATATTTCAATTGCCATATTTGACATCAGGGACAGCGCCACCTAGTGGGAACAGGAAATGTCATGTTTTACACTTTGGGGTACAGTATTGTCATGGGTGACATCTGCAGCCTCAAATTTCTCCAGGAAAGCCTTAAGAAGTTGGTCTTGGGTTATAGTGAAAACTGTGACTTTTCGCAAAAGGGTGTGACCCCAGTGGCATGGCGAACTTTCATGTCTCACCATGAAGAAACAAATTAGTATAACTCAATGAAATCCAGTCTGATCAGTACCAGACTTTACAGGTGTGATGTCAGACCCGCCCTGAACAGATTGATCTTCCCATTGTCAGGAATACACAGAGCGCCACCTAGTGGCAACAGGAAATGTCATGTCTTTCATTTTGTTGTACTGATTTTCACAGGTTCATTGTGGCCACCTCAAAAGCGGTGAATATCACCATCAGTCCCTCATGATGCTTCAGTGCGAAAATTGTGACTTTAGACTGAACGGCGCACCCTGGTGGCAATGCAGTTCACCATGAAAGATGAAGTGGCTTTTGAGGGGCTTGGAAAGTTTAAAAAGTCTTGAAATTTAGCGCAAACCTCCAATGTGATGAAGGCTTTGTTGTTATGCAAACATTTTTCTTGAATAGCGCAAAATGGCTCCACAGCACCCCCTACAAAATTTCAAAACATCAGCCCCTGCTCTGTGTTTTATCAATGAGTCTGAAACCTGGTAAGCTTATAGAAGACATGAAGATGTACAAAAAAGTCTCTTGGAGCTTTATCCCAAATCCAACAGGAAGTCAGCCATTTTAAAATTAATGTGTAATTTTGGCGACATTTTCCCCTCTTTTCAGGCACCGTTCTTTGACGAACTCCTCCAAGGGATTTCGTCAGATTGACACAATCTCCAGTGTGTGGAATCTAAAGACCTTTGTGATGTTAAATTGCGAAGCTTTTTACGTTCAAGGAAACGGGGTGGTCATGGCAGTCTTCAGTCACCAATTCTGAATCATAACCAAGGTTATTATTGGTAACGAAAACTAACGAAATAACGAAAACTAGAAGTGAAAAAACATTTTCGTTAACGGAAATAAAAATAAAAACAAAAAAAGGAAAACTAACTAAAACTGTAATGAGTGTTCACAAAACTAACTAAAATTAACTGAATTTATAGCAAAAATGTGTTTAGTTTTCATTGATGTGTGCGTGTCATACAATAGTCAAGGGTGAAAATGAAGTTTAGTTTCCAGATTTTTTTCTTGCTGTCTCATTATGCCAGCAGGTGGCAAGTACGTTAGTCGAGTCGTCTGTGTTGCTGCTCCGTCCACGCGCAGAATCATGTCAGGAAAAGTCGGGAGAAAGCGCCAGAGTCCAATTTGGGATTACTTTGAATATGACTGTGTTTTGGATAAAGCAAGTGTCTTGTAGTGGAAAGAGACAAATTATGAGGGACATTTCTAAAGGGAAAAAATCCCACAAACCTTAAAGTGCACTTGAAAAGCTTACACAAGAAGGCTAACCTAGCTTACCTTGAGAAGGTAAGGGAGCACACTCAACCCTCATCCCCAGAAAACAGAAGCTAACCCAGGCAAGGCAGCGTGATGCATCCCGAGACAACAGGACGGGGATATCTACATAACTGTGTGAGTCAATTGCCTTCAAAAAGTTTATCAATTCACTTGAACCAAAATTACGAACACCCGGTGCTGCAAGAGTTAATAGTCTCATTGGGGCCAAGATATACATTTTATAGTTGCCTGGTATCAATGGTTGTTCATCTGCCTTTATTTATTTATTTATTTATTTATTTATTTAAAGAACCCATCAAAGGGTCCTTCAATTGGCACACTGGCTCAAACAATACAAAAAAACACAACACAAACTCATGTGCTTTCATATATCACACCTAAATCAGGATTCCAAGCCATGGAAATAGGGCAGTCATGGCAGTAATCATCACAGCCTGAAAAGACTGGGCCAGCATTGGCTCCCTCTTCCTACTATCCTCCTCGCTAACATCCACTCCATATGCAGCAAATTATAATAGCGCTTGCCTTCTTGCCTTCACTGAAACAGTCTTATCTTCCCCGTGTGTTTCCAGTACTTTTCTTTGTGCTCATGTTTGTGCTGCCATTTGCTGCACCTTAACAAAGGTTTGTCATTTATTTCTTGAAATCGTCTTGGTAATGTCCATCCTCAGTCACACATTAAGTGAATACTTTTAACATATTAACCCATAAAAATCATTGAATACAGGTGTTCCAATCATTTACATGGCCACAGGTGAATAACATCAAGCACCTAGGTATACAGACTAGTGAAATTTACACCAATTTTGGTCAATCACTACAGACCTCAAAACTTAAGATAACCTTTATTAGTCCCACACGTGGGAAATTTGTTATGTCACAGCAGAAAGTGGACAGTGGACAAAAGAAAATTGGTTCCTACTTTACCTCTAGGGGGCAGCAAAACTATTAAAATCAGTTTCTGCTGCTGTTATTCTGGTGATGTCTTATGATTGACTTATTTAATTTGTTCCTTTTGAATTTTTCTTATACAGCATGATGTTCACTTGATTTCTGCTTCAGCACAATAAAGAACAATCACAAGCATTTCATGAGATTAAAGAGTTTAATTGGGAAAGAAATCAAATTTATGCAGTGTGTACAGTGATGATTCTTCTTCATAACTTCTGAAATTCTCTGTGGCCAAATGATGGTTGATGGCCATCCATTCCTGCCTTATCAGAGCTCCAAGGTGATCACAGTTTGTGGCTCTTTGTTTGTTCACTTGGATTATAAGGATTGACTATCTCAACTGGATTAAGATTTGGGGGATTTCCTCACTGTAAAATGCTATTTTGTGATCATCCGCAAAACCAATCTAAGGAGCTTGGAAAACTGGACTTCTTTAAGTTCCTTGAAGACATTTTACTTCTTCAGTTCAGTGGAGAGTCCCAGATTTTGCTTAAAATCTTAAACTGGCTGTAGATGTGGAAGTTACTATTTCTATCCAGCCTATTTCCAAAAACCAACAACAAAACAAAACTAAAACAAAAAGGAATGGCATTTTTTAGAGTAGATTAAATAGTAGGTAAAAGAACATGAAGTTTTTTTCTCATTAAATTGTTTATTTATGGGTGCCGGTTTAGATCGCTGGGATGAACAGGCAACCATAGGCTCTCTCTCTCTTCCCCTGCTTTCCTGTCTCTCTTCACTGCACTAATTAAGCCAGTAAAATGCCAAAAATTGAAAAATCATTTATTTATTACTTCAATACTTTGGGGTAATATGAATGCCTTGCCCCCTTTCCCATTTTCTAAAATCATCCAGTGGGTCAGAATGGCATCTTTGCCAGACCGATTCTGGGCCCCCAGCCTCATGTGTGATACCAATGTTGTATAGGCTTGGATACATGCACACAACAAAAACTTAAACCTAAAAATGAAAACTGAAAAAAGACGTGAATATAGTGATAACTAGAAATTCGCAGTATCGTGTTAACAGCAACGCGTTACTGTAATCTGATTAATTTTTCAAGTAACAAGTTAAGTAAGGGATTACTTTTGCAATAAAAGGAATTAGATTACTGTTACTTGCGTTACTGTGTTACTAAACAGGGATTTTGTTTGTGAGAGTGTCTCATGACAATAACGTATGAGCCTGCAATGTCCATGGCAGCAACAGACATGTGCAGATCAACAATGGATAATATGGAGTGCGGGACAGAGTATGACCATGCAGCGTTTAAAACTTGGAATTACTGACATTACTTTGAGTATGATTCCGTAAAAAGTGACAAATACATTTGCGTCACGGGAATGTGAAATTCACAGAGAAACCACCGGATCCCCCATTGACATGACCGCTGCAGCACTGGGCAAACATCCATCCTGCTAAACAGGTGAAAATAATTTTAAGAATGACAGGACTTAGTGCCACTGAATCTTAGATTTTTCTTATTTTTTGCTGTATTTTACTTTCAGGGTGTTGCAGCTGAACAGGATGACTAACGTGGAGTCTCACGCAATGATCCCGCGTCGGTGGGAGCTCCAAGACTCTCCTAAGTAGCTCCCCCGACGAGGCCTGATCAGCAGCAGGTGTGTGGCTTCGGGTGTGGCCAGTCCGCCAGCAGGGCCACACCCACCAGGCCTGAAGGCGCCCGCAGAAACACATATACACACACACGCGCGCAAACAGGGAGAAGGACAGCAACACCAAATACAATAATAATATAATTCATAACTGCTCAGGGATCCTGGGTCACTCCGACCCAGGACCCTGACAGCTTTTGTATAAATACACAAACAATACACATATGCTTTCGATTGTGTAATTTAAGTGATCTAGGTAGCTCTGTTTTGGAAGTTCAGTTAACACTAGAAATTTGTTTTGGAGTTTGTACGTGCTTTGGAGTTTGTACGTGCTTTGTCTCTAGGGCCCCCCGTATATATTTATATATAAACATATATAAATAAAACCATGGTTTTTTTTTACATTAGTAATTCCTTTTGTACAGAATTTTAAATTGTTGTTAATAATAAATTAATTAAAGCAACAAAACAACCTGAAGAGCCGGTTGGGAGCCGAAAGAGCCGGTTCTCTAAAACCAGCCAGAAATCCCATCACTAGGTCTCATCCTGCAAAATCTCCTGGACAACCATTTCTTCGTCAAAGGTGAGAAATGCGAGTTTCATATACAAGTATCATTTCTTGGAATCATAGTGGAGCAGGGGCAACTCCGGCCCAAAAAAGGCTGTGGTGGAATGGCCCAAGCCCCAGACTCAGAAGGAGCTGCAACGGTTCCTAAGATTTGCCAATTTTTATAGACGGTTTATTGGAGACTTCAATAAGGTTATAGCCCCTATGACTCAAATCAAGTTAAAACGAGAAATAAGAAATTCATAAGTTGAACTATCTCATATGGAAGAAAATGTTGAGTAATGAATGATGAATTTAAGCTATTTGAATTTGTACAGCTGTTTTTCAAATATGAAGTTTGTATGACTTGGGCATGGCTGGTGCATAGCTTTCATGATTTATATTAATAAATAGCAGGGACTTTATACTTGGTTGAATTTAGAACTGTTAAAAATAATTAAATATAAGCAATTAACATTTAAACTTCTCACAAGAGCATTTTCAGCATCGTATCAAAGAAAAACAACACCTGCAGAACAAGCTAAAAGAAAGGCAAGATATTTATAAAGATTGTTTTTGTTTTGCCCATACTCATCGTTGATGATTTCAAATAGAACATATGAACCCTTCCGTGGTCTTAGCATTTCTCTGCTGCACGCAGAAGTGGTTCTGACCCACTGCCAGCCTGTGTTGTCTTGTGTGTGTGTGATTGTGTGTGTTTTCCACTCTTTCCATGTCAAACAGAATGGACTCAGGCGCAGATTCAGGCTCTTGAGGATAAGAGTGCACTTTTTGGTATTTTGTGCTTCTGGCACACTGTAATTATGTTCTTATGTAATGGGGGAGTTGGATAAGCCAGGATAAGCCAGTTTTTTGACAGTCTTGCTGTAATTTAAATTTTCATTAAACATCTTTTTTGAAAGAAAAGTACCTGGTCTTGCTCGTGTTTACCTGTTGTTGGCTCCTAAAGGTGGTACAGAAGAGTAAAACAGAGCCAGAATGCCACCAATACAAAAGTAAAAAAAACTAGCTTCACTGGTGACGGAAAAGGTAAGTGACTCATGCTGCAGGTGAGATCAGACACAGGAGATGTAGCAGAAAGAAAGCAAATGGTAGCTTAGAATTTAACAAAAGGTTTTTTTCAAGGTCCCATTGTTCCAAATATACCAATCAACTGTTATATAATTAACCATATCTTATCATAATCAGTGTTGGGTAAGTTACTTTAAATTAGTAATTTAGTTACATTACTAGTTACTTCTATCAAAAGTAACTCAGTTACTTTAAGTTACTCGTTACTTTCAAAGTAACTAGTTACTAGGGAAAGTAACTTTGGTTTTACTCAGAATTCTCTTGTTAATGTGTTGCTTCCATAACTTTGCCAGTCTTCTAGCTTGCTTACTTGCCACAAGTGCACTGTGCCACCTACCAAAAGAAAGGAAAAATAATGTGCATATTTCCACAAGAGAAATCCCACACCTGGACCGTCATTGACTGCTGCCATGATTCTAGCTTACGTCACAGCGTGATGTGCGCCTTTTACATCCAACACAAAAACTGCAGTCGTGGTGCTTTCGATTGTACTCAGAACTCTGAAATTCTGCCTTCTGAATAGGAAGATGTAGGTAACACCAGACTGCAGATGAGCTGCATACAGGGCTGGACTGGGACAAAAAATTGGCCCGGGCATTTTGACTAGAGACCGGCCCACCATTATAGGAAAAATCATAAAGCCTTTGAATGAAAACAAACGCTGTTGTGACAGTGATGTTCACTGTCTTGATGGTATATATGTATCAATCTATCAATCGTTTGTTGTAAGATTCAGATAATTATTTTTTAAAAGCTAGACATTTTAAATGAGAATAAGAAAGAAAAGTATTTCCTTGTGCCCACCTCTCCCTGTTAATGCCCTATCTGGCCCCCCTGGCAAAACTTTGCTAGATCCGCACCTGCACAGTTACCAGCTGTCAGCTACCTAAAAAAGGATCCTGGTGTTATTTGTCTCTCAGAAACAGTTCATCCCCCTCCCCTCCTCCCAAACATCTCCCAGTGTCACAGTGGATCAGGTCAGGAGACAACTGAGGAAGCTTCGCCCCAGAAAGGCAGCAGGCCCAGACAAGGTGTGTCCTAGGATGCTAAAGGCGTGTGCTGCTGAACTTGGGGAGCCGCTACAACGAGTCTTCAACCTCAGTCTGCGACTGGGGAGAGTGCCCGCCCTATGGAAGACATCCTGCATCGTCCCGGTCCCCAAAAAGAACCGGCCCAATGAGCTGAATGACTTCCGACCGGTGGCACTGACATCACATCTTATGAAGACTCTAGAGCGGCTCTTCCTCAACCTCCTCCGACCACAGGTACAACATGCCCAGGACCCACTACAGTTTGCATACAAGGCGGATGTCGGAGTGGAGGATGCCATCCTGTACCTCCTACACAGAGCCCACTCACACCTGGATGGGGGAAAAGGCACGGTCAGGATCCTGTTTCTTGACTTTTCCAGTGCCTTTAATACCATCCGGCCCTGTATGCTTCAGGAAAAACTGAACAGGATGGAGGTGGACCCCTGCCTGGTCGCTTGGATCTCCGACTACCTCACCGACAGACCACAGTACGTCAGGCTGAAGGACATCACGTCTGACACAGTGGTCAGCAGCACAGGAGCACCACAGGTAACTGTGCTGTCCCCTCTTCTCTTCACCCTGTACACCTCTGACTTCTGCTACAACTCTGAATTATGCCACATTCAGAAGTTTGCAGACGACACAGCCATCATGGGGTGCATCTGGGATGATCAGGAAGAGGAGTACAGAAGTCTGGTGAGGAACTTTGTCGCATGGAGTCACACAAACCACCTGCAACTCAACACCTCAAAGACTAAGGAACTGGTTGTGGACTTCGGGAGGTCTAGAGCAGGTCCACTGCCGGTTCAGATAGAGGGGGAGGAGGTGGAGGTGGTCAACAAGTACAAGTACCTCGGGCTGTGGGTGGACAATAAACTGGACTGGTCATGCAACACAGAGCACCTGTATAAAAAAGCCCAAAGCCGACTGTACTTCCTCAGGAGGCTGAGGTCTTTTAACATCTGCAGGAAGCTCCTGAGGATGTTTTACCAGTCGGTGGTTGCTGGAGTACTTTTCTATGCTGTGGTGTGCTGGGGGAGCAGCACACCACAGAATGCACAGATATCATCACACCATAACACAATAAAACACAGACAAACAACATTCCGGTGTGCACAGCTGGATCTGGGACCGCTGCAATATTTGATCGCACCTCCAGCTGATACGCTGTCCACATCAGATGGGAGGTAAGCATGGGAGGAGGCATTGGATTTGGGGAAGGGAGGGTGACGGTGAGAGTGTATCAGTATCAGTGTACATGTGTGTGTGCGTGTGTGTATCCCGTGTTCAGCTGAGAGAAAGTGTCACAACACCCAGTTAAGCGAAGGACAACAGTCTCCAGTGGACCCATGTGGCCTTAAAGGAGGAACAAAGAGTGCTGACAACAGTTGTTTATCATGGAAGAATTTTTGTTGTTCCAGTCAGCTTCGACCTTGGCAGGCCTTCAGCTGGCGCCAGCGAGATAGCTGCATGAGTGAAGACGGTGAATGTTTATGTTTAGTGTGAACAGCTGCATCCAGCTTTTACAGTTGGTCAAATGTCCGTCACTGGTCACCAATTCTCTCAATTCCCATTCTTCTTCTCCAAGATCTTACCCATTTCAAAGCTATGAGCTTCTCCAAGATGTTATCCATATTGCGTTTAAAAAACACAGTCCTGCCCATTGTCTATCACAGGGGTGTCGAACTCCAGGCCTCAAGGGCCGGTGTCCTGCAGGGTTTACATATTACCAAGCCTCTGGAGAACTTCAAGACGTATTGAGGATGTCATTTGGCACTTAAATCAACTGTGTTGCATCAAGGACACATCCATAGTTCCGGAATGTTCAGAATTCCGGAATGCGCCATAATTCCGGAATGTTCGGAATTCCGGAATACACCAATGTTCCAGAATATTCGGAACTCCGGAAAGCGCCAAGGTTCCTCTAATGTTCGGAATTCCGGAATGTTCAGAATTCCGGAATGCGCCAAGGTTCCTCTAATGTTCGGAATTGCGGAATGTTCAGAATTCCGGAATGCGCCAAGGTTCCGGAATGTTCGGAATTCCGGAACGTTCGGAATTTCGGAATACGCCATAGTTCCGGAATGTTCGGAATTTTGGAATACGCCATAGTTCCACAATGTTCAGAATTCCGGAATACACCAAGGTTCCGGAATGTTCGGAATTCCGGAATGCGCCAACGTTCCGGAATGTTCGGAAATCCAGAGCCTTGCGCCATAGTTCCGGAATGTTCGGGATTCCGGAATGCGCCATAATTCCGGAATGTTCGGAATTCCGGAATACGCCAAGGTTCCGGAATGTTCGGAATTCTGGAATGCGCCATGGTTCCAGAATGTTCGGAATTCCGGAATGCGTCAAGGTTCTGGAATGTTTGGAATTCCGGAATGCGCCACGGTTCCAGAATGTTTGGAATTCCGGAATGCGCCATGGTTCCGGAATGTTCGGAATACCGGAATGTTCAGAATTCCGGAATGCGCCAAGGTTCCGGAATGTTCGGAATTCCGGAACGTTCGGAATTTCGGAATACGCCATAGTTCCGGAATGTTCGGAATTTCGGAATACGCCATAGTTCCACAATGTTCAGAATTCCAGAATACACCAAGGTTCCGGAATGTTCGGGATTCCGGAATGCGCCATAATTCCGGAATGTTCGGAATTCTGGAATACGCCAAGGTTCAGGAATGTTCGGAATTCCGAAATGCCCCAAGGTTCCGGAATGTTCGGAATTCTGGAATGCGCCATGGTTCCGGAATGTTCAGAATTCCGGAATGCGCCATAGTTCATAGTGTCACAGTTCATGTTATTTGCCACTTCCCTCTTAGCTCTGAGTCCCCTAGTTCATAGTTCCTGCTCTGTTTTCAGCCTCTCATAGTTCATGCTCTTAGCTCCTGCTCAGCTTTTATTGATATTAACTCTCCTACAGTCCCTCTTCCCCTCCTTCTCATTTGGTACCACCACCTGGACCTTTTGGAGGAGGACAAGTGAATCTTCAATTCAGAAGCATCCAGAGGAGGAAGCAGGGGCAGCCGTTTCTGGCACATGTATCACTCTTTAGAGAAAAAACGCTATCCATAACTCAAAATTTAGAGTAATTTTTTTTTCTCGAGTTAGTTCTGCAAATCAGGAACCCATGTGAATGATTTAATTTCCTTGTTACCTGGAAGGAGATGGTGCCAATGCATGCGCACTCAAAATCGGACCGTGAGGTAGCAAACATGAAGAAATTTGCGCCAGGTTATTCAGTTTTCAATGCCCTCTAGCAAATGATGAATGCATAAAAGGCATTAACTGTGGTTATGTCGAGTTTCTAGAGACGACCTGTGACACACACATGTAATGGAGCTGTCAATAAATTATTAGCTATCCTGACTTCAGGTCTTAGATGAACAGTGAGTTGGAATCCAATGTGTGGGTCATGGACATTACTGAATGCTGTGATTCACAGACAGTGGCTCAGGAGCCACACGTGTCTCACAACACATTATATCTGAGTCAAAGGTTTCAGGTGTTTAAAAACTGGGCCCCAAGGAAAAGATATTGGTGAAATACGACTTTAATCCAATTTGGGGTACTTTTTTGTCTTCGTGTGTTTTCTTATTTACAACTAATATTAATATTAGGGGGCAAGGAGTGACAAAATTAAATACATAAATGAATTAAATACACCATTAAATAATTAAATGTGTCAGTTATTTAAAATTGGAATTAGTGAACTAAATGAAGATTTAAATATTTCTGTTCAAACATTTAATAAATTATTTTAAATTTTATTTGATTAATGACATCAAACCCAGGGGGTTAACACTGTTCCAGTCAAAACCATTGCTTTGGCCTGGTGTACACCAATTTCATTTACCGAGGTTATATCTATTGTGTCTTTATTGCCTGATGTCCGTATGTGTCATACTTGTTTCAGTCACCAATTCTTTTTTTTCTTTTTTCTTTTTTTTGCCTGTCCCATTTAGTTCTTTAGCTGTCAGAATTGTCTGAAGACCAAGAAGGATACCCAATGGATTTACTTTGCCAAATGGATCATCACGGCCTTGCCGTATTGGTCCATTTGATCAACCTTTGTTGTTATTGTTTATTTTATTTTATTTTCAGTTGTTACAGACGGGGCAGACATGACTGAGGGATAGGAAAGGGAGAAAGAAAGATGAAGGAAAAGAAAAACAGAAGGGAAGAGGGACAGTGAGAAAGGGTCAGTCACCAATTCTGAATCATAACTAACATTAAAAACATGTTTAAGAAGGAAAGAGAGCAAATAAATCTGATTAACATCTGATCTTTGTGTTTTTTGTTCAATATCAGCATGACCTGTGTATACATACACAAACTTTATTAAAAGAGATAACATGACGTGTTTCCATCATGTAGTAATTGTTAGGTTTAAATGTACCAGAACAGTTAGACACTATGAAACACATACAGACTTCAAAATGTTTGATTAATATTTTTATTGTGAATATTAATCAAGATTAAAGTAACAGTGTGCAAAATCTCAACACTAGATGTCAGTACATAGCAGACTGCATTCAACCGATTTCTGTTTTCGTACCCCTCCCAGTTCAAATACACTATCCCAACTAAGGTGGGATAGTGTATGTAGTGTATTTGGTTTAATATAATGAATAAATGTAATTTTATTAAGCATGACAGACACAGACGTCTTCAGGGATACAGACCACCATGAAAAATGAAGTGGCTTTTGAGGGGCTTGGAAAGTTTAAAAACTCTTGAAATTTGGCCCACAGATTTAATGTGATGAAGGCTTTGTTGTTATGTGATCACTTTCCTTGAATAGCGCAAAATGGCTCCAGAGCACCCCCTACAATATTTCAAAACATCAGTCCCTGCTCTGTGTTTTATCTATGAGTCTGAAACCTGGTAAGCTTATGTAAGATATCAAGATGTAGAAAAAAGTCTCTTGGCACAATATCCCAAATCCAACAGGAAGTCAGCCATTTTAAAATTAATGTGTAATTTTGGCGACATTTTCCCCTCTTTTCAGGCACCGTTCTTTGACGAACTCCTCCAAGGGATTTCGTCAGATTGACGCGATATCTTCTCTGTGGAATCTAAAGACCTTTGTGATGTTAAATTGCGAAGCTTTTTACATTCAGGGAAACGGGGTGGTCATGGCGGCACGTGGAGTTTCAATCACTCGCCAAAAAGCAGTAATCTGCTGTCACTCAAAAACACAATGTCCAATCTCTCCCAAAGGTCACAGGCATGATGAGACTCGAGCTCGGAAATGTTTGTTATGCCATTTGTCAGTAATGGTTAGAGCGCCACCTAGTGGGACGACTATAATCATGATTGAATGAGATGAATTGTTACCTGGTGTTTAAATGCATGAATTCCATCAATGTGACATCAGATCGGACGTGCTGGTTGTAGGTGTTGGGCGTGGCTCGATGTGCTGGGGTGCGAGGGCCCTCATAACGCTGCTTGCAGCTTTAATTATTATTATTATTATTATTATTAATAATAACAATCTTTTGGCATCTTTATGTCTATTATGATCAAATAAACAACCTTCTAATTACCAAAGCTTGCTAGAAGTTTTCTTCTGAATCTGACTGAAACCTCTTTAGGAAAAGGCAGAAAGATTCCTCTTTGCAGGAAAACCTCTAATTTACCTGGAACAAGAGACACTGTAAAAGTAAACCTGTATACGGTGGGGTGCTCAATGATATATATTTAAAGAGAGTTAACAGTTAATACTGGCTAATAAATAAAGATAATCAAAAATAGTTCATTCAAAAAAATGGAAAACTCATCAGTCAGTAAATATGTTGATGGGCAGATGAGAATGAGAAGAGAAGAGGGAGCGATGCCGAATAAAAAGATAATAATAATAATAATAATAATAATAATAATAATAATAATAATAATACAAAAAACCCAACTGAAACAGATGGATCTCTTCCGGTAAAAGGATTTTATAAGCTCTGCAACATTTCGGCTCAGAAGTCGAGAAAAAAAGAGCCTTGAGCTTGAAAACACTGCACAGCTAATAAAATCCTTTAATGGGAGCTGACTGTTGTGCGGCTCCATATTTGCTCATATCAAGGAAAACAACACAACATGAAGGATGCTCCAAAACTTAACTAATCACTAAACATTGAACATTGAATATTGTGACTGTTCTCAGAGGAGTGTTTCTCAACTGTATCTGAGTACACGTAACACAATCAAATACGTAAAGTATCGCAGGACCAAATTATGATTCACTGTGCTGTCAATCAGATGCTAGAGAGCAAAGCCGCTCAGGCCTCATGTCATTTATCACTAGCCACGGGGGACAGGTCAGGCTCATTACTCTCTGTTCTGGTGAGCCCTGGACTCACTATGATGCACAGCAGCCCACAGTCTTAATAACAAAGACATGAGTTTTCTTCAGACCGCTGTATGAAATCAAGTATTTCTCCCTATTGCTGTTTCTGTTGTTAAAGGAGTAGAGTGTTGACTCTGTGGGATTGATTTTGGTTAAGGCTTGCTAGAAAATATGTTTGTTTTTTTAAATTAAAAAGTAGCTGTCCTTAAGTCAAGTGTATTTAAACTCAGGCAGAGTCTCTCTAGTAGGTGTTGTGAAATGGAAAATTATGTATAACATCCTTAGAAATGCATTATTATTGGGCTGTTTTGTGTTCTAGTTCCAGTTCCCCACTACTTTTATAACCAGTCAGATGAAACACAAGCAAATTTTATCCCTAACCCCATCTCACTGTGAATGTGGTCAGTGGAAAGAGCTTGATATTCGGCGTTACAAATTTTTTTCCACACATTCAAAGTGTGTTTATTTTTTGGTCTTTCAGTCATTTATCATTTCATTGGCTACATTTTTAACACTTTATCCAGCACTTTATACTTTAAGAATGTACATTTATATCACATATTCATATTATCAGTGTTGCATTACTACTCCTCTCAATTATTCATATAAGTCACATTTATTATTAATTCAGCAATTAAACTATTAATGGTCAGATATTGATCACAAATGGTGGGTTTCACTTGGAGTAATGAGTCAGTATCAATGACTCTGATCTGGCAGATAAACAGTCCTTAACAAATTCATTAGACCATAAGGTTTATGCCACAGATACACTGAATTAGCATTATTGATAAATACCAAACTTAATGCCTTGATTTTTCTTTCTTGTTAGCTTATGCAGCACCTCTTTATTATAACAGGTGATATAATAAATCCATTAAGCATCATACCTAATGCAGAAAGTATAACAAGAACAGTGGGAAAGATGGCTGATTTGATACTAAGGAAACTATTGGAAGCATTAAAATATTTCAGCAGTCACTGGAATTTCTTACATATGTCATCATGTTTGTTTCACTTACAGGCAGATGTGTCATGAAGAATAAAGAATAATGAATTTATTACTGTAAATCATTGAAATGTGATATAATGAGCCATAGAACTTGTCTGCTATATATATGGACAGCCTGAACACAAGCTGCATGTTGTATTACACAATCCAACATGCAGCTTGTAATCAGCTATCCCAGTGACAAAATCAATAGACAAAATGTTGATAATGAGCAGTACCACTTTTTAGTCAAATAACATGTGACTGGCTCAGCGGTATGATGAATAACAGAGATTATATTTGTTTCCTTTAAAAGCCAGTTCAATACACTTTTGTTTCTTTTATAATACACTATGCAATTTGTATTATCAGGAAAGTAAGGCACAGCCTGTTGGTGTGCAGTGTTTAGTAAGACATAAAGAAGATAAAGACACATTAAAACCTCAATATGACTGTGCACTGTTGCCCTGCTGGTCACATAATGATTGGTGTCTATGCTCATCTTTTTTTATATTTCCTTTCTCGTCTTCTCCGTGTGTCAGAGTGCATATCAAGATCCAATCCAGATCGACACTGATGAAATAAAACCACAGAACTTCGCTGTAAAGTTTTTTTCAGGCCTCATTAAGGGCAGAGTGACTCAGAAACACAAAAAAAATGACAGAAAGAAAAACTACAATACTGATGTGTACCACTTTAAAGGCTTTTGCACAAAATGAATTCATGTTATGCACTGCCACCTACTGTAATATGTATGCAATAGCCTTTTAAACCCATTGACCCTCACAAGAGAAGAACCACTGATATTTAAATCCATCGATCACTCGGATGACAAAAGCTGCATTCAATTAAAAATCACATTGCAGGCTGAGTGTGCGTGCACTGAGAGCAGTGCGTTTCCAAAGGCACGTCTCCCTTTGATTTGTTGAAATGTCATTACCATATCTTTCCCCTTTTTTCTATCTGCAGGAGTTGGAATAAAACTGTGAACATCAGGGAGATGAGCGCATCAAATATTTAGGTGTATTTGGGTGAGATAATGATATCTCAAAGTTTTTAGACAGCCAAGAAGAAAACAAACAAACGGATGCGGTGAAATAACTCTTCAGCAACTTTAAAAATCAAACACGACTGCTTTACCCTTTATCCTGTTTGCCTGCTGTTATTTGTTTCCCCCTTTTCTATTCTAGGATAACATTTAATTTCTTTGCATAATAAACATTTCCGGCTTTACCCTTAAGTCTGATCTCAGAAACATATTTTCTTTCACTCATATTTTCTTTTTCCTTCGATGACACATCCATCCCTGCAATGGCTCAGAGGCTCTTTACTCTCACTGCATTTGCCTGGACATCATCCATGCTTTGAGTCATCGGACACTTGGCAGACTGTGGAGGAGTGATGACGGTTTGGTAGTTAGTCACTGCTTAGGTGTTGGTACACGCTTTAGTATAAAAGGTAGGTGCAGCCATAAAAGGTGGGAAAAAAGTGTATTTATCTTGGTGCAGGTTCCTTTTGTTTGTTTTGTTTCTGTCAACTGCTCCTACCTGCAGTGTCTTATTGAGATCACCATGAATGGGATCACTGCTGGTGTTAGAATTTAACTCTTGGTAGTTGTTGACCTAAGATGTGCTAGTTGGCCACTTTATTTTAGCGGGTATTACTGGGTTGACCTGCTTTTGATTTTAGGGCGAGGCAAGATGGATCCATGGTTTCATATTATTTTATTTACTCCACATTCTGCCCCTGCCACCCAGACATTGCAATAGAAATTGAGGCTCATCAGACAAGGCGATGTTTTTCCCACTTGGACAGGTTGTGAGTTGCTCTTCTGCATACCTTGGTTGTAAAAATGGTTATTTGAGTGACTGTTGCCTTCCTATGAGCTCGACGCTTTAGCTCCTCTGTCATTAACAAGTCCTTTTCCCTCAGCAAAATGTTGCTTGCTGGATATTTCCTATTTTTCGGGCCATTCTTCGCAAACCCTAAAGATGGCTGTGTGGCAAAATCTTAGTAGATTAGCAGTTAATGAAATACACAGTCCAACACTGAGGAGCTGTGATTAACTGATGTGATATTTAAAGTAATGAGCAACTGAAGAGGTGTACCTAGAGAAACAACACAAGAGTTTATGTTTTTTTTTGTCATTTTGCCAATTTTTATTTCCTCAAAAACACACTAAACTGCACATTCATAGCATAAGTTTTGACACTTTAAAATTTTTGTTCATCAGACTTTTCTGTTTAAAAAAAAACACAGTTTGTGTGATGTAAATCATAAAGTAAATCATTTTCTGCTTATTTCTTATTATTACTTGGTATCACTACAGCAAATACACTGAAAAATGTTCTATGTGAATCAAGTACCGCAGGGTACTTGAAAAACTTATCCACGCTTTTGTGACCTCCAGGTTAGACTATTGCAATTCTCTTTACTGTGGTCTCCAATCCATCTCTCTTCAAAGGCTACAGCTTGTTCAGAAAGCGGCGGCTGGCCTTCTTACTGGAGCTAGAAAATTTGCTTCTGTCACTTCAGTTCTTGCTGATTTACATTGGTTACCTATCAAATATCGCATTGAGTTTAAAAGTTTGCTACTCACTTTTACAATCCTGAATAATATTGCGCCCAGTTACGTCACTGACCTCCTCAATCTGTACACTCCTTGTCGTGCATTAAGATCATCAGGTCAATTACTCCTGGCCCAACCAAAGTTTAGACTGAAGACTAAAGGCGATCCTGCCTTTGCTTCAGTTGCACCCAACCTTTGGAATAGCCTCCCCGCTTCTATTCATGCCTCAGACACTATCCAATCTTTTAAATCAAGATTGAAAGCATACTTCTTTAACCTGGCTTTCCTAACCAGTTAATACCCTTCTTAAACTTTTTATTAATTTTATTATTTTATTATTAATTTTACTGCTTTTTTTTTTATCTTCTTAGTAGATATTTTGTATTCACGATCTGACCTTCCTCCTGAATTGAGGCTTGATACCTGTTTTACTTAACTCTTCTGGTCTATTAGTGCCTCCATTCTGTCTGTGCTAGTGCCCGATCTGTACTTTGTTATTGACCTACGTTGTTTCTCTGTATTACTGTGAAGCACTTTGGTGTGCCTTTGTGTTTTTAAATGTGCTATATAAATAAAACTGTATCATATTGTTAAATTTGTAATAACGAGGAGCAGAGTAATAACAATGGAAATGTTGAATAAAATTTGATTTTGTAAATACTGAGTGGACTAGGAAAACATGAGTAAGACATTTCAGCTGTCTACACACTCTCACTTTCTACTACCACTTCTCTTTTGCTTATTCTTTGACTACACAGTAAATACAGAGGCATAATTTCCCACCAAAGACAGTTTATTTATTTATTTATTTATTTATTTTATTTTGGTCTGCGTATTTTTACTTTCAACACATCTAATGAGTCATACAGGATACGGCGGTCGGTTTTGATGAATTTCAACCACTACATGATTTACAGTTTTTAGGGAGTGACCTATATGTCTGTGACTAAGCTAATTATGCTGGTGGGGTGATACAGAGATTAACCCTCACCTTACGCAACACTACTTTAAATTCCATTTGTTTTGTTTTTTTCTTTACTTCCACCCAACAACCCAGCAATAGTTTCAGTCATTCTGGTTTCACTGGTGAAAATCTCTCGCACTCATTCTATGAGTCTCATGGCTTGACCCAGTTAATTCCCTGAGATACCCCTGATGTTTCCCACCTGGACACCCTCACGGTCTCACAGTGAAAGCTGCTGGCTTTGCATACCGCAAGTGTGGGATTCGTGGGGTTTTATGGCTCTGAGCCACTTTACCTTCAGGGGTCAAATACAAGTGAAGCATTTAATGATGCCAAACCCTCCCTGTAATGCAGCATAACAGCAGCATTCCTCCAAAGAACCATCACTAGATGGCACTACTGACACTGAAATAGCAAAGACATGTCACATGAGTGTAACAATGTTCATGAAACGTATATATTTAGTGTTGCTTTTAATTAAACTCAATATGAGAAGACATACATTTTCTAATCTGTCACACACAATCTTCAAATTTAATCACACAGCTGATCATCTTAAATAACTAACCTATGAATACAAAACAATACTTATTTGTAGAGTGCTATTCCCACCTTGGTTTGTATATCCCAGTTGTGTGGCGCATCTCTTTTATACATCTGAACATAAAAATCTTAATCATAAAAAATCCTCCTCGCTCCTCTGTCTTTCTCGTGCATCTTAGGAAGTGAGGCATCCGGCATCATGGCGTACTGAGATTGATATCTGGGTCACAGGCAGCAGGACGGAGAACAGAGATGATGAGGAGGCACAAAACAGAGAAATGAGAAAAGTGCCCAAATTGCATGGACTAAACGGAGCTTGTTCTTGCAAATGCAAAATGGCATTCGCTTCCAAGGCAGCACTGGAGATATTAGAGCAATGGTGGTGTAATAAGCTTGTAATATTTCTTCTGGGAGATCTTAGAGGAGATGAGTGAATTGTGCAGCTGTGATGTAGAGCTCATTTCCACAATCATCCCAAGATTGTTAGCACTCTGGTTAGGAGGTGTGATTATTTAGCCTCATATTGCATTGTTAGGGAAAAGTCTGTGGCCCAGTGTAAACACTGAAGGAAGCATAATATAATTTAAGTAAATATTATGTGATGATACAAAAGATTTAAAGAGCTGAAAATGGCTGGAAGTTTGACAGTGGTCAAGCAACTTATACACAAATGAATCTCTTGTCTCTTATCTCCAAAATCCAATAGGTATGATTGAATAAATACTGGAAATCAAACCTCAGTTAAAATAATAAAGCATAGAAAAACAAACACATTATGACCAAATTCCTCATACAGAGAGTCACTCAAGCCATTCAAATTGGTATCACTGGTAGGATAAATCTGATCACTTCAGCTGCTCTTTCAGTTACACGAAACATCGAATTCTCTAAACAATAGCTCTTAGATAACGAGCCACGCGTAGCACGAAACTTTGAACAGAGACAGGAAACTCCCGATGATGAGAAATACGAGCGATTGTAATTTTTGATAAAGCTTTGCCAAAAATGATGTTGTTTTCTTTCTAGTCAGCACCAACCACCTTAGAGTACAACGATAAGACTATCAGCAGATCTCATCAGCTGTATGGCACATGATGGTAGCAGTTTGATGCATCTGTTAAAATCCAAACAATACAAAACCAAACAAACACAAAAATATGAGTCAGTCTCTCTGACTCATTCGAACATCGACCTGGGTAAAAAACAGTCCGCTCGAGATCGATTTAGTGACAGCTCTGATTCGCGCTTGATTTTAGTCTAATGTGGTTTGTTACTGAACATCTGCAATTTTAGTATTTTACTGTTATATTGCTTTTTACACTGCATTAAATTGCACTAATCTTTTTATATGACTGACCCAATGATAAAAATTTTTTTGCTCGATTGCACAAGACAAAAAAAGGTTGGTGGAGTCCAAAACAGAGCGGAAAAAAGCATCCATCTAGTTGGTCTATTAACTCCACAGAACTGATGTTGTAATAGCAGCCACACACTGTGGAAGCAGCTTACTACCTAGTTATTGCTTCTCATTCTTCTTTTCCCAATTTTAGCTGAAGAGCTTCTTGCAAACTGTGCTGGAATATCAGTTAGATAGTCAGTGCAGCCGGATTATGATATATTTTGAGTATTGTTAATATATTAGTAGGTATTAGTATTATTCTAACGTACACTACTCATTAACTCAAAAAAGTTTCAGAAATGAATAGGAAACACATACATAGCACATAACATAAATGTTTTCCCGATTATCTGTTTCTCTCAAGAGCTGGTGGAGACCAAAATACGAGCTACAAGGATGCATAACAATCAACAGTTTTCTGTTCAGTTGTTTGGGTTTGGGCTGAAATTGAAAAGGAGAAAAACGCAGCTCTTCTCCAAATATGCCTTGGGTAAACAAAGTTGTTCACTAAAAGACAGCCTGTGTTACAGCTCAAGAGGCTCCAGCACAATCTGGACGTGTACTGACTAATAATCCATGTGTATTAGCTGTTCGCATGGCTGATAAGAGGACACCGCAGACTGTCGTGATGAGAATTTACTCACACTCTGTGGCTGTCAAATATGTTTTTCTTTCTCAATCCATAATGGTAAGTTCAAAGGGATGTTGTGGAGTTTCAGAGGAAAGAGGACCAGCTTGATGGATGGTTAACTGTACAGTATATACAGCTGGAAACCCACTGCTGTTTTTTTTTTTTTTTGTATCCAAGCACCGTGGATCAAGAAGACAACCTCAAAGACCTAATTAGTAAAGGATGTGCTCTTCAAAACATTTCCATTAGAGATGGGAGGAGGACAACTAAGAAGAGGGCAGTGTAAGGGAAATCTCCAGTTTAAGTTCAAGTTGCTGCTCATTTACAAGGTTTAACAGGAGAGAAAAGTCATACGATGTCCATTAAGTACTATGGCAACCTGTTTCAGGCTTGTTTACTTTAGCTTTGATTTTTTTTCTTTGCTGTAAAATCGACAAGACAGTTGATTTTAGTTACAGTTATGGTAGAAACTATATTAAAGCTTTCTAGACAAATAAGCACACGTTTTCCTCTGTAGTCCTAAAGGAAGGCCCATGTGGTTCTGTGCCATGGATCTGTGGTTTCCAATACAAATCTCTGGCAGGGAAAGAGGCATTTTCACTTTGGCCTGCTGCTATACAGCCTCAGTCACGGTTTCATAACAGCACGCTTCACTTGTTTTCTCAACATTTCCCAACAACACTGAAACTAAGACCTAAGCTGAGACGTATCTGGTTCACAATCTGTGTTATGTAAGTCCATTACAAACACTGCAAGAACAGTTTTTTTTTTGTTTTTGTTTTTTTTTTACCAAAATCGTAGTGATGTAATTTATAATGTTACTTGTTGTATATCTCTGAGTTCTCTATAGAAAATGTAGCCAGAAAACTTCTTCAGGTTGTCAGAAAACATCTGCAGATGGCTCCAGAGCACACACATTCACATTAAAAGATGAGGTGCAGCCAGTGACACCCTGCTCATGATATCATGTGAAGTGTGTGTGTGGATAAGCATGTGTATATGTGTACTAGTGTTGCTGTTGGAGGTGATCCAGGCTTGCAGATGGCCCTGGTTTGTGTTTGCACTGAACGACTGCAAGCCTCTCGCCTCCCTAGTGACCGTGACGAACAGCGTGTGCGCGCAACACACAGGACCACTGTACAATGACTTTTTTAAGGGTTGGGGTCTGACACCGCTGCTCTGACTCTGTAAATTGTTCTGTTAGTGACGCTGTTATGTTTTCACGAGACTGGAGGAATGTTGTGCAGGGAAACTGGTTAAAAGGTTTCTGACGAAAAAGCAAGAGGCACAGACAAACGCAGATAGAGAGGCCGAGGAAAGACGGGCTTTGAACAAGTTTGAGCTTAAACGTTTCTAAGTTAACTAAAACGTAAGGAAGCTGGAAAAACAGCAACCAAAAGGAATATGAGTATAAGTAACAAGGAAAAGGTGAATGCGTTGTTGAATAAAAGCTAAAAGTTGAAAACTAGCTAACATTTTGGTTAAATAAAAGAAATTGTTAGCTAACAATGTAGATATGCATTATATAGCATTATTTATTAGATTTTCCTTGATGAACGTTGTCAATTATTTGGCTACAAGTGTAATTAAACAATTGAAATTGCTTGCTAAACCTACAGAAATAAAGTTGCTAACTAAACTTGTTTATTAAAACTACCTTCAGCTGCTCCCAGGGGTCGCCAAAGCGGTGAGCTCCAAATGTTTGATTTAGCAGACTTTTATGTTCCCTCCGAGGACCAAACAGATGAACTTTTGCTCATAAAGTGTGCAATGTTAGCTAAATTGTTAGCTAAAACCTAAAGAGACACACTTTAAATAGAGCCATTAGCTAAAAATGGATTTATTAAAAGTTGTCAGTTTTGTGGCTAAAAGTATGGAGTACATTAGTAGAAACTGGTCACTAAGAGTTGTCAAACCGAGTAGGCACTAAATGTAATGTAATGGATGAACAAATAAGCAAAGTTATTTAACTGAAACTAAACGAAATAGCTAATTAGCAATAAGCTAGAAATGCTAAACTAAAAGATGTTCAGATCCAGTTTAAAATAAGCTGTAATCATTTGAACTTGAAATGTTCTAAAGGTGTCTGAGAGGGTACATCAAATAAAGACAGCTATTATTTATAGCATGTCAGTACATTCTTTCTAGGCACAAACGTACCAGAACGCAATGTTTTGTATTTGAGAAAGACCTCACAATCACATCAGTTGTGACGTCTGTTGGGTATGTCCTTAGGTAGACGGTGTTCTCTTTCCACTTGTACTTTGAATGGAGGGTAACAGGTACAGTAAGCGTACCTGCGTTCACCTGCACACACTCCCTGGCTGGGAGCCACTACTATAGCAACAGTGACAACAACACAGCAGGAAAGCCTTTTGGACTTCCTGGGAGATCCTCTGGTATGCACACGCTCAATGTTTGTCGACTCAGGAATGTTGCCTGGGCGACTGGAGGCCATGAAGAGGGAAACCCCTTATCTGCTGATGTTGACAGTCACAGTTCAAAAGTCGGTTGAGTACAGATGGAAAAAAAGAAGACATACAAACGCACACCTTTAAGGTTGGTCTATATACAGTATGTGTGTCACCATGGAGATACTGTTTGGGTGGAGCATATGCTCCAGAGGGCATGAATGGTTGCAAAACAAAGACAGAGAAAAGAAAGAGGGCGTCCCTTTGCTTTGAGTCAAAATGGTACACTTACACTTTCAAGCAGGAAGTCCATAGTGGTAGATCATGAATGAGCTGCAGACCATAGGCTTGCTGATGTTTGTAAAGGGAGGGAGGGCTGGCTTTTTAAAACCTCACTCGGTGTGATTGCGACATCGTTTTCTGTGTCTTGTAAGTGTTGTTTTGTGCTTTGTGGCTTTAATAATGATTGCAGATCTGGCTTGTTTTAAAATGGGAGTTTGGTACAAGATGCTGAGAAATGAATATCAGCCACTGCGGAGGTCTCACCTAACCCGGCTTTGTTTATTCTTGCTTTTAAAATGACCATTGTTATATGCCCCTACCAAACATTAGTGAGTTTTGAGTGAGAGATCCAGCAATATTTAGCAACCTTCACACAAAGAAATATTAACATGGATGTATAGCAACAGTTAATCTTTGTGGACCGTGTAGGTTTGCTCTTATCCTGTTAAAGATTCCATATATAAAAGGCCCATAGGCTGAGCCATGAATGCTGCATTCCCATCATATTTCAGGGGAAACACAAGATGGAAAAGTAACGTCCCTGAAATCAAAATGCATGAAATGCCTTTATTGACGCAGCTCTGATGATCTGATTTCAGTTAGTACATTTAATAAATTAAACCAGTGGTCTTTGTGTCCTCAGTTGACCATCTTTACACATGGATCACAGATTGGAATGTTTTTATTCCCCTATCAACACAGGGAAACAATCCTGATCAGCTGGGGCGATTTCTCAAAAACAAACATATTCATTTTTGATTTTTCTGCATCTACAGCAGCTCAAAGAGCACTGCTGCGCCTGAGCTTTAGGACTCTGATTCCCACACAAAATGTAACTTTTTTATTGTATTTGCCGTCCTTTCTTGTATATCGCCCGAAAGCCTATTATGCATGTCAAGTCATGTTGGGATAATCAGTAAAAAAACAACCAAAAAAAGAGTTTCAACTGGGGAAATTCATGTAAACACCCCCTCGAGTCGGCAAAAACAACTCTGAAAGTTGGAGGAAATTGTGGCGCACGCGTTGCCAAATGGTTGACATCACTCGCAAAAACATAGCGGATGAATGTAAACATAGCAGGAATCTTTTGATTAATTGTGCAATCTCTTGTAATGCATAATTCTTTTTCTAATATTTGATTTATTACATGGTATTAAGCAGTAACTATGGATTGCTGTCCACATGGAACGAGAGAGTTTAGACAGAAAAGTTGTTTATTAGCAGTGAGAATTGACACGAGGGACCATCCTAGGAGCTTGTGAACGTATGATTAATATCTTCCTCAACTGCAATCTCTACGTTTCAGCCCAAAGAAAGCCAGAAAGAATGAGGAGTGGGTTTTTAAAAGAACAACACAAAAACCCAACACTCTGTTCTCCATGGGGCTATGAAATAATAAAAATAAGGAAATGTAATGCTTGTGTTTCACTCTGTAACATCATCTTACCTTCTCCTATGAAGCATTAGATAGGCATCCTACACCACTATGAGCTCATAGAAGGCTAGCATTAATAATTGAATCCTCGGTTCTCAAATTTAATCAAACGTTATATCAACTTACATCAGTCATTAGCGCTAGAATAAGCTGACAGTAAAGAGGAAGGAAAGCATTTGTGCTCGCTGTTTAGCTGCAACTGCTGCGTTCTATTTTCACTATCAAATTCCTGCTCAATCAGACAAAAGGCTTGTCTCGCGTTACCTGTGATGTTACATTATAAGGCTCAACATTTTGCTGCAGGCTTGTCTTTTGTGTCATATGTTTTGCCCTCCTTTTACCGTGCAAAACCCCCAAACCCTGCAGAACACAAGCCCAAACCAGAAAGAGAAGCGGGTTAGCACATCTGCGAGGGTGAGACTTTATCCAGTGTTTGTATGACTCATCTAAGTCTTTAGGAACATTTTATGGGTTTGTCGCTGACGTGAACTTTGATTTGTATGCGGCAGTTGTCTTTGCTGATTCATTTTGCCTTTTCCCTTATTTTTGAAACATGTGCATTGATGTTTTCTTTACAGTCTCCCTGAAGGGCTGTGTAAACATTTACTCGAGTCATTAGCAGCGATGAATCTAAGCTAAGCTAAAGCATTGATCAATATTACACCATGTCTTCCTATGGAGCCCTCAGGAAGATACCCTGTTGGACAGCCAAATACATCAAGTGACCTTTCCTTTGATAAACAACATTTAAGGTTGCCGAGGCACTTAATCAATTTGGATAATGTTAATATATGCGCTGAAATATTGATAGGGATGATCTACCTCCTGTGAGGAGAAGCTCGTTAAAAAGCATAATCCCCTGGGCATCCAGCCAGCAGAAAAAGATCAGATGGGGGTGTTTGTGCTGCGGTTGACCTGCTGAATTAAAGATCAACAAAAATTTAATTCGGTCTTAAATGAGCATCAATGATTTATACCCAGGCCCTATTTTTAAAAACAAGCGTTTGTTAAATATATTTACTTTTTAATGAATACCGTCGTCCCTCAGCAGTGAGGGAATTCGGCAGTTATTGCTTAGAGTGTTGAGCACGTTCTGCCACCCTTCATTTGTAGTAAACCAGACGACTCGTATCACACGGTGAAGTTAAACTGCCTTTCCAAAGGGGTTAAATTATCGATTTCTGGTGCAGGTTCAGCGGTGAAAAGTAAGATTTGCTGCTGTTGTGATTTACATTACAATTTAGTAAAAGGGAGCTTTGTGTAAACCCGTCTGTCTTGTTCCTCAAAGCAGCAGATGGACAAAGAAACCTGGGAACAGGAGAATCCACACCCTTGCATGCGGCCCTTTGTATAAATAAAGACAAAGTAACCCATTCACGATCTTGCATACGCATGCGGAGGGTGAAATATTTCCATGATGACAGTGAGGGAATCCTGTGACACAACTCTGACGACAAGCATTTGATCGGACTGTGTGTGAAACGGGCCGCGCTGATTCAAGCTGAGGAAGTCCGGTCGTTACTCCTCCTGTTTTACATCACTGTGCACATGCCTGGTGAGCTTCTCATTCGAGGGAACCAAGAAAGTGCAGCGTGGTTCCCAAAACGTCCTTTAAAAGATCTGAGTGATTTACTGATGAAGTTAAAAGACAGAAATGTGATTCAAAATACTGGATCCTACACTTCCCAGAATGCAGTTTGATAGACTATTTCTCAATCCCTCCCTCTCTGACTCAAGAGAAGACATGTTAGGTTTAGTTTTACTCCTCGTTATATATCTTTCTGGCTTTCATGTGTGAAATGAAGTTATTCCCCTTGAATACTGATTGATCTGAAATTCAGTTTTATGCACCTTAATCCAGCGTTGCAACTTATATAACCCCCACTCACCCTTTCTATCTGTACTTCAACTCTTAAGGACCAGTTTAGCATTGTAGCAGATGCTCTGCTGGCCTTGGGGTCACACACGACTGACAATTACACCATCTACTGTGTTTCCTGCACTTTAGTACGACATCGTGCCCCGGCCCTGTCCTTTCAATCCCAGCCCCACAGCCGTTGTCTGCCCCCTTAATCAAAGTAGAATAAGATTTAGAGAGGAGGTAAACACTCTGGTTTTATGATTGGGCCCCTTCTTACTACGTGGCCTGTATAATTGAAAAGCCCTCTGGGACTATTTTAAGACACTAGTGGGAACAGACTTCCATGTGTGTGCTATGGCTGGGAATGGGGCTCTTGCATTTTCTCTTGCATTTGCTGATTGCTAAACAAGTATGACTATTTGGCCCATTCTCATTCTCTGTGATTACCATATTGTGCCAAATGCTCAAAATGATTATCTGCTGTGTCACGAATGCTGTCGTCTTTCACTCAGCGGCTGTTCCAATGGGAACTTTCACAATAAAGACAGGACAAGAAGCTGCACTGTCACTGCTGGATGAGTGTTTAAAACAGGTTTTACTCACACCATCTGTTCCTCGCACCGCTCTGCAATCCCCCGACCACCAACAACCCGCAAACCAAAATTAACACCGTTTCACTGCGAGTATAAAGTTTAAACAAACAGAAATATCAGCAGTCAGCGTCTTCGGTCTGCCCCCGAGATAATGGCCTCTTTGTTCAGCTGAAAAATATAAACTCTTATTTTGGATTGCGCTCGCATGTGTCAACTGGAGCCGTTTGCGTCACAATGATAAATGTTTCATACGTAAAATTAGAGCTAAGTTAGAATCTCTGTAAAGAAAAACAACTTACAAGCTTGTTTTCAAGTCCAGCACACCTAATGAGTGTGCAGGATTCAGGGGTCTCCTTAGTCAGAAATGGAGCATAATCTTTATAATTATGTTTCCACTAGACAGTATTCCCTTAAAATACAAATTGTTGTGATTTAATTAACTCTGATATGTTGCACCTCCGTGTTTGTACAGTAACTCAGAAGAGACAAAACAAAGTTTTTAGTACTTACCGTTGGAAGGTGTGCAAGGTGCAGTGACTTGTTTGCAGTCTGAAACACATGGAGGTGCCACTAAATCCTTCATCATGTATCTTTAAACACTTGGATAAGTAAACAGTCCAAGCCTCTTGGAATATTTTTTTTTAAAAGCAACTGAAGAGCAAGAGAGGACATACAAAACTCATTACAGTACCAAAAAGGTAGAGCTGCCTAATTTCAAACTGTGTCCTAAAGAAATTAGACAGGATAATGGGGGAGGGGAACTCACAGGGATTACCACATCCCTAAAAACATTACTGGTCATGCTAAAATCTCTATGCTAACTAGCACTCAAGAAATGGGAATGACACCTTTATGATTGGTGCGTTGAACAGATTACATTGTTTACTTAATGATGGTGCTGATGGCTCAGGACTGTTCTGAATTTCTTTTCACATTTGGCAGCTGATCTCCAGTAGCTGCAGCAACCAACTGGTCTCCCAGACGTTGACTTCTGTTATTGTATGGCTCTCGTGGTGGGAGATAACCCATTTCCAAACAATTTGAGTCCGACTTGGACTGACTGGACTCCCTTTCAGAGAGACTGGTGAAGGGATGCAGTTGCAATTGCCATCTAATTTAGAAACACAGGCTGCTAATATGTTGCAGTCAGTCTAAGCACAACATTTCTGTAGAGAGAGGACTTAAATAGGCACTGGAATCATCCATGAGATATGATTCGGGGTACAAAATCTCATTGAAAAAAATGACTTAAAATGGAAGTGGAACCAGGAACATGTCATGGAATAGGTGAAAAACTGACCACAGTCATTAGTGTTCATCTTCATGACACAATAAACATCTATAACAAGTTCCATGGCAATTAACCATCTAAATTTGGAATAACTGCATGGCATACCAAAATGGTTACTGTAAAATCCCTCAAAGTCCCATAATGTGAATAAAGACAAAGTTTTGAGACTTTAGCTGTATGACATTTGTACCATTGGCTCATAAATTACAAGAACTGACAAAGGAAAGCAATCTATGCTTTGACTACAAATTGTGTTATCATATGAAAAAAAATTCCACAGGGTTTGTAACTGTAAGATATTTATATATAGAAATATTGCCTCGTAAAGGCCTTTAAATAAGATGAAGGCATGGTGGGGCATGCTCCAACAAATAGTCCCGTTACCACATGAAAGACAGACTGTGCTCTCCTTCTGTTTAGCATTTGTTAGGATGCCTGGGTCGTTGACCCAGGGTTTTTGAGTTTACGATATTATTTATACTGTCTAGTTTTTGGTTTCTTTGAGTTCTGTCTTATGGCTTATGTCTCTGTCTTCTTTAGTTGCTCTGTCTCCCCTATCACCTGCATCCCCTTGTCTAGTTCGCGTCTATGTGTATCTTAAGTTCCTATATCCCCGTGTTCAGTCAGTGTTTGTGTCTGCCCTGTTCCCACGTCTCTGTTCCCTCTGTAGTGCCTGCATGTGAGTCTGTGTCTTTGTTCAGTCTGTGTTATGTGTTTCCTGTTTTACTTTGAAGGTCTCCGTCTTTTCTCAGTGTGTTCAGTTTACGCTTCTTTGGTCTCGTCAGTTCTGATTTGCCCCAGCTGTGTTTCCCTCCTGTTACTCATTTCCTGATTGCTCCCTCTGTGTATTTAAGCCCAGTGTTTCTCTGTGTCGCGATCTACCGTTTTCTTTGCTGTGTGTTCTGTCTGTCCTCCGGTATTAGTTTATTTTTTTGATCGTTTCCAGTTATGTTATATTTGAGTTTAACATTAAAACGGTTTTTGAGTTTACATCTGTCTCTGGAGTCTGCACCTTGGGTCCTTTTCCTGTCTGCACACAGCCGCACCTAACAGAAGATCGCGACCATACTATGGACCCAGCAGACTTTGAACTCCAGGAGCGACGCCGAGCAGCCTTTGCCCAGCTGGAGGAGGAACTCCGCTGGAAGCCATGGCTCACCCCTGACGTCGGGCGCATTTTCCATGGCACTCGGCTGGCTCTCGGCGGTCCCCGGAGCTGCCAGAAGTCTCCACCTGTTGCTCCGCTAGCACGCAAGATGCGGCCGTTTCAGTTGGGAGTCCTCCGCGTGGCTTCAGGCACTCACGCTCCGGCCTCAGCGTCACCATTCTGTGCACCGGAGGCTCAGTTGCTCACGCCGCCAGCTACCTCTGCCCGAAGGAAACGGCGCTCACGTCGCCGTCATATGGACACGTCTGAGCAACCTCAGGTGGTGAGTCAAAAGGACTACACTTTCCAAACTCCACCTGAGCCGTTGAACAGTAAAGACTATGAACTCACCTCAGACACTTTTGGGATTTCTTTTCTCGACGAGGATTTGGATTGGGAGGCCAGTTTTGGTTTGAATCTTCCCACGCTAGTTCATCGCAATAAGCATTCGTCTGAGATTTTTAGTTTGAGGTCTGCTCGTTGGGGTGGGAACAAATTAAAACCTGAGTTTGCCGAGTCTGTTTTTTCTGAGATTGTGAACACTGCTAAATCTAAGACTGTACAGACTGTTAAACGTGGTGGGGAAGGGTCGTCACCTGTTTTTGATGAGCCAGTTTTCAGTGAGCCTGCTCCTTTGCCTTCCGGTGCTCCTTTGCCCAGGGCAACTGCGGTCCAGCCATCTCCTGCACCTGTATCAGTTCCTCAGGTGAGGGGGGCTAGGGCCCAGTTTGTCCCTGCTCCAGTTTCCAGGCCAGCTGAGGCTCCGCTAGTCTCTGCGCCCGTGCCTATTCCGCGGGTGGGAGCGGCTACTGCCCAGCAGGCCACTGCACCGGTTTCTGTCCTCGCTGGAGGCTCGGGTGAGCCCGTCCAGCAGTTTTCCGTAGGCTCTGAAGACATAGCTCAGCTTAGTGCTCATCCACCACCTCACCCACCATTACTACCATCTTTACAACAGTCGATACATATTAGACTTCTCTCCATAGCTCAGACATTAGCTCACCTATCGGCTCAGCCACCTGTCTCCGCTGGAGGGTCCGAGGGGCCCGTTCAGCCACCCGTCTCCGCTGGAGGGTCCGAGGGGCCCGTTCAGCCACCCGTCTCCGCTGGAGGGTCCGAGGGGCCCGTTCAGCCACCCGTCTCCGCTGGAGGGTCCGAGGGGCCCGTTCAGCCACCCGTCTCCGCTGGAGGGTCCGAGGGGCCCGTTCAGCCACCCGTCTCCGCTGGAGGGTCCGAGGAATCGTTTCAGCCACCCGTCTCCGCTGGAGGGTCCGAGGAATCGTTTCAGCCACCCGTCTCCGCTGGAGGGTCCGAGGGGCCCGTTCAGCCTCGTGCCTCGTCAGCTGGGGGTCCGGGAGGACCCAGCCAGCACGTCCTAGTGTCTGCTGATGGTTCTGGCGAGGCCGTTCAGCCACCGCCTGGTCCGGCCTCCGAGTCTGCAGTTCCGTCTGGTCCGGCCTCCGAGTCTGCAGCTCCGCCTGGTCCTGCATCTGCAGCTCCGCCTGGTCCGGCCCCCGAGTCTGCGGCTCCGCCTGGTCCGGCCTCAGCCTCTGCAGCTTCGCCTGGTCCAGTCTCCGAGTGTTCAGCTTCGTCTGCTCCTGAGGTCTCCATGCTGTCTGTTCCTGCACGGCCTGCCCGGCCTGCCCGGCCTGCACGGCCTGCACATCCTGTCCGGCCTGCTCGTCCTGCACGTCGTTGCCGTCATGGACGGCCCCCTGAACCACGCCGCTGCCTCCCGCCCGGCCGGCCTCCTGACCTGCTCGGTCGCAGTCGGTGCCTCCCGCCCGGCCGGCCTCCTGAACTGTTTTCTGGGCTCTTGGACCATCAGCCTCCGGGCCGCCCCCCTGAACTGCCCGGGTTTGGACTATCGTGCTGTCAGCCTCCGGGCCGGCCCCCTGAACTTTTTTGAGACTATTGCCTGGGCCTCTGCGCTTTTCGTGAGCTCTTTTGTTTGTTTGCTTTTGGACTTTGCCTGGGCCTTGGTGCTGTTGTTTTGGACTTTGTTCCTGTTTTTTGTTCTGTTGCTTTCCGGGCTCCAGTGTTTGCATTTTTTTTTTTTTTTGTTTCTGGCTCCTTGTTTGGTTTGTTTCGGGCCCTCCATCCTGTTTCCCCCGCCGCCCACCCTGGTTGGGTTTTTGTTTTTTTTTGATTTTGATGTTTTGGTTTGGGCTGTCTGGAAGCCAGCCCTTAAGGGGGGGGTACTGTTAGGATGCCTGGGTCGTTGACCCAGGGTTTTTGAGTTTACGATATTATTTATACTGTCTAGTTTTTGGTTTCTTTGAGTTCTGTCTTATGGCTTATGTCTCTGTCTTCTTTAGTTGCTCTGTCTCCCCTATCACCTGCATCCCCTTGTCTAGTTCGCGTCTATGTGTATCTTAAGTTCCTATATCCCCGTGTTCAGTCAGTGTTTGTGTCTGCCCTGTTCCCACGTCTCTGTTCCCTCTGTAGTGCCTGCATGTGAGTCTGTGTCTTTGTTCAGTCTGTGTTATGTGTTTCCTGTTTTACTTTGAAGGTCTCCGTCTTTTCTCAGTGTGTTCAGTTTACGCTTCTTTGGTCTCGTCAGTTCTGATTTGCCCCAGCTGTGTTTCCCTCCTGTTACTCATTTCCTGATTGCTCCCTCTGTGTATTTAAGCCCAGTGTTTCTCTGTGTCGCGATCTACCGTTTTCTTTGCTGTGTGTTCTGTCTGTCCTCCGGTATTAGTTTATTTTTTTGATCGTTTCCAGTTATGTTATATTTGAGTTTAACATTAAAACGGTTTTTGAGTTTACATCTGTCTCTGGAGTCTGCACCTTGGGTCCTTTTCCTGTCTGCACACAGCTGCACCTAACAGCATTATAGTCTAACACACATTAAGTTGTTCTCTGTGGTCTTCCTTCAGACAGGCGTTCTGTTTATCAGCGTTTCATTATATAGAGATCATCCTTAATAAATGAGAAAGACACTGGGAAGGAGTGAAACATGAAGCGGTTAAGAGTACCAAAACTGAAAGAGACAAGCTGTTCTATTATCAAGTACGTTATTATATTACCAGTTGCATGTCAGTGCTGCTTGCTTCGTGGCACACTAATACTCCACTGTAATAACCGAGTGCACAGATTTCCATTCAGCCTTTCACAAAAGATGAATTCCCATGGCGATGTGGGACTAGATCTTAGTCACACGAACGATTCTGACAGCGTGACTACTTTCGTGACAAAATCTGTTTAAGCAGAGAAATGGCACTTGTCGTGTTTTTGCATTATGCTGTGTTTATCTTTGAATTGGAGCTGAGTTCTGACCTTTGAATAGCAGCCTGTTCAATGGCAATCTGACTGGAAAAGTCAGATTTTCCTGTAATTCCTAATTTATTTTACTTAATAATACAGAAGTACTTGTGATCCAAAGGTGAATTTAGCAGTAGCAGTGCAATTTATAATGCACAGCTACCTCTGCAGTCATACTATCTGATTTTTGAGTTTATCATACTGGGAAGTCATAGACTTATAAAAAAATATTTACCACCCAGACAAAGTATATAATATGTATCAAATATGGCATTCACCATAGAGATAAAGTCAAATATATAGATGAAGGAAACAACCTGCTCTGTTGAAAATCATTTGTTACTACAGTTAGTTTTAGTCATCCACAACTGAACTGTATCTGCTTCTTTGCTTTGCTTCATTGACTTATGCTATGTTATATTTCTGCCTGAGCTGTAGAGGCGCTAGTGTATCCTATTTGCAGTCTGTATGCTAAACTCGATTAACCACATTTTTGCTCCCAGCAGCAACCTACGGTGATTATAAATGAGGTCAACAACACAAAAGTGCATAAACTGCAGTTCCACCAAGTGCCACTTGAGGCTGGTTCCAAGAAGGAGACAGTCCCCATTGGCTGCCATGTTAAAACAGGTCCTGTCTCAACTCTACATTTGCAGTTGAGTTGGCGTGGGCTGTGTCAGGCAGCTGGTGGAGTGATTGAAGACCTCTTCATTGTGCATGTGCTATTGTAAGCTTTTGGATCATTATTTAACTAATATCACGACTTTCTATGTAGTACAAAGCATCCCAGAAGTTTATGCTTAAGGTTTGGAGTGGATAGAAACTGTATTTTATTAGCACTGCTTAGCTGATATCTGCGTCTACATTGCACCTGGGCAGTTTATGAACACATGTGCTAACCAGGTTTGCTAACATTAGCTGATAGATTATCCCTCTAAGCTTTCATCTGTGTAAGATAACTTCTGGTTGCAAAACAAACAAACAAACAAACAACGTGGCAGTAAACAATGACTGTATATTTTACGCAGTTAACATATCCCAAACAAAAAAAACATGTATGATTTGTTCTAGCTCTACATCAAAAGATAAGAGTGGCACTGATCCTTTCATCTGAAAGGCCTTTACACACTGAGTTCAGAAAAACTACATGAAATTCCACATTTTTCCAAGGTAGCAGCAGGGAGAATTTCATGGTTTGTTGCAGAAGTTGAAGCAGTATCACAGCCGCTTTCATACATATTTCAGAGAGCCGACTGACCCGGAGCAGGGACTAGCAGTGTGTTTGAGGTAAAATAGTACTATTTTACTGGTTCCATATCATTAAGTATTCAGTGTACCAGTGCATGTTTTGAGCTAGGGGCACACTCCATAATGCAGTGGCCTGAATGGTCAGATCTGTTTATCCGCAGGTGAAAAATTGAAACAATCAAGCTTGATTGTCCTTCAACTTTGGTGTTTTATGTTCAGACAGTGAAAACTCACCTGTCATCACAGCACTAATGAGACAATCCATGGCCTAGGATTCACAGTTTCTCATCAGAACTGTCCGGTATCTCAAATAAAGAGCAGCTTAAAGTCGCGAGGCAGGCAAAGGAGCTCTGCAATGAGGCACAGCAAGTGCGTTTCCAGATTTCAAAGTCAGCCACAATCATTACATTTGATTCCAGAAAAAGATCAAAGCGAGCTGAAGGGAACCCGCACGCTGCAGACATGAGGAAAAACTCCTCACCAGAGCTTGACAAAAATAGACACTTTTGCATTTCAACCACGGTAAAGAATCAGCACACATTTCCGTCCGCGGATCTTCTACAGTGCACCATGTTATGTATATTTAGAAAGACAGTTGAAGGACATTTTGCCACATTTGTTACATGCAACAAACGACAAACAAAATTAGAGAATGACTTGTTTTATGGGCCTCCGCTGTGGCACCAACCGGCATCGCCACACTGTCTCCACACAATAAAACACTGAGGCATTAAGGCCCTTGACAAAGGATCTTGCCACAGTCATTGTTACAAATAGGCATACACCGGATTTCTAAAGAAAGTAATGTTTGTTTAGCAGAAGTTTGAAAGGATCATCTGAGAACCAGGATAACCAGTTGACCAATATGACAGTGACCAAAAAAAGAACCAAAAATATTAAGTTAAGTTTATAAAGTTGTGATTTAAAATAGTTGTTTGGTTTTTTGTTTTTTTTTTGTTTTTTAAATACTCTACTTCCTTACTACTGCTGGCCTATTAGAACAAGGCCAATTGTTTTTCCTGAGTATCAGTAGTTGCTGGCTCCATCTACAAACATTGTTGCAATAAAAGAGCAGTGTCAGTCTTCTTACCTCTACAAAAATATACAGAGGGGGGAAAAAAGCACTGTAGGATTAAACAATGTTGCTTAAGATGGGTGCGTGGACAAAAACGGCTTTCAAGCACACACGCAATCACACACACAAAGCACAGTGGAAGAATTACTGTAGAAGACTATTCCATGGTCCCTAAATCTCAGCAGGCTCTTCATTATACTTAACTTAAATTAACAGCCACTTCAATAACAATAAAGCAACAGTAGGCAAGCTAATGAAACACTGAGCTGTTTCCAGCGTGCAAGTCTGACCCAGACTTCACTCACACCCACCAGCATACTTTCCCTTTACATCAGCAAATAAGAAAACTGCAAAGCTGCTTTTATTATTCATAAAACAAGATAATATAAACTGTCACTGGCACTGCAGACACAATTGTGGAGCTTTTTATTTATTTTTTTAAACTGTGCATTACACTCTCATAAAATTCCCTCTTTTTATTCAATACAGCATGTCTAGACTATATTTTTATTATCATTATTGCCAGTAGCTAATTAGGATTTTATTGTGCAAGTCGAATGGGGTTTTGGTCTGCCTTTGTTTTTCTAAGTTTTTGTCATTCCTTGTGTCCCTGGGGGAATGCCAGTCAAGCAGCTAGTCAGCCACCCACTCGGATTCGGAGCTGATGCAGGAACCACAAGGAACCAGGGACCGCCTGCATGTCTCCCCGAACGTCACACTGAAGCTAACAAATAAAAGAGCTGTGCTCTGACACACTGAGAGACAAATCTGATGAAACGAGTCACAAAGACATTTAATAGCTGATACTTTAGCATCACATAAAAACACTAATCTTTTAAAACCCGCTGTGATTTTCACAGGCCTAAAAAGACTCCTGACTAATTCATTTTTTTGGCAGTGGTACATGTCTTTTAAGACTTAACCTATTCCAGCATGCCACGTGGACAGGTAGCCAGTTCTACCTAATGTACAGTAGCTTTCATTTCAATACTGGCAAAAGCTGTCAACCTGACAACTGTGTCTCATTTCTCATTTGGTGGCCTTTATTAACTGTTTTCAGAATTCATGATTATGTCAAAGGTCACTTGAATGGGCATCGGCACAATTACTGTATTTGGCATTTACTCATTATTGCTTCTGTCTTACTAAAGCCTGAATTATGCTCAGTTGGGGTTATGGACAGCTAGAGACACAATGACAGTAGTCATTGCTGCTATACTTTTTTAAGGTCTGCTTGAAGTTGGCTCCCAGGGCATATGAGAAACTGGTGCACAAATTCTTTAGACGTCCACGCAGTCGCAAAAACAGGCATGCAAACATTTCCATCGAGACTCACTCACGGATGTGGAAAGTGAAATCTCTGCTTGAGTCCACCCAGACTGAAGCATCTCGACTACTTGCAGGAGTTTCTGTGCAACGACCTTACATAGATAGTAGTAATCGCCAAGATTTTAATGTTTTTAAGTTTTCAACAAAATGTATTCATTTCCCCTCGCGACATGCTCTTTTGCTAGACCAATAACTTCCTGTCATCCCCAGGTGCTGCCTACCTTGTGTTTACTGTAAAATAGCAGACATTATGTACTGGGATGTTCCCGATCATATACTTTACAGCTTTATAACTTTATGGTGAGAGTCTCATGTTCCACCACATCCCAAAGATCCTCTATTGGATTGAAAACTAGTGACTGTGAAGGACGACTTTTAAGAGAAATGAACTTATTCCGGTTTTCAAGTGTGAGATGATTTGAGCTTTGTGACATGGTTTGAACCTGGATCTTTCACCAGTTACACAAATGTGTAAACCACTGGGATTTTCAAACAGTGCTCATTTTGTTTTAAGCGTTCCAAGAAACTATCTCCCGACATCATTAAACCACCTTACGCCTGAACCCTTCACACAACATGCATCCTTTCAGTTTGTTTACACCAGATTCTGCCTCCTAAACAGCAGAAATCAAGACTCCTCAGACCAGGTTTCCTGTATTTATCTCACAGGAGTGACACTCATTGCAGTCTTCTGTCGTAGCGCATCTGCTTCAAGGTTAGACGCATGGTGCGATCAGACATGCTCTTCTGCATACCTTGATTTAATATGCGTCTTGCTTTGTTTTTTGTTCCCTTCCTATCAGTTTGAAGTCAGGTTGGTCATTCTGCTCTGACCTCTGATGTCAACAAGGCATTTTATTCCCCAGAGAGTTGCAGTTCATTTTCTCTCTTTTGGACCATCCCCTACATGGCTATATAGCTAATTGCACTGAGTTGCCGGCATGTGATTGACTGATCAGATATTTAAGTTAATGAGCAGTGGTAAAGGTGTACCTAACTAATAATAGGAAGGTTTAGCATTGCCATTTGTGAAAAAAGAGGCAAACCTTTAGAAATATTAGAAAGGAGATATTAATTTAGCTTCTTTAGCTTTCCTGAATGATGTCTTTAATACAATTAACCTGTACTGGCCTGATTCAAGGTGAAATTGTCATCTTACACAGGACCTTTTTTTCCCTTTCTAGTAATTAAAGCGTAGTAATTAAAAGTTGATGAAGGCATTATCTTTCTCCCCCTTTCTTTTATTACTAAATCTATTTTAATGTTCTCTTTCTCTCTCCAGTGATGGATGAGTCAATGGTGCAGATTTTCCTCCCGGTAGGAAAACACACAGAAGAATTTTATGTAAAGCCTTTCAGAGAAATGTAGTCGCTGCTGCTGGGCTACAACACTTCACTGTTAATAGATGAACCATAAATAATGTCTACAGTAGAGCAGAAAGGCCTCCTCTAGTATTTTATCCACTAATGTATTTCTCCAGGAAAAACTTGTTAAGGCTACAGAAACCATGATATAAGTGTGTTCCTAGAAATGTATGCTGTGATTTTCATCGTGCAGCGAATGTTTATGACACCCAAATTTGACTGACAGACAAAATAAGGGTGAGAGTAAAAAAGATAATAAAGAAAAAGATGGAAAACCGAAATGGAAAGTAGCCCACAACCTATATATAGGGTCGATGTGGTGCCGGTGAAGCTTCTTATAACAGAGGCAGTGGTTGGTGTCATGTTACGCTTTTTTCTCTCCCCTCTCTCCTCGTGTCTCTTTCTGTCTCTCTTTGTGGCTACTTTGGTCCTGCCTTAGAACTCTTTATTTACCCCCTCAAACCTCACATTTACAACGCAATTACCCCAGAGGACGTCAGCAGCCCGCTCTCCACTCCACAGCTGTCGGTGGGGCTGTCCAAAGGAGAAAGAGAGAGAGAGTGAGAGAGCGGGATGGGGGCAGGGAGCAAGGAGGTGGAGACAGAAGATGCTACCCTGCTCACGCCTCCTTGAAATTTGCCACAGAATGACTGTTAGGGTTTCATCCAGGCTGTTTGTGTCCTGATGACTGAGAGGTAAACAACAGGTGTTACCTATGGGATGCCTGGGGGGATAATCTAAGAAGGGATTAGCTAGAATAGCATACAGTAGATTGGATGACACAACAAGAAACCTGAAGCACCGTGGCTTTGTCAGCCCTCTGGCACATGCACAGGTTGCTTATAGGTACTTTTATATCTGTTGATTGTCTTCTCATTGAAGGTGGAGCACGAGGACATCGAACAGGCTTTACAACTCCGGACAGTCGTAGCTGCAGCGAACATACTTCATAATGTGTGTTCTGTAGATCGTGACCACACCACTGAGATCATTACATCAGCTTACCGCAATATTTATATACCATCTCTGTGTTTCATTTCACACAGTCCGAGTCTGCTGGCTCTGTGGGTTTAGCCTCTCATCCACGTGGATCCACACACCTAAAATAGTTGTGAGCTGAATACAAATGTAACCGTGATAACTATGACGGCACACTTCATTACTTTTCCAAGCCACAGTTAACAAGACTTACTGTGTAACGCTATGTGGTATTGTCTTGGATGTGTCTAATCCATCATTGGTAGAAGGATTTTGCGGGGTTTAATTACATAAAGTCACAGCGAAATAGAATTTACGGCATCTTTATCGTCTATAATGTGATAAATTAGGTGGAACAGAAGATGAGGGTGTGGTGTAGCTAAATGCGAATTAAAAAAATAGATTTTTCACATATATTTAGCAATTAAAGGTGAACTTTGGAGAGAAAACCATCTCGGGTATAAGTTATCAAACATAGTGACTTAAAAACTGGCTTATCTTATTTTTTTTCTTATGTTTTCTTAAATTAGTTCTCAAATGTATAAATAGTCTGACCACAGAGTTTCTTTCAGGATATATTCAAAGACAAGAGAGTATTGGTAACAAGAAACTGTAAAATATACCATACTGCAGATCTAAATTTGGACAACCATCTACTGAACACACTTCCAAGTGAAATCAGATTGAGTACAGATACTAAATGTTGTTCATAATATTTCACCCCACCTCTGAAAAGCTCTGCTCAGAATATACAACCAGCGTTTTGAGATCAGTGGCCGTAACCGGTCGCAGCAGATGGCCGTCACTCCGTGACCCTGTTTCTGCCAGAGGTTTCTTCCTGTTAAAAGGGAGTTTTTCCTTCCTACAGTCGCCAAGTGCTTACTCAAAGTGGGTTGTGTGAATATTGGGCTTTTCTCTCTGTAGGGTCTTTACCTTACAATAAATAACTCCTTAAGGTGACTCTTGTTGTGATTTGGTGCTATATCAATAAAACTGAATTGAAGGAACTCTGCTTTTCATCAGTCTGCCTTTTCTTTTAAAGCTATCAGGAATTGGGAGAAGGACCATCTGAGCACTTGCATACATTTCCACTCTTTTTCATGTTTTTAGATGTATTTGAAGGTAATGGATTCATGGGATTTGTGTACTAGAAACAATTTAAAAAATACTAGCTTCACAAGACCAGGTACTTGAATAACCAGCACTGCCTTAATGGAAAAACAAAAACATGACACACCCGTAATAAATCTTCCTATTTTAAAGGTGTCCTGTGTCTGATTTAACGTACTTTGTGCATTTTTCTTATGCAACACATTTTGCACGAGAGAAATTTGCCACATGAGACTGAGTCATACAGACCTTTGTATTTATGTATTTAGTATGAGTTCAAGATGAAGCATCAATTTATTTAGTACTACTAGATGCTGAACTAAACTGGATTGTTGACTTGAGCATATGCTAGTTCCATTGAATGCATAGAGTGTGAAGAGAAGTTAAGCGCACAACAGAGCCCTGAGAGAGACATGATCATTGCTAGCTTTCTTGGATGTTTCCATTAGCAGAGGAGTTTTTGGAAATGATCCCTGCTTTTCCTTTGTGGCTCTCTCTAATGTATTGTAACTGCTGTCTTTGTCTTTTTCTTTACACACACACTGCATGCCAAGCAGTAATCTGATGGGCAGAGCTGCGCTCAGATGGTTTGACTCATATTCCTGCTGTTAGATGCTGATGTGAAACAGGTGCTACCTGACCTTCATTCCATTGCTGCTCTGTCTTCAGTTCCTCCACCATATTCCCTTTACTTAAAAACAAATCACAGTGTATTATGTGCTTTCCCCCTCAGCTTGGTTATATTTACAGAGACATCTTAACAGCTAAGTGCTGTAATAACTGATCCTTGTATTTTCCCAGTATTTGAATGTGAAGCCAATCCCTGTTTTTGCATAAACTCAGCTTGAAGCCATTGTCTCCCAAGGTGCATTTTGGAGCCTTCATTTGTTATGTTAATGTGTTAATGAGATCTTCTTTCCACAGTAAAGCTCTGCCTTGTACTTACCAAAGCAGATTTGTTCATGTTGATCAAAACATGACTGTATGACACCTCTGGGCACAGGCACACTGAGGCGCCTGCCCATTATTTCTAAATGAGCCATGGTGTAGTGATTGTTTGTCTTTCTTTCTTAGGGTAACAATTGATTGGGTAAATGTTTTTACTGGAATCAGATGAAAATTTAAAGACCAAGCCCGTGATTTCATTCTTTCCTGACTGCCTGAGTTCTTCACTGTGTATCAGGATGTTGCCTTATCTAACCTATGCTGATATAATTCAAAGTGATACTTAAAAAAAGAAAAAGAAAAAAGCCTCTACATTTAATTAGTGGGCTTGTGGGAAAGCCGATACCCTCTATTTATTTGGCCAAATGTAGCTGTTCCGGTTGAGACGGATGAAACACGCTCCTGCCATCAGTCACTTCTTTGGTGATGTTCTGAGAAGCGTTTAATTATGTCCGAAATTTACGTTCTGAGAAAGTGCATCATTCACACTGAGTTTGTTTCCCAGGCCCAAGTTAATGGCCATGCGCAGCTTCTCTTATTTCATACAAACTGGCTTCCTTCATGTGATCTACATCATAAAGAAAAAAATCTTTTATTTAACAGTATTTACAAATGTTCAGGGTGACGGTTAAAGTTTTAAGCTCCTTCCTTAGTTTCCTTAATTTATAAACAGTCCTAAAGATTGTAACGAGCCTCTTTGGTGTGAAAAAGCTGGTAATCCCACCTCAGGGCCTAAAATAACTTTAGTTATCTTTCTCGCTAATGAAAGAAGAGATGCACAAAGAGAAAAGAGGAAGGTGGTAACTCAAGATTTGGGTCTGTGTGGCTGGTTAGCGTGCGGACTGTGGGAGGCCTAGATTGAATCCTGTGTTTCCCGTGCCTCTGAGAAAAGAGTCAATTCTCTTTGGTGGTGTCTGATGTCACGGGCTCCACTCGCTGCTCTGGTTACCTGTTCACCACCCCGGGGTTTGTTTATTTTTGACGGCAAATAAGATAATAATAAATAACTTAACATGGCCATGTGTGTTTCTTTATGTGTAACCTGTGATCTTTGGTGCATCTGCTAGAACACAGTAATGAGAAATGAAGCTGTGGCATAAAGTGACACAAAGCAGCAGGTGTGGGAAGAAATGGCTCAGTCGACCTGCCCAAGCCCTGACATTTCCCAAGGTAACTATCAAAAGCTTGGATTTCCAACCGTCTACTTGACCTGTGTGTGCATTTACATTGTATTTGTGTGTGGAAGAAAAGTGGGGGATTTAGGTGGAAGGATAAAAGCTGCAGAATACAGACATGGTGAGAAACCAAAGTTATGTAAAGGTTTTTCAGGACCCAGAGGGAGCTGCTGGAGTTCTGATTAATTGCCATCAGTTGGTGCTGAAGACTATAAGGTTAAAAAAACATCTTGGGAAAGTAGAGTTAAAAAGAACTGACATTCCCATTCACTGTAGACTGGTTGCTATCTCATTCAAGTGGCATTTCTTATATTATTTTGCTTCATTAATTTTGGAAAAAAAACAATGAATAAATTACTCTTATAAAGGAAAATGTAGTTTAACATCTTTATTACTTTCTTGTCAATTAATGAGAATATCAGCATCACTTTTGCAGTGGTATGAGGCTGTACACAGATGATTTGCTTGACTGAAAACGGTAGAAAAGAAGAAACTCATAATTTATATATTATATTTTAACAAAAGCACTTTCAATACAAGTGGTGTTAATCAACAATTTATTGCCTGAGCCAAAAACAACCAACCAGTCAACCAACCAACCAACTAACCTAACAAACAAAACAGGTTTTAATAAAGTGGGAGTGCTGTATAACTTCTTCCCTGAGCCCAACATCCAGCCAACGATCAAACCAAGTGTTAGTAAAGGTGTTAAGTACGCTACAATTGCTTGCCTGAAAAAGCCACGACATGAGCACCCAAATCCTAGAGAGAGCTAAAGTATTTTTCCATCACTGAGGCAACCATTGCCTGGCTCTAACCAAAGGTGTGTCACAGAGGCGGTGCATAGGCTGGCATCACCTGCGTGGAAATATGATTGCACAATGATTACTTTTACTTAAAGTATATATTGATGCAAACATTTTTGTACTATTATGCAAGTGTGATTATGAGTGTTACTTAAAGGGTGTAAATACTTGTTTCACCACTTTGCATCTAATAGAGAACCATTTTCAGGCTCTTGTGCTGTGACACAGTCTTTCCTACACCCAGTTCTCTGCACTGTATCCGTATACACCGTATTTGGTCCTTCCCCCCACTTTCTTCTTAATCTTCCCCGTGCCACCCCATTGAAAAACTCCTGGAAACGCCCCTGACTGTAGCTTTACAATTAACTGACAGATTTGAAAGCCAGAGAGAATTCGAGCTGTGATATTCCAACTATTGCTTAACGGTGAACCAAAAGGAGAAAACTGTGTATTGTGCTTGTCCGGCATGAATTCTCCCTCGCTTATAAGAGAACGCACCAGATGTAACGTAAACATACATTAGTGTGAAAGTCTTTAATAATCTTTTATTTTAGCATCTTGTGGTTACAGGACACATATGAGCAGAGGACTTCAAAGATTTCTTTCACTGATGTGTGTTAAGCTGCTAGCTTCAGCTTTTACCCCCTCTGGTCTGTAATTAGCCTAGTAGAAATCTGGTGCTTGCCACACAACAAAACCCAGGGTTGTTCTTTCATTGTGAGCAGGTTGTTTTGATCATTATCTTATCATTCTGCTGCTGAACCCTTGTGTCTGTACATTTAAAAAAAAAAAAATGCACCTAAAACAGACATATGCCTTTAGCTGCCTCAGCCTCTGCCTCTGCTTATTACATGCTTATGACACTCTATTAGAAACACAACAATAATTGTTCAGTTTCCCCTCAGTCTGAACTGCTGCCAGACTGACAGTATGAATTTGATATTATTTCTGATCTCTGTTTTCGCCTTTTCTTTGTGTTCCTTGATAAAAAGCCGTAATGAAACCGTTGTTGCTGTGATATACTGTTTTGTTGAAGTATCATTTAATTTCGCTTAACTACAAGCATCATTCCTCTGTGTTTAGTGGGAAATTCTTGTAAATGTCCCAGAAGGTGCGCTGACATCAAGGAAGGGGTTTACATGAGTGCAACGTACTTGGGAACAGTGAGGCAAGGCAACAGGGAGAGAGAGTTTGGATGCAAAATGTCACAAACATCTGTTCCTCGATGATGCAATTGCATCAGGCTTGCAGCTCAGTGTAGCTGGAGCTTTATTGCTTTCAAAAGTGGACCTAACTCTTAACGTTTTGGTTGCACATGCTGGAAGTCAGGTATGGGCATGTTGTAGGCAAACCTTATCTGTACACATGAATCATCAACAAAGCAGAGGTATGCTCCCTTTCCACACCCTCTCCTCTACACGACGAGGAAAGCCCTTTGTGTAATCGTATTGATTTAAAGCATGCTGATATGCATTTACATGCAGAACACGTGTGTGTGACACCAGTGTCGCATGGCACCATGCCCAGTAATTCCAGATCTGCAATCCTGCCCCGATGCCAAAAAGAAGACTCCCCACGCCTTGTTCTATCTAGCCTGAGTCAGCAGAGCAGGGATGGTGCCCTGTGGATTTTGTCCATATTTATTAGCAAGGGCAGAGCTCTCACAGTGGACGGACAGGTTTTCGCACATGAGTAAGGCAATTTCAGGGACACAGGCAGCGGAACAAAGTAACAAAGGTCATTGCATAATCACAGAAAAGTAGGGAGTTCAGTTATAATACAGCTCAATAAAAGTGTTGGATTAAAATATGTTTTCATGTCCTCTTGTTTGCTTGTTTTAGCAAAAGTATGAAACCAGCAGTCTCAGATATAATAAATTATAGTTGTAGGGGCTTTTTTGTATCAGCGATGAAAATATTGGCAAGATCCCCCAGAAATTAAAGGAGATGATGAAATGTTTGATGAAATATTCCTGGTTAAGTATCACATATTATTAGACCTTTTAAATTTATAAGTCATAACAAAAGTCCTTCTCTCCGCAGTGTGTGCCTGGTGTCATGGGTTCGCTGCTCTCCCTCCATGGATGTTGGAAACACTGACACCGTCGTAATTTTATTGCGGCATTTATTGCACCCGCTGAGACACACATCATATGTCGCCCGTGTTTCAGGGCCCGGATCTGTTGCTCGGCTCCTTTTAAACAGCTGCTCGTCCTCTCCAGGGCAGCACAAGGCTGATGTATTTCACTGGATGTTTTCAAAGCATTGTTTGGAGATATGAAATTTCAGATCGATCATATTGTGGAATGGCTCATGGAAAATGACTGCTCGGGGTGTGTTACTGCAGTTCATTGGTAATTTATGGACACACTGAGAGCACAGCACTTCAGCTGCTTTGTGTTTATTGATGGATATCTGGAAACCACAGAGTTAATCAGTAAAAATGTGTGCTCACACAGTGAAATGGCAAACAAATCTGAGAAAATACCAAATAAATAGCGACGAGATGCTTTTACAAGTTGTAAGCTGCAGCAGGTTATTAATTCTCATTTTACAATGTGAGTCTGGCCCAAATACAGTCACACAAAGTGACGATATTAAAACCATAAAGCATTTTCAGCCTGAAAATTCTCATTAAAACACTGCATTTCTAAGTTTTTCGATGAAATATACTAATATATACTTAGGAATAACTTAAAAGTAACACTTTATTTAATGAATGTAATGTGACTTAATGTGACTTTTCCATCCATTTCTTTAACTCTTATTGAGTATTGTGGGGAGGCTGGAGCCTAGCTCTGCTGTTACAGTGTGAAAGGCAGGGTACACCTTGAACAGTCTATCAATTCAATTCAGTTTTATTTATAATGCATCAAATTACAACAACAGTCTCCCCAAGGCACTTTATATTGTAAGGTAAAGACCTTACAACAATACAGAAAGAACCCCAACAATCAGATGATCACCTATGAGAGAGCGGGAAGGGAAAAGTTCCCTGTAACAGGAAGAAACCTGAACCAGGCTCAGGGAGGGGCATCCGTCTGGTGCGACCGGTTGTGGGTGAGAGGAATACATGGGGGCACTTTAAAGTGGGTATAAATCATTATCTGCCTACAAGCATACTGAAGCTTACTAATCAACAGCTAGTCTGATACATATTAAGTGTCCCAAACCTCAGGTTAAGCTAATTTGCAAATAATGTGGGTGTAAATTTATATGTATCAAACTTTGATACCCTTGCAATAATTTCACTCATATACTTTTGTATATGTAAATCAAATGAGGGAACGTTCAAGTAAAGTTCTTGAATTATGAAACCATTTTTCTGCTGACAAGCCGGTGATGCACAGATACCTATAACAAGTAAAACTAACAGTATCAGAGATTTTAAAAAAGAAACAACAGCAACAACATGAAACTTGAATTACTTTTCACTCTGAAGCAAACATTTCTTGTGTGTGTCGAGGGAACGGCCTTGCTCAGTCAGAAATACAAAGTCTATATTTTATGGGGGCTCTGCAAGTAATAGTCTGGGAGTTAAACTGACCTGCATGCACTTTGGACTTGTCACACACTGATGGTGGCAATGCAGTTTTTGAAAGAAAGCCTTGAACTTTTTTGCTGTGTTGTAACAGTGATGACCTACCAGGAGAGCTCTCGAGCAATATCAGCTTGAAGCAATTAAAAGCATTTTTCTTATGGGTGCCGGCGTGGTGACCTTCTGATGTGCTCTATGGAAGTTTGATTCCGATTCCTTGTTTTTAGAAGCAGGTAGACTCAACTATTTCAATCCACAGAGAAGTACGTAGTAAGTAAAAATATAAATAAAAAAACAAAATTAAAAATCTATAAAATAAAAACTACAAGAGGCACTCTGAGAGTACAAATTCCCCCCAGGCAGTACTTACTTTTAATGGACTAGAATTGTAATATGTATATCAACTTTATAGTATGTAGGAGTAGGTCAGCTGAACATGAATAACTTGAGCTTGTTATAGAATATTAAACTACAGTATATTTCTAACTAACTAGACAGCTCATTTTCATTCTCTTGATATTATTTTCTTTAAAGATATAAAGAGTGAAATGAGAAGAGGTCAAATGCAAAATGATATATTGTTGAAAACAAAAGTGAAGTAATCCTTTTCTGTGTGACTTTATCGGTCTCTCACATCATTGTGGAGGAATTTTGGCCCACTCTCCTTTACAGCAATGCTTCAGCTCGCTGAGGTTTGCGGGTATTTGTTTATGCACAGCTCTCTTAAAGTAATATCACAACACTTCAATTGGGTTGAGGTCTGGACTCTGCTGTGCTTGGGCTCACGGTCCTGTTTCATGACCCAGTTTCAGCTAAGCTTTAGCTGTCAGACTCATGGCCTCACATGTGACTCTGGGATACTTTGGTATACAGAGGAGTTCATGGTGGAGTCATGACAGCAAGGGGGCCCAGGTCTTGTGGCCACAAAACAAGCCCAAATCTTCACTCCGCCACCACCGTGCTTGATAATTAGTATGAGGTGCTCGTGCTGTTATGCTGTTTGGTTTTCACCACGTGAGTGCTGTGAATTATGACATCTCAATTTGCTTTACTCTGTCCAAAGGACATTATTCCAGAGGTCTTGTGATTTGTTTAGATGCAACTTTGATAGCCTAAGCTGCACTGCCCTTTTCCACATAACTATTCCAAACAAACTGTACTTGTTCAGTCTTTTTTGCATGTCATTAATTGCATTGCACAATCTGACCTTGGGCTGAATTTGCTCGGTAGTCCACTCCTGGGAAGATTGTGGCATTGCATTAACACACCTAAATGTTCAAGACCAGCAAACTGCCAGAACTTCAGTTTCTTTATGGAGGTGGTGCGTTTGATTAGCAGCAGCTGGCTGCACTTAGATTTCCACAGGACTGCATGTGGGAATGAACTTATGTTAATCAAAGACATTATTATAAAATAAATGATGTGTCTTTATAGGACAGTTTCTGACTACTGACACACACTGCATTAATACTAGCTGCCTCCTGCTTGTAAATGCTACATAGTTGAACCTAATGTTGTGTGTTGCCAATGAAATTTTGCAAGCTTTGAAACACGTCAACTGAATGGCTTCACAATCTGTTATTATAATGGTATTGGTAACATATGTTGCAAAGTCATTACAATTTATCATCAAAGGACTTTTTATAATTTGTCACGAGCAGTTCTTGTCCTCACAGCAGCTTGCATTACAGACATTGGAGTCAGATGTGTCCGTTATCTGCTGAAAAGATATAATATAAATACCATAGCAGCTGAACTTCTGCAGACTGTTATGAAGAGCACCTGGAATACATGACCTTTAATTTTTACCAAATGTTAATAAACACCGTATCGGGGAAGATCAGAGGTGAAAAGGTGTTTCTGTAAGATTACAACATATGAGGGCAATAGTTGTCTGCAAATGTTTGTGATGAACTAGTGCTCGGTCACGTCCCTAACCTGATTTGTCATTTGGCCACATATTTTTTGTTTTATATCACGTTGCTCTGCTGTAATGCATCCAACTGTCTGAGGTCAGCGCTGTTTGTTACTCAGAAAGAGAGAGAGAGAGAGATGGTGAACAAGAGGAAGGAGAGAAGCAGATGCTCCCTCAGGAGGAGGGTTGAGCTGCCCATCTCTTCTCTCCCTTCATTCCCCCACTTTTAATTCTAAGAGCATATGGACGCTAAAGAAAGACCACAGGACCTGCTGGAGAGGATAAACAAAGGCAAAGGCGAGGAAGGGAACAAAACAGAGAAAGGCAAAAGAGCTGTGAAGCAATAAGAGAAAGCTGAGAGAGAATGTTAAAAACAAAGAGAAAGATGAGTGAGAAGGGCTGCGCGTTTGAAATAAACATGTTGTTTTGTTTTTTTCTGAAATCAAAGCTGGATTGAGAATGAATGATGGAAAATAGTGAGCATAGCATTGCGCGTGAGGCAGCAGGCAGCCCGCCCGCTGAGGCAGGGTGGGGCGAGGATATCCTTGACTTAGTTTGCACCCTTTTCTGGATGAAACATAATCACTGTCAAACTGTGGAAATTCTCTTAGGCTTATCACATTAACAAAACCATGTGCTTTGATTGGATGGTCGAACGTTTAGGTTAGCTTGCAGTGCCGAAGGTTTCTAACAGCTTATAACTCTGGACAAACATTATAAGTATTTCAAATCCTTCTCAATTTCTGTAACATTATAGACAAGAAAGAATGATTGGGAGTGACGGTTTGTCTGACGTCTGAAATTTATATCTTGTGACATAAAGAACAGATTTGAGTTCAGATGATTTTGATGCTTTCTGTCCACCCAACATGGGTTCGGCTCAGAGATGAAATGAAAGTAAATGTCTTCATGTCTCATATTCATATGCAACACTTTCACTATTTAACTGCATCTCGTCTATACCTGTACCAATTCACTGTGCATGAACATGCAAAACCAACAGCTGGATATGCTGTACACAGAGTCTATGGTAATAATTACATGCAAGAAATGCATTTTTCCATTACCTCAAATCAACAAATTATATATGAAAAAAAATGCTGTACTGTATGAGATGAGTGCATTTATAAAACAGCTGCACTTCTTACTTTTCACCAATGATTGAGCTAAGTACTTCCTGCTGTTGGCAGGATTTGTTCTAAGCTATGCAAATATAACATGGACGTGCCTCTTTGATGGATCTGCAGGCATGAAATTAAAAGTGATAGATTCTAAACAAGACATAAAACAGTAATTATTAAATATTTACAGCTCACTGCTATGGTTAATGGAAAACCACAGCCATATAACAACTACAACACAAATGTCCATGACTGTTACACTGATGTCAGCTTGCTTGCTGAGATTTTTTTTTTTTTTTTTTTTACCGCAGCACATTGCCCTGCACCTTAAGCCTCCTTACCAAATCTGGCAGTAGGGATGGAGTCATAAAATCAATTTTAAGGTTTGTTTAATCTGCTCACAGTAATCAGGTAGAGCTTTAAGACTTGGCAAAGATATAAAAGGGAACATTAATAAGGTGTAATTGAAAGGATATTACACATTAGAAACCTGTGCCGTGTTTGTTTTTTTCTCTCTGTGACACCTTTTAAAAAGCAGGATGCAGGATTCTTGGAAAGCACTTCCAGAGAAATGTTCACATCACACTCATGGTCTGCACATGTTGCACAATTTGCCATTTTCTCATTTTTGTGGAATTTGGAATTCTCTAAAATATATATAACAGATTCTCAGTGTGTACGCACACACACACACACACACACACACACACACACACACACACACACACACACACACACACACACACACACACACACACACACACACACAGATATATCTATATGTATATAAATATCTATCTATCTATATAGGTATATATGGTACTTCAACAAGATCTGGGCTATCAACACCTACGCCCTGCCCGTGATCAGGTACCCTGATAATAAGCTGGCCAAAGGAGGACACAGAAGTGGAGAGGAGAGTGAAGGTAACAGTTGCCCCAGCAGTAATCGGAGCACTAGGTACTGTGATTCCCAAGCTAGGGGAGTGGCTCCAGCAGATCCCAGGAACAACATCAGAGATCTCTGTCCAGAAGAGCGGAGTCCTATGAACAGCTAAGATACTGCGCAGGACCCTCAAGCTCCGAGGCCTCTGGTAGAGGACCCGGGCTTGAAGAATAGACCGCTCGCAGGGGCAAGAGAGGGAAATTGTATTTATTTATTTAGTATAAAAAAAACCCTGTTTTTTTCTGATACAGACCAGGTAATGTGTTAAGAATAATATTATGCCATTTCATCCTTCCTTCTTTCCATTCATTTGATGGAAATGAACAGAGGGCTGAATTCAAAGACACTGCGAAAATCAAAGTCAGGTTAGTCCACTTTGCTAAAACTTCATTCCAGTAACTCAAAATGGTACTTAGTAGTTTGTATGCCTGACAATGTCCAAGCATGCTCCTAATGAGACGTTGACGGTGTCCTCGGGGATCTCCTCCCAGATCTTGACGAGGGCCTCCCTGGGAAACTGGACAGTCTGAGGTGCAAGCTGGTGGCGTCAGATGGACCGAAATATATGATGCCAGTACCTCTTGGCCCTCAGGGTGCCATGAGGTACAAGTGTTGCCTAGCCTGTAGAGGTCTGAGCGAACCTCCATGGACACAGCAGAGAGACACAGCAAAACCTCTGGCAATGGCATTGATGTGCCACCCTGGAGAAGCTGGACTACTATACTTTCAGATGAGCTAACATCAGGAAAATAGGTTCAAATGTAGAAAATAAAGCTAGAGAGTGAATTCCTGCTGTTTGCAATGAGATTCACAAGAATAAATATCACTGTGAATCAGTGTCAAAGGCATTTGAGTGTTGTTAAATTTTGGCTACTTTAACACACTTTTCAAAAAATTGTTTTTCTTGTCACACCTGTAAAGTCTAAATAAACACATAATGTTGCTGAGTGCTTCCTGACTTCTGTATTTCCCTTCACTATTGATTCTTTGGTCACGTGTATTTCAATCAGAGAAAACAGCTTCGATCTGAGATGAAGTTCGCCAAGTCTAATTCAAGTAGTGTATGAAATGTAGGTAAAATGGCTTCTCTGGCTATTTTGTCAATCAGAGCTCTTGCAGTTGCTCATTACAGCCCAGATGTTGCCTCATGTGGTACTGATGAGCTCATGTTACTGGCCAAATGACAAATCAAGCTCCTTTTCACTCACAGCAAAACACCGCCTTGGGTCAGTCAAAGTATTATTCGTCAGATGAGACTTTTTAACCTTTGACCTTGGCATGAATATTATAAGAGCAGCATGCATCCATTTCACAAGAGGTATGGCTCCGCTGAGCTGCCTCAAGGTGACGCACGGAGCCAAGAATGTGCTGATTTCAGATGTGGCGAATGGCAACCGTGATGATTGTCAAATTGTTGGAGTGTTGTTATTGAAACCATGTTTCACTCAGCAGGAGAGACTTGGTGTAGTTTGAAGAAGGCCAGGGAACCACAGCAAAAGTAACAATGAATAATTAGCAGATCTGCGGGCTGATTGAAAAGATTGCGTTGAATCAGATCAACACTTTTATCCAGGAAGAGTGGCACATGATTGCAGAATGATTGATTCCTCTGCAGTCTGGCTTCTCCGGTTCAGCTTTTAATCAGTTTTTGGAAGGCAGCATTTCATGCAGTAAATGATCTTTCACTCAGTGTGGGACATGAAATTCTGTTTCCCTTTCAAATGCCTGGAATGACAAGACTCCAAAGAAAGATAGAGTTTGTGTAACAAACCCATTTTGAACACTGTCTTAAAAATCAAAATAAGCTCTTTTTTTCACCCACAGAAAATTTAATGATGCTGTGCATTACGATAAAGGAACATTGAAACAATTGTTTTAATGCATCAATTAACTCCAAAGCCATCTGGGACTTTTTATTGCCTTACAATTATATTTGTGCTGTCTGGAATTTGGATTTTAACCAGGATTAATAGCAGGAGTTTGTCAAATTCCTGTGGTCAAAGGCCTCAGAGAAAATCATTGTTTGCAAATGCTAACTTATTTAGCAAGAGACACCACGTCTAGTATAACCAGTTTAGATGGACGGGATTGCTCTGGAATTATTGCAGTTTATTAGAAATTAGGAATGTTTTGCTTGAATGGCCATAAATCATTTTCATAATCTTACTGGACGGCTTATTTGATAAAAGTCATAATGAATCTTTGTTATATCAACATTGCTGCAGAGTTTCAAAGGATTCCTCGGGGAACAAGCTGACTGGGCACCATCAATCTTTCTGTGTCGGGGGGAAGGATTGGAGGTGGTTAGCACATTATATCATTATAGTAATCATAACTTCACTTAGGCAGAGTGTTTGTGGGTAACACACTGATCCTATAAAAGTGTTCTCAATAGAAATCCTAAACATAATATGAAAAAAAATGCTAAGTGCAGCACTTTAAAATGCATTATCACTGACAGTATTTACCACCACATTTAATGCTTATTACTTCAACCTAATTGTTATATACCACAATGTATAGATTTTTAATATGACACTTATCCTATATGTCTATGTCTATAAGTTGATTAGTGTGAATGTGTGTTTGCATGCAATCTTAATGTAAGCAACTGCAATCCCTGCCTGCCGTGCATGAACAGACCATGCATCTCATCTATACTGACTAACACTGCAAAACACTGCAAGTCTTGAGCGATTTTAATGCAAATTCCCCCACCTCCCACCCTTTGCATTTCTTTATATAATTTTTTTTAAAAACCAGGATGAGATTACAGCTTTTAGAGTTCGTGAGTGTGTCTTTTATCCAATTTTTCTTTTAGCGTGATTAAATAAGAGTCCAGTGTCATAAAAATTCCTCTGTGAAACTGAGGCATCGACGTGGTTGGGGCTAAATGCTAATATCTGCATGAATAGAGGCTTGCTGTGTCTCAGAATACGTAGCTTACTTCCAAACTTGCTATATATAATGCTTTAAGTAAATGAGGTGTTCAAATGAGGACCCGGTGAAAATGTGATGAAATGTGAAATGCTTTAGACTTCCCTCAGTGGGTATGTGCTACTTAGTAAAGAGGGAGGGACCACTCGACAATCACCAGCCTAGATGAATGAGAAATAATCAGAAACAGTACGATGCCAATGCTCTGGCAAGCTAACAGTGCCAATGCAGGCGAAACCACACATTGCACATATGCAGAGGTGCTGGTTTATACGTGGTTAAGCTTGACAGAACTTTGACAAGACTATATGTATATTTATTTACCATGGTCAGCAGAATTTTGCTTTTGTGTTTTATTATGGATACTCCATTATGGTAATTAGCGAGTAAAACCCGTCTTGATGTAATAGTGCATCATTCAATTTTTGCTGTTTTCTTTAGCTCCATGTATAGTGACATTGTGTTCTGAGTAGTTACCAGTGTTGGGGAGTTAGTAGCTGAATTGAGTTACAATAAAATTACAATTAATTGTAATCCATAACAATGAAAAAACAGTTACTAAATTACAGTTACTAACATACTCAGTATAAAAGCATGGAAGTCACTTTGGGGTAGAAGAAATGACGCCAGTGTGGAAGCGCCTAAACTGTTAGCTGTGGTTGTAAAAAGACTTCCTGTGACCGTCTATGGAAAAATAGCTTTCTGACTTGACCTCTGTAAAGACTTTCCTTCCAAGTCTATGGGCTCAGTCACACATTATGGATCTTACTAATAATGAATATTTTTTGGTCAAAATGGAGGATTGTCCATGGCTAACAGCTTGCGATTGTAAAGTCCTTCGCCAGTGAGCAAGTTGTTTTAAAGTCAGACTCACCTTTCATTATCACATCTACTTGTGAAACCAAGATGGCAGCACAAATCTCAAAGCTTCAAAACAGCTTTAAGCTTCATGGTTACATATGAAAATGTTTTTGTATTTCTTATTTGTAAAAAGCTGATATGTAGGGTACAACCTTCATTCATTGACTCATTTAATGCTTTCACTGTGCAGGAATAAATAGAAATATGTGAAATGTTAGCAGAAAAGACCAAATAATTTTTTATTAGCTGCCTACTTGACTCAAAGGGATTTATTAATTTGGAAACATTTGCTCAGATTTTGAACTTTATTTTTGCATGCTTCTTGCATCACCTCTTACCTGCCTGTCCAGCACTTACTAGGCCAACTGACCAAGACAACAGAGAGTGTCAGGTGGCTATGTTGCAAAAAAAACCCTCATGACTTTCAGTGTAGAAAATTTACAATATTTTCCTTTTGAAAACAGCAACGGCTGTGAAAGATTGGTGAGTAGTCCAGGGTGCACTCAACCTGTCTCCTTTGACAGATGGATGGATAGAAATCCGCAAGGGGTACTTGAAACTGAAATTATTGGGGAAACATCTACTCCCAGTAGAGAGCGTATGGGCTTCACGAATCAGTCTAAAGAATTTTCTTTTTAAAAAGGATCAAATGTAAAAAGTAAAGAATGTAAATGACTCGTAATGTCTAACATATCATTTTGCAAAAGAGAAAGCAACTATATGTATGTTATTTGCTTATTTTTTTACTGACAAATTTATAATAACTAACAAACCAAAGAGAAAAGTTTAACAAGTAAACTGTTAAGGGCCTGTTTACTACATTCAAACTCAGTATATACAGTGACTAATGACGTGTACGTGATGCAATAAAGTGAAATGAGAACAACACCGATTGCACACTGTGGACATAAATCACATGAAGATTACCTCCCTGCAGTAAAAATTATAGCATCAGGGTTATGGTTAGACAAGTAAAACAGTTTGGTTCAGATTATGTTCAGAGTTGAGAAACTTTATGCCTGGTTAAATAGAGGATAAGATTTTGGAAATGGAATCCTAAAACTCACACTCGCTCACATGAGTGGGGGATTAAACCCAGGTCAACAGAGTTTGAGGCAATATCCAACCATCCACCAGCCTAACCACAACACCCTCACTTTCCACTATGTTAGTTCACTGTGAAAACCACTAGCTATTTCCTTCACATAATCCTAATGTGTGGGAACTGTGCAACTGACACTTTTCATGAAAGTCAACAGTCTGCAAGTTTTCGTGTTCGTAACATGACCATTTTGAGAGGGCACTGGTGGAAATGAGAGCTTCCAATGAAACTTTTATCAAAACGAGAAGTGAGAAGTTGCATTTAACGAGGACTTGCATATAAGATTGCAAAATTAACCACCCAGTATGCCACTTTCCCAGATTTTTTTCTGTTACAAAGAATCCTGACAGAGTTCCTAATTAGAGCCAGACAGGAGTTGCCAGATTCCTCTCGATGGTTTACTGAATGCTGATGTCAGAGATGCAGTGGGAGTGAAAGTTGAAGCCAACGATTCAGTTTGCCTGTTCAAATCTGAATAAGCTGTCTGGGAAAACAGGCTTAACTCATATTTTGCCCTTGCTTTCGACTATCTGCTGGACTTTAGCAGAGTTTAAAAAGGCGGTTCATATCTACATGGAAATTTATTCTTTTAGATTCATTGTTTTGATCAGAAACTTAATAAAAATCCAATTAACTCAAACCCATTTAGTGTTCACTTTGCGCACTTTCAACCCCAACTGGAATCAATCAGCTTGAAATAATTACATACTGGGTTTGCACTGTTGACTCGCCAAGATTAAATATATTGACTTTTACAATGTGTTCCTTCCATATATAAACAGTGATTTTTAACACTTGGGTATTTTATTAGAGTATTACATTTATGGTTTGTTTATGATAAAATCTCACACTTCCAAAGAAAGCTAAAGAAAGATGTTAAATGAAAAGCTTAATGATTTTTTTTAAGTGCACAATCATAGCAAAAAGAAAGGTGAGAAAGTGAATTGACTGGTATGAAGACTAATAAGACCAGTTTTATTAGTGTTGTCTTTCAGCCACAAGTGGTTCAGATTTTGAGGAGGTCAGGGGTCATCATACATCTTAATCAGCCAGTAATATGTATCAGCATGAACTCTCACCTCCAGCGTAGCCTATTTAAACACTGGATTAAATTATCCTCTTTTAACATTGCTTGTCTGCATTTGCATTTTAGGTTTATACATAAGTTGTATTTCTGCTGAAGCTAGTCTCAGACTGGAAAAGAAAGACACATATGATAAATTAATGGGAAGAAATGAAGCCAAAAGCATGAAATGAAGTTGAAGAATATTAAAGTATAGGAATACTGCCTAGTATACATTTGAATAAGCAACATAGCTCATCATTGTGTGCAGAAGTGAGGAAAATACAGTTTGCGTGGACAGACAGTATGAGCTGTGGTCACCGAGGCCGTATCAGACTATGGGGACCAAGCAAACATGACACCCTTCGGAGAGATAAGTTGGACCGACCCCCCAGACGTCTGTATGTTCAGCAAATGTAATTAGGGGTCAATTAGGAGAAGAACATTTTGACACATGTCTTATATTTGGAGTGAGAAGAATCAGATATCAGCAATAGAGGAAGGTGGAAATTGTGTGGGTGATATTCAATACACTGCTGATGTTAAGTCCACGAGGTGGATTTAAGTTTATGGTAAATCATAACCCAACGACTCTTGAGTAGAAATAGTTGGTCTTGCTTTTGCTTTTCAAACGTGCCTTTATGGAATTTTTCAGCAAACAGCCTCTCACACTACTATTCCTCTGGCAAAGCTATGAAAAAAAAGAAACTCGTGCTTTTGATCCAGTGCAGTACCAGCCTTGAAATTTCTTTTGGGAGTCGCTCCACGGCATAACACATTCTGGTGAGAAAGTACACTTACACGGCTGCCATGACCTCACATTTCTACATGCGTACATAAAGTCAGTCACATATCCAGGTTTCCTACGTCACTGGATAGCTCTCTGAAACCACTAAAGCAGAGCTGTGAGTCTTGTTTTGGTAAACACTCCTCTAGAAACCACCCCGATCAGAATGTGGCTCGGAGGCTGCTGCCAGAATTAATATACGCTTAATGACATGGTTTGGCAAGCTGCCCTTGCTCTATTGATGCAACGTGGATTCTTCCAGTCCGCTTTATTATGCTAATGTAAAACATTCATCACTGATGATTCCTGCTGTCCAACCCAGCTGAATACTGGGGAGTATTTTCCCTTTGGCAGCCCAAGAGTTCTCAAGCCGAAACGGAATATTTCAAATCATCAGATTTGCATCAGATTTACATACTTGAGTCCTCTACAACCTTAAGTAGGTTAAAGGCCGTGAGCCATGGTCCTGGTGCTGAGAAGGTGGCATGATGTGCCACATTTTAAAAAATGTAAACAGTAGAAGAGTTTAAAACACATAAAATAAAGTACAGTTTATCGCTCACACTCTCTGCCTGACTGAAGATCATTTAGCTTTTGTGAGTGGGGGTCATGACAACATCTGGAGGCGATCTATGATTTCAGAACAGCAGAATAGCGGCGCACTGTTAGAACCAGTACTTGACAGCCAGCAGGAGAGAGAGAGAGAGTCCCTCAAACACAGCATGAGCTGAATAAAGCAATTAATCAGGAAAAAAAGGGTACTGTTTGAGACTTTGAAGTTATAGGCTCTCTCTGTGTGTCTCTGTCCCTGGGATGGGCTCCAGGTGTGTTACAACCCTGTGGCTGTTTCCAGGAGAGACACTCATTGCATAGAGAGAGCTGCAGTTCCTCATGATAGGTTTTTCATGAGATAGAGCCAAATCTAAAAAAACTTGCATCATCATCATCTTTGTTTATTGTAATTTAAGGAAGGATGCAGAACTGCTAAGTCTTGATATTTTTTTATAGATCAATAGATAGAACTGTATTAATCAATCATGTAAGTTCCTCCTATTATCTAATATTGCAAATCACTGTTTATTCTGGTTATTCCTTGAAGGCATAAGGAAAACAATTACAGTAAAAAAGAGCAAATACTCAAAGCAAAATGCAAAGTAGCTGTTGGACAACAGGTTAAAATGTAGCATTCTAACATTCCTACTTCTTATCTCTTTTTTGCATGGGGTTTGATGGATTTTTGGTGGTGCTACCTAAACCTAAGTCAAACAGAAAGAGGAAACCTAACCACCACGTCTGTAAATGCTGCATAGTTAAGAGTAGCATCCCTCCCACAGGCCAAAGAAATGCTTTTTAGGTTAACTGGTCATTCTAAATTGGGTATAGATGTGGTGTGAGTTGGGCCCCAGTCATTCAAACCTAGAGACAAGTTGGTGACTGCCTGGCAACCACCAGTTGCTTGGAAAAAGTTTGTATTCCTTAACTTGTGAGTCATTGCTGGAGGCTGCTGGCAGTCGATGTGAAATTGATTGACATGCTCCAGTCACGTAGGCCTAGAGATCACTCAGTGATCCCACTGTAGCCACTGGCAATAGGGAGAAATACTGTATCTATTTCCTGACCAGTTGGTCAGGCATTGTGGAAGGTTGCTTGGTGTTACTAGCTGAACTTGGTCATGAAGAAGTATAGAAAGTCTCATGGTGATTTTTTGGTCACTAGCAGGTTGTCCAATTTACCAGGAGCTTGTATGGAAGATGCCATCTTGTCTGCACTTGCCTAGTGGAAGTGAAAAAGTGAAAAGTGTGACCCAAACTGGAAACCATTCACCTATAAAGTAAAAGTTGTCAACTGTGAAATGTGCAGGTTTCAGCAGTAAGGCACAACTTTTACTTTCAGTACTACTTGGATAGTTGTTGGCCAGCATTTGCAGACAATTCGGTATCCTCCCTGTGAACTATCGGCAACGCCGCCATTCTGCAAGCAACCAGGGGTTGTTTTGTGCAGCAGCCTCTTTGTGACTGATTTTGACCTACACTGAAAAAAAGGCCATGTTGGATTTACTTGATTCAATAGTGGACATTAGTTGCACACAAATGTTTTGCTTTGGCAGAAACTTAAACAACTGAGTTAAATCAACACAACTTTTTCATATTCAGTAAACCTGTGCATTTTGTGTTCATAAAACGCGATTGAAACATGTTTAGATGAAGTAAGTTGAGCTCTTGGAATATTTTAATTCTTTACAATTCTGTCATTTTATTTCAACACTATTCAATAACTTTTACCCCAATACTACTTGGTCACTTAAATACTACATGCTGTCTTCATATTACATAATCTTCAACAAAGTCTAGAGTCTGGTTACTATAAAAATTGAATGGGTCTTCAACAACTACCATCCTTCTATCTTTATCCTGGTTGCAGGAGGGCTGGGAAATAACCCTGAAGTGATAGGTTACAAGGCAGGGTACACCCTGGACAGCTGACCAGTCTATCACATAGAAACAAACAACCATTTACACTTACATTCACAGGTAATTTAGAATCACCAGTTAACCCTAACTCTAATAACTGCATGACTTTTAACTGCAGGAGGAAACCAGAATACCCAGAGAGAAACCTGCAAACTAGCCAGAATGTGGATTTGAACCCAGGACCTTCTTACTGTGAAGCAACAGCACTAACCACCATGCCAACAATCTAGGAAATGTAGGAAAGCTATTCAAAGGAGCTTGGAAAGAAAAGCGTCTGGACTTCTTTAAGTTGCTTGAAGACGTTTCACCTCTCATCCGAGAAGCTTCTTCAGTTCTAAGGTCAAATGGTGGAGAGTCCCAGATATAAACCTAGTGGGAGGACCCCCCACAGAGGGACAAAAGGACCCCCTGATGATCCTCTAATCGCCTGAGCCAAGGTGGGAAACTGGGCGTGGGTCCCAATCAGCCAGAGTTTCGGGTGTGTTCATTGTGAAACCTGGCCCCACCTTATCATGCAAATTCCTGAGGTCAGATGGCCCAGGATGTGAGTGGGCGTTAAGGCGTCTGGGAAGGGATCTCAAAACTGGATTATAGATGGCAGACAGTTGGTGTCGTAAACCACCGCCTCTGTTCAAAGATGGTCGCTCACAGTGGACATAGATGGCTTCTTTCACTCCTCTTTCAAACCATCTGTCCTCTCTGTCCAAAATGTGAACATTGGCATCCTCGAAAGAGTGTCCTTTATCCTTAAGATGCAGATGGACTGCTGAGTCTTGTCCTGTGCAGGTGGCTCTTCTGTGTTGTGCCATGCGCTTGTGAAGTGGCTGTTTGGTCTCTCCAATGTAGAGGTCTGAGCATTCCTCGCTACACTGTACAGCATACACCACATTGTTAAGTTTGTGTTTTGGTGTTTTGTCTTTCGGGTGAACCAGTTTCTGTCTGAGCGTGTTGCTGGGTCTGAAATACACTGGGATGTCGTGCTTGGAGAAAACTCTCCTGAGTTTCTCTGATACGCCGGCTACATAGGGGATGACAATGTTGTTGCGTCTGTCCTCCCTCGCTGGTGTCTGATCTTCTTTTCTGTGCCTCTTTGCTGACTTTAAGAACGCCCATTTAGGATAGCCGCACGTTTTGAGTGCTTCCTTTACATGTGTGTGTTCCTTCTTTTTCCCTTCAGGCTTAGAGGGAACATGTTCTGCCGGTGGTGTAGGGTCCTGATTACTCCAAGTTTGTGTTCCAAAGGGTGATGGGAGTCAAAGAGGAGGTACTGGTCCGTGTGTGTGGGCTTCCGGTAAACTTCGATGTTGCTGCTTCATGCCCTGGAGGACGGGGCTGTGGCCCCCCCACACCCTCTAGCAGATTATTACAAGAAGGAACCTTTTAAAAAACAAAAAACAAGCGCGTCCATGCTCACAGGTGTACACACGAGTGATCACACCCACAAACTGCACCCTTTTTGGCTCCTACCTCAGGGCACACTGTGTTCTGTTGGTCTTGTGTGCTGCACTGTGGTGTTTAGTGTTTGGTATTTGCTGTCGTATTCCCATGTATCATTGTGGTGTTGTTTGTTCTGTTGCTCTTGTTCTCTTCTGCTTGTTTTCTTTTTTCTTTCTCAGCAGGTGACCCAGGTGATTGATATATGCATTTTTTTCTTCTCTGCCCGTTCTGTTGGTTTTTGTCTTTTGCCCTTCTCCCCCGTCCCTCTTCTCAGCTGTTTCTCTTTCCCTCTTTCTTTCTCCCCGTCTTTCCCCCAGTCAAGTCTGTCCCGTATTCAGTAAGTGAAAATAAAAGAAACAATAAAAGGTGAATCAAATGGACCATTACGGCAAGGCTGGGATGGTCAATTTGGTAAAGTAAATCCGTTGGGCATCTTTCTTTGCCTTTAGACAACAATTCTGATGGCAAAAGAGCCAAACGGGACAGGCACAAAAAAAAACAACAAAAAACCCCCCAAAAAAAACTTCGATGTTGAGTTTGCCGTTCTCTTCAATGTGCACGGCGCAGTCCAGGAAAGGAAGAGTACCCAGCCACTGGTACAGATATGTGGACGACACCTGGGTCAAAATCAAGACACAAGAAGTGGAATCCTTCACTGCGCACATTAACGCTGTGGATAAGAACATCAAGTTCACCAGGGAAGACACAAAGGACAACTGTCTGCCTTTCCTGGACTGCGCCGTGCACATTGAAGAGAACGGCAAACTCAACATCGAAGTTTACCGGAAGCCCACACACACTGACAGTATGCTGTACAGTGCAGCTAGGAATGCCCAGACCTCTACATTGGAGAGACCAAACAGCCACTTCACAAGCGCATGGCACAACACAGAAGAGCCACCTCCACAGGACAAGACTCAGCAGTCCATCTGCATCTTAAGGATAAAGGACACTCTTTCGAGGATGTTCACATTTTGGACAGAGAGGACAGATGGTTTGAAAGAGGAGTGAAAGAAGCCATCTATGTCCACTGTGAGCGACCATCTTTGAACAGAGGCGGTGGTTTACGACACCAACTCTCTGCCATCTATAATCCAGTTTTGAGATCCCTTCCCAGACGCCTTAACGCCCACTCACATCCTGGGCCATCTGACCTCAGGAATTCGCATGATAAGGTGGGGCCAGGTTTCACAATGAACACACCCGAAACTCTGGCTGATTGGGACCCACGCCCAGTTTCCCACCTTGGCTCAGGCGATTAGAGGATCATCAGGGGGTCCTTTTGTCCCTCTGTGGGGGGTCCTCCCACTAGGTTTATATCTGGGACTCTCCACCATTTGACCTTAGAACTGAAGAAGCTTCTCGGATGAGAGGTGAAACGTCTTCAAGCAACTTAAAGAAGTCCAGACGCTTTTCTTTCCAAGCTCCTTTGACTACGATGACCTGGATGACTGAGAACCTTCACAGACGTAGGAAAGCTATGATTTCCTGTATTTGATGCAGAATTTTTTTGTTTTTGTAATAATACACAATAAATAGCAATAGCATGCACGTGGTGCGTGTGTAGTTGTCTGCCTCTTCTAACTCCAGTGATTTTCCTGCAGTTTGAAATCTTGTGCGATCTTGTGAATTTCATGAGTTCAGCAACTAAGCACTCTTACTAGATTGTATCATGTCGTCTCAACAAGAACAAATTAAGTTGTTGAATTTTGTACAGATTCTTCATGATTTAACTACGTTCATAGAAACATGAAATTATTGTGTTCAAATTACAAGTTAGACTTTTTTAATGCAACAACCACCCAATTTACTTTTTTTGGTATACTAAAAAAACTAGAGGTGGCTGCTCGACTTGACTGAGATGGATGCCTTCCTGAAACCATGATCTAAAGAGCGCGAGTCTGAAACCCGTGCAGTGTCGCGGGATTTAACATTGATATATTATTGACTTACTTCACTTGAACATGATATGAACAATTTAATCTAGCCTCTCTGCATATCATGTCGTTTCTACACTATGTAGTTACACTTAACTTTAAAGCATGAGGCAATTGTGTTAAATACACGCAAGATGCTTACGTAAGAGCTGGCCAATCCCTTTTTTTCACTATAGTGAAAGTCAGAAACCTCAAGTAACCATTCGTCAGCTGGATGGGGAATACACATTTTTACCTAGCAACCAGTGGTTACCATGGGGTCACTTATCAGACTCAGGGCCTGCATGACTGGGTCTTAGCAACTGAGTTTTCATCAACTCTGCCAACCAACCAGTGTGGGAATGCTCATTCTTTTCTTGCTAGTTATCGGTGGTTGCCAAATGGTCACCAATTTTTTGTTGTTTTTTTATTTTGTTTTTCTCGCTATTTGTTTGTTTGTTTGTTTGTGTTTTCAAGTTTTACCCTGGCCTGGTGATGGGGAAGGAGGGCTTACTATATTTCCAAATTTTCCCAAGAGTCTTGCAAAGTTTGTTCGCTTTGCCCTTGCAGTCATGAAGCTGTTACTAATTAAATACTAGGATATTTTTTCAGGTGGGAATTAACGGGGGAAAGGGGGGCATTTGATGGCATCAATAAAGTTATACAAAATAAAACACAGGGTGCAAAAAACTTGAGTGCAGCTGTGTAGAAGAGCTGGTGAGCAAGGCTGATTTCCAAAGCTCTGCTCTCAATAACGGAGAAAAACCTGACATTTTAGTAGGTTACCAGACTCGTGACAGATTACATTGGTATGATACTTCATGATAAAGCCAAGTTTTCTGTAACCCTTGATCTGGGATCATGTTATTGTTTATAATGGCATCAAGCAAACCAAACTAAATAACTGCAATGCTCATTAAAACTCCAAATTAAATCCAGGTTATAAAGTGTATATGAATCCAGTAAAGCTGGCTTTTTCTTATTGCAATAAAAGCCTACAGAAAAACAAAGCTAACGAGGCAGTGATCCTAACAAGTATTTGCTAATTTAAACAATGAACATGCACGCTCAAGATTAATTTTGAGTCAGTCCAACATACATGTACTGTACAGCTCTGAAGCTGCATTTAAAAAGACAAAGGCAACAACTCCGTCTTTATATCTTTCTCTTTACCTTTCCTACTAAATTTGTATCCATTTATATCCAATCCAATTTTTCACTCTGTCATCATATTTTTTCTCCACTTTTCCTGCTGTCGATGCAGCAGTGCTGTGCTGACCCACCTTACAGTACTGACACCTTCCTGTCTTGTCCCATCCCATCCTGTCATGCCTCGCCTTTCCCTGTCACCCCACCCCATCCTGTCCACTTCTGTCCCATCCATACTGATTTCCATACCTCTTCTCAGACTGTCGCTTCCCTTAGTCAGTTTCTCTTAGTCTTTGTCTCTAAACTACCTTGCATTCCTTCCAGTTTTAGTCTTTAATGAACGTAATCATTGTGATATTTACCAGGCAGCTAAAATATTGACAAACACGATTTGAATCTGAGCAGAGAGCCCTTTATAAACTGTACAAATTAGCGCAAGAAAGCCAAGCCTCAGATTGTTTAAATTAGAGCAACTGCGTCTTTCAGCCTCGCTTCTTCTACACACACACACACACACACACACACACACACACACACACACACACACACACACACACACACACACACACACACACACACACACGTACACGTACACACACACACAGGCAGTGGGTGAAGGAATTGTTACAATCCAGCTGCCTCCCATCTGAGACTTTTCCAACCCAAGCCAAAAGATGATGCTGATGATGATGAAGTTACACTGGACAGCATGCCAGCGTTGGTCCCATGATGACATCACAGGCTGATGTCAAGCAGATGGGTGTGGTGATTAGACAGGCAGCTGAGAGGGGTATGTGTACTTGGTGTGTGTGTGTGTGTGTGCTTGTTAGGGCAGGGTGAAAATATGCAGTGTCCTCTGGGGTTTTCTGCAGTCAGAGTTTTGGATGGACACTCGCTATTACGTTTGTACTGGAGCAGGATAAGATTGAGGAAGAGGAGTAGAAGGAAGTGGAGGGGGAGGAGGAGAAAAGAGGAAAGATTAGCAGGAAGGAAAAGAGCTCAGATGATTGATTTAGAGGTGGAAACGATAATGGAGACTAAGAGACTGAAGTCGTTTTCACACATACACTGAAGCTCTGAAGTTTTCCAGACCAGAAAGCAAATGTCTGAAGCAGTTAGACTGGATACTAGCCCTTTAACCTGCCGGGTCCCAAGTGCAAAGTCTATCTGATGTTGGACTGTAGCAACGTGTAACTAACATATCTAAAAGTGTGCTTGTGTCCTGCTCGTTGCACACTTTATCCAGTTTTTGCCTTTACATATACCAGATAGTCAAAACTGGAAAACTAAAGGAATGTGTGGAAAAAATGCATTTTAGATAACAGTAAAAAATAAAATTTAACCTTTTTTAATGCAAAAAACAAACAAACAAACTGAAATAATGTGCACCTAACTAATACAGTGAATTCCCCTTTGCAAGTCAGCAAAGTGTTACTTGTATTGCTTTTCTATGTCTGTTATTATTATTAGTTTGTGCTCACAAACTGCAGTTCCTCCTATGGCCACTTGAGGCTGGCTATAACAATAAGTCAATACTAATAAGACTCCAACTGATCCATTTGCTCACAACCCCAAAACCTGGCTCAAAGGTGGGAGCTAGTTAACATTAGTTATCTTACCTGACAACTCCCCAGGTTTAAATATAAATTTATAAAAACATGTGGCATCCAGATCTAAAATCCAGAAGTATCTCAAACCTGTTTTCTTTCCAATGACCAGCAGTCCCGTGGTTATAAAAAGTCCAGGATACAGTAACACTGCCCTCTTCTCCATTTCTCTATGACTTCAAGAACTTTCCTGATGACTGAATACAGTCTGAGTTTGAAACGCCAAAGTGTCTACGGCAGAAATGCTCATCAACAATCAGTACTTTAAATTCAAAACTGTGTTTTCTCTAAGTCGATGTATGGAGCTGAGAACTGGCATGATGTGCCCTCTCTTCTCGGTTTTTGTTAAAGTTCTACATAAAATGTGTTAATCAACATGTCACATCTCCAACATGCAACATGCATCTCCAGTGTTGAACTGTTACTCCAAACAGACATGTTATTACACATTATTTGATACTATGATACTTTGATAAGTAACAGTGCATTATATTGTTTAATTACTTCCTGGAGAAAGAATTCTGTTGCCTTTATCACTACTGTCATATAACTGTCATATTACATCTCAATTACTGAAGTGCATTGTCAGTATAATGACCAGTTGACAGTACAGTAACACACGCTGACACAAACTTCTAATGATGACAAATACAAATAAAGGAATATCTACAGGTGACTGCAGTGATAGTGCACAGGGAACAAAAGCATATTTGATGATTTTTGGGGTAAATAGTTTCTTTCTATTTGCTTCTTTCTACTTACTTGAGGAGCCACTGTAACACAAGTAAAAACACAACTGTAACTTTAATGTGATTACTGAATTTAGTCTTTAGTCTTTATGTACTATAACACATTACTATGTTACAGTACATTGTAATGTATAACACTGTAAAGTAACTGTAACACATTACACTATAACATGTTACACTTTGTAACCTTTAATGCTTTAAGAAATTACACCTTGTAATGTTTAGCACTGGGTAGCATATTACACTTTGTAACATAATACACTTTTTAACAGATTACACCTTGTAATGTATAACACTTTGTGATTATAACATACGGTAACATATTACACCGAACACCTCTACACCTATTCTCAGTTTAGCATGTTGTCATATAGCATTTTCTTTCTCTCTCTCTTTTTACACACACACACACACACACACACACACACACACACACACACACACACACACACACACACACACACACACACACACATAGGATTAGGATGTTTTTTGTCTTTCATCCACAACCAAAATAAGTTTTAATTAAGTTGGAACATTTTGGCATTCATGTCACCAAACTTGTTACTGGAAATCCATAAACCATCTGTAATCACTGATTTAGCTCATACGTGGTCCACAATACCGCATACATTTGATAGCAACTCTAATCTAATCTCTACAGTTGCTTACAGTACACCGGAGTAGTGGGTTTGGCTTAAAGCTTAATTTTGTCCTCTCCTTCCTGTCAGTAAGCAAAACCCTGTATAATTTCTTGGACTTTGCGTGGCCTCCTTGTGGCACTACATTGCACGACAAACCTCCCACGCAGTGCACAAGCGATAAGACTATATCAGCAGCTGTGGCTACTCATAACTTTAGGTTATGACAACAGTAAACGAGGCACATTATGCGGTACTGCCAGCATTAAGAAAGCAAAAATATTATTTGAGGAATGGGTAGGATATTTGAAAATAGTAACAGGAGACACGCAGGTACACAAACTTGCTTTCTCAAAATAGAGGCCAGGACAAAGAGTCTTTATCAGATAGCAGGCTAGAGATGAGTCATGTGTGGGTGAAAGTAGGGCAGTCAGAGAACGAGAGACACAGGTATTCATGGGTGGAATGTTACCATGGAGCGGAGCCACAAATCATAGCCTCACCTGTCTGCTTATACACTGCAGAAAATGTATGGATAACTATGCGTATGACTGAATGGATAGAGTCTTAAAGAAAATGATACAAAGAAATAACATAAATCAGTTACAGTGTAGAAAATGTAACATGAGAGTCAAATGGGACACCACATTTACGCAGAAGAAATTTCTAGTATCTTACACTGACAAGTTTTGACTAGCTAACATGCTACTGAACGGAGAATGACTAACAGATTTGAATGGAGTAAACAGTTGTTTATACCACAGTGGAAAGGACTTTTGTATTTGAAAAGTACAAAATCATAAAAACTGTGCGCTGTTAAGCATTGAGGGTTTAGATGAGAAAGCTGTGGCTCGGTTTGGTGATCTTCTTTAAAAATAGAAACTTAACATTTTGTTGATAATGTAGGACTTTTGTCAAAAACAGATAAAGGAAGAAGCTTGGCAACCCAAACCAACTTGATACTTTATTTATTAATTAATTAATTAATTTTTGGTGTAGAGAGTATGACTGCATGTTACATAACTTAGGGTTTGTTTTGCTGCAGTGAAGCAACTTCGAATATGGCCCCACAAACCCAGGAGGTTCGTTTATAGACATGCAATTTACTTTTATAAGCTCAACTTTTAGTAGATGAGAGTCAGGGATGAGGAAGGAAAAAATAAGTCTGCCAATGTTTGCATGGCCCGCTTAAGAAACGGTGCCCAGCAGAATGATAAAAGATTATGCGTGCGCAGTTATGAACGCGTCTTAAAATAAAATGACCAACACAGAAACTGATATGTTATGGTAAACATACAGATTTAGTGATACGGTGGAAGTCTGTAAGTGTTTGGACAGTGATAGACTTTAATTGTTTTGGCCCTGCTCCAGCACTTAGTGCAGTACTTGTGAGAGGAACAATGCCTTTGAGGTTCAAGTGTTGACTCTTGGTATAAAGGGGTTTCTGGGTGTTCCATACTAGTTGAACATTACAGGAATATTTACACACTGTAAGCCAGCTATTTTTAATTCCTTATCTGTTCACCCATTTCTTCAATTTCTTAACTGCTTGTGTTCCAGTGCAGTTAGTGCAAAGCATAAAGCAGCCGAAAAATTTGCCTCAGGGCAAGAAAATACAAAACAAAGGCAAAAAAAAAGAAGATGTGACGTGCAAAAATTTACACTTCAGACAATGTTTACCTTTTTTTAAAAAAAAGAGTGTTTAATATACTAGCTGCTGACACTGTGGAGGGCAGGGCAGGAATGCTGACTGCCAGACTGTAACAGTCGAGGCAGACAGGTAGTGAGGTCTGTAGTGGTTGATTGCTGGCCAAGGGGGTGTGGGTCCACTTCCTTTGCCAGCGTCGTGTCAAATCTTTGCTACTAGGTGGATGGAGAGATTCTGATGATGAAGTGCCCCGTCATGGCACAAGAATTAGGGAGGAGATGAAAGACTTAGGGTAGTCATGGATGCTGTCTACACTAACTTTAAATATAAGGTGAGTAGATCCAAATATCTCCAGCACTGGTAAGCAGATAGGCTTACATGGGTGTGTTTGCATTCCTTGTTTTTGGCTGGGCCCTTCTTGTGTGTATCCCTCCAGTTGACAGAAGCTTCCTGATGTAGTAATTGTCTTCTCTTTTTTTTAACTAGACTGAGGCGCCCTGTAGTCCACAGCACTTCAATCACCTGCTAGACAGCCGAGAACAAGTTCAGTGAAGGACTGCAAAGTAAAGCGGAAGAGAACAGACAAGGCTTTGAGGTGACTGTAGGAATGTTAAAAATGTCACAAGGCGCAGAGGCCAGTCACTAAAGCACTTCAACTAGCATGAAGTGGCAGTAGCCATTCTCGACGCTGCATAAGTTTGGCTTCATTCAGTTCCCCTTGAACTACATGGATCTGAATTATGGCCTTCTCTGTAAAAGGAGCCTATAATTGTTAGTGAAATGAATAGTAACAAGATTAGACCTGGCTTGCCTTTGTGTCTGTAATAACTCCACCTCTGTGGCATTCATAACACAAGCCTGGGTCAGAGTTAAGAAAGCGAAAGGATAAAATAAAGCAGCAGCAACATTCTTATCCAGTGCTCCCCTCCCTTCTCTTTTCCTTCCTGCAAAATCATATCTGGCTTGTCTCTGCTCCTGGCCCCCGGAGAGCGAGAGGGGGAGATCTGTCTGTCCTCAGCGCTTCCTCCCTAGCCTCGCCAACATGGGTGGCGCTGGGAATGTTGCATAATTGCGGGTGGACAACATAAAATTATGAGGTCATCGCCCTTTGACCGAAGGTATGCCTCCTTACACTCGGACGATCGTGGCTCAAGAGTTGGGCGTTCGCCTTGTAATCGGAAGGTTGCCGGTTCGAGCCCCGGCTTGGACAGTCTTGGTCGTTGTGTCCTTGGGCAAGACACTTCACCTGTTGCCTACTGGTGGTGGTCAGAGGGCCCGGTGGCGCCAGTGTCCGGCAGCCTCGCCTCTGTCAGTGCGCCCCAGGGTGGCTGTGGCTACAATGTAGCTTGCCATCACCAATGTGTGTGTGAATGGGTGGATGACTGGATATGTAAAGCGCTTTGGGGTCCTTAGGGACTAGTAAAGCGCTATATAAATACAGGCCATTTACCATTTACACTCGAGCAAGTCCTTTCCTTTCCTCTGATGTAGTGAAAGTAGGTCAGTCTAAGGTTACGTCAGGCTACACAGCAAATCCAGCATGTCCAAATTAACACTGTCGGATTTGATTTCAACACTGTTAAAGTGTCTATATGGGTCCACACCAGAGAGTGTTAATTTAACTCTTTTTGGAGAGTTGGTACGTTAACTCTGATTTAGTGTTAAACACCAAATCTGTCTGGAGTTGATAATTTAACACTTGGTGTTAAGAGTTTATATATTAACTCTCAAAGAGTATTTTAGTTTAACTACGTAAGAGTTATCTTCTAATTCATTCTAAAAAGCGGGAATTTAACTGTTCTGAACTTCTAGAAATTTGTTTTGGAAATAAACATTTACTAAAAAGATGCAATGGTTTTTGAAAAACATTTATTCTGAACTGTGCACCACAATTTCAAAACATTTTCTGAAAGATGTAACAGTGTACATGTTCTCACTTTCATTAGAATTTTGTTTATCAAAAGGTCTGACATGGTAAATGCAAATAACAGCATTCTCATCACTTATTTCTTCAATACAATATGCATGTCCTTCATTCATCCCTTTGTGGAACTTCAACGCACTTCTGCTCTCCCCCATATTCCATCTTCACAAGCATATCCTGTGCGGAGATCGAATAAAAATTAGTTGACACTAATTAATGGCACAAATAATCCAGTAAACAATTGCAGCACAGTAAAAAAAAAAAAAGGAATCCTCTTTGAGCCATTACTTGTGTAAAGTATTTTCCCAAAAGACAAGGACACAGGCAACAGGTAATACTGAACTAAATGTAAAACCTCAACCTTTTTCATTTTTACCTAAACCGTGTGCACAAAACTCTGGAGGGATCGATGCTAACTTAGAATCCAGTCAGGATGTCTGCTACTGCTGTTTGCTCGTTTTTTTTTATTTTTATGGGCAATCGTTTTCAGGCTTCAAGTAGCACCATTATACCAACATTTCACATTCTAGACATTGTTTTAGGTGTATTTGACCAAAAGTTTGACTGAAAATTCACATGCAAGCTTTTTTTCAAGGCTGTGGTATTTGCCCGCAAACAATACCTTTCAGCTAGCTAAAACAGAATATTATGCTATCAGCGAGCAACATGGCTAATGCCTTTCACACAGCTTTGTCTCAACTCCAAAGAGCCACAGAAGTAAAAGCTAATAATAATTGAAACAATCTTTGAAAAAATGACTTACCAAGCATGGCAAACAACTCAAATATGTAGAGCAAAATGTTCTGAAACAGCTTCACTTCAGCTTCGATTGGAGCCGTGCTGGGGGCGGAGTCTGTGAATTTACTCTGTTGGTGTCATAGCCCCTCTAGGAGTTCAGAGTTAAGAGGTCAAGAGTTAATGTTTCCATTTTAACACCTCCAGATTTGACAGAGAAACACTCATTTTTAACACTCGATTTTAACTACTATCATTTTACACCTCAGAGTTACATTAAAAGAATGTGACTCTACTTAGAGTAAAATTAACTCTACTTTTGCAAGGAGACTATTAACACCAAAACATTTAACACTTTTGAATTTGCTGTGTACAATAGGTGCATGAATGTATGTAAGGATAGAGACAATGACACTGAGGTATTATGTCTTAGTTCAAAAAATAAAATAAAATAATGGCAGAGGCTGAAGCAAAAAACAAACAAAACAAAAAAAGCTACAAAAAAAGCATTAGTTGTGATTTACTAATCACACTGATGGACAGAACCAACAAGGATTGGCCACTTCAAAGAGTAACTGGAATAATATCAGTATTAGTCTCACATGGAACTATTGCAGCCACTATTTGACAGATCAGTGTGAAATGTAGTACATGCATAATGCACAGCATTTAAGAATGATGATGGTAGAGTTATTCAGTAGCACCATAGTGATGATGATTTATAGCCTGTGCTGCGGACATTACTTTAAAAAGTATTGTATTACACATTACACATTAGTTTTCTTAAAAGTAACGCAGTGCATTACGTAGGACCACTACTTGTCACATTACTATAACATTACTGAATAACAAGAGCTGAAATACACTGTCGCATGATTGTCAGTCAACAAAATACCTGAGGCTATAGTCCCAAGCACCAACACATAACAACACATCAAAAGTTGTTGATTCTTTTCCTCCTCCCTGCATATGAACCAAAATCAGCTAATTGTAGTGCAAGTGTGGATTAATAAAAACACATATTTTATGTTTTTTTAATGAGTGTTATGCAGATAACTTAAGAATCCTTGTGACGCAAGTTAAAATATAATTATGATATTGAGTTCGATTGTGAATTACATTAGAGCATCACTGATGCAAAATTGTAATATGATTACAGTAACATGGACATGTTACCCCAAACACTACTTATAGCTGTACAGAGTTAAATATACAAAATTATTTTTATTCAGCTTGCAGAATGCTATAAGGGCAGACCTGTCCTTTCCATTCAAGATTTTAAAAAGATTCGTGTAGCCATTGTGACATCACGCACCGGTTCATGATGTCATGCTGCATTTTAAAGGCTATAAAAAAAAAGAAAATGCATGACATATGAATAGACTGGATTGGTACACTGCACGGTAACAAACCAGCTTCCTAATCAGCATTAGTATATAGCCTAATTCGTTAGCTTTATGCTATAACAACATTTTTGGTGGGCATTTTAACATTGAAGTCAGCGCACTTGGTATAAACACGCTATGCCTTTAGAAGTAGTTAGATTTTGTTTCAGGCATACTTACTTGTGTTACTGAGTGCTTTTGCCTTAATGGATGCCTTGATTCTCTCGAACAGTGTTTTGAACTACACTCACGTCTGGCTCAAATGGGCCTACATGAACAAAAATTACATTATGACACCTTCCAGCTTCAACTTCTCTACTTTTAGACTGGTGCCTGCAATCGGCGATAATATGAGAGTGTGTCTTTGTGCTTATCAGTGGAAGCATCAGTGAACTCAAACAGGAAATGTCTTTTTAATGACCACGCTGTCCTTGTACCGTAACGCTATGCTAGCCAATTAGTTGCCAATAATTGCGTGCTTGTGTGTGTTTAAGAAATGGACCTTAGCTCTGAGCACATTTATTCGTTTTGTTTAGACAGTGAAGTCACAAACAGTCCCTTTGAGAAGCTCCTCAGGTGTATTCTGTCACTGTGGTCTGTGAGGCCAGCTTTCTGTGGTCGACTTTAATGTTTCCTATTGCAAAATTGTAACATTTTGTGCCGTAGCTGGCCACGACATAGAGTGGAGACCAAGTGGCGCACTGAAATTGCGATAAGCATCAAATTGCTCCCGTCAGTGACAAAAAACGCCTCTGTTTCTCAACTTTTGCGGCTCGGGCAATGATCCTTAGAAAAAGGACGCCCTTTGAAAAGGAGCTGAATAACATATTATGGAGGAGTGAATAGAAAAGGAGAGCTATTTCAGCGTCTAGTTAGGGAATGACAAGTGGCTGAACCCTGTAGCATGTATATTAACGTTTATATCAACATTTTTCAGACAGGCAGCACAGCTAGAGCACTTGACATGCGATGCAGTCTGGCCTTAAATGCATATTTATTTACCATTTTATTCATTTTTAAAACTTTCCGTGTTCACTAAAGATGCTCCATCAGCAGTTTCTCATTGCTCTGTGCTGTTAGTTTTCTGTCTGGTCACCATTACAGAGCCTGTGTGTGTATAGTTTAAGATAAAAGGCTCCTCCTATCTGTGGGCAGAGGGTGTGTACTCCAGATCAGCATGCATGCCATCGTCAAGTGGATATTTACCCTCTGGCACGGTTCCCTAGCGTTTTTCTCACAATGGCATGTGACGTGGTTTCTGTGCCTTCGTGCTTGCTGAGCATGTCCCAACAGTGGCCGGTGCCACACTTTGATCCGTGCCCAAGCAAATTTTCACATTCGTATATGCCATTTTTCCTCTCGGTTTCAGACACTGACCAGAGCTGTGTCTAATATTGTCATACAGAAAAGCTGATACAGTGACAGGTTTGATATTTTATGAAGCCAAGTGTAATAGTATTGCTGGCAGTAGCCACTGTGACATTATAATTTAGGTAACACCCTCATTATAGCTTAATGGAGCTGTAAGAGTGACATAATACTACAGAGACCCTAAACTTCACTGGAAAATCCCCCTGACGCAGTCTTTCTTTGACCCAGAGTTGAGTTTCTTCGTCCTCGGCACCTGCTGATTGCCTTCGCTGGCTTTCTCCTGGACTTCACATCTTCACATCCTCACTCTTTCACTCCAAATATCCCTCTCTGCTTTCACATACTTTTGCCGCTTGTCACTATGTAGTTAGTGGATTGTTTTACTACCCAGACTTAGCAGTCCAATCTTAAATTGCACTTTAAGAAAAAGAAACAAATTCAACAGCTGAACATTTCTATGAAGGTGCAACCTAACCCGACTGCTACATCTTTTTGCATAGCTGTCAGTTACAGCAGCTTGGCTCGGGGAACCGGCACTACAGCAACACCAACCATGATGATGATGCCGGTGAAGACGACATGACGGTAGTAGATAATGGCAGGAGTCATGGAATACTACTCTATGGCATGTAGCGGCTGCTTACGCTCTTATGAGAATGAGTCACAGGGAGGGGAGGGTCCTTCCTCCCTCTGCAGCTTTGTGGTTTGGTATTTAAGTAGTGAGGAGAAAAAAAACTGGTTTGACAGACGGTTACACAATCAGGATTCTTCTGTTATGGAACGAGGGAAAGTAATTGTTGATGTGCTGGTGAGAGGCAACCGTGCACATGCCTGTGCTGTAAATGCGAGGACAAACAAGGCGACGTGCAAGTATTGTTTAAAGGAGAAAAATAAAAAGACAAAAAAGTCAGTGTGGTATTTGAAACAGATCACATTTTTTATTACATCCTCCGTCCTCCACTTTACCTTAAGGGAGCCAAACTGGAACCTAAAAATGACTTTGGTGGGAACATTTAGGACAAATATGTCTTGGCATAATGTAACCTGCATGTGTGAGCAACTAAATACATTTCGGTGTCACTGTATATGCAGAGTAGTTTGGTGTAAGAAAATAGTGAAGTCTGCAACTTGATGTTTAGAGTAAACATCTTGGGGTAAATCTTTACTGCTTGCTTTTATTTTTTCAAACAATTCGAACCCTAGACTTTGTTTAAAATCACCATTGTCAAAAGCATTGTCTGTCTTGACCCATAATGCTTCTTTTAAGCAGTGCTACTGGCAAGGATTGGTCATTTGAAGGAGGCTGCCTATTCCCAGATTGGAGCAAATAACTTGATATGTATAATTCGATTATTACTTTGGATGGTTCTGAGCCCAAGCTATGTTTAAAATCCTTTGGGGGAGTACTGAAGCCTCTGACTGGTCTGTTTGCCTGCATAGAGTAGCAGCACACACCCTTTGAATCAGGTTGCATGTGCCAGCTTTCATTGACAATTGGGTTAAAATTGCATGTAGTGCATGGACTGTGCATGTAGACTCCACTTTATTTACAATTTGTCAGCTTAGATAACATTAAACAACAACACAAGGCTTGCAGATGGATTCTTTTCCCCAATTTTTCATAATAAAATGTGAGGGTCACACTTTAAGTTATGGGATTTGCCTAAGAAAAAAAGGCAAAAATACTGGAGAAACCATGGACGGACAGGAGTGTTGGCAGGTATAACACAAATGAAGTGAAGACCTCTTTGACATGCAGTACCATTCGGGAGACAATGTTATTCATTAAACAACTCTATTACAATACTCTAAAAACTAGAACGCAGCAGAGGCTTCAATTTCAGCGCCTCCATTAAGAGCAGAAGAGTCGTGGCAGATGCTGATTGGCTGCGTCTAACTGAAAACCTCTCCCTTGAAGCAGCCATTCCTCTTATGCAACCCTATTCACCCCCTATGGACACATTATGAAGGGGAAAATAGGGGAAAAGCCAAAGCGTTTTTTATACCAGGATGTAAACATCCATTTTAATGTTGTAAAGCTAGACATTTTAATATAGGAGTCTTTTTTGGGCTAGCTTACTTTTCTAGCCAGCCTCAGGTGGCCACTAGAGAAACTTTCCAACTTTTTTTGGTGCTGTATTGGCTTCTTTTTTAACTCCCCAGAGTCTGATGCTTGAGTGAAACCACATATCGCATATAAATGTGGATTTAGCCTTAATGATACACAGTGGATGACTGGCCCTGCCTAAGGTTCTGTCAGGGGGGTTTTCCTGTTGAAATGGGATTTTCCTTCCCTCTGTCACTACGTGCTTGCTCATAGGGCATTGCATAATTGTTGGGGTCTCTTTAATTTAAAGAAATACCTTCAAAAAGTAAGAAATTAGCTATTTATACAACCTATCCAAATCCGTTTTGGAGGGCCTTTCCCCAGCAATCTCTTCCAGCACATTTGAGGGTGCACTGAGGAATTCCCAAGCCAGCAAGAGGTATAATCTCTCCATCATGTCCCAGGTCTGACTCTGGACCTCCTCCCAGTAGGACATGCCAGAAGTATCTTAGCTGCTTCTATTCAATGTGGAGGAAAAGTGGCTCCCTGTATCTGTGACCTCGATCTTTTGGTCACTACCCAGAGCTCATGGTCATATGTGATTGTGAATATGTTAATACAATAATACCTTTAATTAACAAATAGATTGTAACCAAAATACATCTCAAAATCTGTATACCTGCATATGAAATGCTGACTCACATCATTGCGTAACATTTTTCTCAGATGAAGTTCTGCCCACTTGTCACCTGACCTGTGTAAACTTTTTGACCCCCTAAAAAATGTTTCACTTCAACAGCTACTGAAAGTCAAACACAGCCAGAGGGACTGAACGGTGACTGCTGTGTTTACTGCTGTGTTTCCTACACAGGATTCACTTTTGCCAGTTATATTTAAGCTATTTTTAAAGTTTATTTGTAATTTATCTTTATCAAGAGCATCCATGACCAATGAACAGACTCTGAACATCTGTCTCTTGGTCACTCTGTTATTATATTAGAAGACATGGACACTCCACATGGAGTGTCCATGTCTTGACATGGAGCTCCATGTCCATGACATGGAGCTCCACCACAACCAGAACCTCCAGTGTGAGCTCTGAGGTCACAGATGCCTCAGAGTGGGATGAGATGCTCGCCAGTCATGCAGCTACCCCAGGGACCACACCTCTGCCACAGTGATACTCCACCAATCCAAGTCTAGTGTGTCAACTTGAGATCAGACTCCCAGGACCTCTGCCCCTGACTGCCAACTGGTCTACAAAGCACCGAACGCCTACAGTCCTTTCAGTGAGGGAGTCACTGGAAGGGCGGGCCCATTTAGCGCTTTCAGGCCATGCCTGAACTGGAACGATGGGCTAAGGACCCAGCCACGGGCTGGTCTCCTGCAAGCACCCCCCTCTGCCCTATCCTGGGCATTGTCCCTTGGTTTTCTTAAGCAATTAGACACTGAAACCAACAGTTTTATTTATATTAGGCTGTAAAAATGTTTATATCTGCTATACAGTTGGCATTTTAACATGGGAGTCTATAGGGATTGATCCACTTTTGGAGCCAGCCTGAGCTGGCCAACCAATGAACATTTAGCTTTTGGCACATGGACCTTGGCTTCATTTTTCAGCCCTGGAGGTTGCCACTTCACCGAAACTGATGGTGTAATCATTTTAAGTCCATACAGTTGTCTTCTTTAAGGATTGTTTTCAGACACACACAACCACATGTAGAAACAGAAAATGAGGATAGTCATAGCTCCTGGCTAACTCTGAGCATAAGAACACCACCGTTTAGTCTCAGTGACCTCTCCGTCACAACAGGTACACAAACTGCTGATTGTTCCTGTCTTCACGTCATTCTGCAGACTGTGGAGCCAGCTCATGCACTTATTTGCTCTAGTCAGGAAGGAGTCCCTAACCTATTTAATAGGAAAATACACAGGTGCACTTTAAATAGCAGCATGACTTTCGTGCAGTATGTGAATGTGGCGAAACAGGTGCTGAAGCCTCCAAGGCAAACAAAAGTTGTATTTTTCCTAAAGCACACAGAGTCGAGGTGTGTGAAAGTGTGTGAAGGAATATGCTTACATGGCGTTTGCATGCTCACGTCATACTGGCTTTTTGTTAAGTTCCTTAATGTTGACAGCACAGACCCTGCATCAATTTTTCCCTGCTACAGATGTAACTAGCTCATGTCTGCCATGTATGTGAGCAGGCATACATACTGTATCTTGGCATAATGGAATAAGTCCACACGCTCTCACACCATCAACAAGCTGGAGAGCTTCCACTCTGACTGTAAGGGCTATAAACCAGTGCAGGGGCAACAAGGTCACGTAGCTTGAAAAAACCACAGAGTGAGTCTCCCAGTCCTCTTAAAGAGGTCGGTGACTGTATTGTTGGAAAAGCATTTAAGGTAAATTGTGCTAAAGTACTAAAGAACTAAATATGTTCAAGGAAAGACATCTGAACTGTAATACATGTGCACTGTATACAGTAGCTGAAAAATATGTTTGAAAAATGACAACTGATTATCTGCCTTCCATTTGTGCTCAAAGCAGACCAAGAAAGAAAACTGGCTTAAAGCACAGTAAATAAATAATACCATTAAGTGTAAGTTGTTTTGCTGTAGTGAAATCTCTTTAGCTCTTTCTCAGTGTGCACCCCTAACAGTGTTCTTGTACGAGCAGCTGACGCTAATGGGATCAGTGCTTTATCTTATAAGTTCCATCAGTTCCAGTGGTTTAATGAGTGCTTTTTGCAGTGTTTCCGATACAGTAATGAACACTGATGTGGATTTTTTTTTCTAATCCATCTTTCTTATTAAACATCAATAAAATCTGTGCGCAAAAAATACTGTTCAGAGTGACAAAATGGCCAAACTTTAATGAGTGCCATGCTTTTGTCATCTTTATGGCCATTTATGTGGAAGGTTCTGCCAGGGAAACCCTAATTTAATTCTTAAGGACGTCTCAGTGTTTTTTCTTCTTCTATTTGCTCACAGTGCCATATAGTCTCCATGCTGTGTCATAAATGTCATTAGCAGCTGGTGAATTTACTTTAATGCCTTCTAAGTGCACAATTGATCGCAGTTGGTATAAAATCACAAAGCCTCTGATGTCTTTTCAAAAATGTCTGCAAATGAAAGTGCTTTGCTAATGTGGCAAATTTCCCATTTTGGTTCTAAAGAAATTCATGTGAACCTACTAATTTAGTGCAATGCTAACATCCAGTTTTCTCTTCAGACTCATTAAATCCATGTGTCTAATGAACAGCCTATGCAATAGTTCTCTCTCTTCCTCTCTAACAGTGCATGCACATGTATACTTTTACTTTGGGCTCAAAGAAGAACTTTGACAGTTTGACATTTGGAGAAATGCACTTATTTTCTGTTGTGCTGAAAAGACTGACACCACCCCTGAGACTGTCTAACAAATAGACAGCGGAAACCAGAGGAACCAGTTAACTTAGCAAAACAGAATGAAATCATGAGAAAAGAGTTAGCCTCAGTGCAGATGCATAAAGTACAGTGCAAAAATCTGGAGCCACCCCACATTTTGTTATATATTTATATTTTCTTTTATAAAGTGGTGTTCTCCAGGCTCCCCTAAGGTTTTCCAATTGTTTCTATAGACACTGGCTGTGTTTTTGTTCATTTCTAATCCAGTCCTTGTACCTGACCATTTTCAGAGAAAAGGCACCTAATATGAGGAATGAACCAGTCTACACATGACAGTCACCTTAGCAAGGAACCAGTTTTAAATTGTGTCTTTAGGCACTTTGTTACCATCAGCCTGTTGCACAACATCACATATTTGCACTTCCTTGGTTGAATCTACAAAAAATGTCAAAAATAATATAGTTTGGCAGGCATGCAACAGAATTTAAACACCAACGAGGTTATTCCAAAAGAGCTACTAGGCAACCTGGCATATCTCGGTATGCTGTGCAGTGTATCATTAAAAAACTGGACAAGTGGAGAACAAAAGAAGAAGTGGGAGGCCTAAAACTATCTACAGCATATAAAAAAATTACAGAAAGTCATAATCTTAAGGAATGGGGGGGGGGGGGGGGGGGGGGGAGTCCAGCAAAGACCTGACGCAGGACCTGAGAGGTTCATCTGGCTCTTCAGTTGATCCATCTACTGTTCCTTTAAGAGTGGCTTCTTGACAGCCAACCTTCCACTTATGCCAGTTCTGACGAGGCTTTGGCAAACAAGGAGAAAACACTGATGCACATAAATTACTGCAAAATAACAACTGGACTGTGTTATGGAGTGATGAATCCAAATTTAGAATTTCTGGTTCAAATCCAATCTCAGCATGACAATGATCCCAGACACACTGTCAATGCAGTAAAAACATACCTGGATAGAAAAATACAGAGTTGAACACCATCAGTTATGGATTGGCCTCCCCAGAACTTAGACATTATCAAAGCAGTTCAGGATTGTCTTCACAGAGAAGGAAAAAAAAGGCACCAATCCAAAATAGAGATTTAAATGTCTTTTAAGAAACCTGAAGAACTATTCCTGCAGAATACTAAATTATTTTAAGAAGGTTTGCTTCACCTAGTTACCATTTTCCTAGTGAAATATAAAGAAATTAGGGGTAGCTCGAGAATTTTCAACAGTACATCCCCCCAAGTTTGTTGTGAGACATCAAGGGGACCATCTACATGTATACTGGAAAAACAAATGCACTGTAATAATGCATTAAGAGCTGGTCTTTATATAATGTTCCCAGACTTTCAAAAAAATAATACAGTGCTTTCTGATAGACTGCAATCTCCTGAACACACCCTCCGAGCAAACTTGAAAGTAGCAGGCTAAGAGCGAGCTACATGTTTATGGTTCCCTCAGTAGTCTGTTTGTGTGTCCACCACTAAAGTTAACACATTAACATATTATACCTGGTTTATCCTACAACCAGGTCAGCATATAGCCCTAAATTAGTCATAACATCATATTTAGAGATGCTGGTACATTTATTTCACAGAGCCAGGCTAGATGATTCTTGGCTTTTCCAATTTAGAGAGTTAAGCTAAGCTAATGGCTATAGGAGCTATAGCTCCAGCTATATTTACCATATGGTTATGTGATTGGTATCTAACTGTTGGCAAGAAAACAAAATGTCAGACTATTCCCTCAAGGGGATTCATTAGTCTATCCTGGCTGTTCCAACAAGAAAATCTGATGTAAAATCAGAGGATTTTAAGATGAAAAGACAGTACTTTCGCCATTTACCCTGCCATAGCGTCTTTATGATAAATGGCATAGTATCAAATTCCTACAATCAGTACAAATAGGTCAGTTTTACGACATTTTATTTCATAGTTAAGTATTTCATTGAGCCAGAGTAGCCCTGTAAGTGTAAGAGAAAGAGAAAGCCAGCGAGAGAGAGTAGAGTTGGGGAGGGGGGCTTTAAGTTCATGAGCTGGTGGCCCATCTGGTTTGAGTTACAGAAACCCCCCTTCTCAATTAGAGGCAGCATGATGTCAATAAAACGTCAGACTGGAGAAGCCATCACTTAAATTGTGCCTGTCAAGTTTTGTTCTTTCTTCAGCATTCCAGCCGGGCCGATGGGTCTGAAATGATTTGTAGTTTGATTAAGGTTACCACAATGTGCCATTTCTGATTTGATTTGGGTGCTTGCCTCACAAAAGTTGCCACAAAAGTTGTTTGCCTGTTACTGGAGATGCATGCACAGAGCAAAGTGAGGAAGGAAGGTGGCTTCCCCAGTCAACGTGCTTTTTGAGCAAGAAATCAGCTTTTGCTTTTAACTTTTAATTAGTTTTCCAACTCTAATTTTTCCATGTCTCTGCTCTTCACAACAGTTGTCTTTTTTCCAACTGTTACAGAGTTCTGCCCTGCACCTCTTAGATTTATGCTTGAATATTAAACCATGGGGAGGTTTGGAGACGCAGTCGTGACATTTATGTTTCTCCTCTCTTATTGCACATAAAATTTATTAGGAGTTCCCTGGTTTTTCAATGGGGCTTTCCCACCAAGACAGTTTTCTCTCTTCTACAAACCATGGATCATCCAGCAGTATGTATGTGCTGATATTTTGGATTATTAGTGTCATTTTAATTCTCAGAACGTTACTCACTTGCAGGTATGTTTCCAGCACGACAATCTGAAAAACCTGAAAAACAGCAATACACAAAAGGGGTCAAACATTCCCAACCACTCCCAGTGGGAAAACTTGGTGCACAAGGAACCCAGGAGCCTGCTACCCTCAAATCTGAAAACAATTATCATATGAATTTCAGGACTTTATAACACTAGAGAGTAAACCTGTAGCCAAAGGTGTTCATCCAGTCTGGAGATCATCAGGATGTGATGTGTTGGCAGTTTAGCAGTTTTACATGTAAAGCTTGTGCATTCAAATATTTAGCCCTCAACCACTCTTGAATTTAATCCACATCATAAAAGCTTTAAAATTCCAAGTGCAATAGCATGCAAGCTCTAAGCCGTGTAAATCACAAACTTTTGGCCCCATTTCTATGTTGCTGAACCGCTGAGCGTCTATCACATTGCATCTTAGATTCCTGTAAGCCTCACAAACATAAAGATTTAATCAAGCGATGTAAAAATATGACAGGTCTGGTTTAACAGCACTGCATCAAGAGGATCGACGACCTGTTAGCTGCCTTTGAGTCAATGCCAGTGTTCTTCTTAAGCATTTGAAAAGTGCTTGTGATTGGCATATTAGCTGCGCAGGGTCTGATGCACTCATACAGTGAAACAGAAAACTTTAATACTCATATGGAACCTCTCTAACATTGTAAAGATCCTGGTTTACTCACTGAACTGTACACTTAGCTTTTATGGTACAAGCATGACTGAAATTCCTCGTGTTAAATTAGACTGTTTTGTATAGCTCATGTTCCCCTGGCCTGTACTTTAAAAATCATAGTTACAGGTTGGACAAAATAAAGAGAACCTTTTCAGAAAGATGCATGGCTACAGATGTGTACAGATGTGTGTTTCTGGTTATGAAACAATGCATCAATGTCTTTGTAAACATGCTATAGTTTGTGCTCTATAGTTTGTGCTCGTGCACTGAAGACTTGGCCACTCTGGCTTGGTTAACTAACTGCATCCTGTTGTCTACATGCTGTGGACAATGTGTGTGCCTAGCCACAAACAGTGTGTGTGTGTCTGCCTATTTTTTTTTTTTATAGACTTTGCCTTGTTTATGCAGACAACTCAACCCAAGAGTGACCCTCAGCAATGCAAAATGACCATCATGTGACTATTTAACAATTTTTTGACTATTCTTTTAATCCTAAACCATATACGCACGATTTAACTTGATGCCATTTCAAAAATCATAGTGACACTAACAGTATTAAAAACATTGTATTTAAGTCTGATATTAAATGGATTCAAGGAACCTACAGCACTGTGCAGAACTTTTGAGTCACCCTTCATTTCTTTAGATTTTGCTTCCAAGGAGCCAGACTTTTTAAAGTGCTCTTGAGCAATAGTTGTCCAGGCTTTCTGAAAGCCTTTCAAAGTTTTTCTTTGAACACTGGCTGCTCTCTCACTCATCTTCATTCCACTCCATGTCGTCTGGCAATTTTCAGAGGAATGGGTTTTTTATTTGTTTGTTTGTTTGTTGAACCACTTAAAACCGACCGGTCTAACAGAAGGGATGAACCAGTGTATTTTAGGCACTTTGTTGTTCTAAAAACTCACAGTTGAATGTGTGATAACACATTTTGACAGAAATAAAATTGTGTTTTTCCACCAAAAAGGTGATTCCCAAAGAGCCAGTGGCTGAAAACCTTGCATATCTGAGCATGGCGTCCAGTACGTCCATATAAAAAAAAAAAAAAGAGGAACATGTACAAGTGAAGGAAAAAAGAAAAAGTGGCAGGCCTAGAATTTTTAAAAAGGACCCAAGAGATGCATCTGGCCCAGTTGATCCAGCTACTGTTCAGTGAAGCCTCATCAAAAATGGTCTTGATCGGTGCTCGAAAAGAAGACATTCTTAAGGAAGGGGAAAAAAAACCTTAAGAGAATCCAAAATTAGACAAAAACTGCCCTGAAAGTCAGTAGCAACAGGTCTCATGAAAAATATAAAATTTTTGGTTCAAATCAACATTGGAGTGTATGGAGGAAGTCAGGAGTACAGAGAGGTTCAACAGTGAGTGTTCACAGCCATCTGTGAAACAGAATGGAGGCTCTGCCAAGGTTTGGATCTGCATTTCAGCCAGTGGTGGTGGGGAGCTTGTCAAAACTGATGGAGTTATAAACACAGAAAAGTACCACTATCAGATTTTAATGTGAAAAGTATCAGATTAGAAACAGCTTCATTTTTTTTATGCATGACAGTGATGTTGATGATAATGCAGTAAGCATACCTGGATGGAAAAACACACGTTGGAACACTATAAGTCATGGATTAACCTCCCCACAGCCTGAACATCAACATTACAACATCCAACAGTATGGGATTGTCGTGACAAAGAATGTAACAAAAGGTCAAAGGAGCTTGCAAAGAAAAGCGTCTGGACTTCTTTAAGTTGCTTGTAGACGTTTCACCTCTCATCCGAGAAGCTTCTTCAGTTCTAAGGTCAAATGGTGGAGAGTCCCAGATATAAACCTAGTGGGAGTGACCCCCCACAGAGGGACAAAAGGACCCCCTGATGATCCTCTAATCACCTGAGCCAAGGTGGGAAACTGTGCGTGGGTCCCAATCAACCAGAGTTTCGGGTGTGTTCATTGTGAAACCTGGCCCTACCTTATCATGCGAATTCCTGAGGTCAGATGGGATGTGAGTGGGCGTTAAGGCGTCTGGGAAGGGATCTCAAAACTGGATTATAGATGGCAGAGAGTTGGTGTCGTAAACCCCCGCCTCTATTCAAAGATGGTCGCTCACAGTGGACATAGATGGCTTCTTTCACTCCTCTTTCAAACCATCTGTCCTCTCTGTCCAAAATGTGATCATTGGCATCCTCGAAAGAGTGTCAAGCAACTTAAAGAAGTCCAGACGCTTTTCTTTGCAAGCTCCTTTGACTACGATGACCTGGATGACTGAGAACCTTCACAGACAATGTAACAAAAGGCAGCCAGCAGCCAAAATAGAGCTGTGAATGTCCTTCAGGAAGCCCGGAAAACTATTCCCTACGTCTATTTAAAGAAATGACAAGAAGGCTTGTCTGAGAGGTGAGGCTATTCTGAAGAATAAAGGTGGTCACACCAAATATTGACTTTTCCCATTTTCCGAGCAAAAACTGAAGAAATTAAGCGTCTCTTGACTTTGTGCAGTACTGTACTTCCAAACAAAATGCCTTCATTTGCACTTTATATAATTACAGTACTCAAGGATGTCATTCATTTCTAAACGAAAATCCCTATTTTCCTGCCATTCACAAAGTTTATTGGAAGCGATGCAAACACCTTTAGGGGCTTTAAACTTTAAACAGAGTCAAATGTACACAGATTGGCCAGATCATTGAGTCACTAAGCAAACCTAAGATAACTGGCTTAAAAACAAGAAAGAAAGCCAAGCAAGCATGGGCAGATATTTGAGTTAGTCCTCATGCTCAACTGATGTTAATCCCAAACAAGCTAAATCATTGTTATAGTTGGAAAATGTTCCCACTTGAAAGGACCTGCTTGAAGGACACTCCCATTAACGATCGGAAGCAAAAAGTGATGTCTAAACTGAAACTATGTGGGTGCTCAACAGAAAGGTTCACAGTAAAACCCTGTATTGGCCTACATTTCATGCTGGACAAATATTAAACTGTATTATATCGAGTGACTGGAAAATTAAAAACCAAACATAAGGCCCAGGGGCCAGAATCGGCCTGGCAAAGACTCAAATCCGGCCCACTGGGTGGCCTTGGAAAATGTGAAGGAGAACATCAATTTTGGACTTTTAACTGTATTTTCATAATTTTCCAGCTTTTCCTGAGATAAAGATCTCCCCTCATGGTCATTCATTTTAGGTCAAAGTAATTAATATATAGATTTCTGTAATTTCACGCATTTAATTCTTACAATTTAAGCCTAGACAATTTTCTTTCCAGCCCACATAATATCCAAGTGGGTTGTATATGCCTGCAACGTAAAATTAGTTTTAAGCAGAAACCCAAAGATCACCTACAGGTCACATGACCAATCTTGTCAGTGTTTGAAAGAAAGCCTTATGAGTCTGTCTTTTACTGGCTCACTAACTCACAAATATCCTGCAGTCAACCTGACTACAATCTAGACTCAGGTAGTTTCTGGCTGGTCACAGTTACAGCAGTCCCATTTATGTCTCACTGGCCATACTTGATCAGGGAAGCTGTTTTTAAATCTCAAAGAATGAGCAGATAAGAGAACAGATGTGTGCAGGGAGGGAAGTGAACTTAAGTGTGTGTTTCCTACATGGGAAATGTTCACCACAGGCAAAATGTTTGTAACATCATGCCACTAATTATATGTATTTACATTAAATTAAGGCAGACATATTTTATATTATCATCTAATTAACTGAGCCCCATTTGGATGAGACACAATATAAATCTGACAAACATCACCGGCTGTAATGTGAGGTTGGTAATGATTTCAGATTCCAGATTGAGACTCGAAGCGGTCCAAGTTCTCCATATGTCAACAAGGTGAGCTCATGGTAAGTCCCTGATTCTCCCATGTCAAACACAGAAACACATTCTCTCCAGCTCTGGCAGCCCAGTTCCAGGCCTTTTCTTTTTAGAGGCTTCTAATCCTGGTGGGTCCCTGGCCTGACGTCACACGGCCCTCTCCCCACCCCTCTGTCTGCTGATGTGCTGTACCCACGCTCTCATTTCCTTTGCAGCTCACGAACACCAATCACTGCCCCGGTCCTTTTGACTTCTTACGTCTGAGCATCTGATTAAAACAGACTGCCTCATCCGACGCCTCATTTGGCCAGCTGAGGCGTTTAAACCTTACAGAAAGGAGGCGCTGAGCGCTGATTCTGTGGGCTGGTGTGAGTACAAAGTAGCCAACCAGGCTCCCTCTCCTTCCCTCACTCGCCCTTCCCCACTCCTGTTGCATGTTCAGTTTCTTAGGCTTGATCACGTGACCAGGAAGTGTGGCTCTCTTCCATTTCCCCTCCTGAAGGAAAGAAAATATTTAAAAGGGGGCTGGCGCTAGGCTCTGTTACGTGGGCCTGGTTAAAAATAACTTAGATATTTAAGGCTGGAATCCCAGGGCAGGCAAAGGCTGGACAGCTTGCCGCCCGACAGGAGCTCTCGCCTCCCTCTCACTCTGTTTCTTGCTAACTTCTTCCTAACAGTGCTCCGTCGTCTGAAGCCATTTCGCCTTACCCACGATCAACACCCTGCACCTCAGAAACATTTTCCTACAACCAGTGGATGCTCAGGTCTACATTATTAAATGTTATGAAAATTCAGTTGGTGCTTCTCAGCCCAGCCGCAACTTTGTTTGGCTACTGAGGTTTGGCCGGAAACGTCCAAACAAAGCAGCCGGACAAACCCAGACTTCATCCATTTGCATACCATGACAGAACTGTAAACCAACAACTATCCTTCAACTATCAAAAATTTTCACCACTGCAGTGATTTACATACAAGGCCACAGCACCACATGTGATATACTGTTGATCTAAAATAAGTACTGAACTGGACACCAAATCTAAATCCTTCAATAATTTGATTTAGCTTTAGATGATTAGAAAATGAATGCAACTCATCAGATCTGCCCCTAACCTAAGGTTATTTGAAAGAAGCACATCCAGTGAAAAGATGCTATATTGCATATTATTATAATATTTTAAACTGTAAACATATATTTTAATTTGGGAACAACTATTTGAAACAATGTTAACACCCATAAACTAATATATTAAGTACATTACATAATAATAATATTACTCACATAATATTTCAGTCAAATAACTAATAACAATTAGCCAGCTAGCAGAATAGCAATGCCTCAATTCCTTTTTCAGCTACAACTGCATAAAATTAACTGAAAATGTTTACGGTAATTTATTATTGTCCTTTCTTTCAGGTCTTTTCCACATTTGGGTTTTGGGCTGTAGGTCAGCAATTTAAATATAATCATTAGTGACATTTTTCTGTAAACCTGAAATGCTCAAAGAGCAGTTTGGGATTTTTGAACAGATGCTGTTGTCAAATAGTGCGCTGTAAGGGTAAGTTTAGCTGCGAATGTTACAAACATTTGCTGCTTTTGTGCCGCTTTTTTTCTTTTGTGCAGCACCAGTGAAGGAATTGAGACTCGTAGCTGTCTGAGTGCTACAAACCACAGCGATAGGGGAAATAATTTGATTACAGCCACAGTCAGTACCTCGTTGCTCGTGCTGTTCGAAAGCAAATAATCAGAAAGTCATCTGAACTTGAGTTCCTCTCTGGCTTTGCACTGGCTTTGCAAAACAAAAAGTTCCTACATATATAATTGTATTAAACCTAATGCGAGGTGGAGTAGTGGGGAAAGTACAGCGCTGAGATTCAACAAAGCTTGACTCAGCTTTCAAGAATTAGGGAAAGAATGAAAGCTATTTTTTAATTACTGAACAGCATCTGGAAGAGAGCACAGCAAACCTCAATATCTGGAGTTATGATCCGCTGATACTCATATGCACTTGGGCGCTTTCCAGGAGGGGGAACTTGACTGAGGGACACCAGTGGAAACAATGCCAGAAAAGCTCAAATTCTCCAGTGATAGGCAGTTAAGCGTTTTGTTATTCAGTGTTCACAAGTGTGTTGTTAGACTATAAAATACGTTTTTTTTATTTGAATAGCCACAGATTATGTCAGCAAACATTTTAGAAACAAAACCAAAAAAAACCCCCTCTCAGCACAGCCAACAACAACACCCCCGTTCTTCTTCAGGTAGACATCATAGCACTCACACTTTATCCATGTTGATAAGCAGAAACAATACCAGGACACTTGTTGAAGTTAATCAGAGGGAAATATTACACCGTACAGATACTAAACAGTTATGCTTGCTCATACAAAAACATTACCTCAGTCTCACCACCTCCGATTCTTATGTCATCAATGCCTTGCAAAAAAAAAAAGTCTAAAACTGGGTATTGCAGATTTGTCTTTCATATTCTCAGCCGATACTGTGAGTGTTACATTAACATGTTCTATACAAGCGTCTGGTGTGAGTTACTAAATCACCACGACTTCATTGTGTCAGAAAAAGAACACAGCCTACAGTGGTGTCACCTTCTCCTCCTTTATCTCTTTCCTCTGTTCCTCCTCTGCCTGTCATTATTGCAAAAGCAACTCAGTTGTCAAAGCCAGGCCTTTGTTTTCAGGATCACTTTCACCACCATTATCTTCCATCATAAAGAATATGGCTATATTCACACAGGTTCCTTTATCTTCCTACCTGCTGTAGGAAGCAGGTCTTGAAGAACAAAAGATGTAGTGCAAACGTTGTTGGTGTGAAGCCATCACTTCCCACCGCACATTTACAGGCGTTAAAAGACAACGCAGGTTCGGATTTTAAGTCTCATAGTATTAGTATATCAAATTATTGCAGTGAGCTAACCAACAGGATACACTTGCTATTTACCAAAGAATATTTACATTTTAGTCTGCAATTTTCCCACGAGACTTGTTTGCCAGCCCAAGCGCTGTGCATTTGTGCAATTTCAAACGGTGAATGAAGATATTCACTGAGATGTGTCCTGTTGAAATGACGGCACGTTTGTTGACATGCCTAACAGACAAGATCCTGATGCAGCAGGATCAGCAGCGAGCACTTTGTTTGCTCTTGCACTGAACTCTTGATTCAATGTGTCTAATTATGCTGGATAGAGAGGTCTGTGTTAGTTCTCCTGTTCTGTGCAAACACTGCTGAGCCCAGTTCAAACGCAGCTCAAATGAGAAGTGTACTTTAATGCTTGCAGGAAAGGTTAAGTTTACAGTGCTGTTTATAGTTTTTCATGTGTTTTTTTTGATGGGTTAAAAGTGACAGCAAGATAATTATTATGTGTCGTTTCTTGAAGAAACGTAGTAAAATGTTAAAAGGGATTTAATTCTAGTTGCCTATATTTCAAGCACACCACATAGCATTTGTTTCAGAATGATAACATATTTTGTATATTGAAGGCCCATTTAAGGATAAGCATTGCACGTTACCTTTGGCTTTGGTGTGTAGCATGGCTAGCTCTCAGAATTTTGGCCATGCATAAACTGCAGTGTGTTTGCAATACAGTGTAAACATTCTAAATAATTATTAAAAATATTGTCCTAACATAATCATATTATTTTATAAATAATAAAATGATACATTTTGCAGAGCAGTGGGAACATTTGTTGCATGAAGGCTGGCCATAGACTGTATATAAAAGACAGGCATAGTCACCGTGGTCTCATTGATTTGTGGAGTGCCATTTTTTAAGTTTTTTTGTTTGGTTCTTTGATGTAAACCAGACGTCATAATTTAGAAAGGGAACTGAACATACCAGATGCTCATATAGTAGTGATCTGTCAGTGTCAGCCACGCCCTAAGGCAGGTCACATGTACGTCACAGTTCACACTGATTCACGTCAGGCTTCAGTGCTCTCTCTTCGCAATCATTTTGAGTTGGGCAGTGTCACGTGGATCTATTTCTTTGTTCTTCATGAATAAAAAACAGAACAAAACGTACTTTTATATAGTGCTTAGACAGTCATTAGCCACCCAGTCAAATCAGTTTAATCAAATGCTCCAGCCAATGAAATCATGAAAAATATTCCTGAGAGAGTGAGATGGTTGCAGGTCAGAATGAAATTTAAAAGAAGATGGCTGTTACTTAGCTTTTTATATACAGTGTCGTGTGTAACATGTTACAAAGTAACGTCTTACATGTTTCAGTAACACAGTAGTGTAACGTGTCACTGTAGTAATTCAGTAACTACACTACATTTAATACTATGTCGTTACTTGTGTTGCAAGTGTTCTTTAGACATCTGTGTGCTGGGCGAAAAAAAACACATCCTGCACAATCCTGCTAGAAGATTATAGCTATAGGTTTATATTACTGGTGATAATATGACAGAGCATTTCCGGTCATTTGATCTATTAATAAATTAGTAATGCAACAAGTAGTGCAACAAATTACTTTCTCAATTTAGAAATCAAGTAATATATTTCATTACTTAATACATTACCTTTTCTTGAGTAACAACTCAGATGCTGGTTATGTATGAAAAAGCTTTGTAACAGCTAGATGGTCTCATGGTAACTGCTAATTAAAGATATGTTAACTTGATTTGTGAGTGATTGATGGTTGGTGCTCCAAAAATTCCTCTTGAAGACACGTCGATAAGTAACAGGAGTATATCCTACCCATGGCATACTGTCTTTTCATCTATTTTAACTTAGACTAATTTATCTTAAACTATAATTTACAAATAATTTACAAAAATGAAACCTGAGTTGGATTAAATACGATGTTTCACTAAGGATTAAGACCATGCACTGAATAAGAAGGTGTCTACTGAGATTATAAATCAGGTGAGCAAGATAAAATCTGACATATTTTTTAAAAACAGAAGAGTCGCCTGCAGGACTTTGGAAAGACAGCAGGGTGCAACATTGGATTTACTTGCTTCCGGCATTTCCGTCATTTATATACAGGCTGTGTGAAGCAACTCAGTACTCAGTATGTCCAGGACTAGATAGTGTTTTCACTGCCTTACAGGTCTGTCCGAAAGCAAAGTATTCAACCCTCAGTATTGTCTGTGATTTATTTTTTGTGTTCAATAAAGCACTTTTTAATTATGTTTTTAAAGTGCTATACAAATGAAGGTTTGCATTATTAATTATTATTATTTCACAAACTATAAAGCCATCATGCATTATTCTGAAGATGAAAAAAACGACCACAAAGTTGATTAATTTGGAAGAAAAGCACTCAGCATAATATTTGCTTTAATTGCGTGACACAAATTAGATATCTAATGGGGGATATGAAACGACTCCCTATGCGGTCCTTTACAGAGCTCCCTATTTCACAGTGAGTGGGGAGTAGTGAGTGGCCGAATGATTTCCAACACAGGGTCCTTGTCCCGGCTCGTGATTTAACATAGATAAACATAATGTTTACCCACAATAATTTGCATATTTACCTGTCATGGGATAGGCCACCGCTTTTGGCACTACTCTGTGCCACTAAATAACAAATCCACAATTACGACGGGAAACAAACGCAGCAATGACAAACACAAATAGAGTTGTTGTTATTGGATAAATACGCCAAAAGCAGAGGTACCTGGTGTTTTTACAACTCAGGGTTAGCTAATGAAACTAGGCCCTAATATCACCTGCTCACGTCAGGTGACTCTCCAGTCGTTATTAACGAAAGTCTCAGGTATTCCCATGTCAGCCGTGTGCAGAATTTAGAACAACGCGGTTCTTCAACCACATTTCGCACGACTAACAAAAAGTAAGGAGAGTCACGGTTGCTATGAATACAAACAAACTTCTCTCTCCAATCTTTCGCTCTCCTTGCCTCTCCCTCCAGTCCCCTCCCCTCCTCCCCCTTCCGCTAATGTTTTGTTGCCGGGGCGACAGAGGCGGTTCCCTTCGCTCCAGTGATTTAAGACGAATACCTCTCACGCGCTTCCCTCAGTTCAGACTGCCGGTCCCTGCATGGCAACAGGAGCAAGGGATTCCCCCCCTGCCCCGTCGCCCCAGTCTATCTTCCCGTTTAGCATCGTTTCAGCTTTAAAAATGCAGCAGCCCGGCAGCTTTTAACCCGTTCGCGGTGGCATGTCCTGGAACCAAAGTGTAATGCGCGACGCGGAGCAGAAACTTTAAAATCCGGGGGATATTCAAAGCAGTGCAGCCGCATCCTCAGAAGAATCTTTTCAAACGGGACTCCGCATATATATACATTTATATATATGTGTGTATATATAAACTCTAAGCGATGAGGTGTGGACCTGACAAACTTTTAATGACAACATCTGACTGACTAACATCTCCTTGTTGGACTACAACAGCCTGCGCTCTCCCCAGGGATCAGCCCGCGAGGATTTACGTTATTTTTCTGTTTAAATTTCAGGCAGCCTCCAAATGACGTCGAGATGGCATTAGGTGGAACCCTTCTGCCCTCCATATCCACCTTTGCCAGCGGCCCCACTATCAAGAGTAAATCTATAGGAAACGCCAATTTAGTGAGTATCCTGTGGTCACTTCATATTATGCGCGCATGCCAAAAAAAATAGCACTGTGTGGGGTAAAAAACAAAAATAAAAAAAGCATCAAAGAATTGGGTGCAGTGTATTTCTAGCGTGTTTGTTTTTCCAATGTGTCTCTCCCATGTTGTTACACTACAGCCAGGGCTTGACACCACGCTCCAATGGGGCGTGCACCAGTTTACACAGGCTGCTTTAGCGTGGAGACAGTGAGACATGCACGGGAAGCGCACATGGGCTACTGTATTGCTCCGTGGAGAGCATCCAGCTCGATTAGCTTTCCAATTAAATGCAGTTCAAATTCAAAATATTGAAAGGAAGATTATTCTGAGTCTGATCATTAAAAAAAGGGCCCACTCTTTATTCACCAGATATACCTGTGCCTCTTCTCGTGCTTTCAGCTACAAATCAGTATTCTTGGGAAGTGCTTACAGCCAAGGACACTTTCTGCACCACACTCAGCTCTGTAGCTAAGCTGTCATAATAATCAGTCTCCATACTGCAGATCCAGGTTCCCTTCACTCTAAATTACCCTGTTTTAGGGCTGTTTTCAAGCAGGACAGACAGGATAAAACCCTAGTGTCATTTTCTCGACTCTGTGCCTGTAAAAACAGCAACATGACACAAATGATCAAATTGTGCCAGCACACTCATAATTGCCTCTATAACTTTCCCGTAGAGATGGAAGGAGGAGTTGTCCCATCTTAAGAGATCCAGCGTGCCAGACGAAAGCAGCTGCCCCGACCCAGACCATCCCACTGCCACCAGCATGTCCAAGAAAGACACAGAGCTGGACCTGGACTTAGACTATGACTTTATTTTGTCCAACTCTATTCTGCAGCAGCAACAACAGCAGCAGCAACAGCAGGAGGATGCCATGGCATGCACCTCTGCCCAGGGACTGTCTCCTTCCCCTGGGTCTTTCACCTCATCTTACCCTCTCCCTTCCCCTCAGGGAACTGCCAGCGAGCTGCTCTACACCATTCCAGACATCAACGATGTTTCGCCCTCTGGAGGCTTCGTGGCCGAGCTCATGAGACCCGAGCTGGATCCGGCTTACCTCCAACCCACGAGCCTCCATGGGAAGTTTGTAGTCAAGACAACAATGGACATGGGAGATTACAACCAAAGCATGAATGTTAGCAAGGCCTGTGTTAACGCTGTGTCAGACCCGACTCCCTCACGTGCCTCGACGACCTTCGCGTGCCACAGGATAAAGCAGGAAAACCCCAGTAATTGCACCATCTCACAACCCATGGACCTACACCTGGCTGGAGTAAACTCCCATGGACGAGGAAGCCAGCAGCAGCAGCGTCCCAGCCACTTGGATCTTGGGTTCCATGGCAGAGGGCGCTCCATGACAAACAGCAGGTTATCCTCATCCTCTTCCCTCTCCCCGGACCACCCCTTGAGCCGGGAACACCAGGTGTTGGGCCATTCCCACTCTCAGATCCCTCTTCCTCCCCAGGGATACCACCATAGTTCGCCACCGGGATACACGTCCTACGCCCAGACATCATCCATGCAGTACCAAGGTTAGAGAGCATTTATTATAATAGAGAGTTCTTAAAACTGTGTTTTCTTAAAATCTGTCTAAGAACACAACTTATACAGAGTCAATGGTTTTAAACGAGCCATTGGTTCAAAGTATTGCACTTAAAAGGATCTTGTCCTCGTAAAACTCTTTAAAAGTCTAGCCCGCATACAGAATTTGAATTTCTATAGAATCTGTGTTGTTTGTTACTTTAAAACATTAAAACGAACCACTTCTCTGTTGTGGTGGGTTTTTTTAAAATTAATTGTGGCACTGTGCAGTGTTTTGCAGAGAAGTATTAAAGCTTTTAGAATAGCAGCTTTATTTTGCACAAGCCTTTTATATGATTTAAGAGAGGCTGATGTTTTCTGAGTCCCTTCAAAGTTCGAGACAGAAGATACATTCTTTTTAAACAAATATTGAATTTTTATGCCTCTGTTATATCGGCTATAAGCCTACCCCACTGTTCAGTGACCTCTGATATAGTTATAAGTTTTCTCTGCTCATGTGGAGTATGATTAGGGACCATGATAACAGTTATTGTCACCTCTGTTTTTTGACTCCACAGAACCCCTCATGATATCTACTGGTGACTGCATGCCGGAGGAGCCAAAGCCTAAACGTGGTCGACGGTCCTGGCCGAGGAAGAGAGTGGCGACACACACGTGTGACTTTGTCGGCTGCGGGAAGACATACACAAAGAGCTCGCACCTTAAAGCGCACCATCGTACACACACAGGTATGCAGATGGGTGTTTGACGCTTCTGGCGTCCGCTTACACTAGTGTTAGCTTTTAGCCTTAGCACGCTCTCATTAAGCTTATTCTCTTATTTTCGTGATAGTTTCCTTGTTGAACATCACTTGCTCATTATGGACAAACATGTTTGAATAGGGGCTGGAAGGGTGGGGGCTGGGAGGGGGACTTGTTTAGCAGGTGCAGTAAAACAGGTTGATACTGATCCCTTTTCAAATACAAACCCCAGGCCGGATGGTTTGGCCTTTACACACTAGCTGCAGGACAGGATGGACCTCTTTTTCTCCTGAATGTGGGGAAGGCTGGGCCATTTTTAACCTCAGGGCCAGTGCTAACCGCTCTGTGTGTATTGTGTTTCCATCAAAGGGGAGAAGCCTTACCACTGCGACTGGGAGGGCTGTGGCTGGAAGTTTGCGCGTTCGGATGAGCTCACCCGCCACTACAGGAAACACACAGGCCACCGGCCGTTCCAGTGCCAGAAATGCGACCGGGCGTTTTCAAGGTCAGATCACCTAGCTCTCCACATGAAGAGACACTTATGAGACTTGGATGGTCGGTGGATGAAGGCTCCAGTGGGCGGGGAAGGGGACATATATGTACGTTAGCAGAACCCTGAACAAACCTGTGACCTACAGTTTTTTTTTTCTTTTAAACCACGATTTGCCTTCAAACTGGCGTCAAGCAACAAGACAAGCTGTGGTGTTCATGGCAAGAAACAAAAATGAAAGAGCGCTGGATCTTTAAGAGCCAAGAATTTCTCTCAAGACTGATCCCGTGCTCGCACGTTGTGCAGGTGACTCGACAAGACCTCTCAGCCAGGGTTGTAAACTTTTTTATGAAAGGGACCAAACTGGAATTTGTGTTATTTAACCGACAAAACTTGGAGGACCAGGTGCCAACTGTTTTTTTGGGGGTTTTTTCGAACTGGAAGTGTATTTTTGTCAGGGAAACCAGGAGCAACAGAAAAAACATCTCCAGAGGCCTTTACCAGCAACATGTCTTCATAGGCCCTGTAAACGACACACTGTACAATTAAATACATATATATTTATATACACATTTCACCTGCAATGCCATTGATTTCAGGTACAATGTTAATTTATACAGAATGGTGCTCAGTGACTCTGAAGGGTTTTTTTGTAATAAAAGGTACCAAAGATTATACAAAAAGGGTGAAATGAAAAAGTGCCATATGGTTTTTGTGTTTCTTGGAAACCTCTCTTCCGCAATCTGACTTAAATCAGGTAAACACTTCATTTTTTTTAAAGGTGATGGCAATCTTCAATGCACTGCAGCTGCAAAGTGCAATAATTTATATGAGACGCTTGTATTTTTGTATTGAATGAATAACTCTGAACAAATATTTGTTTGTTTATAGCCAAAATATGTAATATAATCTTGAACTTTGTACATTTGTAAATAATAATTCTTTGTTATTGTTTTGTATTTTACATTATAATAAAATGTATTTGGTATAAGAAGAAAAATCTTTATGACCTTTATGCCATTTCATTGACAACCTTTGATATCTAAAGACATGAACAGTTGGCAGGATGAAAGACATTAGTCCTATAAAAAAAAGTTTTACAGTAGGTTGAAGATTACTGCACTGACCTCTGTGGTAATGGTGAGATCACTCCAGGCGACCTAACACAATGTTGCCGTTAAAAAAGGTTTTCCAAAGAAAATTCACTCCTACAATGTCGCACTTCCATGGAGTTCTCTTTCCACCTGTCAGGCGGATGAATTGGGAGGACAACTGAGTTGGTGGCTGACGTTCAAGGGTGACACCAAATCTGACACCGATGTGCACAATAGGAGTACAAGCACTCAGATATGCTGCGGTGAGATAGATGACCTGAGACTTACAGCACTGAAAAGAGCTCAGTAGAAAGGTGATGTTGCTGAGCCGTTAAGGCTCTATACCTATACTGTGCAGGCCTCACAGTGTGACCTCGTAGAGATTTGGACTATAATAACCGTACTTATTTTTATGTATGTCAAATAAGTTTAAAATACAGATGGTGATCATTTTTAGATATTTAAATAGCCCTTCATTTTGACAGGGGATGTCAAAATGTAATAAATCTACCACTGTATCTAACACTGGGTTTGCAACAGCTGTGTTATTTATCACTAAGTATTTGGATTTGTAGCGTGATGACATTATAGCACCTTGCAAAGAATTTTATTAAATTTATCAAGAAAGAAAAAAGTAATTTACATCCTGATAAGAAAGAAAAGGGTAAAAACATAAGAACCCATGTATGAGTATTTACTTGTGTATTTAGATGTTGACACATTTGCTGTATAGTTACATTTATTAAAGTGGCACTTGGCAGGTGGGTGAAGCCTGAGATCAGATGTTGTGGTGAAGCAACGATAATAACAAAAACCCATAGAGACTCACCTTAAATTAAATCCTGAGTGAATTTGTACTGTGGCCTCCATTGGATTTGTTTTCTTTGAGGATTACGTGATCGCCTGAGTGGTGCTGCTGTGTCTCTGAGGTTTACTGCTCTTTGAGAGTGTACAGCCTTTGAATAATACAAAATTTTTATTATAATTTTTTAACAATATGAATTTATAAGATGATTCAAAACATCACATACTGATTACAGGGAAAAAGCATCCTATAGTTAGGACATTACAGCATTCTTTAGAGACTTAAGTACCACAGCACAGGGATGACAAGGGGAAAAGAAGGATGTGGACCATGCAGGTAGCATTGCTTTCCATTTGTTGTGAGTAGTAGCCCCCAGTCACACATCTTCAGGCTTGGAAGTTGGAAATATATTGTGGTCTATGTTGCCCCCTATAGGTTTATTTGGTTCAAGCACAGCACGATCCCTTCAGAATCTCCCTTTTAATTAAGAATTACACTTCTTAAACCAGACGGCTATAATTGCAGGTGTCATTTGTAGTGCTTGTTGCTACAGAAAGAATATGCTAATTTTCAATGTCTTTTAATTCAGCATTTTAATGACTAAAGTGTCAGACGGATTGTGGATTTCTTGTGTATGTGTGTTTATTTATTTTTTACATATAGATGTAAAAGTGAGTATACACATTTATTAACAGCAAAAAAAAAAAAAAAAAAAAAAAAGCACTGTATTACTTCTCCCAAAGCTTTGACCCTCTTTATACAGTGCTCTGAAAAATCATCTCCTCCAAATGTGGTACAACTGGTTTTCAGGCGTTTTCCTACACCAGGCCTGGCAAGTTTGGGAACATTAACATTTTCACATTAATAAATGAAAAACTGGATTTTGTATTTATTCAAGTTACCAATAATATTACATTTGTTTGATTATTTGAAAATAAAAAAATAAAAAAAATAAATCAGGAAGAAGGCTAATACTTCTCCATAGCACCACACTAGAGCTGGGCGATATATCGAGTTTTTAAAAAATATCGATATATTTTTATACGAGATATAAGATGTGACAATATCCTTTATATCGATATAGTCTATGTTACGTTATAATTATACTTGTGGAGCCGCAGGTTTGCCTCTCTTTCGTCCACTTTCGTCTTTACGCAATGTTACTCGGCCTCGCCTCTCCTTCACTGAACACAACTCCTCCTCGTCCCCCATCGCTTCACCTGCAGGAAGCGACAAGATGGACACGGCAAATCTCCGTTAACGAGTTACTGCGCATCGCCCCGTGCGTGGGGCTGGACGGCGTCAACGTGTTAGCTAGCTAACCACGCTAACGCCATGCAGCCCAGAGGGGCTGCACGGACTAAAATCCTTTCATTTTCTCAAAAGTTGACAGCGCGCCTTATGTATGAATTCTGGTTGTGCTTGATGGCCGCGAACCGATTTTATGTGGTACACGGCGCTCAGCAATCTGTCAAAAAATGTTTTAGTACGACTTTAGTAAGCTACGGAGCTGCACCGCTTGATGGATTGTCGGAGCATTACGGCTGAGCCTCGCGGAGTGATACGTACTGTGCTTCAACGTAATATTACCCTACTGTGTATCCGGTTGTTCAGTGATGACGCGACGAATCCTACTTCCGGGTCTAAAGTAGTCTGCGTTTAATATGGCTTTTGTGTTGTTAACATGTTTAATGTTATGTATTTTCTTCTATTTGATCTCAAAAAGCTCCTAAAACAGTCAGCGACCACTGTTGACCTCCCTCGGCTTTTATTACCGCTAATCATTTATTTAAGCTCAGTTTTTAAAACCTTACGATGTAACTACAGCCCAGCCCATGCAGCAGTATATGAATGACTAACCTCGTATTGCGGATGGATTATCTCAGTTGTTCTCCTGGCTGAAGTTTGGTCCTTTTACAGCATCCTGCCATGCGATTACATTTGTTCCTGACCACCGAGAACACTCACATTAACTTTTATCGAGTGGAAAAAAAGTTAGCTTGTTTATATTATGCTAACATAGCTGTGTCGCTAGCGGTCACGTAGCACATCATTATATACCAGCTAGCCCAACTTCAGTAACCCTACAAACGTCACTGCTGTTTAGTTTTCTGTCTTCATTTATGCTGGAAGTGATAACAGAGCTGTACGTTTTAATTTGTTTCCAAAACCCCGCAGTCAGGACATGCTATATTGTATTTAGATAGAAGCTAGCGAGCTAACTCCCTGCTAACTTCTAACTCCGTTAAATGTCATAAATTCCGTTTTCATGGATGCCTGGATGTTAAACTCAATTGTTACACCTGGTAGAGCAGAACGCTGATCATTTTATTAAAGATGAAAGACTTTAGACAGTTTTTCAACTCTCAGTAATCCCATAGTGATCGTTTGATATATGGACCTGCAGCGGAGTTTAGGCCCAGACACGGCTAGTGACGTCAGACTGAACAACCGGATAAGGACTATAAATGGCACCTGTTAAGAGACGTGGTTGCGAAGCGGATTTCAAACTCCAGGCTGTCAGTCACTCAGTACAAGTTGGGAACAGAGCAGCTGTGAAATCTGTCTTTGTTATTGTGCTCAGCGTCTTTTAGTTCACATTTTGACTGCACAATTGTGAGCTTTTTGTTATGCACAAAAACAACATTGTTTTCTTTTATTTATGGAGCATTATTATTTAATAAATGCTCATAATTTATTTTTGAGTAAATTTTATGTACATCTGCTCTATGTTAATAAAAGTGCCTGTGTGACATCTGGGACACAGCTTTGACTAAGAACTCTCTTTTTGTTCTTACTTTATGGCTTTAAAAAAATATATCGAGATATATATCTTATATCGCCATCCAGCTAAAAAATATCGAGATATGAATTTTGGGTCATATCGCCCAGCCCTACACCACACATGTTAAAATGCATGCATATCTATCCATCTATGCGTATTGCAGATTCACCAGTTTAGTGTACCCTACTGGGACAGGCTCCAGATCCACCTCCGAAACACAACACTAACTCAGATAAGCAGTTAATCGTGGTGTTTTTTCATGCTGAAAAACAAAGATGAATAAAATAAATAAATACAAACAAAACTCCACGTTGCTTGTGTTGAACACTTTAATTTTTCAAATCTCCATTTTAAGTCAACTCCAAAAATCAAATAAGAGTGCATGAATACTGTCAGAACCTTTCAGATGAACCCAGAACTCATCTCACATAACAGAAAAAAAACTTAACATAAAACATACTGGTCTTAAGTATAACAAATAATAAACAGATTATTTCTGATGCAAAATTATTGTAATTTAATTTTTACTTCATTTTTAACCAATAACAAACAAAATCCTCCCCTCGTACAGCAGCCACCAGCTGATAAAGATCCAGTGTTACAAAGAAAGTAGAACGTGGAAGTGGTGAATAAAATAGTTTTTTTGGAAACTAAAAGGCTTATTGTGCACATTTATCAAAAAAAAATCTGCAATCAAAACATAGAGAAAGTGGTATGAAGATGGCTTGTTTAATCCTCATCAAAGTTCTGTTGTAAAAGGAAGTTGGCAGCCAAGTTCTCATTCTTCTCACAAGCAAAGTAGGCTTGTATAACAAGTCCCTCTGGAAATCCTAAGGCTTTTAGCTGGAATCAGAGAGTCATAGCTTAAAGTTAGTCAATCAATACGTTAATACATACTCCCCAGTCAGTAATATCCCTTCATTTGACATTTTGTTGAGTAAATGTTGCACAAATGTGACATGTAAGGGAAACTGGTTCACATAGATAGTCCACCATGTTTGGTAAAGGAGCCTTGAGCTTTGCAATTATGGAAAATGTGTCATGTGTCATCCATGTGTCGTTCTCCTCACCCTCTCAATGGCCTCCTTCTCCTGTGGTGTGACCTGGATATAGTTCATTTGATTTCCGCCGCCGCCGCCACCTCCTCCTCCTCCTCCTCCTCCTGCTCCACTGCTGCCACCTCCTGGCACTGGCTCTGGGACGGGTTCATTTAACATCTGAATGAACTGCTCTTGGTGGCTGCTGATCTCCTAGTGTGGTAGATAAAAAGAAGACTCCATAGCAATGGAAACTCTCTACTGCAGAAATAAATAATACATTAAAAATAAAGACTACAAACGATAATTTTATAATTAGAAAAAAATAGGTGATTAGGTATAGTAGTTTCCTAGAGTCACAAGACTCGCAAACACCAAGGGTCTAAAGGTTTATTTGCACAAAGCAGCTGGAATCTCATGAATTTGCTGTGCAGTCACACAACTCAACACAACATGAAGCCAGAAAGTTTCACTTCTAAAATAAACAAATTAAAAAAAAATACATATTTTCTGACTTAAAGTCAATTTGTCTGCGCTCCCCTTATAAGTAGTCTCCTCATGGCAGCACTCCACTACTTCCAGCGCTTTTGCTACTACAGCCCGTGTCACAGTTTAGGTGGTTTGAGTTTAATGTTCTTCCTCAGACACCCCTTTATGCTACAGGCTACAGCAGAGCTGTATGTTTATAGTTTATAGTTAGAGACAAATTCATGCCGTAAGCTCTTTGTTGCATTCTTAACTTGATGAACTGACTCAGACCTTGGTCATCCATGGTGAAGTGGTGCAAGTAATCAGATTTGGAGTCCTAGGACGCGTACTAAAAACAGAAACTACTCTGGAAACGGTCCAGAGGTGCCTAAGGAGACAACCTGGAAGGGGAGACAATCACTCTACAATTTGCTCTCAATGTAGAGCAATTTTGATATAATTTTTTTTCTAATCTTATGGTTAAACTTGTTAATATGCCAAGTTAGGAATGAACTGATCTGATATATGGACAGTATATCAGACTATTCCCCACTTGAAAAGCCAGATTAGATATGCTCACAACAGGCTGAAGCAATTCTTCATTTCTGTGTTCCTTGCCAACTGTGAGTCAGCAGCAGTGTAACAGTTGCTGGCAGGAGTGATACTGGCAGCACCGGAAACGTGCTCGTCATCTCCGAGCATGATGTGAGGAGAGCCTTCAAGAGAGTGAACACCAGGAAAGCAGCAGGACCAGACCCCCAGGTCGTATCCTCAGAGACTGCGCATACCAGCTAGCTCCTGTGTTCACTGAGATATTCAACATCTCTTTATCTCAGTGGGTGATCCCCACATGCTTCAAAGAGTCCATCATTGTTCCTGGCCCAAAGAAACCCCACCCTGCTTCTCTCAATGACTATCGCCCTGTAGCCCTCACCTCAGTAGTGATGAAGTGCTTTGAACGCCTGGTCAGAGACTTCATCATTTCTTCACTACCAGACACACTGGACCCACTACAGTTCGCTTACCGTCCAAATCGTTCCACAGACGATGCCATCTCTCATCTCCTCCACACATCACTCACTCACTTGGACACTAGAAGGGGGAATTATGTTAAAATGCTCTTCATAGACTACAGCTCTGCATTTAATACCATAATTCCCTCCACACTCACCACCAAGCTGGAGCATCTGGGACTCAGGTCATTTATGTGTCAGTGGATCTCCAACTTCCTAACTGGTAGACCACAGGCAGTAAGGATGGGCGGACATGTCTCAGCCTCCACCACTCTCAGCACTGGAGCCCCCCAGGGGTGTGTTCTGAGCCCCCTGCTGTACTCTCTGTACACATATGACTGTGTGGCCACTACCAGCTCCACCACCATCATCAAGTTTGCTGACGACACCGTCGTGGTGGGCCTGATCTCTGATAACAACGAGACGGCCTACCTGAAGGAGATTAGGAATCTGGAGAACTGGTGCCAGAGGAACAGCCTCCTAAACGTCAGTAAGACAAAGGAGCTGATAGTGGACTTCAGCACTAAGCAGGAGAGGAACTACCAGACCCCTGTCATCAACGAGTGCCCAGTGGAGAGAGTGGACAGCTTCAAATACCTCGGAGTTCACATCACGCAGGACCTGTCATGGTCCTGTCACATCAACACCGTGGTGAAAAAGGCCCGACAGCGTCTCTACCACCTCAGACGCTTGAGAGACTTCCAACTGCCCTCCAAGGTGCTCAGGAACTTTTACTCGTGCACCATAGAGAGCATCCTGACGGGAAACATCTTAACCTGGTTCGGGAACAGCACCATGCAGGACAGACGAGCTCTACAGAGGGTTGTGCGGTCAGCTGAGCGCACCATCCGCTCCGAGCTCCCTGACCTGCACTCAATCTACAGCAGGCGGTGCTGGACCAAGGCCAGGAAGATCGTGAAGGACCTCAGCCATCCCAACAACAGACTGTTCTCTCTGTTGAGGTTAGGAAAGCAATTCCGCTCCCTGAAGACCAACACAGAGAGACTGAGGAGGAGCTTCTTCCCGCAGGCGATACGGTCTCTCAATCACACCACCACACAGTACTGACCCACACATATGGTTCTTACACACACACTGAACATTCTGGACATTGTTTTCACTTCATCACTTAAAGCATATTTGCACTGCACAAGACATAATGTGGAGTGCACAACTCTGGTCACTATATTCTTCATTTCCAGTTAATACTTGTACAGCTGCTGTTATTGTGTGTGTGTGTGTGTGTGTGTGTGTGTGTATATATATTTTTTTATATTACTTCATACATTCTTATATAGTTCTATACTGTGTATTTTGTTGTACAGTTGTTTCATTTTTAACCTTAATTTATATTTTATTCCTTCCTAGTTAAATTTACCCTTTTTAATTTTTCATATTTATTTCCTATCTTATTCATAGCCTTTTCCTTTTTTTTTTTTTTTCCCTTTAGGTCACGAGCAGTTGTCTAAGCATTTCACTGCATATCGTACTGTGTATGACTGTGTACGTGACAAATAAAATTTGAATTTGAATTTTGAATTTGAGTGCTAACAGCATAGCAGAAGCTAACAGCAAAGTGTGAGCAGTTTGAGCAGAGGTATTTCACATCTGCCATAACTGAAAATCTCCAGTCATGGTGCTTTTCAAATTCCCATTATGTAAGCTTGAGGACTCTTCTTCAACTTATACGATTTCGGTTTCACGGTAAAGATGGGAATCACTATCACAAGTGCACAACTAGCTAAAAGAAAGCAATGCAAATACATACATTTGAACTGAGCAACGCAAAAAAAAATGTTAAAAATACCACTTCACTAAATTAGAATTATTTCATTAAATTATTTGTTGTAACGCTTAAATTCAGTCTGATGCTTCCTCAAATATAAAAGAATGATTCTCTGAGCCCCTCCTTCAGAGTAAGGGATATAGCTTATCAACTTAACACTGATATCAGGCCTTCCAAAGGGAAGGTGTATTCTATCCAAACTGGAAAAACAGTTAATCTTGCATTGAGTAAGTAGAAGTATGAACTGGTCAAGTGACCTGTTAAGTGAAATGTGACTTTTTAACCCCTTAATTATATTAAATAAGAATTATGTTAAAAGCCTTTACTACATCCATGTTTCCAACAACATTTTTATTTTTTGACACATAAGGCTCTGTCCTGTCACCTGCAGCAGCTCTGGATTTTCCCTGCCGATCTCTTGCAGCAGGGCGGGAAGAAGGGCTGCGTTCTGCTGGATCAGCTGTCGCATCACCTGGAATTGGGGCTGATTTCTTAGGAAGTTCAGTGGATTGCCTACAAGTATGAGTCACACAGCGCAGGCAAAAAATTGAAAGAAAAAAGACACAAAGACAAGGGGGGGGAAAAAAAAAAAAAAGAGCCACAGGAAGAAGAACAAAGAAAAACATTTTTTCATTGAAGCTGCAGAACAATATAAGGCCATTTACCTCCCCCAGCACTTGGTGAAGACCTAGTATTGGCAGGAGCACTAGCATTGCCTGCGGGTACAGCTGGAGCTCCACTCGCTGGAGGCGCCGCTGCATCACGACCTGATGCATTACCCTGATTTCTGCTTGGGATACCCTGTGGGGAAATTGATGACATACACCTGTTTGTTTGCTATGACACAGTTACTGAATATACAATACTCTGTTAAAAATTTCACTGCTCTTACTGTGAGGAGGTATTCCATAGCTCTGTCGGGGTTGTTAAAGCTTGCTCTCAGAGCAGCCACCACCTGCTCCCTCTCGTAACCCATGAGCATCATCTCATTCACCATGGCATCATATGAAGAGCCTGTCACTGTACGGATACAAACACAAAGACGGAACATTTCGTTATTACAAACTGAAAGTCAAGTTTTGCTTTCCGACATTTAGTACGTCATCAGCCACTTCTAGAAGAATGTAGTAAACTTAGGAACTTCTGCTCAATGGTGCAACATTGTAATGACCCAATATCTGCATATATGTTCGGTTTCAACAGGGACATGGGCTGTGCGATATAGAGATGGACCGATCCGATATTACGTATCGGTATCGGTCCGATACTGACCTAAATTACTGGATCGGATATCGGAGAAAAATAAAAAATGTAATCCGATCCATTAAATATCACGAAAGCACCTCACAAAACTTGCAACACGCCGTAACTCGCCTCAGAACGTTAGCACGTCGGAGCAGTATGCATCACGTGATAGAGCAGCTGTGGCATGCGGGACCTGTCGGTGGTCTGGATAGCATGTGGAGCTTCGCTAGCAACCCGGCATTTCATCTCCGACAAAGTTATCCAGAGAGAAGTAAAGCAAGTTTGTAAGTCCATCTCTGAATGTTTGTAAAGCATTCCTGCGTTAAGCTTAACAAGCGACTGCCTCTTCTTGCTGCTACTTCAATCATGAAACTGCTTAACGATCAGCTGATCGGCTTTTCTGTCGCGAGTCCGTGTCTCTAGTTTGCTTTTGGCCCACTTTGCACCAGAAAGAGGAAACCAGCGGCTGAACAACAGCAGCACGTTTAAGCTTGATCAGCTGTTGTTAGAATGTATTTAATATTACTTTCTACTCCAGGATCTTTTTCTACGTAGCTGACGCTGGTAACTGTGCAGGGGTGGATCTAGCAAAGTTTAGCCAGGGGGGCCGATAGGGCATTAACAGGGAAAAGGGGGCACAAAGACATACTTTTCTTTCTTATTCTCATTTAAAATGTCTAGCTTTTAATAAATAATTATCTGACACCCAAAGTTTTAATTTGATGCAAAATGAATAGAAGTCAATTACTGTATATAGTAACTATTAAGTCTAATATACCCTAGTAAGCTATAGTACTTTTTCCTTTGGGAAGGTACCATCTGTGCAGTCTGCAATTTTGTTGAAGAAAGATGTTGAATCTATTTAATATTTCTTGAAAAATAATTGATTTCTGTGCATTTTTTTTTTCACACTTCATCAAATTAAGGTTGATTACGTCGATTAAGCATCATGAGGTGGCGCGTGAGGGGTGGTTCCCTATTTTTTATTTATTTATTTTTGTTGTTGCTGGGAGTTGGAACCCTATTAGTTAGGTTGCTTAATATTTATGCTAAGTACTCTTTAAAATACCAGAATAGGGAGGATGGTGTAGGTTTAAGTTTATTAGATTGATCAGTATTGCTGAACTATGAAATATTTTTTTTTGCATACAGGTATAACAGAATAGCTTTAGTGTAGTTGTTGTTTTAAACTTGAGTATGAACTTATACAAAATGCAGCAAGATATTTTAAAAAAAACAGTTTTGTTGATTAAAAAACACTATATCGGATTCATATCGGTATCGGCAGATATCCAAATTTATGATATCGGTATCGGTATCGGACATAAAGTGGTATCGTGCCATCTCTAGTGCGATATGACCAAAATCTCATATCCTGATATAAGACATCTATCGATAACGATATTAAAAAAAATAAAATAAAAAAAAATAAAAAATTAACATTTTAAATTCTGTGAATCTCGGGCAGCTCGACTTGCGTGAAGTGTTTCCAGCTGCGCATCATGTACCTGGAGTCGAGTGTTTTAACCGATGCATGAAACGATACATTTTTAGACATAAGTTGTAACAGCCGCTATTTTCTTTGTGAATATTTATTGCACGGCGTGCTGCGGGGAAAAGCCCGTTCCAACGTTTGAGTCTAGGGTTTATTTTTTAGCACCTGGCGGCTCTTTTTTGCTTCTCATCCGTAAACACTGCATACTCTTTCATGTGAATTAGTTTATTTTGAAAAGTCTCAACAGTATCTTGAACTTTATTGTGAAAGCTTTATGTGGAAAATAAAAAAGCGGACACGCGATGGTTTTACCGTTGTTGTTGCTAACGACAACGCATAAAAACAGGCGCTTGTCCGTCCGTAGTGTGGTTATATTAAATATAAGAGAAAGAGAAAACTTTAAGAAATTAATATAGCCACTACAGTGACCATCAAAACGATGAAAAATTATTGCCGTAAATGGTTTATTTTGTGACACCACGAAACAAACGATAGCGTAAAAGGAAATGATAGACGTTTTTATACAGTCATCCGATATATATTGTTATATCAAACAGCCCTACTTTAGCCATTATAAAATCTTTCCCCTCAAATACAACAACAAGAAAAAATAGAAATCCAACAACAATAGAACGCAATAGAATACTAAACCTCACAAAAACAAGCTTACCTAGATTTGAAACTGCTTCACTGATTAAGTTTGTTGAATCTCCAGAGCGTCTGTAACAGAAGGAGACCTTGGATTAGGTCTAAAAGTCGTTTCTCAAAGCCACACACTGAACAGTTAAAGAGAAGCATCAGCCCGTCTTTACCCGACAGAAGTGGAAGATGCTTCAGTTGTTGAAGGCTGGCTCTCCTCTGGTTTGTCGTCTGTAGAAGATTGCTCTGCTGGTTTGTCTGAAGTGGATGATGAATCAGACTGTGCAGCTGGAGCTGTAGTGCTGGGAGCAGGCACTGCTGTTGAACGCTGTGAGGCAGCGGGGGCTTTTTTAGGCTGCAAAACAAATTTGTAGTTTTTTTTTTTTCTCTTTTAGTTGTAATCAAAATGGTAAATTTGGGCTGTATTTTACTTAAGGCTGCTCTCTGCTGGATCAGCTGTCGCATCACATGGAATTTGGGACTGATTCCTTAGGAAGCTCAGTGGGCTGCTATGGGTCAGACAGTGTGAGCAACAAAAAGACAGCCTCAGGAAATATCCAGCCAAAGACAAGGATTTGCTCACTGAACGATTGCTTGGATATAAAAAGTTCTAAGGTTGTAGCCGATTATGTGACTATGTGAATCCTTAGAAGGCCCAAAACTTCACTATTGATGTAGGTATTTGGGACAGCCCTCATTTTTTAATACCATAAACCTATAGCTTCTAGATACATAAGCAACAATTTTGGCACTGCAGTCGCTCCTCTCTCATAATCAGCATTTTACCTCATGGATCTTAAACTTGGAACTACACCATTCTCCAAAGTATAAAACTGTAAAAGCACCTGCTCATACCCAAAACAACAACATGTTTTAAATACACAAAGACATTGCCTTCATTTTCTGTGGCTTACAACTCAGCCTCAAACATGAATCAGAGCCCAAGTAATTGTGCTACTTTTACATTACTCATCATTAGGAGAAACTGATTTTCATTACCTTTGTTGGGCCTACTTTTGCTCTGGACTGTGCAATCTATTTCAGTTGTGGCGGCTGTATTCCTCAGGACTCCAGTGTGAAGTTTGTGAAGTGATGTAGAAGAGGGGGTTCTGATATTTTGGGCAATATTTGGCTTCTTATTATCAGTATTTTTTCTAGACTACTCTGCACTGCTGAGCAAATAAGATTAGAGGCCTACAGACACACAGTGTAAACTACACATTCTCTGCGAAACAGGGAGCACAGGAGTGGAGAGAGAAAGAGTACAGTAGCTCACATGAAAGTGCAGATAAAAGAGCCAATTAACAAATTAAAACTTTTTGTTTTTGTTTTATGTTTTTCTGCACTTTATTTTTTAATCTATTTTAAGTTTGGTTGGAGAGTTTACAAACTTATTGAAGGCTACAATCAGCCTATTTCTTATAGACACATTTTCACAGGCAGGGGACCATTGTGTAGCACAATAGAGTTAAAAAACAAACAAACAAAAAACACCCCCCCCCCCCAAAAAAAAAAAAAAATTTAAAAAAAATTTAAAAAAAAAAATCGTAAAAAAGTAATTCTTGTACGTTTTGAGGATAATCCCTGCTTGGAACAACTAATTTTCCATGCAGTGGAATAGACAGCAGAGCTAAACAGTGACCTTCTATCCATACTGTACTGATCATGCTGTGAGCACTCGTTCCTGTGCAGAAGAGGATATTTAATAGCAGACAAGTGGTTGGAAATGCCGAATCATAGTCGAGTATGAGCTTGTACTCATAATATGCAAGGACATGGCGTTCTACAGAAACATCACAAGATGTGCTTGACAAAGAACACCTGCAATTTACTAAAACTATTCCTAATTCCCAAACCTTTGTCACCATGACGACCACAAAGTTCTTCTCGTCGATTTTGTATTCTTTGAGCGGTGAGTCATCACTGAGGATTTTTCCTGTAACACAAAAAAAAAAAAGTCAAAACTTCAGGGCATTCCCTCCCTTAACCTCAACAACAGATAATATCAAACTATGTCAGTAAACAGATGAATCATCTGAATTTATCACCACAACTTGTTCTTCATGATATGATTTGCTACACGGCTTTTGTTTTGTACTTTATGTATGTCGGAGAATTTTTTAGCAGGTCAAGCAAAACCCTGAGGTCTAAATGGCAATACAGTATTGTTATATAGACAAAGCTTCTAAAGTACAATGAGCCCCCGATGGTTTTCAAAAACACAAAAGCTCAGCTGTGTCACTTAAGTTTGAGGGAGACAAAAATCTATATTTTTAATGCAGCTTTTCCCTCTATTGCACTTTTTGAAATATAGACACTAGCAAAAATTATTTAAACAAAGGAAAATTAGCATTTGTGGTGACTTCAATTGCAACAGGTTCCCTGAATATACTTGATTAAGGACTGAGTCACATAGCCCTAGAGCCTAGTCAGCCCAACAAAGGGTTGGCCAGTAACCCTGGAAACCCTTTGAAGGCTAGGAAAAAAATATGTATTCATTCACTGGTTGACGAGCGGTTGTTGGAGGTTGCTGACTGCACCCTCATTATTCTTTTGTTTGCTAGCCGACTATCATGGTCGCCAAAAGCTCACATGGAAGATACCAAGTTGTCCGCAAACACTCGATTGTGCAACGCAAGTTAGAAACAGAACATTCACCTTCAAAGTAAAAGCAGTGCTTTATTGCAACTCCAACGTGTTTCAAAAGACACAACCTTTAGTTTGAAGATGAATGTTTTGTTTACAGTTCGCACAGCTTCTTTAACACACAGCTTGTACATCAAGTGTATTTGCAGACAAGTTGTTGTCTTCCATATTAACTACAAGCAAACGCAGCAGTCTGCTAAGACATGACTGATGTAAAGACCAGGTTACAGATGTGTTCACGCACACTGGAGATGTGTGAGTTAATCCTATTATAGTATTTACAAGCACATTTGAAGGTTGTCTAGAGGACTTGATTTCACATGAGTAGTTGCCTGGGGGTCTACGTATAGCGGAAGTACAGGCCCTCTACGACTCAATTCAAAATGCCAACATTGATGCTAAGGGCAATTTCCCTCCACGAGTTGTTGCACGTGTGACCGTCTTTGCATTATTTCAAAGGGGAATTGTACAGATATGGGTACCATGGATGGATAAATTGGTTCTTAACAAAATGGATAAATTTAGTGTTCATTCTGCCCTGGTCGCCTTGCGATGCTGTGATTGCCCAACTGTTTTTGACGATTTGCTAATCACCAGACACAGTCAGGCATGTAGACATCCGCACAGACCCTCAACTCTCACTCACAGTGTGACAATGAAACGTCATGAGGACCTGAGCGAACCCTGAGACTATAATCAACGCTTTAGTGTCTAAAGTTCAAAGGTTTTCAGGGCAGCACTGAATACCTTTTTGTGACCAATTCCATATAGCCACTACTAGTAACTTCCTGCAACCACTTGACAGCTGGTCAGGGAATGCACATTTTCCCTAGCAACAGGGGATAACCAGTGGGTCGCTGACAGCAGGTTGCTAACTGGTCATTAGGGCTGTGTGACTACAGCCAATAATACCAATAATGGTTTAAAAGCATACATACAAAAAGCAACAAAAATTGGGACAACTTCAGTCAGTTCAATGGCTCTGCAATGGTCGTCTTTCATTGAACTGTAAACCTAAAAAAAGCCCTAGCCTACAACTCAAAAATACAAATAAAAAAATCAGCTCCTGCATATATAGCAACACTACTGAGACCTTATAACAGCTGTCAACCTCTTCGATAATCTGATCAGGGTCTTTTAACAGTTCCCCGCCCTCATTTTAAATCTCAAGGTGATCATACTTTTGAGGCTGTAGCTCCTAAATTCTGGACCAGTGTAGTTTAAACGACTGTTAGTGTTTTCTTAAATGTTCACTCATGTTTCATTATGCGTTTATTGGAGTTGTGTGTATGTAGGACTGAATGTAAGCCAATGTTGGCATGTTTGACGCTTTTCTTTAATGTGTGATTTTATCCAAACTTTGAAGCACTTTGTAACTGTGTGCTTAAAAAGGGCTAAAAGAATAAAGTAATTTTTAAAAAATGAATATTTCCTTGAAGAAAGAAAGAAGTTAAGAAGATACAAGAGCATATAACATACCAGCATAAATCAGTTTCTGTCCGGCAACTGAAAAGATTTCCTTCCCCTTTTCCTGCTCAATCCTCTCTTTCAATGTCCTCACCTGTGAAATAAACATATGCATTTTTACTTCATATTTTCATCCCTTACCAACAAAACCATTAAGATGTTTTACTGGCACCATTTTGTCCAGCCCTGCAACGCTAACAGGAGTAAAAGTCCAAAGTGTGACCCAACTGTGTCAGCTGTGTCATCGGTGATTATGCAAAACCATACATTTAAAAGCAGTGCAACTATAATCTGGCGACTAATATGCATACAAGCACGTCGAAAGTAAAAGTAAAGTGTCTGCACTAAAGTTAATCATATTAGAATGAGATGTAATGAGATGTGCTGTAGCCAGCCGGCCTTCAGTAGCCGACGGTTAAAGCTAACGCTAGCTCAAAGATTTATATCTTTACCCAAAGACAAAAGGGAGTTTATACAAGCTTAATAACAAGTACAACATGTTTTAATTACTTTAAATAACACTACTTTCTCTAAATGGCACCAATGTTTTCTTGTTTTACCTTAACCCAAATGTTCCAATTACAATAAGTTTTACAAGCTAACATAAAAAGACTGAGAAACACTAAAATGGTAAGGTTCAAGCTAACCTGTCAACCCCACCCCGCCCCCCGTAACACTCACATTTGGAGCCTTAAGTGGGCTACGGCTAAATGCTGAAAACAAAAACAATTTCCTGATTGGTTTTTAAAAATAATGCGCATCTGCATTAAGCCGAACTTCTAATGCACGTCAGACGCATCCAAAAAGAATCTTACGTTATAACCCAGACTTGCCTATAAAACGCCAAAACTGGAAATGGTCAAAACAAATCATGTCGATTTCAGGACATACTCAACTCCCATTCCACTCCCCTGTCACAAAATGCATGATTATTAACTCTCACCGTCTCCTCTTCATCGATGTCGATTTTGAAAGTCTGCTGCTGTAAGGTCTTCAAAGTTATTAGCATTTTGTCGGTGGAGTTTTATTATTCCTGCGTCCGGTTTAAACGCTTTAAATCCAACTTGCACGAGTCTTTACTGTTTTCGTTAAATCATCGTAAACTGTCAGCCGCCATGACGTATCGCTTTTCTTCTTCTATGTTAAATACTTGACGGACAGCGCTCCTGCTGGATTGCTTCGGTACTGCAGTAAATTGAGCATTGGTCACAATGCTCAGGTGTGCTCGTTGATGAGTTTTCCAACACGCTTGATTCCAATGAAGTATTACAATGCAGAAACACTGCGAGCTGATTAACTGAAGGCACACAAGTATAATCGGCAAAATGACGCAGAAAAACTTAAGTAAGCCAAGAGTCTTGTGGATTATAATTTCAATAACATGCAAAAACATATTTTATAAGCTGATGTTTTATGGCTATTTATAATACCTGCAAATCCAGCATTAACTGGAAATGAATGTGAATTAACAGAAAACAGAAATTCTCCAGTACAGTTAAGCACATTACTTAAGAACATTTTTACTGCTCATCATTCACTTTGTTTCATGTGATGCATAAGGGCATACACATAAAAAGCCACTCCCCCAGCTACTAGTCCCCAGGTGAGCTTGCAAACTTTCCTTTCTTTTCTACTCATTTATTTGTAATACAGTACAGGGTAAGGTACTGCGCAAAAGTCCAGAGTCACCTGTCATTAGTTTATATTTTGCTTCGAAAGAGCCAGACTTTCTTGTACTTTTTCAAAGTGGTCTTGAGCAGGTCTTGGCTTTCTGAAGGTCATTTAAAGTTTTTCTTTGGACAATGGCTGCTTTTTCACTCATGTTCAGTCCTTTTACGTGACCATTTTCAGGGAAATGTTTGCTTGTTTGTTTCTTGAACCACTTAACTTACGTATGACTCACTAACCACAATAAAACACTTAACTCGAGCGATGAACACAGTGTCTTTCTACACATAACAGACATCTTGGCAAATTGTATTAAATTGTATCTTTAGGCACTTTATTACTAGCAGCCTGTCACAAAAGCACATCATTTGTTCCCATTTCTTTAGTTGAATCTACAAAAAATGCCAAAGATAACACAGTTTGAAAGGCATGAAATAATATTTCTGTACCAATGAGATGAGTCCCAAAGATCTATGAGCTGAAAACTTGGCATATCTCAGCATGCTGTGCACTGTGTCCTTAAAGATTTTGATGAAACTAGACAAGTGGAGGAAGAAAAAACAAACATACCCCCCCACACACACACACACATCAGCAGATGAACAGTATCTGAAAGTCATGTTCCTAAGAAATAGGAAGTAAAAATCATAGGTCTGACACAGGTCTGATAGCTGTTGATCCATCTACTGCTCACTGAAGCCTCATCAGGAAAGAGGGAGAAAAGACTGGACCGAACTGAAAATCAGCTGCAACAGAATATAGGAGAGAGTATCTACAACCATCTGTCAAAATTGATGAATTGAATGTGAACACAGATAAGCACCACCAGATTTTGATCCACTGTGCAATACCATCTGGAAAGCATTCATTCAGCAGGCTTCATTTTTCAGCATGACTATGATCAAAGAAGAGCTTTGAGTGTCCTTCAAGAAGCCGGGAGAGCGATTCCTGAAGGCTACTTCAAGAAAGCCTGCCTAAGTTCTGGCTTTGTTGAAGAAAGAGGCAGTCATACCAAATATTGACTTTCAAGGTTTTATTTTACAAACTCAGTTTTCGTCTCATATACTTTACTGCTGGTTATGTCTGCATATGTTTCAATAAATTGCTGCATTTATTTCCCATTTTCCTTGTAAAATATGAATATAAATGAGGGATAGTTCAATAGACACAAAAACAATTTTCAGTGCAATAGTGTTAACAGCTCTTTTTTCATGGTATGCATTTTGCCTTGTCAACACAGGACAAACACATGAAATTAAAATAGTAACAAACTAAGTAACCAAGTAAGCCATTATAACAAGTCAAAAAGGCCTATATCTTCAATTTAATCCTTCAAAGGTCATTGTAGCCTGTTGCATACACTCGTATTCTACAGTACTAACCTCTTCAAATTAGATGCAAATTGTTTTCAAAGCAGGGACAGCATCATCTGAGCAGATGCGAAGGCTTGCAGTATGTAACCACTGACATGCAATGCATTACTTGAATGTTTTTGCTGCTTGTTCATTACATTTGTCTCAAGACTGACGTTTTAGGAAAAACTCTCTCTCCTTAGTAAACATGAGCTGGAAGTTTATTCCGTTATCAACCTTTCAACAATCCCAGGTCCTTCTGGCATGCATAGAGGAATTTCAATATCACCCATCCAGCACTCAGCATTCAGAGGTTTTATTGGCTTCTATCGTCCAGCTGCCCAGCCCTGACTTTAAACAGGACTGTTGAGTGCAAAGATGATATGCTGGAGGCCGATGGGGTCTCTTCCCCAGGTCATTTCGCCCTTATTCTTATATCGCTCCCTCTTACCTGCAATGACTGTTTGTATGACTCTGTCTGTCCTTATCTACCACTCCTCTCAACTGCCTTTGTCCTTCTGCCTTCCTTGTATCCTGCCTTCCCCTCCTCTTTCTCTCCACTCAATCCTCTCCCTCTATCATCCAGTTATTACGACGGGGGCAGTGCCCTCGCCTGCCTTGGCCCGAGCGCTCATCAGGCATTCCTTATGTTGCTCCACTCAGCAGCGGCCGCACGAGAAACAATAGTGTCCTCCTTTCCCCTCTCCCACTGTGGCTGTGACTCTTGCTCCTGTCTCCAGGGGTCGTCAGTCTGCCGTCAGCCCCCCTCTGAAGTGAAGAGCCACAGAGATTACAGTCTGATCCCTGGTGACTTCAAGATATTTTTAAGAGATGATGTTAGACATGTGAAATCAAGACGTTGCAGGCAGGAGAGGAAATGCGGCAAAATAAAGGCTTTCTGGAGGAAGACAGCGATAATGGAGTAGTCAGAGTGGTGCCTCTTGGTCCAGCGTAATGGTGAGAAAATGAGGAGCTCGTGGAACATGAAAGCGTAGCTAAATGTACCTTTGGTGTCGGTGACTTGTGACATCCAGAGCTGCAGCATTTCATGCATGTGCAATAAACAGACACAAGGACTCACACAAGTACACAACAGACACAACTGGTATTTGCATGAATCTGTGGTTTTGGTCAGCGGAGCTGTTGGAGGGTGTGGAGTGGTGTAGAGACACAGAGAGAGAGAGAGAGAGAGAGAGAGGGGTGGAACACAGACTGAAGGCCACTGAGATGCCTTCTCAGCCCAAAGCTATTTCCTGTGAAAAAGGTGTAGGCACTGTTATTGGCTGGTACTGGGGAGATGTGTTACACTGGAAATCCAAAACATTGCTGAGTACATTGCTCTAAAGTTAAGTGCCAACCATTAAAGTTTTACAAAGTACAGAATATAACTGGAATCATAATTCACCAGATGTGTGAACAAAGAATCCAAACACAGTCTTCCATCTGAGCAAGTGAAATGTCTACTGCTGGTGGTTTCCGGATCTGGGTGGTGGCTGGTACCGTCAGATAAAGCCAACACGCAGTGTAAGCTAAAATGCACACAGTGATGATGCTGACATAGCCACTGCATTTTTTAAACAATCTTCACTATTTCAGTGCAGCATGTACTGTAGTTGTGCCAAGTTTTGCTAATTATCCCTAAGCACACAGCCGGGGCTGATGGCAGCATGCAGCCTATTACAATAAATCCTGTGCAAAAAATAAAATAAGGAGGAAAAGAATGCTCTGACTAGATCAGCAACACCAAAAAGGGCTGGAAAAGCACAGGAGACAAGTGAAGTGGGATGATCGCAGAATTCTTTCTTTGGTTAACTAAAAAGACTTCATGAAACCAAGATGGACATGCCCTTGAATGATGGGAAGAGGAAAAGTATGGAGGAAGAGTGAAATGCTTATGATCCAAAGCATATTACATTATCTGTCAAACATGTTGGAGGCAATATTGTGGCATAGGCACTCTGGCAGCCAACAAAAGTGGGTCACTCGTGTTTACTAATGATGTGAAAGCTGATAGAAACAGTAAGATGAACTCTGAAGTGTACAGGGCTAGGCTCTGCTAGGTTCAAATGAATGCTGCAAAACTGATCAGACAACACTTCACAGTGTAAGTGAAGGATGACCCAAGGCAAGCTGCAAAAGCAACCCGAGAGTTTCCCAAGGCAAAGAAATGGGATATTCTTCAATGGCTGAGTCAGTCACCTGATCTCAACCCAACAGAGCAGCTTTTTAGTTTCTGGAGACAACGATTGCAGGATGTCCCACATACAAGCAGCAACTTCAGGGATTTTGGTGTCCATAGGTTCTAGAATTCAGGCAGGTTGAGAATCCTTAGACTGCAAAGGATTCTCAACCAAGTAATAAATATTCAGATTGTTTTTGGAGCTTTTTGTTTTTTCCAATTACTTTTGAGCATCTGAAAATGGGGGACTGTATAAATGATAATAACAGTTAATGAAAAACCTTCGTAAAACCTTCCCATGAATTAAAGCTGAAGGTCTGCACTTCAGTCACTTTAACACCTTTAAATCAAAATAGTTGAAGGAGACTGTATTAGGGAAACAAAATTTTCTTTGTAGTTCCTTTGGATTCACTTAATCCCTATTGTCCATTTGCATACTTACTTTAAACTTTAATAAAGAAAGCACAATTCTCTGATTTAAATAGCTCCAAAAAACATTATCAAACATATCAAGTCAAATGTACAAAACTAATAAAGTTGTTTTTAGTTCAAGTTCCACAGCTCTGTATTTTAACTAAACCTTTGTGCTAAGCAAGGAAAATTGGAAAAAATAGAAAAAACCCAACAATTAACTGTTATCTGATAACTTTATTATCAAGTTAAAAAAAGACAATGAATTACAATATTTACAGAATATCCAGAGATAAATGGAATAAAATTGTAAACAATCATTCTAGGCAACATCACAACCCACCATCAGGTAATCAGATTTATATGGGGAAAGGCAAGAAGGAGAGATTCTAGTGTCAAACTATGGAGACAACAGTCTGAAAGGAGAAATGCATTGGAAACAAACTAAACATATATACAAGTATCCAGTGTGTTGTCAGCAGGGGCGTAACTTTGGGTAAACTGGGAACATTACAGTCTAGAGACTGCACACAGTGAGGGATTCATAGTCCTTCTCTATTAAAATGATCACAGAACAACAAACAATTTTGGGTCGACAGCTTCATCACCCACATTGTCCCAGATTATCATCTGGTTTAACCCTGGGATTTCAAGCTGGGTAACAAGCTGCCTTACAAAGCTTATTTCTACAACAACTATTTTCAAAGAGTTTTGCTTTCAAGAAAAAAAAAGGATACAAGCTGGTTCAGTAAAACAGAAAAAAAGGGCTTTGAGATTCAGCACCAACTCAACTGGTTTGAGGGTATTAGAAGGACCGGGGAGTCCGACTCTCAGAGTGCCACCTATGGTACTGTTGAGTGGGTAGACGATGGAAGGGTACACTTGGAGAACATGAGCTGGTGCCCCTACTTGCCATGGACAGAAGATAACGGTGTGTCAGATTTGGGCTTGGACAAGAATAAGCTAAATCTTAGAGCAGGTCAAGAGGCTCACTAGGAACTGGAATCCAGATGTTGATGATGGTCAAGCCCAGAAATAGAACAGTTTAGGTAAATGCTCCCAAAGCAAACTATTCTTTACTTGTCTCTTCCTCAACAGTAAAAGCCCTGGCCATCAATCAGTAGAGAATTGCATTAATTTCCTTTATGTTTACTATTGTACAACCACACTGTGCTTCCTATCTGCTCATTCCCATTACGATACAAAATAGGGATGCATTTCCATTGGAACCAGACATTGCACAACAGGATAATAATGTTTGATTGGGGACTCAAAGCCCCCCAAGGGTTAGCTATGATCTTTAGATTTATTTTTTTCCCTTTAAAAAAAAAAAAAAAAAAAAAAGAGTCAACACTTAAAGAAAAAAAAGGGTTAAGTTATCCTTTCTGAAACACCACAGTTCAAAACACTTAACGAGTAGTTTTGTTGTCTATACATGGCTGCAAACATGTACTTCGTCCAAGTTCAACCCATAGAACAAGTCTATGGTTCAAACCCAGATTTGCCATTTCCATCAACAGTTCAATGCTTATGAAAGCCGATTCCAGCAGCAAACACATCAGGCGTGGTAAATATTTTGGTACCAAGAACACATTGCTTTATTACGTGTTCCTCTTAACATTGGAGTTATTAGCCATTCTTTTTTTCCCTCTCCAGACTGTTTAATTGTTCTTGCTGGTCTTATTGGAGTTGGATGCAAATTTGACTTCATTGCTATTCACTTCTCATAAGGCTTATGGGCATTCAAGCAGCAGCTTCCAACAAATACAATCTCTGCCTTTTGTCAATATTAACAATTATATAACAGCTTTGTCTAACAAGAAGCACACAAATGCAGACTATGACAGGTGCGTCAAAACAGAAAAAAAAAATTCCAGAGGTCTTTAAGATCAGGGAATTTGAGACCTTTAAAAACAGTGAATCTTTAACATTGTCTCATATTTTTCCTATAGATTTTTCCTATACACGTAGAAACAAATGTTTTCAGAGCTTCCTGCTCAGGTTACACTTGTCTTTTCATTGTATTTTTTTAAAACTGGGCCAGAGACTATAGCAAAACAGGGCCATTCCCTTAGCCTCAGCCATGTGTTTCTGAAGAGACATTTCAAAGCCTATGTTTGAATGCTCAACGCAAGCACATACAAATACAGTAGAGCAACCTTTCCATAATCTAATCAACAGAGGTGACAGTGAAAGGTCCAGACATTTTTCAAAGAAACAAAGAAGGCTGCAAACATACTCAGTTTAGCCCGGGATATCATTTGTGGTGCGAAAACATGAAACAAACACTCAAAAATAATCAAAAGCAGCTTTTCCTTCTATATACACACCATCCTCCTTATCGAACTCTCAATAATGTGAGCATAACTAATTAAATCCCATGTGCTTACAGTGGATCGGGGAGGTCAAAAGAAATAAAATGCACTATATAGTTGAGTGACTAAAACTATATCTGGCGGATTAGATTAGAATAGGTTTTTTTTGGTAATCTGGTTACGCTAAAAGTCTCAATATCTTTGCGCTACATGATAAATCACATTTTACTTTTCTGGTACTTGCTCTGTGCAATTACAATAAAGATAAATTTAACTCGATCTGATCTGATCTTAATTATTGCCAATAAGGCACACATTGGAATAGATTCATATAGAGCAAATTCTTGCGGAAAAACACACAACTTTAACTTGAAATTTTAGAGGGACGTTTGGTGTTTTCCTTATTACTGTTAAAGCAATCAAAAGCCATATAGCGGCCGTAAGGGGAGCTGCATTTTAAGGCACTTGTGCACTGGTTTTGAAACACAGCTGTGGTGGGTTGACACTTGGCGTGGTCCGATCCCCCGTGCACAGTGTAATCCAGTGAACCAGACCACTCCAATACGGTTAGAACCTCCTGATCTCGGCGGAGGCGTGGACTCTTACTCCTCCGCAGAGGACGAGGAGAGAGCGGGATTTCAGGCACACCTGATTACACATTTTGCATTGAAAAGACAAGTGTAATCTTTGTCTCTCAGAAAAGTTGCCATTGATCGTAAAACTGGTAGTTGCAATCCAGGCTAATCCTTAACGGACACAGGTAAGGTCATGACACATTAAACAAATCACTAGGTCAATCCATGTTAAAGTCACTTCCACCTCACAATCAGCCTTTTTTGGTATAATAACTTCAGTATATTCAATGAAGCAATGCAAAATCGTGGTGAATGACAAATGGAGTGGTACTTATACATTGCTTTTCTTTTTTACCTTCATGCTATGGAAATCAATTTAAGTAATAATGATAACTTTATTCTTCTGTAAAGATCCTTCTGTCCCTTACAGGTTATGGGGGTTCAAAAAGGCTAGAATATGAAATAGAAAGTGGCAATAGCAACCATCGTGTACTTGGGGAGGCTGTAACTCGGAAGAATTTCAAAGTATGAAGGTAAAATGTTCCACGGTTTCATTTAATATTCTAAAATTATTGGACCAAAAAAAACAATAAATCAGCTGGCTGTGGAGAGGCGTTGTGGGATCTGCTGAGGGCAAAGGAAAACCCGGACTACACTCAACATAATATCTTACAGGAGATTAAAGCCGATCCCATTATTTCTATGATTTTCACAGTGAATTTCTGGACAATAAAAAAAAAAACCCAAAAAAACAAAAGGAGTAGAAGTAAAATGCAAAGGGTGCCACAGGCCAAAGATTTATACATAGTATAATACTAAAGGGACCAAAAATTATAGCAATTCCGATCAAACGTTGGGGCAATTTGCAGAGGGAGAGAACAAGATTTGTGATTTTACTCAAATACATAAGGTGCCACTATTTCTCCAAAAATACTTCCACACACTTCACTAAAAAAAAAAAAAAAAAAAAACCTCTGAAATTTTGATAAAATATAAGAAAAGCTTGGTCTACAGTGGGTCACAGCTGTAAATGCTTTCACGCCTTTTTGTTTTAGGTAAAATTTCAGTACCACTGTGTTGAATCAGCAGGGGAGGAGTGTGAAAGGTGCTTCAAATAATAAAATGCTAAAATTTAGTTTCTCGTTTTGGACAACATTCTCTATAAATAGTGGAGTTTATCTAGGTGGGAACTTTTACTGTGGATTTGACCAGAATGTCAGCAATAAAGAGTTCTGTTCACTATTGGTTACCAATATATTAAAATCTGTCCTAGGGGACCGCCCATTTAAAGAGCTTAGCCGTTTTATGCAGCACAACCTAATACTTATATATGTAACATCTAAAATCTAATAATGCACCAACTCATAAAAACTCTTTTTTTTTTTTTTGTTTCGACCTTTTGTTTCCTTTGACATCTTATTTACTGATCCCACTACTCGGCGCTGATCCTACCCAATCTTATCACTTCCTAGCACAGCATCTCAAGAGGCCACAATCGCTTCAGCTGAACTGTTGATCCTTTTTGGTGTCAAGCTTTTCTTTGTCTTCCACATACTGGCTTTGACTTGCCAAAGATAGATCAGTGGGGTTCCCGTCCTCTTTTCTGTTGCTGGACAGGTCCAGTCTTGTGTCTGCAAACACAGAGGAGCTGGTGGAAGATGAAGCTGAGGCCTCTATTGCTGAAGTGGTGCTGGTGTCCAGTCGACTGTTGTTAACCATCCTAAAGCCAGAGGAACAATGCACAGAAAAACATCAATGAGTGTGTGAGTTTGCAAAAAATACAGCAATTAAACAAAGTGGTGTGCACCGACAATGACACTAGCAGCAAAAGTGGTAACATATCTCAGTTACACTACAGTCATATTATGGAAAACAGTAGTTTGTGACTGTGGCACAACCAAAATTATTGCGACTGTTTGCAAGGAACTTTGAAATGACTCAAAAGACAAGGCCCCCGTTTGTGACCACTTGCAGTCAGTTGTTGTATTTATAACAATTTTAGTGCATCTAGGTGGTGGTAAACATTCAGACTCCAGCCAGAACACCATAGATTTGACAGATTTGATAATAGAAAATTCAGAGATTCCTCTGCAAATGAGTCTTGATTCCAGTAAGGAAATCCTAGGAAGTTGATTCTGTTCATCTGGAGCCAGAGATTGGTTTTTGATCAGTTATTATACAAATTGTCATGACCATTGAACAATGACCATGTGTCTGATTCACAGAGAGTTGGGGAACGGTCATGAAACTGATCTTGTGGCTCAGTGTTAAGCAGTGGTGCTGGTTTCAGTCGTTATGCAAAAGTACTGTTTGTAAGTTTGGAGAAACTTGCAGTCAACTGAGACTGAAGATGTCACTTGGATAAGTAATGAAAATTTTCTCCCACTGAAAACACTCTATATGAACAGAATTGGCTTCTTGCATTTAGTTACATTCAGACTTTAGCCAGATCCTCAGATTTAATTCAGATATAGCTTCACAAATAGTGACATAGTTGCTGCAAGAAAGCAATTTAACTGCAGACTGAAATAGGTACTAAGCAACGTTTGTCATACAGTATATGAATATTGGCAAACAGTTCATGAGTTGAATTCTGTGCAGATGAACTCAGATTGATTGCAATTTGTAGGCAATATTTCTGCATTCATAAGTTAGATGGCAATTATTTGCAAACAAGACAGGTTGCCTCCCATCCCATCGGTGCAACTGCCTTGAAATCGAAAGTCAGTCTCCACAAACGCATGCAACTGCTCTCCAAGAACAAAAACAATTCAAAGCAATTGCTGGGCAGCTACAGATGTAAGATGAAGAGCTCCAGCAGAACACAGGGAGAGGCAGCCATTTGCTGAGACAGGTTTGGGTTGACCTTAAGTAACATTAACGCTTGAATGCAAACATCTTTGAAAAGGATGCACCTGGTGCTTTACCAAAGTCACGTTTCTCCACAGCTGCACACCAAAGACAAAATATGGAAAAACCTCATTTTCATCAATTCATGTCAACCATGTCAACAAACATCTTAACTCTCGAATGATTTGTCAACTTTTTCCTTAGGTTTTGTATCAGCACAACCTTTCATCAGTTGAACTGAATGCAGATTTTTTTTGTACATAAATGACAGCAGAGAAATGGCTAAAAAGGGCCACAGAGGGCATTTAAAAGTAGGCTGGAAGAGCTGACTGGGTAGGGAAAGTATGCAGGCTCACACACAAAGAGACAGTTACGAAGAAGAGAGAGAGGAAAAAAAAAATAGACTTACATGCCATGTCGAAGGACATGTCGTTCCCATTCGAGGCTGTTTGTGAAGCAGCGGCCGCAGAACTCGCATGGAATACGCTTCTCTGCACTGCTTGGCCCAGAGCTGTTGCTGCTGCTGTTGCTGATGGGAGATGCAAGGACTTCTGGGAAATAGAGTTTCAGAATACAGCAAATTCACACATGTTTAAAAACAAGCCTCCACATCCCCATACCTACAGATTGATCAGATTTTTTTCCATACTTAATGTACTTTTTGCAGACATACCAATATAGTTAAGTACAGCAAAATAGAAGCTAAAATGATAAAATAAGAAAATCAGCTCAGAATGACAATCTGGTTTCTGAAAGCTGGACTACAAATAAAGAACATAAACATGAATAATTGACAAAGAGATAAATGTTATGGAATTGAGATAAATCATACTTCCAGAATATTGTTGCATGTCCTACTTATGGGCATATTTACTGAGATCAAAGAGCGACACAGGAGATAATGTATAGCACAAACATAGGTCAGCTATACTTCACATAATCCCTTGCACTGTGGTCCCCAGTAATCTTCGTCAAAGAGTCTATTCCGCTTTTATAGTCTAGTTTGTTTGTTTTTTAAAGTCATAATATAGAGTTTTGGATTTGACAGGCCAGTCGTAAAATAACAGTTTTTTGGATATGACGTTACCTTGAGGGGCAGGCTTCCCTTCCCCCACTTCCTGGACTTCCTCTTCGTCCTCCTCATCCTCCACTTCTTCTACTTCTTCCACCTCATCGTCTTCGTCTTTGACGTTTTCCTCCATCTCTTCATCGTCCATCTCTGTCTGGCCCTCCACCATGTTCTCAATGATTTCCATTCCCACATCATTATTGTCATTCTCCTCCTCCGCTTCCTCCTCTTCCTCCTCCAGAGCCACTTTTCCATCTGACACCATTTCCATAGTTTCTCTCTCCTCCTCCTCCTCCTCCTCCTCAGCACTGCTGCCTTGATCCTTTATCATGTCCAGCTGGTCCAGGTTGACCCGGCCCATCAGTTCAAAGTTGCGGATTACCTAATCGGACACAGGAGATGTGTGTTTTTCAGGTTAGTGTGGTGTTCGTCAGCCAGGGTTTATTTCAAGGAGCTCCCCCTGCTTGCTCCCCAAAATCAGAGTTGAAACTTTCCAGGCTTTGACAACATCAGAATGTGCATGTTTGGCCTTCTTTGTTTGTTTGATTTTAAGCAGGAAAATGAAAACCTGTTAGAAATTCCAGATCTGGGTTGAGACCACAAAGCTAACTGTTTCTGCTTGGATTTGGTTTTTGATGCAATTTTTCCTCCAGCAGCTATGTTTCTCTGACCTATATTCATTCACTGTAACACAAGTCCACATCCTGCCTGTATGGGATACGACAGTCATGGTGAAAGCGGTATATTTTTAGCACAAGCACAGAAATTCCTGGTATCAGTCAAAGTGAGTTTTGGTGGTTATTTATAGACCAAAGTGCTCAAACAACTGAAATGTCTGGTTTTTGTAAGACCTTAGCAGGTGAACGCCTGTCTTTTTTTAAACAGTCGTAGCTTTTGCTGAACGCTCTACTTCTCAGTCAAAGTTCCGTCTGATTCGCAAGAATTATGCAAGGAGATTTTTGTATCTCTAGTTGACAAACTCAGATAATCTAAAATAGAACATTTAACAAAGGAAGGAAACTTGTTCCAATATCTCATTCATCTTGTCACCTATTATCTCACACTTTCTGAGTAATTTCCTCCTCCCATACTCCCTGAAGACACGGAACAGCAACCCTCCAAACCTCAACTCACATCATCCTTTAGCATGAATAAGCTTTAGCCTGCTGCCTCACCCAGGAAGAAACCTGATCTGTCATGCTTCCTTCTAACAGTCTGAAAGTTTTTCAGAACTACCATTAATCTGAAACAGGAAAAAACAAAACAAAGATGATCTGAAATAGCTCTGAATTCATATAAATTCATAGAAAAACTCAAAACTGACTTTTTATATATAGGTTAAACACACAACAACCAGTGAAGAGGCAGGGGAAAAAAGGTCGTACTGACCTCTTCCATTGTAAATAAAACTATCGCAAACGTCAACCCCAAAAAAGTATTTATAGGCGTCTGATAAAAAGAGCATCGCACGGTTTAATCAAAGAGATATGATTATAAATTATATGTGAAAATCATGGCTCTGAAGCAAGCAAATTGTTTTTCAACTAAAAGCTAGGTTTGACTTTATCCCAACAAGCACTGGGTGAAATCTCAGGTAAAGGTTGAAAAAGAACTTAAGAGGGTGCCCTTTAAAGCTCTTTCCACCTACCATCGCACATCATCTCATCATCTTATCCCTATTAAGAGAGAGTAACAGATGAACTCTTTTTCCTCTCCTGGACTGATTTGTAAGAATATATTGAAACTGTAGCAATATGACACCTACACAATGTATCAATGCACTGCCCTTCTTTAGTTTTGTTACACCTTGATAGCTAAAGGGAGACTTTGAAATGGAGCCTATTGATAATATGAGAGCATCTACATATTTTTATTCGAATTGCAGACACTCCAATCCTCTAGTTTATGACCAACTAAGGTTTCATGTAAAAATAAATGAATAAAATCGCAGGCGTAACAAATGTCAGCAGAATCACTGAGGCAGTTTTTTTCTACCTTAAAATGAGCAGATTTTAATGTCAAACCCAGAGCAGCCTCTTTACAAATTTTACCCCATGCTGAGCTACTATTTGGAAAAATGTGGCTCTTTTTTTTTTTTGGTCATTTGATTAGTTATATAAAAAAAAATGCTTAGCAGTGAGTTGCCTGCTCTTAATAAGGTTAACCTACAACACTCAAGTAAACAGTAAAGACTTTCCTATTTATTCCCGGTGCAACTTTTCAAATACCACAAATATATGCTAATGGGGACTGATTATTGTTGTTCCAATTTAAATGTGATTTATCATTACATAGTCAGAGGGAGGGAAAAAAAAAAAAAAAAAGGAGGTATACATCTAGTCTGACGGCCGCGCTCACTGACAGCCTTGAGGTTGTTACTTCTTACCTCTGACGAGGAGGTTATATTTTGTTATTCGCTTGCCTGCGTTCCTGTCATTCTGCCTGTAAACACGATACAGTAGCTCCAACAGTTCTGAATAAATTCTGGTAAAACTGAATGTTAAATATCCATTAAAATCTGGGTTACATACACCGAGGTCAACTTCATTATTGGTTGAAAACTCAGAAAAAGCTTTACGACTCAGAAACTCTGATTCTTACAAGTGTGCTGAGTATTGTCAACGTATAGAAAGTACTGTATAAAGATTTAAAACATTGTGTTACATTTGACCTCTGACCTCTCCTTCAAGGTCAAAGGCTTGATCTGAAGGTCAACTTGCTAACAACGTGTCAACAATGCTATATAGAGCTATTTAAACCTGTGTGCAAATATAGGCATAAAGGTAAAGATCTATGGGGATTCTAAATATGACGTAACCTTGACCTCTGACCTCTTCTCGAGGTCAAACTTTCATAAAATGCATTTTTTATTTTTAAAATTGTGCTTATTGCCTTTACTTGTATTGGCAACATTACAAACAAAGGCAATGTATTGGCAATGACACTGGCATTTCATTTTACATTTCCGCCTTTCTTTCAATATGACCCTAAAATACGGTACATATATAGATACCATTTTTAGAAAGAGAAGGAGCTGCCTAGTTGGTTAGAAATATATACTGTAGCATAATATTATGTAATAAGCTCAATTTATTCATGCCCAGTTATTTACAAATCAATACTTATTACCATTACCTACTCCTACACGTGTTTGTGTAATCAAAGTAAACGTCTGTCAAGTTGCCCTTTTCTGATTTTTACTGCACTACAAACGTCTTAACGTACATTTAAAAAGAACAAAGAAAACAGAATGAGTATATAAAAAAATACAACAGTACTCCCTTAAAAGTAAATACTGCCTTGAGCGAGCTGCCTTGGTGGTAGTTTGTGCTCTCGAGAGTGCTTCTTGTTACTTAAAAGTACGTTTGTAAATGTTTTACAAATTACTCGTGCTTTGAAAAAAGAAAAAGACAAAGCAATGCAGTATTTTGCTCATTTCCTCCCTTTAGGAGGTACAGTACTTTTATGCAACACTGCCTGGGGTCCAGAAAACTGCCAACTGTACAGTGTTCCCCTGATCTGTTGCTTTATTGTACTGTAAGTACCATTTCCACTGGATTTTGGTGCGTTAACGTGAAACTCTTTTTCTTGCCAAATAACAATCTGTATTTTAAATGCTTAATGTGTTTTTTAAATGCTTAATTTCTTTAAATGTAATGCTAATATTTAAAAAAATGAATGTGTGTTTGTGTGTAATGTTTTTATAATACTAGATTTTCCGTCTTTACACATTGAGAGCGAGTAAGACTATTCAGTGTTTCAGTGATGAACATCTCACGTTACACCAAGTGAGAAGAGCAATAATTAAATACAAACATGTTTATTAAGACACTCTTACAGTGAAAAGCAAGACTCTCTCGTCTGCCAAACGACACCACGATTCAGAACTACTAGTTTGAATTTACTTGAACACCACACCATTATACGTGAACTCCAACCGACCTTGTGCTCAAGGCGTAGATGGTCCTCTAGCTGGATCCGTCTATTGGTGTCATAATAGCAGAGCTGGCACTGGTAGGGCTTGATCTCAGCGTGCTTTTGCAGGTGCAGCTGCAGGGCCTGGTCACTGGAGCATGTGAAGGTGCATTTGTGACAACGGAAAACCAGGCCCTGAAGGTGACGCGACAGCTTGGAGCGGCTGACCTCCAATGGAGCCACGCGCTCCTCTGGTGGAGTGAGAGGAGAGAGTGACGGGGAGAAAGTAAGGAGGAAATACAGGTAGTGGATGGTAAAAGCTTTCTATCATAAAAAGTACCCGAACACTATAAATGCAGTCGCACTTTCTTTGCTTGCTTTTGTTATCTGTCACTTTAAACGCTTTCATTTACAGAAAGTGATGCTTTAACTATTGAAAAACAAGAAAAACGCTCCACATAACATGTAAAGACCGTTGGTATCGCTTGTGTTACCGTTACTTTTACTGGTGTGTCTTTATTCCTCGTGATAAAAATACATGAAAAACATTCTTGTCAGGAGAAATTTAAATGTTTGCCTTGTCCATCAAGCCGAGCTCAGCTGCAGTTCCGGCAGATCAGCTGACCACAGTGCTAGCCCACATCAGCTGACGGCTCAGATGAGAAACCTCTATGTATCAGATTGGCAAATCTGACATGGGGCGTGTTTATTTAAGCCGCTTTAGCCTGCCTACAATTCGCTGTGGCTGCAACCCACCTCCACACCAGCTCCTTTCATGTTGGGTCTCTCATCAGTGTCATATCTACAGACGCTAACGCCTGCTCTCCCCTGCACGGGGGATCTGTGCTGTCCTACTCCACAGCCGAGGCATACCGCCAAGTATAAATTACAGCAGATGGAAATAACAATCTTCCTTTGACTGTAGTAGTCCTGACTCAAATATCATTTAATCGTCTCCCTCATGTTGAACACTGCAAATGCCAGCACAGGCAGTATGACGCCGACTTTGAATCTAATGGCGTTTGCTGTAAAAGGAATGTTTTGACATTTTAGAAAATGCACTGTTTTTCGGTCTTGCCGGCAGTTATATAAGATGATTGATATCTCTGATGGCTCATGTCTGTTTACTACACAGAAAGAACAAGAGCTAAAGAACAACTCAAGAGCTAGCAAACATTCGCCAAACTGGCCGCAGCGCCGACACCAAAGGTCTTCAGATCTCACCACAACACACGCCTTTCCTTTTGTAGCTGGTTTCACTCCTAAATGGTAAGTGCTAGAAAAAAAACCAATATTCACGCGGACTGACCCTTTGACCCTGAGGTTAATTCTACCACCTGAGCCACAGCATTGAAAACCAGTCTCCCACAGCATGACCCACCAATAAAGTTGACTTGTAAAAAAACAGAAAAACATGCTATGTGGCCGGTTCCATTTTGAAGGCAGCGTACCTCTGTGCAGAACAATGTGGTCGATCATGTTGCTCTTGCGTTTGGTGTGGTAGAGGCAGAGAGGGCAGCGCAGGTCTTTAGCGAGGTCCTCTGGCATGTTGTTGTAGTGACCCGCCTCTACGTGCATGGTGAAGGTATTCCTGAGGCAGATTAAAAGACAGACAGACCCTGTAAGGTTTTCATATTTGATCCGAGAGTTTTTGTGAATGAAGACGAAAGTGAGATTTTTGTTTTCCTGAAAAAGCTGAATACATTGTAGAATATGTTTTTAAGCAGTAAACTGCACAAAAGCGCCAACTGTGGCAAAAAATGATGGAAATTAAAACTCATATATGCAAATATTTAATTTCTTTTAAAAAAAAATAGTCAGAAACTTCAGTAAACACTCCAGTTTCCAAAAAAAAGTGAATTTTCAGGCAATTATTTGACGGTTCAGACTTTATGAAGTTAAATGAGCACCTGCAAATGTGCCAATACTAAGTGCAACGTGTGCACATCTTTCTACGTTTCTCTGTTAAATTTTGTTTTTCACTTACTTGTAGCAGGTGAAAAAGGAACAGTCTTTGCACTTGAAGAGCTTCTTGCCACCGTGACGGTCCCTGTAGTGACGCCGTAGACTCTGCATGTATCCGGAGCTGAACTCACAGAACTCGCACGTGAGGATATTCTCAGGACGATTGTCGGCCACCGTTGAGCCACCAGGTGTCGAGCTGGAAGACATTTGACTGCGGGAGGCCAGCTGGTAATGACTGAGCTGCTGACGAACATCCACCGGCTCCAGGTATGACGGATCTGAGGGAGAGGCGGAGGCGTTTAGACAACCTCAGGGTTTAATAAAAGGTGACGCAGTGTATGCGGACATGGGGAAAATGTAACGTCTGGCAAGTAAGATCGCTTTTTACACTGATGTTTTATCTTTAGATGTTCTATGTTTTACCATAGGACAGGATTTGTATACAAGGTGGCAGGACTTGATTATTTTCTTCCCTCACCAAGTAACCCCTCCAACCACAACTCATCATCATCATCATCATCAGTCACCGACTGACTCCAGCGCACGGTGAAGTTGTCGAGCTGATGAATTTTTTTGCACAGCAGGGTGGAGTTTAACCTACTTTATCTACTTGGATCAATTGATCTCCCAGTTTTGTTCAGTTTATGTAAGAAGTCTGATTACATTTCATTAACATTTAATTTTTTTTAGAGTAAACATTACACCAGGGAATTTATTATGAGCGCCATAACTAACACTGGGAAAAGCTTCGATTTGCTCTCGACAGACCCTCAGTTATTTGCAGCACAGATTCCACAAATGCTGGAAACTTTCCTTTGAGATTCTCCTCCACGCCGACATGATTGCTTCGCATAATTTCCGCAGATTTGTCAGCTGCATGCTATGAACCACACTTTATGCCACATCCCAAAGGTGTTAGACTCGGATCTGGTGACTGGGGGGGTGTCACCGAGGAGCACGGTTGTGTCATTTTAATGAAACCAGTGTGCAATCTTTTACTTACTTACTTACTATGCTTAAATGTCGCTATTAGAGGGTTAACTGTATCATAAAGGGATGTGTGAGGTCAGCGACGGTCCTCCGATAGGCTGTAGCATTCAAACAATATCCGACTGCCATCGAGGTGCTCAGTAGTGAACTCTAAGAGACTGTGTAAAAATCTCATGAGATCAGCAGCTTCGAAAACACAGCCCGTCTGGAACTGACAATTATGCCACTAACACAAGCTTCTAACGTGTATCAGCAAGATTGTGCTACTACACTGCTGGAAAATAAGTGTCTGTTTAGATACACATACGAAAAGGTACGTGGTCCTAATAAAGTCTTCAGTAAGTGGATAGAAAGAATACATAACGTTGAATAAAAGGGCCATATATGATTCATGCCTCTGTAAAGAAGAGGTGTTCAGATGTGCTTACACCAAATGTCCCTCACACCCCCGCCGAAGTGTAACTGTGACTGTTGTCATTTTGTACCCTGCCTCTTTCCCTCCTCTATAATATCATTGAGCCGGCTCATATTCTCGTCCTAGTTTGAGCCTCCAACACATCAATAAATAAACTACAGTGACACTAACAGAGTATCTCTCCGTGCGAAAAATACCTCATTCAGCACTAAGAGTAGGCGAAAGCAAGCAGGGAATGGGGAAAAAAAAAAAACTCAACAACTTTTCTTTGAAACTTTGCTGTTACAAAATTCTTGAGATCCATTTTTTGACTTAGGCAGAGGAGACGGAAGAGCTCTATTAAATTAAACAGCACCACGCTTGATTAATTCCTGTAATATCTTCTCCGCGATGTGGAGGAGGTATGGAGATGAGACGGAAGATGAAGAGCAGATTCTGTAGTTAGGTGGGGACGTCGCTTCTTAAATTGTTCATTAAGGGCTAAAACTATTTATTGTACTGCATTAGAGATGGAATACCTGTGTGGGAAAGTTAAGGGAAAGGAGGAGAAAACCTTACGATAGCGGCTGTCTACACTAACTGCCAAGCTGTCGGCCTCAAATTGGAAAAACTAACACGGAAGTCATAAAGGAGTTACCTGCAAGCTAACACACATTGTAAGTACAGCTGAAACCTTTAGAAACTCACTCACTTTGCAGGTATTTGGTCATAAACTAAAGCACAGGAAAAATTTAACCTAATCCTTTGCTTTATAGAGTTCCTAAAGCTATTAATTATACATCCTGCGGGGATGATGAGCGTGTATAGCAGTTTAGTAGTCACCGAGATATGGTGTGGATCAAACTAATACGCCTGCTCTGCCATTTTGCTAAAAGCGATGATGAGGCTGGATTTCAAAGACCTTTTGGTTTTATTTTCATAATTCTGCCAGGTACAACTGTTAAGAGGAATTTTCCAAGAAATTCAAGTAAACATTGCCGCTAATAACGGGCGATCAAATGGAAATCTTTTTCAAGACACCCTGCCAACAAGACAAACTCCCTCTGTTTGAATTTCAGACATTCAGCTGAAGGTAGCTAGTTTGGCTCAGTAAAGAGACATTCAATATGTCAGCCCTGCTCTCTCAATGCTTCATTTGTCTTGGTGGGGCACAGCTGACAGTGGTGGATGGTGCATTGAGGAATGCTGCCCCGCTTCAGCTCCAGGGAAGATTCCACAGCTCCAGCAGCAAGGTGACAGCTGCTGCCAAGAACAGTCTGCAAGCTAAAGCAGCCGCTGCAAAGCCACTATAACACCTCAAACATGGGATTACATCAAGGGGTTTACTTCTACACCAGCCTAGAGTCACGGCGCGTCCCCGTCTGAACATATTCTGTGGAAAAACAGTGTCTTACGTAGTCAAATCTAAACAGCCACAGTACTACATTAAAGCATTTCTCCAACATGAATGCATGACTCACGAATACCAGACTCACTTCTACAGATGGCTATGCTTGTTAGGCATCCCCGCTTAATTTTATTAACACTATTCCCCCTCAATGTGACGGCACTTTCCTGCCTGCATATCCAAGCATACATTGAGAATGTCTGATACTTCGGGGATGGGAGGATCGTGACATTCAAGTGACTGAAATGTGTGTTTCGACAGACGTGATTGGGTGTGAGAGGTTGTTTCCCAATGATACCCCATATAGACACCTGAGATTACCCTGGCAACCAGTTATACAGTTAAATGCATACACCCTCAGTGACAGCTACTTCATGCTGACTCCTATTTGACTATAAAAAAGAAAAACATTACACATGAGCTCCTGCAGTTTTCTATATAACTTCTTTGCAGTGAATTTCATTAAATGTAAGATTCAAAGCTGGAAAATGCTGTAGTCGACTGTGGTGAGCCAGGAGCATGCTGCTTACCAGCACCTATAAATCTCACTAGATAAAATATTATAATTTGTTCCTTTTACCCAGAGACAAACCGAAGAAAACAATGCTTAATGAAGATTACGCATGATCTCATACCATCAGGTGCTATGGGAGTCTGTTCTGGATTACTGGCCGGTCGGGGGGGCCTGAGGGTGGCATGCGCAGCCTGGTTGGCTGCTCGGAGTTTGGGAAGGGTCAAGACTTCACCGTGGTCTCTCAGAGAGTGCTCCTTCAGCTGGCTGATGGTCATAGAAGTGAAGGGGCAGGACAAGCACTTGTATGTGTGCTGCTCACCTGGAAGAATATTGAGGATCATGAGGCGTTGGACTTGATTTTTACATCAACACAGAAGTATTATACATACCAGGCTTGCAAAGACCTGCACATGGTTCTAGATAGCTAATTAGGGAGCATTTGTTAATGAAAGCGGTGATGATAAACACATCCCCGACCACAAACAAAGCCCTTTGAGGAAATCTGGAGCAAATGTAATAACCTATTGGCAACAGGGCTCCTCCTGCGTTACAGCGTTTATTAAAGCTTCTTAAACTTCAAGCAAAAATGCTGAAGCTGGTCCCATATTTTAGACTTAGCAATCAAATCAAATTTCTTCTATTTGAAAGTTTGAATTTGCACCTGAACGAAGAGCTCATAAAAACTGTAATCCTTGGTTCATTAAAAAGCGTTCAGCGCAGGTTAGTGAGCCAACAAAAAGAGTACTTCATAAAATACAAAAGGTTACAATGAGGTTATCACAGCTTATCTCTCATTTACAAATTGAAGCCCAATACAGTGACCCATTTTATTATTTTATGCTCTATTATAGCATCTAACTGCACACTGGTGCACGCTTTACTTTAGAATTTTTGGTTTTGATGTTCTGAATGTTCCCATGGGGATTTCCAGCCTTGTATTTCCTGCTTCTGTTAAATGTATTTGCTTAACATCTTAAAAGGAAGCAGCATCCTGATCCAAATCTAACTCTAACACTGGCTTGCCACACAGCACTGAACTATTTCTAGTAAGAATATCTTCAATATAAATTCCTGGTAGCTTCAATACAAAAGCAGTGTGAATGGAAACATTCAATGCTGATTGTTTTCACAATTCCACTTATTGAATGTAACTAAACATTGGTTTGCCTCAAAGATCTAGAGCGGGGAAGTCAGACTTTGATCTTAACCAGTGAACCTGCTCTTTCTGTCAGTGTAAAGAGGTTTAACTACACTTGCAGCCATAACAAATTAAAGGAATCTTTGGGCTTAAACTGTAAGAAATAAATTGTAAACTATGGACCCACTGTAAAATTTCTGACCTTTACAGATCAGATTGACTTATTACAAACTGAAAAAAAGTTAAATCAGTATACATCCATCCATTCGCGTCCGCTGGAGCCTATCCCAGCTGTCATAGGGCGAGAGGCGGTGTACACCCTGGACAGGTCGCCAGTCTGTCGCAGGGCTAACACACAGAGACAGACAACCATTCGCACTCACATTCACACCTATGGGCAATTTGGATTAACCAATTAACCTATCCCCACTAAGTGCATGTCTTTGGACTGTGGGAGGAAGCCGGAGTACCCGGAGAGAACCCACGCAAACACGGGGAGAACATGCAAACTCCACACAGAAAGACCCCGGCCTGATGGTGGAATCGGTATACATTTTTTGATTATTTTGGTGTAGTGTGAATGCATGTGGTGGAGGTCTTTATCATTAGGAAAACCTATAAAAGATATGAAAATACATTTCACATTTTCCAGAGCCTCACAGGATTGGAGTCTTTGCTGGACAGATTCTGGCCCCCGAGCCTTATATTTGACATCCCGGATATAGCACATCTTAGCGATTTTTCTTCAAAGTATTATTCAAATCCTCCGTAGGACTAGCTTATCTGCCTCACCAGTTTCAAGGTTGCTTCATTTTGCTTGTGTTTTGATAGCTCAGGTGGAGATTTTCCACATTTGCATTAACATGAATTCAAATTGCTGTCTGGCTCCTTCGACAACAAAAATAATCTCATTATGCCACAACAGCCAGTAAACCTTCACTTTTGTAGCATGCTAGGTTCCCCAATGAAGAAAATGTTAATAATAGAATTAAATTAATACATAATATTAAAAATACAAATGCTCACTTGGCCTTTAAGTGTTAAAATAGGAATTCAAACTAAATCCCTGGATTTAGTGAATGGTTAAAATGCTGCTAAGGCTAACCCACTAGTTGAGTTGTGCTCGATAATCACACAGAACATCTTTTTGGAGAAGATAAACAGGAAGTTGGTAGGTATATGGGTCTAGGAATAGCTTGTTAGTCAGAGATACAGCTGTATGTGACAATGTTCTGTGTCTGCTTGTGTTATTTTTTATTTACCTGTGTGTGCCTTATGCAGGTGGCTCTTCAAGCGGCTCACGTAGGCAGATTTAAAGGGGCAGAGCTTACACCTGAAGGGCTTGTGGTGCCCGTGGTGAGACTGCACATGTCGGTCCAGACTGGCAATGAAACAAAATTTAAAAAAAGAAGTTAAAAACAACAACAACAGCAAAACACAGAAGGGAGGATATGAGATAAGAGGATAAAATGAGAAAAATGGATGAAATGAGGACAAGAGAGAGAGACAGTAACAAGACGGGAGTACGAGAAAGAAAGAGAAAGCAGCTCTACAGCATCCACTTTGATGATTTCAACAGCGGGGGTTTTTTCCCTTCTTCTTTTCAGCGGCGTCTAAAGCGCTCGATTCTGTTTACCTCGCAAACAACAGCCACACATTTCCAATGACTACAGAACAAGGAGCCGTGGGGTGAACTCATCTACCCACAATCCCCTGGTGGGAATGAGTGTGTGAGTGCCTGTGGGGACGGTAGCTGTGTTTTTAATGCCAGCCTCCTAGGTGGCATGGGAATGCGGCTTCTTTCTGGGTCAGGGCACATACAGTACAGAGGGATTACACCTGGGAGCTCAGAGGAGATGAGGACTCTCTCTTTCCCCTCTCGCTCTGTGTCTCTGTGATGGATAAAACAAATCACGCTACCAAAAAAAATTAAAAAAAATGTCTGCCTCGCTTGTAATGCTTGTCTTTCTCTCCTAGGAGGCAGGAAATCTTGGAGAAGATTGAAGATTCAAAGGGATTGTGATAGGGTAAACAGAATAAGGTGTAAAACTGTGCTCTGTACAAAATGACTTTAACATCTAGTTGATCTAAAGAGCAGCTGGTGTAAAGGCTGGTGAGGCGTTTAGCTTAAATATACACCGCTTACTGGGTGTAGTTCAAACCACTCATCCGTTTTTAACTGTAATTTTTAATAGATTAATGTCTGACTCACTGCCTCCTGCCAAGTGACTGCTAACGCAAACTAAACATTTCCAAGTAATGCTGCTTCACAGTCAGAGCATTCAAATACCACAGGGTGCACAATGTGTATCGCTGAGGTTAACACTGATCGCACTTCCTCAAGGCTGCATCTGCTAATCCAGCCACTTAGCCAAACAGCACTAGCAATAGCCAAATAACAGGAAGAAGCTTCTCAGCAAGAAGTAGCTGCATGTAAGAGCTCCCCATAAAGCTGGACTGACATCTTAAAGAAAATGGTCTTTGCATTCATCCTGCATGCATGGCGATCGTTATGAAACTTCCCCTGCTTAAGGGCTAACATTAAGGCAATTTTTCTAACAACAAGTGGCCATTATCTGTCTAAATACGTGACAATTTGCTTTTCTAGAACCTAATTCTGAACATCGGACACAGGCTTCGTTTTGGTGGCATGCAAGAGACCGTATTTCTTCTTTTACAGAGGGATTGTGGCATGTTTTTAAAATCGATTCACAGATGTGAAAAACTGATCAAAAGCCAGAAAATTCAAATTTTACACATATTTTGAGATTGTAAATGTTTGATAGTCACATACTCCTCTACAAAAAAAGAAAAGAAAAAGAAAACACTAAAATTGGAAAGTTTGGTGTATCCAAGTCACACTAAACCACTGATTCCTGGATATAATTTTAATTAATTTTATTTATCTAATATCACTCTAATTCATTTTTTCTTCCTGTCCCTTGTGTTGCAGTAACAAGTAAATTCCCCCACTTAAATAAAGTCTCTGTCTTAAAAAATCTGCACCTATGTGTATATAAATGTGCATTTGGATTTTCTTTGCACTATTCTAAAAGGAGACAGAAGCAAAACAGCCACTAAATCTTAAAACTTCATCTTAATGAAAAGCAAAAAATCTAAAGAACTGGAAAGTGAGGAAAGATAAAATGTTCAAAGGAGAGTCAACAGATAACACAGCAATATGGTGAATATGTGCTTGCCTCAGCCAAAGTGTCAATTTACTGCGCTCTACTCTTTAAAAACAGTACCACAGTACACACAAGGGACAGCACTGTGGAAGCGGTGTTAAAGGTGTCAGTCACAAACCCCGATCCTCCCCACTTACTTGTGTCTGAAGGGCGAGACAAACTGGCAGTACTGGCAGCTGTATTTGTCTTCTTTGCTGAACAGTGCCATGGCTGAGTGGCTCCTCTCATGGGACCTCAGGCCCTGCATGGACATGAAGACTCGATCGCACTGGGCGCACGGGTGACCCCCTGCTGCCAGCCGCTGCTTCAGCTGGCCCTCTGACACTACGGCCCTGGCTGCGGCCACCAAGGCCGCTGCCCTTCCTTCACCAGCGTCTGTCTCAGGATCCAGGTTCTCCACGGTAACAGCGGCATCATCAGAATCTTTGGGCGTGGCTCCGGGTCTCTCCAGGCCGTCGACTTCGGCAGCTTCATCCCCCTCCATGTTGCCATTAGTTAGGCTCTCGGAAGGTAGGATCAGGGGGACCTCGCTGACTTCCTGCTGCAATGCAAAAAGAGGAAAGGTCTCAGATGTTCAGCAACCTCTCAGTTCATGCTGATTTTTATCTGCCAACACCTTTTTTCATGTGGTTGCTGAATGCTGAAATGAAGAGATCGCTTTAATATAAATATCGCTTCAAGTCTAGCACCTACAGTTATTTTTTACTACATTATCTGCATACAGGCGACAGTTAAGCAGCTGCCTAACACTTCTGCTTCCATCCATGCAGTCACTGTCAGTTAGGCCTCAGTTACAGTTTCTCACACTCTGCCTTTGACCCCCCCTGTTTTTCTTTCCATCTCTCTGTGTTATCTGAAGATCAGCACTTTGGTTAACTTTAACTCAGACATAAAACTCTTCAGTGTGTTGGTTGAGAGAAACCGCACTTGGCTTATATTTAGCAGAATATGACAGAAAAATTCCAGCCCATCCCCTCGCCTCATGCATCAAGTGTGATAACTGTAACCAACCATAAGCATTTATTCGGGGTGACTAATCGAGACAAATTTTTCTAAAAACAAAGATCTTGCAACCGTGCAGTTCTACCAACAATTACTGAAAGGAACTGGAAAAACATTTCTTTCCCCCCCTCCCTTCATCTGCCAGAGTGCAGGCTGCTTGCAGCAGTCATCGTGAGCAGGCAGACGATCACCATGACTTTTTTTATTGCCTCAAGGAAACTCATTCTTTCTGTGGAAGGACCTGACCCTGCACTTTGTGAATCCATAAATAAGATGTGGCATCCACAGCCCCAGCCTTACCATCCAGTCCCTGAATGCACCGTCAGTCTGCTCTTCACGCTCCCCTCTGAGAAACCAGCGCTGTTCTCGAATTTAACTCCCATCTTTGAACACTATGACCTCGTTACCAAAACGAATACAGTGCTTTTTCACTGGATCACTCTCGTTGGTGGAAAACATGGCGTCTTAGACACATAAAGAGAGACCGAGTGTCTGATGGAAGATCCAGGCCTCCATTTGGGTGAGGCATTGGGTCCTTAGGCCTGTTCCCCTCACTGGCAGCCTCACTGGAATACTAATGTTCGAATGGTTACCCGCCACTGCCCTAAAAGTTATGGCTCACCACTCCAACCCCCCTGCTTCTCTACAGCAATGGGACAGCACTGCTTGTTTTCTCTCGGGGTAGCTGACAGACTGTCTACCCAGAAGCCTCTGTCAGTAATAAACAAAATGGGAAACAGAACCCCAGTCCAGTAAAACAGATCACTGCAGTGCTAGGAGGATGAGAGATGGAAAATAATACAGAAGCACAGGGGACCGGAAAAAAAATGTGCCTTTGAAATATAGTTAGGAGGATATTACACTGATATCACATTAGCACAGTGGAATAAATTACATGTACTGTATATGTGGTCACGATTTATAAAAGGAAAGGTTTAAGAGTCATAACATCACAATAAATATGATGCTGCAGATATTTGATGTTTGGCTCATCATCTCTAACCCCTAAAGCACACTAATGCCCTGCTGCCCAATATGAGAACAATAAGAAGAAGGCAAGATATTCTTATAAGAATATATTCTATATTCTTAATAGTAAAATAACTTGTTTAATATATTTGACAAACGACTTACTTCTACTGTTGCCACACATTTTAAATAACGACTTATTTTATATAGGATATGGATAGTGAATATACACTATAGTATTTATTTGACGCAAGAAATATAACTATATATTATAAGCACACAAACCACCTGCAACTCAACACCTCAAAGACTAAGGAACTGGTTGTGGACTTCGGGAGGTCTAGAGCAGGTCCACTGCCGGTTCAGATAGAGGGGGAGGAGGTGGAGGTGGTCAACAAGTACAAGTACCTCGGGCTGTGGGTGGACAATAAACTGGACTGGTCATGCAACACAGAGCACCTGTATAAAAAAGCCCAAAGCCGACTGTACTTCCTCAGGAGGCTGAGGTCTTTTAACATCTGCAGGAAGCTCCTGAGGATGTTTTACCAGTCGGTGGTTGCTGGAGTACTTTTCTATGCTGTGGTGTGCTGGGGGAGCAGCACAGCAAAGAAGGACTCATCCAGGCTGGAGAAACTGATCAGGAGGGCTAGCTCTGTGGTCGGCATGAAGCTGGACACTCTGGTGACAGTGGCAGAGAAAAGGACATTAAAGAAACTGATGGACATTATGGACAATGCTGGGCATCCTCTGCACACGGCCATAAACAACCAGAAGAGTCTGTTCAGTGACAGGTTGCTTCTCCCCAAGACAAGAACTAACAGACTTAAAAACTCCTTTGTCCCACACGCCATCAGACTGTTTAACTCCTCTCTGGAGGGGAGAGGGAGGGGAAACAGGAGGACAAAGGAGGGGGGAACAACTAAGCTGTAGTGCCTCTTCACCTCACTGTACAATACCTTTTGTAAATAGTCAACGGTGCAATAGACTCAATACTTGAAATGTGCAATTCACTTGTATTTTTATTCCTATTTATCCCCTTCGTATATTTTATTTATATTGTCTCTGTATTATATATATATATATATATATATATATATATATATATATATATATATATATATATATATATATATATATATATATATATATATAATATTCTGTAACTCTGTAACTTCTGTCGGTGCTGTGCTTTTTTGGAAATCGAATTTCCCAGAGGAACCCACCCGAGGGATTAATAAAGTTCTATCTAATCTAATCTTTAAGAAGCTTTAAAAGCAGCTTCTCTTACCTTGACATGCCCCTCTTTGACCTCACCATACTGGACATGCTTCCTAAGGTGGTTGCAGATGGCTCGGAGGGTTGGGTGTATCTCTACACAGAAGTTACACCTGAATCCGATGGGAGTTTTATTTACAGGACTCTCCTGTGCACAGAAAAGGAAAGATTTTCTTTTTTAAATGTCCTATTTAATAATATATAACAAAAATACACGCCATTAAAGCACCATAACTACCTAATTTAACATGAGTTGTGTGAATGGTTTCCACAAGCCAACATATCTGCCACAGTCAGACGACGGCATTATTTTAGTCTTGGTTTACAATTTTCACAAGAAAAACTACAGAATATTACCGTTCTATAATTTAACATGAAGTTAATATGAAACTAATTGGCAGATCATCAAATCACCCCATCATGCACAGTTAGCAGCTTGCAAATTGGCTCAATGAGCGAAAGATCTCTGGTTCAATCCTGGAAGGAGACACAAAATAGCATCTTCTAAAGGTAGCTTCTTCTACCATTACTTTTACCGTTTACTGCCAATGAAGTGCAGGGGCAAAGCCACCCATTAGCTTTAGCACAATGCCACAAATGGTTGTTTAAAAAAAAACAAAAAAAAACAGGAGGACGCTTCCATCTTACAAGAAGATGAAGAACACAGGTAGAGCATTGGTATGTGACTCTCATGTAAATCACAGTATGCCATCACACACATTAATGGTAGGTAGAGAATTCTATTACGCCTTAATTCTTTCTTTGATGAGATTTCGGGACGACTATGTTTGCTCACCTTCTCCTGTTTGCTCTCAGGCAGCTCTGTGGCTTTCTGCTTGCTGAGGAGCTGCCTCCTTCTCTCGTGCCTCATCGCCTTTTTCTGAAACTCCTCATTGTGCTTCAGGAGATGTTTAGCAAGAGCGGGGAGATATAGGAACTTAAGCTCACAGTGAGAACACCGATATAAATCGGGATCCTCGTCCCAGAGACCAGGAGATACCACAAAGTCCCGCTTCAAGTCGTTGCAGTGGTGGTTGTTGTAGTGCATAGAGAGCAGCTCGCCGGTGCTAAAAGACAACCTGAAGCATTTCAGACACTTGAATGGCAGCCAGTCCACATCTCCATCCTGCTCAGGTTCGAGCGGGACCTCTATCACTTCCTTATCGTCCTCTGCTGATGCACTTGCGGCAGTCTTTTCGGGTTCTTTGGCATAAATGACAGTGAAGTAGCGGCCGAGTTTGCTCGAATGCTGCTTCTTAGGGAAGACACCCGGGTGGCGTTTAATGTAGTGTGAGACAATGCTCTTCCTGCTGAAGGCCTGGAAGGGGCAAAGAGAGCACCTCCGTCTCTCCACAGCTAATCGCAAATCTTCGCTCATTTCTGAATTGTCCCCTTCAGTCGGCGGGGGTGCCATCACTTTGTTCACCTTTTCATTCATAGTCTTCGAAGCAGCCAGACAGTGGGTGTAATAGGCATCGATATCATGCCGCTTCTGGTAGTGTGCTGCCAGGCCTTTGCGTATGGGGTTTGTGTATGAGCACAGAGCACATTTGAAGACGTTATTTTTACCCTCCGGCTGAGCACGGACGTTGTTGTGCTTGATACGGTAGTGGCGAGCGATGCCCTTCCTGGTCGAGCAGAAGTATTTGCAGAGCTGACACTTGAACACAGCGTGTTTTTCTGTCTTATTGATGGGTAACTGAGAGAGGGCAAGGTCCAACTCACTGACCTCCTGGACTTTTGCTGCACTTGATATATGACTTGCGCTGCACTCACCTGCTAGCTCTGTTTCTTTACCAGAAGAAAAATGAGTCAGAGAAGGAGAGAACATGTCGGAAGCAGACTGATTGTGATATTTCTCATAATGGATTTTGAGTTTCTCCAGAGTCCCATGTGTATACGGGCACATTTTGCATCTGTACGCGCCGTAGCCCTGCCTTTGAGTTTTGAACTTGTCGTCCCCTTCGTGCAACTCTGTGATTTGCTCTATGTCGTCTGCAAAGTCTTCCGCTGTGACTTTGACCAACGGGTGTCTTTTCTGATAGTGGGTGAGGACTCCGTGGATCCGGGAGTTCACATACGGACAGTGGCGACATTTATACACAGAACTGGGGTTGAGGTCTGCCTCCTGTGCAAAATCTGCAGCTTTCACTTTCATGCCAGGGTGCTTCTTTCCATAGTGGGTGAGGAGGCCATGCAGACTGTTGTACTCTGACAGACATACAGTACACTGATAAGGATTGTTAGAGATGGAAAGGCGTGGGTGGTGAGGCTGGGGATTGCTTTCTTGAGGTGGGGTGGCAATAACCAACGGGCCGTCATCTTCAACAGTCTGGCAATTCAGAGGCGTCTGCTCTTTGGAAACCTGCTGTTGGGCTTTTTCAGTTGAGCCGTTTCCTTTGATTATATCCAAAAGCACGGATTCGTCCCCTTTGATAGCCCAGGGGTGGACCGCCTGATAGTGATTGGTGATGTCCCATATTGTGCAAGCCTCAAAGGCACAGTCCCTACACTTGTAATGTTTTGTCTCTGCATTGCCTCCCTGTTGGGTTGTCTCAGGCCCAGCCCACAGCTTGCTGGCCATGTATGTGTAATCAACATTATGCTCAGGGTGGCGTCTTTGGTAATGGAGCAACAGACCCTGGGGTTCAGCATGGGAGTAAATGCACCACTCGCAGTGGTAGCCAGCCTCCAAGATACCATCTTGATAAGCCCAGTGTAAAATTGTCATGGCTGTGGCTTTCACAGTAGGGTGCTCTTTCTTTAGGTGCTTCTTCAGAGCATAGACGTAGGGAGATGTGTAGGAACAGTGCCTGCACTTCAGGGAACGCAGAGGTGTAGTGTTTTCAGGGTCTGGAGGAGCTGGGACAGCGGCAGACGAGGCGACGCTGGACTGAACCATCTGCGCTCGCTCACGTTGACTCCGGACGACTGCAGTGTGGCGGCGCACAAGGTCAGCGTTGGCCTTGGTCTCCCTGTGCTTTTTCTGATAGTGAATAAGCACGCCTTTTACAGTGCGGTTGCCGTAATCACAGTGCTGGCAAAAGAACAGCTCATCCTCGCCTTTCTCACCACTTCCGGGTTTGGGGCTCGAGTTATTAGATCCGTCGTGACCGTTATTTTGAAACTGCTTCATAAACTGCTTGGGTGCTGCAATCTGTAGCTCATCCATGAGCTTCATCAATCCAGGGGTAGGAGCGCCATGTTTGATGTATTTCGCTGTCACTTTCACCTCCGGGTGTCTTTTCTGATAATGGACCAAAACACCAACAACAGATCTATTGCTGTACACGCAGTGCTTGCAGTAATACATTTCTTCATCTGATCCATAAACTGCTGCACTTGATTGTTTTGGAGTCGAAGACATGCTGGTGTTAAACGAAGAGTTGGCTACAGGCTGTGACTGATCCACTGAGATGACCTTCATGGTTTTCTGTATACGGAAATAAGACGCCTTTTGCTCTGGGTGTTTCTTCTGGTAGTGGACCAGAACAGAGTGCATATTGGGGCTTGCAAAGGAGCACACGTCACAATCGTAGACGACAACATTGCTGCCTTCTTTGAGAGGTTCTGGGTCAGCGCTAGCTTCAGGGGATTTGGAAACCGCTTTCTGCACCGGGCTTGAGGTGGACCTGGGCATCGAAGTGGGAGAGTTAAAATTTTTCGGTCCCGAATTGAGTATTTCCCTCAGAGTCTGTGATTCACTGCTTTTGTGGGACTGCTCTACAATATAGCTGGAAAAGATCATGGCGTTGTTGATTTTCACGGTGGGGTGCATTCTTTGGTAATGGGGCATTAGGCTCCTCACGTTAGGGCTCGTGTACGAACAAAACCGGCACATGTATAAGAGATGGGGCTGGTTGAAGTTGAGCACATTGCTTGCTTCAGGGTGGTGGTCCATGTAGTGTTGGTGCAGATCGTTGTAATTTGTGTATTCGATGTAGCACTCTAAGCAGCGGAAGACTGCACTCTGGTCTTCAGGGTCCAGGATGTACTTAAAACTAAACTTGATGTAAGGGTGCATCCTCTGGTAATGGGTGCTGACGCTACGAGCCGACTTGTTGTGGTAATCACAGTGTTTGCAGTAGAAGCGTGTAATTCCAGGATCCTCTGAATATTCCATGTTCTCTTGGATAGCACTGTCACTGGCATCAGCGGAGATATTTTCACTATCGTCCGAGAGAGTCAGCGATATGGGGATGTTTCTAGGCTTGGACCTAGGGTTGCTTTTTCTTTTCCCTATTCTGCTGCCCTCATTAGAGCTGGCAGAGTCTCTTGCATAAAGCTGCTGTGTGTTGTAAGCAAAGACAGAGTTGTTTTCATTGTTTCTCCCCTCATCAGCGCTGGCATGATTTTCTCCCGCGTCTTCATCATCCATGTCATCCAGATTAATGACGGTGTCCTGCTGGCTTTGGCTTATCTTGCTTTGAAGGTTACTGGCAATTTCATCAATTCTGGTTCTCTTTTTGACTGAGGACAAATCCAAAGGCAAGTCATTAATGGACTTCCTGGCTCTTTTCCCTGTTACTAAGGGCTTTTTGGTGGCAAGCCCTAAAATGGGGGTCTGGGTTTTTTGTAGGAAGATTGGAGAAGCATCTACTTCAGAGTCTGGCTGGTCAGACAGCTGGGCTTCAAAGACAGTGGAGTCGAGGTCATCACAGTAGGAATGCTTATGCTGCTGGTGGACCCTCAGACCTTTCAGGGTGGTGGTGGAGAAGCTGCAGAGGGTGCAGCGGTGAGGGTTCTGCTGGTCATTTGGTGTGCTGGTTGTCTTTTTCCCATTGACTTTAGAACTCACGTTACCCTCATTAACTGGCTCTGCTGCGCTGTCATTCTGAGGTCCTGGGCTATCACCTGTCAGGTCCAAGGTTTCTAAATCTGAAAAATTGTGGCTCTGTTTGTGTGTGCCTAGTTTCAGAGGGCTGGTGCAAATAAATGGGCACTCATCGCATTTGTACACCGTGGCTTTTCCAGAGAGGTGAATATTTTCAATGTGGCGGGAGATGCTCCGCCTGTGCATGGTGAGGAAGGAGCAGAATGGGCACTGAAATCGGTTCATGTACTTTCTGAAGGGAATTCCTTTAGTTTCCAATAATTTATTATCTTCATCTGTTAATAGCTGCTTTGCATCTGCGGACAGGGTTCCAGTGTAGCTGGGATCGTCCATATCACCCAGCTCTTCGTCGTCGTCATCGTCCTCTAAGCTGCTCCTCGAGTCTTCCTCATTGAGTAGGTTGGTGTCCATAGCTATGGGGACATCGGATGATGCAAACCTCTTGGATAGGATAGAAGAACCTGTGCTGTTGGGTGTAACTGCACTTATCTGTGCATATTGAAAGGATGAGATCTCTGAGGTGGACTTCTCCCCTGTGTTTTCTGGTGTTTTTGCTACAGACTCCTCCTTTCCGCTAACATTAGCACGGGAAGAGGAGGGAGAATCCGGTTTGGGGGAGCTTGCACTTGCTTGCTCTTCCACCTCCGCAATGCAGGAAACTATCTTGACCTTGTCACTGTGCTCCTTCACCACATGATTGGTCCAGCTGTCCTTCTGGTTGGTCTGATAGTCACACCACTCGCAGGCAAACGTTCCCTTCATGAGCTCAGTAGCAGAGTCCGATTTCTCACCGCTTTCATTGCACTCCGGGGGATCTCCAGCACTATCCGAAGGAACTTTGTTGTGATACATTAGTTGGTGTTTCATTATCCGTGCTTTCCTTGGGGACTTATATGTGCAATACTGACAGGAATACACTTCTGAATGGTCACTGTGCATTATGACAGTGTAGCTGGGCTGCTTTGCAGTCTTTGAGGAGACACTTGCATCCGAATCTGGCTCTATGACATTATGCACCTTTTTGGTGTGGTTTCTTAAGAAAGACTTTGATCTGAAGTAACGGACACAGAACTTGCACTGATAAAACTGCAGATGAGTTTCAGCTGTTGGCTTTTGTGATGTTTGGTTGGGACTGTCAGTAGAGTTGGGGCCTAAAAAGAAAGAAAAAGAAAGAAAAGAGAAAGATTATTAGACACATGCTGGAAAACAGTAAATTATTTTGTTGTAATTTCTTTCCCTTTCTGTTGTTTCTGCTGATAAAGTCCATCCACAACTCTTTACATTACCCAACTTTGTAAAATGTATCACCTTACTTTGTAGACTTCTTTATAACAGACACAGACATGATCCTAATCCTCAACAAAACAACAGCAACATCTAAATGAATGTGGTAGGCATACTCATTCCAGATTTAGGAGGCGTATAATCCTTGTCATCTTTATCATCATAGTCCTCTTCTTCTTCCTCGTCTTCATCTTCATCTTTCAGGGAATCAGACTCATCTGCATCTGCAGGCTGCAGAAAAACAGTGTGCACTTCCTGTATGTGAGTCTTCAAGTCGTCGTATGACTCGGCTCGGAAGTCACAGCCATCACATTGCAACACCTCCATTATTAAAACTGGGGAGAACTCCCTGGAAAATCAGGGAAACCTGCAAAACACAAAGAGAGAAAATCATGAGGACACAGAACCTTTTTTAAGAAAAGCCAAAGTAATATAAAACAATTGAGCTGACACTTTCACACGTGAGGTCAGGGCCCGAATTTTGTCAGACAGAAAGTATATACAGAGAGAGTCCAGTCCTAGACTTCAGGGCTGTCATCACCCTGTTCACTGCATTAAACATGCTGTTCCATAAAAAATGAGCTCAGTGATGATCTGATATGATTATCAGTGATGATTACTGCTCCTTGAGCAAAGAATAATCAGGTGCAGGAAGGTACACACACCTTCACCAAATAACAACACTACGAAAGAAAAAAAAAAAAAAAAGAGAGAGAGAACAGACGCTTATGTGTATCAGCTCAAAAGATATGCTCCAAATGCAAACCCTAATTTCATAGCTTAAAGGACTCAGCCTAATAGAACCTCCTTTCCATTTTCACCTGTTACACTGTGAGGGGAAATGTATTGGATAAAGTGCCACCTTTGAATGCACCTTTCAGGACTGCTTTGAAATGACACAATTAAAAGGACCAAAATCAATGGAAATGCCACCGAATTATTATTTTTTAAAAAGCAAAAAAACTGCAATAAAACAAGTACAGATAACAAAAAACAAACCCCAAAAAAGACACCCCCCCCAAAAAACAACCCAAAACCCCACAAGAAGCAAAGAAATAAAAAATTAATCTGTTCTCCTTTTGATAAAAACCCGCACGGATCAAGCGCCATAAATTCACATACAAATATTATCTATCGCTAAAATGACAGGAGATGACACAAAGCAAACAAAACATGACACAGAGGCAAATCAGCAGTCGCCGATGTTATTCTGAATACTAAGAAGGTTCCTTTTTTTTTTTTTTTTTTGCATAGCATCATTCCAAGAACAATGGAGGGACTGGGGAGGGATTATGGGCTGATTTGTCCCATTTTTATTACCTTGGGATAAGCAACAGCTGGAGAGCAGCTCCACAGCTCAGTATTTAGAGCAGACTATTCCATCAGATTGTATCAACTGCTCTGAAATAAGATTGAATGAATCAACTAAGAAATGATGGCTTTATGTCTTTGGGCTTCTCTGTAGTTTGGACATAGCCAGTAAAATGAAAGCTGACGGCGTGGCCGTTATTTCAAATCTCTGTCATTGTGGCTCTCTGATCACCAGCAATGATTTTTCCCCCCCTCAAAACTACAAAAAACATGTAGCTGGCATTGGTTTTTGAAGAGCTGGTTAAAAGGGCAAAGTTTACAGCCTTTACTCTAGAATTAAAACACATTCAATCTGATTTTTTCTCCTGAACGCAGCAAATTAAATGACAGCAAAGTTTTTCTCTAACATGTTACATTTTTTAGGATGAGCTTCAAAGTGGGTTCATCTTTTCAGTAAATGTAACTAATATGTGAGCTATATGGTGTTATGGTCCACATAACCCCAGAAAATCTGAGATTCTTTTTTAATATACAAGTATGGTTCATTCCATAAATGCCTGAATACTGTGGGCAGATAAGGTTAAAACTGAGGTTTACTACCAGAATAAGTATGCTTGGTGTTTGAAAAGGCAGCAATTGATTTAACAAAGAAAAGGCTGTGTGTCAGCACACGTAGACGGGAAAAACGGAAGAATTCGTCCATGAACTACTTCTGCTTTCATAAAACACAAGCTGAAGCTTTTGTCCTTTAACATGACTGCAAAATCTGTGGAGCAGATCTTAACATGAAACATCTCAGAACCTGAAATGAAAAAGAAAGGATTTCTAAAATCAAAAGACAGAAAACTTGTGACAAAACTGAGAAACTGAGATAAACAGACCGTTTATCTCAGTTTCTCACTTATTAAAAAATAACTAGTTTTAATAAGTGAGCAAATAAAAGCAAACTATGCCACAAATCGACGGTTAAGAGATTACATTACTTTGGTACTAAATCAGCACCTCTGTGGCCTGATTTCAACAGGAACTGTATAATTTGAATTTACCTAAGCTGACATCTTTGGCAAGTTTCCCAACCAAACTGCTTGTGTCCAAGGACAGGGCACACAAAAAACACACAACCAACAAATGTCTAACAAGTATGGATGAGTAAGGTTGTGGTGTGGGAGTCTTTAGGTTTGTTCAACACAACCGGCATGGAGCCGTTTCACAGAACAAGACACACCCTGCTGTGCAAACAGCAGCTCCTCATGCTGTTTCTATATTTCAGGATGATTACACCTTCAAACCAAAAAGAGTTTCATGAAAAGTACCTGGAACATTTCAGGATGGATTAAAGCACCTCTGAAAGCACAGGTGGCCCTTCCTCACTGCCTGCTTGATGAAGTGCGATGAGTTCCCTTTGTTTTTCTACAGCACTGCATGTCCGCAGGATGGATAAAAAAAAATAATTAAAAAAAGACTAAAACAACAATGAAAAAAAAAAGAGAAAAAAAACCACACACACGGGAAGTTGTGCACACAAGTGGTATGTACACAAATGAACACCAAACACAAACACACTTTACGTACACTGCACGCCACTTCTGCTCGAATCTGTTAAAAGTGGAAGAGATGAGAAGCCCCAGACTATAACAAAAGTGCTCTTTTGCACAATTTATAAATTTTTTTCCTGTCTTTATTGTACAACTTTGCAGTTTAATAATGACGAATGACAAGTGACGTTCCCCACACTACTCCCTGGCTCGATTCACAAATGGACGTCAGGGTTACAATGGACTGTATGCCCGTGTCTGACATCCCAGGAAGACTACTTTGGTATGCACTGAGTTAAATGTAACCCTTTTGGTCTTACCAACGGAAAAACATTTTCAAGCTGAAAATCAAGCCTCTTTTCCAAGACCCACTTCTTTGCAATGACTATTCATTTGTTTTCTATTAGGCGACGGCCAAAGTGTTTTGAATATATTCAAAGAAGATTAATGATTCACACTTCCAGTGTGACCCTTGTCGATCCCTTGTTGTTTTAATAAAATAAATAAATAAAAGAAAATAGTCTACACTGCACTGTTCTTGGATGTCTGGAATATGACTAAATCCTATCTTACTGCTGTACTTTTTGTCATTGAAAGAAATAAAAATATATGACTGGCACAAAATAAATAGTATCCCATAAACCTAAAGCCTTGAATCTAAAATTTTTTAAAGCAAAAAAAATATATATAAAAACAAATAGACTAGTAAAATATTAATCTGCTTAGGCCTGTTCATTTGAATGCTGCAGTGCATTAAATGTCTACAACATGACTAAATTAGACCAAGAACACCACAGTTGAAATTTGTGGGCATGTGTCTGGAACAGATGACTAAACACCGAAATCAGGTCATGTCAACTAGCGATGTACTTTGGAAAAAAACCAAGACAAATACTGTTAACCAAGTATTTAGAACAACGTGAATTTAAAAAATAAAGCACAGTCGAATCGTGCCTTCACCAGATGGAAAAACCATTCATGGACACTTCATCTGAAAGTAGATATCAGCAGCCAGAGATAAGACATCCGAAGCAACATTAGTAGCCTACAAATGATCACTAAACGCTCCACGATGTGAAACCATAGAAAGTCAAAAAACTGACCTGTCTTTCAGGTCTTAAATGTTACGGCAAAGCAGAAGCGCCTTAAACCTGCTTTATTAACAGCCACTAGGGGGCGATACACATGGTTACAAAAAGACATCCAGTTCTATGTCTGACTGTAAACCTGCTCTTACAGACTTTATAGACTCAGTCTCTCATTTCAAGTCATACAGATTTTGTTTTTCTTACAAAAAGTTCATATTATATTAAGATTTATCAAAGCCTTCATTGCACAGGCATTATTGCATGCAACTACCTGACAAGTACCAGTTGCGAGAAAAAGTAGCACTCACGAAGGCCAACAGACTGGTCAGTGACCCTCTGGTAACCTGGATACAAGGGACCAATGGGCACAATTAGTGGTCAGTGGTTGCTGGCAGTGGTAATATTAAGTTGGTTCACAAAGAGGTATACGAAACCACACCACAAACCTCTACACAATTGCTTTGGTAGCAGGTTGCACCAGTTGCCTGTGTGGAAGATGCAGATTTTCTTGCCAGCCAGTTGCAAAGGTCGCGCCAAGTGGAAACGTGAAGAGTACAATGCAAATCAGAAATGGAAGCTGTACGCTATTAAAGTAAAAGTTGCGCCTTTGGAAATGTTTTAGCAGTAAGGTACAGCTTTTACCTTGAAGGTGAATTTTCTGTGAAACTTATAAGCAAGTGTTTGCAGACAAGTCTGCATCTTCCATACAAACTACCTGCAATCACAGCACTGGTTACCATCTCTATGGTTTAGGACGTTAGCCAACAAGGAAGCAGTTTTACACTCAGGCCTGCCCGCTACATCCATCTTGCATACAGTGTGTGTATGGAACTGAGAGGGAAATAAAAAGCAATACACAATCACCCTATATTAACCTGTGTTAAGTGGAGAATTACACTTATTTTAGGAAAGGTCCAAAAAACCATTTGTTGCTATTGGTTTTTTCACACACACACCCCCCCCCCCCCCCACCACCCATTCATGAGTTCAATTCTGAAACAACAACAATTGAAAAAAGACAAAAAAAGAAAAGAAAACTAGTATAAAGTATTTTAAGTGAAGAAAAAAAAAATACTTCCAGTGTAACTGAACTACTAGAAGAAAAAAAAGAATTATACTTATTCTACTTATATTTATTATGTCAGGTTTAAGTTGGATAGCTATCTGTGAAATGTAGTTTCAGTAACACTATCGTTTTCAGTCCCCCCACTCTCACTCCCACTGCAATTCAAATGAGATCCAGCCAGAGACAGTTGGGAATCCTACCGTGCTTCCCACACCCAACTGACCAGCCAGTGGAGTGCTCCACGAGAGCCAGCCAAACTGCCAGCATGTCCCTGAGCAACCAGGGGAGCCATTGTTGTTCAGGGTCAGGTTACAACTTCACCACGTGGCCCCACCCTGCTCTCTTGGCAGTTCACTGCTGTTTTGAACAAAGTTGTCTCCTAATGAAGGGTTCCTTGACATGGATATCAAGAGAATCCCGTTGGAGAAGGAGGGGAGAGAGATGGCCAGGGAGGAGAGTGGGAGAGAAATAAAAACAACCCTTGTACACAACCAGAATTTGCCTCAGAGTTCACTGTGTCTTTTCAGGCAGTCAGTCCCTGCACCACACCAAGTTAATGGGTGAGATTGTGTAACTGCTTTCATCTAGTCAGCTGGGGCTCTAACAGACAGCGACTGAGCTGCTCAGATCCTCCTCTGAGCCGAGCTTCAAGGGCAGCCATTTTAGGAGCTGACTATGTGCGCTTAGGTGTTCAGCCAGCACACAACATGGACCCACAGATCTGATCCTCTTCCTCAAAGGCAGGCAGCCTGTCGCTGGAGAGCTGCTGACAGAAATCTATCTGCCAGATGTACAGTACTATACCCGAGCTCTCTGCCCACACGGCTCAGCAGAAAACATCTCACGCTCTTGCCAGCCTGACTTTGTGCAGTCTTTTCATTTCTCGGCGACATTATCTCTCACATCAAGAGATTCTCGGAGAAATGCTGGATGTCCCTCTCTAAAAGGAAGAAAGCGGAGGTCAGAGCAAGCGGCATCCACCGCCACTCTGCGGAGCAAAATACGGCAAAAGCATTTTGCGGAAGCCGCCAGCAACGTTCCACAAGGGGGTCTAAAAATGTGAGGCATGTCTGAACTTCTTTATCTCAGAGCGCTCTGCAACCCTGAGCCCTGAGGAGACAGGGGCACACAGAAGCAAAAAGGGAAGAGCAGATCTGAGAGGGAAAGGACGAGAAGGGAAGGGAAGGGTGGGAGGCGGTGAAAGTGCATGACGGAGCCACCTGGAAGACCTTCAGTGCAAGCAAAAGAGGACAAAGCCATCAGACTGGGCTCCCCAGATTCCAAAGTCTACTGACATTTGTTAATCACCAACCGGTCTCACTGCATTGGCAAGCTCTGCCAGCAGTCACACCCTCTACTCAAACTGGCTGACAGCAGCTGCTCTGTCTGAAAGAGGGCCTTTGAATAAGCCAGCATTAAGCTGATTAGGAGTACAGAGGTTTGTCCTTAACTGTTGGTTAGCGCAACCATCTCATGCTGTCTGGGAGAGAGAAGTCCACAGATGTGTTAAATTATTATATGGCATGCATCCTGGCGACAGAGAAGTCATCTGGCAAGCAAGGCAGGATGTGCATCTCGTCAACCTGCACATCCTCAATAATTAATGACCCAGTGAATGAAAACGACAGCCTGATTTTTTAAAGGGGAAAAAAAATGATAGTGGCAATAACAGCAGGTAGCCAGAATCATGGAAATGTATTTATTCGTGTTTTCTGCAGAGTTTAGATGACCACAACAGAGAAATATATCAATATGTTTAATTTTAGAAAATTTTAAAAGCAGAGAGACAGAAATGTGTAGGAAACCACACAATACTCCAAATCCTGATCTCTTTAGCCCGCAGTGCTTCACCAGGGTTTACCCAGAAGAAAAAGGAAAAGCCGGAGAAAGATCTCATTGTGTCTCGCAGAGGAGAAAACGTTGCGTCATGATACCAGTGAGAATTTGGCCTCTTGCACAAACAAGAGAAAGAGAGATCTGGAGATCAAGATGTCTACTCCCATCCTCTGATGTCAGCGGACCCGGAGAACTCAAGACACCGGATCAGAGTGTGTGCTTTAAGAGTTTCTCAAACACAAATAGCACGCAACATCTAACACAGCTATGAGTAACTCATAAAATAAACAAGTTACTGCCCGTCACAGGTTTGAGGGAAAACAAAGCAAGACGCTGAAATATAAACAATAAAATAAACATGGATTCAACTGTCGAGCTTCTCTATACAGATGTTTGTTTGCTACATGGGGCAAAGATTACAGAGATTATCGAGGCGTATTATGTCATCTAAATCTAATTTACCATTAAAATATAGTTTTTTCCTGGTATTTATTATGAGACACAGTAAATGTAAAGTTTGATTTTCCCATTCGCACTCCAGTTGTGGAGGTAATGGACCGTGATGCTGCTTACAAACCACCAGAAAAATCAAGAAGAAGAGCAAAATGTTAGCAAAGGTAATATTCACCAGAGCACACTCAGCAAATGAGTGAAAAACAGTGAATTTGTCAAACTCAAGCACGTTAATAGTAGTTAAGTAATGGCCAAACACAGCAGCAGCAGGAGCAGACCATTCACAGCCATGTCTTAGTTTTCAGGATTACAATAGTTGCTTTGAATGTTTGGAACTAGCTTAAGAACCTGACATAAATCTTCTTCACAGCAGTGATACTTCAGTTCGTCTCATTATTGCTACCTTAGTGACTCTGTCACAACACCCAGCCAGTTTTAACAGCCTTTAGTAACTTTTTCTAAAAATGCACCAAGCGTCATATGTAATGTTTCCATCGTGTAATGGTTAGCACATTTGCCTCCTTGCCAGGAACCACACCCAGCCTAAGGGTTCACAAGGTACACCTAGCCACAAATCTAGTCCAGATAAATGGGACGTTAGAGGAAAAGGAAATAAAATTCAATAAAATCTGCGCCTTTCCATCCCTGCTTCATGAGCAGTCTTTCTACCCTGCCAGAAGTCACCTCTGAGAAGTAGACCTTTTTCTTACTCATTCAGCGTGCTGCAGCACCCAACACCGGTACAACAACATCACCAGCGGAGCTTTAAATATTCACAGTTAGCTACCACTTTAGCAAGCAGTAGTATATCGAAAATAATGGAAGAGACAGTGTACAAAATGTACCTGCAGTTGCAAGATTATATGCATTCAGCAGAAAACCATGCTGAGCTGTTGCTGCTTAACAGCAACTTGCCAAGACTGTTAAGTTTACACCTAAAACATCAAAAACCTTGCATCAACTTGGACATATCGGGCGTACAGCAGACTGCAGTGACTCTCACTAATAGAAGATTAGTTCACCCAAGTGAAATCTTTGCTTTATTTTATGGGGGTTTTTTTCCACAAGGAGTCAAATTTTGCAGCTCTTTGCTATGATTGTTTTATCATAAAGCCACAGAGCCACAAGAGACAAGACATCTGCTGCACACCACTACAAAACAAGCAGGTTCATAACCAGCAGCGTCTGCATGCTGGCACACTGACTCTGTGAAAATAACTCATATTTATATCCAATGATAGGTTTTCACAAGGATGACAAAAAGACTGCCTTTACAAAAAAAAAAAAAAGAAAGAAAAAAATCAGTAATCTCTTCTTCAACATTTTCCTCTCAGTAGTCTATACACACCTGTCTTTTGAACATTATTCATGAAATATGGCAGGTTGCGGCAGAGTGCTGCTGCAATAGAAAGATTTAATCAAGAGTATTAAACAATATGATATTCAGCCAAAAAGAATGAATCTGACAATGAGAACTTAAATTCCAACGTTTATCTCACAAGTTTGCCGTCAATCTTGATATATGCTTGCTTTTTTCTTTAAAGAGTTGGTCATACCAGATTTTGACTTTTAAGTTTGTTAGAATTACACAACTTGGGTTTTTTTTCTGAAATATTTCATTTTCATTTATATGTGCACATTTCAATAAGTCACTGGCAGAAGATAAAGAAATGAGGGGAGGCTCGAGGGTTCTGCACAGTACTATATAAATCACTGTAACTAGAACCTGAGTTGAATTGAAACAAAGTGAAGCTGCAAGCACATCATGCACACCGACATACAGCTGAAATAAACCTTTTTATTAGTTTATCTGTTTACTGATTGTTTGAACTGTGAAATCCAAGGAGAGCATGACCATCAAAATCTCTCTATGAATTTTAACCCACTTTTCCCTGCATATCATGTCAGGTTCTGTGATATGTTTATGCCTTCTTGCACACACAGCATGTTTAAGATGTCTACCCAGAGACTTTGAATGTTCTTCAATTCAGGGGACTATGAAGGCCACTCCAAAGCTTCAGCCTGAGTTTCTTTAAGTAGGTCATGCTAGATTTTAAAGGTATGCTTTGGAAACTCGTCTCGATGTGGGAACCGGTCTCTTTTCAGTTTCACATTTATTTTTATTTTTTTTGAATGACTGCACGACTGACGCATCCAGACTGTTCTATATTTAAGTGCAATCCAATCGTCCTCATATCTGTGCAGTGTTGTCTGTTGCAATGGGTTACAGACAATGCTAAAGCAGAATATTTCTTCTCCCAAGCTAAACAATTGGCAAGCTATACGCAATTTAATCTTCATGCGTCCACCGTTTTCCAAAATAACGTGCTTTTGCAGGTGTTTTGCATGCTTCCCATGTCGATTTTTGTGAGGTTTCCTGATGACTCTTCCGTGTAGACCCTGTTTTTGCAAGCAGCTCTATACAGAGGAATGGTGCCCCGATCTCATGTGGGAAGGTTCAGCTGACACATTCAATACAGATTTTGCTTTTTGCATTTTTCTAAGTCCCGACTTCCTCTGTTAAGAGAAACTACTCACCGGGCTTTTTTTTCAGATCCTCAATTATTAATTCAAATGACGATTCTTGAGCCATCTTGACAAGTCAATGACTGTCTAGTTATTCCCTAAAGCCTTTGGTAGTTGTGTTTGGGGTTTTTTCCACATGAAGAAAGTTTAAAAATGTAGTCAAATTTAGTCAAACACAACTGCAGCACTGTGAGGCCAAATGAACAAATGGATCAGACACTTGGGAGAATTATGACTGGCATATAATATGTAAGAAAATTTTAACTGCAGCTGTAACTTTTCATCTTGGTTTTAATTCAGGCAATACTTTTTAAACGATACCACCATTGTGTCCTCAGGCTTTCAAGCTTGTCTGATGAATTTAACTGTTAATCCTATCAGCTCTAAAAGATGTTGCTGACAGGCACCGTTTAAATAACAATAATGGGCTACAAATAACAGGATTTGATATTTAACAGAATTCTAAGTAGTGGATGAGTATGGGTCAGTTCATCATTTATTATCGAATTATGCCTTAAGCATTTTTCCCCCCTGCTCCTTTGCATGCTTTCCCGCTCATCTTTAATGGAACATATTTTAAGTTTAGTAAACATTGAACTACAACATTTGTTTCTGAATGGGGCACTTCTACTTACATGTCTAAATCGACACAGATAAAATATAAAAATCAAGCATGTATGTATACAGACTGCTTCTGCAAACATTAGTGAAAGAATGGGTCACTCTCAGGAGTGAATTCCACCTTGGTACCATGAAAGGATGCCACCTGTGTAACAAGCCCAGTCGTGAAAGTGAAAGCGACTGGGAAATGACAGCAAGTCAGACATGAAGTGATAGGCCGTGTAAAAGCACAGAGAGGGATCAGGGGATGTTGAGTGTGCAGAGGTTGCTGACTTCCTGCAGAGTCGGTTGCCACAGACCTCCAAACTTCATGTGGCCTTGAGATCATCTCCATGTGTAGAAAGCTTCATGGAATGAATTTCCATGGCTGAGCAGCTGCATCCAAGCCTTACGTCACCAAGTGCAATGCAAAGCGTTGGATGCAGTGGTGTAAAGCACTGCATCCGCCACTGGACTCTAGAGCAGTGGAGATGTGCTCTCTGGAGTGACGAATCACTCTTCTCCATCTGGCAACCAAATGGAAGAGTCTGGGTTTGGCAGTTGCCATGAGAACGCGACTTGTCTGACTGCACTTTGCCAAGTGTAGAGTTTGGTGGAGGGGAGCAGGGGGGTTAACGGTGTGGGGTTGTTTTTCAGAAGTTGGGCTCGTCCCTTTAGTTCCAATGAAAGAAACTCTTCATGCTTCAGCACACCAAGACATTTTAGACAATGTCATGCCTCCAACATTGTAGGAACAGTTTGGGAAGCATCAGCGCACCAAACGCAGCATCCATAAAATCATGGATGAGTTTGGTGTAGAAGAACTTGACTGGCCTGAGTCCTGATCTCAACCCATGGAACACCTCTGGGATGACTCAAGTTTATACAGGAATGAGGGCATTGTGAATGAATGTATGGTTCATGATTTTGCTTGGAAAAAGAAAAAGGATTTTGTCTCCATTTTCATCTCAGTACATACACATTAAATTTTTTTTTTTTAGAAGACCTCTTTCCTGCCTAACAGTTCCTTAACATTGCAAGTCAGTCTTTATAAGTGGAGGCTCAAATTATCTTCGTGAAATCAACTGATGCAAGTGTGGGTCAAGTCAAGCAGCAGCAGGAAATATTTATTTTGGCACCAAACTGTTAAACCTTTTCTTTACCTGATACTGTGAGACTTTGAAACCAGAAAACCAACAATGTAAGGCCTCAGATTCATTTTTTGTGGTCATATTACACCTGTTCACGCACTGTAATCATTAGACGGAGTATTAGATCCCGTTGGTCTTTTATTGTTAAATTATTTACCAGCTGTTTTGACACAAACAGGAAAACCAGCTCGGCTGATGTAAAGCAGTAGTGACTTAATGAAGCTTGGCAGTTTGATGATGATGAACCATATTTAAATGGACAAACTTGATTTGGTGCCTAATGTGGTGGAGAACAGTTAAATAAAAAAAATAAAAAAAAACATCTGAAGCTCCTATTTAAATTAGACTGAAACTGCCTGAAAGCAAATATTTGATGCTTAATTAAATAATTCAAGCAAAAATGCCAGTGTATATACCGTGACGATTTGCTGACTTGCTCGATCATATTTGAGATTATATTGCCTGAAAACAATGCAACCAATCTAAAAAATGTCACAATTTGCTTTTAAGAAACTGGAAAAGGTCCTTCTCACTTTTTTCTAACAACCTTGTAGACTAGAGATCGCCTAAAAGTGAAACAAATAATGGTTGTTATCTTTCAGCAATGTGCACACAAAAGTAGGGGGTATATTAATATATTAAGAGCTCATGTTACCTGGCATATGTATGTTGAAAAGAGCAAAACTGAAATGGACAGCTTTAATGAACCGAACATCCGAGAACTTTTTTTTTTTTTTTTTTTTTTAAATCTCTACAGACTTGTCAGGAGCACCTTTAAACAAACAGCCTTGTTGCTTACCAATCGGACATGGTACATACAGATGGACAATGGGATAAATCATGAATCAGTACCATGGTGTTGGAAGACTTGTTACAGCAAGTCTGATTTGCTTCAGCTGCTCCTTACAACTTAAAGGATTTAAAGGATCTGCTAATTTGGTCAGAGGGCCCGGTGGCGCCAGTGTCCGGCAGCCTCGCCTCTGTCAGTGCGCCCCAGGGTGGCTGTGGTTACAATGTAGCTTGCCATCACCAGTGTGCGAATGTGTGTGTGAATGGGTGGGTGACTGGATATGTAAAGCGCTTTGGGGTCCTTAGGGACTAGTAAAGCGCTATATAAATACAGGCCATTTACCATTTACCATAATTTCTCACTGTCAGATACAACAGGGCACCTTAAATGCCTTATAGAGTCCATGTGGGTTTGATTAGATTATGGCAGCACTTAATAGACCAACATCATACTAGGCAGAGGTGATTAGAAGCTACTAAACTATAGACAACATTGACTAGTTCCCCTTTTATTAAAAAAATTGAGTTAATTGTTTAATGGGAAGCACTTTACAGACAGCATTTAAGCTTTTTAAATTATGACAGTTCCACTTAAACTTGCATGCGTTTGAACGTAAAGGCAAAATAACAAAGCGCAAACGACAACCCAGTTTTTGGAAAAACACAAAGCTCCCACTAGCACTGAGACTGCTCAGTTGCATATAGAGCCACCACAGACACTGACTAGATGGTCAGGACAACTGACTCACTCCTTCCACATCTGTGGGAAATCTTAACATACTATTTTTATATTTTTGTTAGGGCTTTAGCAAATCCCATTAAAACGTATCCGTTAAAAAAGGCCTGTTCTGTGATGACTACCTTTTCCACCTTAACACAGCTCCCTACTCAACTATTAACAACCATTGCTGCTTTTACCATGTGTGCGCTCATGGCGTCAGAGCGAAAAAATGGTCCTTGAGCGACCTATTGTAGCAAGAACCAACACAAGAGCTAAAAGAGAGCAATCATTGGATTTCAGAATTTTCACATGGCTCAAAATAAATTGATTTGTTGTATAACGGGTGCATTTAGAAAAAAGTTACTCTTTAAGATAAAACACTTTATTGTGAGGCCCAATAAATATGGAGCTGATATATCGTACGATATTAGCTTTTAGACGATATTTCAATTTTGGCTTTTATAATGGGCGATAAATGAAAATTTTGAAAGTACATAAAAGACGAGAGAAACACCCTTCAACCATGCTATAAGTGTTGATATTAACACCACAAACGACAACCAGCGGCCCGTATACTGGATTTTCTTAATAATCAAATATCGTTATCGGTTTTAAAAATCCTGCATTTTGGGGGGTTTCGTTTATTTTTTCCAAATTTTTTAAATTAATGCATTGCAGTAGCGAAAACTGATTTGCTAAACGTTCATCGTAATGACTCAAAAAGGTGATATGTCACTGATATGTTGACAGCGTATCATAATAGCAGGTAAAATGTTATTTTAAAGAAAGGTTAACAGTGTTAACAGTGTGATAAAGCCACACATTTATCAGTTAATTTAATTTGTTAGGGTCAGCAAACACAGGATGCTACAGGCCCTGAGACAGCAACCAAAGGGCAGCCAGGAAGCATAATTAACATTTGTACTGTCAGCTTACATGCACCCATATGCGTCTAAATTTACTGCACTGCACACACACACACAACAATCACAAAGATTACACAGCATAACATCCTAAAATACAATGTGCAGAGTTCCAGCAGCAACTTGTCTCAGACTTTTCGTGGTGTAGCTTCACCTGAAGGTCTCAACAAACAATAAAACCATGGGGTGTGAATATGCCACAGCGCATTAATCCCCTGAAAAGGATCAAGAATTACTTTGCATGAGCGTTGAAAGTTGCCTTGGTTCATTTTGGAAGGGTGCCCTCAAATACAACCTAGAAATATAAGTCGGGCTTGAAGAACGAAAAAAATTTGCATGCAGCTTAGAGTTTTGTTGCTGCACAGTTGAAGTTTTATCTGTTGGCAGTGTAGCAGATAACAACACTGGCTCAAAACAGAAAGGCTTGTCCAACCTGACTGACCTTCTCAGTCCAATCACAGAAGATTTAACATACTGAAAGACAGAAAAAACACTGTATAGTAGTTTCCTTTTGCATAGTAAAACTCTAATGTAGAGATCCTGCATGTAGGGGCTGTGCATCGCTAATGTGGGATTGATTACTGATTGCTTGCACCTAAAGTTGCGATGTGCTTGTTGGTTCAACACTTAATCTAATGTGTTTCAACAACCACATGATTGTTTCTATTAAATCTGTTGCCATCATTGATGGTGCACATTGGAGGACTCTTGGCAACTTATCATGCAGAGTGATTGCATTTGTTTTTAGTCAAATGTCTCACCTACTGTTTTGGTATTTAATGCAATTTCTATTTCTCACTTCAGTAATCAGTTCAAACCTGGCATGACTTTTAACATGAAACAGTCCTTATTTTAGCACGGGACACTGTCATTGTATTTAGCTAAAAGTAACTGTGTGAAAGTGCAACCTCAGAGCTAACTCTTTCCCACCAATGTAGTCAGTGTTCAAACAATGTGATGATTTCCACCAAAAAAACAAAAAGAAAAAACTGGTGCCCAAAATCTGTCACCAGTGTGGCACCACAAAAAAGTGTTGAGTCCAAAGGTGGAATAATTCATCATTAACTATGGAAGGGTTTTTTTTCCTACATTCAGCACCAGTTTAAATGACTGGATAGACCCAATAAGTGGGTGTGTTCAAATGTTTGACAGGTACCAACAAGCATGCAACTGGTTTTAGAAACTGATGAAGTGAAAGCTGGTTCTGAAAGACACCAAACGCTCCGCACTTGCACAGCTGCACCAATCCAAAGTTGGAAGAGATGTAATAGATGAAGTAATGAAGTAATCTCTTTTGTAACATATTTGTTACTAGTTTACAGCTTTGGGCACAAAAAAGGCACTAATAAATAACACAAAAGTGCTTCCAAATAATATTAGCACCAAATCATTATGGTGGATGACCACTGTTTGCTTTTGAAACAGTACCAGTGCTTAAGCATACTTTCTTTCTGGTTTGTAGAATGCCCTGAGCAACTTCAGCAGTCTTCCTGTGAATTTAGACTGCTTCAGCCTCTTCATGTAATCCCAGGCTTACTCAATGTTGTTGAGGTCTGGACTCTGGAGTGAGGTGGGGGTGGGGTGGAATGAGGTAAGTGTGCACTACCGTCTGTTGCAGAACTCCTTGTTCTTCTTGTTGCAGAAGATAGCTCGTTTATGCTCTGGCTGTATATTTGGGGAGCTGCAGGATATATTTGGGACTTGCTCAGATATCCCGACTGATTTCACAGTCTGGAGTTCTTGAATAGAAATACCAAAACAGAAAGTAGCAACCCCATATATTATACTCAAATTGGTGCTCCTGCTACTTTGGCAGTGTTGATAATTAAAACAATGACATTGATAGGTTTAAGCAACCTGAATCTGACAGATATTTATCTTGCCACTATATTACTGATGAGCATATCTGTCTCGTTACAACAGCTTGTGCGATAAGAGCAGTTAGTTGGACACTGACCTCATTCTTCTGTGCCTGTGATCAGAGCACAGAGCTTCCTTAAATGACGTGATCACATGATCCAACTCATTTGAGGAAGTCTGAATGTGCCGAGATGAAACATCGATCCCACCTGGCCGATCAATGAACCAGGCCTTTTCAGAGAAGATGTGAGGAATCAATAATGTTCAGTATGAACATTTTGTCATAACATTCATCAGACATCTGCTGGAATTGAATGAAAGGGATGGGGAAGGGTATGAAAGGCAACAGAAAAAGGGCTGAAAATACATCAGCAATGCCACCACGCAATGCTCTGCCTGTCGAGCATTAGCATATATTTGAACTTAAATATTCTCTGTCACATTTCTGTTCAGTTTTAGTTTTGGTTCTAAGAAGACAGTGTTTTTTTTTTAATAACAGCGCGGTTTGACCAGCATTATTACTCAGTTTAGGAAAAACCAAAAAAAGAAAAAAAATACCATAATAGTCATGGCATTTATATCATGTTTCAAATGAATCAGCCAACTCTGCAGAGTCTAAAAGTCACAAACATCTTCCAGAACACCAGAAATCCACCACATTGTCATGAGATATGATCAGCTATCTGACTAATAACTAAAGGAGAAGTCACAAAGTCAATGTGTTTTCAGACCACACCCATCTTTAAACACGGCTATAATACTGACCTCAGCTACCCACCTGTACATGGTGCCATCATGCTGACAAAATCTGTCGTCAGGCACACAGACCTATAAACACATGCCAAAGTACCCAGGAGTGGCCTTTCTACTAGTTCTGGCTCTTTTGGGCTACATTTTGCAACGGAGCCCTAAACACCAAAGCCTGAAAACAACACCATAATCACCATTGTGGCTGATAAAAATGCTGGGCGTAAAATCTGAGAAGAGATCTGTTTCAGGAGGTATATGGCATTCAAAAAAAAAAAATAAATATATATATATATATATATATATATATATTCTCCTGAGATTCTCCTGCCTTCCTAAAGTCAGTTTTTTCCAAAGACCCCAGGTTTTGACCTGCACTCTGAAACGTACCACTCCTCCATATTTGGCAAGTAAGATCAAAACATTCAACCTTGATTTCATCGGACCACAAGTTCCATTTCCTGTCATGGGAATTAACCACATGCTTGCAACATTAAAATGTGCCTTTTGGAGAAGAGAAATCTTCATGCCGCTGCCCCGCAGAGAGTTCAGAAGTGTGCAGAACACATGAATCTCTTGCTAACTGCATGTTGTGGACAGACTCTGCTATATAGTCCTTCAGATATTTTTAGCTTGCTGCTGGCCTCTTGGTAGTTTTTCCTTTTGAGCTTCCTCTTTATAAGTGTCCATCATAGGAAGATGACCTGATCTACATGTGGTCCTCATGGTTCTATAATTCCTTCCATGACATCCATCTATGCTGTGTTTCAGAGAAAACCTTCATCTAATTTTTTACCTTTTTTCCCCCCATCTGAAACGTTACTTTTTTAGCATGCAGGCTCTTTATGCTTATTAACTGCACTATTTTGACGTTGGAAAAATCAGCTTTTTCTAATCAGAATGAACACAAGCAACACTGGACCGTACATCAGCACAAGTCTCAAAAACAGCAGACAAAGCAGAAGTAGCCCATTTTTGCATAGACAAACAGCAGTCATTTGTGTCTAAACTTTAACTGCAATTGAGCAGAATGAATGAAAAGCAGTGAAGATTTTTGTGAACATCCAGCTCAGTAATCCTGGTTTGTGTCAGAGAGACTGCTAAATGCAGGTGCAGAGCCTTTCAGACGCTGCAATCCAGCAAGCTTTGCTGATCTGCCGCAGCCTGACCTTCACGAGTGTCACATTCAAAGGGCGTAAAAGAGAAACAACTCATCGCAGCAGGATCAGGCAACCCTTAAGGATTCTGGGTAACTGAGAAGATCATGTAGGCTAACCGCCATACCGTTAAGATGACTAAAGGGAAACCAAATGAAACACAAAGATATGTTTTTCTAGTGTCAGTTGATAAAGGTTTAGAAAATCGTTACTGCTCTTCAAACTGATTGCTATTGCAATACACTGCACGCAGTTACAATAGTATCACAATACAGCATGATATCTGTGTAACTAAAGAAGAACAAACAACGTTAAAAAACTGCAAAAGCCCGAATTGTGATGTTATTCAGTGGCTTCTTCACATTTTCCCTCTGTGAGTTTTACTTCTAAACCGCAAGTTAGTTAACTTTTTTGCAAGCGGCACCGTATCAGTTATAATGCACCAACTCTGAACAATAAAACTGGAGGAACAAGTTTTTTTTATACAATTATTAATACTGGCCTGCACATTTATATTGAAATCGTGCTGAAAGAGGAAGCTCAAGAATACAACATCTGGTCCCAACTCGCCACACGGTCAAGACATTAAACAAAAGGAAGACACGCCACCTTTGTAATAAATGTCAGCAACGCCCCCCCAGTCCAGAGATTTTGATCTCTGGACCTCAAAGTATTTGAGTGACTGAAGCCTTCAAGCAAATCCTCACATCAAAAAGAGGAAAGTTGGAATTCTTTTAGCACGGCACCTAGTTGGAATGCTATGATGAGCCCAGAATAACTTTCTCTTTCAAAAAAACTAGAAGGAAAAAAAATCAAACAAACACATGCACATTTATAGCAAAAAGCTTGACCAAGAACAAGTAAACATAAACTGAACCACGAAAACAGTTTCAAATGCAGACCTCAATAAGAAGAATAAAAGAAAATATCAAGCATACTTTTTCTTCTTCCTGTTTTTACTTTCTAGTTTATGTCAGTCATGTATAATACAAGGTCAGACAGCGCCTGGATCAGCCTGTCTCTCTGACACGTTACCTGACATCACCCATCACCAGTCACTTGGCCTTTTCCATTTAACATCAGTGTACTTGCTGACCTCTATATAGACTTACTTTGCAAAGCAAGACATTCCCTTTGTCAATCAAAAGACATCCAACTTGCCAAATCCATGTCTCTCTAAAGCTGCATTTGAACAAAAAAAAAAAAAAAAAAAAAGCAAAAGAAGAAGAAGAAGAAGAAGAAGAAGAAGCAGCTGGCCATCATGGCACAAGTAACCTTGCACCAAGGGTAGCCTTTGTGCTTAGCAAAGGGCTCAGATTGTTCCTTCTGAACAGGAGGACGACTGCAGAGCACTCAGTAGTAACATTTGGTCCTTTTTTTTGCACAGATGATAATGACCGAGCAGATTAGGAAGGGACAAGCATTAATGGTTATCTGCTGTGAGGCTGCCGTCTTCAGGTTGTCATGGTGAAAACTAACCAATAAGAAAAAAAAAATACAAGTCCACTTAATATGCAGCGCTGACACTCTTTTAAATCTCGTGAATTTGCGTTTTAATCACGAGCCTGAGAGATATTTATGTGACCTTCAAGGCTGAAAGCAGCAAAAAAAGGGTCTGGTAAATCCCTCAGCTTGAGCCTGCTGGGTGTGAAGGTTAGATACCGAGATACCGAACACTCTTACACAGACACTTTCTTCATTCCTACAAACGAAGCCAAAACATAAATCCCAACTGATTCCTTCCTAACCTGTTACAGGTCTGTTTAAAGCTAAAAAGCACCAAAATATATATTTTTAAATAGCTATTAATAGAAATCAGAACCCGGGAGATCAAGTAGGACAGCAGATTAGAAGATAAGAAACAGAAGCAAGCAGACACAAACATGGCTCGAGTCCTCTGCCTTCTTTTAGTATAGTCACCTCACTTGGCTGCTCTCTCGTCTCTCTCTCTCGAGGCTGACAGAATTATCTTCTGCATCAGAGCTGAGGCTGGGCCAACGCTCAGCACAGAGGACTCCATTTCACACAGCCAGCCCCACAGTGGCCAAGGAGACACGCAGCCAATCATGCTGGAGAATCAGTGGTATGGCCATCCACCATTTTGTGCTCCTCAAGGTCTTTGACTGTCCTGCTCAGCTGAGTGGAGCTGCCTCTGCTTGCTCTGCTATCTTGTTACACAGATGGAAGTGTTTAACTTTAAGAGCGCAGACCTGAGCAAGCTGCTTCCCCTCCTGTCGGTTCCTCTGCACGCTGTCATTGCAGTCAGCGAGAAAAGCAGAAGTGAAAAGCGTGGTTTTGTGAACTGCAAAGATGGCCTCCTGCGAACCTGCCTTTTGCTGTTCTTCCGAGGGTGAAGACAAGAGCCCAGATCTGATTGTCGTGCATCTAAAACGTGGCTCCTTCGACCGCCCGGTCGAGTACACTTTAGAGGCGATGTCGCGTCCTGAACCTTCTGCGAGCGACATCATACTTATATGGGCGACCTAACGTGGTCTAATCAAGATTTCCATGAAAGAGGTTAGAGCTTCTTTTCTACACTGAAAAGCATAAGAGAGGAAAACTTGGGGCAACCCTCAGCAACACGATTAAATATTCCATCCAAAAATGATTAAGTGCACAATTTAATTAATAGCCTCAGGCGTGATTATTTTTACAATTTTATATGGGAATAAGTAGATATTTTTGGTTTTCTCGAGAGGTTTCTTCCCTTGAGCTTAAAAGAGAAAAAAAAAATCCTGACAAAAGATGTGGTGTACACAAGTAGGCTAGAGCAAAAAAAAAAAGAAGTTGTTCTGCACACAACACATAAGTCAGACACATGAGCCTGAAGACATGCTTGAGTCAGATCTCTCCAAAGTGAAACATAAGGGTTCATGGGCTAAACAAACAAGAGTGGGGCAAGTGAAGGACAGATCTTGGAGAGAAACCAGGAAGTGTTTTTCCACAAGGACAATTAGGTCCAGGAAACCTTGCATTCCGTGCAGCCTTGAAGCCCATCTCTCCTAGGAAACCATTTCCTGACGTAAATCAATCCACTGCTGTCTCAGATAAATCGGCATCATCTCACAAAAATTGTCCATAAATGACCCCGAAGTTTTGCTCTTGAGGTACCAAACTTTACAATCGAGGGAAATGTTTAGTATAACTGAAATGCCTACTTACTGTCAGGAAAATTACCCTCAGCTGGAGGCTGAGGCTGGAGGCAACAGGAATTTTACTCCTGTTTTTCCATTTTACACATCAAAATGCCTTTTGGTTGTATTCTATTCGCCCAATTCACAAAAAAAGTAAGGAAAGGGGGGGAAAGGATTACATGAAAGGACTGCAAGATGCACTGAAGGGTTTCTTGTAAGTAGTGCTCAGTGGACAAATGCCAGAAAAGCTTGCAATGCTGACTTCCTTGTAAGCCTGACATGGCAGTTACTACAGTTACAAGGACTGGGTGAGGTTACAAGCTAGCCAGGATGGAGTGTTTCACAGTGACCATGAGAGGACACAGGAAGAAGCTGAAAAAAAAAGGGGGGGGGGGGGGGTGTCAGAAAAATTCAAAAGCCAGCTGCAGGAAACACTGCAAACAAACTCTGTGAAGGTTCAAAGTTTTTTAAGAAGAAAAGAAGGTAGGTTCCTCTCCAGACCTGCTAAACCAACCTCTTGAGTCAACTCAACAAGTTTGAGAAGGGAAAGATGAGACCCATCAATATTAACTTACCACTGAGACCTCCTTTCCAAGCTCTTAAATATTTAATCGTCCTTGGACAGTTCTGTTGCTTCGGAGGCTGAGCCACTGTGGATCCCATCTACAAGACCACTCCTGTTTCTGCTCAATGAAGGCCTTGTCTGGTGGCACCACACTGCCCAAGGAACGGGCGTCTCCAAAGAATTTTTCTCTCCTTTTTTTTTTTTCCTCCCCACCACAGGCAGCTCGAGACTGACAGAGCTGGTTCACTGTGTCTTAGCAGAGAACAGCACAAATCCTGAATTTAGGCTGGAAACCTGAGGACGCCGTGTAGACTGCTTAATTTATCCCACCAGACGAGCTGTCTCTTCAGCACGGCCACTTTAGACCTTGAATTTCAACAAAACGAGTCCCTCACACGCCTAAAATATGCACCCTGAAAAGATCAGCAGATCTAGATAAAGGTAGGGCACAACTGCAAGCTTCACTGAGCTACACAAGCATTTTTTTCTCTTCCTCGGGACACAGTTGAATTGTTGATGTTCTGATGGAAAGCAGAGAGGAGGAACCAGTTTTGCAGCAGTATAACGTCGCAACTGACAACAGAAACTGGAATGACACCTCTAAGAAGCTACTTCCTTGTTCCACTTAAACCCTGACATGATATTGCCTTTTAGTTCTTCAAATATACCCGCTACAGTTAAACAGCATTAAATTATTCAGATGGGCAGAGCAGGTTTGGGCATATTGTAAGAGCATGCATGTGTTTGGTGGCTACTTATGAAGGCAGGAAGGTCAGGAGAAAATAGTGAGGGGTTTTTTCCCCCCTTGCAGCTGTGCTGTGATGACTGTGGTGTTTTGGATCTACACTTGCAGCCTGGCCCTGCTGCTACACTTGCATCTTGTGAGCCATGCATCACGTCAAGAAAGCACTCACTGGAGCATTTCAATTTGCTTTTGTGCGTCTCCTTAGCCTTCTTCAGTGCCCCAGGTAGAGAAGAATGGAGACGTGCATCACCCAGTGTGAGTGAGTGAGTGAGAGATGGAGGGAGGGGAGGGAAGGACAGAGAGAGAGAGCAGCTGTATGCATGTATGTGTGTTTGTGTGTGTAGAGGGGGGTGATGAGCTTCATGACCACTTCCTCCGAGCGTTCAAACCATCACAGAAGTCTCTCTTGTTTGATCCTCCGTCCTCTCTGTCAAGCTTTTCTAACATAATCCTGAAATACCTTGCAAACAAATCCAGTTATGTAATTCCTCCCCCCGCCACCTTAAAGCTGAGCTATGGTAACACTGAGTATTAAAATTTTCTTTCTATGCCGCGCTAAAATTCAAACAGTTTAATACGAGCGTGCGCTACATGCAAATATTCAGTCAGACAGAAAGTGGTCCATCAAAAAAATAAAATAAAACCCAAAACACTACTGTCTGCTGCACCACATCACAAGTGAGAGGGGGACCCGATCAGAGATGATCTTGATCTGCTTTTCAGACCATTTATTACTAAACAAACAACAGCACTGCCCAACTGCCATTCTCCACTTCAAACTTAATGCAAATTAAGGCAACATTCGCTGGAATTACTACAGGTCCTGGAGGTGTAGTCTCTTTAGAACAAACAGTAATCGAGCAGTGGAGGTCACAGTGTCACGGCGTTTGGTCGGGACTTTCAGAATAAAACAGGAAGAGTGAGACAACAGGAAGAAGGGAATGCGCATTGGGACATTCAGCGATAGCCTTTCAGTCCAACATGATGGTGCACATCTGCTCGTGTCATCACATGACTTCAGTTAAATCTTAGAAGATCATTCAGAAACATGCAGCTCAAAGACCCAACACATGTGCTCCCACACAGCCCTGCCCCAAGGTTTTCTGTACGTCACTGGTGATGATTACACCAGCAGAGAAATGCTTTTGTAGACACGAAGCGAGCAGAAGAGTGAAACACTAAACAGAGCAGCAGAAAAGTCCAAGATCAAATTTGAGTAGAGCATTCTGGCTCTGTGAAATTCTTAGTTTAGTCTCAGAAATACAAGCAGGAAAGGGGCACAAGATGTTTCCTCTTATTTACAGTCTAAATTCCAAGCCTATTTTGTTTACCAGCACACTAGTTTCCACTTACAAAATACATATTTCCCAAGGAAAGATTGATTTTCTTATGGGCGTTACAGATAGTTGCCTTCCAGGCTATGTAAAAATACAGGAGCCACTTTAAGGACCCTGCGTTGTTCAGTTTTTAATTCATATGTGTGGCACATATATATGTTACTGCCACACATGAGTGTCATTTGCCGAATTATAACAAAGAAATTCCTACAGGGAACTTCAGGGGCCCTCACGCAGTCCAGGGGGCTTTGGTATATGACTATAGGTCACCCGCCAGCGTAGTACGAATAGGCCACGAATGTGCTGGAGACTTGTGAAAGTTATTACAGGAACTGCAAGTGCAAAGAGAAGCACACTCTGAGCGGGAACAAAACACTGCGATCACGGGGGCTTGTTTCTGCAGAACATCCACCATCCACCTGACTGCATCCATTGCATTGCAGCGATGCAAATGTGTCGCCGCAGCAGATTCCTGCCCGTCTCTGTCCTCTATTGGCTCCTCCTCGAGAACCTGTTTGCCCTGCCACGCCGGGGAGAAGGAGCCTCGCCACCATTTTGATTGCTCCTCTCAGCCCCGGCATTGTCGCAGCACAGTGTGTCAAGCTCACAGTCTCCTTGTCAGCAAGATTTCACACAGTGGCCAGGGGAACTGCAGAGCGTAGCACAACCTCACACACTCCCTCTCTCTCCTTCTCTGTCACACACACACACACACACACACACACACAGAACATCTACCCACACACAGACAAACACACTACAGCTTTCAAGCCCCCCACCCCCACACTCTCCTGCCAGGCTGGTCAACAGACACCTTTTGGATATAATGTGTGAAAAGTCACCCAAGGCTTGCAGAGCGAACGCGGAGCGCATTGCAACCGAGAGGCTGTTAATAAATGACCAACAACCTCAATCGCAAGTCTAAAATAAGTTTTCCAAAAGGACCCAGAATCTCAAATAAGTCCCAAATAAGTCTGTAGAGCCTTACAGTAACGTGCACAGTGGAGGCTCCTGCTTCCTTTGCAAATTATGGGGAAGCCATAAGGGAGCAAAATTTAAAGCACATTCATGACAGTATCTGAACCCTCGTCTGACCAGAGCACGGAGTAAAAAAAGAAGAAGAAAAAAAAGAATCATCTTGAGAACTTCCTTTAAGAAACTGTTTGCGACAGTCATTACTTCACCCTCACACACTCAACCAGAAGAGAGAGAAGAGAGCGAGAGAGCATGTGTGTGTGTGTGTGTGTGTGTGTGTGTTGACTCCACTTTTTGTTGAACATTAACTACTTGCATGGTCAAAACACTGCATTATTGAGCCTTAGGATTCCTGTCTCATCCATGTGCTCCCCCCCAGCCAATCACAAGCGCACACTTTCCAGAAGCCTCAGCAGTACATCTCTAGCAAAAATAAAGAAATAGTTGAAAAGCAAGTTTTTCAAATCAAGATGACTTAAACAAGCAAGCCAGGGGTTAAAAATGAAGAAGTTAACCTCGAAAGGCCCCCCACACACACAAACACACACACTGGAGGATCTAACCTCACTTTTTAGAGTTCTTCTGCTTCCTCTTAGACTAAAACTTCCGAGCTGAAAACGAAGCAGAAGAGGAGGAAGAAGAGGATGTGGCCGAGCTTTTCTTTTTTTAACCCCCCCCCCTTTCTCTCTCTTTCTTTCTTTTTCTAAACACAACCTTTGTTCTGGCGTGAGGTGGGGGGGAGGTGGGGGGAGATCCTGCCTATCTGACTCCAGGGCTCTCCTTGGATACTCATCTGCCTTCCTCCATTTTATGGTGAAGCCCTCACTAGTGTGACATACCTGACTTGAGACCAGTGACAGCAAATAGACATCCAAAACAGTGCAAGGGCACATGCGGGTTAAGAGTGTAGCAAGAAGCACCCAAGAAGAAAAGCAAAAGGAGGACCAAAAAAACCCGTTTGAATTAAAAAAAAAAACATCTAAAAAGAAAGAGCAGAAGAAGAAGCCACACTGCGCTTTTAAATTGATTTCACGACCAGCAAGACGTGTAGTAGCTCCAGCACTGTGGACTCAAAAATCGCCACCACGTTAAGGTTTCCTTTTTAAAAATTGAGAGAAGCAAGGGGAGGTGGAGAGCGCATATAGCCTCCACACAGTGGACATGGCTTTTCATGGTGTGTGTGTGTGTGTGTGAGACTGGACCAGCGGCTATGCCAGCTCCACTGTGTCGCTAATGGAGGCTGGTTGGTAAAGGAGAGCAATCCGTGCAATGGCTTCTCCATGAAGCTAACGCGCAACAACACGCACGGCCGAAGAGAGGGGGGGGTGCACAGCCGGGGCCAATAATTCCCCTGACCAGACATGTCAGAATAACAAAACACTGGCGCTCCGGTGCTGCCGAAACACGCAGGCGAGCCTCTTTACACCGCCGCGTCCATTTCCTTGTGTCACTTTGACAACAAACCGAAAGGCGACATAGCGAGGAAGCGCTAGGCTGGTTAGGATATTAACTGGGAAGCGAGAAGACCCACTTGACTTTGGCTGCACGGGTGCCAGCAAGAGCGACCACCCGATTAAAAAAGAGAGAGAGAGGAGAAAATCTCGCCCCGACTTCCTTCTCAGTGGTAGCATGGACCTCGACTACAAAAAAAAGGGGGAGAAACGAGGGGAGATCAGCTCTTTCCAGGTCATTCACGAGGCGCTCTCCAAATTATATCCCATGATCTACCATACCGACGTTCTCGCAGACCTTGAAAGCTCAGCCGAAATCTTGACGAAACTGGAAATATAGAGCAAGAGCACACACAAAAAAAACTCACTGGTACAATCTTCTCCTCAAGCGATCCTCCCAAAAGTTGTCCTCCGTATTTCATGCGTGCGCTCGGTCGGTCTAGTGGATGATCGCCATCTTTCCTGCTTCTCCTTTGCTGCAGCTGCAGATGACCTGAGATCCGTCTGTCTCTGAATAATGAGCAACCACACAGACAAGGAAGACAATCTGCAAAGCAGGCTACACAAAGAAGTTTGGGAGACTAGCAAGCACCAGAGGGTGCACAAGAGTTTACGATGAGACGAGGGAGCATCAGCAGGATGGACAACGTCTGTGCCTGAGAAGCTCATCCTTCATCTAGACTGAAGTCAGATAGTCTGCAAAGCCTTATCAAGCGACGCAGACCACCACCAGATACATGCGGCCACCGTCAATTTTATATAGGGTTGCATACCATGTCTGCAACGTCATGAGGTTATCTGCAGTTCACTTTGGTGGTGATGCTGCTTCCCAAGTCAACCAAACACACAGATAGACACATAGATACACAGATTCACTATACACACCCCGATATTAAAAGATAGATATAATTTAAACTGTATATTTTTACACATCCCAATATATATAAAATATAGAATATAAAAAAATCTCCCAGTGACTGACAAACAAAAGGTTTATTGTTTTCATCCAAATAATAAAAAATCAAGAATTCAAAGTATTCTATTTAAATTAAATTAAACAATTAATTATATATAATTCTATATATGTATATTAGATTTAATATTTTTTAATATATATTTTATGCTTGATTGATAGTCAGAAAAAAAAAAGGTAAATGGCTGATGAGATGCAGTTTTCTGTCACTTCCCTGTTACTGTAGACATGCGGCATGCAGGCTGCTGCTGCTGCTGCTGTGTCCACCAGCCACTAACAAAGGAGGGAGCCCAAGACAAAAGGTGCTGGGTCCTGCTCAGATGTATGTCAGTGTAAACGGTGGGTGGGTGAGTGGGTGGGTGGGGGTTTGAGCGGCAGGAAGGGCACGCATGGGTGGGTGGGTGGTGAGAAGAAGAGTCTACCTTGAGTGGTTGAGTAACTACAATGTGAGCGGGGAAATGTGTCTCCCTCCATGACTTTTTGTTGGGAAGAAGTGTATATTTTTACCTGTTATGTATGGGCTTTCTTTTAAATCGATGCTGTTTACATTATATCTCTGCACAATATTTCTGATATGGCAACAGCTTATTGTCACACACTGCATGTCTGAATATTTAAAAGCTTTGTATGATGTCAGGCACTTTGATTTTTCACATAAATGCAGTTGCAGCTGCAGAATTGGGCTGAAGTTGCAAGTATTTGCTTTAAAGCAAGCGTCTTTTGTCATTGGTAGTTTTTACTTATCAGTTAACCTAAAATGAAATGAAATCATTTTTTAAAAACTTTATTAAAAATGGAGATCTGTGTTTGGTTCGGCAGCAGTTAGGTGGCTCTGTGTATCTTGGAGACCTTGTTGTGGTTCTTCAGTGGATTTAGGCTGTCTCGTTTGCTTCTGTTTTTTCATGTAATCCCAGTCTGATTCCATGTTGTTGATATCAGGGCCCTGGGGGGGAGGGGGGGCAGGGTAGGGGGTAATACCATCTGTTTCTGGACTCTTTGTTCTTCTTGTTGTTGAAGATCTTTGGTGCAAGCACTGTGTGTAAGCCATGCATTATACAAACCACCCAATAAAACTCAATTTCCTTTCATTGCATCTACTTGACTACACTTGTATATGTGTAAATGGTGGTAAAACATGCTTATTAATACTGTACAGTATATGTAATAGTTGCACTATGTTCATCTAAAGGCCGATGTGATTACTCTTTAATACTCACGCAGAGTAATTACTTCACTCTACATGATGTGCACAAGGAGATTGGTTGTTTGTTGTTTTGTCTTTTCAAGACAGAAGACAGAAAAGCCCATCTGCCCTGATTGTTCAAACAAAGATCTGAGATGTTCTGTGTGCTTCAAGGTTTTATTCATTAAGCAAAAAAAGGGGGGGGGGGGGGAGTAGTTTGGATTCCAGAAACTTTTCCTTTCCTGTGACATTCAAACCCACAAAAAACCTCAGCCACAAATCTTGCGAGCATGCTCACTGGTGATTGTTGCCTGATTTACAGGCAGAGACACAGAGAGGAATTAAATTTGTGTAAGATACAGACGTAGTTAATCATGTTTGACAAGTGTTGATGTTGCCTCTTGCGAGGTTCGGTTATGAATTATGGATTGTGGAATGCATTTTTTTTTGTCTTGAATTTAATAGAAAGCTTGGGTTAGCAAATTATATTCAGTCACTCTTTCTATCACCATCGCCGCTGCTCGTGTCACCAGAGCTAATGCTCGAGTAGATTCTCTGCAACACTACTAAGCAGTGTGATACAAGTGGTGTCTAAAATGTGACACCTTGTGAGCTGAGTCATGTGCAAATATGAAATGTATACAGTGCTTATAAGCATAAGGTGACAGATGGAAACAGGACTCGGCCTTTGTTAATGCACTTCCATTGTGCCAGTTCTTCTGTCGCCGTGACGTACATAGCCCCATGTATTTCCCAAACACTGTGGCAAATGATCATTTGGCCCAAAAGTGACTTCCCCCTCCTTCAGGGTTATTGCTCATAACCTGTGTTATATATTTTCTTTTTAAGTCAGAGCATCTCAAAGAAAAAGAAACACACACACAAACAGAAAAGGCCTAAGATATTCATACCAAGCATTTTTGATGTCTCAACAGATCTTTGAAGGAATGTCTCTGGAGTAAAAGACTTGTGAAATATACACACCTGCGCAGATGAACACACACTCTGTTGACAGTGAGTCCTTTGGGTGCCAGGTAGCAGCCGGGGTTTATCACGCTGCTTGGACATATGGCTGCTGCGGCAAATCTGATTAATATGGGATGGCCAGGAGACCAGCGTGCAGCGTGGGACAGACTGCGCCAGGACATCCCCACTGGTCCGGCCTCCCCCTCACACCGTGCCAGGCCTCCACCCGGCGCAGCTAAAAACAGACCCGTCGTCAGGGATTCAGATGGTCTGAGCAGTGGGAGAGCGGGAGCAGAGGAGGTGTTGTACAGATTTAGAAGGTGACCGATGACTTTTTGGATACGCTTACATCAGCGTGCCACCATTTCAGTGTAAATATTTACTGCTAATTAAAAACGAGGGTCTTCAGTTAATTCAGTCAATTATTTCTTAAGAGTTTTGCAAATAAAAAGAATCAGTTTAACAGATATTTTGTGTTGTATATGTTCTTAAATGCTTTTAGGAGTCTTTTGGAACTCAAAAACACTTAAATTGAGTCCTACAGCATTTGGGTCAGCAAAAGTTGCTAGATATGTGACCACACATAGACGGAGGTGATACAAGCGGATAAAGTGATTGCTGCTGTTACGGGACTTTTCATGGACATCTACCTTCAGCTACAGGTCTAAACATGCTGCCTGTGTCCTCTTAAATTCTCATTTTTCCCCTTTCACAGCATAACAGCACACGTACGTTCACAATGAGCACAACAAAGTGCACACGAACTGTTTGTGCCGGTTCTGTCGTGACGTAATTTTGTTGTAATCAAGCAGGCAATGAAATAATTATTTCAGTTGTCGGACAGATTTTTAAATATGTACTCCGTTTAAATGTACGAGATTATGATGAAAGAAAAAGAAACTCATACAGTTTCTTTCTGTATGTATTTCCCAGAATAACTTCTTTTAAACTGTCATTGCATTTTTGATATATCTCTTAAATTACAAAACACACCATTACAATGTGTATAAAGTGGAAATAAATCCACTAACTGCTGCCTGCAAGGACCTTTAGACAGAGATGTTACATTCAGCAAATTACCACGGCTTAGGCCTAAATGGATAAATGATCCTGAATTATTAATGCTTGAACTACTATTTTATATAGTTAAGCCCTTTAACTGTCTTTATATGTCTTTTAAGGATTACCAGAAACTGTTGCACTCCTCCACTTTTTTGCGAATATTTAACTTTCTTCCAGAAGCCTGAACATCTTTCTGGCAGTGTTTATTTTAAAGGAATATTATTATATTTTGTATACAATCTTTACGTAGGAGTAATGAATAATAGGTATTGATTTGTAAATAACTGGCCATGAACAACTTGGACTTATTACATAATATTATGCTACGGTATATTTTTTACTAACTGGGCAGCTCAATCTCTTTCTGTTGCTGTGACACATGAAAGAAAGATGAACATGAAAGGTAAAAGTGAGGTCAGAAGTTAAGTGTGACATGATACTTGGATGCAAAGTATAATCCGATATTTAGAATCCCCATATAAGAAGGTCAGTTTTGAAATGTTGCTAATACAAACAGAAAGTAATTTCAAAGATAGGTTTTTTTTTATGACGGTTTGACCATATTTGACCTTGAAGAAGAGGTCAGAGGTTCAAAGTAATGTCATATTTAGAATCCCCATATATCATTGCCTTTGCCTATATGTTGTTAATACAAGTGTGATGGCTGCATGCAACCACACAGTTGAGATACTTAGGCAATATTCATTTGGTCTTTTGTCTTATGTTTACGTTATGCTCTAAAGCTTCTGTGAGCATAAGTTAACTAATTTGATATTTTGAGTTTACCTGTAATGCATGACAGCACTAAGCTATAGCCCAAATGGTGGCATAGACTTTGCTTTGCATTGTTTGTTATTTTATATAGGTATGTCAAATTCAAATTCAAATTCAAATTCAAATTTTATTTGTCACGTACACAGTCATACACAGTACGATATGTAGTGAAATGCTTGGACAACTGCTCGTGACCTAAAGAAAACAAAAAAAGGAAAGGCTATGAATAAGATAGGAAATAAATATGAAAAATTAAAAAGGGTAAATTTAACTAGGAAGGAATAAAATATAAATTAAGGTTAAAAATGAAATAACTGTACAACACAAATTAGAATGAAGGGTAAATTTAACTGGGAAGAATAAGATAAAATATATAAATTAAAGTTGAAAATAAAATAACTGTACAACAAAATACACAATACACAATATAGAACTATATAAGAATGTATGAAGAAATCTAAATATAAATAAATATATACACAATAACAGCAGCTGTACAAGTATTAACTGGAAATGAAGAATATAGTGACCAGTGTTGTGCAAAAACAATGTCCAGAAAGTCTAGTATGTGTGTAAGAACCATATGTGTGGGTCAGTACTGTGTGGTGGTGTGATTGAGAGACCGTATCGCCTGCGGGAAGAAGCTCCTCCTCAGTCTCTCTGTGTTGGTCTTCAGGGAGTGGAATCGCTTTCCTGACCTCAACAGAGAGAACAGTCTGTTGTTGGGATGGCTGAGGTCCTTCACGATCTTCCTGGCCTTGGTCCAGCACCGCCTGCTGTAGATTGAGTGCAGGTCAGGGAGCTCGGAGCGGATGGTGCGCTCAGCTGACCGCACAACCCTCTGTAGAGCTCGTCTGTCCTGCATGGTGCTGTTCCCGAACCAGGTTAAGATGTTTCCCGCCAGGATGCTCTCTATGGTGCACGAGTAAAAGTTCCTGAGCACCTTGGAGGGCAGTTGGAAGTCTCTCAAGCGTCTGAGGTGGTAGAGACGCTGTCGGGCCTTTTTCACCACGGTGTTGATGTGACAGGACCATGACAGGTCCTGCGTGATGTGAACTCCGAGGTATTTGAAGCTGTCCACTCTCTCCACTGGGCACTCGTTGATGACAGGGGTCTGGTAGTTCCTCTCCTGCTTAGTGCTGAAGTCCACTATCAGCTCCTTTGTCTTACTGACGTTTAGAAGGAGGTTGTTCCTCTGGCACCAGTTCTCCAGATTCCTAATCTCCTTCACGTAGGCCGTCTCGTTGTTATCAGAGATCAGGCCCACCACGACGGTGTCGTCAGCAAACTTGATGATGGTGGTGGAGCTGGTAGTGGCCACACAGTCATATGTGTACAAAGAGTACAGCAGGGGGCTCAGAACACACCCCTGGGGGGCTCCAGTGCTGAGAGTGGTGGAGGCTGAGACATGTCCGCCCATCCTTACTGCCTGTGGTCTGCCAGTTAGGAAGTTGGAGATCCACTGACACATAGATGAGCTGAGTCCCAGATGCTCCAGCTTGGTGGTGAGTGTGGAGGGAATTATGGTATTAAATGCAGAGCTGTAGTCTATGAAGAGCATTTTAACATAATTCCCCCTTCTAGTGTCCAAGTGAGTGAGTGATGTGTGGAGGAGATGAGAGATGGCATCGTCTGTGGAACGATTTGGACGGTAAGCGAACTGTAGTGGGTCCAGTGTGTCTGGTAGTGAAGAAATGATGAAGTCTCTGACCAGGCGTTCAAAGCACTTCATCACTACTGAGGTGAGGGCTACAGGGCGATAGTCATTGAGAGAAGCAGGATGGGGTTTCTTCGGGACGGGAACAATGATGGACTCTTTGAAGCATGTGGGGATCACCGACTGAGATAAAGAGATGTTGAATATCTCAGTGAACACAGGAGCTAGCTGGTATGCGCAGTCTCTTAGGATACGACCTGGGATGCCGTCTGGTCCTGCTGCTTTCCTGGTGTTCACTCTCTTGAAGGCTCTCCTTACTTCATGCTCGGAGATGACGAGCACGTTTCCGGTGCTGGCAGTATCTTCCTGTCTGCAGCCGTTAGCGCCGCTAACACTAGCATTGTTGGAGACCTTAGCTGCAGCCTCGAAGCGAGCATAGAAAGTGTTCAGCTCGTCTGCCAGAGTCACGGCCGCGTTCGTCATACCGGTTGTTGGTGCTTTATAGTCCGTTATTGTCCTTAGTCCCCGCCACAGGCTCCTAGAGTCACTCTGTTGGAGTTGTGACTCTAGTTTCCTCCCGTAGCGCTGCTTTGCCTCTTTCACCGCCCTCCGCACGTTATATGACGCGGCTTTGTACGGGTCCATGTCCCCCGTCATGAGTCCCGTGTTGTAGGCAGCGGTGCGGGATCTCAGAGCGTCGCGGATGGTTTTATCCACCCACGGCTTCTGGTTGGGAAATGTTGTGATAGTCTTTGTCTCCACGGTATCATCCGCTAGTTTCCCGATGAATCCCACAACCGCTTCCGTAAACACGTTGACGTCATCGTCGGAGCTGTTTCTGAACATGCCCCAGTCTGCGTCATCGAGTGCGTCCTGTAACGCGGCCACCGATTGATCTGTCCAGCGCGCGACCTTCCTCTGAACCGGAACTTCCTGTTTCAGCCTTTGTTTGTATTTTGGCATGAGGAAGATGGCGGCGTGATCAGATTTGCCAAACGGGGGGCGGGATTGTGCCTTGTAGCCGTCCTTGACCGTAGTGTAGCAGTGGTCCAGTGTCCTTTCACCCCTGGTGGGGCAGGTGATGTGTTGATAAAAGTTCGGCGCTGCGCGTTTGAGGTTGGCGCTATTAAAGTCCCCCGTCACAATAAGCGCAGCGTCCCGGTGTTGTGTCTGGTGCTGTGTGAGTGCCTCATGCAGCTCGCATAAGGCGGTGACCGTGTCCGCTTGTGGTGGAATATAAACGGCACTTACAATGACCGATGTAAATTCCCGAGGTAGATAAAAAGGACGACACATGATGGACAGTAGTTCCAGATTTGGTGTGCAGGAGCGTGTGAGAGGAACAACGTTCGCACTGTTGCACCAGTTGTTGTTCACCATTAAACACACGCCGCCTCCCCTTGACTTCCCCGAGTCCCGTGTCCTGTCCATGCGGTGAACCGAGAAGAACTCGGCCGGCTGGATGGCGTGGTCCGGCACCGCTGGGTTCAGCCATGTCTCGGTGAAGCAGAGGAGATTGCAGTCCCGAATGTCTCTCTGGAACTTTATCCTGGCCCTGAGGTCATCAAGCTTGTTCTCCAGTGACTGGACGTTGGCGAGCAGGATGCTAGGCAGAGGTGTGCGGTGTGCACGAGCTCTCAGCCTGTTCCTGACGCCGGCTCGCTTCCCTCTAGGCCGCCGCCGCTTCCCTTTGTTCTCCCTCGAGATCTCACTCGGCCAGCTCGGATCCGGAGTTAAAAACTTCGAATTGTGAGTACATTGTATACCAATAGAAACAAGAGTGTCACTGTCATACCTAATGTACCCAATGGTGATGATTTTGCCGATTTAGAAACGCTGAAAACTAACTTAAAAAACAAAGACAAAGAAAAAGTTGTTAAGGGGTTCCGAAAGAGACTCAGGCGCAGGCCAGGGTTTTCCTTTAAGCGAAGGACAGTGCGTTTATTTACAGTGAACACATACACCAAGTGGCTATATACAACGTGCAGGGGAAACGGGTCCGGGTCGCCAGGGTCCGTGGGAAACAGGGTTGGGAGAAGGGTGTTCCACACTTTCTGTACAAAAAGTTCCCCCTTCAATCACTCCTCTCCGCATCGGGTTCCAAAAACGATCTACACAAAAAACGTCGGGTTAGCAGGATAATAATAAGAAATTCTCAAGGTGAAGGTTAGCCGAAACACAAGTCTAACTGACACTGATAGCTCAACGATCCAGCGAAGACTAGTGCAGACTCGCCATCTAAGTAGTGCAGTAATCAGCTGGGATCAGCGGCCGGTGTGGTGATGAGCAGGTGTGTGGGCCAGCAGCGGGAGCCCGCAGTGAGCATCGCCGTGGCGAGAGAGAGAGAGAGAGTGAGAGAGAGAGGGCGAGAGAGCAAACAAACCACAAACATATTGCCCAATAGAGGATTGACCATACCTTTTGTCCCACGCTGTATGCTGGAGCTGGTGTGCGGCGGCGATCTGCGGTCTGTTTGGTTCGGTCCTTTGTGCGCAGCAACGCCGTCCGTGCGGCCCGCCAAGCTTGTCGGCACCTACGTAGATGGGCCTGGACAGATGGTACAGAATACTCACCCTCGACAGAGGGGAAGAGAGGTGGCTGGAAACCCAGTGAGACCTCGAAGGGAGACAGACCAGTGGCGGAGGAAGTCAGACTGTTATGGGCGTACTCAATCCAGGGTAGTTCATCACTCCAGATGGACTGGTTGGAGGACGCTGTGCACCGCAACATTGCCTCGAGCTCTTGGTTAGCTCTCTCACACTGACCGTTGCTTTGGGGATGGTAACCGGAGGTCAGACTGACCTTTGCTCCTAATGAGGAGCAGAATTCCTTCCAGACGCCAGACGTGAACTGGGGGCCTCTGTCAGACACAATGTCTTCCGGGATCCCATGCAAACGAAACACATGACGGGTAAGCAGTCGTGCGGTCTCCATGGCCGTGGGAAGCTTGGGTAGAGCTATGAAGTGGGCAGCTTTAGAAAAACGGTCTACGATGGTAAGTATGACAGTGTTGCCTGCTGATTGCGGCAGTCCGGTTACAAAGTCCAAAGCTATATGGGACCACGGCCTGGACGGAGTCGGCAGGGGATTGAGCTGTCCAGCGGGCGGCTGATGAGACGGTTTATTCCGGGCACAGGTCGCGCAGGCGGAGACGTACTCCCGAGCGTCTTTAGTCAGAGAGGGCCACCAGAAATAGCGCTGGAGGAAGTTGATAGTGCGGTGGACCCCTGGGTGGCACGTAAAGCGGGCAGTGTGGGCCCATTGAAGTACTTGAGAACGTACTGATTGAGGGACGTAGAGCCGTTGGGCTGGCCCACCTCCCGGATCCGGTTCCGACACCTGAGCCTCCCGAATGGCTGCTTCGATCCCCCAGGAGATGGCGCCCACGACACAGGTGGCGGGGAGAACGGGAGCGGGCTCAGTGGTGTCCTCCGAGACTGAGAACTGACGGGACAGGGCGTCGGGTTTGACATTCCGGGAACCGGGTCTGTAAGAGATGGAGAAGTGGAAACGGGTGAAAAACAGGGCCCACCTGGCCTGTCGAGCGTTGAGCCTCTTAGCTGATTGTAGGTATGCCAGGTTCTTGTGGTCTGTCCAGACGAGGAAAGGCTGAGCCGTGCCCTCCAACCAGTGCCGCCACTCCTCCAGGGCTAGTTTTATCGCCAGCAGTTCCCGATCCCCGACATCATAGTTTCTCTCTGCAGGGGACAGACGGCGGGAGAAGAAGGCACAAGGGTGGAGCTTACCGTCCTTCCGTTGCGACAGAACCGCTCCAACCCCTGAGTCGGACGCGTCGACCTCGACCACAAATGGCTGCGTGAGGTCGGGTTGGATCAGGATGGGGGCTGAGGCGAATCGTTTCTTCAGTTCTTGGAAAGCTGCCTGAGCTTCTTTGTTCAACTGAAAAGGAAGCTTGGGAGAGGTTAGCTGGGTCAGCGGCAAGGCAACTCGGCTGAAGTCCCGAATGAACCGCCGGTAAAAGTTGGCAAACCCAAGGAAACGTTGCAGTTGGTGCCTATTAGGAGGTTCCGGCCACTCAACAACGGCTTTTACCTTCACAGGGTCCGGGCGGAGGTTTCCTTGGTCGATTATGTACCCCAGGAATGCAACGGTGGAGACGTGGAACTCACACTTTTCTCCTTTGACGAACAATCGGTTTTCGAGGAGTCGTTGCAGGACCTGTCTGACATGGGTCTCGTGCTCGGATTGGTTTCTGGAAAAGATCAGGATGTCATCTAGATAGACAAAAACAAAACGGTTAATGAAGTCTCTGAGCACGTCGTTCACCAGGGCTTGGAACACCGCAGGGGCGTTAGTGAGACCAAAGGGCATGACAAGGTACTCGAAGTGGCCGAGGTGGGTGTTGAAGGCGGTCTTCCACTCATCGCCCTCACGGATGCGAACCAGATGATATGCGTTTCGCAAATCCAGTTTGGTGAAAACAGTAGCCCCCTGGAGGAGCTCAAAGGCCGAACTGAGGAGCGGCAGAGGGTATTTATTTTTTACTGTGATGTTGTTTAATCCGCGATAGTCAATGCATGGCCGGAGGGTTTTATCCTTCTTTTCGACAAAGAAGAAGCCTGCCGCGACTGGAGAGGTGGAGGCCCGAATGAGGCCGGCAGCCAGGGATTCCGTGATGTACTTGTCCATAGCGTCTCGTTCTGGAAGTGAGATGCTATATAGCCGACTGGTGGGTAAAGGAGCTCCCGGGAGCAGTTCGATAGCACAGTCATAGGGTCTATGCGGAGGAAGTGACTGGGCGCGGGCCTTTTGAAACACCTCAGCTAGGTCGTGATAAACAGAGGGCACATTAGTTAAATCAGCTGATTTCAATACCCCAGGAGAGGGCGTTTCAGTGCTTGGAGGCGAGGCTGCTTTAAGGCAGGTCATGTGGCAGTCCTCCCCCCACCCAGTGACACGCCCCTTTAGCCAATCTATGTGAGGGTTGTGCTGTTGTAGCCAAGGATGGCCGAGAACTAGTGGAGTGCGAGTTGCTTTAAACACCAAAAAACAGATTTCTTCAGAATGATTGCCAGAGAGGGTGAGCTCGACAGGCTCCGTCACCAGAGTGATGTCTGGAAGGCGTTGACCTGACAATGCCGTAACACGTAATGCATGAGGCAGGGGCTCCAATAGAAACCCAAGTTGCCGGGCTAACTGACAGTCAATAAAGTTTTGTTCCGCCCCAGAGTCGATTAACACCGATAGGGAGCGGCTCTTAGAGTGAATGGAAAGCGTGGCCGGTAGTGTTAAACGGGGAGGAGCTTCTTCCTGGCTCAGCTCGCCCACCAGTACTCCTACCATCACTGGCGGGCGCGCCCTTTTGCCCGCGAAGGGCAGGTAGCCACAACATGTCCCCTGTGACCACAATAGAGGCACTCACTGGCGGTAATCCGGCGCTGACGCTCCGCCGCGGTGAGATGGGAGCCGCCCAGCTGCATGGGTTCCTCTCCGTCCCCGCTCTCGTGAGTCCGGGAGGGGCCGGCATCCGCCATGGCGCCGGTGCCAGAGACTCCCGCAGCCTCATGGAGGTTGTAGTTCCGCTGCGACCGGCGAGCCCGTAACCGCTCATCCACCTTAATGCACAGGGACATTAGCTCATTAAAGGAGGCAGGGAGATCACGCATGATTAGCTCGTCCCTTAATTCTTCTCTGATATTGTTCAGCAACGTGCTCCGTAGCGCCTCCTGATTCCACCCTGCCTCTTCTGCCAGAATCCAGAAGTCGATAGCGTATTCAGACATGCTTCTCCTACCTTGTTTGAAGTTGAGGAGACGGAGAGCAGCGGCCTCTGCCCCGGTGCCTGGGTTAAACACATTCTTAAATTTGGAGAGAAAGTCAGCGTAGGTGATGACAGGATCAGAGTTTAACACAACCTGGGCCCACTTTAGTGCACGGCCCCTCAGAAATTGAACTAAATAAGTGATCTTCGCCCCATCGTTGCTATGAAAACGCTGCAGCTCGCGAAACGTCAGAGACACCTGAGCCAAAAATCTGGCACATTTGTCAGACTCACCCGAGAATGGTTCCGGTGTGGGTAAAGGTCCGTCAGACGGCGTACCGACCCGCGGTGAGCTACCTGACGCTACGGCGGGCGGTGCCGCCTGGGGAGCCGGGCTGGGCGGCTGGGGATTCCCTGGTTGCGCATTTCCCTCCAGCGGTATTAACTGCGCCACCGCCAGGGTCAATGCGGCGACATCCTGCCGTAGCTGCCCGAGCATTTGTTCATGGCGGGCCAGCGCGGCTTCCTGGGCGGCCAGAGCCCGGCCCACGGGGTCCTGTCCTGCTGAGTCCATAATGGCTGGATCGTTCTGTTAAGGGGTTCCGAAAGAGACTCAGGCGCAGGCCAGGGTTTTCCTTTAAGCGAAGGACAGTGCGTTTATTTACAGTGAACACATACAGTGGGGCAAAAAAGTATTTAGTCAGCCACCGATTGTGCAAGTTCCCCCACCTAAAATGATGACAGAGGTCAGTAATTTGCACCAGAGGTACACTTCAACTGTGAGAGACAGAATGTGAAAAAAAAATCCATGAATCCACATGGTAGGATTTGTAAAGAATTTATTCGTAAATCAGGGTGGAAAATAAGTATTTGGTCAATAACAAAAATACAACTCAATACTTTGTAACATAACCTTTGTTGGCAATAACAGAGGTCAAACGTTTACTATAGGTCTTTACCAGGTTTGCACACACAGTAGCTGGTATTTTGGCCCATTCCTCCATGCAGATCTTCTCGAGAGCAGTGATGTTTTGGGGCTGTCGCCGAGCAACACGGACTTTCAACTCCCGCCACAGATTTTCTATGGGGTTAAGGTCTGGAGACTGGCTAGGCCACTCCAGGACTTTCAAATGCTTCTTACGGAGCCACTCCTTTGTTGCCCGGGTGGTGTGTTTTGGATCATTGTCATGTTGGAAGACCCAGCCTCGTTTCATCTTCAAAGTTCTCACTGATGGAAGGAGGTTTTGGCTCAAAATCTCACGATACATGGCCCCATTCATTCTGTCCTTAACACGGATCAGTCGTCCTGTCCCCTTGGCAGAAAAACAGCCCCATAGCATGATGTTTCCACCCCCATGCTTCACAGTAGGTATGGTGTTCTTGGGATGCAACTCAGTATTCTTCTTCCTCCAAACACGACGAGTTGAGTTTATACCAAAAAGTTCTACTTTGGTTTCATCTGACCACATGACATTCTCCCAATCCTCTGCTGTATCATCCATGTGCTCTCTGGCAAACTTCAGACGGGCCTGGACATGCACTGGCTTCAGCAGCGGAACACGTCTGGCACTGCGGGATTTGATTCCCTGCCGTTGTAGTGTGTTACTGAGGGTGACCTTTGTTACTTTGGTCCCAGCTCTCTGCAGGTCATTCACCAGGTCCCCCCTTGTGGTTTTGGGATCTTTGCTCACCGTTCTCATGATCATTTTGACCCCACGGGATGAGATCTTGCGTGGAGCCCCAGATCGAGGGAGATTATCAGTGGTCTTGTATGTCTTCCATTTTCTGATGATTGCTCCCACAGTTGATTTTTTCACACCAAGCTGCTTGCCTGTTGTAGATTCACTCTTCCCAGTCTGGTGCAGGTCTACAATACTTTTCCTGGTGTCCTTCGAAAGCTCTTTGGTCTTGGCCATGGCGGAGTTTGGAGTCTGACTGTTTGAGGCTGTGGACAGGTGTCTTTTATACAGATGATGAGTTCAAACAGGTGCCATTCATACAGGTAACGAGTGGGGGACAGAAAAGCTTCTTACAGAAGACGTTACAGGTCTGTGAGAGCCAGAGATTTTCCTTGTTTGAGGTGACCAAATACTTATTTTCCACCCTGATTTACGAATAAATTCTTTACAAATCCTACCATGTGAATTCATGGATTTTTTTTTCACATTCTGTCTCTCACAGTTGAAGTGTACCTCTGGTGCAAATTACTGACCTCTGTCATCATTTTAAGTGGGGGAACTTGCACAATCGGTGGCTGACTAAATACTTTTTTGCCCCACTGTACACCAAGTGGCTATATACAACGTGCAGGGGAAACGGGTCCGGGTCGCCAGGGTCCGTGGGAAACAGGGTTGGGAGAAGGGTGTTCCACACTTTCTGTACAAAAAGTTCCCCCTTCAATCACTCCTCTCCGCATCGGGTTCCAAAAACGATCTACACAAAAAACGTCGGGTTAGCAGGATAATAATAAGAAATTCTCAAGGTGAAGGTTAGCCGAAACACAAGTCTAACTGACACTGATAGCTCAACGATCCAGCGAACATATTGCCCAATAGAGGATTGACCAGCGGGGCACAGGGACCATGACAAAAGTGGTCGGAGCAGTCGTGACGGCAGCCGACCTCACCAGCGCCATCTTACTCACTATGTTATATTGATTATATTTCTGCTCTTTCTGAGTTACCTGACCTCCGCTCCAGTCCTTCCTGGTTTGGCTGAGGGTGGAGCTGGTTTAAATGCAGAAGCCAATAAAGTGGACTGGACCATCTATTGTGATCATGCAGGGGGAATGGGGTTCTTCTTGAATGATGGTTAGCTGTAATCTCTTTAGTTTTCACCTTTGGTGTATATAATGGTTTATTCATTTGCTATATAACTGGAGCTGTTTCTCATTTGGGCAGGTCAGTTTGTTGAGTTATGTTTTTGTTAAGTGGCTTTTGAGTAGTGTTCTGTTAGTTAACCTCTTTTATGGGCCCACTTGGTTCTTAAAAACTTTATTTTTGTTATTTTGAATTTTTGTAATCATCTTGTCCTTTTTGGGGGTGTAATAAAACCCATTTTTGAAGATTACATTTGTGCCTGTGTGTTCCTGGCTGCTTGGATCATGACAACAAGTAATGGGAGTAAGAAACATTTTTAAATATCTCTGTATAGCCTTATTATCACTTTAGATCAATCTATTAAGAGATCAGAGGTCAAATGTACCATGATATTTCTAATCTTTATGTGACACTTTTTATATGTTGACATTACAGGTGTGTAGAAATCATAATTTCTATGTTATAAGGCTTTTTTTTTCTTCTTCAAATTTTTAACCAATAACAGTATTGTGGCATGGTGGTTATGCCAGTACTCTTACTCTTGCCGCACAGCACGAAGGTCCTCAGTTCAATTCCACCATCAGGCCGGGGTCTTTCTGCGTGGAGTTTGCATGTTCTCCCCGTATTTGCGTGGGTTCTTCCTGGGTACTCTGCCTTACTCCCACAGTCCAATGACATATAGGTTAATTGATCAATCTAAATTGCCCATAGGTGTGAATGTGAGTGCGACTGGTTGTTTGTCTCTGTGTGTTAGCCCCCTGACAGACTGGGGACCTGTCCAGAGTGTACCCTGCCTCTCGCCCTATGACAGCTGGGATGGGCTCCAGCGCCCCTGAAAAAATGATAAGCGAATGGATGGATAACCAATAGCTTATTAAGTAGACCTTGGTGGATGTAAGCCAAGTTTTAATAAATTGTCAACACGACCCAACTCTGCACCCCTACAAAGTGTAATCCGAATTCTCCAAAACATTTTGCCTTATTGTATTTTCAGACAGAATGATTCTCACGTAAGCGCGCAGGTAAACACTATCAAAAACATATCATCCGTGGTGGCAGTAATCAGGAAGGGGGCAAATACTTTTTCGCAGCACTGCATCTTCATTAGTATTTGCATTAGTTTCCCCCTCCTTGTCTTTGTGATTCTTTGTCTCATTCTTGTTAAGTGTTAGCATTTACGCTCATGGTATACTGAGTTCATGGTCAGTTCCTTAACTGCAAGGTGATCCCTCTCCCACCATGCTTGTGAATTTTGGCCAAACATCTCCACGTTGGTCTGTCCAAAGGTTTTGTGGTTTAATTCCTCATCTGTGTGTCATGGGGCTCTTTGTGCCTAAATCGTCCTGTCTTCTCCTCTGTTTTTGAGTATCTATTATACTCCCCAGCTGTGCCCCAATCCCCCGCTCCTTGTTTCTGTGAGAATTTGGTTTTTGCATTTAATATTTGGTGTATTTTGATCAGCCTCAATAAATGACTGACTTTTTGTTAAGTTTGAATCCCATATTTGGATCAAAACTCTGAATCTCATGTCTTTGGGACAAAGAGCATTTTAAATTTTGTGCTTCCTAGCAATTTCTGACAAAATAATGGACTGATGCAAACATTTCATTAAAGATATGAAAGGTATAACATGCTAAAGGTAAGAGGAACTAGACAAATAGTATGCAATGTGTTTACTTCAATTAGCATTTAATACATATAAAGCAATTTATTTTGGTACACATCTAAGTAGATTGAAGTTTTTTCATGTTGACCTACGTACATTGTTTGAAGAAGACATTTATTTGTCATCTGAACATGACAGAACCACCTTGGCATTAGACTGTCAGAAAACTGCTGCCCAGTGATTTTCATAACCTTTCCATAACTCATTTGGCTATGATCTCCTAATCTGTTGATGTTATCAGTGAATATATTACCTTTCCAAGGGCTGAAGGATTGCTCCGCCATTCTTGCTTATGCTTCACATTCCTCATGGTTGACTGACTGACCCGCTGATGGCACTGAAGTAAGAACAATCTGTGTATTAGGACTGGATGCAGTACACATGGGTAGATCCTGTGCGATTTCTCAAATGATTAGCAAGTAGGCAAGTCATCGGTTAAAGCACAAAAAACATCCCAAATGCTTGCTCATAAATGGTATTTCAAAAACACGATTCAGTCTCTATCAGCCACCTGACTCAGCTGGTCAGCTAATAGTAGCACTTGCCAATTTTAATCTAATGTCTTTTTTGTGTTCACTTTTGCACAAATGAAAATGTTTTGTTTGATATTGTTTAAAACCTGATTAGATGGGTTGTTATATATTTTTGAACAATAGAAATATCATTATGGGTGTGAGTGGGTGATGGTGGTTAATTTCTCTTTGTGATGAATTTTATTGCTTTCAAGATCTCATTCTCTGACCTCACTGAAGTGATTGTATCTGATAATGCCATTAACCACTGCCCTGCAATTCTCCAGAGAACAATCAGGCCACTAGAATAGAAAATACTTTGATTTCTGAAAGAGGTGTGGATTTTTCTCAGTCCTGATTTATCAAAGGAGAAGATTGACTGCACTATATTTGCCTCTAAGTAACTAAATCATGCATTGATCTGTCCACACCTGCTAAGCCTTTCATTAGTATGCCAATGGCTGATGGAAAGAACGAGAGTAAAATTAATTGGTAATAATAAAAGACTCACTGATGTTTCATAAGCCCTTTTGTCATACGCCATTTGTTGTTGTAAACAGCAATAGAGCAGGGCATAAAACTATTCCTTTGATATTTAGCCATTATACAACACTGTGAAATCGTCTTTAGCCACCCCTCATTTCTTTAGATTTTGATGGGAAATGGGTTATCTACTGAAACATGCAAACATGAATGGAAACAGACTATATAGGGTGACTGCAGAGTTCTGAAAAATACAGTTCTACAATTCTAAAAAGCCTGAAAGTCAATTTGTCACCTTTACTGTTCAATGCACCCCGAACTCTTAGAGCCATGCTTTCTTGTCATTTGTTAAGTAGTCTTCAGGAATCATTCTCCCGGGTTCTTGTAGGACATTTAAAGCTCATCTTTGGATGTTGGCTGCTTTTTGTTCTGTTCTCTGTCACAGTGATCCCACTCTTGCATCAATAGCGCTAAGGTCTGGGCTGTGGGAAGGCCAGTCCATGACTGCTAGTGTTCCACTGTGTTTTTCTATCCAGGTGTGCTTTTACTCTACTGGCAGTGTGTTTGGGATGATTGTCATGATGAAAAAATGAAACTGAATAGTATTGCATATTGGATAAAAATCAGAAACTGCTTTTCTGCATTTATAATACCATCAATTTTGACAAGATCCACAACACCACTGGCTGAAATGCAGCCTCAAACCTTTACTGATTTACTTTACAGATGGTCATAGACACTATTGTACCTCACTGTACTCCTGACCTTCTACTATGCACTGGCAACATGGATCAACAGAAGGGCCAGATGCATCTCTTAGGGTCTGTGTCAGGTCTCTGCAGGATTTCTTTCCTATGTCTTAAGGACATGACTTTCACATACTGTTCTACATGCCATGCAGATATATGCAAAGTTTGCTAAGCAAAGTAATAATCTGAACATAGTAATGTAGCAAATATTACACCTGCTAAACATCAGTATGTTCATCACATGCTGCTATGCTGATGTTAAAGCTAGCATTTTTACTCAGTGTTCTTTAGTCTGTGACTCTTTGTAGCTTCATTTAAATCATTTTGAGGTACATCTTAAGCGCGAGAGGTGTTACACAAATACATTCCACTGTTGTTAGTATTATATTATTATGTTGTCCTTGTCTCATAGGCCATCTCAATTACACATACAACTTTTGGCAGAAATTGATGTTGACAGTACATAGATGATGCAAAGGCAGAAAGTAAAGACATTTTGTGCAGCCAATATAAAATCTACGCATACTACTTCACCCAAATCTGCTTGCATCTTCTTTCTCTGTCGCTCCCTCGTACTTTTATCTATGTTTCTGTCTGCTGGCACAGTCCAAGGTGCCCAGTCTTTATCCCCATCTATGCAACAATAAATCTGCTCTGCCACAGGAACTTTAAAGTCCCCAGGTGAGAGCTGCGAAAGGAAGGCCCTCCTATCAGAGAACAGCCAAGCATATAGTGGACAGTGTCATCTCTGGGATTAAAAACTGCTGCATCCACTGTTCCCCTGGCCCATTGACTGATGGATAAAGCCTTGGACTTCACCTTATTGAAAGAAGGAGAGAGCGCCCGGGGAGCCATGAAATCCATAGACCCTTCTTTAAATGGGTTTGTAAGAGGCTTCCGCCTAGCAAACCACGGCTGAAAGAGCCCATTAAATAAAGCCCAGCTCCTCGCCGAGGAGCTGGGGCAGATTCATCAGAGAGAAGAAGGCAAAGATAATGATTGCTCATGGCCAGATGTGAGACGTTGGCTCCACTCACATGCCACGTGGGACAAAGTCAGTAACAGCAACAGACACACAAACAGTCTTTTCGAACTCATCTCTAGCTGAGAATTGTGTTTGCAGAAGCAGCTACATGCAGACAGACATATGGACACACAATATACCCACAGATCTGAGATATACAGAAGAGAATGGGGTTGGATATTTTTTTCTTAAGCAGTCTGAAAGTGTTTTATTAACCACCTTCAGCTGATTTAATCAGTGACCTTAGGTTAGTAACATGGAAATGAGTCTGCAAAGCACAAACCATAGCATAAGTCAATTTCATATATCCAACTGTTGAGTCAAAGTGGGGAACTTTTTTCCTCTCTCTTTGGTTTGGTGAGACCTTCACGATGAGAGGAGATGGAACGCAGCCGGGGCAGATTTGAATATCAATGCGGTCAGATAGGATGGAAAGGTGCTGGAAGGAGGGAGGAAACAGCCAAAGAGGGCCTCTGGCAGGACAGTGGGAGAGATGGCGAGAGAGAGATTTGTCATTTGCTCTCCGTTCCACCTGCTCCCTTGTCATGCATCCTGCCGGGGGGGAAATACGCCCTGATGTCTGAGGGAGACATGAGGGGAAAAGGGTGAGTGAGGTGGGGGGATGGGGTGGAGAAGAAAAGAAGCAAATAGATGAGGAGAAAAGATGGACGGGGCTGAGAAGGAGACAAAGGAGGGTGAAATAGAAGAAGAAATGGACAGAGCTGTTGAAAAAAGGAAGAAAATCCATGCATACCCAAGTGTATCTAAGGTGCCAAGTCCTGAAATGCAGGAGCTAACTACAAGGGCTGGCAGGTATGCAAATAGAAGGATGTACCAGTGCGCCACCAGATTACTTTTCCTGCATTTGCTATTCATATATTTGCAAGGTGACTCACTTCAGACAAAGCAGGTGATCAAGAGCTCTTTCCTTTTCCCTCCAGCTCTCCTCTTTCTCTCTTCCTCCACATCTGAATAGCGAGGAGAAGAGGAGAGCAGGCAAGTAGTGATGGATCCACACCCTCAGCAGGAGTCATAAGCCTTGCAAAACCCGCAGCCAACAATTGCATGCCCTCAGATTTGATATGTATTCCGTCAGCAAACCCCATTTAATCCATTTTCCTGTCAGCCCTCCTTAAAAGCATCTCAGCTACTACAAGGAGAGTTCAGAGTGTAGGAGAGAGACAAACAAGGCACCAACATCCACGGCTAACAATCAAACCCCAATCACTGAGAAATGTTTTATGTTTTCAACTTCACACTCATCACTTTTGCTTTTGATGAATGATTCTTTTCACATTTTTATCTTTATCTTTTGGAGAGTCAAGAGTGTACATAAAGGGATGGCCTTCCTTAGAGCACCAAAGCATCCAACATATCTATTTTCTAATAAAAGAGGATTCAAATTGACTGAAATTCTTTTGGCACAAAGAAGCTCAGTCTGAACTGTTTTCTGTTGTTCATTTAGTGAACATGTAGTGCCTCTGCATAAAAATATATCAATATATTAACAATACAATATTCATAGTGTAAATTACATATTCACTACCATCAGTGGGAGCTTTCATCATCCTCTCTAGTTCTCATCTTAGCTCCTTTTCTTCCTTTAGCCTCTCATTTTCTTTCTCTTTGGTGTTACTAGGTGGTTCGCTTACACGTGCTTCTCCTTTCTCCATTACTGTGCTCGCTGCTTGGCCACTGCTTATTTATCTTGCCAGATACAAAAATCTCACGGGATCCAAGCTACGCTACTTTCAACAATTTGTGGTCTGCAAGGGTTATGCTGGGTTATATAAGTCTGAGTCGGATGCGTGTCACGCAAGGTGTTGCACACCACTAAAGAAGATTCACTGGCTGTGCTTGACTCAGAGACTGGCTGGTCTACTGAATTTCATTTTTTAAGTTAAATGTGACTATAAGATATTAATAAAAGCATTTCAATGTAAAGAGGACCTCAAAGAAATTCAGTTTCGAACCAAGGAAGAGCTCCTACTCAAATGCTGCTGTCACAGACATCTATTTTTCACTGCAGCACACTTGCAACACGAGATACGTAATAGTTTTCCACCTTTTTGAAGCTGCAAGATGTGAAGGTGGCTGCATAACTGGGTGTGAAATAAGACATGAAAGTCACTTTGTATGGATTATCAGTTGCCAAAATACTGCATAGCACTTTATAATCCTCAACATTTTTATCTTTTTTTTTATCTTCTATTAAATTATTTGACCATGGACAATGTTGCACCTTGGCAGATGGCATAGAAGTCGAGCAAATTCAAAGTATTTTTGAAGTTTTGTGGAGTTCATTTCGTTTTAAACTTACTATATTAACTGACATTCTCTATTCCAATGAATCAGAAGACTTTGTTTGAATGGCTGCTTGGTAATTTGTTAGCAGGAGTAATCAAAAGGATTTACATTTAAAAAAAAATTATGATATTTTGCTGCTTTAGCTGTCGGACAGATGGCTTTGTATCTGACAAGAATACGCTGGTATACATAGAAGTTTGTGAACAACTCAGTGATTGCAAGGTGCCTGGGTCCTGTGGTTGTCATGAACCTTTAACATTTAACATGCTAACTGAGGCCTGCAGAGTCTAAGATGCAGCTCTTGAGTGTTTTCCTGAGCTTTGCATGATTTGACCTTGGGGTGAATTTTTAGTGATGTCCACTCCTGGGAAAACTGAAACTGCCTTGAATGTTTTCCACTTGTGAATAATCTTTCTCGCTGTAGAATGATGGACTTTAAATTGCTTGGAAATGGCTTTTTATAACCCTTTACAGATTGATGGGGAGCAACAACTGTTTCTCTAAGACATAATCGCTGTTGTATTTCCTGCTTGCCTTTGTGTTAACACATGCCTGAATACTCCAGAACAGCAAACTCCTTCCGCTTTTATAGAGGTTCTCACACTTGGTGGTGATCATTTAATCCAGTGCTTTTGATTAGCAGCAGCTGACTGCTTCCTACCCTCTTGATTCCGTAAGACTGCACATAGTTTTTCACCCAGCTTCTGCATTTTTCCTTAATCTTTACTAAGTAAATAACAATAATAAATGATAACATGATTTAATAGGTCATGTGTTATTGTTTATCTGAGGCTATATTTACCTATATTTAAGACCTAGTAAAGATTAGAAAAAAAATGATTTCATGAAAGGTAAAAACTTTGTACTTGTACCTGAAATGCTTTTTCTCATGGGACTTTTGGCCACATTGCGGTAATGACCCCACACACATTACGTGGCACTCAGTTGTGATGGAAAACAACCAAAATTAGAATTAAAATGAGTAGAGCTGAGTCGTGTCAAACTGAGCTGAGTAGGTACTAGTGAAGGAGAGGCTTTTGTTTTTCACATTTATTTGTTCCATCCTACTTACCATCTATTTTCTAATTGGTTCTAAACACAAAGTGAAGGGCTTTTGCAGCTGATTATATTAAAAAAGGTTAAACCAGTACATTATCATTTACAGTGTGTCAAATATTGCCTTTTTGTCAAAGCTACGAGCATCTCAGAGACACCAAATGATAAATATCTGCAGAAATTCTGCCAACCAATAAATTTGTACACAACAGCAGGACTTAAATGTTACAGGAACATTTAAGTCATTATTACCTCTGAATAATTAAGGTTGGTGACTGTAAGAAAACAACAACATTAGACTGGAAAATAAAAACTTCGATCTTCTGGTGGCACTCTGAAGAGTCAGAGGATTATTGAAGTCATTTAAAGTCATGCATAGCAGTACCAGATGTTTCAATATGCCAGCACTGTCATCCATGGAGACACAGTTGTAGTGTGACTAAACTGCACAAATGTTGCTATAAGATGCCTGCCTACAGCCTAACCAGAGAAACTCACATGAATCAAGCATACTGAGCAGACTGACTGAATAACTGTGTCTATACCCCACCTCAAGCCTCAGAGGGCCTCTGCCTGTTAAGATTTAAGATTTCATTCCAACAATTCTATATTATTACATAATGTAAGCTGTCAGTAAAAAGAGAGGAAAGCGCGGTGAGAATAACGTTGTACATTAAAGCCATGAATTTGTAAGTGCCATCATATGAGGGGATACAGCACATAAAGAGCAAATCTGTGATGCACTCACGGTGCTTACAAAATACCACTGTCTCTCCAAGGTCACATCTTTCCACCAAGGATGTCATGCAATCAAGAGAAATAAATGGAAATCTCGCACCATCCCGAGGGGGGGAAAACCACAACAAACACTGGGCTTAGGAGGAACTAAATGCTGCATACATACATACATTTTATAAAAATAACCACTTTTACATGTTTTTTAATCATTACTATTTTTGTGTTTTAATTTCAGGACAGAAAACTGGCAGTGATGCTTGAAAATGTCCATGTCAGTTTGAGACGGGAGACCCCACATTTGTGAATTTCATATTGGGGTGAATTTTTCCTTCAGGCCAGATCTTGTGAATCAGATCCATGGCTCCAGGCTGCATGGTGACCCATATTTCTTGTTTGACCAGTTCCCTCCACTGACTTGTTGCTGTTATTGTTCAACCAATTGTGGGCAATGCACCATTTTCTGATCCTTAATAGAGTCACAACAAGTCTTTATCTAAAAAAATATGCTAGATTTGTTATAGTTGTTTTACTGTAGCCATGTGCTCATCACTCAAACAGGGTTAAAGCAATAATATAACAGCAGAAAGAAAAATGTAATGTTTTAAAAGTGTTTGAAAAGTGTTTTGCTATAAATTTTATACAAATACATAAAACAATTTTTTTTGTAACCCATGTAATTTAAAAAAATTGCAATTCACAACAGTTAACTTGATCCCGTAGTGCACTGTCTAATGAATGATTTTTCTCCAAAATACAAAATAATGGATATTTAAACATTCATGAAATATTTGACACAAATCAAAAGGTTCTTCATGATGCAAAAACAAGCCGAGACTCGTGGTCATAATCCGTAAAGGAATACTATTCACAGATGTCGTCCTTTGTCTTGATTCCTTAAACCTGATCCTCAAAAGGTCTGATGTCAATAAAAGTATATGGAAGCGGCTATGAAATATTAAAGCCTGGTTGTAACTCCAGGAAGCACAGAAGAAGTTGTCGGCATTTAATTTCACTTCTTTGTTAAGATTTCTTCCTGAGACAGTTGGCGGCGTCAGCAGATTCTCGTATGGCACGAAATTCATGGGACAAGTGTCCATGTCAGCACTTTCTCCCCCCTCAGCCGGTGTGTAAAAGGACATCACACTTGTCAGCCGCAGTAAGCCCAAATTCTAAGGACAAATAAAATGGTGTGTTTGTGGCCAGGCTTTTTCAAAGGGGATGGGTGAATGATATGGTAACTTCTATAGCGTTCTCGCATGGGCTGACAGCTCCCCTGCATGTATGTATATATAAATATAAACATATAGCAAATGTATATGCAAATAGATGCATATATGCATGCATGTGTGTCAAAGCTGGAGAGCAAAGGTATCAATGTGGGTATGCTGGTGTGCATGCTTGCTTGTCTGCACCGGTTCATGCTAGCATTGTCCAGGCATGCTAGTGCCATCTCTGCAGATGAAAAAAAGACAAACCCATTTTATACTATAAAGGGAATTTGCAATCATTCATTTTGAATTAATGATGTCAACATGAATATGAATAACCTGTATCAACTGAAAGCCATGCTTTGGACCGTTTTTTCTATTTTTTCTCTGTATGATGTCACGATAATAATGTCATTTCAGGCAAAGAAATATATTTTTCAGAGCTGATGAACTGAGGGTCTGCCTCAAGGCCCAGAATAAGGCAAATAAGGATTTCTTTGAAATGTGACTCATGCATAGCTACTCTAGTAGACTCCAAGAGCTGGTAACGAGCACAGTAGGTCCCCTATAAAGGTGAACTTAGATTCTTCTTCTTTACGGTAGCTGACCTAAATATTCAGGTCAAAACACCAAGAATTTACAGTATATACTGACATCTTATCATGAATTTTAATTTCTACTGAACTTTAGTATAGAGAGACTGTGCCAGCATACTCTTACTCAATACTAGCTTGCTGGTTTACAAGCAAATAGGAGGTGAGTCAGGAATTAGCAGCTGCTAGTTGTGGATTAAGGTTTCCACTCATTAGACGGAGGAAGCAGAGCTATAATCCAGATCCTTCACAGGCTGTTGACGCATTTGCAGGCCTCCATACAGTACACATTTAGCAGCAAACACACTGCTATGTCCATTCAGAACTTTATAATCATCAATTTTGCATGACCAAGTGGCAGGGGCCTCTCTTTTAGGTTTAACACCTAGAGCTGCTGATGTAACTGGGTGAAAATGACAGAGGAGCTGCTGCAGGTAAGTGTAGGATGAGATTTTATCAGAGAAAACTGTGAGAAATGGCTGCAATGTTGCAGTACCTGAATCTGGATTATGACTGCAGTCTTTGCCTGTGGCTTCTCAATCAGTTAGATGGAGCTGAAGAAGCTGTCTTCAGAAGTCTAATCCTCTCCCATTTCTATCAAAATCCTCACAGGGCATCATTATGGAGGTATTGATTTGATGACTGGCTGTGCTGAATGTCACAGCAAAGATAGTGATAATTTTCTTAGCATTGGAAGGCACCGAAATTGAACGCACTTTGATCCAGGAGGCAGACAGCACATTATAATTATGGGAACTGACATTACAGAGAACGTGACCTTTGTTTAGAGTGGACATTATAAAGGAATAAGCTGGTGTACAAATCCATTCACAGGCAACACATTAGAGTTATAATGGTTTAATGTTTTCTAATTACTTCTTCATTTATTTTGACTCCTGGGTTTTAATTTGGGTTATTTTACATTTCAGCTTAGTTTGTATTATTTTTAAAAAATGTTTTTGTTTTTGCTTTTATTAGTTTCTGTGTTAGTTTTGGTCTTTTTGAGTATTATTGTATGAATGCCATATACCATTTATATGAAGCCAAAGAGTTTTTTATTTTTTAAGGGTACCTAAATTCAGGATATGTCCAATATCTTTTGTCTGTTTGTGTTTCAAACATACACAAAAATAGTTTCGGTTAGCTAATTTTTCTTTTTATGCTAATGAACTAAAATGAGTTAGTGTTCTCTCCCTCCTCTAACTCGCAGAGGTTGCAAAAGATGGATTTCCCTCTCTTAGCGTGTTTCTGCTGGAGGTTTCTTCCTGTTAAAAGGGAGGTTTTCCTTCATACTGTTGTCTGCTCACATGACTGTTGAGGGTTTTCTCTTGTAGGATCATCACAATATAAAGTGCATCTAGGTGACTGCTGTCGTGACTGGACAGTATATAAATAATAATAAATTCTGACAGATTGCTTAAAACCTTCTTACTTTCTTCTTGAATTACCCACTTATTGAGAATTCAGTAATATTCTATTGAAACTTAACTTCACATATGGAGATAGTTTATAATGGTACTGTCAGAATTAAGATTGGAAGGGAAGTATAATAAAATAATTCACTCACCAGCCCCTTTATTGGGTTCTCTAGACCACCTGATGTGATCTTTTTCTACTCTAACCCATCAGCTTCAAGGTTTGACATGTTGTGCATTCAGGGATGTTCTTCTTTATACCCTGGTTGTAACAAGTGGTTATTTGAGTTACTGTTGTCTTCCTATCAGCTTGAAGCAGTCTGGCCTTTCTCCTTTGATCTCTGACATCAAAAAGGCATTTTTGCCCAGAGAACTGCTGCTCAGTGGATATTTTCTATTATTTTATTTATTTATTTTTTATCTGTTGCTCTGTTGCATGACTACTTGTTTTTCTAGTGGTGAATCTAAACATCTAAACCACCTTTTTTGAACACAACTTTTTCGTTGTGCTTTTATTTTGCTGTTGTTTTTTATGCTGATATAACAGCAATGAGTCATTTTTACAGAGCATCAGGCTCTTTAGTTTTAATTTAATGCACCAATACTCCAAAAGCTATGCACTATGTAGTCAGAGGATTATATTTAGAGTGAAAAACAAATCAAAACTCAGTAGCACATTACGACAAAGTAAAAACACGTTTTCAGATTTTTTATTTTTCACATTTCTTTAAAAGTAAAACTTGGATTAACTTATTTACAAATCCTTCAGACACTCTATTCATTACCTCGTAGAAGCTCCTTGAGGCACACATTATGGCAGAGGTGAGCAATCAGTTATTCCAAGAGTCCACATGAAAGCCTGGGACTGTTGTGGAGGGCAGTGGACAGGTGATCATCACTGACAGACCATCTGTATTTCTTAAACTTCATCACTGAGAATGTTTTCTCACATATGAAGAACAAAGAGAAGCAACATCTTCTGAGCCTTCTAATGTGTGGAAAGCTCTCCTCTTTGAAAAAAGAATAAAAATACAGGAGTGATCCTGGCTAGAAGTGTTCTGCAACACGTGAATCAGGTCAGTGAGTTCAAGCTCAACATCACTGGATGCATTATCCACACTGCAAGTGAAAGGATATTGAGTCATGTGCATTTCACTCTTAACTGTTTTGAAGTCTTCAAATTGCTTTGCAAACCCATCGTGCAGGGCTGTAATGGCTCCTGCCATCAATGTTTGCATGTGATTGAGAATGTTGTTCTATGAGCTGAACTGAATTGAAAGAAGCTGCAGGTTTCTCATTGAAGCTTTTACTATTTTGCAAATAGGCCGTTTGGTATTTACTCAAGTCATTAGTACAGTCACATCAATAGCAAATACAAGATCTGCCTTTTACTCTACAACATGAGCCCTCTGGAATGTCCTTTAAAACTCTTGAATTTCTGCAGGTCCTGTAGTCCTTTTAGCACTTTGCCCAGGCTAAGCTACCTGACAGCTGTGTGGTAGCCTATGTCACCATTTCCTGTTTCATGCTCTTCCAAAAGTCCAAAAAGACTGACTCTGATTCATAAGTGTTTTAGTTATTGTAGAACATCAATAACACAGCTAATATTAGCACTGACTTTCACAAGCCCACCCGATGTATAATGTAATTCAAAAGTATCAATATCAGTTCTGGATTTATTTCAGTGGTTTTATTTATATTTATACTTTATATCCACAGATCCAAAATTTTCCCTGCCAGTTTGTCCCATTCTGGCTTCAGGTGTGATCCTGGGGGCACAAAGTGCCCAAGTCAGTGTCAGCAAGACAAATCAGTAGATGATGATGTCATGACCTCATCAGCCAGTTACTTATTTGATAGGGTAAGTGGTTGTGGTAACCATTTAGAAGTTTTTGAGGCTACTCTTCTCCACAATCTTATCATGTAGGACTACAACGCAGACGTGAGGCTTGGTTTTTATCTTGACATGCACTGCTAAATGTGGGTTCTTATATGCAAAGATTTGTGTCTTTCAAAACATTTTATTCTGTTTACCGCAGTTAAAGGTAGGCAGATAAACACAGCAACAGGATGGACCTGACCAAAATGTTAAGTGGCACAGCCTCAGGCACATTTTATGAATTCGGTTTTAAGTAATTTGCAAATATTTCTAAAAACATGTTTTCACTGAGTAATCACATTATTATTGACATTACTGAGTGTATATTAATGGGGATGCCTAAACACCCTTCTCTTTTTGTGTAATTAATGAATAAAAGTCTTAGTTTAAAATAATATTGCAACAAACAACATTGTACACATGAACCAGTTGTTAACAGGCAACACTTTATGAAAAATGATCAGCAACCAGTGAATTCCACGTGTTTAACTTTTAGTTGGTTGAAAAGGGAAAAGAGTAAAGAAAAAGGGAACATGGTGCACTGCCACAGTAAACAGTGAACAGTCTGTTCTTTCAAACTGTCATGCACTGTGCACAAATCTTCCTCATTTCTTTATATCTTGCTTCAAGGAATCAGACTTTCTTGTGTTTTTAGTTTTTTTTCTACAGTATCCCAAAGTCATGTCAAGAAACAGGAAGAAAATCAAGCAAAGACCAGACACAGGACCTGAGAGATGCATCTGACCTTTCAGTAGATCTTCAAAGTTCATCAGAAAGTATTTCAGTGGAAGAGTGGTTGTCAAGTAGCCATTCTTAAGGAAAGGAAATGGGGAGGAAAGGCTGAGGAATGCCAAATCAGTGCCAATAGGTCTTATGAAGTGATGAATACATTTTTTAAAATATTGGTTCAATTAATCAATAATATGAATAATATGAATTATTCTAAAGGAGGTCAGGAGAGCGGTACAACAGTGAGTGTTTCAGTGAGTGGTTTGAGGCTGCATTTCAGCCATGGTGTTGGTGATCTTGAATGATCCCAACTCACTGCCAATGCCCCCCCCCCCCCCCCCCCCCTTTTGCACGCTGCTTTAAATGTATGATTATATATGCTGCCGAGCTTAAATGCCAGTGATTTTGAAGGGTCACATGGAAATACGTTTTGGCTCTTCTTCACCAACCATTTTGTTAAAATAGGTGCAGTAAAACATGCTTTAGATGCCCAACTGTTAATATTCTACTGACAGTGCGCCTTTTTCCACGGCTACTTTATTTATTGAAAATGTTGAAAGGATGCCATTAGGTATTTCAAGCACACAGAAATGTGCTTTTTGCTGAGTAGATTGACATTTGGGTGTCCGTAATAATGGAACAGTGAGGAAAACAACACCTTAATGATCCAGTGAGTTTTTGAACTAATGAGTGTAAATCAACAACGACAGCTCCAAGTAGCTGTTGGGAACAGTGTGGCTTTTGAGCTGTGAGATAATATATCTGCTTTAAATAAGTAATCTTAGCCGTGTAGGTGGGCTCACACTCCTCAGTGGGAAGTCTCCTGTATGTGTTTGCATTTGTCAACATTCATTTTGTAGTGATGGAAACATTTTTTTTTCCAGATTGAGACTGCCGTGCTGCAGAAGAACTTTTACCAGTTACCTAAGATGCTTTTGATCTGGGCAGAGTGAAGGGGACATTCATTTCAAATAGGGCTGGGCGATATGACCCAAAATTCATATCTCGATATTTTTTAGCTGGATGGCGATATAAGATATATATCTCGATATTTTTTTTAAGCCATAAAGTAAGAACAAAAAGAGAGGTCTTAGTCAAAGCTGTGTCCCAGATGTCACACAGGCACTTTTATTAACATACAGCACAGATGTACATGAAAAATTACTCAAAATTAAATTATGAGCATTCATTAAATAATAATGCTCCATAAATAAAAGAAAACAAGGTTGTTTTTGTGCTAAACAAAGAGCTCACAATTGTGCAGTCAAAATGTAAACTAAAAGACGCTGAGCGTAATAACAAAGACAGACAGATTTTACAGCTGCTCTGTTCCCAAGTTTTACTGTGTGACTGACAGCCTGGAGTTTGAAATCCGCTTCATAACCACGTCTCTTACAGGTGCCATTTATGGTCCTTATACACACACAATACGGTAATATTACGTTGATGCACAGTACGTATCACTCCGCGAAGCTCCTCGGTAGCCGTAATGCGCCGACAATCTATCAAGCGGTGCAGCTCCGTAGCTTACCAAAGTCGTACTCAAACATTTTTGACAGATTGCTGAACGCCGTGTACCACATAAAATCGGTTCGCGGCCACCAAGCACAACCAGAATTCATACATAAGGCGCGCTATCAACTTTTGAGAGAATGAAAGGATTTTAGGGTTAGCGCGGTTAGCTCGTTAGCGCGGTTAGCTCGTTAGCATGTTTAGCTCGTTAGCACGTTGACGCCGTCCAGCCCCACGCATGGGGCGATGCGCAGTAACTCGTTAACGGAGATTTGCCGTGTCCGTCTTGTCGCTGCCTGCACGTGAAGCGATGGGGTAGGAGGGGGAGTTGTCTTCAGTGAAGGCGAGGCGGAGTAACGTTGCGTAGAGACAAAAGTGGACGAAAGAGAGGCAAACTTGCGGCTCCACAACTATAATTATAACGTAACATAGACTATATCGATATAAAGGATATTGTCACATCTTATATCTCGTATAAAAATATATCGATATGTTTTAAAAACTCGATATATCGCCCAGCTCTAATTTCAAATGATTTGCTTGTTTCAGTGAATGCTTTTTGCATGTGTTTCTGTGCGTACTTTTCTTCCCTCCACATGTAATCGCATGAGATGGCAACCTAGCTCTGGAAAAAAAAAAAAGCGGCACCTTTGTGAAATACAAAAAAGAAAAAGAAAGGGGAAAAAAATCTGATCTGCCTCTGAAGAAACACCACCTTATCTCAGAAACACTGGAGGCAGCTTGTCAAGCTTCTGATGTTTTATATTGAGGGGTAATATCTGGATTCAGATGAACAGAGGAACCCAGGTGTATCTGGCCACTGTCTGTGCAGGATTCAATCAAAGCCAAGTCAGATTTGTTCTGTTTTTCCTTTTCCTTTGCTCCCTTGCTATTTCTCTTAATTTCACTTCAATTCACTGTGCTCTATTGGCATGAATGATAGATGAGCCGTGCTGCTGCAGCATCTAACAATAAACAGTTTTTGACCATTTGTATGATTGTGTGTGTTGATATATGTGTATCTGTGCGTGTGCTATATATATATATATATATATATATATATTTATTGATTTTCTTTTTGTTTTCCACCAGGCAGATGTCTTTGTTGTAGCTTCATTTCCATATTTACCTTTTGTCTGCCTTCTCCTGTGAGACATGAAATCGCATCTAAAACAAATCATCACGATTTAAACCAGCTTTGCTGTGTAGTTCTTCTGAAGCATGGTTTTGCTTTGTTTTTCATCAGTTTGAAGAAATTTGTATTTACAGTCTTCAGTGGCATTCCTCTTTTTCCGAAAAACATGTTTCCATATGAAATAATTAGGAAGAATAATTTCTGCAGAGATACATGTGTGTAATAAAATAATTCACACTTTCACTCGTTTCTCGTGGCCATGTTTCTAGCTTTCGAAGTTAAATAACTAATTAAAATTAATAATTAATAATTTTTTCATAAGAGGTAGCTGTAGTTTAGAGGAAGAGCAGGTCCTCTACTGTCATGGAAGGTTGGACGTTCAATCCCTGGCTGCTCCAGATCCATGGTAATCTTGCAATGGTGAACCTTTTTCCAAAGATCCTCTCATAATCCTAACTCCAGTTCAATTTATCTCAACTTGGAGTTACCTCACAATAGCTCAGTGCTTGTTGGCTAATGACCCAATAACAGCAAGAGTCTGTTGCACTCTGATGAAGATGAAGAAAAGATGGACTGCTTGTTTAAAAAAACAAACAAACAGGCGTAACTGGTGCATAGGTTCATTTTTTAATGATACAACATGATTTTATCATCCATCCATCCATCCATCTTCATCCGCTTTATCCAAGGCCGGGTCGCGGGGGCAGCAGCCTAAGCAAAGAGGCCCAGACCTCCCTCTCCCCGGCCACCTCCTCCAGCTTATCCGGGGGGATACCAAGGCGTTCCCAGGCCAGCCGAGAGATATAATCTCTCCAGCGTGTCCTGGGTCTGCCCCGGGGCCTCCTCCCGGTGGGACATGCCTGGAACACCTCACCCAGGAGGTGCCCAGGGGGCATCCTTGTCAGAGGCCCGAACCACCTCAGCTGGCTCCTTTCGATGTGGAGCAGCAGCTGCTCTACTCTGAGCCCCTCCCGGATAGCCGAACTTCTCACCCTATCTCTAAGGGAGAGGCCAGCCACCCTTCGGAGGAAGCTCATTTCTGCCGCTTGTATCCGCGATCTCGTTCTTTCGGTCACTACCCACAGCTCGTGGCCATAGGTGAGGGTAGGGACGTAGATCGACCGGTAAATTGAGAGCTTCATTTAGAGCAAAATTTTGCAAACCTCCTTTTACGAACCACTGATTTAAGTCACAGTTTCAAGCTGATTAAGGCACAATTTTTCACTTATCTAGGAGCCAGACATTCCTGTAATCTCTGTTGTTGTTTTTTAACTAGCCTTGATAAATCTGAAGATCTTTCAAAGTTTTTCATTTTCAATTCAGGACATTTTCAGAGGATTTTTTTTGTTTGTAATTAAGCCATGAACACTAACCTAGATTTTTTGTGTCTACACATAACAGAACCTTTAGCAAGGAATTTAAACAGTATTTTTGGCAGCCCATTTTAAAAATGCATTTTTCCCATTTCTTTTTTTAGAATTTCCAAAAATAACACAGTTTGAAAGTTATGGGATCCTTTTTCACTAACAAGGTGAAAAGGGGCAACAAAGCTGTTTGAGTCCCAAAGCGCTATTAGTCAAAACACTTGGGTTTTGGAATATCTTGGAATAGTGTGCAGTGTGTTGTCAAAAAATATGAAGAAACTGGACAAGTTTACTCAGATTAAGAAAAAATCCAGCAGTTGACTCCTGACATCGAACCTGAGAGGTATGCCAAATTACAATAGAATAGATACAATGATACACACACATACTTCCAATGCAGTCAAAGCAAATCTGGATTGAAAAACAAACAATTAAATCACTATCGGCCATGGATTGGCCTCCCCAGAGCCTGGACCTCCACACTATTGTAGCAGTGTGCCATTATCTCAAAAGAGAGCGCAACAAAAGGCAGCCACCATCCAAAGAAAAGCTTTGAATGTCCTCCAAGAAGCCAGGAGAGCTATTCCTGAAGACTACTTAAGGAAATTACAAAACAGCTTGCCTAAGAGAGTTCAGACTAGGCTGAAGAATAAAGGTGGTCATACCAAATATTGACTTTTTTACTTCAATGCATGCTTGTACATGTTGCAATAAATTCCCACAACTATTCCCGTTTTTTTCCCAGGAAAATATGAGGAATTGAGGGCTTTGCAAAGCACAATTTCTCAAGCAGGCCTTTTTTATACAAGTAGAGCTTCTTGCACTGCTTCTTTTCTACTTTTACTTTTACTCTGAAACATTTTCCCATTGCTGACTAGAGGTAGTCAGTGACTGTATTATTATTTTTTTTAGTGATTTGGGTTAACCACTCCTTAAAATACCAAACATTGCTGGCCTAAATGAGAGGAAGTTCTTCATCCAGCCATGCTTTGTGGTGCACATTTGCTTCTCTCTGTGCCTGTGATCACACTTTGTTGGGAGGGGATTGGATTTTCTCTCTCCATTTGGGCCACCAGTGATTAGATGAGTCTATGTCTGAGAGTTTAATCCTTGTTGGAAGGAGCACCAAGTTGCATGTGGCTTGCTCACGTGCACACACATTCACACACACACTCACAGTTTGAGATCCAGATGTATCTTCTTCTTTTTTTTTAAGTTCTGCATCTGCAGGGAGGCATGTGGCCTTCATGGCACAGGCCCAAGCAGCTTATTGATGGGCAGATTTAGTCCCCATTCATTTCACTCAGACATTTCTTTTGTCAGGCCCCCCTCACCCTCTCTTTTTCACTCACACAGCACACACGCACACACACGAACACACACATCATGTGTCAGATGAAGCCAGCAGGGGTTGGAAGCTTTGTGCAACAGGCCAGAGAGAAATAATGTCTTTTAAAGCACGCTGCAACATAATCCTGACTTTGCGTTTCTCATGTCTTCTTCTGCAGCTTCAGATTCTTCTCTTCCTCTCACATATTTTCAAAGTAACAGCTGATGGACTAAATTGACAAAGTGTGCAGCACATCAAGGAATTTTTGATTTGTGAATCTACCCCAGACAGAAGGACAGAGTGGTTTTAGCATAATAATGCAGCTCTCTACTGTACATTAATATTCATATTCGCAGACTCAGTTGCTGCTCTGACAACGTGCACCTGCCAGACATCTGTGTTGGAGAAACAGCCAGAGAGTGTTGTTGCATGTTTGCACAGTCATTCACAAATAATCTGGCTCATTTTATGCTTTTACCTGTGACAAGAGCGCACTATAGAGCTGCTGCTACTTCAGCTCTACTGAAGGGGTTAAAAATAAAAGAGGTAAAATCAGGTAAATACACTTCACAGTGGGGCTGTGCTTCTTGTTTCCTTCCATTGATTTACCCCTCCTCTTTCAATCCTTATAACTTTAGCTCCTTCTGTTGCCTAGGCAGTTTTAATTTCTTACTGCTTTATCTAAAACAGATCTAAAGTACTTAAGATGCAGCGAGGTAAGAAATGCTTATTGGCGTCTAAATTTGCTCATAAACACAAACCGTCAAACACATTCACCAAAAATATAACTTAATGATTTAAGAGAAAATAGAGTGCTGTATAGAGTGCTTTTCTTATTAAGTTAGTTTATTTAAAAGGGACAAAGCACAATACAAACAAATCAGGTGAAAAAGAAAGCACACCCTCTTTCAGTTATCAGGAAAAACAAAAATCTGATCTCAGTAGGTCTTAAAATTACTTAAACACATTGTTATTACTTATGGAAGGCAACATGCAGAATCAGTGTGTGTGAAACTAAGCACACCGCATAATTCAGTAGCTTGCAGAACCACCTTCAGCAGATATAACTTAAGTAATCATGTTCTGTGTGACTTTATCAGTCTGTCATATCACTGTAGAGGAATTTTGGCTCACTCTTTGCAATGTTGCTTCATTTCATTGAAGCATCGATTCGTTTATTCACAGCTCTCTTAAGGTTCCACCGCTGCATTTCACTCCTCTGGGTCGGGACTTTGACTGGGCCATTCCACTATTTCTACCACTCTGTTGTAGATTCGCTGCTGTGCTTGGGGTCATTGTGCTGTTGCATGACCTAATTTGGACTGAGCTTCAGCTGTTGGACAGATGGCCTCACGTTTGACTCCAGAATATTTTGGTATACAGAGCAGTTCATGGTCAACTCAATGACTGCAACGTGCACAGGCCCAAGGCTGCCCTCCACTACTGTTCCTCAGAACATCTGCTTTTATTTATGTGCTCACACTTTCTGATGATCAGTTAATCAATTATTTTTGATTATCTGCTACCTGGCCTCTTGATTCCTGTGGAAGCATTAAGGGTGTACTTAATTTTTTACACACTGCTTTTTCCATCTGAGCTTGGATTTTGCCAAATAAGTGCAATGTGTTGCTGTTCATTTGAGGTTGTAATGACCTAATGTAAATTTAAATGTATTTTAATTTACATTGTCTTAATGTCCTGATATTTAAAACGTCACGATAAACAGAATGTTCTTTTTATTCATGTACCTGATTTGGCTAAAAGCTCATTTTCATCTTCGATTTAAAAATCCAAAACCAAACCAACATAAACAGAAATATTTCAGATTTTCAAATAAAGCAACTCAACTATTTTGCAAATCTGACGGAGGTCAGGTTTTATTCTCTGTGTTTGCTTACACGGGCTATGCAGCGACACAGTGTTTGTCTGAGCTCAGGCTGTGATACAGTATGAATGAGAAGTGTGAAACTAGCGCTGAGGGCAGCTACAGTTTTGCTGCATTTGTACACATTTGACTTCTCAGAAATCTGCTGATAAACTTACCTGACAGAGCTCATGATAGATCTTTGCACTTCTAAAAGAAATTACAGCCACATTCAGACTCAGCACAAACTTAAACTGAACCACTAATAACTACAGAAACTGGTGCAAAGCAGGCATTTAATGTTATATTTTATTGACTCGTGCTCAGCGACCCGCTAGAACAAATGTGGCAGGCAAAACAGGGCTGGTTTGCTCAAGATATTCTGATAACATACTCAGTTTCTTTGCTTGTTAATATCCAACCCTTTGTTTGCCTTTTTTATTGGTTAGAAAGGAGTTCATTTAACTGCCTGAACAGTTTGCTGTGCTCCTGCATTGTATTGCATTATATTATAGTGCATTTGTTAAATGCATTTTATGACCTCTTTGTTAACCATCTCAGTTGTTTAAGTTGTTTTGATATTTTAAAAAAATCACTGCACAGCCAATGTCCTTACAGAATTGTCTGTTTCACGGCCAGGGTTTTACATGTGGAGGTTTCCTTGTGCAGCTGTCTTCTAGTGCGACTCATGCATCCTCTGGCTCCACCATCCTACTCATAGCATCCTAAACCACACACACACACACACACACACACACACACACACACACACACACACACACACACACACACACACTCGAACACACACACACACTCGAACACACACAGCATCTTACTCATTTTATCCCAAATACAAGGCCTGCTCAGGTCACATCTCATCACACACTCCACAGAGAAAAGAAAAAGCAACAGTACAGGGTTACTGAAGTTCTTCACTGCTTATTTACATTTTCTTTGAGTCTCTCTTTCTCCTGGAGATATTTTCTCCATATTTAATGAAAAGGTCTGTAGTGCTGTGAGACTGCAGTGAAAAGCAAAGGTGATTGTTGTAGCATTAGAACCAGGAAAGGGAAGAAATGACAGTAGGGACTCAGGATATCATCAGAGGCCAAGTGGAACAAAAGGTGGCTTTAGAGGGTTTGCAGACGAAGAAAGGCTGTGTTTGTGTTACCGTGTAGACTTCTTTTTTGTCCCCGAACAATCACATTCTGCCCGTGTTTTAATCTACACTCCACAGATGACAGATCTTTGCTATTTTTGCAGCCTGTCTAAGATGACACTTTTTATTGCGACAGAGACAATGAAAAATAGTTGGCTCCTTGCGCGGATGTCTAGCTCGCTCTCAGAGGTGAGCATCACACACAATTAGTATGCAACCAAGACACCTCAATGTGGCTGCAATTTGAATGGAGAAAATGAAAGTTGTGGAAAATATGATGTGTTTTCAGAGTCCCGGGAGAAAAGAGCTAATATGCATGTCAGTCAAGCCCGCTGGCAGCAGATAAAACCGAGCAGCCATTTTATGCCTGAGAGTGAGTAAAATATTGGTGTGAACTAACTGACCAGATGCTGTTTTCAGAGTCAGTGACCTTCAAACAGAGATTTATGCAGAGCAGGGGAGTGCGAGAGAAGGAAACTGTGATTCTCATTTGTCCTGGATGTCATTCACATTGGGAATGGAGTGACACTTCAATTAACTCCCCGTCCTCAACAAAGTTTACCTTGGTCTTCAGAAAGGCGCAGCCTTTCAGCTCATCCTGCAGGATTAGCCAATCATATTTCCAATCTCAGACCTGTCACTGTGGTGTCGCTACGCGGCAGGTGGTAGTCATAATGACAATCTATTCTTCAAAAAGTGAAGAGCTGTTTTCCCCTCAGATTTCCAAAATTTGACACGGTAGTTTTTACTCTTTCACAGCTACTGCTTATATTTATTCACATGGAATATTTTTGTGTGTGTGTCTTTGTCTTTCCTTCATAAAGATGACATTTAACGACCTCCCCCGTACCCTTGATGATGAGTATCTATCACTAAAGATGTGGTTTGATGACCATTAGAATAGTTTCCAGATTTTTCCCAAGGGTAGCTGCACAGGCAGAGATCACTAACTTTTGATGCACACCCATTCATTTTGCTTTTCAAGCCAGGCTGAAATATGACAGAAACCACTTAGTTCAGAAAAAAAGCTTACCGTAGACCGAAGGGTTACGCTGAGTGGGCTTTAAAGAGATAAAGAGCTAACCTACACTGGTTTAATGCATATCAGTTATCTGGTGCATATCTGTTAATATGTTTGAACAATCTTCCAGTTTCTTAGTTAGAAATCTTTTTTTTCTTTTTAAGTTTGATGGCATTTGCATTTGTGATTTTTTTTTTCCACATGAAAATGTTGACCCTGGTGACTCAGAAGCTGAAATATTCCAGATGTGAGATGATAAACCAAAACTTGTGTCCCTGAGACTCCTCCACAGCCCAGAGAAGGAATTCTTCACTTAAATAGATCTCAGTCCAACCTCTTTCACTCTCACAGGAATTGAAAAAAATGAAGAAAGCTCATTTGAGGAAATTCACTGGGGAATCTTGGGATTTCAGCGAAGGAGCAAATATGGACCAGTGGAAACTCGCAGTGTTCCAGATGTTGCTGCAAGACTGATTTGGCCCGCATCTTCTCGCTCTGCTTCTTGGATAGAGCAACAAGACATCTGAGGAAGTCAAGCAGATATTTAGCATCGCTGCATGTAGGCGCAGTTTGGCTCTGAGCTGTCCCATGATGGACGCTACGATTGTTGACAAAGACTGTTGCTGCCTCTGCTGCAGCTGAATCCACAATGATGCAGTGTGCTGTCTGCTGCTTGAAAAATACTGTTTGTCTGGATCAGAAAAGCAATGTTAGCACAACACAAATTAGGATATATTGGCAATCATGCAGCCAGAAAAAGATGCTTACTTTTGGCTCCTTGTTTTCTTTACTAATCTTATCGTGGCTTTCTTAATCACTGGCACGCATCAGTACATCCTTGACAGCAGGGTACAACCACTGTATGAGTAAGAAATGGTGATAGATCTACTTTCTAAAGGCTTCTACAGCGGCGTTCCCCTTGTGTCTGCTGTAGGTTAGTCTATAGTGAAGAGCAATGGTGTATTTTAGCAGAAATCGTTGTGGACAGTTTACTCGGGCTTTTTCTTGAAGCAAGTGGATGGCAGTTATATTCACGTAATTATATATCTAAAAACATTGTATTGCCAGGAGTATTTGCTCATCTGCCTTCACAAGCATGTGAAGTAAAGTGACATCCCATTTTTCTAGGGTTTAGTATGACGTCAGCCCATCCTTTGCACCTCTAACAGCTTCAACTCTTCTGTGAAGGCTTTCGACAAGGTTTAAGAGTGTGTTTATGGGAATTACTGACCGTAGATGTGCGAGGTTAGACCCCAGTTTTGGTTGAGATGTCCTGGCTCACAGTCTCTGCTCTAATTCATCCCAAAGGTGTTCTAATTGGTTGATGTCAGGACTGTGTGCAGCCCAGTCAAATTCTTCCCCAACAAATTCTTCATCCATTTCTTCATGGAGCTTGCTTTGTGCACTGGTGCGCAGTCATGTTGGAACAGAAAAGATAAAAAGTGACCTTGGTAAATATTTCATCATCCCACAAAGTTGGGAGCATGAAAGCAGCTGCTCGGCCATTGCATCAAGTTCACTACATACTGTTCTTGAGCTAATCTGAAGCCCACATGAAGTTTGGAGGTCTGCAGCGATTGACTGATCCTGCTCTGTGATTTTACGGCTTACCATTGAGTTGCTAATACCATAAACAGTGACATTATAACACCTGTGGCCATGGAAGTGATTGGAACACCTGAATTCAATGACTAATGTTTTTTAACCCTGGGGACATAATGTTCCACTGAAATGACCTTTTCTTGAGTGAAATTACTGAAGGTGAGCTAGCTAGATTTTGTTCTATTTTTTCATGTAACCAGTAATAGCAAATGGGCAAAAGATGTAATATTTCAGATGCAAGATCTGAGGAGTCATTCGAGCAGAGAATCACTTGCACTCTCTGATTTACTTGCTGGCTGTCATAAACAGGACAATCACAACGCCACACTTGAAGTCTTATTTACTTCCTCTTCTCACATCTCTTCCCTTCTCGTTCTCTCCCCTCTTTTCTGTTTGCTGGTATCACTATCAAACACTAACAAGCAGCCCCAGTTAAACCCGCACATAACATGACGTTTACACAAGAGCACTGATCAGTTTAAGATCCTAAAACAAACTTCTTCCTCACCTTATTTATCTAATATTTATTACTGCACAGCAAAGAACTCTCCTACGTTAGACTTGCGTCACATGAGAGGCTAGATGATCAAAAACCACTGAGTCACACAGATCCAATATAGTTCTCTTTTTTTTTCTCCTCCATCTGATTCAAGGTGTCATTCTGTGCGTGCAACACAGTCTCATTCCAGGTGATGCAAACACAACAAATATTATTCCCTCTGCAGCCTTCCCGTGGTAGGACATGACTCCTCCATCATTACACACCTTCAAATGTGCATCCGTGGTCATGAATATAAATTTGGAGCTCCATAAAGAAATGAGTCTCAACAACAGCATCTAATAAGATTATTTATACTTTATATCAACCAAGACATGCATGAATAAATATAATTGAAAGACATGGAGCAAAGGTAAAAGAGAGGAAATGACAGACAGGAGAAGTATTGTAAAGAGATGGCGAGATGGAGGCAGCGCGGGCTGTGAGCTGAATACTGAGCTTCAAGACGAAAATAAAACAGTTGCTTCTTGTTGCAGTAGATGAATCTGAGATTTTTTTAGCTTTAGTTTTTTCAGCACCCTTTTATTTATTCAAGTGCTTTTCAATCACCATCACAGAAATACAGTAACGATAAGAGGAAATGAGGTTTGTCAAAACGTGAGTCTTAAAACCTCTCATGAACGACAAATCATTGGGTTTAGCGAACAACAATTAAGTCAAAATGCAGAATGAGTGCAACTCATGATACAACAGATTTTAAAACCACCTTTTCTGTATGATTTTATCTCTTTCTCCCAGCATCGTGGAGCAATTTTGGCTCACTTTTCTTAAAAAAAACGTTGCTTCAGCTTATTGAGCTTTGCAGGCATTTATTCATGCACAGCTCTCTTAAGGTCAGATTACGATCTGGATTTTGATTGGGCTACTGTAACACCTCAGTTCTTTGAGTTGAGTCAGATATTCTGTTGTAGATATGCTGGTTTGGCCAAGTCTTAGCTGTCCGACAGATGGCCTCACATTTCACTCTAGAATACACAATAATAAAGATTCGTGTTTGACTCAGTGACTGCAAGTTGCCCAGCTCCTCTGGCTGCAAAACAAGTCCATATATCACCTCTCCACCACCATGAGGTGTCCGTGCTAATATGCTGTGTTGGGTTTATACCAAACACGCTGCTGTGCTTTATAGCCAAACATCTCTACTTTGGTCTTGTCTGTCCAAAAGACATTGTTCCAGAAGTGTTGTGGTTTCTTCAGACGCAACTTCGCAAACCTAAGTCACGCTCCCATGCTCTTTTTAGAGAGAAGAAGCTTTCTTCTGACAACTCTACCAAACAATACTTTTCAATCTTTGTCTAATTGTACTGTCATCAAAGACTGGCTGCTATCATGTGGATCAATAAGAGTGTACTTAGTTTCAACACATTGCTTCTACATTTAGCTTACTTTTAGTTGACACGATGTAATATGTAGTTGATCTGAGTTTGTATTTACCTATTAAAGACCAAATTACTTTTAATTATGTCCTGATACATAAAACCTCAGAAATTTAAGAGGGTAGACTTTATTTTTTTTACCATGACTCTAGCTGGGCAATTTTAGTAGCAAATGTAATCTACTACTAATTTAAGCAGTAATTATTATATTACAGATTACTCAACATATTAGTTTACGGAGCCCAGCTGTTACATTCACATCTCACATATTTAAATACAAAATGGGTCATTATGATTTAGCATGCTGCTCGTCTACTATTTACTTAAACGTATTTATTGACTAGCAGCAGACAACAAATAGACCCATTTGTGACCTTGGATTAGTGATGCTGTGTGCAGTGACTGTGACTAATGTTTAGATAACCCCTTTTGTTTTAAACACTGGTTTTACCCATAGCAAACATTTTATCTCCTTTTCCCTTAAGAGTTACATACAGAGTACTCTGAGAGAGGTCATGGCAAAATACCAAGCATGAGGAGTCACTGGTGAAAAAAACACACACGGTGGACAAGACAATATAAAGAGAAGCCTAGACAGTATATAGAAGGCCCCACTGGGTAACGTCCTCATCATTATGCTGGTTTTTGAAACCCTATTTTGATTTTGTGATTTCAGTTGTGGCTTTCCTTAACATAGTTTTGCATTTAAGGCACACACACACACACACACATGTCACACAGCGGAAATTTGTGTTTTTATGTTTTATCAATCTGTGTATTGGTACATAGTGTTGATTTTATTTGCATGATTTTATAGTGATATTTATATTGCATGTTTGTTTGTTGATATTTATACTGCATGGTTTTATCCTCATATTTATATTTGTGTTAATGTTGTACCATGTTCCTTTAACCCACTGTGGACTAAACAGATAATTGTAGGCACCTGTGAGGTGGGGGCGTTCCCCAAGGTGGCCTATCAGCCACCAGGTTGACCTGTTAAAGGGGATGGTGGGCGCAGAGACAAAAAGAGAGAGGAGTGACGCACGAAGGGTGAGGAGGAGAAAAAGGAACGCGTGCAACCCCGCACGTGTGTGGAACGAACTGCTGCCTGACTGTGGGGCGCCGCGAGTTGTTCGGCGATCCAGTCCTAACGGCAGGAACGGCAACAGTGGGTGGCGATGGCTGCAATGCACGACAGGGCAGGGATGCCCCTCTGCCTGCATCTGACGGTGAGACGAGGGAGGCCGTGTTCAGGTGTGGAGTGGGGCGGGACTGTACGGCGACGCGCTGTCAGGAGGAGACAGGTCTGCGATAGGAGGCCCCTCCCTGGTCTGTTGCTGACGAGTTTTACCATACTGGACGAGAAGTTCCTCTCCTGTCTCTTTCATATAAGGACCATTCGCCCATGTGTGGCTGGACTGTGGGATTATGGGACTATGGGAGGGTAATTTTAGCATATGGAAAACATTCATTTAGCCTTGTTTTAATATTGTATAGTTATTTCTGCCGGCAGGGTTTTTAGCGGGTTGCAACACTATTTTTATTGTATACGGGGAATTTTATCTTGTATTTGTGACTCTGGCTGTGTTTTTTTTTTTTATGGAAATAAATGGTGTTTGAAGCCAGCTTAGTTTCTGTGCCCTGAGCGCTGACCCGCTCACTCCCCTTTGCGCTTGTATGTATAAAGACGTGGTGGTGAAGATTTAGGTCCACCAGTCTTAGCGGCTACACACACACACACACACACACACACACACACACACACACACACACACACACACACACACACACACACCTCTAACTTTCATTTTGCACATGCACAGGTCATGCAGTCAAGCTCATGTCATTTGAGCTGCGGTGATCTAAAGGAAACAGAAATTAGAACAACTAAACTGAGGCTGTACAGAAGTCAACTAAATATGTGTGTGAGAGTTACAAACAGGAAGTTATGTACTGCAACCGTATAAATTTAACAGAAGCCTCTTGACTTTCATGTTTTCTGATGTACAACAACATAAAGCCCCAAGTTCGGCAGCGAGTTCAGTTTTAGCCCCCGCGTAACATTCCTGTCCTCACTGTGCGGTTACACTCTCTGCTGATACCTAATGTTAGCAAGCCAGGTGACAATATACTAACTATAACCAACTTCTAGCTAACCAGAGGTTTCTCTTCTATGGCCTGTGTGATAGTGGATACTAAGCTAACCTGACACTGATCTCGTGTTGAGACAGCAAACATAATTGCATTAGAGAACATTATACATCACTAATGTAATATCACTGACATTAGCAGTCTAACCTGTTCTGAAAGAATAACATCTTCTGGCACACCTTGCTGCAACAAGTAGCGACAATACCACAAACCTCAAAATAAAGTGGCTTACAAGCAGTCTCAGGTCTAAGGAATCATAAATACTTCCACCTTGGATGATGGTTAAAACCAAATGAATAAATGTAAACTTGATGATTTACTTTCCCTTTTGTTTTTGCTCAAAATATTATATATATATATATATATATATTCTATAATCGCTTCTCACATGCTCTCTGCTCCTCCATGCTCTCTGATGTCTGAGTAGCTGAAATACTTAACTTACAATGTGACATACTTTCTGTTTCTCATACACTCATACATGTTTACAGGCTCAGATGAATTTACACCCTCTAACGCAACTGCTGTCTTTTTCACACATTGGCCACATTTCCTCACTAGTAGATCACCTGAAACAACATGCAGTCGCAGTTGCATTTCCTGAAAGGGTTACAAGGTCAGAATTTCTTCTAGACGTCTAAAAACTCCAGCAAATTCATTCAAACTTATGAACCATATTTAGATGCATATAACAAACTTGTAGATCGATAACAACTCCTTTATGCTACTATCAAAACCAGGGAAAACAGACAATATAACGCTGCACATAGAAGAATTTTTAGACGGGCCATACGTATGCAGGTTTCTTTTTTAAACCACAGGTTTCCCACCTTGTTTTAAAAATAGGAATGAGAGGTGAGTTTGATTTAGAAATTGAGGGACACTGCACTTGTGACTTACAACAAAGCCCATCATTCTTCATCCTCCTTTTCACTGTAATTGTCATAATAATATAAAAACTGATATTGTATTCCTAAACACTTAAATCAGCTGACTGAGACCCTAAACCCATCGGGCAAGCATTGAGATCATAGAGCAGAGGGTCATTTTCCGGTAGACTTCTACACAATCTGACTTTTTATATAAATCAGTTCAGTTTAATTTCATTTATATATAGTGCTATTTATATAACACCAAATCACACAACAGTTGCCTCAAGATGCTTTATACTATAAGGTAAACAGCATAAATTAATAAGCAAATTCACCCTCTGATGGCCATTTGAAATAATCCAGGTTTATGGCACTACTGCCTCAAAAATGCAATATTTCTAATGCATGATGCAACTTTCATGTTCCGCCACATCCTAAAGGCGCCCTATTGGATTGGGATCTGGTGACTATAGAGGTCATTTGAGTACAGTGAACACTTGTTAAAGAAACCAGTTAATGTGTGATCCTGCTGGAAGCAGCCATCAGAGAATGGGTGCACTGTTATCATAAAGGGATTGACATGTTCAGCAACAATACTCAGATGGGCTGTGGTGTTGCAGTGAGTGGTTATTTGAGTTACTATGGCTTCACTAGCAGCTGGAAGCATTCTGGCCATTCTCCTTTAACATCTGGCATCAACTAAACATTTTCATCCAGAGAACTTCCCTGCGGTTGTCGGGGTAAAATCCCAGTAGATGAGCCCATCTGGCACCAAAAACCATGCCACGTTCAGTCACCTAAATCACCTTTCCAATGTTCAATCTTAACTTCCTTATCTATATAAATGCACTGAGGTGCTGCCATGTGATTGACACCTGTTTCATAGATGGCTGCTTTTTCTTCCTACACAGCTCATCCCAGCCCTTCTCAACTAGGCTTAGGTCAGGTGACTGTGGAGTCTCCTGTAATCTGATGCAGCAAACCATCAGTCTCTTTCTTGGTGAAATAGGCCTTTCGGAGCTTGAGGGTCTGTTCTGGGCCATTGTCCTGTGCAAAGACAAATGGTGACAATATGCAGGTGAGAATGTGTGTCGCTGCAGAATATTATGGCAGCCATGCTGTTTAAGCATCATCTCGAATTTAAAATAAAATCTGCCAACAGTGCTGCTAGCAAAGCCCCCAGACACTCACAGCTCCTCCTACACACTTCATGGTGGGACAAACACATGTAGAAACCATCCGTTCGGAGCTGTGCGTTTGTTGTGTGTCATAGTTTTCACAAAGACAACAGAGTGAGAAAAGGCAGGGTTTCAGCCAGACAAAAAAATGTGGTTAATCTCAGTTAGTTTACGATCTGACAAGTTGGAGCAATAGCTTTTAACACCAGGCCATGTAGCTTTTTCCCCTTAATATATAATGATCGGTGAGAGAGGACTTCCTTCGGCAGTTAAAAGACCATTGAGGAAGTTTTTGTAGTTTCAGTTGTGCTCTGTTTTGCCACAAGTGCACAAAGTGGTCATCTGAAGCAACTAGTAAAGAACCAGAATCCATTTCTTTGCACCGTCTGTCAACTGCAGCACAGCACTGTGCCAATCCTGCATAAAGTTGAGCTGGACCTGATTCACGGCACTTAATGTTTAAACGCTAGCTGTTTCCTCGAACCAATTCGACCATGAAGGCCAGGTTTGTGCTGTCTCATCAGAGAAGTTAATGATCACATCTCCAATTTGAACTCTGCGGCAGTTCTTAGGAGGGCAACTTCAACTATGGTGCATAAAAGTGAAAAAGATGGTGTACCTAATATCACAGTGGTGATGTAGTTCTTACAACATCACGTTACTGTTGCTCTGGGACCATTAGCGCACTTGGCCCATGTTGTTGTTGTGATGTTGCAGCACTGTGACTCTGGGAATGGGGACTTTTTGTTTTCAAGATTACTGGTAATGATTTGGTAAGAACTACATGGTAACCCTGCATGTTAAGCAGTTGGTTAAGCAGTTTCTGCCACTATGTAGCAGCACTTTTATCGTGCTCTTTGCTCTCTAGCACCAATGTAACATCTGCACAATATAATATATGTGAACACCCGTTGCTTAAAAAACACTGTCAGGTAAAATACTGAATGAGCCATTATCAAGGAAGCTATCAAACAGGTGGTGCTTTGTTTACATTTTTATCTTAGAAGATAACTCCAGTCAGGCTGGTTTCTTGTTTCCAGTACTGTTATTATACACACAGAAAACAAGTGCAAAAACCTCTTGAATGAACATCTGTCTGTGGACTTTTATATAATTAAACACATACATTCTCCTACTTATCAGTTATTCAGTGCTGGAAATTACATTATAAAGACTCATAGGTGCCATTATGGTGTTTAGGGCCTGAATGCCAAACAGATAAGGTTTAAACAAAGAATTACCTTTGTGTGTTTTTTGTGTGTGTTATTGCCATTACTAAAACTACTTCAGGTGGGAACTAAGACATTTCACCTCTTTTTTGCTGGGCATTAGTCTTCATCCCCCTTAGGTGTATCAGCTTAACACCACTGACCTTCTCCTAGTTAATGACCCTTGTTATCACAGCGGCGTCACATCAGAACTTTACACAAGGGTGACAGTACAAACAGCAGCTCCGGTTGACCGGCCCTCAATCACCGCCCCATAATGGCGGTTACCTTGGTACGGTGATATCTGTCATCATCACCCGGCGTTAATTTGTCATAAGGGATAAAGAGTTAGAAGCTTTAGGGGGACGAAAGAGAGTGCAGCAGTGACAGGGGCTCCCTCTGGTGTGATGACAAAAACACAGGGAGCTCCGTGCTGTGGTGGACAAAATAATATGCATGCCACAGATGTAAAGGATTACATCCGGAGAAACTGAAGAGTGCTTCAAAAAGATGACTGAAAGTAATGAGAGACTTTGTCGGCGTGGCCATAAATGTGTTGGCACTTGGAGAGATATTTCTGTTTGTTTTTCTTTCTGTCTTCACATGTATCTCTGTAGTTTCAGGTTTCTGAGGAACACATCTGCTCAGCAGGAGTGGTGCAAAAGCTGTGCAGAATATTTAAAAAAAAAAAAAAAAAAGCAATCTGGATTGTATCTACAAATGAAGACACTATAGTCAGGGCTTCAGTATTTCAGGACACGTTTCGGAGTATAAAGTAAAGTACTGTTAGAACAACAACAAAAAAACAATAGCCATGTTGACTAGAGTTAATCATATTTAGGTTTATAAGCAGCAGCAGATGGATTGGCATCTGAGCTGGATTTCCTCAGTTAATCTAATAAAAAAAGTTTTAAAAAGCAACTAACTAAAGAACATTTAGACTTTTCATTTGATGAGGCGTGTTTGATGGTGGTGGTGGGCGATACACAAACCCCCCTCGCTTTTCGGCACAGTTAGTGAAGCCGTGTTGCAGCCATGGATTTCTGGAATCTCCAATGTGAAGAAAAAGTCCAACTGAATAGGACAAAATCCAAATAAACCAAAACTTTGAACGCACTGCCGAAGCTTTTCACTGTAGCATTTGGAAAACAGGCTTCAGTTTGCAGTAAGTAGCGTGTTAACAGTTACACAAGTGGGTTTGCAGACAGTTACAGAGGGGGGTGGGGGGTGGCTGTGAAGAGGAGGCTCTGTCTCTCACAGGAAGAGTTTCAGAGCAGATGGTTGCCTGGGTGTGCAGGCTCTGTGGTGATGTCTCCTGCCCTTTTTTGTCACCCTGGCATCATGCAGCTCCTTCGTGGAGGGCAGCTGACAGCCATTCACCCACTCATCAGTGCACACATCATGTAGGAGCTTGTCCTTGGTGTGGGAGGGAGATTAGAACCAGATTGTGGTGGAGGATTTGAGGATGTTTTCAGTCCCTGATTTACAAAAAAAAAAAATGGAACAGGACTGTTCAGGGATAATGTTGGACTTTCACTCGTGCGCTGTGATACTTATTTGTTTTTTACATTTCTTTTCACTTGGCAACAGATTCTGGTTAGGGTTTGGGAGTCCTGTCATCTAATAAGAATATAGATCAAACAATTTTAGAAACGCTTTCTGCTGTGTGGAGACTACATCAGGATTAAAATGTGGTATATATTTTTGTCATAGATATAGGTACAGACGGGGTCACACAACTGCACACATTCACAAACACTTTAAGATTTAGGACGTAAAAGCATTAAAAGGCGTCAACATCAACTTCCTTTGCTTAATATCATTATTTACAGTAAGATCAAATAAATAGCATCTCCCTAGCGTGTCATGTAGTTAACATTAGAGGATAGCCAGGATTACAGTTGATCCGTTATTATTTGCAGGTCTGTGAATGCAAGAAAAAGCCTTCACTTCTGCTCTGCTACATGCAAAAAACATACCCTGCAAGGATAGATTTGTGAGATCCAAAGTTGTCCAATACTGAATTTTTATAGAGTATGGAGGAGAGAAACAAGGGCTGAATCTTAACAAGAAAACCGAAAATCAATTGAGGCCATTCATCTTCCTCAGGTTTCAGTAAACGAAGAGTCAGGTGGAAAAGCCCAGACTGCTGGATTGAGAAGATAATACTATAGTAATCTAAGTCATGTCGATACTGGAAGCATAATTCCTCAGAGCCCGATCTCCACGCGTTGATCATCCTCCATCGCATGGTGCTGCCACCTGTTTCCCGTCCTCTCCAGGCATTTCCTCCACTGTCATGAGGTACTTCCTCTTCCTGTTCTCAAAAATCTAATCCTCATTCTTCATCGCTGTCCATTTCCTCCCTCAGCAAATCTCTTCCCTTTGAAGACACACACGCTAGTTTACAATCAGCTCGGCCTATGCTGCAATTACAGAGCTGATCCTGAATGGCTTTGTAAAAAGCATTAGCTCAGCCAGTATTTGCTGATGTTTGCTGTTACTACATGAAAAGCACTGGCTCTCTGTACTTCTGCCTCACTCAGTTTTTCCTTTTCTCTTTCTGCCTTCTGATTTATTCTACCCCTTTGGTGGCCTCTAGCCAGCCTCACTCTTATGTTCCTTAACAATGGAGAGGGAGGAGGTCACTTGATGCCTCTCCTAAGCTCGACTCGGCTCTCTTTTGCTCTCCTCATATTCCCTAATATGCTGTGTTCCAATGTCTCCTTTCTTCTGCTTTCCTTTCCCTTTTTTTTTTGGTTTACTCCCCTCCTCAGCCCTCTGGGTGATGTTGTCCTCTCTCTCTCTCTCAGGAGAAAAGAAGGAGCTGATATGAAGCACATAGCAGCAGGCAGGTTCTTCTGAGGACGATGTGATTCATGAACACGCTGAAAGACTTCCATATTGTGCTGTAAATTATTGACGTCAGGCTACACTACATTACTAAAAGAGATTTGAGATCTCATTTTAGTTCCATGACCACTAAGATGATACGGAAATACAATGGTAAGTGAAAGTTTGTGAATCTACTTTTGTATTTCTGCTCAAAGTATAATCAGATTTTAGGTCAAGACAACCTAATTAACAATTAAGGCAAAAATATTTATAATGGAAACCAATCAGTATTGCATATGTGTGATAGAAAGGAGTATGTACACTTTTTACAAAGCTTTTGGTAACTCGTGTGACCCCGTGTGCAGCAAAAACTGCAATTAAATATTTCTGATAACTGTTAACTTGCACACTTTTCATTCATTCTGGGATCTGGGAGAAATTGCTCCCTTCAGGACTTTCAGCTTATACGTAGAGATGGCACGATACCACTTTTTTATGTCCGATACCGATACCGATATCATAAATTTGGATATCTGCCGATACCGATATGAATCCGATATAGTGTTTTTTAATCAACAAAACTGTTTTTTAAATATCTTGCTGCATTTTGTATAAGTTCATACTCAAGTTTAAAACAACAACTACACTAAAGCTATTCTGTTATACCTGTATGCAAAAAAAAATATTTCATAGTTCAGCAATACTGATCAATCTAATAAACTTAAACCTACACCATCCTCCCTATTCTGGTAAAAAATAAAAAATAGGGAACCACCCCTCACGCTCCACCTCATGATGCTTAATCGACGTAATCAACCTTAATTTGATGCAGTGTGAAAAAAAATGCACAGAAATCAATTATTTTTCAAGAAATATTAAATAGATTCAACATCTTTCTTCAACAAAATTGCAGACTGCACAGATGGTACCTTCCCAAAGGAAAAAGTACTATAGCTTACTAGGGTATATATATTAGACTTAATAGTTACTATATACAGTAATTGACTTCTATTCATTTTACATCAAATTAAAACTTTGGGTGTCAGATAATTATTTATTAAAAGCTCGACATTTTAAATGAGAATAAGAAAGAAAAGTATGTCTTTGTGCCCCCTTTTCCCTGTTAATGCCCTATCGGCCCCCCTGGCTAAACTTTGCTAGATCCGCCCCTGCACAGTTACCAGCGTCAGCTACGTAGAAAAAGATCCTGGAGTAGAAAGTAATATTAAATACATTCTAACAATAGCTGATCAAGCTTAAACGTGCTGCTGTTGTTCAGCCGCTGGTTTACTCTTTCTGGTGCAAAGTGGGCCAAAAACAAACTAGAGAGACGGACTCGCGACAGAAAAGCTGATCAGCTGATCGTTAAGCAGTTTCATGATTGAAGTAGCAGCAGGAGAGGCAGTCGCTCCATATATCGCTTGTTAAGCTTAACGCAGGAATGCTTTACATTCAGAGATGGACTTACACACTTGCTTTACTTCTCTCGGGATAACTTTGTCGGAGATGAAATGCTGGGTTGCTAGCGAAGCTCCAAATGCTATCCAGACCACCGACAGGTCCCGCATGCCACAGCCGCTCTATCACGTGATGCATACTGCTCCGACGTGCTAACGTTCTGAGGTGAGTTACGGCGTGTTGCAAGTTTTGTGAGGTGCTTTTTTCGTGATATTTAATGGATCGGATTACATTTTTTATTTTTCTCCGATATCCGATCCAGTAATTTAGGTCAGTATCGGACCGATACCGATACGTAATATCGGATCGGTCCATCTCTACTTATAAGGTCAGGACTTTCAACTGGCCACATTATTACAAATATCGGTTCATTTCCTTCCGGTTCTCCAGTTCAAGGTCATCTGCAGGCTGGAGCTTATCTCAGTTGCCACATAAACAAAGGCAGATGTGCAAACTGCTCACAGAAAGGCCCGGTCCAGGTTGCTAACCAATCTATCACAAATATCTTTCTGTCTTACTGCGATATAGTGTCTCTTGGGATTCAGGTAATGGACAGATGTCTTGACATTTACCTTTAGAAATTGCGACTAGAATTCAGAAATCATTGTTTAATCAGTCAATTAATCCAAGTTGTCCTCTCCCCAATAAAGCAAATAGACTAAAACCATGATACTACCGCCACCATGTTTCACCAACAGAACATATGAACAACATATGTGCTTAAACAAACTGCAGTTTCAAAAATAGACATGTTTTTATTAATTAACACTGAGTCTAGAGTCAAAAACAAAATGAACTTTTCTGTTATTTGATATGTAAAAATTAGATTTTACAGTTAATCTACAGTAAATAAAAATGTTTTGTTAATTTTAGTCCTAAAGCAATTCAAATGTTTACTTTTAGGCTAATGACAGCGGTAAGAAATAATATTTAAATATATACTCTGTGAAAGAAACAGATTAATTTAATATCAACTGGTAGATCTTTTACAATTTAGTAAACAAACTGAACTGAAACACCTGCCAGGTACACCAGTGTTGCTCTTAGATTTTTGGACTTTTGGACATGGATTCATGAGCATTTCCAGCTCTTTAAATGTGCGCTTTTTCCATGCAATGACACACTTTCACAAGCGCATTGTGATGGTCGGATTTTCACTGATCCATGCATATCAAATGAAATTTAAAAAAACACTTATTTAACCAAAATGCTAATCATAATGGTTCAACAAGTAAATAATTAAGTTTAGCTTAGTTAATTAAGCTTAGCTACACAGTAACCAATCTGATCCAATCTCACATTTATGTAAAAAATGTAGAAAATACCAAAGGATTGACAAACTTTCAAGCATTACTGTAGCTTCTGTTCAGATGTGATGACTCGCAATTGACCTGCAGTCAGAGTTTCATTGGTGAGTTGATGTCAGGTGATAATTTTGATTTTTAAAGCCTGGATTGTTCCCATTCATTGTAAAAGTGTTAAAGGAGATTAAGGTTTCAGACTCTGTGCATGCCAGTCCACACTGTTCCAAAAAATAGTAATGTCAAAGTATCTTACTGTATATTTTACAGTTTTGTACTGTCTTTCTAAGAATATCATCAAATTTACATAAGTAGACTGTGATTTTACATGTCAAAGGTAAAATAACATAACATCACTGTACATATAGTAAAACACAATTTACTTGTTTTTTAAATATATTTTTTTGTACATATGCATATTTAGATTGTAAAAATACATTCACAAATGTATCATGATTTCACAAAAATCTGTCCGTTATTTGAAAGATTGAACTGTTGAATTCAAATGTAATGCTATGGATTTGATTTGATTTGATATACCTTTATTAGTCCCACAAGGGGAAATTTCATAAGGCTGCCGACCTATTGCACGCAATGGCGGCGCCATCTTACCCTCCGACCATACATACATTACACAAAACATCACATGGGGAAGACAGGTGAGAGAGGTATAACAATGGAAAATGCACCACAAGAGGAAAGATAAGGAGAAAAAATAACTCTCCCCAGACTGAGCTCCAACAGGGAGATCAGTTTGAGAACAGAAAAAAACACCTCTGCACATAGCACATGAAAAAAACTCTTAATACACCAAAGAAACACATGACAAGCAACAACAGGGGTGGGTAAAGGGTGAGAGACAGCCGATTCAGACAGTACATCCGGGCCTGCAGCCTGTGCGCTGGTCTCCTTGATCCACCGTCAGCATCGGAAGGGAATAAGCATCGAAGGCGTTTGGAAAGGGGGGGGATGAGTGTGTGGAAAAGTATATAACATGATTCCTATAAGCTTGTGTTACATCACATAAGTATTATTATCATTGCTATTTAGGGCGATTGTGGCTCGAGAATTGGCAGTTTGCCTTGTGATCAGAAGGTTGCCGGTTCGAGCCCCGGCTCGGACACTCTCGGTATTGTGTCCGTGGTCCAGACCTTTCACCTACTGGTGATGGCCAGAGGGGCCGATGGTGCGATATAGCAGCCTTGCCTCTGTCCCAGGGCGTGCAATCCATTATTATTTAAATTAACTGTATATTTCTGTACATTTATGTATTATGATTCATATTGCCACATTCATTGACCTTGTTTATAGGTAATTTCATTGTTTGATCACGTTAAAATGTTCCTAATTTAATGTCTAAAAGCACTTGGAAAAGGCAGAATCCCATGTAAAATTAGCGCAACAAACTCTATTTTCATTACTCAAAATAACTGTATTTTCATGAGAAAGTTGTTTTCTGTTATTTTACGCTAGTATTTTTTTGGCGCCCCAGCTGCCGGAATATTAACGTTTTTTTAAGATGTTTTTTTTAACAGTGCAGTTACACGGTATAAAGAGAGTAGTAATAGGGACTCGAAAGAAAGATCATACTTCTCCCATTTTAGCTTCGGTTCATTCGCTCCTTTAATTTTAAAATTGAATTAAAATCCTTTGCTTCAGATAGGAAGTCTTGAAGTCTTAATCAGGCCCTGTCACATCTCAAAGACCTCATAGTGCCTTATTGTTCTAATAGAGTTGCTCTCAGATTGTATGCTTGTTTGTGGTTGAGCTTTTAGCTATCAGGTCTCTCTGCCCTGCAACCAGCTCCTGGTTTGGATTCAGGAGACATTTCTATTTTTAAAATTAGACTTAAAACTTTACTTTTTGATAAAGCTTATATTTAGGCTTACATCAGTTGAAACTGTCCTTAGTTATCCTGCTTTAGGCTCAGTTCACTGAGGGGGGTGTTCCATTATGCTCTGAGCATTTCTTCTACACTTCTGTCTTTTCATCCCCCCATGTGTTTGGGGGTTTTTGTGCCATTTCTCTTCTCTCTTCCATAGTTTGCGTTTTGTCCTGGTTTCTCTTTCCTGTCCTGTTTTTCTTTTCTCTTTCCCATCACCCTCTTATTGGTCACTGCCTGAGCCTGGTTCAGCTGGAGGTCGTCCGAGGTCTTCCCTTCTCTCTTCATCAAGGGTTTGCTCATTTGCATATTGCCTCTTTGTTGTTTTTTTTCCTCAAATATGGTTTTCACCTTACCCAAACACCTTCAGGCAACTGTTGCTGTTAATTGGTGCTAAAAAAAATTGAAGTTAAAATTCTAATATTCCTGTAAATCATGCTCATATTGAATATTTATGCAATGATTTACATTCAATGCAAAAGCTTTAGTGCCAAATAAGGATGCAGTATGACCTTAGATTAGCAAGGTGAAAAGTGTGTGCTGGTCTGGATGATGGAGCTGATCCATTTAAATTTCATGCAGGAATTAATTTTCCTAAATTTCCTCAAGGCTACTGGTGCCTGATCCTCATCATTAGAGGTGGAATTAGCTAATTTCCCAGGATTGAAATATTTTATTTTAGTAATCATTAATTAGATTTTTTTTTCTATAAATCAAGAGTGGTAAGTCAGAAAACATTTACCTTTGCTCATAAAACTGGGGTAAAAAGGTGCAAATACCAAACACTATGAAACAAAAACAACCTCAATCTTGGATTCAGCTTCCTTCTTTATCACTGAACCATCCAGAGCTGCTGCATTCAGGAGCCATCAGTTACTGCTACCATCCTCAAAGGCTGCATGTAGAGTCAGCAGAGGAACTTGCCATCAGGTCCTCCCTTCAACTCCCCCGCCCACCCCACCGACCCTGCATCCCAGTCCTGGACCGTGCTGGCGGCCATGATGAATGATTCATTCCTCCAGCAAGAAAACAGCTGACTCATCGCTGCATTCCAGCTCCATATTTCCAAAGTGTGCAGAAGCTAAATGGCTTTACCAATAGCCCCGTCCTCTCACCGGCTATAGCTGCCGTCTGCTGTTCCATATGCAAAATTAGGAAAATGAGTATCGAAATGCATCGCTACACTGTGTGAGAAGAAGCCGTACTGGCAGAGTCATCTCTTTACGCTGCAGTTAATTCTGTCCAAGCAGCCTGACCCGATCGTTTATTAAAATGTCATCTTAAAAGCTCTGACCGCTAAAATGGTCAAAAATCTGACAGTAGTGAAGGTCTGTGTCTTTGAAGATATGAGGCCTCGGTGAAGCACAAATATTCGCATACTCACACTCCCAGTGTGACATTCTGAAATGAAGGACATTTTAGTTCTGCTCTGCTGCAGTGGGCTAATGGTCAATAACACATTTATTTTCATCACAGTACGTGTGTGTCTGTGTGTCTACGTCCCTCACTTCCTTCTCCGGCAGTTATTATGGACATTTGAAATTCTGTGCCAGCTTCTAGATTGAGCGGGGGGATTACTCATCTGCCTCAGATATTGTGCTCCTTGGTGGTGCTTGGCTTTGCCGCTGACTTAATGAGAGTGGAAGGCTTTGTTGTTGTGAATTTCTCTTTTCATCCAAAAAGAGGAGGAAAAGGTGCTCCGCCGAGGAGAAAGGGGGGGGGGGGGGGGGGGGGGGGGAAGAAATAAGGTAGCTACTCTCAGCTCCTTTCCTGGTGAAAAGGAATGACAACTAATACCTGAGGGCACTTCCTTATCTGCACCCTGTCAACACAGACAGGCCGTATCATTCACCGGGAGCTTTACTCGGTGGGGGAAAGCCATCCACCAATGGGAATAAGCCCTTTCTTGAAAAACAGTGATGCTCTATCTCTTACTGTGACTCTGTAACCTTTATCATACAGTGTTTATGGAAGAATGGTTCCTCACTCTGCCAAATACTGAGACTTTCTTTCATTTCCTGATTTCAAAGCAAGTCTGAGATGTTCTCGGCTTAAAGGAAACAGGATGAGGTGAAGAGGCAGGAAGAGCATTGTGGGACAAAGATGAGATTATGGGGTGAGAAGAGAAAATCGGGCTCAGAATCAAAAGATGTGCTGACCGCAGGTGGTGTTATTAAGGAGCGCGCGTGTGCATCTCTATTTGTGAGAAGGTTGCTCTGGCAGACATTTTTTTTCTGAAGCCATCGCCGAAGAATCCTAGTTTGAATTGTGATGCAAAGGAAAGCACTGCTCTTCTTTGCTGGGACACAGACAAAACAGAGCGTGAAAAATGCAAACTAGACTTCCCAAAGTAAAAGTTTTCATTTATCTATTAAAATAGAAGTCAGAGTATTTGCATACCCAAGCCATATCTGCAAACATGCCCATTGGCCAGAAACGCAGTCTGCCTTTTCCAAGCACTTGTACACCTGTCTGCCACCCGCACTATCACCTTTGAAGATTAAACAAATGTATGCTTGAGTCAGATGAGCTAGGTACAACCATGTTTACACAGCCTGGGAAGGGATGTAAAATGCAAAAGAATTTAAAAAATTAAAAAAAAAAACCCAAACAAACAAGACCAGTGATTTGCAAATAACTTAAACGTTATTTAATTGGCATTAGAACACAATATATCAAATACTGAAACCAATAAAGACAAAGGAAAGGGCATTTTAATATCTACACCCAGCAGCCACTTCATCAGTTACACCTTTCAGGGTCAGCCCCCTTTTTGCCTTCAGACCTTCTTCAATTCTTTGTGATATAGATTCAAAAAGGTGCTGGAGACATTCCTCAGAGATTTGACAGCATCACACAGTTGCTGCAGATTCGTTAGCTGCACAACTATGATGTGAATCTCCCATTCTACCACATCCGAAGGGTGCTCTATTGGTTTCAGATCTGGTGACTATGGAAGCTATTTGAGTACAATGGGCTCACTGTCATGTTAAAAAAAACAGTGAGATGATCTGAGCATAGTGACATGGTGCGTTATCCTGCTGGATCATAAAGGGTCAGCAACAACAGTTAGATAGGCCTAATAAAGTGACCCATGAGTGTACTGTATACATGCAGCACCTCAACATTTCTGAACGCAACATACTTATTTGTATAGTGCTGCATATATATTAAAACAATCTACTGTAGACATAATCTGACAACTGCATCAACAACAAGTACAGTAAACACGATAAACTGAAACGGTTGTATAATATAGATGTTTCAGAGTAGCTTTGCTCACTCTTCATTCTGTCAAGCAGCTTGAGGTCATTCCCTGGAATGCTCTCCTTGAAGCAGTTCCCAGCACTTGTTGGCTGCTTTTCCTTCACTCTGTCATTCCAAACCATCTCAACTGGATATGGGTCTTTAGTGACTGTGGAGGCCAGGTGCAGCACTTCATTACTCTGCTTCTTGGTCATACAGCCCTACCACAGCCTGGAGGTGTGTTTTAAATGGTGCTTCAATCCACTTGAATTCTTCTTGCTAACAAAACTAGCTGGTTTACAGCCAAAATGCCAAAATCATAGCTCCATAATGTACTTCAAAGGATATATATGAGTTCAGTCATGACCTTATTAATCCTCTCTCCACCAAACAGTTGTAGAGAAGTTGAACAATACCAAATAAGACTTAAATTGCCTCATCATTAGCAAATTTAGAAAAGAAAGTAACAACCAAATCATGATTTTCACTGGGGAAGGCATGCAAAATTTTGCGTTTAGAGAAAGAAATCTGAAAGTCAGAAAGAAATTCTTTGCATTCTGCCCCTAAACAAAGCCACCAAACCACATCCTGTAGGTACCCACAGAAACCATATCCGTTTAGGCAAAGTGTAGTAGTTCTCTACGTCTTGGGTATCTTCATACACAGAAAACACTCGCAAAATAGCAGCATTATGTTGTCCACCTATAAGAGAAAAAAACAAAAATAAGCACTGCACACTGCTGCACCCTGGCAATTTCCTGATGAAACCGTGCGCCCCCACCCCCACAGAGATACACACATACACACTCACTCAAGAAGTATTTCCCAAGAAGAAATCAATGACCTTCTGTGGGAGGTCATTGATTTCTGCCACAATCCACTTCACAGCCCACTAAATAAGGAGCCACTGGCAGATGATGTTAAACGAGGTAGGGAGGAGATATAACATTTGCTCTGGTCCCACGATAATGCAGGAAATGTTTCAAAGACACGAGGTCAAGATCCAAAGAAGTGTTTTTTCACTAGTAGACAGAACTATGTTCAAAATAAAAGGTGGATTAGTACAGCTGAACTGTCCTGTGGCAATGTGCAAAGTTATAAATCACAAGAAGACATGTCAAAATGCTGAAATAGACATGCAAATAGAAATAAATAAATAGATCCATCTCATTAAAAACAAATTCCATGGGATGCATTGAACTTCCTAAATTTCAATAGGAAATAAAACCATGCTGCATATCTACACTGATATGAACTGCGTAATATGTTAGAAATGAAAGGATGCTACATTGTTCGATGGAAATGAAGATTATCAACGTAAGGAAGGCTAAAGAGACCCTGAAAATCAAAGTGGAAAAATGATCTGGATGATCCCAGCGGACTTCCTCCCAGATCTGGACCAAGACATTACCGAGCACCTGGACGGTCTCAGGTGCAAGCTGTCAGATGGACTGAATCATCCCAGAGGATTCAGGTCAGGTGAGCGTGGAGGCCAGTCAATGCAGGAATTCCATTCATACTCTCGTCATGTGAGGCCATACATAGTTGGATTATTGTGCACCAGGAACAACCCTGGACCCCTTGCTCCAACAGAGTGTCTGACAGTGGGTCCAAGGATTTAATCCCAAAACTTAATGTTGCCACAGCCTAGCCTGTAGAGGTCTGTACATGGCTCCATGGATATGCCTCCCCATATCACCACATCATCCCTGACCTACCACCAAACCAGTCGTGCTGAATGATGTTACAGACAGTATAACCTTTTCCACAACTTTTCCAGACCTTTTCACATCTGTCACATGTGCTCAGGGTGAACCTGCTTTCATCTGTGAACTTATTATTTAATTTAACTTATTATTTTATTTTATCGTACTTTATTTTATTTTAGACTTCTTTTATTTTATTTTTGAGCAGTGTAGTTGGCTGAAATTGAAGGATTAACCGGTCCTGAACAAACTGTCAACAGGATGCAGCATCCGCTGTGCTGTCAGTGTTCAAGGGGGCCACAGAGGACAGCAAAATAAGAAGAGTTTTGAAACCTTCGAGCAGGATGTCAGTTCTTTGTTTCTTTGTTTGTCAGCTTCTTTTTTCTAATTTCCCTAAGCTATGTGACCCCAGCCAAGCAGCCAGAGCCTGATCTTCAACAGGTAGCAAAAATAGTCTCCATTTCTACCCTTCCTTTTTTCTGAAGTAGGATTCTTTTGGCAGTCGTTCGGAAGTGCTCCTTGGGCTGTGGGCTTTCTGCTAAACACTCAGAAGGAAGACGTTGCGTGTGTCCTCATAAGGAGTCTCAGTGTGTGGAATTGTAGCATAAATCATAGGACAGTGCACCTCGGGTTATGTGTAGCACTTTCCTCTTTCTGAATAAAAACACCAGCAGTGATTTGTATATTATCTAATATTTGTCACAGATACTTCATTAAAAACAGAGTAACAGAAATCAAGAGATGATCAAAACCAGTATGAGGCTTACAAGAGTAGATAAAAAATATCAATCCTTCCACACCAACACAGCTTCACTGCCATCATAATATAAAGGGAAAATCTTTTCTTTCAGGGCTCATGGTGGATAATTAATACAGTACTACAATGCAGTCACTACATGACTGCTGATGATAGCATCAATATAATAATAATAATTCAAATGAAGGCGAGATGTGAAGAAACCCCTTTTTTCCCTTCTAATACTTTAAGCGTCAGTTCTACCCGGTAACACCGAGTATTGAAGTCTCATAATGACAGTGATGATAAAGTATTAAAGGCCCACAGTCTCAAGAGTTCTGAATGGCTCACATCCACTTCCATCACTCTAATATGATTGGTCGCTGAGTTAATTGTGGAGGTCACAGATGGATGGGGACTTGAACTTCTTCCTTGGAGACCTCAAAAACTAGATCACTGAAAAGGAGACTGTATTGTCTGAAATAAAATATTGCTGTAATAATAAGGATTGATGGTGACCATGGCTTCGTCCTTTGTGGAAGATCATGTGGTGATTTGCAAATTAGGATTAAATGAATGAGTTCCATTATGGTAAATGTAAGAAGAACGAGCAACTAACAGAGATGAGATGTTATTCCTAGTATATATAATATACGGTCTTTACCTTACAATCATATTTAACAAGACAGCTGTAAAAAGGTCTAATATAATTACATCAACTTGAATTAATTTAACCAAACAAAACTGAAATTTCTTTAAATGAAGCTGTTCACTTACATTTATTTTTATCCTTTTCTAATTTGGAAATTTACAACCGTAATATTTACTTATGTCTTATATCTGATTGTTTGAAATATGTATTAAAATTATTGCGTATTGTGGGCTGGTCATGTGATCAGCAGTTTGGGCCTTGATTTCACGATATTAGCTTTTTCTTGGTGACATTTTTGCAATATGGACCAGAAAATTAAGGCACCCACATAGAAGTGGAAGGAATTCTATGTTGCCTCTCAAAAGAATCTAGCAGGTGGGAAAGGGATCGCTTAAAAATTCCATAGTAACCAAATTATCCGATTCTATTTTTCCTGAACCTCTATCCCAGTTGACCACAACATGTATTAAAAGTAAACTTCCTGTTGTTTATATCTTTACAGTGGCATTTTTTATTTCATGTGACCTTTGAAGCACACCTTTCAATTTTAACATTTTATGCATCAGAATATAATTTAAAAAATGTTAACATAACATATTGTGTTACGCTGTGTCATTATTTATTTAGCAAAAACTGAGCCAAAATGCAGAAGAAGTGAAAATTTAGGACACTCTTAGTGTTTCCACAGGAATTAAGAGCGTATGTAACAGCTAAGTGCTGGCAATTAAATACAACTGATTAATCTTAATTGAACGATCGTGACCATCTCTGTCGAAGTAGAAGTTTTGGCCGTTTGCTGTCCAAGGGTGTTCAGCTGTGTGTTAACACAATGCCAAAGATGAAAGACATGAGCAGTGATCTTAAAAAAGCAAAACAAAAAAACGTTGCTGCCCATCAATCTGGGAAGGGTTAAATGGCCATTTCCCAACAATTTGTAGTCCATCTTTGTACAGTATTGCCAATCTTCCCAGGAGCGGCTGTCCTAGCAAATTCACACCAAGGCCAGACCGTGCAATGCTCACACAATCAGCAAAAACCCAAGAGCTATAGATTCTGCAGGCCTCAGTTAACATGTATAACATGTGAAAACATGTGACAGGCCAATTGCACAAAACCAGCCCAATCAGCACAAACATGTCATACCAACTGTCAAACACAGTGGTGGAGGGGTAAAGAGTTTGGACTGGTTTTGGAGCCAGGGGACCTTGCAGTGATTAGGCTGACCATCAACTCCTCTGTAAACCAGTGCATACTGGATTCAAATGTGAAGCCATCTGTCTGACAGCCAAAGGTGGGCTAAACCAGCAGAATGGCTGATAACAAAGAGTCAACGTGCTGCAATGACCCCAGTCAAAGTCCAGACCAACAACCTTTAGAAAAATCCTTTTGTTTTTCTCTGCTTGTTTTCCACATGATGGATTTCCAATCTATCTGGATTAGAATTAAAATTTAGGTTGAAATAAAGTTTCTATTCTCTTGTTTTATTATTATGTTCATCAGAGGTTGTGTTTAAATCATTTTAAAGCCAGCTGACATGATTTTTGTTGTCATGTCCTGATAAGTAAAACCGTAGAGTAAAAACGAGTGTACTTCTTTTTCATTTTTCACATCCAGTGGCCTTTTGACTTCTAGGTGAACAGATCAGAATTTTATTTCTATAGCACCATTTCTTTTCAACAACTCTTGTTTATTTTTCCCTACATAGGAAACTGAACTGAAGACGGATATATCCCTGCTACAACACTACATTAGACGACACATTTTATTTAATAAAATTCAGAATTATAAAAAGAAACAAACACAATTCTGACAGATAATTCTGATTGATGAAGCTGATTTAAAATCACATTTCACTCAAATAAAAGATATCCATGCAAACTCATTCTGTCTTGTGAGATACTACTGGGTATGCTTTTTTCTTAAAGCATGTAATCATCATCATTTTTACTTGATCTTATCTGGATCAAGTTGGTATTTGCATGCATAAGCTGTCTGGCTCTATATTGATACTGGGGAGAGCAACAAAATGAAGTGACTCATGAGCAAAAATCTGTTCCCAAGATAGTCAGGATTAATGATTGAAAACAAGTGGGAGAAAGTGAGAAATATACCACTGGGAAATACGCGACTATAAATACAGGAGCTTGGAAGAACTGAAATCACGCTGGAGTTTCTGGGCTCTATCATTACCACTCATCTTCTTTGAAGTTAAAAGAAAAGTGAAGGTTTTTTTGTGCCGCTTTAAGAATATTAATGTAAGTCATCCTTGAGGTGAAATTAAAGGGTTACAGCACTTGACATTTGTCTAGGTAGTAACTTTTAATTCAAGGCACATCAGATATTTATTGAGTGCTTAATGACTTAAAAAGAAGCGCTGACCTCTATTCCTTTATGGGCATGCCAAGGAGACACTGTCGATCCATTTGGCAGTCACAACACTAGTTATAACCAGCAGTTCATCTTTTTTTGAAAAGGAAGCTCTTCTGCTTTAGACTTACAAAGACGTAGAATGGAGCAGTCACATTAAATTTAGTCTTTTCAATATTTTCTGTTTATTTGGATGTAAAAATGTGTCCTGTTTCCACATCCAAGCTCCTACTGCACTAACTGAGGCAATTGTCTTTTTAACCTGTTCTAATATTTCTCTCTTGTTTTATTTAATAAAAACAAGTGTTTCCTACAAATAGTTTGATTACATTCTCACATTGTATAAGTTTATTTGCTAAGTGGTGGGATGTTTTTGGACTTTCTCTTGACGTTTGATCTGTTTTGAGATGGCGTTTGTCTTTCCCCATCATAGAGTCTCAACATGAATTTTTTTAGGAACAATTTTGCCCTCATTTTATACCTTTCCTATGCTAATGTGTTTATATTAGACTAACCATAGCTTGATAGCTAGCCACCAGATAGCAAACAATTATATGTCATCAATCCCAAATTTAGTAACCCTCCAAACATCATTGCTGTTCAGTTTTCTGTGGCAGCAAAGCTATATATTTCAGTATTTTTGAAATAGTTAAGACAGAACTCGGTACATCATCTTTAGTTGGAAGCTAGCATGCTAAAGCTCCTTATAACTCTGCTAGACACTGTAAATTCTCTTTTTTGTGGATGCCTGGATGTTTAATTTAATACCTGCGAGACCTGGAAAGTGTTAATAGTATCAGACTTAAGAAGCAGATTAAAATTCACAAAAGACAAGTACCTTAAGTGTATGAGCATTTTATTTGGTAAAAACAGGGGCCCAATCATTATTAGCATCTAGATGCCATCACCATTTTTTCCAAGCAATAAGAGTATAGGCCTTTGGTGGATTTCTCAAGAAGAAGAAGAAGAAGCTGTCGTACTATCTTTATTCTCTACAATCTTTATTAGTAAGCACAAGCCGCTCAAGAGAGTCTGTGGTGTTGGTGCCACATTGGGGTCATATTTGCAGTAATGCAACAACTGCATGCTTAAGCAGCAAAGACATGTTGCTTATTAGCACCTTCTTATGCACTTTTCATAGAAAAAATAGCATGTGGGTGTAGTACTTTATCACAAGTTCATGAAACTAAGAGGTGTCAAAATAATTTTCTTAGAAGCATCAGATCTGTGCACGTTGGTTGGTGTGGCTGTTGTCAAAACTTCTTCCAGCCATAGAGGAACTCCCTTTAACGTTATAAAACTAGGGCCACGAAACGTAACAAAAACTTACTAAAACAAATGACCAGAGAGAGGCATCTGGCCCTGAGTTGATTCATCTGTTTGCCAAAGTATCAACAGAAATGGTTTCAGTGGAAAGGTGGCTGTCAAGAAGATATTCCTAAGGAGAAAAAAACACAGAGGGAAAAGGCTGAGATACACCAGACCACACAAGATCTGAACTGAACATGAGTGGCAACGGGTCCTATGGAGTGATGAATCTTTAACAGTAAAAACAAGCCATTCAGAGAGTGTGTTGTGTTGATGCCACGTTGGGGCCATATCTACTAGCTCTGGAGCTTAAGCATCCAGCAGCTGCGGACCACAAGCCCTTTATGCAGGAAACACATGTGGCTTATTAGCACCTTATTATGCACTTGTCATCGTGACATAGCATGTTTTTGTGATGCCAAATAATAAAAACTCCTTTTGTCAATGCCGTTGCTCACTGATTGAGAAAACTAGCAAAACTGCAAGAAAAGAAAAAACCTCCATCTTCAGTAAAATGATAAAACTTTCAGAGGAAAAACATTTTTACTACAGATACAGACTGTGCTTACTCTGAAGCACTTATGTTCTAACACGTTCTGTAAAAAAGGTTGAAGAACAAAAAAATAAATAAAAATAAAAAATAAAGAAAGTTATCTTTGTTAATTCACACATAAAAGAATACTCCCACATGGTGCTGGGCTTTTTTGTTGCTCCAGCCTTTCTCATGGTTGGACTTCTACATTCCTTTCCAGAGGCAGGTCGGTCTCGGTGCCAGCGTAAGCTGGAGTAACAGATGGTTGCTGGAGCAAGTCTGGCCTTTCCCCGTCTCTCTTGCTCTCTCTCTCTTTCACTTCCTCCTTCTCTCTCTCTCTTCACAATAACCCCACTGCTGTTCTCATGGTAACACTATCTGCCAAGTCTGAAGGATTGGATTTTTACAGGACACATGAGCTCAGCACACTACCAATGGTGGACACTCTGCTCCCACTATTTCTCTCCTTTCCTCCTGCACCTTCATCTTTCTTTCTGCCTCTATTGAATGTTTCATTGCTTTCTCCTCGCTGGCCCAGGATCTCTTTGTCTCCTTTATCTGGCTCCTCCTCTCCTCAGCTCATCTGTCAGCACTGCTTGTTGAGTCAACAGTCCCTTCTCTTCCTCCGCCTAGTTTTGTTCTATCATCCGGAAATCCCAACCATGACTGGGCTTTATCAGTTAGCATGTATAAATCTAACTTCAATCTAATCTCCTGCATCTGCTGTTGTATTGTTCCTCTCTCCTCTGTTTCACTGTATCTTCACTGGCTGGCCTTTCTTCTATCATATTCTCAAGACTGTGCTGATAGTCTTATCACATGACTTGCAGCTTCAACTGTGAATATGAACTTTCACCTTAAAAAAAAGGTGACAGCCTGTTTGGATGTAAGGCCACTCAGTGTGGCTGAGTTGGCCACTGGTGCTTTTTTCTGAGCACACACACACACACACACACGGACTCATACAAACACACTTATTAAGGATATTAGATTTAAAGAGGCACAGCATGGTGTAGGATAGAAAGCCAGCTGTTCTCTGGACCAACTTAGATTTCTGAAACTGTGACCATCTGCGGCACACCGATCGAGGGGGTGACCCATTCTGAATTTGAAACATTCACGAATCAAATGCAAGACCACACACACACACACACACACACACACACACACACACACACACACACACACACTGCCACATTTGTCCAGCCCCTTCCCCATCAAAGAGGAAATTCAAATCATGAGACTTGAGAAGGGACACTGGCTGACTGTGTGTCTTGCCATCTTTCCATCCACAAGGTGAACATGCCTATAGCCTTTCTACCTCCTCCTTCCCTCTTTCTTCCACTGACGGCATTGTAAATGGAATGAGTCTGGTTGCATTGCTGTATTACGGTGGGATAAAGTATCAGTCCTGGTAATCTTCCGTGGATTAATGGCTTCTTCTTTATCTGCTGCGGCTGCTCTGCTCAGATGTCTGGCCGGGCCAGGAGCCTCCTGCTGGAATACTAATGACAGACAGACAGACAGCTCCAGCTCTCCCTGTCCCCAGTCCCAACACAGCCCAGCCCACAGGAGATGTGTGCGTCCATGTGCGTGTGCTGGTGTGTGTGAAAGTGTAAGTGAAAGAAAAGGAGCTCATATGTGTGAAGTGCATATGCATGTAGACCTAGAGTGAGCAAAGTAGAGACAGAGAAGGAGAATGCACACGTTAAGAGTGTGTATGGGTGTGTATTTTTGCCCCCAAGACCCTGTCGCCTTCTTTGTGAGGTAGTCGCTGTCCTCCTTGTCCTGGCTGACACCTGCTTTGCATACAGGAGGGACCAAATGGTGAGCAGGGGAGGGGCAATGATGTTGAAATGAGGGTCCCCCAGGATGTGAGAGAGCGGTTGAGGGAGAGAGAAGATGGGAAGGAGGGAGGAGGACTAACAACAGATTAGAAGAAGAAAATAATGCACAATGTTGAAGTAAAAGGGGAACCCAGAGAAATGTTTGGGGTTTGTTTTTTTTTTGTGTTTTTTTTATGAGACATGAACATATCCCGTCACCTGGACCACAAAATGTCATTCTTTTTTTGTGAGGTGACACTCTTATGGAGATCTGTTCTGCAGTAACAAAAACAAAAAGCAAAAGACACTGCTCCAGGTTGTACTTGTCCAATGGTAACTCCACTGTCATTTTCCTAGCAAGGTCACATTTACCCCAAACAGACCCTGAGCTAAGAATATCTAGTAGGTCCTTTATGAAAGGGAAAATAACCAACAGTAAACGCCATCTGCTTCCTCGGTGAAAGAAGAAAAGAAGAGGAGGAGGTAAGACAGAGGAGGGGGAGTGACTGAAGCTCACCATGTACCAACTACTGGCCGTGCTTATGTGAACAGAAATACAGAGGAGAACAAAAGAAGACTGTATACCCCGAGCTCACCTCGTTGCCAAACAGGAAAAGGAACCAATATGGGAGCAAAGGTTCCAACAGAAAAACCAAGTTGGAAATGAAATACCAGTCAGAGCAGGTACTTTAACTTCACATCAAACTGTCCTCCAGAATATGGCCATACTACTTTATCACAAATTCATGAAACAAAGCTGGCACAAGTCAACTGGGAGGTGTCAAAATTATTTTCTTAGAAGCATCAGATGTGGCCACAAAACGTAACAAAAACTTCTCTTTCAGTGTCAGCAGACTGTTTTCATTCCAAAATACTAAAACAAGTGACCTGAGAGAGGCATCTGGCCCTGAGTTGATTCGTCTGTTTGCCAAAGTTTCGACAGAAATGGTCTCAGTGGAAGAGTGGCTGTCAAGAAGATATTCCTGAGGAAAAAACAAACAGGGAGAAAAGTTTGAGATATGGCAACAGGTCTTATGGAGCGATGAATGCAAATGATAATTTAAATCTTTTGTTCAAAGTGCCATCAACGTGTGGAGAAAGTCAGGAGAGAGGCACAAACAGTGAGTGTCTGCAGTCATGTGTGAAACACGGTGGAGACTCTGTCATGGTTTGGGTCTGCATGTCGGCCACTGGAGTTAAATGTCTTGTCAGACTTGAAGTTAACTATAAATGAAGAAAGTAGAGTCAGATTTTTTATGCATGATGCAATACCATTTGGAAACCATCCAACTGGCATTAGCTTCATTTTTCAGCATGACAGTGATCGCAAACACGCTGCCAATCCAGCACACCTGGACATAAAAACACACAACTAAACACTATCAGTCATGTACTTGCCTATCCAGAGCCCAGACCTTAATGTTATTGTAGCAGTGTTGCATTATCTTGACAAAGAGCAGAACAACAACAAAAAGCAGCCAACATCCAAAGAAAAGCTTTGACTGTCATCAAGAAGCCTGGAGAGCTACTCCTGAAGACTACTTAAAGAAATTACAAGAAAGCTTGCCTCAGAGAGTTCAAACTGTGATGTAGAATAAAGGTGGTCACACCAAAGATATTACCAACTATACCAATTATATAAAGCTTAAAATCTGGATTCTTGAGAATATTGTTTGGACTATGCACCAATATTTTATAGAAAAAATGTTAATACCGTTCGTTCGTGTTTGTTGTAATACATTGAAATGCTAAAACAGAAGGGGGCAAATGAGGTTAGTGCAGCATAAATAGGGTATAAACTTTAAACTTTTAAAATGCTAATCTCAGCATTGCTTTCATTATACTTATATGCCAAAAAATAAATAAAAATAAACGATCAGCTTAATAAAGTAACCCTGTCTCAGATGTTTCTGTTTTTCACTGTGTTACACACAAACACACACACACACACACACACACAGAGCCAGCATGCTAGTCACATTACAGTAGCTTCATTTTTTGGCATTCTCCTTGCAGCTGTTCTTTACAAGTCAGATCTTGAATAGCTGTAGACATAGGCCGTTTGGCGTTCAGTGAGAGCGCCATGAAGAGACCTCTCTGTTTGCTTGTGAGTGTGTCCGTGTGAGAGAGAGAGAAGCAGAAAAAAAGAGATCTCATGATGTGACGCCTCATTTCTATACAGTCCACACATCTTCCTCCTTCTTTACTTATTAATTTCTTGCCTTCTATATGCCTTTCTCTTTCTTTCCCTGAGTCTTTTCCTGTGTGGTCCCAAACACTTCTCTCCCTACTTTCATCTCATCTCATCTGAAGAGATAATGAGTTTGATTGCATCACCCGCCGAGTAATTTGTCTTTAAAACTTTGGTTTTAAGAACTCTGACTTTGATTGCTTAAGAAGGAAAATCCCAAGAGAAAGAAGATGTCAGTGAAAACTAATTAATGTCTTTGCTGCTATGAAGCACCTATATAAATGCACGAACACAATCATATCAGTGCGAGACTGAGAGGCCAAACAATCTGCAGCGTGTAACAACAGATTAAGGCACCACCGAGTCGGAGCAGGTGCACAGCCATAAGCCAAAAGGCTGGCACAAGTTTAGCACTTTCACACCTATTTTAGAGCATACAATGTGGTAGGGCACAATACCCATTAATTGCTATCTCAGAAATCTAGAACACCTCTATACCTATTAAATTATTTAACTGTCCAATCACCAAATGAGTCAAACCAAACAAACAAAAGAAAAAAACCTCCAGTTCTGCAGAAGGAAATACTTTTTTGATGAGAGGAGTCACAGGAGAATGGCCGACGCTAACAGCTAACAGAAAGCCTCTAGATAACTACTTTTTTTTTAAACTCTGGTGAACAGGACAGCATTGCAGCGCAGCACAGCTGCAACAGCAAAAGACAACACTGGGTTCCTCTGCGGTCAGCCAAAAACAGAAATCTGAGGCTTCAGTGGGAATAAGCTTAACCTTACTGGACAGTTGAAGATGAAAAAAAATAAAAAAGGTAGCTCGGGCTGAGGAATCTTTCTACTCAGGCATGTAGATGGTAGCCTCAGAATTTGACATGAACAATATAAATCTATGGACCCAGCTAACCTTGTGTCAATAGTTGAGGTTGGTATGTTTTCTCTGCATACTTTGGACCACCCAGTGATCAGATGCTACAGGCTCACATTGTTGCTGACTATGTTATGGCCTGCAGTTCTGGTTACTTCCACTGTGAAAATGCACCAAATGCAAAGCAAGAGTCAGTTTAATGAACACAACAACGCGTTCAGTGTGCTTCAGGAACTTCTCCACTCACCAGATCTGAATCCAATAGCACACCTGTGGGATGTGCAGGAACAGGAGATTCATTGCATGAACATGCAGCCAACCAATTTTCAGGAACGCTTTCGTTGTAGTAGGGTGACTGTCTCTTTGGAATACATGCCGTGAAGAGATGTTTGAGAGCTAAAGAAGGCCCTGCCCAGTATTTAGGCCCTATAACAAAGTGACTAAAATTTGGACTATGCACTCGCACTGACAGCAGAGTTGTGATTGTGTGTGTGTGTATGTGGGTTATGTTATTTTCTGTGGAGAAAGAAAGAAAAACAAAGAATCCTGGACATTGAAGGGGTTTGGTAAGTGTGTGTTTCTGTGTGGGTGGGTGCTTGTGTGTGTGTGTGTTTTTAGGTATGCACGTGTGTGAGTGTTTGTGCCCTAAAGCTCTTTGTGCCTTTTTTTTTTTTTGGATGGACTCAGCCTTTGTTGCCACTCCACATGTCACACACACACACACACACACACATGCTGTGAATGCAAGTCAGCTGGTTTGTTACACATGAGAGGACATTTCTCTGAAAATCTCATTTGACCTTAAAAACACCGAGAAAATAATTTTGAAGACTTGGGTCATCCAACAGACGATGTCTTTGGATTTAGCGTTTTTGTCGATCCACAATGTCCCCAGCATACAAAATGTCCCCAAAAGATTAGTGAACCATCTACTCATGTTCCTCACAAGCACGGCTAAACCAGACCACACACCCTCACATGCAAGCAGCCACCATTGGCTCTGCAAAGAGGGTTCCCTCCTGTCCCTATCCTTTCTTGCCTGCAGCTGCTGGCCAACCTGTCAGTTCCCAGGCATCAAGCCATCAGAGATGACGCCTCCTCACGCCACCAAGTGTTCACTACCTCGTCCTGCACCTTTCATCCAAAAGGCTGTAATGTAATGTTGAGTGCTTATAAAGCCTTCATGGGGGTTGGAGACACATGCTACAAATAAAAGGGTCTTTATAATGTTAATTACAGTGGTACCATTACACTTTTTATAAATCCACTATTGTGTGAGTAACTATAAGTTAGGATGGAGGTTAGATCCATTAAAAAAAGAAAAAAGCAAAGAATAAATTCTAAAGAGGGGAGTCCAGGAAATACAAGAGTGAAGAGTTATTTAAAGGTGCCAAGTAACCTAAAAACTAAAAATCTCAGCATACTGTTTTATATCAAAATGAAATAATAGAAAGACATTTAGGTGTTTGTGTGTGCCCCGTGGCCTTGGACTGTTCCTCAAAATCAAATGTGTATAGGAATGTTTGGGCTTACAGTATCCTCACATTGCGTCTTGTTACATAATCGTGTTTCTGTAGCGCATTTAGAAAGAAAATATTTCTGAGGTATAGTGCGCTGAATCCTTATCGCATTCAGGTTCATGAGTCATGAAGGTCAATGTGTACACAGTGTGTGTGTGTGGAAGACAGCCTGTGGGAAACCGTTTAAGGATTAATTTCCTGCACCTGACACATTAAATAGAGGCAGATTGGAGGCAGGTGGAGAAAACGGTGCGAAGGGTCGTGGAGAAATAAGTCGGGGCTTGGGAGTAGAGGAGGGCCTGCTCAGTTCAGTGAGTAAATGTGGTGGGTGGGGGGAGGGTCATACAGGTCTGGACCTCATTAAGAGAATTGTCTGGGACCATTCAGGCTCTGAGCTGTTGCCGTGTCACCTGCCTTCTTACCATAACAGCCATCACAGGGAATAACAGAGGCTTATTAACATGTCTTTCCGTTTTCCAGGTCACGCAGTTCACCATTAGAGTCAGAAAGCAACACAAAGCAGGTTTTTTGCAACAAACACCTCAAGCTACGAGCCCGTAATTGACACGCACACGTCTGACATCAGTGGACTTGAGGCGTTTTTTTAAAGGCAGGTACATCATCTCAACCAGTATCGCTTTTGATCGCCTTTGAACAGCTTCTCTTTTCTCTTTGACACCCACCCTCTGTTTTTAATTTGTATTCACAGGGGGGTTCTTTGCTGTCTGAGGTTACATAGATGAGAACTTTGGGAGGCGGGGATTTCGGGGGGTGGGGGGGATCTCTCTCCAGCAGCTTTTTAAAGAGGCTGAGGTATCAATCAGGTGCTGATGATAAACTGATGCAATGTTTCAGCCTATAGTGGAGGTTACTTCTAGACGTTGCGCTGCTTTGTATCAACTTACAAGAAGCTAAAAGTAGTCATTAATTTTTTTTCCTTTGACACATGAAGCTGAACAAATGTAGCTAAGAGAGCTGCATTAATAAGGAGAAGATTCTTTCAAGGATAGACACATTTTAAAATGTAACTACTGATATGTTTGGCAATTTAAACCCAAGTGCACTCGTGTTCACTGAGCAGTACAATAACACCATAGGCAGGAAATCACATGCATTCAAACCTGTTTATTCTCATGCTTTCAATCACCATTCAAAGCATTCGCCAGAGTGACTGAATAAAACGGTCCTCCATTTCAAAATGTTACACATTCAAGAGTGAAATCATTATGTATAAATAAAATAAAATCTCTGGATCTCATAGAATAGAATTTCTTTTCTTTTTTCCTTAAAAAAAATGTAACCACTTCAGAGTAAGAAATTTAGCATTTACACGAAGCAGAATATATACAGAGAGGAATGAAGTACATTCGTAGATCAGCAGGTGCACAGCACTGGTCCCCAAAACCCCTGAAATTGATTGTTCCCATTATAAATATATATTTCAAAAATTAAGCTACAGCCCAGAGATAGTTTGATGTTCATATCCAACAGCAGGAAAAGCATTACAGTACTTTAAGGATGTGGTGATTATCCCAGAATATAAGGTGCAGGGCTTTTGCTGGAGTTGGCTTTTATTGAAATTCCTTTTCAGCAGCCAGCTTGAAATCACTTTCTAAGAAATGCAAAAGAAATCGTTTAGAGAAAAAGAAACATGGCCTTTTAGCCTGAAGAACAATAAGCGTGTCCCTGCAAAAAAGACAAAATGGAAAAATAAAGTTAAAGTGAACTCCTGACTTGAAATGTGTGAATCATAAATGACTCCAGCCCTGCTTAGAGGTGAAAAGGCGCTACAGGGCGAAGGCTGACTAGTTGGTCTTCTTGCAGTTTGTTGCCGCGGCGTTCGGTGACTCCTCTTTGGCTTCGAGCGAGCTGCTCTGTCCCGTGGCTGGAGAAGTTGGGGTTTGCTGCCCCGACGATCCATTCTCACCGGACTCTTTGGTGGCGGTGGTTGTCTTGTTCATGCTGCTATTATCGATGCAAGCGCTCTTCACCTCACTGGTGAGGGCGGCATAAGGCGAGTAGCCAGCGAAGAGGGTCTTATAGAGGGCTGACTCGATGGTGGCAAAGGGTGAGGTGGAGGAGCCCGTCAGCATCATCCTTGACTACAGAGCAAAACATACATGCGTCAATACATGTGTGAAAAATTTAGAAAAGGATGAGACATTTAATGACATTTGGGAGAGAATAAATTGTCCTTCAACAGAGCAGATGTCCTGAAATCAGCTATAATGACCATTTTTTAAAATAATGAATGGATCACATGGCTACTTCTATCGCTTTACTTGAAACCTTGCTCTTATAGTTCCCTCAGCCACAGCAGGAACTTCTCTATGCTCCCCGGCTAGCTTGGTACTCTCGGTTGCTCCTGTATTTTCAGAGCTTGCCATAATGGATGGATTGACATATCTAGTGTGGGACAGATATGCCAATCGGCATCATTACACAAACCTCCTATTTACAAATGCTCCCCCATTACTGTCATGTGTCTCCGCCTTGGTCTCATATCAAGAAACAGTGTTAATTTCTGCACCACCCAATAGGCACACCAACTAGTAACAGGGCGTTACTAGTTGGCAAATATAGAGATCAAAAGCCCACATGTATACACATTTTTAAACATATGTATAAATATTGATTTCCTTTGCTGTCAGAGACTGACTGCAAGTAGTAGCGGTGACCTTAGCCTCTTTTTCACTTGTACCTACTTGGCTTAACTCAGTCTTGGGGTTTCCCATTAGGTAGTAGTGCCTGGTACCAGATACTTCTTTTTTTTTTTTTTAAATACCTACTCAGCCTGGTGTCCAAGTGACCTGACAACGAAGGAAATGCCCACACACAAACCAACATCGTGGTCCAATGACCTACTGCGTACCTGTAACATCGGTTTAGCGGTAGGTATACCATCGCCTCAATGCCCTTCATTGTTGTGTCGTGTTTGCATCATACAAATAACGTTACAGGAAATTTGGGCTGCCTTGTTCTAACAACCCCACCCACATTGAGGTGGCACTTAATTGTAAATGAAAACCACGTTGAGCCAAGCTGAGTGGGTGTTAGTGGGAAAGGCGCACATGTGAGTGATCAATTTGCAAGCTGATTGCACATGTCCTCCAACTGTAGTCTGACTGATAGTGACTGCAATCACTCTGAGACAAGGTTTGCAAACAGCTGCCGTCTAATTTAGAAGCTGAGTTGGTCCAGTTACGCTCAGCAGCCCCGATGAGCATAACCTGTCTATGATCTGTCATTGCATGCTGGTTATATTCATATATAAAACCAATGTTGCAGAGCACATATTTATGAAGGTGTTTTAACTTCTGTTTCAAAATTATGAGGTCAAGTTAGGTATTACCGCACCAAAGCCACTTTGAAGATGGCAACTGAGTGCAAGCGGTCGCAGCAGAACTGATCCCCATCTTCAAAGTAACCATTTCAAAAGATAACAAGCTAGCAAGTTCATCACACAGTCACAACAATGCTGGTGTGGTCTCTGACCACTGCTCGTGACTGCAGCGTTGCACCAATGAGGTCAAATCAAAAAGCAAATAAGAAGAAAGAAAAGATTTCAGCTTATTATAGACAACAAATTGTCACCTTTCATAGAAAGCTGAACAACTGTAGTCCATCTCACACAAAGTAAATTTATGAGCATTTACTTTTCATTTGGGAATAAAAGCGAACATCCGCAACACCGAGAACCCAAAATAACAAACAGCAGGCCTGGACACAGCTCTTAAACGTGATGAAACTGTTTGCTGTTAATTTGACAGATCAGAGTCAGAGGGAGCTAACAGAATGAGAGTTGAAAGAAGACGTCTTAGATTTATCTGTGTCTCAGTCAAGAGCACAAGTTTCCCAGAGTAGAGAAAAGTGTATGATGCAAGCTGATGAAAATGATGCAAAAGCCCCAGCCCTACGGGTAATACCGTACTAATGTGAGTCACCACGGCGAAAACTTCAAAAAAAGCAGAGCGAGAAAGGTCATTTAGAAGACACGATAGCACCGATTTGGGAGGAAGCTGTGGCACTAAAACCTTTGCTATACCCAAGTTTTAACTTAATAACAAGAGTGGCATTTATTCATTTCTTTTGCTGCAAGTAGTCAAGCTAAACTGATCAAAAATAGACCTCCTTTCTTTGGAATTTTCCAAATTACTACAATCTTGAGTTATAGCCTACTCATAGGTTCAGGTTTGGAGTCCAGGTTTGGCACCAGACTGACCTTGTTGACAACAATAAAGACTGTGTAAATGAACATCAGGTGGTGCTTCTGGAGAGGCAGGTAGTGTGTCTGCTGCAGAGCGAACAACACCGCCCCGATCAGGGTAATCTTTGTGGGACTAAAGAGAAAAGCAAAGAAAAAAGATAAATCCTAACAAAAACTGAAAAATAGAAGATAAGTATATACATACAACTGAAATAAATCACATCTTGTATGCACAAATAAACCAGGGCATGTTGTTAACTTTAGATGTGTCAGGCTTCCAGTTGCATAAACTGCATCTTCAGCATGGTTGAATAGTGTGGAAAGTCTGGAAATTACCCTCATGTTTATGCTCATGTTTATGTTATTACTGCGGGTAAAGTGAGAGGGATTGATGCCACTTTAATTTCTGTATGACTTGTTGAAAAGCTACAAGGGACCATGAAAAAAAAAATTGCTTGCCTGGTATATAGTATAGCATTAATATAACAAATTACAGTCAAGATAGGACAATATACTTAATGTGCATTAAAAATTACATTTTATGACCACAAAAATATCATAAAATCGATATTCGAGAGTCTGTGTGAGGCTTACTAAGACATTTTGAGGAGCTCATTTGTCTCTGGTTTCCACACTCCTCGAACAAGCTGCTCAAAATTACTTATCAGACCACCTCCAGCACCTGGTAGGGAGAGTAAAGAGATATATGGTTGCTACGCATTAATATGTAAAATGTGTGTGTTAAATATTCAAATATTTTATGGTTACTTGAAAGCCCTAACATGCAAAAAAAAAAAAAAAAAGAAGCCCCGTCACACTCATACCTACTGACCTCTAGCCCATCCGATGGCAATCATAACAAGAAGGCAGTCCTTGTATTTGCTGTGAGCCTGAGTCACCCCTCCAAGGACCTTCCACGTCCTCGTCACTTCCTTCATCCCTGACAGCACCAGTCTGAGGGGCAGCGGCGATGCACATGCATACACCAGGTCCATGGGGCAGTAAAACACCAAGTACCTAATAGAGACACACAAGGCTCATTTAACACGTGGACACATGCACATTTCAATGACATGGCCACTAAACAAGGCTCAAGGTGATTTTGACAGCATTACCCTCAGGTCTTTGTCAAGTACCTACATTCACCAGCAGGGGGTGTTGTAAATTGTTTGTGAGACAGGTGTAATAATACAAGCCACCAGCAGAGGGGGCCAAAGACTTATTTAGATACATACACTCTTTGAAAACGTCTCTATTTCTTCCACATTTGGAAAACTTGGATAATGACTTTATTTATCTATTATTCACTAATTCAAACCCCTCTGCCTCTTTCTTTACTACAATCTACACACCTTATTTTTCAGCTTTAGATATTTCAACCATCAGATATTTACCATATGACTGAAGCAAGGAGAACACCGGTGCTGTTGGACAAAGGAGCGACTGGTGGCTCTGCCAGCATGATCCCCGACAGCACCGCTCCCCCAAAACAGAAGAGCATGGAGCTGAACCAGCAGGCTAAGGGGCTGACTCTGGACACCTCGAGAGCTCCTGCACAACAGCAAAAATGGATAATAAAGAACAATAAACATAAATGATCACTATTATTGGGCAGGTTCTTAGAATAAAGAGACTAGCACTGTGAATGAGTAAGATGTCGTTTACACTGGGCTTAACTTGATACATAAACCAGTTCAATTTGAAGATAACAGATAACTGGAACATAATGGAGTTTGATACTCTTTCATAGACATTGTTTGAGGTTCACAGATAGCTCCTTTTCTTTGTTCAGTCTATTTGTCAATCACAGCTGCAGTATGAGTGACTGAAACCATTTACACAACATCTACATGACAGGATCGGCCAAGACTCAAAAGACAAAATGGACTGTTAAGCATGAATTAGCAAGGAAGCTGCTTTCTATTAAGACCTTCAGGTGTAGATGTTGTTATACCAGCGGATTTTAAAATCAAACAATCAATATGATTCAAGTGCAGGATTTCAGCTTTAATTCGAGCGGTAGTGGCCTTTAGATGTGCCCGGCCTTTACTGCAGCGGCCTGTAGTTGCTGCTTGTTTGTGGTTCTGTCTCCATGCAGTTTTGTATTTAATCATTGAAAAGCTGCTCTATTAGGCTGAGGTCAGGTGACTGGCTTAGCCTTGAAGAATCACAATTCTTTACCTTGAAAAATTCTTGGGCTTCTCTTGTGGTATGCTTTGCCTCATTATCCATTAAATGAAGTGAAGAGCTGATATTTGCAGCATTTGGTTAAATGTGAGCGGCGAGTATAGCCCTGTGGACTTCAGAATTTATCCTGCTATTTCTATCAGCAGTCACATCATCAACCACTGGTTGAAATACATGCCATAACTTTGACAGATGACGTGTATGCTTCAGATCAAGGGCTGTTTCTCCCCTTCTCATTCTTTTTCCTCCTCCTATCATTCTGGTACAAGTTCATCTTGGTTTCATCTGTCAAAACAATTCTTTGAGACATGTACAGCCTCTTTCAGATGTTTTCTAGCTAAGTCTAGAAAACATCTGAAAGAACTTCCTGTTCCATGTTCTGTGCCAACCACAGTAACCTTGTTGTAAACCTTCTCCATTTACATTCATGAGGGCGTCTCTATACTGTCGACTTAAACAACAATGATACGCCTGCTTCCTCGATACTACTATGGACTTGTATAGATGCTATGTGGGGAATTTTCTTAGGAGGAAAGAAGGAGTCACAGATTACTGATTTGGCCACTCCTAATGTTATCTCTCTAATAGGTTTATTTTGGTCTTTCAGTCTAATAATGGGCTCCTTTACTTGTGTCACCATTTCTTGGGACCTATTATTGAGCGTTTCAGTGAAGCAATACCAAATGCAAGTTGAATACTTGGAATCCATTCCATTTCATTCATTACCTTAATTTGACATGAAATAATAAAGTGAACAGGCCTCACCTGGCCATGAAACTACTTGTCAGTCAACTGTCAATTTACTTTTGAGTTTCTGAAAATAGGAGGCTGTATAAAAAGGCTGTAATTCCTAAAGTGTTAATACACTACGTTTGTTAAAACCCCTTGAATTAAAGCTGCAAGTGTACACTTCAATCATACCTTGACTGTTTGTTTGTCTTGTTTTTTTAAATCCACTGTTGTGGCGTGGAGAGCTAAACTTAAGTAGTGTAGCAATCAGTGTAGGCACTGATGTCATTAGATCTCTCTTTTAAAAGGTGGACTTCATCATGGGTGGCCTGAACTGCTAATATGTTTTTATGCTACAATATCAATGAGATACACACATTTCATGCAGTACTTTTTCTGACATACTCTAATACAATCCTGGAATGCCTTGTCTGCCTCAACCAAAATTAATGCTGCCAAGGAATATACATTTGTTTTGAAATTAAGACAGGTAGCTCTTAGTCAGTCCTTGTGTTACCTGCCCTTAGTCAGTGTGGCCAAACACAGGACCAAAATGGTAATCTGGGGATTACAGAAAGATTAAAGACTCTTGGAGTGAGATTGGTAAACCAGGAGGATTTAAAGCTGCTTCCTATGTAGCCTCCCTCGGCCTCACGTCTGAGTTGTTCACTGTTTAACTTTCTATAGAGTGGCAGTTCCTTAGAAAGAAAAAAAAAAACTTTAAAATGAGTTCAAAGTTTCTACATGAGACAATTTGCAGTGGAGGAAAATGTGAAAGCTGATGTGTCTGGTAGCAGACACATGAACCTGTTAGTAAATGCAGGATAGCATCTCACTAATTGCTTGCATGAGTCACGGGTAAAACTCAACACTGAATACAGTAAGTTTTAAATTTCACCTGGACTTCCTCCTGCACTGAGATATCACATATACGAATAGAAACGCACCTGGCATAAAGATACAACAGGTAAGCAGCCAGTACTAAAGGAGCTTATTCACCGATATGTCTTTGTATAAAACTGAAATTATACTCCGTTGCAAACACAGACAGCTGGAGACCAGACGGCCGAGTGATCAATCCTATTATACTTATTTGAGGTCCACTGCCTGGGCTGATGCATAGTTGGTGGACTGTCTCCTCTGACTAGTTTTGTGGTCACAAAAAACAAGCAGGTACACAGATGTATGACTTTAATGAATGACTTGTTTTCCTTGGCACAGCCCCAGCTTTTTAGTATAGAAGGCCATTCAAGAATCTTTATGGACCATTTCTAAAAAAACTACAGATTGCAGGATGGTCATCCGGTCGCTCAGATGCGTCACCAGTTTGCCAAGGTCTGAAAGAAGACGCAAACTGTCAGCCTCAGATGGGAGGAAATTAGTTAGGATGCTCGGGAACAATACATGAACACAGAGGCTGAAGCCTGCCATGAACTGGAAACTGCTGGAATACCAGCATCACTGCAAAGTGAGTTTTACATCACCATAAACTGAGAGGATGCTGACCAAGAAAGAAACCTTGGCAACAAAACTGAAACCTTTCAGCTTGACTGAAATTTGCAGCTTCCCACATTGATGAGCCAAATGTGTTCTGGAGAAAGATTGAGCTTTTTGGCCACAATGACAAGATGTATGATTGGAGAAATAATTGTGAGTGAAAAGAACAACATACCTGCTGTCAAGCATGGTTGTAGTAGCATCATACTCTGGGCTGTGGTACTGGTAGTCAAGTGGTACTGGTACATTTCATAAAGTGGTTGGAATAATGGAACAGAAGGATAACCTTCACATTCTTTAACTTGTAACTTTGACACAATTGGGTGTTCCAACAGAACAACAATTCTAAACACAAATCAGAGCTGGTTTCGGAATAGATAAATCTAAATTACAATGACATTCGTGCCCACAATGAGTGGATGTAAATTTTTGACCACAGTTGTAATCTTATGCTTAAACATGTTAAAGTCACATGCATTAGAAAACAGATGGAAAAAGGTACGTTAACTTCACTTTTCCTCACAACTAAGTGTGGGTTCCAGCATGCCACAGACAAATAAACAAATGGAGTGAGGAATACACTATAAAGTGGCTGCAGCTCAGTGTCAGCAGATTTCAGCCATCACTGTGTAATACTATGATTTCTTTTTTCCATGATTGCGCTCAAGAAATCTTATGTAACACACCTCATGTGGTTAAAACGATGCTGGGGAGGGTAAATAAAAATCTCAGTGGGGAACAGCAATTTAAAAAAAAAAAAAAGTCTGACATCGTGACAGTTATTTACATCCTGTTCTCTGTGATAGCCCCCAGCCTAAACCCTCGACACTGCTTTTTGTTGTTGTGGTTGTTACAGTGCAGAGTTTACCAATGCACCACACTGCTTACACAGTAAACACTGTTGCACTGTCATCACCTTTAGCTCCACAGCAAAGCAAACTGCTGTAGTCAGTGTGTGTTCCCGATGGGTCGCAGAGAGATTAAAGATGGAGGGAGATCAATTCATAAAACATGATGACATCTAAAGGTCGATGAAGAAGCAAACAACAGAAAAAAAATACCATTTCCGCTGAAATATAAATGCACTGCTTAGAGTGCTCTGACATGCAAAATGCCTTCCTCTGGTTTTGCATTGGAAGGAAGTGGATTTACAAGTCAAATTTGAGAAATGCAGATGTCTTCCTTCCTTCTTTTCTCTCTTGCAGTTCACCTGTTCCGCAGCAGCAGTCTAACAAAAGTCTTTCTGTTTTAACCAGGATAACATCTAACAAATATACAGACCAAACACAGCATTATCTAACACGGAAACTGTTTTTTTCATTCCTCTTAATATGCAAATCTACAAGTCTTCTTCTTCCTCCCTCTGTGGACAGCATAATTATAGCTAGCTTTAAATACCAAAAAAAAAAAAAAAACACCTCTGCTTGTCTCTGGCTTAAAGAGAGGCCCACTGATTGACATATAACCACTGCTCTCCTTCCTTGTCCCCGTCCTTCCGTTTTCCTCACACTCCACTCTCAGCAGTGTTTATAAAGGAGCTTAAAATAACTCCGTAATGGCATAAACACAGGGGGTAGAACAGACAAGCGCCTTCAAAATACTCGTTTGTACAATATGTGTGTCTAACGTGCAATTAAGCTGAACTGAAACTTGTTTTTCTTCTTGCTAACGGTTGAGAACATCTGGAGCCGCCCCACCACTGCACAGCACGAAGGTGGATTTGACATAGAGGAAAGAGAAAAGAGGAAAGAGACTAGCGAAGGAGGGTTGAATGGTTTATGGCATTCCTTTCCTTTTTGGGGGGCTTCCTGTGTGTTTTGTGCCTTGACAGAGTTTACTGTTTCTTTTTAAATGACCCAGAGATTTAAATCTGCTCTCGGCCATTCTCTCAGTGACCTTTTGTTTGTTTGTTAAGCAAGTCACTGATTGTCACCAAACTAACATGAAGTGAGCGAACAAGCAACGACCGACATGAGAATTTTGCAAACGGTGTTGTCAACACTGTCACTCCCTGTGATTCTTTCGTCCAGCCAGAGACAAACAGACCGGAGTAGAGGACACAGGGTTAAAAAGGTCACAGTAGCTCAGATGCTTTGCAAGGCAAGTTCAAAAATAGCCCGTAGACCTACAGCAGGGGGACTACAATGGACTGTCCACGTGCTTGAGTCAACTCTCTGTGCAGTTAAAGTCCACCTGTCTCCATAGCCACTATCTTGGTGACATAACATGGCTCGTGTCCAACCTTGGTCTTAGCTCATACAATAGGCTGTGACACAGATAAAGCATTGGGCTTTTAAACTTTTGTGACGATGATCTCTAACTACTGCTACAATGACAGACTGCAGACGACAGAACTAAAAGGTTTATACTGAGGCTGTGGGGAGAGCTTAATTGCTTTTGCTTTCCTGAGATAAACAAGTAATGACTCATGAGGCTCCAACACCAAAAGTAAGTTGCCACTTTTCCAAGTTCCTCAAAAAAAATACCACACAGTATGAAAACAAACCAATCACACCATCAAACAGAGTTGTTCTCACGGTGCAGAAGGTAATAAATAATTATGAATATAAAGGTGTCAAGGGTTAAATAAAAAGTACCATGATGCACCGCAATAAATGTTTGATTTACAGCCATGATTGCACTAGGCTAAAAACCACTCTGCAATCTGTTTACCCTTGTTTTGATGACTCTGTAGTGTCTACCAGAGGGCAACAGGTCAAACAGCAAGGGTCCAGGGTGAAAAAGAGTCCCTATTCATTTTTAAGGCTTCTTGAAATATATCTCGCTTTTGCAATCTCTTCCAGTGAGGGAAAAGGAAAGCCAGTAATCTTTTGTGCTGTGTTTAAAATCCTCTGAATATGCGCTGCAAAGCATCCGCAGAACACCAGTATGCTAAATGAGTATGGTAAAGTGAGAGGTAACCAGCAGGTAAAGGGGTGGACGTACTGTGAAATTCTGAGTTGATACCAATATTTTTTATCATTGATTTTTGACAGAAACTAAGAAATCTTCATTATCTAGAAAAACAAGTGTACTCATTAAAGCAAGTAGCTGAAAATCAATGAAAAGCTGATGTGACGCAGCATATAAACAGGCCTCTATTTGTGAACATTAGCTTTGTGCTAATAGGCTGATATTTGCCAGAAAGACTGATAATGGCTGTTGCTGATGTTCAGTCAGCATATGGGTCCATAGATTAAAAGACCACACAATATGAAGTAGCTCCACCCTTGCTAACAGCAAAGGCCACTGACAGTAAAGTTAGCTGATTGGACAGTCCCTTTGAATGCAGGACCTTGTTTATTTGAGTGGAATTTATCCATTAGTATTACTACTTAAACTTAACAGATCTGAATACTTAAACTGAACAAAGCTCTTCACATGCCTAACTCGGACTGTTCTGAGTTTGATTATGCTTCTGGCTATAGTTTGCTTGAATTCATTAATCTGTGCATTTTCTGAACAACATACCATGATATGGTTCAAACTCATCACCTGGTCTGGCCCAAAACAATCAGTCTATGTAAAGAAGTTAATAGTAAGGTCCAGTAATTCAGCCATAGCAATTTTTTAATTTATTAACTGCATAATTTATCAATTCAATTGGATGCAGTGCACTTCTATATGTGGCAGCACTATTTATATGCAAACTTATCCAATTAAGGTTCAGATTATGCTGCGTGCCAATTAACCCACAAATTAACAGCTGTTATGTTTTACAATACTGATAAATAATTTATAATCTGTAAAAACGCTTGCAACTTTGCAGAAGCAAAGCGGATGCCTACAGCGTGTCTGATTTTGCATAACAAAATACTATTTAGTTTAATGTGAAATATTACCAGTAAAAACAGCAAAGAAGCACTTTAAAAAATTAGACTAAGTGGCTCAGATCTGAACCCAGTGACATATTAAGAACCACTTCAGCTAGGAAATATGCAAATAAGCACATGACATCGTAAATATTTTATGAGTCCTATGAAACGAGGCTATATAAACACATTTAAGCAGCACGTGCGGGCTATTTGTGCGTTGTTTTCAATGTGAAGAACCTGGAAAACTTTTCCTTTTTCGAAACAGCCCCATTCCCCACCGACGTGCCACGCAGTCAGGTAAACTTTAAACAGGATGGCTGGAGGCCTGATATTACAAACTTCAGCCAAACAAAGTTAACAGAAAGAAAAAAGCCACTTCACAGAGTAAACTTGGCAGGAACTAGAATCGTCAACGTCCCGTAAACACTCACCCGGCTGCTCCCTCAGAGCCATGACAGAGACGATATAATGCGCCATGTCAAAGAAAGGAAACATGGACAAGTTTGCCAGTCCATGAGAAAGTTCGTCGAAATGCAGCACACTGAGAAGATCCATCTTTCTAGAACAATTCGGCAGGAATGAGCTTCCAGACGAGGACTTGAAGCGGAGTAAAGGCACCGGTCCAGCTCAGAGCATCAGGGCACAAACTTGGCTTCATCCGCAGTCTTGTCAAGTCTGTCAGAGAGGCTGCTGCTGCCCAGCCGCTCGCACCAGGTTAGCTGACCCTTAGAGTAACTGGGGTTTATGTTGCTGGGCAACAGACCTGCACTATCGTACAACAGTCATTACTGCTGTTATCTCTTCAGCGACGCTGTCATCGTCGCATAGGCGGAATTCCTGCTCTACGTGCCGCCATGCTAGTGATGTGGCGGGCGGAGCTAGAGAGGCTCGGTGATTGGGGGAAAGAGTGCACCGCGAACCAATCGCTTGTCAGAGTGTGGCTTTCTGAGGTGATCGACCAGGGATGGGTAAAAGTAAACAAACCGCTTTACGTACCTTTTGTTTGCCTGTGCCTTTAATAGGTGGAGCTTACAGGTAGTCATGACACATGCTGTAGTCAGTTTGAAATATATTCAACCACTGGTATTGTTTTACTCAGTATATATTAACTTTAACTCTTTATTGTCATTGCACAGTCACACTTTATACAATAGTACAACGAAATTGGAGTAGCTACTTCACCACATCGATGCTACATGAAAGGCAAGCAGTAATCAGAATAAATAGCATAGCCAGCTGGATGGGTAGAAAATTAACATATAATGAAAAGTCAGGTCAGGTGTAAATTACCCCTGTTGACTATTCCCCTCTTGTAAAAGCTGCCCTTGTGTCTCTTTGTGACCTAATTATTCTGTTGGTATTACTTATAATATAATATCACACTTTTATTGTTGAAAGTTGGACATAATAGCCTACAAAACGTGATTTATTATCTGTTTCAGAAATTAGCAGGCTGCACTTCAAAAAAAAGGGCCATATATAAATGTATCCAAATGTTTAGGATAGGTCTACTTTACCTCCTGGCACTCTAAAATCAAAGATCAGAGAAACTATCTAAGTGAGAGGATGCAGGCATGATACTAGAAATCCCTATATGCTGTTGTTTTTGCATGGGTTAACTTCATTGGGCAAGCTTTAAAAATGTGTCGACATAACAATCGTGAACCCTGTTGTCATGCAGCATGAGCCTCCACCCACCAGTTCCAAGAACAGTAGTATTCAGGTTTTACAATGAGCTGTAAAAACGCTTCAGTTAAACAGCGTTAGAATGTGTGGACATTCACACTCTTTAATTGCACACAATCTTCTGACACACATCTGTGGCAGTAACAAGAACAACAACAAAAAGGGGGGGAAAGTAAAGAAAGAAAACAGGTTTAAATCATGTGCTTAATAAAACATTAACCAGCTTACAGAGGGTAATATAAAACTGAGAAATTTCAGGTTGGTGGGTTATTTGTGAACTTTTGCAAGGCTGTACCCTTCCCCTTTTGCCATAAGTTACTAACTGCTATTACAGTGTTCAGGCAGGAGCATGACACCTGGTGGTGACTGCATGTTAATGTTTCCCAGTCTTATGTTTGTTTTTTTGATGATGATGATGATGATGATGATGATGATGATGATGATGATGATGATGATGATGAGATAGCCTTTATTTGTCAGTTGCAGGTCTTTTGCCCACAACCGAGATGACAGACCTTGCCGACCGTACATACAATACACAAACATCACATTGGGGAGACAGGTCAGGCTAGGTAGCGAGGAAAAAAACATCGAAATGTGTAACACAAAAGGATAATACAGGAATGCACAGATATCAACACACCATAGCACAATAAACACAGACAAGCAACGTGGGAAAGTTTTTGCTTTCTTGCTTGCTTTTTTGTTTGACTGCTGAATCACATGTATTAATTTGGGGCTCACTGAGACACTGACAAGTGTCAGCTTGTCACTGTGCTACAGTCAAATCATATAAAAACAGGACGAGTAACAGTTTTAGTCAAACGAGTTAAAGCTTGTTTATTAGAACAATGGTTAATAAATGGTAAATATTTGCATTTTAATAGCTTCACTGTTAGCAAACAAAGAATGACAATTGATACAACTTAATAAACTCATTAGTAATTGGTATGTAAACCATCTGCAAACAGCTGAAAATGATTTTTATCAAATTTTAAAAAAAGAACTAGTTTGTGTTCACTGATGTTTGGTTATGTTTAATTATCAAGACAATTTGGTTTGTTTTGAGAAATTATTATAGTTTGAGTAAAAGACACCTGTTTTCAACATAAATCCTGCATTTTGCATGATGATGATCAAAGCAACTCAGTGTGATTTACTTATCAGTATTAAAACACAGGCCTCACTCGCCTCAGTTAAGACCATAAAAAGAGACTGGGCAGAAATGGCCTGCATGGCATAGTTCCAAGATGAAAACCACCGCTGAGCAAAAGGAACATAAAGGCTTGTCTTTCTGCCAGAAACATCTTGATGATCCCCAAGTCTTTGGGATGTTTTAGTAGACAGACTTCTGCTGTCTACCAAAACATCCTGAAGGAGAATGTCCGGCCATCTGTTTGTGACCTTGAGCTGAAGCGCACTTGGGTTCTGCAGCAAAACAATGATCTAAAACACCAGCAAGTCCACCTCTGAATGGCTTAAAAAAATGAAGCCTTTGGAGTGGCTTAGTCAAAATCACTCCAATTGAGATGCTGTGGCATGACCTTAAAAAGGTCCTCAAAAACCCTCCAGTATGCCTAAATTACAACAATTCTGCAAAGATGAGTGGGCCAAAATTCCTCCACAGCGGCGTAAAAGACTCATTGCTGGTTATCACAAACGCTTGATTGCAGGTGTTGCTGCTAAGCATGGCCCAACCAGTTATTAGTTTTAGGGGGCAATCACTTTTTCACACAAGGCCATGTTGGCTTGGACCTTTCCCCTTAATAATAAACGCCTTCATTTAGAAACTGCATTTAGTGTTTACTTGTGTTGTCGTTGTATATTATTTAAAGTTGTTCTCTGAACTGAAATGTTTAAGTGTGAAAAACATACAAAAAAAAATACAAAATCAAGAAGGGGGCAAACACTTTTTCACAACACTGTATTTTGTGCCTTAATATGTTTTAGGGATATGGAAGCCTTTTGAACCTCAGTATGTGATACTGAGCTACACAAATACAATTTATCCGACCTGAACTGAATTCATTCATTACATAAATACAAATAAAATGATTAGATATAATAATTTATAGTTTATAATCACTGGTATCACAGTGTCTCTTTCTAGCTCAAAAGTTTGTTCTTTGTTACAAGAAATTATAATATTTACCTATTTTACCATACATTGGTCATTAATTTTGTGATACTAAATGACTGGTGACAAAGGTGAATAAAGGTAAAAAAAAAAAAAATATATATATATATATATATATATTTTTTATTTTTTATTTTTTTTTTTTTTTTTTGCAAGAAGCTGTAATGTGAACTCTTGGCCAATAGGTGGCAGCAGTTAAACACCTAGTGCCGTATCTCCCTGCTGACATCTGCCCCCTGACCGACTGAAATACTCCCAGTCACCAGCAGCAGTGTAATGAGGTGTGGTTTCATGTTCTGTTATTAATATAAATAAAGAAGTGAATGATCACACTTCATGCAGAGAGGTGTTGGACTTCTAACTCAGAAGTGAGGCCCGTAAAAAAAAAAATATATATATATATATCGGTTTGTGCATCACAAAAGCTTTTATGTCACTTTTTAAAGCCATGATGGGAGCTCCCACTGGAGCTGATGTGATCACAAAGCCCCAGTGAAGATGTTAAAGACAGTACTTGCTGTAACATGGCAAGGTGATTATGTAATCATACACTTGAAACCATCATTCACAGGCAAACTGCCTGACACCACTCCTGTGTTTGTGATGGTATCAACAAACACAGATCTGTGCCATCTTGTAAGACCTCTGACTTTTACATTATGTCATCACCGGAAGCTGTGGGTGATTTCCACAGACAGCATTTAAGACAGGACACTTCCCATTAGTATGTTACAGGAGACTTTCAGGTTCAAGGCTCAGTGCTTGCCGATGCTTTTTACACACACACACACACACACACACACACACACACACACACACACACACACACACGCCCTTCAGCCCCCCTGCTGTCTGAGCTCTTCTGATCAGTATTCTCCCAGTGGTGTGGGATTAAACTATGTCCTCAGCTCTTAGAGCCCTGGGACAGCCTCTCATTCCTCAGATTTCTGGGGCCCACCTCAAAGACCCAGAGGCTACATCCAGAGGTTTTTAGAACAACTGGAATCTTTATTCAATTATGTCTGTGGCCGACAAGCATGTCACCAGCGGGTTACTCCTCAGTTCAAAGCCCCCCCTAATGAAGCCTTCGTTGAGCAAGTCAGGCGGGGGTGAAGTCAGATGGGTTTCTAATAGATATACTGTATCGACGTGTAAGTCTTGTATTCATGTTAAACAACTGTTGAGGCTGAAGTGTGTAATATTTGTTTTTAATAGAAATAGTTGACTTAGTAGTCGGGTAAAGCTCTACCGGCAGCTGTGTGTGTAAAAGTTGTACTTTCTTGTAAACCATCGTTTCACTTTACAACAGTAACATTATTGTTAACTCATAATGAAATGTGTCCAATGTTTCCTTAACCATTCCTCTCACTTCTGCCTAACTCATTCTAGGAAAGGCTTTAGCTAAATTAAGTCACCTGTAATTCCCCATCCTACCAGAAGAACAAAAGAAAAAAATCAGCTTGTTTCATTTTAAAAGGAGAAACATGTTCTTGTGTGGTCCACATTTTTTCCCTGTTTGCTATTATAGGTTAAAAAAAAAATTCCTTTTATCAGTCTATGCTGTTTATAAAGAACATGTACCCCGCTGTCTTCAGCAGGCCACTATCTTTACCAGCCATTACCTTCTTTCTGTCGTTTCTTTGATCACTTCTGCTTTTGCTTATTTATTTGTGCATCTGGAACTGATTGTGTCTGTAGCCAAACAGGAGCTAAAGATGCGAATCAAAGCAAAGAGAGGTAAACACACATCTGTGCAAAATATTTTAACTTCGGTGAAACATGATGCAGTGTCTCCAAGCCTATCAGGTGAGATTCTGCCTTAGATTGTGGATTTTTGAGAAATCCTGGGAAGTGGAAACAACCTTACTGTCACTCTGAGTGCAGCTGGAGCTGTATAGTTCAACTAAGCTTATATATAGTGAGGGTAAAAAAAGGGATGGGGCTTGGATAAATGTATAAAGACCCTGGTAAGTTCTTTCAGCTATTTGTTGTACATTGGAAGGGAGGATGTAGTTCTCCGACTGGTTTTGAGGGCTGAATATTTTTGAGTTGCGAAATGCTCCAACAACACTACAGTGACTGTAGTTACATCGGAACGCATGTGGAAACTTATTCCGCATTTCATCTGTGATGGCCATGCTAGTGAAACCACTGAAGCCTGAGGGTAAACTAAAAGAGAAACTTTCTGAGCCTTAAAACCAAAACAATGAGCTGAAAGAAGCTAAAACGATGATGAGAGCTGAGGCAAGATTCAATGGAAAGCAAATGTAAAAATGTTGATTGCAGCCACTTAGAAGTCATTCTGGGATATTTTAGTAGCTGCTGTGTAGTTAAGGGTTTGCAGCTCTGTAAACTATAGCCTTAGTTTATTCCTTATTGAGCAGATGAGCAGTGAAAGGTGTCTGGCTTTTCTAAGATGTGTTGATTTGAAAGGGAGAGAAACGATGGCTCATAATTAATGAAACAACAAGCACAGATGTTTGGATTATAGTTTTATTTAAAGAGGAAATTTAAGGAAGAAGAAGGTGAAAACAGGTAAAAAGCCACACCTTAGGAAAGATGACATAAAGGAAGACTGAGTAATCCTGAAACATGCCTCGCAGCTGTTCTTAAACCGTGGGTCTTTTAAAATCCAAAGCACCTGAAAAATATAGCCATAAATACACAACTGGGAAACTGGTCCACAACATGTTTTTCAAAAACACAGAACTCATGACGTGCTTTGCTGTAAACAACATAACCAGTGGGCATGTTGTTGTGTATTAATGTAGCAACAGAGCAAATTTTTTGGTATGATGAGAAAGAGGCAGTGTATAAGTCCATTAATCACAATGAACTGCTGAGGATCTCTTCGTGTGTGTGTGTGTGTGTGTGTGTGTGTGTGTGTGTGTGTGTGTGTGTGTGTGTGTGTGTGTGTGTGTGTGTGTGTGTGTGTAAAGCAAGTCCAAATGATGCAAATCATTACGTAGAGACTTGTTTTAAGGTTAGGCCCAGGCAAGTTGTGGCTTTGTGGCTGGGCGGTAGGGAAAGTATATCTCTGCAGGAAATGACTTTAATTCAGTCTGTCTTCCTGTAAAAACAAAATTTAAAAGAAAGAAACTGTGTGTTTTTTTTGGTATACATAATGTATACAAAATATACATTATGTATATAATGTATATTTTGTATAGCATGTAGGGGATGGGGTGGGCTGAAGTCATCGCAGTCATGGTACACCCGGAAAGGTCACAACACCCGGAAAGGTCACGTGGCTTGTGTCATTGGACCTGTTTTAAATGTGGGTTAGAAATAAACTCTGGCATGAATTGGAGTAATTCAGTGAGGAGTCATCACTGTGTGACTGTTCCAGTTTCACAGACAGAAGGCAGGTAACGGCTAAGGTCATAATGAAAGTACATTTAAGTTAATGCTTAATTCATCTTGGTGAAGTTCTCTGTAGAAAGAAGAGCCGTATTAAAAGTCCAAATATCCCAATCTTCCACAGGATGACCAAAAATCGGTTTAACACCCCCCCCCCCCCCCCCCCCCCCCCACACACACACACACACACACACACACACACACAAAGAAAAACAAAACAAATAATGACAGAAACAAGCCAAGCCATCTGATGCCTCATTCCAAGATTCCTTCCCAGCTGTGACAGATTTCTTCCCCCTTGCATTCTTGAACTCTCTGAATCATTCATTCACTTGGCTTTTAATTATGTCTTCAGACTCTAATCTTCCTAAAGTCTGGGCTTATATTTCTGAAAACAATTATTCTTCAAAGACATGCCCTATTGTCAGAGATTGATGGTGTTCTGTCTTGGATTTAAGTCAGGATCACTATAGTCACAAGGAATGTGTTGTTTCTTATGTGTAGTACCATATATTTGGCAGCATATCTCTGTTCTTGAAGAGCAGCAATAACATCTCCATGCAGTATAGTTTGTTGTCAGTTGGTTGTCAGCTGATGTGGTCTGGAAATAAGATCATGTGATCTGCTAGGAATGCTGGCTAAGCTTGACTTCTTAACCTGCACCAAACAGACTAAAGCTACTTTCAGCTCATCCCTTTCCAAACGGGGTTGCCACAGCAGGTAGCTCCACATGTTTGATGAGGTAGAATTTTATGCATGAATTGAGCCAGCAACCTTTCACTTCCTAAACAAACATGTTTAGCACCGCACCAATGGAGGTACAAACTAGAGTAGATGGGCAAAAGCACTGCAAGAGCTGCTTGGCCTTGGAACCAAGAGCTGGTGCACAGTTTTTGTGCTGATGTTAATGCCAGAGGAGTTTTCAAGCTCAGCAGTTATTGAGTCAGCATCGGCCCCTTTTTACGCACAGTGTGCATCAGAACTCTGCAACCTGCTCTGCATCCTATCATAGTACCATGCTTGAATTCGGTGGTCTCTTTAGAATGAGCAATGCTTTCACAAATGTGTATAAAGGTAAACTGCATGGCTAGGTGCTTGATTTTATACGCCTGTAGCAATAGGATTGAAAAGACCTGAATTCAAAGATTAACACGTTTGGTGTTAGAAGGTGGATGTTGTTTCTTTTTGTTTAATATTTGTTTGGGTTTTTTTTTTTTTAGTCATTCATTTTTTCTGATAATACAATTTTGATTGAAGTCTTTTTCTCTTTATGTCCATGTTTCATATTAAGCCCATGAATTTTGCTTGTCCTGTGATCCCTTCGAACAAGGTCTACTTTGGTCTTTTGTTAACTTCAAAGTTAAATAAGCTGTAGACTTGGGAAGAAGTTCTTGTAACTACTTAACTGTATTTAAAGTACAAAAAACATCTCGGCTTCACTTAACAACCAGTAAAATGGTGCGACCATGCTTAAAAATTTGATAACGTCATAAATCAGTCATGGGTGTAGAACAGGTGCTGTTTGTTTTTGCAAGTTCACATAAGCATAAAACTGCTCTGAACACCAGCGCAAGGTAAACAATGTCAACGAGATTTGTTTACAGGAACTTCTATCTCAGGCCTGATGACTCAGGCGCTGTGAAGCGATGTCTTGACACATTAATCCCCAGCAACACAGCTTAAAACGGAAACTAACCCCAAAATGCCTCAGAATAACCAGTGGCATTTTGTGGTTAGCTAAATATGTCAAGTGACAGCAACATAAAACCAGTCGTGCAAGGTTACAGCTGTTTGAAGTTATGCACGTTTACCTGGCTGTGTTTGTTTCCAATGAATCTACTTCTCAAGAACACACAAACACAGTTCCTGCTGGGGTCGTCTTCCCTGAAGAAGAAGAATGAACAAAATGTAACACAACTCCAATGAGAAACACAAAGCAGCAGCCACAGCGCCGCATGAGGATGCTTTATTTATTTCAGCCGTGTCACAAACTGTGGAGCTCGCGTTCACTCCCATGAGTCTCATGATCAAGGTTCCTCGGCAGACACAAAGAAGCTGATTACACAAAGACTGGCTTGTCTTCCTCCTTAACACCCTGTTTGTATAAAAACAGAAGGACTAAAAAGGTCAGGAGGTGTTCAGGATCTGTTCCAGCAAGTAATACCAAACCGTTCCTTCTCCTCCTTCTCCTCATCAGCTGAATAGAAACACTTTTTTTGCAATTATATCCAATAATTGATCTAAATGACTTAGTTTACTATAAGCAAACACTGCTCAAGAGCCATGAGACACTAACAGTGATTTAATCCTTTTGCTTGAACTCGTAAAACATATGTTTTGGACTTCTTTTAAAAATTAAATGGCTTCATATTAGAAATGTACTTTATCACTGAATGAGACATGATACAATATGTTTACAGACAGGATTTAAAACTAGCTTTTGTACTTTACAGCTTGTAACAGATCTAAGGAAACATGATAAATGTGTTTTTCTAAAATATGGTAGCGTTTTTAAATGTAGACTGCTTTTTACTTCTAGCTTTGGTTCAGTGGAATCCCCACGAGCTACAGCAATGCAACATCCATTTTGCCCTGTATCGACTAAATTTCTCTTTTGGTCTTTTGTCGGAACAATCCAGAGGTGCACTGATTTACATATTCTTTGTTTTTATGTTAGGTATAGTTTGGGTCTTATGGAAACTTATAGATTGCACTTTGTACAGTTCATGGCAAATGTTAACATTTTTTAACCCGCAGGTCTTATTCTGTTATTCCTCTAAAAATAGTTCAATACCTAATTTGTATTTTACACCTGCTTGTACAGCAGCTAAACCTTGGTCTGTTTTTGTTTCCCTTCCTGTTAAGCTGCATGTCAAGTTATAATGTAAAGTGTGAGAGTGATTCGTGACAAACCCACAGACAATCACCATTTAACTCATCACTTTCATCAGCACTGGTTTCAGGTGTTTTGGGAAAACCCAGTGTACTTTGTCTCTCAAACACCAAACAGCAAATAGACAAGTTAGTAAGCCGCAGCTTATGAACGCAACATAAAGTGAAGCCATAATATGTGCAGTCTAAGCATCTCACTTCAATTTATGTCCTTTAGGATAAACTGGGACACAGTCAGAGTTCTTCCAAAATGAAGAAATGGTTTAAAGAAAGCAGGAATTTCTCCCACAAAACTACCCGTTTGTACATGTAGACACAACGGCCATTTCAACAAGTCCTGGAAACATTTCTCTAAGATTTTGGTCCATAAATGATAGCATCAGGCGGTTGCAGCAGATTTGTCGACTGCACATCAGTGAAGTGAATCCTGCATTTCACATCCCAAAGGTGCTTGATTTGATTGAGATCTCTTGACTGTGGAGGCCATCTGAGAACAGCGAACTCATTGCCATGTTCAAGAAACCAGTTTGAGAGTTTTGTTTTTAACTGAAAAGTGCTTAAAATTATCCAGATAACCATGACCAACAGGAGTGTGTGGTCTCCAGCACACTGAATGTACATATAGGATCAGTGAGTCAGCTTGTTGCTTTCTGCCTTAGGGAACTAGATGTATGTGGGACATTGGCTGCCTCTGGGTCTGGTTGGAAAAACCTCTCACCCTCAAGACCTTTCCACAGTGCTCTCCACTGCCAAATACACACACATACACACACACACACACACACACACACACACACACACACACACACACACACACGATTGCACTGAATTCTATCTAAAGCATCCCCAAGCACGTGGGTGTGCTTGTGTGTGTGTCCATCTGTGTCAGCCTGACCACACAACGATGCAGTGAGTCGTGTGGCTGGCGTCATTCTGTGGTAAATTAGTAGTCATGTTATAAACAGATGATTTTAGTCTCTGATTACGAGCGCACCAAATGATGGCTTAGCCTAAACACCCCGAGACTCTGCCTAAAAGTTCCCTCTTTGATTACACAGAAGAATTTTTGACAATAATTATTGTACTAAAGATAGTTGGAGAAAATTATTACTAAAGGGGAAAACTTACACCACTGGATCACCTCAGAATACAATGGAAAGACTCGTCATGAGGCTGGAGGAGGGTGTTACATCTGCGATTGATGGACAGACATTGAAATAAAAGCCATGTCAGTCAACTGGATTTAGTCCATTAACACAATATAATATCTGAATCATAACATGCTTGAGATGTGATAGTTTCATAATAATTTCATTGCAGAAACCCTTTTATCTTCTGTTTGACTGTCAAAAACACACTTGATCTGGACCAGTTGTTAAACACGCAATAATACAGTACATATAATATATTCTAGTATACACACAATATCTGTGAAATGGGGCATTTGCTTGCCGAGTTACAATTTTCAGCACAATTTATGGACTGTTGGTTGTAGATGTATTAGTACTTTTACTTTTTATTGAAGGATCTGACTGCTTAAACAGTGTAGCTAAGTCTTTCTCAATTTTCCTTCTCTTTCTCCCTCCTGATGTAGCCGTTCCATCTGCATACAGCCAGGAAGTGAAGAGAAGATAATGCTCCTATCTTCCATACCATGCAGCACTTAGAATAACAGACCGTCCACTTTAGCTTTTGTTTCTTTTCTAGCTTGTCCACCAGTACAATTCACTGCTGCATACACCACAGGGAAAAGAGTGGAGAGTGAACTACAACCTCCTCTCTATCATAAACGTGCACATGCACAATTTTCTCTCTGCAGCCAGATTAAACCATATCATTTCAGGAAAACCAACCGAGCTGGGTGTTGTCTCTTCTAGTTAAAAAAAAACATGCCACACAGCTGGTTAGAGAGGTGGGTGGAGAAATAGGTTAACAGAAACTATGACTATTTGTGTTAGTCAGATAGAATTAAGTAGGACAAGGCTTCTCCTAAATCTGCATGTATGTGTATGTGTGTGTCTGTGTGTTTGGTTATCCACACCCACTCATGCAGGTTTGGCAAAAAAACCAACAAAAAAACATAAAATTTTGATAATAAATAAAAGAGTGAAAGCAAAAGCAGACATGAAAGAGGCTGCGACATTAGGCAGGCCAGGACTCTCATGCTGACCTCTAACACTGACCTTTAACTTGTTCAGCAGATGATCCACAACACTGCACTAGAGGAATGTAAGCCATGTTGTTCTCATGACAGACAGATCCTTAAAGTAATCCCAGTTAACCTTAAGGATAACTATTTAAGGATAAAATTGTCCTAAATCGTCTAGAAAGTCTCAATTTTCATGCCAGCTAATGTACTGTCCACAAAGGATGCAGTTAATTGTAAAAACACATCTTTTTGTCAAAGCTTCATTCTTGTTTGCTGACAGAATAAAGGAAAACAGGATTAGCAGACTGCACACTGAAGTTTCCTTAAATACTTTTTTAACCACAAGTTTAATTTTCAGTCCCTTTAAGGTATTTTTAAACATCAATAAGAGCCAGTTACTGGATACAGTTGTCATAATTAACTTTAGTCACTGCTGGTTAGCAGGTAGTGTTAATGACATGTAATGAAATTAACTATTTTATAAGTTGAATATTATCTCAATCTGAATCTGTGGTTTGTTTTAAACAACCACTGAAAATGTATTTCTATAGGTTAGCTTTCCTTAACCTTTTGTTCATTATCTGTCGCCTCATAATTTTACAGTTACTCACAAAACAAGAAGTCAGAACACTAACAACTGCAATTAATGGCATTTAACAGTGAGATGCACTGTCTTGGTTGCCTGGAGGCCATCTCTCTGGCAGGATGATATGTTTATACCAGTCTCAGTGTCTCTTTTCCATTGCCCTGTCTGCCAAGCTCAACAGTTGATCAGCTCTCAGTGCAACACAAACACAACATGACTTAGCTACTAAGGTCTGTGCGGCCAAATGGGAATGTAAATGATATTTGGGGAAAGTCAAACAATCTTAAAGTCCGAGTTATCTCCACACTTTTTTTAGAGCTTGAACTTTTTTAGAGTAGTCAAATATAACTACATTAATTCTTGTGTTTGTCAAGGCACTGTCCTATCTGAAGCAAATCTAGTGGCCAAATTTATCATTAATAACAAAGATTTCCTGGAACTCTAGTAACAGCAATTCATTGTCACAACCATCACGCTTTGAGGGATGCATGCCATAATCCAGTAATCAGTGTTCCCTTTCACTTCAGCAACCAGCTTTTATCAGACCAAAGATGACCTCAAACAGCTTTAACTACGCTGTTTTTGTGTCAGTGTGTGCGAGGATGCGCTGTGGGAAAATCACCAATCTTTTACACCTAGTGAAAAGATATGGCCCTCGGTGTTAAAATCACAGCCAAGTCCCAACAGAAGCACTCAAAAGCTGGCAGTCAAGGGCACTCATTCATTTCCGCACTTCCTCAGCTCAGTCTTGATTGACACAAACATGTTTATGATAAGCCCTTGATTGCAATCCTGCCTTAAAAAAAGAAAAAAAACATGCTCCAATATTTCTCAACATAATTAAAACATAGCTGTGTAATCAGCTTCATTTCAAGTTACATCTTTTAAGAGTAACTTAATTTCCTTTTTTCCATACACTCTAATTCCCCGTGCTGCTTCAGACAGACACTTAGATTAATCAAGCCTGACTTGAGCGGTCGTCGTGCTGAGGGGGAAAGCTCCTCTTGACTCTGCTCGTGTTTGAGGATAATTGGTACTGATTACCACCTCTTACTGTGTGTGCTCACTGCTCACCGAAGAGGAATGGCTTAAACACAAATATGTGCATATTACACAAAGCGTGTTTGCGAGCCAAGAGGTGTGCATGCAGGAGTTTCACCCATTATCTCCCACAGTACATACCTGCAAGCAGAGGAAGTTTGTTTATTTGAGCCATTTTTGCCTCTTAAAGACATTCCAGAGGGGTTTTCCCACGCTGTGGGTAGTGCTGGTAGCTGTTAAGGCTGGAGTTTGATGGGCTTAGGGCCTTAGACCTTTTGGACTGTGTGTTGTCAAACTGCTGAAAATATCTTTTCTATCTGCTGTGAGACATAACGCACATTCCTCTGAGATATGTCCAGACATGTTATTAAAGACCATGCCGGGACGGACACACGTACTCACACACTCTCTCACAGATTAAGTTGTTTAGAAAGGAAATGGGTTTTGTGTGAGTGAGTGTGTGAGAGAAAGGATATTTGGATGAGAGGATTTAATGGTGCACTGTTACCACTGTATTTTTATTGTTGTGTCTAAACTCAACATGCTGCCGCTCGATACAAAGGCTAAAAGAGTGGCGGCAGATTTACAAAGAGGGCAGCAACATGCGTTAAAAAAGGGGGCTGGATAATCTGGCTATCATTAGAGACGCCATTTAAACCAAAATCACAAGCGTGGAGCTCTGCCCTGAACTGTGTGGCTGCAAAATAGATGTTATCAATGTGGCTCCTGTTGCCAGACGAGTAGTGACGGAAGACAACGGTTTGCTCTGTGTGTTGATGCGTAACACACACACATGCACAGGCACCGTTCGGCCCTCTGCAGCATCACCAATGCTCCCACTGTCAGCTTATATCAGAAGTGTTTTTTCTGAGGGGTGGGGGGGCTGAAACCAGACACCCCAGACATTGGAGTGCCAAAGAAGCAGAGCAGGAGAAGAAGGACCCATCCCCTCCCTTTCTTTCTCAGCACCAGCTGCCAGAGAGGGGCAGCTCTGTGCCCTGGGAAACTGATTTATACCCTGCAGGTGTCTGGCATATTCACGTGCATGCATGCATGCAAGTCCATGCACGTGTAATGTCAGCGCAAACTTCTTCAGTGTATTTAGCATCGAGTTTAGACTGTGGAGTGAAAAACACTGAGATGAATGCATCACACTTTGAGCCCAGCCAATTCATTCTGCACTGTAAAAGAGCCTCTTTCTGTGCCGTAACGGCATTTTGATTTAGCATGTGCCCGGTGACTCTTTACAGAGCACGTGATAAATTTTGTTAGAGGCCACACAGCAGTAGACATCTATGGCCGTATATCAAAATAAAGGACTTTATTATATTTTCTCATAAAAAGATATAAATATACAGTCCACAGCCACAGAGTTTATGATTGTAGTAACAGTAACAATTGACTCTGAAGTCTATAAATGACAACTGCAGACACTTAATTTTAGAGTGCAGAGGCATCTGCTTATCCAAGCACAGTACCAGCATAATTTCAAGGTAAAACCTGAAATTGTTTAAAAAAAATAAAAACAAAATAGGCTTCTTAACACAGTATGTTAAGACGTGTGGCCACAAAGACTCCTCTGTAGGGCTGAGGCAACCAAGAAAACAGAGCCTTGATAATCATCTAGGTCTGGGATGTCTGAGCCACACACAACCCATTTTGATCTTAAGTGGACTGGACTGTTGAAACTGCCCTTTCTGTAAGTGAAAGCATATTAATTTAATTAACTGCACATCTAGCCCCAGAGATGTCTAAATATAAGAAAAATGTGCCCAAAATGTGCCATTCTAATAAGAGATGCAGAATAGATGCATGTACAGACTATTACATCCCAAGAGTATACCCAGCCATCAAGTGTTTGATGAAAAAATCAAACCCCTTGAAATACTCGATTTGAAAAAAGCACAATCTCCTGTGCATCAGTTGCTCATTTCAGTTCCAAAAATGTTGCAATCATCAGTAAAACTTTCACACATCAGCGAGTCATACTATTGCTCTAGGTGACGTGTCCCTTTTATATTTTTATGACCCACTTTCCAACATTCAGTAATGGACTAATGTGTTCACAGACGGAAAATATTGGCGCGCGAGCCTGCCCTCGGCTCTGGCCTGTTATTGATGTGAAAATGCCAGGAAGTGTTTTAAAGTGCCACAAAAGCATTTCAGTCAGACAGCTCACATTTGAAATAATCGATTTGTTACAGCAACGCCACGTGGGTTTGGGTTTAGCGCTCGGAACCTCTATACATACTGAAATTTGCAGTGATGAGTAAAGATTCCCCTGGAGCCTACAGGTGGATGTTGGAGAGGATTGCAGGGATGTCTGGGAAGTTAGCGTGCATGAATAGTTTACACTGCATACATTCCTTTATTGTCCAAAACTGCAGCAATAGGATGCAGCCAGAACAAACTAAAACAGAGAATGTTTTGCCAGCATGTCTGTGAGGTTCACAGGATGCACAGATTGCATGCTGTGGGTCTGCTGATATGCATGTGTGGATAGATGCACACAAACTTTTCTCTGGAAGGCAGATTAAGATCAAATTCAGATAACACCGTAAGCGATGAGGCAGTTTTTGCACTTCTGTAAATATACAAGAAAGATTTTATTAATTTTATTATTTTCTTGGGTTTTGGGGCTTTTTTTTTCTTTTTGTAGTTCCCTTCTGGTCTCTATCAATCTCTGTTCCTGCGTAACCCCCCATCTCACGCCACACCACCACCGAGCCCTACTCTTGTTTCATGTTCCCAGACTGATAGGCTCGATAAAGGGAATACTATTAGAAGAGATAGTGGGAAAAAGGATGGGATGATAAGAAAGAACGGCGGTGGAGTGTGTAGCGGGGTATTGAGGGTGGTCAGGTCACTTGCAGTGTGCTGAATCAGCTCTTACCAGAAAGATCTATTCCAGAGTTTCCCCAGGGAGCAGTTATGTTCTCATGGCTGCACTCTTTATATAACGGCAATATTCATAGGACTGTACAGCACTTAGTGACAGGGATCACATTACTAGAATGGTACAGAGGCTCCACATAACTGCACACATGTCCAACAATGAATCTAAACTTTAAAAACAAAGCTAATTTGATTAGAAATGTAAACAGGTGTTGTTTTTAGCTGTGTCACCATGTGGCGTTTTTTTCTATCTGTCCAAAGAGGATATACATGAAGTCAAATAGACTTAAATAAAAGTCTTTCCACATCTGTCAAAACAGTACTGTTCGTCTTCGATTCGCTCTTCCTCACACTACTTCCCACATTCAGCCGACTCAGTGCATCTAAACAATAGAGAGAAGCATAGAGTAGGTCAAGGCTGTCAACCGTGTCACTTAAAAAGCAGCTGAGCGGACCAGACCGGCCAGAAACTTAGACGTACGCTTCTAATTGGCTGTCAGGAAGGAAGTGGATGAATACCAGGAAGTGAGGTTCATTGAAAAGACCCAATATGGCCTTGCTTGCTAGCTGTGCGAACCATGAAAATTTCATGAGTTTGCTCAAGTCTGGGTGCTGTTGCTTAGCAACACTGATTAAGGGTAATCACAGAGGGACTTTTATCTATTTATCTATTTTATCTGTTTGTGACAGTAAAGTGTGTCCTGCCCTTCGGAGAGGTCACCCCAGATAATCCGAGTGTATCTGAGCATCGCCGAACCAATTAACTATTCGGCTCTAGCATTTCTAGTCTGAGTCAGTGAGTCAGTTTATTGGAGAAAATCTTTCACGTTGGAGTGCTGGAAGGAGTCCAGAGGTGCTCAAGGTAACAGCCTTCAAGGTGGTAGTAAGCAAATTTAAAATAGGTTCCCACGTGGCTCCTCAGCATATTCATCATTCGGTTGTATATACAGTTTCAGTTTTGGTTTTGTTTTTTCACAGTTGATTTTTAACTTCATAACTGTATCTTTTAAAAAGGCTTTTAGGGTAATTATGCATAACCTCTGCTTGGCCACTGTATGTGTTAGTGTTTATATAATCCATTCATTACTATTGTATTTTTTACTTTGGAAAAATTAAAAAAGGGACAACAACCTTAAAATTCTTTAATCTTACTGCAGCTCCATAAACAACTCTTTATTGTGACCGAAAAATCCAAAATGTAACTAGCTGGAGGGGTTATGCTTGCTAGCTAGTGGCTCACTTATACTAGTAGAGTAAAAATAGGAAGGCAACTTTCTTGTGGCTAGAAAATGTGGTGATCGCAGTGAATTTTTATTTATTTATTTTGCAGTCACAAAAAGTAGAAAAGTCGATTGCAGAGCGCCTATGTCATTCTAGAGTCAAATCATCATCCGGCAGCAACTATGTCACTCTTTATAAAGGAATTTGTGAACTGTTTCAAATCTCGGAGGTTCTGAATGAAAGTGATCCCAATTAATCATTTTAGTACCACATCCATCCATCCATCCATCCATTTTCCTCCGCTTATCCGGGGCCGGGTCGCAGGGGCAGCAGCCCAAGCAGAGAAGCCCAGACCTCCCTCTCCCCAGCCACCTCCTCCAGCTTATCCGGGGGAACACCAAGGCGTTCCCAGGCCAGCCGAGAGATATAATCTCTCCAGCATGTCCTGGGTCTGCCCCGTGGCCTCCTCCCGGTGGGACATGCCCGGAAAACCTCACCCAGGAGGCATCCTTGTCAGATGCGCGAACCACCTCAACTGGCTCCTTTCGATGTGGAGGAGCAGCGGCTCTACTCTGAGCCCCTCCCAAATGGCCGAACTCCTCACCCTGTCTCTAAGGGAGAGGCCAGCCACCCTTCGGAGGAAACCCATTTCCGCCGCTTGTATTCACAATCTCGTTCTTTCGGTCACTACCCACAGCTCGTGACCATAGGTGAGGGTAGGGGCGTAGATCGACCGGTAAATTGAGAGCTTCGCTTTTACGCTCAGCTCTTTCTTCACCACAACAGACCGGTACAGCGTCCGCATCGCTGCAGCCGTTGCACCAATCCGTCTGTCAATCTCCCGCTCCCTTCTCCCATCACTCGTAAACAAGACCGCGAGACTCCTACCACAAACATATTGCATGTAATTGCCAACTCAACTCCATTCGATTACAGACTGACAGCAGATAGCAGCCTGACTCCATCTTATTGCCATTTTATTGCAGTCATGATGCACCAAAGTCACTTTGAATATGGGGACTGACTGCAGGGTCTTCATCCTCAAAGGAACCAAAGGCAATGAGATTGCAAGTTCATTGCCCACATCGGCAATAATTTTAGTCATGTGGCAGTCTCCAACTGCTGTTTTCCCTAATAGGACTCTGGTATAATCTTTGTTAACTATTTCTCCATTCATAGAGGTATTATAGAAATAGAGAGATCAGGTTTTGTGCAGATTTGCAGCTCCCAAAAAATATCAATAGACCAATCCACTGTTAAAGTTGGTGCACAGAGCATATGAAGTCAGTGCAGAAAAGTGCACTGACTGCTTCTGCCCCTGTTGGTGATGTTTTCATTATCCATTTATCAAAAACACAATTATTTAGACTGTCTGTCTGTTTCTCCACAGCACATTCCACACGATCAGCACTCTACTTTCTTTTATTCCCCACTCGGTTTTTATCTGCAGACTTTCCTCTCGATCTCCTATTCTGTCTGCTCTTTCTCTCCATCTCCTTGAACATTCCTCTCTCACTTCTCTGCCTCTGTCTGTGGTTGAATGGAAACAACAGGTAAGCCTCTCTCCTTCAAAATTTGCTGGCTTTGCAAGGTCAAAGACAGGAGGGAGCGGGCTGTGTTGTTATTTCAGATGCAATAAATAATTTAGTCTAGACATGAAATCTGATCATTTTGTATTTCTGTATCAATTTCTCTTGGGTCGATGCAGAAGTGAAGCAACAAAAAAACATGCAGGGAATAAAAAACAATCAACAAATCTAAAAAGAAAAAAAAAATAGCCAAATCATTTTTACTTGATGAGATTGGTAACATGAGTATGTTATTCCATATTCTGATGTTGAATCTCAGTAGTGTCAAAGCACTCTGTAACACCAAGCACATCTTCATCTTCTTTCAGCTCTATGCCATCTAAAAGATGTTTTCTTATCTAGCAGCACCTTAAAGCAACACAAACATGCGGCAGTAGGACTTCCTGTTTCTTTGTTGACAACACAGACAGCACGCACAGACATATGTAAGCACTTTGTGCCACAGGACAGAAAGAGGCAGCTAGCAAAACCACAGAGGTTATTAATCAAACCACTGATATGAAGAGACAGATGGCAGGATGTGTGTGTGTCTAAGACAGCTGTGGCTGTCATACTGGTTTGACGTAAACTTTTACCAGGTGTTGCCTCCTGGGCTTTGCTGAGGACGGCTCAGTGGGCGCTGCATTTTTCTGCGCATGTTTGTGTAGATGTGCGCTTGTCTCAGGGGAAACCATTCCTTTCATGAGTGCGTGTATGGGGTTTTTTCACTCGGGTTTCAGTGGTAGTTTACTGCACAAGTATACGTGTCAAGTCATGCCTTCATCCAGGAGAGTGTTAGCTGTAAATCTCATGCTGTGCCTTAAAGTCACTGGTATGAAAGACAAAAGTGATTTTCCTCACGTGTGCATTCTTCTCCTGTCAAAGCCCAGCCAACACCTAGATGAAATAAAGTAAAAATATCTTTTAGTTATTGCACAGTGGTTCACAAAGTTACAATTAGAAGAGAGGTAGATAAGCTCACTGCTATATATTCAACATTCAAAGAATACCAACCAAGCAAAGGGCTGAAAGCCACCTCATTACACTATCAAGTGCAATCCACGTTATTCTTTTACCATTTAGCATGCAATTTACCACAATTTGAAATCATTCATACATATTGAAACCAATCATATGGCCACTATGAATGCTGGTGGGTGCAGCATGGAACACTGGGAAGAACTACAACCATGAGCATGCTTGTAGTTCTTCTTATCTTGCTTGGCCTTCTTCTTCTTCTTACGTGCACAACATAACTTCAAGACAGTATATCCACTCAGCCAAAATAAATAAAAGTTCACCATTTTTATATATTGATCCAGTGCCAATTACACCTACTAATGTGAACTTAGATGTGCGTCTGTTAAAACTGATGGGTAGAATGAAGCACTATTAAGTGGTACCATTAAGATCCCAATATATTTTTATACCAACCACTTGGGTGGCCTCAGAATCTCATCTCTGCTTTTCACGGATGATGTGGTTCTGTTGGCTTCATCAAGTGATGGCCTCCAGTTTACTTTGGAACAGTTTGCAGCTGAGTGGGAAGCGGTGGGAATGAGAATCAGCACCTCCAAATCTGAGGCCATGGTCCTCAGCCGGAAAAGGATGGCGTGCCGACTCCGGGTCAGGGATGAGTTCTTGCCCCAAGCGGAGGAGTTTAAGTATCTCGGGGTCTTGCTCATGACTGACGGGAGATCGACAGACAGATTGGTGCTGCAGCTGCAGGATGCTGTACCGGTCTGTTGTGGTGAAGAGAGAGATGAGTGTGAAAGCGAAGCTCTCAATTTACCGGTCGATCTACGTCCCTACACTCACCTATGGTCACGAACTGTAGGTAGTGACCTTAGAGATACGGTGAGAAGTTCGGCCATCCAGGAGGGGCTCAGAGTAGAGCCGCTGCTCCTCCACATCGAAAGGAGCCAGTTGAGCTTGTTCGGGCATCTGACAAGGATGCCTCCTGAGCGCCGGGCATGTCCCACCGGGAGGAGGCCACGCTGGAGAGGTTATATCTCTCGGCTGGCCTGGGAACGCCTTAGTGTTCCCCCGGATAAGCTGGAGGAGGTGGCTGGGGAGAGGGAGGTCTGGGCTTCTCTGCTTGGGCTACTGTTCCCGTGACCCGGCCCCAGATAAGCGGAAGAAGATGGGTGGATGGATATATTTTTATATAACCACTAAAACAAAAAAATTAACCAAAGTAATCAGGGATAAATTGACGAAATCATTAACATTGTAGTGACAGAATAAGGAGATATACCGTAGATCATAGGTGTCAAACTCTGGCCCGTGGGCCAAATTTGGCCCGCAGCCTAATTACATTTGGCCCGCGAAGCCATACCAAATTACTATTAGAGCTGGCCTACTGGTATTATACAGCTAATATATATATTGTTTAGTATTAAGCTTTGCTTGTTCCATATTCAGTTTTCCAGCAAAACTTATTTGAGTCCATAAGAAAAGATTCATTCTTATATCTGGAGGAAGATTTTTTTTTCAATAAATATTAAAGTTAGCCCGCGACTTTGTTCCAGTTTTGAATTTTGGCCCACTGTGTATTTGAGTTTGACACCCCTGCCGTAGATGGTCACCAAACATGCTGTATTGCAAAAATGACTTTTTGTTCATTTGACTTTAGCTGATCTGATTTCAATTACACCATCAGGCCGGAGTCTTTCTGTCTGGAGTTTGTGTGTTCTTCCCTTTTTGCGTGGTTCTCTCCTGGCACTCTGGCGCCTTCCCATAGTCCTAAGACATGCAGTTAGTGAGGTTCAGTTAACTGATGATTCCAAATTGCCCATAGCTGTGAATGTCAGTGCAAATGGTTGTCTGTCTCCATGTGTTAGCCCTGCAACAGACTGGTGACCTGTTCAGGGTGTACAAGGCCTCTCACCCAAAGACAGCTGGGATAGGCTCCAGCTCCCATTTGACCCTGAACTGGATAAGCGGAAGAGGATGGATGGACTTTTGCTGACATTGCATTAGCTCAAAATGCATCATTTTTTTCATCTGACCTCTTAATCATTGTCTGTGCATCTTTCTGCTGACTCTGAGTCTTGCAGCAATCTCCTTTTAATCGGTAGATTTACAGATTCTTTTCTGACTGCATTCATTTGAGTGCATAAATTGACAATCAACATACTAAGTGACTTTTGTTGATTTTAGGGTGTTTTCCTTCTGAGATTAATGTACCTGGGAATATTTTTCACAGTAATTTGCTGTAAATGTGATTACTCATATACAGTATAAGTCATGAGTAACACTGAAGAAAAAAGTCAGTATTCGTGTGAATCAGCTCATACACAATAGACTTTTATGGCTTTATGTCTTGCCGGTGAGTCTGCTGTGTCAGTCATTTGCCTTCTTATCACTTCCACATTCCTGTAAAGCATTGATCACTGGCACCACATCACTGGAAAACTCTTAAACAGTGAGGGAAGTGTGTGACTTCAGATCGTGATGTGGCTCGACCTGAGAGAGAAGTAGCTGTCACCTGCCAGAGTCACATGGACAGGAAGTTGGTCACTTACTGATTTTGTTTCACTTCCCACTGCCAACTCAAAAGCAGGAAGTCAGACCGATAAGCAAGAGTGACCACAGACAAGGACCAACTGTAAAATACAATACCACAAAATTAGTGCATGGTCACAGGCCTATATGCATCAGTTGACTGACCTGAGAGTGAGTTGATGATTGCGAAACATGATTCATGACCAAAGAAGTGCTTGCTTTGTTTCCCTTTTTGTGCGCTACTCTAAATGAGCTTATTGTTTCACTATCTGCAGAAAAAGACTTGGCAGTTTCCCCCTGCTATGACCAAAATTCATCATATTTCCCACAAAAAGTTTTTTCTCATCAAAAAAAAGAAAAAGGCCTGATGGAAACAAAGGACTGCGCTCCGAGCTCGCAAATGGAATCAGCAAGTGCAGCGTCGCAGTTTGGAAATAATAATGCACACAGGCACACATTCAGATAATTCAAAGATTAATCAGCACCAGGAAAAGTGCTACACTGTGTGTCTGTGTGAATTAGAAAAAGAATTAATCACATGCGGCAGGCTGGCTGCTGTCCAAGCAATGAGAAACTGCATGTTTCGGTTCTGTGAGTTCATCAGTGAAGGGACCTGCAGACTCGCAGTTAAGGATGTCCTGCTGGTAGTGATGCTTCCTTAAGGAAAAGAGATGGAAAGGCTGTCACACAGTGGTATTTTTGTCATCCGGAGATGAGGATTTGTGTGTGTGTGGGTGTGTGTGTGTGTGTGTGTGTGTGTGTGTGTGTGTGTGTGTGTGTGTGAGATGTTCTAGATGCCACGCTGAATGAGGTTAAAAGTAACTGATGATTAGCATAACCCTTTTTTTCTACACAGTAATTATACACTCACTACAGCAGCAAACAGAACCTGAAGTAGCAGATCTGTCATGCTCAAGTTTGCGTGTAGAGTTAAACAAATGCACATTTCAACATTTACTGTGTTAGGACTTAGACACACGAGGATAGTTAGGGGTATAGTAGCAGTAGGTTTTTAAACTGTCTATTTCTTTTTACAGTCTATTTTTACATCCACAGCATTACCCTCAATGTCCTAAGAGCATGTGATTATATATCCTGGGTTACATGTTGTTGTTTTTTTGTGTGCTGTTTAACATAAAAAAAAGTCATTTTTCATAACTAGCACATCCACTGTGTAGTCTTACAATTAGAGATAGAATTAGAGATAGAATAGTGTGTAAATCATGATTATGCATAGAGCTAACCTCAGCTGATTTTTTATTTGCATGTTGTTTACACAGAGTATACAATGATGATGTTGACTCTTTCATTGCAATATCGTTCAGCACATTAGGCCTCAATCACACAGGCCTTGAGATTGATCATTGACCCACTGGTAAAATCCACTCACGAGGGAGAAATGCTTTGGTGAATAGTTGCTGGAGGTTCCTGGGTCTCACCAGATGGTTCTCCTAAAAACCTTATTGTGAGTTGTTAGGTTGCTAGCAGATGCTAGCCAGAGTACCCATGCGGACATAAGGAGAACATGCAAACACAGAAAGGCCTCAGACTGGATATGAATCCAGGACCTTCTTGCTGTGAGTCAGCGGTGCCAGCCACTGCACCACTGTGCCATCCATTACCCCAAATTTTGATGGTAAAATCCACATTAATGTTTGAATAATTTGTTTGTGAAGACATTTGTGTGCAAAAAGTTGTCTGGTCCTGAATAAAGGGCATCTTCGTTGTTAAAATATTCCTGACCAGCATACAGCATTGTTTACATGTCTAATCTCTAATCCGATGCACATCCTTTACCCCCATTCAAACACACAGACACACACACAGACACATTTCCCTCAATACCACAAACAGAGCATAGCCAATTAAGTAAGATGACCAGCAAAGCTTGGGGTTACTGGAAGCACACAAAAGGCTTTTGTATAGCTGCCTCAAAGTGACACACACTGGTTGAATGTATGGGAAAAGATTAACCATGCGTGCTTTACAATGTGGCCAGCAAGCATCAACAAGTGTGATTCACACGCATTGCACTTTTCTATATCTTCACAATACATCACATTAAAATCTATTTGGAGAACTGTTTGGAGAACTGCAGCTTGTAAAAAGACGTTCATCATACATCCTGAAGGTTTTCCTGTGTATTCGAGCAATGCTTTAGGCAAATCTAACATTTCTATCATTTAAAACAAAGGGAAAAATGGAAACTTTGAAAACTGTGGCCAGAAATGGAGGAAAATACACTGTAGTGGGGAGAAAGCCGATGGTGAAAGAGAAAAAGAGAGAAAAAATGCAGGAGATTGAGTGGCGTGGGGGGGGGACTGGTGGGACAAAGACTGACCCTTCAGCAAAAAAGAAGAGAATAATAATCACTGTTCAGGCAGAAAAAGAATCACTACGAGACAAAGAAAAGGAAAACAGTAAGAAAAGAGAGTCGGGACAGAGAAGTGGGCACATCTTGGCTCATTTAGACAGACAATAGTTGAATGATACAGTGTCTACTCTGATAATAACTTGCCATATTTTGCACTGTTGTAAAGGAAACACAGAAAAGACAAGCGTGAAGTGCATAGCTTTATAAATTCATATCTTGTGGGAGTTCTTGTATATAAAGTATAGCACAGGAATTATCTTCTGAGTATAGCAGCAGCAAAAATTGTAGCAAATGTACATTTACTGCATTATAGGACATTTCACCTTTTCCTTTTTCCTTTCCCTTTTTATGTTTGATTTCTAAGTTATGTTGGCCCTGAGATGTTAGTGTGCCTCAGCAAAAACAAAGCACCACTGAATAAAGAGCACACCTTCACTAATCTGACAACGCAGATGGCACTTAGATAAAATGCTGCAAATACAGAGTCAAGCTGAAAACAGATGCAGTGTGCGGAGCCCTAAGAGCCACTCGATGAACACCTGCCAGCTCACAAAATCCATACATAGAAGACAGCACGCATGCAAACAGAGACACTGACAAGCATACAAATGAAGACACTTGTTTTGATTCCATTACACCCACTGCTCCAAAATGATCTATACAAGTCCTTATAGAACTGAATAATTCATCTTCACACACACACACACACACACACAGGCACACACACACACACACACACACACACACACACACACACACACAAAGGCACAAACACACACAACTAGTACATTCACCGGTGTTGCCCTCCAAAAGCATTCAGGGTCAAACCTGTGAGATTTAAAAGTCTGAACTGCATGACTATATAAGAGCTGTGAGATGGTTCAGAAGGTTGTTCGTCTTTCAAGCAATAAAGATTTTTCTGGATATTAGCAAAGCTAATACAACTATCTGTTAAAAAGGGAAACAAAAATCTTGGCATGGCAAACCAGAATTTCTGCTCACCCTTTCTGACCTTTGTGATGTGCTAAGCTAACCATATTTTGCCTCTTGTGGTCATCTTCTCTCTCATGTGACTCTGCAAAGTGAATAAAAACATCTGGCAAATGCTGAAGCGTGCGTTTGTTCAAGCGATCACATGATCATGTTATGTGGATCACATGTAAAGCTCAAAAACCGGAGATGTCCTGATTCTTGTTTTTCATGCGAGATGGATCGGGGTGGGGGGGGGGGGGGGGGGGGGGGGGGGGGTGATGCATCTGTTTCCTCCCTGTTCAGAGCAGGATCAAGGAACAAAGGTTACAACCCTTAAGGACTCGCTGGATTGATGTGTCTCTCCTCTTTGATGGTGACAGCATCAATAAGGAATGTGGGTCTCATCGTTCCCACTGAAGGAAATGGTCCACGACAAAGTAGTCATTACACTTTCCATTTAGACACAGAGAAAGGGAGAGTGTGCTGCCCCACCGTCTGACAGATAGCTTGCTACACAGAGCTATCTGCAAAGAAAAGGGTAGTTTATGGCATGTGTCTTACAAGGTGTTTTTGCATGTGTAGGATAACTCCACTTGCCAGAATTCAATACCTGATGAGCTAGTAAACAGTGACGACGATGTTTGATAGGTGCTCTCCATGTAATATAGCCTCCGGCAACTGAGCAAACACTGATCTGTGGGTGATTAGATGAATGCCGGATTTCAGCATTTGAAATAAGCAATGCAATCACTGGACCTGTCTTTAATAGCTTGCATTGCATCATGCTGAATGGCCTTTAATTGCACAAAGGAGTCTAGTCTTTATACCAGTGAGGACTGGGTGATCAGAATGTAAATTAATACTACCAGAAAGGACTGCACAACAGGTTCATCCCATTAAGTATTTCATCCTGAAAATCTGTCCATAAAAGAAAAAAATAGCAGTCAGCACACAGTCACTGCTAAATCAACAGCTCTGAACTCCTTCTTGTCACATTACAACTTTATCTCTTCAGCATATTTTTCCAGTATGTGAGGTACTTCCAAGTAAAATTTGTGAATTTGATGGAAAACAACAAGAGTCAGAGTGTGAATTGTGTGATATGACTTCTATGAACTACTTTGTTAAGTTTCGAAACTACATCCTTTGAGTTTGGGGGTTACAAAGCTAACATTTCCCATCTGCAACAAAGCTTCTCTTCCATTTCCACGGTTGCCATAGTAATGTGTCCCACAACAGTGACTACACAAAAATGCCACATTTTTGAAGGGATACACTGTGACGCCCAATGTGAATTTCTACTATAACTGATCGCTTAAAATTCTTTTTAGTACAAAGTCCCATTAATATACCTAAGCACCTTGTCTCTAACTTTAATTCGGGGAAACCAGCAGGGATAATTCAGCATGCAAACTAAAGTAGCAGGGGCTCAAACTTCTGACTACCGCCACCCTGTTTCTTAATTTAATTTAGTGTAGTAACCATGAAAATAGATAAAGATATAATTTTCTAATTAAAAACTGCATTAAGCTGACAAGAAACCAGCAACCAATCACAATCCACATGCCAAAGACAGAAAAGCCGCCAACATCACTAAGCCTCGATTATCCTCTGTTATGGACACGGACAGCTGGAGACACCATGGCCGAGTAGTCATTCCTGTTATACTTCTTTGTTGTGCAGTACTTGAACCGGTCACAAAAAGAAACACTCACAAAAACTGAGCGGGAGTGTTTTCCCTCATAAGCCCCGAGGTTTGCTGGAAGAGGATCCAGAGCAAAGTAGTGCGTTTTTCTCTGCTGTTTCGCATATCAGAAAATGATCAGTAAACTAAATTTTTGGCAACAGTTTTGAGTGATATTGTAGACAATAAAGCTCAGATAAGAATGCTGCATACGACAGCATGATTGCTTGGGTGCTTTACTGAGCTGCCAGGATTCTTTGTCTGTTTCTGTGGATTGCTTTTCCCATGCTGCGTCACAAATACTAAAAAGCAGCTTTAAGTTATGTTTTTGCCAAACTCACGAATGCTAGCGTTAGCTTACCCTTCCATCTGAGTGTTTAGTCTGAGGTGCACTGTGCATATGTCGAGCCTTTCGCTGCCAAGGATTCTGAACTTGGTGTTAATCAAGTTTATTACTTTGTAATGCATCAAAATGTTTATGATACAAAGTCCACACTGCTCTGAGACTGAATATTTAAGCAATTAAAACACTCTTGGCCTCGTGTGCATTAGAGGAAACTTTGCCTTACTGCAAGGTTCTTTTTAAACAGCCCATTAAGTTGCTGCTCTAAAGTGTGAGGGTGAGGTTGTCAAGTATAAAAGAGGACTGCAGACCAAACAGAACAACCCCAGAAGGGCTGGATGAAATAATAATAAACACTGACACAGATGCAGCATGCAAGAATGCAGGGTAACTGCTCAGTGCTGGCATCAAGATCGCACTTTTCAGCAGAACCTCAGAATTAGGTGCTGAAATTCAAAGCATTTTTTAAATATAATTAATTATAAATAAACAAGGATCACATCTGTTCAGCCATTTACAGGGTCATTCACATGCTGCTACTAAATAAAGTAAAGCCTTGTTTAGAAATAAATAATGAAAACATCAGCGTGTTTCCTTATCCACGACGTGTAAAATCAACTAAGGAGATATTTTTTACCCCTCTCTTCCCAGCGGCAGAGTCAGTCTCTGAGTCTTCATATCATCTATTACTGCTGCAGGCCAGCATAATTGCACAGAGCCCATTTTCTGATTCAGCGTTTCCCCGGTGTTAGAACAGCAATCAGAACTGTCCCACAGCGATCCAGTTTATTGCTGCGCTCACTTCGTCTTATTTCAGATGATGTGAAGTGAAACACGGAACGATGGGCGGTTATGCTCCAAGGCCGCATCAGGGACAAGTTTTTCTCCATCTTGCCTAATCATGCTATCTGCAGCCCACCGGGGTCATCTTCCTCCTCCTCATCCGCTGCTGAGGTTTGCACAATAGGAAGATTTAGAAGTCTCTTGTCTCATCACTCAGGATCGTCTCTTATTTGAAACAATAAAGATCCCATTAATCACCCTCAACCTGATTTTTTGCATTTATTAAAATGGAACTGGACATGTATTCCATCATATTTGCATCTTATATCTTATATCATGGTTTCTTTACTTTTTAAAAAATAATAATCATGTCTCAAACATTAGCACACATGCGGCCATTTGCCCATTTATTTATTTTAATTCCAAAGCCAAAGCAGATTGATTGGAAGGTTTTGCATAAAGGCCCATTTGTAATGGCTCTGTGGGCGAGCTGATGAACCGCTGTAGCATTTCGATTAACTTCTAACACACCACAGTCGCAACGCTTGATTAAAACTACTTTCTCAATTTGGGAAATGGACTTTGATCTTGTAAGAGGGAGAATACATGCATTCAAACATATAAATGTAAGTTTACTCTCTGTTTTTAATTTATCTAACGTTTGAAGATGGAAATGCTAATCATCCAGTGATGAATGAGCATAACTCCAAACCAGTAACCACCAGCGGTGGGCTCGTTGTGCAGAATATCAGCCCAATTATGACCCAGTCCTGTGTAATATAAAAGAAAACCAACAGTGCATCTGGAATGTCTCACAAAATCCCCACAGAAAGATTGCTGTGTTTCTTCAACATGACACTGCCAAACCCAAAGTTGCCATTTGTCCATATATTAAATTCCTGAATCATCCCACAAATGAGTGTGAGGAAATGAGCTGAAGACTGAGGAGAGAAAGAGATGACTTGACTGCAGTCACTGGTTAGACTCAAGGCCCAAATCCTCCACTGAGCCCCCTCTGAAAAGAGTAATAGAGCAGGAAAAACCTGCACCTGTGGCTGTTACATCAACAAATGACAAGTAATCAGTGATCCCTGTTGTGATGGGGCTTACCAGACACACAAAAACCAGACAGGAATTTCTGGTCTCTCTAAGACAGGTGCTTAGCAAGACAGCAAAGCCCTTCTTTCTTATCCTTTTCGTGGCCTATTTAACTGAGGTCAAGAGCCTGAATGTGAGAGAAAATGCAACACAGAGAGTGAGATGGAGATTTTATCCAGGCCACCCACCATCCTCAGGACCGATGCCTTGTTTTTCGTTCTTCCGAGTAACTAAAAGTGGGACAATGTGCCAAATTCCCCTCCGCAGTTTGTCAGCTGCTTGTTTTGTGAACCCTTCAGAGCTCTGTTTAGGATAAATAAGCAACGATTTTCTATTTACTAGATTAACGCAGATAAAACCTGGGCTTTGTCAGCTTCCTGGGAACCTGTTTTGGAATTCCCAGACAGACAGGAAATCCATATAATTAATAAAGCTATTGAAAACAGATTAGAGACTTGTTTTGTTACTCTGTGCCCTCTCTCTCCTTATTTATAAGGCATTATAAAACCTCTGTTTTGTCACTGTTTTGTTTTTCATGAGCAAGCGTCTCCCATTCTCAGTGATAGTGACTCTGGACGATCGTCGGTTCTGCTGAGTGTGGCACTCTGAAGCGAGCTCTGCTTTTAATATTCTCGCGCTTGTTGTGGCTTTCCTAACCCTGCTCTTAATCTGGAAGTTGTTTGATATGTGATGCCAAAGTGCTCCAGGGTTTCTTGTGGTGAGTATGGATGTAGAGTGGTATGTTCTTTATGAATCAAGGATCGGCTAGATGGTGTGGGAGCTGGGACAGCATTTCCTGTGTGGGTTGATGGGAACTTTGTGGTCAAGCTGTTTTGTTTTTTTCCCTCTCTTTATATGAGCAGCAGGCATTGGTGCAGTGATGGATCGGACATGACAGCTGCCCAAACTGTAGACCACTTTTTGCATTTTTCATGTGTCTGTTGCATTACTTGTGGGCGGGCACTACTTTATGACTCTCCTTCAGAAGAAAGTTTGTGTGACTTTAAAGACCTCATTAAGCTTGGTTGGATGGTTACTGTAACTCATTAATTCCTACTTTGGCATGGGTCAGTGCATGTGTATGGAATCAGAAAACTAGTGTGAAAGCTATGAACCCGATTAAGGAAGTGAGTAAAGTTTACACTGTCAAGTATAACTGTATGACAGGCAAGGCAGGACCCGAACGCAGGACTCAGACACAAAAGGATAAACTGAAAGAAACAGTGTTATTTTTGTGACTACTTAAACATAAGAGCACTAACAAACCAAAACTCAGAAACAAGAAACTTGAAGCAAAAAACTTGAAACAAACAGGAATTTACCACTAGAACTTAACGAGGGAGACGAGGGAAACATGAAAACACAGGAAACGGGGACAACACGCAGAGGGAGACTGAGGACTTACTCACACAGGATAACAAGAGGATGAGCAGCAAGAGGAACAAATCAGGCATAACGAGACTAGCGAAGCAAAACTGAACACAATGCACGTGAGACACAGACTACCAAAATAAAACAGGAAACACAACACAGAGACACAAAGCGATGGAAAACACAGACAAGACCGAGAATGCCGGGATACGAAAGGGAACCGACTAAATGAACAAGTAACTAAGAGCTAGAAATACAAATGAATAAACTAGGAAGCACAAGGAAAAGCTAGATACACGCAACTAGAAAGAAACTACATAATAAACCTAGAAAAAAACCCAAATCACAAAGGCCAAACAACAGATCAACCTTCAAAAGAAAAAAAAATAGTTAATGAACAGGAATTGTAGCATTCCTTGTACAATGGTAATGTTTACATGCAAACGAATGGTGTGTAGGGTTAGTATCTCAGTTTCTGTCCTCACAAATGCGGCAGAAACAAAGTGCAGCAGCTACAAGTATACATTTGTTCCAACTGATAGTTCCATAACAAAATTCAGAGTTAGTATAGTATAGAGTTCATATAATTCACCCTATAAGCACTACGAACATTACCAAATGTTATAGCATGCAGTTATTTTCACATCACTATGTTCTGTAGCATCATATTTAACACGCATGAGAATAATATCCCTCCTAGCTCTCAGCAGGAATGCAAAAGCCCTCCTAACAAACATATACTTACACCATGGAGGGTTCACTCACTCATCTTTACAAGGGGAGAAAATTGATGCTGTTTTGGTAGCTGCAGTCATTAGAGAATGTAAGACTGTAATGATTTATATCCTCCAATCTGCTGTCAGAGCTTCATCTCACGCTCTTCCTCCATCAGCACACGTAATTATTAATCATCACATTTTAATTTAGCATCATAAACACCGACCTCCACTCAGTGTCTGATAATAGCTATAAAGGGGAGCAGGTGCTCTCATCGTCTAAATGCAGTAATGCGATCTCTTGGAGAGACAGGTTTTAAGCGAGCAGTTTCCCACTGTCATCTCTTCAAATCCCACGGGGCAAAAGTTACGCTCAGCTGAATTATTAAAATGGACATAAGTCTGAATGATTTATCATCAGGGGATTTTTTTTGTATTTGTCACCTTAGATCACCTATCTTGCGTTTTGTTTTCCTAGGTATTGTTTGCAGAATTCGTCTTCCTGATGTTTCGCATTTCTAACGTGCTACGTAAAACCACAGTGTAAAAGACCTGCTCTGTTTCTCGAGGCTGAGATAGAACGTGGCATACGTGACAGGGAAGTGTCTTGTCAGTTAGTCCCCAAGTGTGCAAAGTCATCCGTGTGGTCAACCATCAGCCATATAGCCCTGAGTGCCAGATGTGGCCTGATACATTATAGATGACAACAGTGTCAGAAAACATGATTGTCTGCTGCACATTGTCCCTTCTTTGCCCAACTCTAAAATCATTTAGCACCTTATTTTGTTTGGTTTTTAAAGTATTACCAAGTATTTATTGATGTTTTGTAGTTTCAGTATAGATTTTGGCAACTCTTAGGAAAACACATTTTTAATTTAATAAGAGCTTCAACAGATCTTTGCTTTGGCATGGCTCTCAGTTAGTGGTTTCTATTTTTAAATCCTATTTTCCCCAACTAACAGAGTGAGAGAGAAATGAGAGAGACCAGAAGTTATGTCAGAACTTCTGGTCTCTCTCATTTCTTGTAGAGAACATTTGTAGAGGCTTATTTAAGGGTAAGTTACAAATAGATCACTCCATATTAAATCAAACGATTTCTAGAATATTTTCTGCTGGATCATCTCCAATTTGTGTAAAAACTTTATGGCACAAAGTCTGAACATATATAAGGAGTGCTGTGATATTTTAGCTTCATATATCAAATGCACACCCATATTTGTTAATAAGACTGCACATTTCAGCGTGCAACAAAAATGGCATGAACGCATGTCAATGGAAGGTTATTCCAAAAAATGTATCTGGAAAACCTTTTGGTATATGAAGGTAAAATTTCACAGCAATCATTATATATGTTCAAATTTTGTGCCATAGCATTTTTATGCAAATTGGAGATGGTCAAGCAGAAGGTCAGTGTGGATTTGAGACAGAATGATCCAAATACGATATGGAGGCGGTGTGATCTGAAGCAACACTCTTTTTCTTCTTTTCTGTGTCTGAAAACAAGTGCTGAAGGGAGTAAGGCATACATAAAACAGATCAGAACATTCTCAAAATAAATAAATAAACACAAAATAAACGCAAGTTGTCTATATATATGTTGCAGCTTTGTCTGAGTGTGTCTTAAACTCCTAAGACTATTCGTTCTTCCTCCTTTTTCTTTTCTTTCAGCTTGTAATTGGTGGGCAGGTGTTTGGGTGCAGCAAAGGCTAATGCATCATTCTCCCATCTCCTCTGAGACCTGTGCACAAAGTCATGTTTAATGCCATTAAAAAGTAATTGTGATTAATGCATACACACACTCACTGGCAACATGTTCATTTAATTAAAGCAGGACTGTATATCTTCTCTCAGAGCGCCTCATATGGCTTTCAAAGTATGGTCTTATTATATTATACGTTTTAAATCACAATATAACCAAGTAATTACTCCGTCCCTTTTATTCCGAGATCACACTGGCTCACCGGCATAATGCTAACGTCCACACTTTGCTTCGCATAGCTTCCATTTTTCTTCCTGCTTAGAAGACAGGGGATTTAATCAAGACGGTTGTGTCATATAAAGAGACCCTATTAGTCATTACTACAAGCAGTTTGTTATAGCCGATAGTTACGTTTGATTAAAGGGTGACTGGGGGTGTATGTGTTCAGAGAGCTGGGCTGTATTCAGCCCCCAACAGAACCTAAGAAAACATTTACTTAAAAGTGCAGAAGACAAGTTGCAGCTTCAGCCAGAACCATCCAAAACGTGGAAAAAAAAGTACGTACTTGCACTTTCACAGCCATCCTTCATTATCAGTAGATCTGCACATTCTTATAGGCATTTGTTAACTGTTTTATGTCAACATGATGATAAAGGAGTAGTTCTGATTTTTTTTTTTTTATTGTAATTTTATTATTGTCACAAAACAGTTCTGAAGTAAAAGGTGGTGACGGTGATAAAATGTGGAGAGAAAAGTGTTGGAGAAGGAGTATAGAAGAGAGAATATTCCTCTTCCTCTCTTCATCCCCTCAATCTCGTCTTCTTTTCAGCTTTCCTTTTTGCCTTTTGTTCCTTGCCTTTTCCTTGTTGTAAAGTTGAGCAAAAACCTGACACCCTGCCCACCCCAAAACAAAAAAACAAAGAGCAAACATGCACTGATTAATTAGTCTGTCTGTGACACAAGAACAAGCTGTTAATCCACCGAGTCGTCTCCCCAGTAAATTGCAAAGTCTGTATGTGTCTGTGTCCATCTGTTCTTTCTCTTTCTCTGTGACCATTCATCCAATCGGCTTCAAACTTGGCAGGTGTACTGCTGCGGTGCCAAATTTGAGGCTGTTTGGATGAAGGCTAATGACCAATGGCGGCACAGAATTAGAAGTGGGGCAGTTAGCGGGGCGATCAAGAAGGTCAAGATCAATGAACAGAACAGAACTGCCTGAGAAAGTACGATTTTACAATCAGGACAGCAACTGCAGTGTTTTACTGATGAGCTGAAGGTTGGACCTGAATTCTCCTGTTTTCTTGTGTGAGGAGGCTCATTTCTTCCTCCTTTTTTTTTTTTTTTTTTTGCTGCAGTAGTTCCTGTGCTCTCTGCCAGCTTTTTAATGCACCCATGATAGAGCCACCATGTCTGCATGAGGAGGACCTGGAAAAGTTAATCATAAAATGAATAACAAACGATGACAAATATCTTGTATTTGCTACAGTAATTTGACCTCTCTCTACTTCTGTATAACGTGTTTTGTGCCTTTTGGGCCAAAGTACACCTGTCCACCCATCACAGGTAAAATGCTTCATGGACAAAGGACCTACATGGTTGCTGCAGGACATTTAAGCAAACCCTTGGGAAATATAAACATCTGCCAGAAGTATGATTACTACCTGGGTGTTGTCAGTCAGTATGGTGATTGGGGTAAATTGTTGTGTGGCTAAAAGCTTCCCATGACCGCCACAGCTTACCACACTGCTTAAACACTGATTTGATATCTGACTCACTGTGTTTATGAAGGGTAGAGGACGGACAATATTTAAAGGAAATTGGTGTTTTTTGCAGAGTGCAGTATATACATTCCAGAGATCTAGTTAATTTCAAATAAAAGCGTTATATTCAGTGTTGACAGTTTCTCTTAAGGTGGTATGATTACCATTGCATTCATGATTCAGTGTATCACAGCTGCTGACATGCACAATGCAAGAAGTTGCGATGCAGAATGCAGATGAGGCATCCTACTGAGGGAGAAGGAATGTTTATAGATGCCTCTCTCTGTGTGAAACTTGGACATGTAAAACAGGTTTATCTTCAGGGGCTTACCAGGAGGAAACACACTGCACATTTCTTTCATCTGACATCATATTCTGCGTTACACTGCGGAAATGTTTGTTTTGTTTTGTCACTGCTCAAATATATTTATTGTGACACGCTTCTGTACTCTAATAACCCTCACACGACTAGCTCTGAATTCAGCTGGTGTGTTTCTCTTTTGCTTTTAATAGTTATTAACAAGCTGGCTGGATATTTGATCACCCTTTTTTGGCAGAATTGGCCAATTTCCCAGCACTGATCTGGCTTTTGAGCTTAAACCACAAATTTTCAATAGCTTTGAGGCCAGGGCTTTGAAAAGGCCATTTTAGAGGCTTAATTATAGCCTGCTATCCGGTTGTTCAGTGATGATGTGACGAATCCTACTTCCGGGCCTAAAGTAGTCTGCGTTTAATATGGCATTTGTGTTGTTAACATGTTTAATGTTATGTATTTTCTTCTATTTGATCTCAAAAAGCTCCTAAAACAGTCAGTGATCACTGCTGACCTCCCTCGGCTTTTATTACCGCTAATCATTTATTTAAGCTCAGTTTTTAAAACCTTAGGATGTAACAACAGCCCAGCCCATGCAGCAGTATATGAATGACTAACCTCGTATTGTGGATGGATTATCTCAGTTGTCCTCCTGGCTGAAGTTTGGTCCTTTTACAGCATCCTGCCATGCGATTACATTTGTTCCTGACCACGAGAACACTCACGTTAACTTTTATTGAGTGTAAAAAAAGTTAGCTTGTTTATATTATGCTAGCATAGCTGTGTCGCTAGCGGTCACGTAGCACATCATTATATACCAGCTAGCCAAACTTCAGTAACCCTACAAACGTCACTGCTGTTTAGTTTTCTGTCTTCATTTATGTTGGAAGTGATAACAGAGCTGTACGTTTTAATTTGTCTCCAAAACCCCGCAGTCAGGACATGCTATATTGTATTTGGATAGAAAACTAAACTATCGTATACACCAACCTGTAAATGCTCTTTTTGCACAATATTATTACTGGATTTTTGCACTAACTTCTTTACTTCCTAGTCTTCCTTAGATAGTTAGTTTTTTGTTAATTTATGTTGTAATTTATGTTAGGTCAGTTTGTCTTGTCTCTGCTAGCCAGCTAACTAGGCCTCTTAGTTGGCTAGTTTAGTGTTAACTTATGTTGTAAATTTATGTTGCATGTAGCACCTTGGTCCTGGAGGAACGTTGTTTCATTTCACTGTGAACTAAATGTATACGGTTGAAGTGACAATAAAGCCAACTTGAACTTGAACTTGAACAATGTACCACATCACATGCAGCAAAAACAGCCCCAGAGCATGATGTTACCACCACCATGCTTTACAGCATATACGGTGTCCAGTCATACCACTCGTAGCTCGATCTTTGTCTCGTCTGACAATAAAACTTTTCTCCAGAAAGCATTTGGCTCGGACATTTGGGCAGATGAAGATTTCAGTAAAGCTTGAGGGTGTTGATTTTGAAGGTGGTGTCTTCTTTCTGGGTGAGCACCCTCTCACCCCATGGCAATGTAAAGCTTATGGACAATGATGCTGCTGTTCCAACATACTCAGCAAGAGCACACGTTTTACTCACATCTTTAGCAGAAACGACTCTTGAGAATCTGCAAATTGTTTCCTGTGAAACTGCACCTAGTTTCCCGGTTTCAACACTAATGTCAAGCAACATGTAAACAAATAATCATTGAGCCTCATGCAGTCTCTGTTAGGGTACCTAGGTTTATTTATTAGGTGCTCTGTGTATTTTATATTTCCTAATCCATTATGCTTGTACTCGTGGGTTTATTCTGGATTTCTAGTCTTGGTGTCGCCCCTGTGCATCCTCCCCTGTTAGGTCAGTCCTGTCTTCATGCGCATCTGTCTGTTCCCCTAGTCAGTCTGCATCTCGGTGTACTTCCTGTTTTACTTTGATAGTCTCCCGTCAGTGTTCGTCATGTTCTGTTTTGCCCTCCCCCGTCTCGTCTGTCTTTCCCAGGTGTTTCCTCTTTGCCCTGTTCCCCTTTTGTATTTAGTTTCTGCGTCTTCCTCTGCTCATCATCACACTCTCCCTCATACCTCACTGTGTGTTCTGTCTGCCTGCCTGCCTGTTTGTTTAGTTTATTTGTGTTCCCAGTTTAGTTAGCGACAGTCTTCCAGGTGTTCAGCAATAAAGCTGTTTTTTGAGTTTACCTTTTGCCTGCATTTTGGGTCCTCCATTCCTGCCTGCCGCACACAGCCCGTGACAGACTCCACTAAACCCAAAGCTTATTGTCTCTGGTTATGATTCTATGCAAAAAATGTCAGAATCAGTGGATTTAAAGGCTCTCTGCAAATTCATCTGACTTTTGCTAACCTTTCAAGGTTTTGTGATCAAGTTGGATTTGAGAGACTGACAGAATTTGAAATGATGTACATTGTTTTAAAAACATTTCCTCAGAAGCAGAGTATAGAGAGGTCTACTGGGCTCAAGCTACAGTTTTCCATGGACCAACCCAAAGTATTTTTAATTGCTAAGAAATGACTACATCATACAGGGTGTTGAATGTTCGCATAGATGCTTATGACTAAGTGCTCATCACAAATAGTTGCTGAAACATGGTTTCCTTTTGTTTTGCACAGTTGACCACATCTACGCAAATGTGCAAGCAAGTTTACTGGAGGTGCAGAAAAAACTGGCTTCAGGGTGAAAAACCTCATCTAAACTTAGAATAACCTCTGCCACACTCACTTCATACTAGCGTAGATACAAAGTTGCAATAAACCACAGCCTCCAAATAAAATGAAAAGTAAAGCCATCCAAATATGCTGGTTTCGTTTTTGTTACCAAGACGGACAAAAACTATTTCTGAGAACACTATCGGCTATTTTTACATGCTGGAAATGTCACCTTCGTGTTTGTCGTTTCTCTGACCCGCTTCACCCGTCTGTCTTCTCTGTATCCCACTCAGTCTGTGCTTAAAACCACAAATTTAACAAGAAAAAATGAAGACTCAAGTGAATCACACCCAGAGTCTGACTCTTTAAGAAATGTGTTTTCCTCATCTGCTCCTGTAATTTCATACCAGTCTGCATCTACTCTGACTAAATTGCCCTCTTGTATTCTTGCGCTTTGTGAAAAGCATGCTTTGCTATTTTCACATTCCCATATTTGTTTTCATGCTCTCAAATTCATGTTATAAGGGGTCAAATGAAATCTTGATATTTCTCAGTACTGTAGCAAACAAACTGTTTGCATACACATGGAAAAATTAGCTTGTTAGAGCTAACTGCAATGGCTGTTGAGAAATAGACAGAATTGTGTCTTCTAATACAATTCTCCTTTTATGCAAATAAACCAGTTAATACATAGATCTGTTTTCCTTTGAAACCTTCTAGCATAAAATAAATGGTCTGCTCTATAACATTCTTTGGTCAATACTTTTTTTTAAATCTGTAAATGTTTTTGTATTTGGAAATATTTATTGCAGGTAAACCATGTTCAGAGCAACAGTATCTGTGGGTGAAAGAAAGCACATCTCACTTGAAAGAATCGGTCTGGCAAACGCAGCAGCGATGTCGGGCCCACTGGCAAAACAACTCCAGGTTCTCGATGAAAATGTTTGAAGCACGCATAACTTTTTCTGTCTCACAACTTGATCCAGTTAAATATGTGCAAACGCACATTGGTGCCAGATTTGTTTTAACATGATTGTTGTGTTAATCTTTGTAATCTTTGTGCTCAAAGATGAATTGTAACTTTTTGAAATGAGGCTTTAAGGTATGAAAACTTGAATTTGTGGAATATATTGATAGATGTATGAAGATGATGTTCAACCTGTTACTCATAGATAGATCTCTAACACTTGGATGAATTGAAAAAACCTTTGTTTAACCAGCTTCTTACTCCTTGAGGATGTTATTTCCATTAATGCCATTACTTGTCATGACTAATGAAATATTCTTGAAAAAAAGAGTCTGAAATGTAGAAGCAGTGTTTTGTTTACCCTCTTAATAGGATGGTAAATGGCAGCCTGGTGCCGCACATGATCAACTGGTCACCTGCAAGTGTGAGTATCCCTGTAGAAGCTGTTTTGGCAGGTTGCTGAGTTTTCAGGTGTGTGTTAACACAATGCAAAGTAGGAAAGACATCAGCATTGATCTTAGATCAATAATTATATATGATACCAAAATAATGATAAATAATAATGGATTGCATTTATATAGTGCTTTTCGGGACCCTCAAAGCACTTTACAATACCACTATTCATTCACTCTCACATTCATACACTGGTAAAGGCAAGCTACAGTTGTAGCCACAGCTGCCCTGGGGCAGACTGACAGAAGCGAGGCTGCCATATCGCGCTATCAGCCCCTCTGGCCATCACCAGTAGGTGAAGTGTCTTGCCCAAGGACGCAAGTGTCTTGCCCAGACCGAGACTTTCCGAGCAGGGGCTCGAACCGGCAACCTTCCGATTACAAGACGAACACCCAACTCTTGAGCCACGATCTCCCCATGTAACAACGTCTTTTTAATCCAAATTTAAAGAAACTTTTAACAACCTTTTCAGCCAGTCACAATATCTTTTGACTAAAAATATATGCAATGTGTTTATTCATAATTTGTTTTCAATGGTTATGCTTAGATTGTCACAGCATTGGTTAAGGTGTCTCAATTATGAAATGAAAAATCTCGGTGACTTTAAGCAAAACACATTTACTTTTTTAACATACAAGTGTTTTCCAGGCACTAGTTTCATATTGGGGAACAGAACAGGATATTTTTAGGCAAGTCCAGCTTTGAGGAAAAACAGCCATTCAAGCACAACAGCTTAGTAAAGTGTAACAGAATGGGAATTGATATAAATACATTTAAAAAACACATAAAAGAACCGGTCAGCACTGACTGAATGCACTGCATGTATCGGACACACGAAGGCTGGTTACAACTGTTTTTATGCGCAGCTTTGGCGTTTGACATGATATAAAGACATGTTGACCTCTAGGAGAGAGATGAGCCACAGAGGAGGGGGGAGGTGAAGTCTGGAGCAAGCATGCGTCTGGGAACCAAGTGTGATTCACACGCTACTCATCCCCATACAACTCTGTTCTATAAAGAGCCTGAGGCACTTCACTAAGAGGGGGGCTTTGTTTGGAGTCCTCTGAGTATTTGTGAGTGAGAGTTTAAAAAAAAAGAAAAGACCTCCCATGAAACAAATGTACGCTTCATTTGTTTCCACCTGACTGATCAAGGGTTCATCATTTATTCATTTTTTTTGTTTTACTGACTCAACACCCTGGAGGAAGAGGTCAGAGATATTATCTGTTTCACCAGGAATTGAGCACAAGACAATGCTACATTCTTAATAATGAACAAAGCGCTCATTTTGTTTTGTTTTTTAACCTGAGTGTGCTCCCTGTGTACAGGTTGTAGGAGGCATGACACAAGGGAGCCACACGCAATATGAGACTATTACCGATCAGTACAAATCACACCACCAGACATGATATTGCATTAGATGGCTGACAATGAGAGTCTGACATCCACATGCTCACATGCACCTCCTTCAGATAATAGCTCGGGAAAGTTAAGGGCTGCAGTGCATGGGTGAAGGGGAAAAGCGTTGACCTCTGATGTTTCACCATAAGTGGAGAAGTGTAACAATTTGAAGAGGGGTGTTATATAATGCACCTGCTCTTGCCTTCTGTTGGGCACCTAAAAATGACAGACAGCTCCATGTAAATTGCCTCACTGACACTTCTAAATTTATTTCAGGCCTGTTTTTCAACAACCAGCATTAAATTAATCTGGAAATACTTAAATTTAAAAAAAAATTACAAGAGGAGCATGCTAGTATTCTGAGTGACCACGCCCATTGAAAGGTTGACCTTCATTCACAGAACCATGGTTACCTTGGTAACCCTCTGCTCTCATCATTGGGCAGTTACTGGAAGGTGAGTTTACATGTTCCTTCTTTGATATGACTTATTTGATTCCCAAGCTGAGAAAAAAAATGTTTACTTCATCTTCACCCATCATCACTAGTGTCAAGTAACAGATTACTACTATGATATATACTATTCGTATTAAAACAGCTAATCAAACAGGTGCATTATATAAGCTCTTCAATTTCGTCTGAATGCATGCTCAATCATCCAGGTAAGTAAATCTCCCAAAGTTGATTCTGTTCGTCTGGACAGTGGGAGACATCCAGATGAACAGAATCAACTTTTGGAGAAGCTCTTCAATTATTTGTATAATTATTTGTATTTGTATTCGTATGGCAGAAAATTAATCAAAATTGCTTTTATGTGCAGAATTACGTAGCCACCTGACAGAAATGCAATTTGCACCAAAGCCCAAAACAACAACAAAAAAATGCTCTAAAACCATTGTGTCAAGGCTGAAAGGACAAAAATGCAATATGCTAAGGTCTCATTCATCAAAAATACTTTATTTAAGCTGGAAAAAAGGCAAATGCATCAAACAGACAAAAGAAATCATGGAAGGTAACAGTCTTTAGAGCAGGGCGATATGACCAAAAATATTTATCACGATATACATTTGAAAATTTGCGATAATGATATAACTGACAATATAATTGACACTAGACAAAACAATTTACAACTCCACAACTTTATTAGTGCAAAAAAAAAACATGGATGTATTTTCACTTAAACAAGCAGCTGTTTTTTATGTGCATTAAAGTTATATAAAAATTTAACAGTGCAAATGCAAATTCCTTGCTGACAGTTTAACCAAAAAGGCATTTCCAGTGGAAATTGGCCGACATATTCTCAGCATAACCATGTATAATATCCACAAAACTTAAAAAGAGGTTATACACACACAATACGGTAATATTATGTTGAAGCACAGTACGTATCACTCCGCGAGGTGCCTGCAGTAATGCTCCGACAATCCATCAAGCGGTGCGGCTTCGTAGCTTAGCAAAGTCATACTAAAACATTTGACAGATTTTTGAGCGCCGTTTACCACATAAAATCATTTCGAGGTCAGTAAACACAACCAGGCAAGGCACACGGGATTATAAGGGGCACTGTCGATTGTCAGAAAAATCAAAGGATTGATTTTAAGTGTAATAACGACGGCCCGCTAGCATGCTCTACCAAAAATAGTGCTTTGTTGTGTATCTGACGGACGAAAGCTAAACCAGTTCCACACCACTGAAGCTGGAGCATTTTTACAAACCACTTCTGTTTCATCCGTTTCATTCAACGATCCACTTTCGCTCTTCTCATTCTCTGTCGCCGCTGTCATACTTTTTCCGCCATGTGCGTATGAAAACAAAGGCACTGCGCATGCGCGTTTTACCCATATTCTATCGCGATATTTCATTTTCTTATTGTTGCCCATTATTATACCGGTATTACCGTGATCCCTAACAGTCTTTGTCACACTGTAACATATTGGAGTATTTATACACATCAAACTGACTTCAGTGACCAATTTTTAGAGGCTTTGGACCCCCTCCTTTTGTGGGGATAACATCAGTTACAAGCTGTGAAACCCGCAATGTTCAGGCACTGTGGTTGAAAGACTGGAGCATTTTCAGTTGCAAAGTGCAAGTGTTACTCCTCATTAACATAACAGTCACTAAAACGAATGCTTGTTCTTAAATAACAGGCTACTGCATGGATTTAGTGCAACGTTTAAAGGAGAGCTAAAAAGATAGGCCACCCCTGCCTACTTGTTTACCCACTGCCTTATCTTTGTGAATGATAAGAAGTGATCTCATGGTAAGACTGACAAAGAGAGAGTGCAAATCCAGTCACTCAGACAGACAGACTGTCAGAGTTTCACTTAGACGGTGATCAATCTTCTGGAAAACCAGAGGCAGACAGAAGGAGGAGCCTTTAGATGAAATCATCTAAATTATTGGACGATTTAGCAATATTTGTGGTAATTTCAAATTTAAAAACAGCTATGAAAGTCTCAGCTGGAAAATATGTGAAAGCATCCCTGTTTTAAAAAAAAAAAACATTGTATTTGCACTTTGAAACAGGCCGATCACAGTTGTTTACTGCATGGAATTAGGGCAGTTCCCACTGAGACTAATCATTTTCTTTAGTAATTATATGTTCACTCTCTTGAATAGTAGTAATGTGGAATAAATAAACCTGCAGATTGGATTTAACTCATAGTGGCTTAATGAAGTGTATCTATTTTGCTATTGCCCATTTTAATGGTATGTCACATCACCTCTAGTAGCCTACATGACTCGCTCTCAGCAGCCCTAGAGGGATATCCAATTACCTTGTGATCTGTGGTTTCTCTCTCTCTTTTGTTTTCTCTTGTGCTTTTTTTTTTCAGTCTCTTACCTCAGTTGGTTTCTGACTGCTGGTTATTACTCGCTGGTCCTGTCAGTACACTCTTGTACAGTCATTTCAGACAAGGTTCTGTTGTGAAACCGTACAAGTAAACCAAACTAGTTGTATAAAGCATCTCACTGGCTCTTTTTTACTAATTGCGGGGCTGTATGACTTCACATTTGTTGAGGGAGACAGAAAAGACGTGGAACAAGTCTAACCATGAAATCTGAGTCAGTTTTGAAACAGATGTTTTAGAAACTTGTAGCATGAAAAAGAAACAGATACAGTCAGTGAAGCAGAACAAGCAAAGTCCATTAGTCAGCACATCTTAAAAATGACATATAATAGAGAACTTCTAAAAAAGTATTTTACACACTCAGTTCTTAGTTGGGTCGACTTTAACAGGAATTCCTGCATCATTGCAGCGTGGTATGGACATCAGCCAGTGCTGAGCTGTTACTGAAGCCCACATCGTTTTTATAACAACAGATATATATGGTATATGGTATATTTCCCCATTCATTACATTTGATAGTTATTTTTAACTTTAAAGACCATAATCCATTATTTTTATGTGCAATATTGCATCAGGATATATACACTTTCTTGAATTTTTTTCACCGTGTGTGTCTCTGATCTGTGCTTAAAGTCCAAGTAATAGATTCAGTCTCTGATTTTGACACAAAGCTCAGAGTGGGTGCATAAATGTTAATACGATTAAATAAAAAAAAATCAAAGTGTTCCTACATGATCAAAGCCCCCCTGTGAACCCATGAACTCACACATGCTGCTACGGTAGTTGATCCTGCTCTGACCTGAGCATCTGTAGACCACTAATGCCTCTGGCAGATGGTTTGTGTGTGTGTGTGTGTGTGTGTGTGTGTGTGTGTGTGTGTGTGTGTGTGTGTGTGTGTGTGTGTGTGTGCATATCTGTGAAGATATTAACATTCATGTTTGTGTTTATTTGTGTTAGTTATTCAAGCAGAACAGCGCCCCAGGACAAACAGGTCAATAGTGTGTCTGTGAGTCAAATCAAAAACTAAACTGCTGATATGCCTGACTGCAGAAATCTATCAGCTTTCAGTGAGACTGTAAATAGACACTTTCTCTGAATAACCATATAAGATTTTAAGTGCTTCTTGTTAGTATTCCATGTAGATTTATCATGCAAATTATGCAATATTATAGGATGATTTCTGATTAGCAAGCAAGTGCAAAATTGATTTTAATCAAACTAGGACGCCTCAAATATAGACCCAGAGCAAAGCAGCAGGACTTGCAATACTTTGATTTAAATTACCATATTACCATACGGTTTTATTAAAATGTCATGCTATGAAAAACACTGACTCAAATTTTGGTCAGTCTATGCCTTTAAATACCACAAATCCCACAAATATCTACCAATCACAGCTGATGCAAAACCAAAAATTAGCAGGAAACCATATCAGTATTTATAGTAACCGTTTTCTTCTAAATTTTGCAGTGCGCCTATATATTTTTAGTTTATCCATCAAGTTTGTATGGCTCTTGACACATTCATGTTAACTAGCTCACAAGTTGAAGAAAATCACAGTCATGCTTATAAGAAAATACACCCTGTTTTAATTCTAAGGTTTTTCACAGCAGGACATTAAATCAATCTGGTGCTTACCAGGTTATGTGCCATGTATTGTGGTACATCTGTGGTTGCAGGTATGCAGATTTCTTAAACAAAATGTAACCTATATTGAGGTGAAGGAAATAATTATACATTATAAACTCCACGGAAGAAAGAAACTACACTGAGATCACATACAGAAGAAGAAATACATAAAACAGTATGACTCAGCAAAAGAGCTAAGACAAACTGAGGCTTTAAGCATACACGCGAGGTAAATCAAGGGAAGTGGACAAAGGAGGGTGATAAGACACAACTAAAATGAATTGAACACAAGGAAGACAAGGAAGTAAAATTGCAGGGTACAAGAGACAAATTACCATTACCAATCAGGAAGGGGATAACTGAAAACAGTGAATATGGAGAACTCAACACAGGAAGGGGAACAAAATCTCATAGGAAACAAACAGTAACCAAAAATCGAACTAATGGGAAGTGAGAACACGGAATACAAGAAAACACATTAAAAAACAAATCAGCATCCAAAACCATGAAACCCTAATGAACAAAAGTAAATCAATCCCTGAAGAACAATTAAACTCAACTACAAATTGCCGGACGCCCTTCCTGATGCAACCAGTAGGGCTTTGCAAAATGGGGATCTTTCACTTGTCAGGCAAGTGTGTAAACCACTACATTACAGGCCAGCTAGCTTCCTCTGTGACAGTTATCTGATAATGTTTAACCTTTTGCAACAAGCGCGTGCTCCCCTGCTTCTTTTTTTTCTTTCTTTTAACTTTGAGCTATGCTTTGTGTAGAAAATCATGAGTTTTAATCTGTCTCATCGGCAGTCTTTTGAATCTAAGGTCACAGATTGTCCTGGATTACATAAGTGCCATTGTAAAGGCTTGGCCACACTATAGGCTACAGTATATCCTCTGACTAAATTGCATTGAGATTATGTAAGAAATTCCCCCCATCTCTATCAACAAATGATGTGTTCTGAAATGTCTCAGTGTTTAATTTGTTTCATAATCAGATAGTCAGCCTGTAAGGACAGGTATAGGAATGCTTCAGAGGACACAGCGAGAAATATGACTGCGTAGCTGATAGAAGAGTTTACAGAGTGGGTTTGTGCGTATTGTTTTCATCTGTGTGTAACGTATGTGTGTGTTTGTGTGTGGGGTGTGGCTCTGCCTTGCATTACCTTTGCATTCCAAACTACACCAACTCAACTGCACGAATGCTATGGCAACTCACAAGGCACTATAAATCAGACACCCACCTCTCCTTTGAACACGCTATTAATTCCTGCTGCCTGGGTCTCAGAGGCATACGGTTACACAAGGGGGATACCTTTGAATGCTCAGGTTTTAAGAGGGACAACCCGTAGAGAATAAAGCGAGTCCTGAGGTCCCCCTCTCGCTCTGTGTAGTGTTTCCGACAAGCAGTAAACAGACTGACTGCAAACAGAGGTTTCTCCATTCTTTCATCATTTCTTTCAAGCACCTGTTGAAAATGTTCCAATTTCACTTTTTTCTTTATGTAATTTTATTTTCAGCTGAGGGAAGTATTGAGTTTCAAATGAAAAGTTGAATGTCTCCAGTGATGGCTTAAAGAGTAATCTTCGCATGCAAGGCCAAATGCAAACAAAGACCTTTTGGCGTTGTGACAGGATATCTTTTTATGGGGCCTCCTGTGGTAATGGGAAGTGACACTCATGAACAGACAGAAACCTGAGCAGCACAGTACCTGGTTTGTGAATTAGCCCAAACAAACTGAGTGAGAGTGTAAAAGCTCTGAACCTCTCCTTCTGGCTAGGGTATTTGTGTAATGTGAAGAGGCTTCACAATTAGCAAAAAACAGTGCCTGCTCATGTGTACTGAATGGCATGGGAAATGACCAAAACAGCATTTCATTAAGTTCTTGTAACCACATCATTTGATATGTGCTGCTTTTGTTTTAACTATTCCCCACCCGCTTTGGGGCTGAATGTCAGCAGAGCGCTGGAGAGGCAGCCCTGAATGCATCTTCAGGGAACTTGTGATGTGGGTCACGATTGATCAAGCAAATGTGTTGTCACACCACAGCAAGCATCAATAATCACAGCAGTACGTGCCATTTTACAAACAGGACCATCAATAATCGAAAAAACGGGGCATTGGAGAGCACTTCTTGTACCAATAAAAACGGGATACAAACACATTAACTTTTAGGACATGTACAAGTTGAATGTACGGCTGAATGATTAAATTGCAGGTCATACAATTCTACAATGAAAAGGACAATGAGAACATAATACCAACGCTTTACTATCTATGGGTCTGAAAATCTTCCCAACTTAAATGTCTGCATGTGCCTTACATATAACCAACCCCACACTGGTATACACTCAAAAACGGTTTATTACTGAAAACATACTGATACAGCCTATGTGTCTATACAAACAGTGCTCCTTATTCTACACAGAGTCACTCACTGCACTACAGTACATGCTTAAAGGGATGCTGTAAATAGTAAATGGCCTGTATTTTGTATAGCGCTTTACTAGTCCCTAAGGACCCCAAAGCGCTTTACACATTCAGTCATCCACACATTCACACACTGGTGATGGCAAGCTACATTGTAGCCACAGCCACCCTGGGGCGCACTGACAGAGGCGAGGCTGCTGGACACTGGCGCCACCGGGCCCTCTGACCACCACCAGTAGGCAACGGGTGAAGTGTCTTGCCCAAGGACACAACGACCGAGACTGTCAGAGCCGGGGCTCAAACCGGCAACCTTCCGTTTACAAGGCGAACTCCCAACTCTTGAGCCACAATCTGTAAGTCAACATTTTAACAACCGGCCTGAAGATGGACTTTAAAAGAAGCACTGATGTGTTTTTTGGTATTTTTTGTTTTTGTTTTTCCTAAAAAAAATTTAAAGAGCAGGAAATGTGGTTTTGATATTTAAAAAAAATTCTGAATTAAGTAAGACAATTATGATGAGGAAATACACAGTGCTGTGCAAGTCTTGAGTTACCCTCTTCATTTTTTACATGTGGTTAAAAGTGCTCAAAGTGCTCTGAAGCAATAGTTCTCGAGGCTTTCTGAATGACTTTCAAAGTTTTTCTTTGGACATTAGCTGCCTTTCCACTCTCATTTCCAGTCCCAGCCTTGTACCAGATCATTTCCAGAGTGATTTTTTGTTTGTTTGATTCGTAAACCATTAAACACCGACCGCTGAAGCACCCAAGTATAAAAAGGACACCTAACACCTAACTAATTTCTTCCCATTTCTTTAGCTGAAGTTATGAAAAATTACAGCAATAACACAGTTTGACAGTCCAAGTATTTTGGACCAACAAGGTAATTGCCTAATGGGCTATTAGCAGACAATTTGGCATATCTCAGTATACTGGGCAGTGTGTCCTTAAAAACATGACCTGACATGACCAGGCCTGAAAAGACAGCAGACGAACAATACCTGAACATCATATCTATAAGAAATGGGAAAATAATGCGCAGACCTAAAATAAGACCTGAGAGATCTATTCAAGCCTTCAACTGATCCATCTACTGTTCATTTATCAGCATGAAGACCTCAACATTATTGAAGCAGTGTGGGATCATGTGAAGCAGCCGACATCCAAAGAAGAGCTTTGAATGCTCTTCAAGAAGCCTGGAGATTGTTCCTGAAGACTACTTACAGAAATGGGAGGAAAGCTTGGCTCAGAATAAAGGTGTTCAGACTAAATATTGACTTTCAAGCTCCTTAGTTTCCAAAAAACGACTGCACCTTTTTCCCATTACCGTACATACATGTGCGTCTATGTATTAAAAGAAGAAAACCTAATAGCAAGACATATATTTTATTGAATATTCAATTTGGACTGGCTTTCTAGCTGAATAATAGGAACAGTTTTCACATTATTTCTTTCATTTTACAGCCCAGTAATTCACTCTGCAGCGCATTAATGTAAAACTGCGAGCTTCTTAGCTGTATAGTCTACTTTATTATCACTCTACTTATCAGGACTGACAGTGCTGTTTCTGTCTGACCTCAGTAATGTCTTTAATTACCAGAGGACTATTTCTTCTATTTCCTTCTATTTCTTGCTACTTTGCATTAAAACCCAGTTATCTTCTCTGTGAATTTAATTTTAAAGGATTGCCCCTTTAGTAATTCACAGGGAAGCGAGAGCGGGTAGAGTGGTGTTATTTCCAGCAGCAGATTGGACACATAGATGTGGGTGTTTAAAGCCTAAATCCGTCTTGCCCTGCGTATAAAAATGCACTAACATTAGCGTTACAGAGGCATTTTAATTAATTTATTCTGTACCTGTGTGGAAGTGATGATGGTGTAGAAGTAAAGGGACATCAGCAACAACAACAACAACAATCTTTATTTATAGAGCACATTAAAAGCCAGGGGCATGCCAAAGTGCTTTACATGAAACAATAAAACAATAAAATGATTTACACTAAAACATCAGAATCATATAGGTGTGGGATTATGTTCACAGGTAAAAACCACTAATAGGAACAGTCAATAGCACACAGCTGTAGCAAAGAAGAACTGTACCATCATACACAGTGATAGAGGACATAGGCAACGCAACAATAAAATAATAAAATAATTAAGACTATAACGTCAGAGTCATATAAGTGTGAGATTATGTTCACAGGTAAAAACCACTAATAAGAATAAACTATAGCACACAGCTAAAGCAGAGTAAAGCTGTAAAGCTGAACCATCAAACACAGTGATGGAAAACATTGACAGCACAGGACAACGCAAAACAACCAGACACATTAGAACATTAGGACAACTCACTAGAAGCAAGGCGAGAATTTAACTGGTAGAAAAAGCAATTTCAAACAGATATGTTTTAAGCCGTGATTTAAAAGATTGAATAGAATCAGACGCCCGGATGCCAATCGGGAGACTGTTCCACAGCTCAGGTGCAGCTAGAGCGAACGCTCGATCACCTCTAGACTTCAAGTGAGATCTGGGCTGAACCAACAATGACTGTGAGGAAGATCTTAAGGCCCTCGTAGGAAGATATTTAAGAGGGAAAACAACCTACATCATGCAGAGGTGTCAAGGCCATGCTCATATTTCACTATCCTCGTGTTGTATCTGTGGCTGGGACCTGAGCAATGTGTGACTGGCTCTTTTCCAACAGCATCCTCATGTCGCAGCGTATAGGGACGTTAGCTCCATCTGAGTCTCCTGAGCTGCATACACAAACTCAGTGCAGCCTGCAGCATGCCAACAAACTGCTAATTCAACAGTGTTGATAGTATGGCAGAGGTCCTTCATACCAGCCAAATTACCATTCACTGGCTTTGGCTTTCTTCCTAATTTATAGCATCATTGTAAAAGTTAAGCAGCTAAAAATGCTTTATAGAGCACACTGTACTCAATCCCAACAACAAGCTCATAGCACATTTCGGTTATCAGTCATAAGGAATTTATTGTACATTTCATTAGTATACTAGACAGTATAGTATAGTAGACATAGTGTATTTAGTGGAAATAACAGAAGACTCTATACAGTCATGCAAAGAAAATGCTTTATACAGACGAAGGTCACTCATATCCTGTTTCTATAGGAATTAAGAAGGTAAGTCACAGCCAGGTGCTGCTAATAAATACACTTAACTGATTATCAGCTGGTGTAGGCGCCTCTGTAAGAGCAGAGGTTTTGGCAGTTTGCTAGTCTGAAGGTTTCAGGAGCGTGTAAACACAATGCTACAATATCCCTAGAAGTGGATGTCCCAGCAAATTTACCTCAAGGTAAGAGAATGCAATTATCAGAGAAACAAGAAAAAAAACATCTCAGGTATTAGTTATCATGTTAAATATTAAAGTTCACAACAGCGCAATTAGAAAAAAGACTGAACAAGTTTGACAAGTTTGGAAGAATTGCCAGGAGCAAGTTTCTCCAAAAAGAGCGTTGCAGCACATCATAGGTTTACAAAGCTGCATCGGAACAAACCTGGCTGAAACTGGGTCACACAGCAGGACAATGATCCCAGCGCATCGGCAGCTTTACAGCAGAAAAGAATCAAGGTGTTGCAATGGCCCAGTCAAAGTCCTGACTCCAAACTGGTTGAAATGCTGTAGCCAGGCCTTGAATAAAAGCCCTTAAACTTCAATAAACTGATGCAATTTTGGAAATAGCGAGCCAAAATTCCTCCGCAGCGATGTGAGAGACTGATAAAGTCACACAGAAAACAATTGCTTCAAGCTGCCTCAAGCTCCTGAGTCATGATGTGTACTGTTTTTCACTGGGCGCCCTGCTACTCAAGGAGCCACACCCCTTAGTGATGCTTATCATTAAAACTTAGTGAGTTATAAGTAAATGAACCCCTAACAAAGGGGATAATATGCTGTAGAAACCAACACTTTTTTGTAGCAGGCTGCAAACATGTTAATTCCTGTTGTAAAGTTGGGCATTTTAACACAGTAGTCTCAGGGAGAATGACTTCCTTTTGGGACCTGCCTCATGTGGTGATTAAAGGAACTCCAATTATCCTCATCCTTTTTTTGGTACATCTGCTTGACTTTTAAGAGGTTTCTGCTTGGATATAACATGAATTAGGAAGAATTGAGTGAAATCACATTTCCCCACACACTTGTTATTCAGACATTCGGTGTGGAAAACTTCTTGTAGTAATGCAGTGTTTCCGAGCGGTCCTATCCGTCTGCTGTGTTCCTCTCATTTGGATGTTCCCACAGTATCTCAGTTTTATATGACAGCCTTTCCTCCTGTGACTTTGCAAAATGACACTGCATGAAGCTAATGAAGATTCTCAGCACAGATACACTTCAGTACAGGAACAACACGTACCACCTCCTGTACGAATTTCATATAACAAAAGAAAAAACCTATACATTTTCCGTGCAATGCATTGTTGCCTGGGCTATGTCGAATAGCTGAATGTGCCTAGAAGCTTCTCACACATCATCCAGCGCTCTTATGCAACGCACCAATCTGAATTACCCCATTAGCAGAATTATTACATGTGCTGTGCTGCCAAAAATAGATGAAATGCAACAAACTCTTAATCCTCTTGAGAGGATTGCAACTCTTTCCAAATTCAACAGGTGGTCTTGTAAAAGATATCCCTTTTCCTGGATCCAGTCTCCGCTCTGCCACTTATGCTGATTGTCTTAGCTCTGCTATAAATCTTTGGTGAGTTTCAGGATACTGCGAGGGTCTGTGTCCAATCAATTCATATTCATGGATGTGTTCTTCACAGGCAATAGATCAGATCAATGGGATACTTGGATTTGAGGCTTGACAGATTGAGTACTGTTTTTTCTTAGATTTTTCAAGGAGCCATCAGAGTCTGTCTCCTTTGCTGTATTTATGTCCTACTACAGAAAACCAACATTAAATCTTCAAAAAACTAATTCTGGTGTTGTTTTAAACAGTACTTTCTTTTTAAATTAGTCAGGAGACAAGTGTTATTGCTCGTTTCAATGTCATTTCTTGATAAGATGTTAGAAGACACACTCAGTTAAAAGGTTAATCTCTATGGCTGAGTTCATCCACACTGACTGTGTTTGTCAGTCCCTGAGCTATGCTGCCAGTAATGGAAATCAGCAGGGGTCCAGCCAGGCTCAGTAGCAGCAGCAGTGTTTTTCTATTACTCTGTCACCGTGATGAACAGAAGCAGGCACAGTCCTGGGGGTAGCAGAGGAAAAGAGAGGGGGGGCAACAGAACTCCAGAGAAGCTTGTGTTGATCCACACTCTCTTTGCTTCAAAGGATCTCTTGATCCAGTCTCGGGGCTTTCTGAATAAACTTGCACAAGCCAGTGGCCCTTGGAGCCATGAAGTAGTGACCATCATTTGTAGCCTGAAGCTTAAAGTTTAAGATTAGGAAAAGTTGGGCTGTGTATTTTTAATAAATAAAACGTATATATGTGTGTGTGTGTGTGTGTGTGTATTCTGTAAGCCAGCAGGAGTGTGGCCACTGGGCCGACTGCATAGCAGGCAGGCAGGCAGCAGGCAGGCTGGTTGGTTAGGAGCTCCTCCCACCTCCTTGTGCTCTCCCCCACGTTGCTGCAGAGGGCTGCGCTCCAGCACTCCACCTCTGCACAGTGCAACAGCAGCAGCACCAGCATGCCTGGCTGGAGCCGAAAACAGCCCGCAGCAGCGCACAGTCTCCTGCGTCTTTAACCTGTGGGTGGTGGAATACTTGAAGACAGACGGATATCGACATCTGTGGGAATCACGAGAACATTTGCACGTGTATTCATTATTTTAGGTCTTTTTTTTTTTAACGCTTTTGTGTTACCAGGCAGGACGAAGTCCGAGCAGGTAAGCAGTCGGCGGATAACCTTGGCTACTTCAGCATGGTTTCATTGTAGGTGCCATTTATTTCCTCCCTCCCTTTATTTCCTTTGCATAGGCGACACCTGCTTCATCTGCTGAACAAAGTTGTTTCACTTGAATTTTCTATAGGCGTGCGCGTTGTATTATTCATTCAGGTAATAGATTTTTTTTCTAAATAACGCAGTATTCTAAGGACATCGTTTTTCTTTTACATTTAATCTTCAACAACCCATCGCCGACCAAATTTGGCATGGCGACAGCAACGTTTACCCAAATCTTCACGCACCTCATCTAAAAACAGAATCTCAGACCGAAACACGTGGGGTGTTTACCGCAAGTCGAGCGGATGTTAAAGCTGATGCTCGCAAAATAGACCAATAATCTATCTAAGATGGGGGTTTAGAAGAAAGTTCACAAGTTATTTTAGGGTGGCGGGGTTGGAAATACCCCCCTCGTGACTGTGGAGAAACCTGGTTGCGCCCCCAGAATGAATGAACGGGGCCGTGTGAGTGAGCAGGCGTGACAAATGTTGCCCGAAAAGGGATTTGTATTCAAAGTGAGGGACTACACACTGAGGTGACCTGCTTATCAGACTGTGACGTGAACTAGAGGTTGTCCAATTATTTTGATTATGTACGAGTGGATGTGTTTTGTTTTTGTTTTGTGTGTGTTTTTCCCCTGTTTTGTGGGCCTGTCATCCAATTAAGTGTGCGTTTGCTCGCACGGCACAGAGCAGCTCCTTAAAAAGCAGTCAGTAGGACAAGTCGGTGGATTACAGTAACCCTAGACTCGAGTAATAACCATCAGATGACCTACACTTCATAGCGACTGTCTCTGCGCTTGTTTGCTTACGCGTACATGTGCGCGCGTGTGTGTCTGTCGGGGTATGAGGTGGGGTAGGGGGGGGTTGGGGGGGTGTCATGTGTGTATGTAGGTGGTTGACTCCTTGGTTATGCGCTGCTGCGTAAAGATTCAGGATTCAGACAAAGTGCATTCTCACACCCTGCTCATCAAAGGGAAAAGAACCAATTTTAGGTTCAGCGGTTGGTTATAAGGTTTAGAATCTTTGAGATTACCTTTGGATCTGTTTGAAATATCAGTGTGTGTGTGTGTGTGTGTGTGTGTGTGTGTGTGTGTGTACAAAGGTCGAAAGAAATGAGGGCGGAGGCTTGTTAAGGTTTGCACAGTCTATATGAGGTGGTGGCTCAAAACTGTAAATTCCACATCCATCCTCAAGTCATTTTTCTAGCCCCCAGCTTCTCACACGCTCATGAGATATTCTCCATAGTCTGTCTTAGAGCAGGGTGATATGGCCAAAAATATTTATCACGATATATATTTGAAAATTTGCGATAACGATATAACCGACGATATAATTGATGCGAGACAAAATACAACTCCACAACATTACTAGCGCAAAAAGACAACCTTCCATTTATTTTCACTTAAACAAGAAGCTGGTTTTTATGTACATTAAAGCTTTATAAAAATTTAACAGTGCAAATGCAAATTCCTTGCTGAAAGTTTAACCAAAAGGCATTTCCAGTAGAAATGGGCTGACATATCCTGAGCATAACCATGTATAATATCCACTGAAGTTAAAAAGAGGTGCTTTGCAACATTAAACTGCAGTGTGCAGTACGCATTTTTCGGACCATAAGGTGCACGGGATTATAAGGCACATTAAGCGAAACAAAGCAGTCAGATAAATCAAACTTTATTAAACTCATTCTTCTTGCTTCCTCCACTTCTGTACCATTGATTCATTAATGTTGAATTCTCTGCAGCTGCTCTATTCCCATGTTGTTGCAGTATATTAATGATTAACCTCGTATTGTGGATGGATTATCTCAGTTGTTCTCCTGACTGAAGTTTGGTCCGTTTACAGCATCCTGCCATGCGATTGCATTTGTCTCTAACCATGAAGAACCTTCACGTTAACTTTTATAAGTGGAAAAGTGTTAGTGTTCGTCCTCCAGCTTCACTGTTTATGTCATGCTAACATAGCTGTGTCGCTAGCGATCACGTAGCACATCATTATATACCAGCTAGCCCAACTTCAGTAACCCTACAAACGTCACTGCTGTTTAGTTTCCTGTCTTCATTTATGTTGGAAGTGATAGCAGAGCTGTACGTTTGATTTTTTTCAGAAATCTCTCAGTCAGAACATGCAATATCATGCTTAGGTAACTAGTGAAACTAGCGAGCTAACTTCCGCTAGCTTCCTGCTAACTTCTAACTCCGTTAAATGTAATAACTTTTGTTTTCATGGATGCCTGGAAGTTAAACTTTATAGTTACACCTGGTAAAGCAGCAATGCTGATCGTTTTATTAAAGATGAAAGAATTTAGACAGTTTTTAACTCTAAGTGATGCTGCAGTGTTGTTTGACCTGAAGCATACGGAGTTTAGGACCCAGATTACTCCCAGATTTAAGAGCATCTTAGTCCGACAAATATGACAATAACAACGGCCGCTTGCATGTTCTGCAAAAAAATGTGCTTTATTGTGTATCTGACGGACAAACACCAAACCAGTTCCACATCACGGAAGTTGCACCATTTTTACAAACCAATTCTGGTTCATCTGTTTCACTCAACAATCGGCCATGTGCGTATCAAAACAAAGGCACTGCGCATGCGCGTTTTACTCCCATTCTATCGCGATATTGCCTAACATTATACCGGTATTACCGTGAACGGTATAATATGGCCCAGCCCTAGTCTGTCTTATATCGAAGGTACTGCTTCACTTTTCAACTTCTTGTTGCTGCGTGTGAGAGCTTTTACTTTTTTACTTTTAGCAAGGGGAAGTGAGAGAAATTGAACGGTGAACTTGAGAAGGTGTGGGGAATGTAGACCACAGGGTCTATCTCTGTTAAAACAAGTAGCTCTGACCATGCCAACAAGAGCCAAAATAACCAAAACCGTGTGCAGCTTCATTTGTGTCCCAGTGTTGCTGTGCAAATGCAGACACGAGTGCCAGAAGTGGTCTCAGGTGAAAATCCTGCGTGGACGATTGCGACTCTCTTAGCAGAGACTAAAGTTGACTGGCAGCAGGTCTGTGCACTCGAGAACCAGTGGCCCAATAATCCCTTGCGCCTCTGATCAGTCATCTATCCGCATGACTCATGCACGAGGCTGTAAGATGTTGGCCAAGCTGCAGTTTCCTCTGTTGTCGCAGGAACGGTAAAACAAACAGTGAGCTAGCGGATGCCTTCCTGCATGAACTGAGTCAGACAGAACAAAGAAAAATGTAAACATGCATCTTATCTTTGCCAGCGGGACCACTCGTCATACCCTGTGGCATTACTGGGTCATAAAGCAAGAATTAACTGGAGTCTTAATAGGCCTAACCTCTATTAAGTATTTTTCAATCCATGGCTACGTTAATGCTTGATGTCGCTCTAATGTTTCTCTGTGATGAGTCGCAAGTTAGCTGAGAACTTTCCTCAGTCATAAGAGGAATTGTGGATCCTCCTGCCTCTTACGGCTGTTTTCCAGCCGGTGCATCTTAAATAGCGAGCTAATGTGGCCGTATGTCACTGCATCACCTTGTTGAAAGGCAATTAAAGCTGTGTCAGGAGCATAAATAGAGACACACACCCCCACCCCGCTCCCGGCTGCGAGGAAACAAATGATCTCTCTGAAAAGGTGTTGATCTTCTCTCTGTCGGCCCAGTTAAATGGGGCTCAGCGAGGGAGAGGAAGGAGGTGCGTGGTTCAGTTGTGTTTGTGAGAGGTGTAGGACGCACATGTTGTTTGTGTGTTCATGTGTAGAAGAGAGAAGGGGGGTGGGGGGTCATCGTGGGTGTGAGATTCACCCTGGTGAGACTTGCGCCTTTAGACATTCCTGACATTCCGACCTCCGGGATGCTTGAGGCTCCTCCGTCTTCTGGTAGCACGCTGGGGGCTGCGGAGGGCTCCGGACGGCTTTTAAGTTGCCAGGCTCACATCGGCAAAACCCTTTGGTTGAACAGAAACCACATACCCTCTAATTTAAGAGGGCATGGGAACATGCAGTGCACGCAGGCATCAGGTCTTCTCAAGTTACATCCATGAATGACACTTGAGTCTTAACAAGTCTTCTATGGAGTCAGAGACACTTGTCAGCCTGGGCCTCCTTGTCTTTGAGTTTTTAAATAGATGCTTGAACTTTTCACTGTTTTTTTTTTAATATCTGTTAGGATTTATGGCAGAAGATCATGCATATGTTAGGTTAAAGGCAAAATTAATAAAAACAGTCTGATACCTTTTCTCCGGGCACTGCAAAAGAGATATGAGCTGTCAGACAAGAACTTAAGGGCTGGGTGAGATTTATACATCAATTTTTTTTTGTTTTGTTTTTTGGGGGTTTTTTTGGTGACAAAGACATGTGGAATTATTATTATGACTTAATGTAATCACTTTTAGGCCATATGTCTAACTCAAAAACCTGTGCTTCATTCTTCTCTCTGCCTTTTACATGCTGCCCTACGACCGACACCCCGTGTCGCAAAATCAGCCATGACAGGTCATCCTGCATCTACCAGATACTTCCAGAGCCACCTCTGACCAAACCGGATTTAGCGAACCCAAGATGTCAGCGTGCAACGACTTTGCAGAACACGTGTGGAAACCCGGCTCTTGTAAGAACTGCTTCCACCCGTTCAGCGCACACAAGACCGTTGGCTTCCGGGATGGCGGCGCACCAGCTGCGTGTTTGAAGAGCAGCCCGGGAGGTGATGAGGAAGCTTTAGTGACTGCGCCTTCACCCTACAGCAAGCCGACGATAGCTGTGAAACCTACTATGATGAGCCTCGACACCAGCGATGCTGCAGATGTCAACATGAACATTGAGCAGGTGAGCCTCTCAAATGTTTCCATTTTTTATTTATTTTTTTGTCAGCTGGATGTGTGTTTGGTAATGTGTGTTCATGTTTGTTTGTAGGAGGAAAACACAAAGAGCCCAACTGAGAGGCTGCGCCTCAAGCAGCTCTTAGACCTGTCGTCTCTTTACATTGATAACAGCGGCTGCAATAAGGCCCACAGAGACGCAGTTCTTCAGAGTCCCGACGCCAAGAAAGACTGCAACAACTGCTTCTCTTTGACTCCCTTGTCCCCCACTATCCTGCCCACTGACTCTAAGATCATCAGCAATATCTATGTTACCCAGGAGGAGGGTCGAGGTTCTCAGAGTTTAAAGAAAAATGCCAATGAAGACTCCTGCAGGCAGCAGAATAGTACATCCGCTCTCCGAACCAAAAGCACTTTTAATGGAAATGTTGTGACTACCAGGTCGAATTATCAAGAATGTCAACAGGCAGCTGTGGAGATACCCTTTTCACTGGATATTGTCCCTACTAGCCCTGCCACAGTCCACAGCAATGGTATGAGCAGTGGGAGTGCGACGGGTGTTACCACAAAGACATCCAGCACTTCTACCACTTCCTGTGTGGATGTTGCTAGCCCTAAATCTCTTTGTCACATCCTGTCCAAACAGAGCAACCTATCAGACTCCTCTTATTCTTATCGTAGCAGCACAGATTCACTTCCTGGAGGCTCAGGCTCAGGAGCAAGAAAAGACAGCTCGAGGAGCCCCCAAAGCCCACCATCTATGGGTAGCCCACAGTCAACTCCCACCTTTTTCAGTGGACAGAAAAGCTCAGAGCCAATTTATGCTGAGAGCACTAAGAAAAAGCGCAAGCAGCAAGAAAACGGACTGCAATCTCAACCGGAGTCCCCAAACCAGACTGAGGAGTCCCTAAGCTCTGAGCATGACCTCTCAGGAGACAGTCAGCGGGCCACCATCACTGTAATGGCTGCTCACATGGAGGAGAACAACAGAACTTTCTACTTGAGCAGCCCGGATTCGGCTGTTAGCACCCAGTGCCACTTCAGCCCCACGGCTCGTAAAGACCAGAGCAGTCCTGCTTTCCGTTGGCCCAGCCCCAGCCACAGCATAGGCTCTCTTGCTACAGAAGTAGGCTGTGCCCCTACTCTGCACCCCAAGCCCCAGTCCAGCCCACCAATTCCTCCAAAGAGGAACACCCGCTCCCCAAAACTGGGCACCTCTAGCCTCTCATCGTCCATGTCTTCTCCAGTCCCGCTTCCTGAACTTCCCAGACTACTGACCTCCAGCCTCTCTCCGTCTGTTTCATCTCCCGTCCCTCTCACTGAACTCCCCATGCTTTTCTTCGTCTCTACTAAAGAGGTCACTGCTGAGAACCAGAGCCCAGCGCCCGAGCGATGGCACAAGCCCCACCACCACAGCTCTGGCTGGAACTGCCGCATTGAGGAAGAGGAGGAGGAGGAAGAAAGAGACCGGAAAGAGACTGAAAAGAAAAAGTTAGCCGCCAGTGCTGAGGCAACCTCTCGGGTGACAGGCGTAGTCAATGGTGCTGCTGTCTGGAAGGAGGCCAGGGACTCGAAGGCCCACAGCGGCCCCCCTCCGCTGACAGAGCCAGGCACGGCCCCCCCAGCTGCCACTAACAATGGTGCCTATCAGGGGGAAACTAAGGGCAACGGCGCAGAGGCGGAGGGCAAGCATAACGGGAGCATGCCGGCAAAGCAACCGTTGCATGGTGGCTCATCAGAGCCGCTGGCACCAGGGAAGGGAGCTACCAGCCATGACCCCAATCCACCGCCTCCCCCACCCAAGAAACTGCACAGGTAAGAATAGCAAAGCACTGTTTTTGTTTTACAGTCACACATTTGGTTGACCCTTGAACAGGACAGAGCAGCAATGCAGCAGATCTCAGAAAGATCTATGACTTTTTTTTTATTACTAAATCTGCTTTTTCAGTTAATCGTGTTGTCAAAAGCAATGGCAGAATAGTAGCAAGATGGCTGAGCCTATCTGAGGCAACGACACTGCTCCATCACTCATGTTGACCAACAAACACAAAATATCTCAGAAGGTGTTCACTAACTTTGTTCAGAGTAGCTGGAAAACATCACAGGCACGAAATCCTTTTAGCTGATCATCTAATATCCAAACATGTAACACAAACAAATGCACAACGTGGCTTAAGGACAGGGGAACTGAAATATTGTTTATTCAAAGGCAGCAGTGAAAAAGTGTGATAGATACTGCATTATATGGAGGTAAGCTGTTGACATACTGTAATACAGTTTAACTGTAACGCAGGTTTATCACATGTGGATTGCCTGTTGTAGCAAATACTTGTTCTATTGTTTTGTCTCAGTGACTTGCATTAGGATTTTTGGGACTGTGGTTTGATTATATTATTTAATTTAGCACTTATAACATCCACTTAGGCCTAATGTAATGCTCTCCACAAAGGCAGTTCTGATGCATTTATGTCATGCAAGTCACTATTCGGTGTCTGTGACCATACATATGTGCAGATACAGTATCTAACTGCAGTCATTAGTGTGAAACTCGCAGTGCCTTCTCCTTTCATAGCATCATTATTCAGCCTCCATTCTAATGCCTTGTGATCATTCAGACTCTTGCAGAATATTCCTTAATGCACGCCTTGTTCTATTCATGCTAGAAGCGTGACCTTTTTCAATTGTAATTAATGCACAAAGTACGTCTGTTAAGTAGCCCGCTGCTATGTCAAGTTACTGTAAATTTGTTTTGGCTGCACCACTGTAGACGATGAATGCAAAAAGCATTTGTAGTACTGTGGAAAACTCTTGAGTAGCCCTTCCTTTCTTTATATTTTAATAGAAAATTGGGAGAAATCTTTAAACATGCATGAAAATACAGTGTGCACAGCAAAAACAAGCCTTATATAAAAGATTTCTAACAAGCGTGAAAGCCAATATTTATTCATTAACACAGCCTGAACTCTCTTAGGCACGAAAGTAGTCTTCAGGAATAGTTCTCTGGGCTTCCTGGAAGACTGTCGAAGCTCTTCTTTGGATGTTGGTGGCATTTTACTGTATTGTGGTTGGGATCTTTGTCAGTCAGATGCTAGTGGGTCCAAATCTGATGGCATTTTTCTGTGTTCATAATTCCATCAGTTTTGACAAGATCTACAACACCCCTGGCTGAAATGCATGCTCGAACCATGACAGAGCCTCCACCATGTTTTTACAGATGACTGTAGCCAGTCACTGTTCTGCATCTCTCCTTATGTCCTTGGTACATATTGACAGTGGTTTGAATCAGAATTTTCACATTTGGATTAGTCGCTCCAAGACCTGATTTTCAGTCAAATTCTTATGTAAAGTGACATACCTCCACCTTTTTCCCCAATTTCCTTCTGCATGAATGGCTTCTTGACAGCCACCTGTCCACTAAAATTATTTCTGATGAGGCTTTAGTGAACAGTACTTTGGATCAACTAAAGGCTCAAATACATCTCTCAGCTCCTTTTCAGGACCGTAATAGATTTTTCTCACTCTTTAAAGACATGAGTTTCAGGTGCTGTTCAGATATTTTAAGGACACACTGCACCACATGCTGAGAAGTGCCAAATTCAAGCTGATAGCTCTCTGGGAATCACTTTGTTGGTGCGAAAAATACTATTGTATGTCTGTCAAAATGTGTTATTTTTGTGAGTTTCATAGATTCAATCAGCTAAAGGAATGGAAACAAATTATGTCTGTAACAAAGATCCAATTTAAAATGGGCCCCCTGGTCAGTTTTCTCTTATATGTAAAAACAACACTGGTTCACATCCTTTGTGTTAAGAGCTTTTTTCATCCTTCAGTGATTCATAAGTCCGTGTTAAGAGGTTCAATAAACAAAACCCAAAAAAAAGCATTACTCAGAAAATGGGCAGATGCAAGGACTAGACTAAATATGATTTTTTTTTTAAAGCAGCCACTATCCAAAGAAAAACTTTGAAAAACTTCAGAAAGCCCAGAGAACTATTGCTCAAGACCACTTAAAAAACATTCCAAGAAAATCTGACTTCTTTGAAGAAAAATATAAAGAAATGAGACCAGAGGTGAAATTTTCACAGTACTGTGTGTTTGTTTGTTTGTTTGTGTGTACGATATTTCTGCTGAAGTCCACATGCTGGTCATTTGTATGGCTTGATAATCACGTTTTATTACATCATGTGCTATATATGCAAAATGATGAATGCTCCTCTTTGCACACTCCTGGTTTTACCAGTCATATGTAAGCTATAAAAAAATGCACAGTTGCCTTAAACTGAAGTTGCGTGAGTCTAAGAATACATTGTGCTGTCTGAGTCAGTTTTCCAAACAAGAAAAAGAGAAGAGGCTCTGTGTTGAAGTTATTAGAGCATCAAATGAACCCCCTCCCCCCTTAAAATAAACTTTGCTTTGTCTATAACAGTGCAATGAGGTGCAAGCCACACACACACAATGTGACTTCCCCTACGTAAGCACGCGTTTTCTCATCTTGAGCTAGATTCGGCCAAAGCTCAGAAGACGACACAGACCGCTGATCACATTTCAGTGGGGCTTTATGTTTGTGGTAATTCTAGGAAGGAACCGTTTTTGCTGTTATGACATTGCCAACATTCTGCGCTGATAAAAAAAAACCTTGTTGGGACACATGTGGGAACACGCCTTTACCCAGTCAGTGACAGCTCTCGCTTTGTGGCATTCCAAGTTTATCAGTGGGTTTAATTTGTTTAAGCAGTAAGCGACCCTGGTCACTACTGGAGACACAGTACTGGAGAGTAGTTCCACATTCCCGACTCAAAGACATGAGTACACGTCCCCTTTGAAGGAGCATTTTAAAGTTCTGAATCATTTAAAATCCACAGATGGTTTAAAAGAATCTGGCTCTCAGAGCCTTTGATCACGGCATAAAACACCAGATTTTGCTCTTTAATTCCATGTAACAGGTCATCCAATGGATTATATGTCGGGTCGGGCCTAGGAGGTGTTCGCTTTTGTGCATGTGCCTACGTCATGGATGAGTGTGCATGATTAAGTAGCCTACTCCTTAACAAGGAAGGCGTGTCAACTGGTGTGTAAATGTTGCCAAAGAGGGAGGGGCTTTAGTGAACAGATTGCTGCCCCCCGGGGCAACTCCCAAACTGTTCCAGCCTGGCGATCAGTTGCCACAGATAGAAGTAGATTTTATAGATCAGCATTGCTGCCCCTCCCTGCACAAAGCCTTCCTGATCCCCTTTCTGCTGCACAACAGATAGCATCTTGTTGCAGTCTGGCAGACTTGAAGGCTTTTCTAAAGTGAACTCGTAGGTGAATGAAATTAGAAATGTGGGCGCTTTAACTCCCCGCATCTAATGGATGCTGTTGCTTTTCTTGTGAGACACTTTAAATACACACATTACTCGTGTGGCACCAGGGTTGTGTTACCTACACACGCCGTGGCTCTAGGGAGCCGCTAGCATGATCCAGGGGCATTTTGTACCAACCGGCCCAGCAAGGACCTCAGCATGAGGTAGGCACCTGACGACAAATTATTCTCCTGCATCACCAGTGAGACACAAAATCGGACTGCTATGTCATTAGGCTGGTGAAGAGTTTGTGTTTCAGGTTGCTTTTCTCTCTCTTTCTTTCCCCCCACATCTCCATCAGATGCCAAAATTTAGATGTAGCATTGCATGTGGTCAAATTTGTTTCCTTCCTCTTTTACAAACTGCCATTTGCTCTTCTTCTAATCTCATGTAATGTTTTTCCACTTTCTTGATCTAATTCTCTGTTTTAACAAGTCTCGCTGGTACAGTAGAAAGAAGTGGTAAGATGAAAAGCTTGATAGTTCTAATAGATTTTACATTCTTAGACAGGAGGAGCGACAGAGTTGCATTTCAAAGATTGTTTTGGGGTTTTTTTTTAAACACGTGAGCTGAGCGGCGGTGAATAAGAAAAGGGGGGAAAAGGCTGACAAATGATGACAAGGTAGGCCTGGAGCAGTCTGCAAGAGATAGCAAGGATTTGTGTCAAACATTAATGGATCTTTGGTTTATAAAACTGTACAGCCTTGGTAACTGTCCTACAGTCTTTGGAGGCAAACAATGTGTCTCTTTATTCTCTGTTGGAACATGTAGAGGTTGCACAACAGGCGGGAGAAAATATAACCCTGTGTAACAGAAATGCAATATACAGCTTTTTACCTCCTGTGAGTCTTTATATTAAAGGAGGACATGAGATATTTATATTGTCCATAATATCACAGAGATAGAGTTCAATCCGTTCCTCTCTGGCAGAGACTCATAAAAACTAACACTGCAAGCTTTGCGGGGATTGTGTTCATTGCATGGTGTGTCTGCTACCACCTCTGCTTCCTGCAGCATACATAAAGGAGGGACGGTGTATTATGAATTAATCGGGTGTATTCTTAATACTCTTTAACCAGCTAAGCCCGTGACTAAAAGATTACATCTCTACATGAAATGGCCCTGAAAATCCAAGTATATTTGTACATGGGTGAGCATGTGACCTTTTGCACGTAAACATACAAAGCGTGTGCATGCTTTCGCTCCCACTGCATCATTTTATGTGATTACCACAAAGAACGTCCTAAGTAAGAGTCGGGAAGTGAAATCAGTTCAATTAGGCTAACCTACAACAACAACAACACTGCTGCAGTTTGGTTTATGTCTCATTTTACACTGTTACACTGCTATCTCTAGCTAGTTGGCTGCAACGCCAGTCCGATTCACTGGGGCAATAAGAGAATCTCAAGTAAGCTTTGTTTTTTGCTGGAAAGCTGATCAGATCTACTCAGAGGAAATGAGAAACCAAGGTTATTAATAGATGTTTAGTCTAAAATCAGACATTCTAGTCACGGTGATCTTGGAAAAAATGTTGTCTTTTGGTGCATAATGTGCATTTTATACAACACTGTATAAAGTGTGTGTGTGTGGGGGGCTTTTAAATTAAATTAAATTCAAACTGCAGATACCAAGTGTTCACAGCAATAAAAATCTTCACTTGAAACATTTATGTGCATTTAATGGAACAAACAATAATGAGGACAAATATTGTACCACCCTAAACGCTTGTATCTCCTTCCTTGCGTGCCTCTCCTAAAGAAGCTTGCTTATCCATGCTCATCCTCCAGTATAAATCAGTGCCATTATTTTTTTTCACATAGGAAAATCTCATGTTTTGGATACAAATCGGAGAGATCTAGACCGAGACATGCACGGGCGCAGACATGCACATTCGCTCATAATCCCTGCGCTTTTACCATTTCTCCTGCGCCTCAGCGTTTCCACTGCCTTTCATCATGGCCTCTTTTGTCTGTAAAATGATAGCGAATCCTTTAGCTAACTACCAACAGAGAATACCTAACCCTTTGTCTCCCCCCTGTGCTTCTCTCCTCTGCTCCTCTGTTTTTTCTCCTAATTTATGGTGGAACTGAAGTCAGGGGCCGGCAGATAAATGGATAGAGGAGTCATTTTGTGACGGAGGAGAGGACGGAGAGGGGCAGATGAAGGGGAGGGATGGGACCCTGCTTCCCTGAGCCATTAGCAGCTGTAATGAGAAGAGCGAATAGCTGTCAGTCACCCTAATTGGTCAAATTTATTAGAAAGTGTTCATGAACAGTTTTCACTAGCATTATAAGACGCAGTCACAATGGTTAGATGGTCAGGTAATCAGGCAAATGGACAGGAGGAACTTTGGTTGTACTTTGTGCTTAAATTTGTAGCCTTTAGTTGAAGCTATATTTGGGAACCATAGTGCAGTTTTTAAAAAGATTATAAAAAACCAGAGAGGTCCTCGCATTTATTCTTCTTTTACAGATTTTAGTCATTAATGTAACTCTGAGTCCCTAGCCACAAGCATAAATTAGGAAAATGCAACTAAATGTAGGGAAATCCAGTTTGCACCTATGCTCTTATTGCCACTTGTGGACACAGAGGGGCTAACGCTCAGCAGCAGTTGCTCAGTCTCACTTTTAGATTCCGATGTGATTGGCAGTACATTTTTCATCAAGGCTTGTTTATTGCAATTATGAGGCAACGTTGAATCAGGAAGCGTTGCACTCCTAACAAAGAAGTGAAACTTGACATGACTTATTCATCGTTTCATCTGAAATGATGTCGTCCTTCCCGCAGGTTTATTAATTGCATGGTGCAGGCGTAAAACAAGCAAGAGGAAGAGGGATGGTTCCACATTTACAAACGGGCATGCAAGAAAAATGCCCATTTCTGCTGCAGATCAGCAGATTGACTGCCTCGAGACACTGCACCGGGCCCTGTTGTAGAAAAGTAAATGGTAAAAAATCAAGTTGTGTAACATTATCTCTGCTTTTTTGTTTTCTCCATGACAGAGTGGGTAGGATGAGTGGCAGCAACATGGAGATGGACCGCTGTGGCCAACATGGGTCAGTAGAGAGCCCTACCTCGTCTCTACGGGGCCTGAGCAACTCCAGCCTCCCAATGGCCTCCACTGACAACCTGGCTGCAACTGACACTGGTAAGCAGCTCATACTGAATCAGTTAATAAAAATAATAATAGCAGTAATAAACATTCGTGTAATCCAACTGAAACGAGCATGACATATCTACATGGCAATGTCAGTGAATTTTCTGACATGTACACTTGGGTATCCGTGGAAGTTGTTTTGCTCTTTTATGACTGCGAACCATAAAGGTGCACTTTGTTCAGAGTTAACCTGAGCAGCAACATCGAAACAAGGAAAGGAAGCTCTGCAGGGATTTACAGTTAGTGGCTGTCAGCTTGTCCCTGGTTCCTTTTTTCGCATGCAGTGCACATGCAGTTTGTTGTAACGGGTTCATTAGTTCACGTTTTTCACGGTCTTCTAGCCTGAGACATGGCTCAGAATGAGAGGCATCTGTCCTCGCGTTGGAAACTGTCGTCATCCTTCACGTATCAGCTTTAAACCTCGGTGGCACTCAGACACTTGTAATTGCTGCAACTTCCTGAGCAATGTTGTTTGAAGAGATAATTATGGACTCTGATAACGAGGGGAAAAAGGGCTCGGCTACATCCTAGAGCCACCCCCCACCCACCTTTACTGTCCACCCCCCCTTGCGAAAGCAGTTCTTGAAGACTGCACCGCACAATTATCTAAATATCTTCAGTCTTCTCTGGTGTAATGTCAGGTTCCAAGTTTAAGTCTTTAATTGATAAATGGTTCATAACTGGGTGGAAGATGTTTTGACTGTCACCATGGACCCTGGATTGTGGAAAATTTCCAGTTCTTCTGTAGAAACAAGGTATGTCTTTATATTATAGCCGAGCAGTGCGCAGTGACATGAGGGGCGTAGTAGATAAATCAGATTTGCAGCTGTCACCTGGGAATATTCTATCAGGGAATCCTGTTAAGGAAAATTAACTTAGAAGGACGCACAGACACAAAGGATACACTGTGTGAATCCACAAAGGCAGGAAAACGAAAGTCTGCCAAGAGACATTTCTCTCTGTTTGTGTCTGTATTAGTTTGTGTGCATGTGGAAGCCTGTAATTCCCAAGTTGACACAGTTTGTGTTTCATTGGTTATGTCTGTGAGTTTGGTTTTAATTTAATTGGTAGACCTGCTAACGTCTTTTTTTCTTCTTCCATAGGTTCTCAGGATGCTACACGAATGTCTTGTTCTTCTCCGTTTCCTAGAAGCCCAGTGGCTTCAGCTCCAGGTTCTCCTAACCCTCCCTCCATTACCAGCCCGAGTAAGCAGCCGCCTCCACTCCCAGAGAAAAAAATGGCCAGCCGCACCGTGTCCGCTCCCGACGGAAACGGAAAGCCTTTCGTTCGAGCGTACCCGCGCCTCCCGTTTACCGGCTCAGAGAGCAATGTGTGCCGGACCGCTGATGCCAGCTCCCGTTCCAGTTTGCCATCCAGCCCCGTTGATCCACGGCCCATTTTCTCCTCCAGTGAGTCTCTAGAACGTTGTCACGCCCCCCTGGGACGAGCCTTGAGGTCCAGGACGCTGGACGAGCCAGTCAAGACTCATGGTCGGCTGGGCGTGCACTGCCGAAGCAGCATCACTTGCTTATCTTCTCCTCAGCTCAGCGTGCCGTTCTCAGCTGCAGAACCAGGTTCAGCGCCAAACTTCGGCTCGAGCCTGCAGCTCCAGACCCTTCTGAGCAACATCGACAGTAGAGAAGGAGTGTACTCAAAACTGGGCGGGCTTTATGCTGAGTCTCTGCGGCGCCTGGCTCTAAAATGTGAAGATCACTTCACTCGCTCACAGAAGAACCCGCTGAGGTTTGAAGAGAGCAACTGGTCTCTGTTCAGGCTCACGTCTAGCAAGCCCAGCTGCAATGCAGGAGACGCTGTATACTACTCTGCCGCCTGTGCCTTAGACCCCAGCAGCTCCTACGCTGTAAAGGTAATCCCTAAATACTGAGCTTCATTTGCAAGTGAGAGATGTTTTACTTTCCAGGCACGCAACACACTCTGTGAGCACTTTATCAGAATTAACCCAAAAAGACTAACTGGGCAACCGAATGAACAACTAGCTTTTTGTTTGTTGTTGTGAGCACCCAAGCACTTTTTCTGCAAAACAGGGAAAGGGTGGCAGGTGTGCAACCTGTTATGCTTCCTGTCACTACTTCAAAATAAAAGCCTCAGTGCCGTTTTCTACACACCTAACATGAAAAAGCAGTAGTTCAGTTAGATTGTCAGTAACTGAACACAGCTTTGATGCACTGTTTGGAGAGTAAACGATAAATAGGGAGGTACTAAAAAATAAAAATGTAAATAACAGTTACCTCTGACTTCTTTTGAAGTGGGTTCTCATTAAAATGGGATTGTAGGATCATCAATACAGTACAGTTTACAGTATTCATATTATTAATAATATCCTACATAGTTTAAACAAGTGGTTGCCAATGTTTTTCATTGGATCCCCTAACATACTTCGAAACTATTTTAATATAACATGTTTTATCTTTAAATATATATTCAGCAGAATTCATTTCAAACTGGTTTGGGCTACTTTTGGATGCCCCCAACCGGTCAAGGCAGATGGCTTCTAAAACTGGTTCTCCTGGAGGTTTCTTCCTGTTTTTCCTTCTAGCTGTTGCCAAGTGCTTACTCATAGGTGGTCGTTTGATTGTTGGGGGTTTGCAATAGGCTAATAGTAAAGTTTATCTTTCAGCATAAAGCACCTTGAGGGGACTGTTGTTGTGATACTTTTAGCAGCACTCTATTTATCAAATATTAATATCAAAGGATGGTGTCACCAACTCTACCCATTTATCCAGTATATGCCCTGTTAACACTTTCAACTTTACCTAGCTAGTCAGCTGCTAATCCATATTGCTAGCTAACGATTCACTGCTAGCCATGTTTCAGAACAACAGTTTGCAAATGTATTCATAAATCAGTTTGATTTGAAATATTAACTAGTAGTTTCAACTCTTGGCCAAACATTAGCAAGCTGTATCTTTATCACTTGGATAGTTACTCATTCATTTTAATCACTTACACATTTTTTGGCTGCCATTTTTTTTTACTGCTTATCCATTACTTTTAGCGAAGTGTAAACTTTAAACTTTGACCACCTATTGTACTTGTATTCTTGGTTTTCATATAATGTACTTGGATTTGCAAGGCTAACATTTAAATGAAATGGAAAATTTTAAGGAAAACATTTGTTGTTAAAACTGTGCAGAAGATAACCTGCAAGTGTATAGTAACAGAGTCGGGGACTTTGCTTGCTCGTAACTGTCAGTTCCAGTTGAGAGAAGTGAAAACTTACAGTTGTCTGAGGTACAGTTGACCTAGTGGGTGTTGAACTTTTAAGCAGGTACTTGACAGTTTGAGGACAGGATGAGGAGCTTAAAACTGGGCAGCAGTCTTATTTGTTCTAAGGCTGCAGATGGGATAGCCCCACTACAGCGCAAACCTTAAAGGCATGTAATGCAAATAACGAGGAAGGAGGGTGTGGGTGATGTGATCTTTGCCCGAAAGTCATTAGTGCTGTACAATGTAGCAGCTGTTTGTATTGTGTGTTTTGCCACAGCCTGGGTGCCCAGACTCTTGCTTAATATCTCTGGGCTGATTAATCTTTACATTCCAGGCAGGGTTTACAGTCCAGACAAACCCTTTCTGTTGTCCAAAGCCAAGACAAACTTACTTAGAAGACACTCATCCCTGTGCTAACGATAATTTTGTACATTTAAGCAAAGTCAGTACAAAAAGTCAGCATGCTTTTTTACATGTAATGCTGTTTACTGTATTGCCACCTAAACCTTCTCACTAAGACGAGATCATTATTTTTGGGGGAAAAAAACCAGTCCCATCAAAGACTTAAAATAAATGTAATTTAATGGGAGGTGTTGTTTAAAAAATTTGATGTAATATTTCACACAGACCAGTTTGAGAATGGACACTGGAGGGCTGTAGTAGTTTATTTTCATCCCAACAGAATCTGGTACTGCTATCAACTTGCCAAACTGTGGTATAAAAAGTATTTTTGAGAAAGCTTTTCAGCTGAGGCTTGAGCTTACATGTCCATCAGGGGTGCTGATTTCACATGAATAGGAACAGGAACTGAATTAGCACTGACCTTGGAACTTAACTAACAAGAATTCCTTTCTTATGTTTCTTGGCTCCACTCCCTTCCCGTCTCTGGAATTTTCCCTCCCTCCCTCTTTGTCCCTTTCTTCTTTTCTGCTTCACCCCTTTCTCCCTTCCTTTGTGTACATACCTCTGCAGATCTGCAAGAGTTCAAGCATTGAAGCCAAACAGGGCCATCTCTACGGCCTGTCAGTGCAGCAGAGCATGCCTCCTCACTTCAACCTTCAGCAGGACTGTGGTCACTTCCTCGCCTGTGTCCCCCAGAGCATGTTGCCTTCTGATGAAGTCTCCCAGCCAACCACACCTGCTTCGCCACTGCCTCAGTCTATGCAGGGCCAGCCGGAAGACAGAGAGCGAGTGGTGGTCATCACACCTGAGATCCCTCAGCAGACGGCAGCTGACTTTGTTCGGGAGTGGGAGGCATTCCACAAAGCTCAGCCAGAGGTCTACGAGCGTCGCATATGCTTCCTCCTCCTACAACTCTGCAATGGCCTAGAGCACTTGAAAGAGCATGGGGTCACGCACCGTGACCTCTGCCTAGAAAATTTGTTGTTGGTACCTCATCAGCGCAGGCCCGCTCTGTTCGCTCCACAGACTGAAAACAGCTCCAGTAATGGTTCAAGCGGTGCAGAGGCTCAGCGTCACCTTCCCCGGCTCCTGATCAGTAACTACGCAAAGGCCAAGCGTCGCTCCTCGGAGGATGCCGTGTCAACCAACGTGGACCCTCGCATCAAACGTGACCACGCCAGGCTGGCGCCTGAGATCCTCTCAGCAGCCCAGTACCGCAAATTTGATGAGTTCCAGGTGGGCATCCTGATCTATGAGCTCCTCCACCAGCCAAACCCGTTCGAGGTCAGTCCAGCACTGAAGGAACAAGACTACCGCTGTGAGGACTTGCCTCCAATCCCCTCTGTCTCCCTCTATTCAGCTGGCCTCCAGAGGCTGGCCCAGCTCCTTCTCCAACCTGACCCCATCAAACGCATCCACATCCAGGAGGCCAAGCGTATATTGCAGAGCTTGCTCTGGGGACCGAGGAAGGACCTCATGGATCAGCAGTGGGAGAGACAAGGACAAGGGGGAAACTTTGTCGATGGATCCCGACACGAGGGTCTCCTTAATTGGCTCGACGTGAAAAGGGCGCTGCTGATGATGAAGTTTGCCGAGCGCTCGCTGGAGCCAGAGAGGAACGCAGAGCTGGAGGACTGGCTGTGCTGTCAGTACTTCTCCTCAGCTCACCCTCTGTCCCTCTGCCATACAGCTGAACTGCTCTACTCACTAAAGTGAAAGCTCACCTTATGGGTTAAAAATCCATGTGGGCGAAAACATAGTTATATGCGACTGTAGGTGCAAGAGAGACCAATGATGTCAAAGAATGGGATAAGGAGGCACAATCCTCTGGAGAAAACCCACACCCGTGTATTCGATCGACTTCATGCACGAGATCCATGCGTCAAACTAGCCGTCCAGTCTGAACTTTTTTTTAAATTTATACCAACAGTATCCTGCGACAGTGAGCTTAGTATAAAAAAGACCTGTGAACACACCACTGATTTTGTAATAATCAGAAAGATTCTCATGACAACTAGAATCTGTTTTCATTTTCTCTCGCGCTCCCGGTGGATGCATCAGGGGGGAAAAAGAACATGGACAGTATTCATAATAATACACTTACCAAAGTTCATGTTTGGCACTGTGTTTTGTGTATTTATTATATGTCAGTGGAGACATTTATACGCGCTGACGACAGGATAGCAATTCATAACCTAATTCTGTGTCAGTAATGCTGTGTCGCACATACATGTGCAGCTAACTTTGTCTACATGTAACCTGTACGGCTAATTTCTCTGCTAATGGAAATGTGAGGTCACCTGCAGGCTTTACCGTATTGCACCTTTTACTCTCATGTTTTTTGTCATGGGCACATAGTGCTGTATTGCAGAATTACTGCAGGATTATCCTTTTTTTTTTCTTTTTATTCTGTGTATACTTGGAAATGATCAACACAGCCTTTTGGAAAAAAATACTACTACTGTTCTACTACATGCAGTTTTTTCCCTCCTTCGCTCAATTTTATTATATATTTAAATGTTTGTTGACATTTGTCACAGTGCCTTTTGTTCTTTTGTATTTGTTACAGTGACTCGAGCCTAATGTAAATACTCCCCACCATTTGTCCTTTGTGAAACTGGCCTTTCACAGGAACAATCTTTTCTTTTCTTTTCTTTTTTTTGGGGGTTTTGTACAGTGATTTGCAGATGATAATAGAAGTGAATGGGCCCAAGCAGGTCTTAAAAAGCCATGAATATGAGCAGTAGTTAAAAAAACAAGATGATATTTATGATTTAAGTTGTTATCTTGTAGTAGTCACTGGAATTTCTGTTTATTTCCATGATATTCAGCAGCAGCTGGGCTTTTTTATGTGTCATGAAAGCTTCAAGTTATAAATTATATTAAAACAAAAAGTGTGGCAACACATTAACAGCCTGCACGCAGGTTTTTATTCATGACCGACTGTTTCTAATGTGGAAGAAAAGTAAAACACGCCCTGAACTCACGACTAATGCATTATTGATTGGAATTATTTTGTGTGTGTGCCTCTTATTTGCATCTATCAATAAACTGCATATATTTTCTCACTGCAGGATGTGGTGTGTTGAGGTAGTTTTTTTCTTTGTTTTGTTGTACTTATCCATTTTAATGATTGGGCTATTAGCAGGTGCCGCTAATGAATATCTGCAAGCTGTTTGTGACAACTGATAGATACATTCCCTGGCCTTTTTATTAGTTCCACAACTGCTTGTTAACGCAAATATGGCAGCAGTTCTTTGCATTTAGGCACGTAGAAATCATTCAAACCAAACAGAATAAAGATGAAAGGTGATTTTTGAATTGAAGTGACTTTGGACATGGTTGTTGTGCCAGACGTGTTGGGCTGAGTATTTTAGAAACTGCTGATTTACTGGGAATTTCCTGCAGATCATCTCTAGGGTTTACAGAAAATGGTCAGAAAAAGAGAAAATATCCAGTGAGCAGCAGTTCTCTGTGTGGAAATCTGTTGTTGATGCCAGAGTTTAGAATGGAATAGAACATTTCAAGTTCACAGGACAGCAACGGTATCTCTGAACGCACAACATGTTGAACCTTGAAGCAGATGGGGCACAGCTTCAAGGTTCCACACCTGGTGGACCACACAGCATGCCACGCTGCCAGCTGAGAACAGGAACCTGATGTGACAGATCACACAAGCTACAAGATCGGGGGGGGAATACCTGCTCTGATGAGTCTCTATCTGCTGCCACATTCAAATGGTAGGGTCAGAATCTGCTGTAAGCAACATGAAAGCACAGATCCATCCTGCCTTGTATCAGTGGTTCTGCACACTGGATTACTTTGTACCAACTGATCGTTGTTTAAACACAGTCTACCTGAGTATTGTTTCTGTTCATGACCACAGTGTGCCCATCTTCTAATGGCAGCTTACAACAGTATAACGCTCAAACATGGACCATGACTGTGAGCTCGCTGTGCTGAAGAAATGGTCTCCTCAGTCCAACAGAGCACCTTTGGGATGTGTTAGAAAGGGAGTTTTGCATCAAGCAAGCAGATCTGAAGGCGTCACACAGGAAATAGAGGGTGTTTTTGATGAACGGGAGAAAACACCAGCCTTTTGTTATGTTGTTGTGTGTTTTGTGGATCCTATTACTCCAAAGTATGCTATGTAAGACTGTGTGAAACACATGCAAATTAACTAACTAACTCCGTACTGAAAAAAAATCCACAGCAGTAAACGATGTTGCAGATACCTCCTCCTATTGGTCCTAGCCTTTCTGTAGCTTGGCTGAGAGACTGTGCATAAACATAATAAGGAATTAACTTCTGTTGATTCTATTTAGAATAATTTCTCTATGTCTTGTAAACTATTTTTTGTGCAGGGACTAAAGCGCCGTGAGCAAATTAAAACTAGATTTATTTATTTTTTTGAAAAGGAGCCAAAAACTCCTGTCAGACAAAAGAGAAAAACATTTGCCGCTGTGGAAGACAACAGGTTGGTCATGTGGTGGAATCTCAATTTCAGTTTGGAGCCTCAGGCCAAAACAGACCCCAGACCCCCCTCCTTCCCCAAACACCCCCCAAACTCAATACCTCCCACCTGCTCCCCCCACACAGTGTAGCCTTCTGCTTCACATCACTCCTTCAAAACCACTGGCTGCTGCCTTGTCATAGGTGGAACTATGTTGCTATGGTGTTTTGACCAATGGAATGGCATTTCCAGGAAAGCAGTCAGTCTCTGTCTTCTTCTCCCTTTCAGTAGCTCACCAGTCCACACACACACACACACACACACACACACAGAAGCAGCCTGTTGAGCAAGAATCTAAATAACCCCCTGGTAACAACAGCAAAGCCCCTTCTTTGTTTGTGCAGTGAACACCGGTCAAGAGGTTGCATTCTTTATTTAAGAGAAAAAAGGAATGCCAGCAAACTGTCTTTAGCAGAAGACATAAGAGAGTACAAAGCGGCTCAGCTCAGCTAAAATATGATTAAGGTAAAGATCTAGCTATAGTGAGGGGGAAACGATTTATATGAGTATTTAATTGACTTTAAAAAAACAACGCTAATTTACCAGTTATTGCTCATTTAACTCTAGAATGATTGTTTTGTTGGGGCCTTGACTAAAAGTTAAAACTAAAATCTGGTTATGCACTTTATTATCTCCTTCTGGTCTTTATACCTTAAGAAAGACAGAAAACCCATTCATAATGTTATATATCAGAGTGCTTACTGTATGAAGCTGCCCATTAAAAAAATGCTCTTTTAACACTGAGGAGGATTGTTACATGCAGCTCAGTGGAAATGTGGGGCACATCTAGCATGGCCTTAGTTCCATTTCCCTATAGCCAAGAATCAGCCTCAGGTCAACAGGCCCACAGGGCTTTTTCACAGGACACATCTGACATACCACAAAGAAAGAAAAATAATAAAAGTTATATATATTATTAACATGTGTCATTTACTACAACTTTAATTGACCAGAATTGTTAATATTAACATTATGAGTGAAAATACTTGCTATGACAAAGGCCCATTCAGTATCTAATAAGTAGTAGTAATTCTAATCTCTGTACTATTCTAGGGTCTTTAACTTGAAATAGTCAGCACCTTTAGGTGACGGCTGTGGTGTTTTGGCGCTATATAAATAAAGCTGAATTAAATAGTGACAGTCACTGACATGGCATTGGTCTTTAATTAATCACAATGATATCAGCAACTCTTCATGTCACCCAGCTTTCCCATATATCCCAAACGAGTGATGCACACAGCTGCAGCTTCCTTCAGGTGTTTCCTGCGGAGCAGTTGAAGGACTTGCAGCCTGCTGCTGGAGCTAAATAGGAAGTCAGAGTAATTTTCGTCCTTCCCCACTTTAAGTTCTCACACTGACGAGCTCCTCAGTCCTTCACCCTTGAACGTGTTTTGTCCCACTTGCACTTCCTCTTCCATTATGTCCTTGCTGCTCTGCAACAATTCTATGAATCATTAATAAGAACATAAGGCAGCCTTTATGGCAATAAAGAATATTCCCTAAATCAGTAAGTCATTGTGAAAAGGGGGGCACTATGAAGAAATGCAAATTGCTGCTTCATCAAGGTCAATCTTTGGAAGTTAGAAGGTGCCGTCTCAATTTTAGGATGTGTTTAAATTTGGCTTTTTAAGACAAAAAAAACAAACAAACAAAAACAAATTTCTCTGAAAAGGTGCTTGAAACGTTTTACAGTTATGCACCTGGACTTTATCAGCAGTAGTAAACACTGAAACACAGAGGCATGTCTCCCCCCCCCCCCCATTGATCCTGCATACACTTGTTTCTTGTGTAACTTGCTTTTACAGACTTCAAAATGCAAAAATCTATGAATTTTTTTGCAGTATTCTGACATCTAGTGGCTGAATTCTGTCATTACTTTTGTATTCAATGCTATAGTATTTTCTAACAAAATAATTTAGGCAGCCTTTTAACCTCCTGAGATCCGAGTAAAACTAAAGTATCTTTCAGTTTAACTTTGTCTACTACAGAGGAAATATAGTTTGGGCTTCATCTCTGGAGGATGTGTTTGAAGAATACAAAAACTAGCTCTAGAGCAAACACCAACTCTTGTGACAGAGGTATAGCATGACGAAGAAACAACACTCCAAGGATCCTGAATGGAAATCTTTGGCAGATGCCCATTACAAAGGCGCCAGACAATCAAAGAAATCAAAGATTTGGCTGGTGATTCCTTACATGTTTTTTGTGTCTTCATGCCCACTGAACCTAAAGTTTAACTTGGAAATTATGTGTACAAAACTTTCCAAATAAGCGCCCTGGGACATTTCAAAGATAGCTGCCAAAATTTACCTGAAGTAGTTACTGAAGTGTTACTGGGATAAACGTAGTTTTTAAAAGTCTATACATTATCTGTATCTATATACATCTCACTGGTTTTGTTAAGACATTCTGTGCCACACTAGCTTTAAAGTCACACAAAGAATAATTCATGAACTGCCAAACTTTATTTATAGATCAAAACAACGCACAGCATTAAAACATTTCAACACTGTAATGACATCCACCCACTGTCTGAAGAGAGTGAAAAGATGCAATCAAGCACTTCTGGTTTATCATCATGCTCAGAATTAACATTAGTCTGAAGATGAAAAATAATTCACCTTTTTTTTAAAAAAAGAAAAGAAAAATCTGCCTTTTATTGTGTCAAAGCCCAAGCAGACGTAGGTGAAAGAACGTCACTGAACATTTTTTGTGATGCTTTAAAAAGCATTCAATCATTCATTTTTTGTGGTGTTTCAGAGTGTTTCAGATGACTTGTTAGTATGTAGCCTGCATTGCAGTGAAGCACCAGGTCCTATGACAGGACACGGTGGGATCAGCCCAGAAAGAGGATCGGATGGGAGGGGAAAGGAAAGTTTTTAAGGGTTCTAAGAGGTGGGAGGGGGATTCAGGATTCAGTTACAGATAACAGGAGGGGTTGGGGAGGGCTGATTTCGAGGCTTTGTGTTCATTTCTTTTTGGTTTTTGGCTCCAGGGGTTGGCCAATATCCTTCCCACGTAGCTTCAGTCCTGTTCATGGTCAAAGGTAAAAACATGTGGGTCATACAGCCGAGAAAATAACATAATTCAACATTTTGTTTTGGAAAAATTTAAAGTAACACACTTACCGATTGCTCTTTCTATTTTCCCCATGACCTGGTTGTTGGGAATGGCTCTCCCGCACTCATAGTCAGCAATGATTTGAGGCTTCTCATTAATTTTCTGAGGAAAAAGTGTGGAATAGATCATTTAGAACTTGTGGGTAGCACATTTCACATAACTGCAGGGTGATAATAAACACTCATTGTAAGGTTTGCACTGGAAAATTACTTTGCTAGCAAATACTTGAAAAAAAAAAGAAAAAAGAAAAAAAAAAACAGCTAAAGTACAGTCATGGCTAAAATTTTAATTTTTTCAACAACTTTCCTTTCCTTTTTTAAGTTTCTATGATTACAGTGAGGAAAAAAAAAACTCACCATAGATTCTCAACTTGGCTAAGCTATCATGTTTGCCTTGTAGAAAAGTGCATGATCATGCACACATCACCCCCAAGTTGCTCTGGGATTGCTTGAAGAAGTTGATAACACTCTTAACATGGTCAATCCTTTAAAAAGCAAATGGAACCAAGCAGAAGACTACAAACTTTACTCGACTTTGAGTCCTGATAAGATGGGAACGGAGAGCTATCAGTCAGGATTTGGCCTTGAAGCACACCTCTTTGCATAAATTATTTTATTTATTATTTGACAATAAAACTCTGAAACTTCTGAAAGGCCTAGAGCTGAGCGATAGAACGATATGCATTGCGAAAAAACTTTTTCTCTATAGAAAAATTTAACTAATGCGATAGGCCTCATCTCTCTTGCTCTCTTAAAAAAAACAAAAAAACAAAAGAACAGCCAATCCAAATTAAGTAGCGCAGAGCCGAACCAATCACAGCCGCAGCGTCACGTCACGTGACTTGTTACACACAGCACAAGTGCCAAGCCGTACATGTGTATTTGTTTGAGAAGCAGCCAGCCGCCGTGCCACCCGGGTAACGGAGGAAATGAGTGTGCCGACTAGAAAAATCAACCGAGAGCGTGACCGAAGGTTACCGAAGAGAAAACAGATGATGGTTCCAATGCCGGAGAGATTGTCGAAAGGAAAGGCCAGAGAAGTTTCGGCTATTTCAAGTCTGACAAAAAACAGAGTAGCGCGCACTGTAAATTGTGCCGAAAGCAAGTCTGGAAATACAATAAACCTTTTTTATCACCTGAAGCAGTGCCACCCACTAGAGCATGCTCAATCTCTAACTGAAAGCGCTAATTCGTCATTTGTCCGACTAACGTTTTTTGTTTTTTTTTATAGATAAAGTTGCACCTTGGATGTGCACCTAGGATTTGAAGAATGTTCTGTTAGCATCTTTATTTTAAAACTGTTTGAAAAGCTAAGCTATACAACAAGGAGAGATTGAGAATTTCCTTTTAGTTCTCAGTTTATTTCATATTGACAAAAGTTAGTCAGTTTTGTCTGTTCTTCTGTAAAACAAACTAGATTTATTTTTAGAATTAATAATTTATTTCTAAGTGGAATTGACAATTTAGTAGTCTGTTTTGTTTGTTCCATTTTGAAATTTAAACTCTTTAGCGGCTGCCTTTTGTGTAGTTTGCAATATTTGCCTTTATTTATCTGAAAAAGTCTCATGTTCCTTAAGTACATCTACCCTGTTGAACTTATTATGGGAAATAAATATTTCAATCAAAACAAGCTGCTGATTATTTCACATTTTACTCGTGAGCAACGGCACATTTAAATCTTACAAATATAGTTATTTGGCTTATATCGTGATAGATATCGTTATCGCCTGAAATGAAAAAAAAAAAAACATATTGTGATATGAAAAGAATCTTATATCGCCCAGCTCTAGAAAGGCCTGTCATTGTTCTTCACTATACCCCAGAAACATGTCAAACCGCTGAAACTGCTGAAACCTTTGCCCATGACTGTGATCATGTTAAAAACATGGATCATATTGATCTCACAACAACGTTCAAACAATTCGTCACTGACTTGGTTTGGTTTATCTTACTAAGTACTACTTTTTCTTTCGATACGTGTAGACTGCTTTCTGAGATGCTTTATAAAACCAGACATGGCACATTTTCCAGCAGTCTATGCACTGTTTATACAAGCATAATATATTTGTTTACTCACAGTGGCTAGATCTTTCTGGGTCAGGCCTTTTTCCTGTCTGCCTTGTTGAATGACCTTGCCCACCTCCAGAGGAACCCTATCATGGTGCAGCTCCTCTGTCTCCCTGTCCAGTTTGGCTGTATTTTTTGTCACAAGGTGCTGTTTGTTCTGCCCTGCAGCCCCTGCATGACAAGCCGTGGATAAAATCAAAGCATCACTGGGCAATGCGAATAATGCCGGGCATGCAAAGACTGCAGTAATCATAACACAGGTGAGTAAGAGGACTTCATTCTTATAGTGTAAAACCAACTACTGGGAATTTACATTTCTTGGATGTTTGAACTTCCTCCCCACGTCTCTGAGCAGATGTGATTGCCTGGGAAAAAAACAAAACAAAAAAATAGGACAAGTACAGGTCATAACATTGCAGCAGATTGCCCAGCTCTTGATACACACTCTTTAGCCTTATGCCATTTAGTTAATAAGTAACCAATCTGTTTATCAAAGCATATTGACTGAATTTAAGACAGTTCACCTTAGCACACAAACTGAACCTGAATACAAACAATATTTCAGATTTCTCAAGATAGAATAAGCATTCACACACAGAAATGTGACATTTAAGTCCACTCTTTTAAGAAAGGTGTCCTAAGGATTTATAACACTACAACCAACCCATATGAGCCCAAAATGACATCTTGAACCCTCCCCTTTCAATACACGTTTAAAACAGCAACAACAAAATGTCAAAATGGTGTCACAATCAGTTCTTAAACTTCAAAAATTAATTGTTTAGCGAGTCATTTTAATGTTTTTTTGAAGTACCACTTTAAGTTACAGTTAAATTATACTTGTGGCATTTAAAGACGTTCGCTACGTGCCTGCTGATGAGCATTCCCACCATTCGTATAAATAAACACCAAAGTGAGTGTGCCTTTATCCTGACCATCCACTACTGATAATATAGAGGCTACCCCGGCATTAGTGTGATCATTATCCGTGTGAAGTTTGTTTTGTTGAAGGTACCATATGCTACTAGAAACTGTGGCATAAAGAAAAATACACTTCAAGTTAGTGCAGGAAGGTTAGCTAGCTAGCCCTCCTTCGAAGACAGCTAGCACTTGCTTAGTTAAAAACACTCAAACAGACGGTTTAAATGTCTCCAATACGACCGGTCATCTAGAGGCGGTTCATCTTGCTAGCTAACATTAACGGAAACGGGCGTTCATATCTGTTGTTATTGAAGTAAACCAGAAGGATGTGCGATGGTTCTTAGCGCTTCAACTAACGACCACGTGCACAAAGAGCTTTTACCAACACATTACACACGATTAATTCACTCAGTAAGGTAGATATCCGAAAATGTTGTTAGTCAGCAAAAGTATGGAAGCACAAACGAAATACGGCGTTCGCACTAACCTGCTTGGATTTGGCCTGGGCAGCAGTCGGCCCCTTCTTCCTCAAGACAGTTACGGTGTCCCAGTCGCTTTCTGCCATGTTTGTCGGTTGTTCACACAATACCCGTAACGTTGAATATATATATAAAAATAAGTTTAGCTGACAATTTTCCTTCGGGGAAAGGTGTTTCTACTTTAACTAACCAGGCGCACCTTCCAGAATTATCGACCATGCGTTCTGCCAAAACTTTATTTACAACAATGTGGTTAACAATGACATAATGCTGGCCTGTCAGCAGCGACCTCTGCTGGTGATTTCACGGTGAGAGCACCTTGCATCAGACATGGACACAAACCCAAGTTTTTTGTTTTTTTGGGGGGGTTTTCTTCAAAATATTAAACTTTATTAAGAAACAGTATACAGAACATGTATACAATCAGAACAAAATTAACATATGCCAGGGGGTGTAATACAAGGAATTACAAACATTCAAATAATTTGTAATTACTACAAATAGTAATAGTTTTCATAGCCTTTTTGTTAAGTGATCCACTAATCAATTTTATGTAACATAAAACATCATTATAGTAATGTTTAAAATTAGACACAAACCCAAGTTTTGTTTTTTTTTGGGTTTTTTTTGGTTTTTTTTTCAAAATATTAAACTTTATTAAGAAACAGTATACAGAACATGTATACAATCAGAACAAAATTAACATATGCCAGGGGGTGTAATACAAAGAATTACATACATTCAAATAATTTGTAATTACTACAAATAGTAATAGTTTTCATAGCCTTTTTGTTAAGTGATCCACTAATCAATTTTATGTAACATAAAACATCATTATAGTAATGTTTAAAATTAGGTTTTTTGTTACTGTATTTGCATTTGTGAAAATAAAATTTAGCTAAGATAACTAATAAGTTTATTATAAAGTAAACATCTTTTTTTTGCCTTCGAAAGAAACAAAATACAACATTTTCCCATTTCACAGTAAAGTCATTATAGAGATGTCCAGCAATGAATCTACTGAAGTCTTTCCAAAATGTTCTAACGTATGAACAGATCCAGAAGAGGTGTTGCACAGTCTCAGGATGGCTTCCACAAAATCCACAGTTCACATTTATGTCCCTTTTGAACTTCGTCATGTAATGATTAGCAGGATAAAATTTATGCAATATTTTAAATGAGACTTCCTTCACTTTATTCGTTACCAGATACTTGTTAGGAATTGTCCATACTCTTTTCCAGTTAATGTCACTGACAAAGGAATTCCAATAAGAGACCACATGTGGGATAGTTAGAGATTCTGTCTGGAACAAAGCACGAATATTCTTATTACTTTTACTGTGGTTTGTTAGACAGATTCTTCCTATGTGTGAATCTAAAGGGTTGGGGAGAGAAACAGATGATATGCAAGGTTGAATACCTTTAAAAAGCATTATAATACCCGTAGGTATTGCATCAAATAATATGGCATATTCTTTGGGTGTGGCTGGAAATTTATAGGTGTTTAAAAATTCTGAGTAGGACATGAGCTGCCCATTAGGATTAAACAGCTGATTCACTAAAACAATCCGTTTGTCAACCCACCTAGAAAAAAATAATAATTTATTTTTATACACTATGTTCCTATTATTCCAAATTGAATACGTATGGGGTGTAAAGTTGTGTTTATATATAAGGGACCAAGCTAATAGAACTTGTTTGTGAAACATCGAGAGCTTTTCTGGAAGCTTATCTATATTATAATCACAACCTAAGATAAAACTTAGACCACCAAACTTAGAGAAAATGTAGTGAGGAATAAAATTCCAAATGGATACCGGATTTTTAAGAAAATGTTTAGCCCAATTAATCTTAAATGTATTGTTTAGAGTAGTAAAATCCAAAACATTGAGACCACCGTGTTCATAGTCATTCATCAATACACTTTTTCAGATTGTAATGTGTCCGGTTTTTCCAAAGGAAGTTGAAGAGCATTCGGTCAATATCCTTACAAGTTTTGCCGTCCACATGCAGAGAAATTGCTGCATAAGTCAGTCGAGACAGACCTTCTGCTTTTGAGAGCAATACCCTTCCTCTTATACTTAAATCTCTCTGCAACCATTGATTTAATTTGGTTTGAGATTTTTTAATAATTGGGGGAAAATTTAGTAAAATTCTGTCTTTTGTATCTTTGCAGATAATCAGACCTAAATATGTTGCTTCATTTTTAACTGTTATATTACAAATACTCTGAACATTACACTCTTTGACAGGTAATAACTGACATTTATTTAAGTTTAGGACCAATCCAGACCCTTTTGAGAAATCCTCTATTACACGTAAAGCAATTGGCACTTGGCTGGCATTTTTAAGAAAAATTGTGGTATCATCTGCCAATTGACTGATGACAATCTCTCTGTCTGCTATGTTTATACCCTTCACAGGGCTATTCGAAATATGAGAGGCAAGAATTTGGGTGCAAAGTAAAAAAAGATAAGGGCTAATCGGGCAACCTTGGCGTACACCTCGATTAAGACTAAAACGAGAAGTGGTGCCATTTTTCATTCTAATAGAACTATTAGCATTGGAATACAGAGTTTTGATAGCTCTGCAGAAGATATCACCAAAACCAAATTTCTGAAGTGTAAGAAATATCAATTCATGCTCAATTGAGTCAAAGGCTTTATAGAAGTCCAGGAGAAGGATAAATGAGTCATCAGATATTAATGCTGAGTAGTCCAGAATATCCAAGACGAGTCTAATATTATTGGAGATGTGTCTGTTTGTCATAAAACCAGACTGTGTCTCGGACACAAACCCAAGTGCCCCTATCCGGTTGTTCAGTGATGACGCGACGAATCCTACTTCCGGGTCTAAAGTAGTCTGCGTTTAATATGGCTTTTGTGTTGTTAACATGTTTAATGTTATGTATTTTCTTCTATTTAATCTCAAAAAGCTCCTAAAACAGTCAGTGATCACTGTTGACCTCCCTCGGCTTTTATTACCACTAATCATTTATTTAAGCTCAGTTTTTAAAACCTTACGATGTAACTACAGCCCAGCCCATGCAGCAGTATATGAATGACTAACCTCGTATTGTGGATGGATTATCTCAGTTGTTCTCCTGGCTGAAGTTTGGTCCTTTTACAGCATCCTGCCATGCGATTACATTTGTTCCTGACCACCGAGAACACTCACGTTAACTTTTATCGAGTGGGAAAAAAAGTTAGCTTGTTTATATTATGCTAACATAGCTGTGTCGCAAGCACGTAGCACATCATTATATACCAGCTAGCCAAACTTCAGTAACCCTACAAACGTCACTGCTATTTAGTTTTCTGTCTTCATTTATGCTGGAAGTGATAACAGAGCTGTACGTTTTAATTTGTTTCCAAAACCCCGCAGTCAGGACATGCTATATTGTATTTGGATAGAAGCTAGCGAGCTAACTTCCTGCTAACTTCTAACTCCGTTAAATGTCATAAATTCCGTTTTCATGGATGCCTGGATGTTAAACTCAATTGTTACACCCGGTAGAGCAGAACGCTGATCATTTTATTAAAGATGAAAGACTTTAGACAGTTTTTCAACTCTCAGTAATGCCATAGTGATCGTTTGATATATGGACCTGCAGCGGAGTTTAGACCCAGACACGGCTAGTGACGTCAGACTGAACAATCGGATATTGTTGTTACGAGATTTGTGTGAAGTCACCACACAAGCCAGTATACCATTATTTCCGGCCCCAAAGCCCGAAAAATAACAAAATAATAATAATAAAACCTAATCAAACATGTGAATCATTGAGAACAAGATTTCCATTAAGAATTAAAGTCAGTGGAAGACAGAATACATGAATGAATAATAAGTAGACAAGTTGTGGTTGTGGAATGATATAGGATGTTTGGGATGGAAGTAGCTGACCCTTAAAGAGGGCAGCCGAAACAAGAGTGAAGTCATCGCACTATTTACAGTTTTTGAAACATAACTTAACAAAGTAACAAATTTCCTACTTTGCAATATATCAAAAATGTTTAGATAGTTTAACTGACTATGTAAAAATGTTCAAGTTGCTAAAAGACAGAGCTGAGAAGAGACAATCTTACAAAATAAAAATCAAAAGCCATGGTTTTATTAACAATACAGGGTGTTCAGTAACATAGTACACACCAGAAGAAAACCACATTAAAGTATTAAATGCATGAAAACTATAGCTATAACAAAATGTGAAGCATTGTCATGTTATTTTGAAACCTCAGCTGACATATGGAGCTGGTTAAACGGTCACCAATTACAGGACATTTCAGAGGCCGCATCGCTGCCACGTCGTGTGCGAATGGGGGACCAGCCACACTCTGACAGAGCATCATCTGCTTGGTGGAGACGACCCCAGCGGTACCCATATTTGGAACTCTGTTTTCCTGCCCATGCACGAGGTTTTGGATTCATCTGGAAAACATACAAAGAATTTTCACGGTTATTTTCCAATTCATGAGTAAGCTACCCTAACAATCATTGCAACTGATCCTAAATCTTTTTGCCATCAGAGTTTTTGGTGTATACTTTCAGGTCTTCCTACCAGTGCCCAAGCGAACCCTAATGACATCATTTTTTAAAAGTGGAAGGGAGTCCTGTCTTCATTGCTGAAGTGACAGTTTTTTGACTGATAATGCTGGAAAATGAGTTATGAGAAAAAGACAGACGTTTTATTACATCCCCTCAGACAACCCATCCCGTTCCCACCTGAATAAAAACAGTGGTGTTCATGTGAAGAGTCTCAACTCGCTCAGACAGGTGATTCAGCCACTCCAAATGGTCACTGATAGACTGGCTTAGATCACTGTTGCTCTGAATTTAAAACAAAACAAAACAAAAAAGGTTTGTTTATAATACAATTTTATTAAACAATTGTTTATATGATAGATAAGCATTTTAATGAAAGTACCCCAGACAAGTTATCCTTCAGTTCAACAGCACCAAGGCGAACATGCTCCAGTTTGTCAATCTGCTCTTTCAGGCGGTCATCAAGCTCCTGCATCATCATCAGGCCTTCATCGGGCCTGACAGCACTTTTGGCGGTCATCCTGGATCAGAGAAGCAGACCTGTTATGCAAAGATGTTTCAGCTTATAGTACCACCCTATAGGAATGTATTGGCATCAACCAAGAGCATGTTATGCCTAATGTCATTTGTTTTTTTGTGAACATGTAAACAGTTCGATATGTTAGCTGAGGTTTTGCTTTTGATTTTTGATATTTGTTTTAATCTTTTTGAATACACTGTTTTTGTTTGTTTTGTTTACTGGGCAGGTTTTTAACATTTTCTGTATTTCTGGGGTTGAAATCTGAGAAACTGGTGTTTATTAACAAACCACCAGGGGACGACACAGTTCTCATTCCACACAGATTTGCTGCAGAGTGGCCTTCTGTGATGCAAAGGAACACATCTAGCTTCCTGTTGATCTGAATTCACATAAACACATATAATGGTCTCACTGGAAAAGTGGCTGTCAAGAAGACATTTTTAAGGAAGGGAAACAGGGGGGAATTAAAATTAAACAAGAACTGGACTGAAAGTCTGTGGCAAAAAGTCTGACTGAGTGATGAATCCAAATCATCATCAATACATATGAGGCCAGAAAAAAGGTAAGACTGTGGGTGTCTAAAGCCACATTTAAAACACAGTGCAGGCTGTTTCATGATTTGGAGCTCCATTTCAGCCAGTGGTACTGGAAAGCTTGTCGCAATTAACAGAATTATGAACACAGAAAAAAAAGTCACATCTTAGGAAGCATGCATTGAAAATGGCTTAATTTTTCAGCATGAAAATGATCCCAAGGATCCCTGAATAGATAAAACACACAATCTGATACTATCAGTCATGGATTGGCCTTCATGGAGCCTGGTTTGACATTATTGAATGAAGTAATTCTTTAAGAGGCTTGGAGAATCATTCCCGGAGACTACTTAAAGAAATTACGAGAAAACCTGCCTCAGAGTGTGAAGAATAAAGGTGCTCATACCAATATAGATACCATATATGCCAGCAATATAAAGCACCTTGAGTTGAATTGCAACAATTTCAGCATTGTTGCAATGCACTGATTAAGAGTGACTTCCGATCTTGCGTCTCCTTACAAAAAAAAAAAAAAAAAGATGAACCGAGAGCTGGCAGTTCTCAGGTGTGTGGAGCAAACACCTCAGACTGACCTTCTCTATAGTGTTAAGTAACAAAACTCTACCAAGCAGCTTTTTTTTCTCTTTTTTTGCCAGCTCTTTATTTATGGTAGAAGGCTCAAATGAACAACAATGTAGAATTTTCCTTTGTTTTGAACAGGCACAGAAATGTGTTAATTATTCCTTTTCTTTATCTATTCTGAACCAGTTAAGACACACTATACAACAAACAACTAGACCATCTGAATATTAACAGCATAAATAACATTGCGTTGTCTTCAAATGCAAGCTGAATATGTGAGTGCAAATAAACTTAGCAATCAAAATCAGTCGACAGTCATCTATTAATTAAAAATGACAATATAATAATTCGAACATAAATGTTCTATTTTTTATTTTCATAAATCAGTTGAAGAGTTAACTTTATGCGGCAAAGATGGCTGCCGTATGTTCTGTTAAGGAGCGATATGGATTTTTTTTTTCTTTTTAAGCAACTTTTCCGTGAACTGCTAACGGGGTCTGACGAATATTAAATATTAAAAAAAAAATCCTATTAACGATTATCGTCTGTGTGAGCAGGCAGTAATGAGGAAAAACAGCCAGCTTTTAGCCAAGAGCCATTTTCCCCTGTTTGGATTCTGTTTGTAGTAGAAAATGCTGAAAAAAAGGAAAATTAACTAATTAATTTTTTTTTTTTTAAATCTAAGTTTTCAGATAAATTCAGAGCGAGGCGGTACTTTTTCGCTGTTTATCGTTATCGTCACGAGTGCAGCACAGGAAGAAAAACGTCGAAGAAGATGGTGCAGCTTTCTGTCCTCAGACAGCGAAGAAGAAGAAAGAAAAGTTACCTTAGCTATCTGGATAAGAAACACTCCAAAAGCTTCGTGGAAAGCCGCGCGGTGAGGTATGCAAACTCCCGCTCCGCACCCAGGAAGGAAGGAGAAACTTTCTTCGTCCAGACTCGCCTCCTTTGGGTTTTTTTACGCCGCAAAAATCTCCGGAATCTCTGACCCGAGTGACGTCACCGTGCCTGAACTACACAAGTGCGTTGTTGTCGTGTTACTACGGAAGTTATTAATACATGTGGACGTTTACTAAAGGTAACTTTGTGATTACAGTTAAACAATGTACAGCACAAAAGAAATAAAGCAGCAAAGGCGTTGCTCCCAAGACACAAAAACCTGCATTGTGTGTCCACTGCTGACCGAATAATAGAGTGGGTGTAAAAAAATCTGAAGAGAGTTAGAGTGGGGTTTTTTTTAGAGTGGAGAAAAAAAAGGCAGAAAAATACGTGGAGCTTTTTCAGTTTTCTTTTTGTGCCTCCTCAGTTTTCGTGACCCTTACATTTATTTTGTGGGCCTTGGGGAGTTTACCAGAATTTCTAATCAGAGTGCTTGATGATCATACAAAATATATCAAAAACCATTATTTAGATGCCACAGCCTACCTATGTATTGTTGCTTACTATATCCATCCCTTTATGTCCACAGTTTGCGCTTCTTCGGGACAGCATGCCATGTCACAAAGCTCAGACTACCTCAAACTGCTTTCTTGGACATTGAAATGAATCCACAGTCAATCTCAGTCCATCAGAGGACCTTTGGGATGTGCTGGAACAGGAGTTTCGCATCCTGATGTGCAGTCAACAAATGGAACCAAAATCTCTGGGGAATGTTTCCAGCAACTTGTTGAATTCATGCAAAAAAAAAAAAAAAAAAGTTTAACCTGAGGGAAAAAGGTTGAGTCCAACCCAGTCTTGCCTTTCTGGTGTCTGGTAAGTGTATTTCCTGCATGGATTTCATGGGGTATGTCAAAGTTGATCTTAAGTGGGCCAGACCAAATGAAATTCTCTTTTCTGTCAGCACAAAGAAGTTTAACTACACATTAAATCCTTAAGATATCATTGTATAAGAAAAAACAAGTATAATTTCAACAGTATGTCTCATTTTTTTTCTACATGATAAAGAAATGTTGCTGTAACAAAGAAAGAAATCTGTCAACATGACTCGCAGGGCTTAAACTGTAAGAAATAAATATATAATAAATATTTCTCTAATAAATAAAGTGTCCTAATGAAAAAATGATGGTAGCTTGTTGGCCAGGCTGTCCTATAATACTAAAATAAAGTTTTTGTTTATTCTTTTTTTTCTAAACTGTTGAGCCAAAAGGTTTTCATATTCTCTTAATTTAATGTTCATCTATTACTTCATTTCCTTAGGATAGTATGAATGGCATGGAAGTCTTTATCAGTAGCAAAAGCTGTAAAACCTATAAAAATAAACGGAGAAGCACAAAATCCATGTTCCCCTTCACATCTTTCAGTGGGCCAGATTTGATTAAGAGTGACTTCCAATCTTGGGTCTCCTTACAAAAATGAAAACAATGATGAACTAAGAGCTGGCAGTCCTCAGGTGTGTGGCGCAAACACCTCAGACTGAACTTGTCTATCTTCAGTGTTAAAAACAAACATGGTTAGCAGAGCCTAAAACTTTTAAAAAACTTTTTTTTTGAAACTTTCCTTTGAAACTCACATATTTAGTACACAGTTAACCTTAGTGCCCATCAAGGACACCACACATTCAACAAACTGCAAACTATTCATCCCAATAATTGCTGCCATCAGAAGAATCTGAGGTACGAGAGTGCGAGTACAGAAACAACTGTGCATTTAAGAAATCACAACTGCTTTATTTATTTTCTCTCAATAAGCTCTTTTTCTTTAACAAGGGAGAGTAATGACCAAATACCTGAAAGGATAAAGGTCAGAGAGGATAAATAGAATGCTGGATCAGCTGTAGAAAGCACTGGTCCTCTGACAAAAACTGAAATATGCATCTTAAAAGTTAAAAAAAAAAACAAAAAACAAACAACCTCAAAATGGGCAACATTGCGGTGCAGGTACAATGATGAGAAGCGCCAAGATCCTTTCAAGAAAGGGGTAAGAGGCCAAAAAAACCAACAACAAAAAATAACCCACACTCCAAGCCCGATAAACCTAACAGGTGAAAGCAGTCCGTTCTGAGAACACAGTGACCTTTTTTTTTTTTTTTTTCAAACATCGAATCCTTTATAGTGCCACAATATCTAAAATGAAATGCAAGTTTAAGCCTCCCTTTGCTCACAAGGCTCAACTGTACAGTTAAGTATGCGTATACACATATAGCAGTGAAACACTGTTGTAAAGATAAACATTTGTAGTGTCATGGAGCATTATAGTAAGCAGTAACAGTTATGGCAGGGGCGTCATGAGTTTCAAATTGAGCGCCCGTTATAAAAACAGAAGACGAACAAAAATAAATGATTCCATCAGCTTCACATTTTCAAACAGAACACTTTTTTTTTGTTTTTTTGTTTGTTTGTTTTAAAGTCCTTCGTAGTCTGCTGGATCTGCTGTGCTCGCACACACAAAAAAAAAGAAAAGAAAAAAGGGTGGATTTGAGTTTAACAAGCAAACACCCCTCGTTATGTGATAATTAGCTTCTAACGGAGGAAAAAAAATTAATTGGACCCTGATTGTGATTATAGTTAGGCTGCATTTATTGCTAGTGCCACCTCAGAAACCAGATTTTGAATTATCAAATAGTGATGAGATTTTTTTTTTTTTCTTTTTTTTCAATAACTCCCCTCAGTGATTTTGAAATGGGATCTGAACAATATGGAAGTCTTTCAGGAGCCCTAAAGAAAAAGAAAACAAACGCTAATGGATGTTAAAGAAGGAAAAAAGAAAAATCGCTTACATCACATGTTCATTAACACAGTTTGATTTCATTACAGCCCAAAGCAAAGCGATAAGAAAGCAAACATTTCAATCAGCTGTCTGAGAGTCCTTTTACAGCAACTGAATGCCCACCTCTCAGCCCTCCAAAACTTCACAATGAACCCACAAATGTTTTCAGCGTGGTCAATCCAAATCCACACACACACCCCCGCACGCACACAGAGCACACGTCAGCATAATAAATGCCGAGTTCAGGTACAGTCTTTGTGAAATGTTGCTAGCTTCTAGGTAGATGTCCTGCAAGTTTACACACATTCAACACATCACATGCACACGCCATCGATGCCAGTGAACTTCCCATGGAAGCAACATAATTTTGGTAAAACCTCCATCTCTTTTTTTTCTCCTTTCAATTTACATACAGAGTGAGCAACAGAATCTAAAAGCAAAGAACGGTTTAAAGAGAAAAAAATGTTTCTAAGAATCTAAGCAGTTTTTACGCAGTTCATGTGTTGGGTTAAGTAGCCCAAAAAAGACGCATTTCTGAGGTGATCCACTTGACTTCTGCTATGTTTGACATGCATGATGCCCAACAATTGCGTTTTATTTTTTTCCTGGGTTAATGAAATAAGTCTTTTAGCATTAGTATGGATGTCTGGGTCGTGACTTTATTTACCAGAAAAAAATACCAAAGAAAAACAAAAAGTGCCCCACACTGCATTTAAAAAAAAAAAAAAAAAAAAAAAAAAAAAAAAAAAAAGTTAACAGACTTTGTTTCTCAGTTGTATGAAGTTCCTGTCGGGTCTTTAAGGGATGCAGTCCATAAACAGGGAGTAATTACAGTTTGGCAAAACAGTATGGAAAATGAACCATGTGAGCTGGCCATTTTCCTCTTCCCCCACTTCAGAGAAAACGCACACACAAAAACAAAATGTCTTTTCTTCTTACCAATATCCCCTTAAAAGTGACTAATAATAAATTAAAGAGGACCTTGAAGAGATCTGTTTAAAAGACTGTGTTTATGCATATATTTATATATATTTATATATCTCTATACGTGATGTGAAATAACAGTGTCCAGTTCTGAAAGTTCAAGAGGGGGCATTTCGTTATGTTGTCTGCCTGCAGGCCCCGGGCCTTGGAGCCTTGGGGGTAAGGTGGGTTTTAAAAAGGCTGACAGTGGTCAATGAGCTTTGTGTTGGCAGGCTTGGTGGTGATGAGGATTTTAAGGTCCATTATTACGCCTTGCCCTCTTCTACTTTGACAGCCTGGGGTTTGATGGCTCCAGTGCGTGCTGGTTTGGCTTGGCCTGTGGAAGGTAGGGGCTCCTGGAGTTTGCTGGTCATGCCCCCGGACGGTGTTTTGCCCTCTCCCACCGCCTTGCGTACATCTCTTATTGTTTTATTCTGTACAAAAAAGAAAGAGGACTTATTAAAGAGACAGCAGTGCTTGGTAAGCCGTACATACAGGGAGTGCAGAATTATTAGGCAAGTAGTATTTTTGAGGAATAATGTTATTATTGAACAACAACCATGTTCTCAATGAACCCAAAAAACTCATTAATATCAAAGCTGAATGTTTTTGGAAGTAGTTTTTAGTTTGTTTTTACTTTTAGCTATTTTAGGGGGATATCTGTGTGTGCAGGTGACTATTACTGTGCATAATTATTAGGCAACTTAACAAAAAACAAATATATACCCATTTCAATTATTTATTTTTACCAGTGAAACCAATATAACATCTCCACATTCACAAATATACATTTCTGACATTCAAAAACAAAACAAAAACAAATCAGCGACCAATATAGCCACCTTTCTTTGCAAGGACACTCAAAAGCCTGCCATCCATGGATTCTGTCAGTGTTGTGATCTGTTCACCATCAACATTGCGTGCAGCAGCAACCACAGCCTCCCAGACACTGTTCAGAGAGGTGTACTGTTTTCCCTCCTTGTAAATCTCACATTTGTTGATGGACCACAGGTTCTCAATGGGGTTCAGATCAGGTGAACAAGGTGGCCATGTCATTAGTTTCTCTTCTTTTATACCCTTTCTTGCCAGCCACGCTGTGGAGTACTTGGACGCGTGTGATGGAGCATTGTCCTGCATGAAAATCATGTTTTTCTTGAAGGATGCAGACTTCTTTCTGTACCACTGCTTGAAGAAGGTGTCTTCCAGAAACTGGCAGTAGGACTGGGAGTTGAGCTTGACTCCATCCTCAACCCGAAAAGGCCCCACAAGCTCATCTTTGATGATACCAGCCCAAACCAGTACTCCACCTCCACCTTGCTGGCGTCTGAGTCGGACTGGAGCTCTCTGCCCTTTACCAATCCAGCCACGGGCCCATCCATCTGGCCCATCAAGACTCACTCTCATTTCATCAGTCCATAAAACCTTAGAAAAACCAGTCTTGAGATATTTCTTGGCCCAGTCTTGACGTTTCAGCTTGTGTGTCTTGTTCAGTGGTGGTCGTCTTTCAGCCTTTCTTACCTTGGCCATGTCTCTGAGTATTGCACACCTTGTGCTTTTGGGCACTCCAGTGATGTTGCAGCTCTGAAATATGGCCAAACTGGTGGCAAGTGGCATCTTGGCAGCTGCACGCTTGACTTTTCTCAGTTCATGGGCAGTTATTTTGCGCCTTGGTTTTTCCACACGCTTCTTGCGACCCTGTTGACTATTTTGAATGAAACGCTTGATTGTTCGATGATCACGCTTCAGAAGCTTTGCAATTTTGAGACTGCTGCATCCCTCTGCAAGATATCTCACTATTTTTGACTTTTCTGAGCCTGTCAAGTCCTTCTTTTGACCCATTTTGCCAAAGGAAAGGACGTTGCCTAATAATTATGCACACCTGATATAGGGTGTTGATGTCATTAGACCACACCCCTTCTCATTACAGAGATGCACATCACCTAATATGCTTAATTGGTAGTAGGCTTTCGAGCCTATAAAGCTTGGAGTAAGACAACATGCATGAAGAGGATGATGTGGACAAAATACTCATTTTCCTAATAATTCTGCACTCCCTGTATATGCACCAACAAGTGTTTTATGTAACACCATAAAAGTCTCACATTACTGAAAATGAATTCAACACTAAAAAAATGTTACATTTTTAAGTCAAATCACACAACAGTGAACATGAAAAGCATTTCAAAATAAGAGAAAGATAAAATGGATTAAATTAAATTACCTATATTTACAGTGGGTGGCTCACCTTCATGCCATCCTCTTGCCCTTTAACTGGGGGCTCGGAAGCTGAAGGAGGGATGGAGTGGGGAGGGTCACGGCCAGGATTGGGGTAAGGGGGGGAACGGATGATGACGGGCTTATTGACCTGCATAACAGGTCTCTGAATAGGGTTGGGGAAGGGGCCTGTGGTGGGGGGACGCATGTGCATCACCATGCTGCCCTGAGCAGGAGGGACCTGTTGGTCACAGAGGAAACAACAGGAGGAAAAGCAGGTGAAGGGTTGGGAAATAAATGAAATGCAAATAATTAGCAAGTGCTGAATTTCTTAACACATTTTTAGACTTGACTTTTAGATTCCAAATACTGATGTTCAGGCTAAAGGATGTAGCGATCCTACATTAGGATATGATATTGGCAGCAGTATGCATCAAAGACTCTCACTGAGCAGAAAAGAGACCAGTAACAAATACCTTTTAAAAAAATAAAAAACATCTTGGTCCTCCTGTTATTTATTTAAAATAATAAAGCCCAAGCGAGTAAGTGCATATTCTTGTATTTGTATTTACCTGTGACAGTTTACTTGAATAACGTTCAAATCCAAGTCTGATACTGGCTTAGACATAAAATACCGGGGGGCTGCCAGTGCTACCCCTCAGCCTCCTAGTAAATACACATACGGTATGAATTTAAAACTCCTATGACTTTGAAATTCATACCGTATGTAAAAACAAAAATGATTCTCCGTCTCTTCTTTAAAGTAAAGTGTAGAGCTTACTCGTACTTAGTGCTCTGTATGAGCAGAAACCAAGGTAATGGTCCTGGAAAGGTTTTTTGTTTTGTTTTGTTTTTTACAGTATACTATATTTTAATTTAGGGCTGTGCGATATGACCAAAATCTCATATCCCGATATAAGAATTCTATCGTCCCGATAACATTATAAATCACAAAAATGTAACATTTTCTGTAAATTCTGTGAATCTCGGTCAGCTCGACTTGCGTGAAGTGTTTCCAGCTGCGCGTCGTGTATTTGGAGTCGAGTGTTTTAACCGATGCATGAAACTATACATTTTTAGACATAGGTTGTAACGGCCGCCGTTTTCTTTGTATTTATTACACGGCGTGCTGTGGGGAAAAGCCTGTTCTAACGTTTCAGTCTGGCGGCTCTTTTTTAATTCTCATCCGTAAATAATCTGCTCTTTCACGTGATTTAGTTTATTTTGAAAAATCTCAACAGGATCTTGAGCTTTATTGTGAAAGGTTTATGTGGAACATAAACAAGTGGACACGCGATGCTGTTACCGTCATTGTTGCTAACCACAACGCATAAAAACAGGTGCTTGTCCGTCTGTAGTGTGGTTATATTAAATATAAGAGAAAGAGAAAACTTTAAGAAATTAATATAGCCACTACAGTGACCATCAAAAAGATGAAAAATATTGCCGTAAACAGTTTATTTTGTGACACCACGAAACAAACGATAGCGTAAAATGAAACGATAGACGTTTTTATATCGTCATCCGATATATATCGTTATATCGAACAGCCCTATTCTAATTGCATAATGGTGCATTTAACTAATCATACCTAGAAAATAAAACATACATATAGGAATATATTGTGTGGCCCACTTTTAAAACAATGGTCGCATAAAAAGAAAAAAAATATGGTAATATTTTAAGGTGAAAAATCCATACCTGCTGAGCAAAATGTGTAGGCAGAGGGCCTACAGGTCCTCCAGGACCAGAGGGCTTCCCGCCGGGGCTAGCAGAGCCAGGTCTGATATAAAAAAAAAATAATAATAATAATACAAATGAATTAGCCAACTGTGCACTGTTACACAGTGGAGCACATCTGAAGTGATAAAAAGATCTACATAACTAACTTCTACTACCTTCCTCAAATTATTTCCACTCACCTGTAAGAACCTCCAGACATGCCTGGGGAATGATTGGGCTTCTCAGAGAACTGAAAACCTTTCATTTCCATCTGTGGACCCTGACAGTGGAGAGACACACAGAGGTACATTGTCAGACAACTGTAGTGGAATTTCAGTAATGGTCAGCGGTGTAACAGGTAAAAATGGCACACCAGTGCTGAGATATCTAATGGATGGAAAGTTGAGTAACATGAAGCCAGTAAGGCTCACCTCTCTGCTGCCAGTCATGACAGCTGCCTGCGACCCTGGTGGTAGCATTCGGCGTGGGGCTCCCACTGACAAGTTCTGTCCCTGCTGCAGCTGGATGGACTGTGGGAGGATGAGGTGTTGTTGAGCTGAACCATAACGCAGCTGAGAGCCAGGCAGGGGCATAGTGACCTGGTGAGAATGAAGAATTGATTGTAAGCCTTTAATATAAGACAACAGTCCAATTATGCCATTTATATGACGGCTTATATTTGTTAGGCTAAAACAAACACTATGAACAATTTTAAAATCCTCTTATACGTTAAAATGGATATTTTAGTCCTGAGCAGCAACAGCCCACAAACCTGAATGAGCTGAGAGTCCATTAACTGTGAAGAGCCCATGCCAGGCCCTTGGTTCATCTGACTATCATAGACTAGCTGCTGGCTGCCATTCATAGGCTGGTAGTGTGAGCCTGACTGGGGTTTAACCATGTCTGATGGCTGCATGCCAGGGAAAGCTGAGTATGGGCCCTTGAGAGGGGCTCCACCTGACAGTACCATGGGGCTGGGCTGTGACAAGTTGGGGTGCATGTAAACCTGGGACCTGAAAAAGGAAGGAAAAGAAAAGCAGAGTGACACAATGAGCGAAAGGAAAAAGTATTTTTTTTTAAACTCTCGAAAAAGATTTTATCTGCTTTCTAAATAAATGAAGTGAAGCAATATGGAAATTCTTTAAGCAAGCAGTACCTGAAGGGGGGGATGGAGCTGAACATCTCTTGGGACTGAGAAACAGGCAGACCTCCCCGAAGCCCCAACTGGGCCTGAGCCTGAAGAGACGTGTGTAAAGAAATGGGAATCTGCTGGGCTGCAGCCGCCTGAATGAGTGAGCACATGCAGCATCATGACAATTTGCTGGTACACAAGCAAGCCTGTGTGTGTGTGTGTGTGTGTGTGTGTGTGTGTGTGTGTGTGTGTTACCTGTTGGTAAGTCTGCTGCTGGGTCATGGTAGGTGGTACAAGGCGTGGCTGGCTTGGAAAGACGTGACCATCCAGATACAGCGGGGGAATATGATTCCCTGCATCAGGGGCAAGACCCAGACAAGCTTTCATTTACTCCTCTAAGATAAATCCTTCATCAAACTCAAGAAACAAAATGTAGTTTTACCTTGCATGGACATGGAAGGTGCTACTGATGCAACGGGCATTGGTGGCATGGAAACGCCTCCAAACGAGCTGTAACTGACACCAGTGGATGAGCCGGCACTGCAGGGAGGCTGAGCACCTGAAGCGCTGCCACCAGGAGAGCCCTGCTCAGGAAGAGACTGGGAGTTCTCCCACGCCTTGCGTGCTGACTCCATCTGCAGAGACACAAACATTTCAGATCAGAGTTTTTCTAATGTTTTTCTTACATCAGACAGGCTCATACTGTCAATCTTTTTAAATCTTATCTTATAACGCATTTTTATTTACTGGCTTTTAATACAGCATGAGAGTTATTTGTTAATTCATATTTGGTGTTTGCTTTTAATACTCCAAGTTGTTTTATTATGTATGTTGTATTCTTGTACAGCACTTTGGTCAACGCTCCTGTTGTAATTAAATGTGCTATATAAATAATTAAACTATTAAACTATTAATGTTTCCTACTAAAAGCACCACAAATCAACAGGAGTACCATTCTTTCTAAGTTATATATTTAAAAAAACCAAAACTATCTGACATTGGATTGTGATTTAAATACCTTGAGAGTGAGATCAGCACTGGGAAAGGAGATGGGGTTGAGGTTGATGCCAGGCTGCAGGTGGTTGGAGCGCAAAATGGGGATACTCTGATTCAAAGCAGTCTGTTTGAGGACAAAGAAGATTATAAATACTTACAAATCAACATATCTTATTTTCAAATAAGACACTATTCCATTAATGGTTTCAGGTGTATTACAGCTAATTTCATTGATTTCTATAAAGTACAATAAGTCACTTACGTCCTGAAGCTTGTTCACAGGATTGGACACGGGTACTGGGGTAGAACCCGGCGGCAGGCTGAAATCTGAATCTTTGGCACTGACACCAAACTCAATGGGTGGGACAGGCAGCACAGTGTCCACATGGAGGTCCACACCATTGACTGGTGTGATAGGGCCACCTTCCAGCCTATCGACACCTTCTGAGCCCTTCCGGTGTTTCAGGGAGCGTTCATTTCCGATGGGCCCTGGTTTGTGCTGCTCTTTGTTTTGTTCTGGGCCCGCATCAGAGTCCTGTCCCAAAACATGCAATGTTATGAGTCTATGTTTTTGAAAGCAATACTAGAACAACTGAAACTAATGTGAAAAAGAAAGTTAAAATGAGATTAAAAACAAACAAACAAAAAAAACATGCAGTTTAGTAGCAGCTGCATCACACTACCTCAGAGTTGGGCTCACTCCCAGTGTAAGACACCTGTTTGGTCCATGAGTCTCCCCCTGAAGACTGCACTGAAAGAGCTTAAACAGATACACAAACCTCACTGTTATTAATGAAAAATGCAATCATTTGAAAAACAAAATGTTCACAAAAAACTCAAGCTTTCATATTATGCACATTCATATTACAACATCTGTTCTTTATGGACTTTGCCATAAATACTAGGAATAATGCTGCAATGCTCTTGTTCTATATGTAGGTTAGATTATATGATTAATCTCTCATGGAGTAACGAGTGCCCAGGCTTCACCACAAGCTATGAAAGGACTTGTCAGTTAATTTTAGTTAATTTTGAGTCCCAGGAAAAAGGAGAGTAAAATTACTTTAAGTTGGTGCAAAACGTTTTGTTAAAGCCCTAAAATTAAATATAGAAGTCTGTACTTAAAGCATGCCTTCATTGTTCAAGTTCACTGTGATGATGAACAAAGGTAACCTTTCAAAAAGTGTAATTGCCCAAAAATTCATGGGGCCTGACTGTATGTGCCGTCAGTGTGTGTTGAGGCTAAAGGTTTATGTTTAATATAACAAAATGCATATCTCAATGAAGCACTGACCAAAAATTTAATAAATAACAATACCTGAGCTGTTGGTCTCCCAGATTTCAGTTCCCAGATTGTTAGAAGAAATTCCTTCCTCGGGTTGTTCAATGCTCATGCTTCCCTGCTTTTTGGCAAAGCGTGGTGGCATCTTGGAAGTGACTGTCCTGTTTTTCACTGGTACCTAAGATGGTTAAAAGAAAAAGCTTCAAGGTTCGCTGTGTAAAAATGGCAAGCAACTAAATGGAACGAACACTTTTGTGTAAACATAATGTGATATATCCTAGAAAATACTGCCGGCCTCCAGTGCTACCCCCCTCAGCTTCCTTGTACATGCACCTGAGTTAGAAATGTGAAAATCCTAGATCACTTCCTTGAGTTATCCCTGAAATTTTAACTTGTCCCAGAGTTTTGGTAAATGTACCTATGGTACACATGTGAAATTCCTATGCCATCACTTTTTTACGCTTGAGGGATAAAAAAAAATAAAAAATTACACATTCCCTCTCTTCTTCACATGCCGATGTGCTTGCAAAGTCTGATGTAATGAGTTAATTACAGTGTAATTAAGTTAAGGCTGTTCGATATAACGATATATATATCGGGTGACGATATAAAAACGTCTATCGTTTCATTTTATGCTATCGTTTGTTTCGTGGTGTCGCAAAATAAACTGTAGTGGCTATATTAATTTCTTAAAGTTATCTCTTTCTCTTATATTTAATATAACCACACTACGGATGGACAAGCGCCTGTTTTTATGCATTGTCGTTAGCAACAATGACGGTAACAGCATCACGTGTCTGCTTGTTTATGTTCCACATAAACCTTTCACAATAAAGCTCAAGATCCTGTTGAGACTTTTCAAAATAAACTGAATCACGTGAAAGAGCAGATTATTTACGGATGAGAAGTAAAAAAAGATCCACCAGGTGCTAAAAAATAAACCTTAGACTCAAACGTTAGAACAAGCAACCCGCAGCACACCGTGTAATAAATACTCAAAGAAAACGGGCTTTACAACTTATGTCTAAAAATGTATAGTTTCATGCATCTGTTAAAACACTCGACTCCAGCTACACGACGCGCAGCTGGAAACACTTCCAGCAAGATGAGCTGCCCGAGATTCACAGAATTTACAGAAAATGTTAAATTTTTGTGATTTATAATGTTATCGGATGATAGAATTCTTATATCAGGATATGAGATTTTGGTCATATCGCACAGCCCTAAATTAAGTGAGTGTAATTAAGGGATCAGTGCAGCCACATTCCCAGAGATCAGTGTCCAGGCATCACAGCCAGCACTTACTAAACTAGGTATCATCTGTGTAATACAAAAAGAGTAGCACTGCCATGTATTTGTGCCCGTTTGTTTTGTTTGGACATGTTAAAGTAAGGGTTGAATTATTCTCAAATTTAGCACATGTTCAGCAGTCAGTCAGGCAGAGACAATTATATGGAGGAAAAGACGCAACAAAAACTGACAGCATGGCAGCCAACAGAGCATCTTAAATAAAACAACATTAAACATGAAGTTGCTGTGTGATTTAAGTCAACTACCAGAAGGTCATGATAGAGGGGTTGACAACTGACTCGCTTTTTAGGACTTACATCTTGTAGAGAAACAAATGAGCAGTGCTGCAGCAAGCTGGAAAGACAAGAAGGCTTTGCCAATGCAGAAGGAGCTTGAACTCAAACAGTATTATCAGAAGGTCATTGCTGTATCACTTAACAATTAAGTAAGCTTGCAGCTTTCTCCAACTCCAACAATGCATGAATGTGACGATTAGTTTGTAGCATTTTTTAGCAAAGTTGTTTGAAAGCGGGAGGCGAGCCAATTTACAAGCAAGGGTTTAGCGAATTGCTGAACTGATTTGCTCAAGTAAACCTTGTCAAGACTGTATTATACCATTCTAGGTAGATAAGATCACATCGGTCAGCTAACCCTTGGCGACCAGTCGCCTGGGGAAAAAGGTATATTTCTCAGTGGGGTGTGAAGTAGCTTTAACTGGCTGCTGCCAGGTAAAATATGTGGCAAAAAATCAGCTTGCCCAAAAACCTCCTTGTGAATTCACAGGGAGATTGCCATGGTCAGCAGTATTTTGCATAGTAGACAGTGACTTTCCTGAAAACATCTGGCAACTGCTCACTGATTGGTGACTGAGTACTAAAGAGCATTAACAACCAACCACTGCAGGACTCATAAAGGGAGCAATAGGGCACTTATAGGACTGCAGTTCACATATTGGGCCAACAGTGTCATAAAAATTACTTTCCGAATTAAACACATTTTAGAGGGCCATTTTTATTAAAAAAAACAAGCAAACTAATAATATTTTTTGAGTATTTAGAATTTGGTGTATGTTAAACTTACAGCTGCCCCTTGTTCTTTCCTCCTCCTGTCATCTTCCTGTGGGCGTCTTTGCTTTTTGGACAAGGCATCCTGGTATCCATCTGCATTTGAACCTGGTCCCCCTGCGTCTCCTTCAACTACAAAACAAAGTTTTTGTCAGAGGAAAAATCAAGAGTGCTCAAGTAAAAGCTGCAGTGCTGAATCGCATCTGTACCTGTGTAAAATGCTCCATTAATACATTTTACCGTGAATTAAATTACCCCACCTAAAATGTAAAGCTGCTCAAGACTTTCTCCCAGTTTAAACCTAAAATATGAGACCTTTCAATTAATTTTACTATTTAAAAATTATTAATGGTATTCTCACTGCACCTAGAAAAAAAATCAGTTATTCTGCTGTCTGAAAACAAAAAAGGAGGTCACCAAGACTCAAGCTTTTTTTGCTTTACGAGACACACCTATAGTATCAATTTCAAAATCCTGTGTTTCCTTGTTCTCAAGTTATCGCTTTCAGAAACTTGTGTCCTCACCCCCTACACCAGCATGGTAATGGCGCCTTTTACAGCTGAGGGGTAGAAATGTGTATATAAAATATAGCATATGTGAGCACAGAGAGTGAGAGAAAAAAGAACAGACGTCAATTGCAAACAGGAAGCCAGCGCACTGAAGTGAGATTAAAAAAAAAAAAGAAAGTAGCCCACACCAGAACTTCTTTATTGCTTGCAAATCTGTTTCCACCACCCATGGTTATCCCTCAGCATTAAATTTTCCCCATAGCTTTGGCCTGTGGGCATGACATCAAAGTTAATCATCATGTTAGCCACGTTAGCTGGGTTGCGTGCAAACAGGATTGTCCTACTGCTGTGGGGACACTGCCATAAAAAGTTATTTACTAACTTTTCAGCTTGTCAGGGGACAAGAGCACATTAGAGTACTATTTGTAGGCCTCACACCTCTAACACGTTATCTGAGTGTTTAGTTCTCAATCTATATTAACAGACATGAACTTCACCTTGGAGTTGCTGTTCTGCAGCTGTGCAACTTAATTTTTAAACAAGTTAGTCTGATTCCACACATGTTAAGAAAAACAAAATCACATAACACAAACAAGATTCAAGGGGATTAGAGGAATGAATGAAAGCAAATGTGTTTACAGTATTTTTAACACTAAAACTACACTATTGCCAACACTTTGTTTCCATCAGAGTGCATTCCCTATGCATTCCATAAAGATGTGAAAGAAAGTTGGACTCACTTGGGTAGCTGCTGAGCTCATATGGGGACAGTGATTCAGTGATGTCTGTTTTGACAGGTCCTGGCTTCAGCTCCTTGTCTAATTTCTTCCCAGCGGGCTCAATGGGCTCCCTCTCTTCTGGCAGCTGCTCTATGCTGTATACAGAGCCTGACTCATCTGGACTCCTGCTGTGAACAGGACATAGAAAAAGTGCTTAAATTGTGTGTTTTTTCCAAAATAAACCAAATTGAGTAACTGAAAATGGTGTCCTTGTAATCAAAATTATAGTCATCATCATACAAATAACAAAGTGTTGTTGGTTTCTAAGTAGCTATAACAGACGACTGGTCAGTAAGTTATTTGCCTCACCTTTTACAAGAAGTGCCTCCGTTCTGCCAGCTGTCACTCCTGTTCGATGAGGTGGGGGGATTATCAGGTGCACGCACCATCTTGCTTGCGTCCAGCAGTGATGGTTCTCCTTTCCTGTTCTGCCGTTCCACCAATGGTCTCTGACTAGAGAAGCTTCTCTTAGAAAGCTCCCTCTTCTCACTGGAGCCTGGCTCCTGGCCAGAGTCTGAGGGAATATCGCCATGGCCCTGTGTAGCAATGCCTCCACCTCCACTCCGTTTCTCTCTCCAGTCACCAAAGTCGCTGTTGTCTGAACCCGTCTCCCATTCCTCTGTCTGGCCATGCTGGCTAGGACGTCCAGAGTAGTGGCCACTGGGCCAGTTATCATCACCAGTGCTTTTAGAATGACCTGGCCAGGGATTTGCAAAGTCTCCGTTTATGAACTCATCACTTGTCCACTGATTTGAGCCAGGTTCACGCTCTTGTCGTAGACGACGGAAGCGCGGAGGCTTGTCTTGACGTGGAGGACGCCTTCTCCTTAAAATCTGTCTGTCAGGGTTCTCGCTGTCAAAGTAGTATTCTCCTTCACGCTCCTCTGTTCCATTTTCCATGAAGGAGCCAGTAAATTTAGGAGTGTACTTGAGAGCGTCACGCTCAACTGGGGGTCTGCGGGAGTAAGCAGTCTCTGCTCCAGGACCATAACCATTTTCTTGCATCGAGCCGCTACTGCTGCCACTAAATTGAGGCCCACGGCCCCTCCATGTAGAAATATCTCTAGATCCTCCAAAGCTTCGACTGTAACTACCAGTGGTGTTCAGTCGTGGAGGCAGCACCCGATTTCCAAAGCCTCTGGTGACCTTGGTCTTTTCTCTGGAATCTGGGGCAGTCTGATCATCTGTGTACACCTTGTTGGATCTCCAAGACTCTCTATCAGCTTTACGGACATCCCCAGACTCTGTATAGCCTTCTCCATTTTCAGATCCTTTCTGGCGACGCCTCTTGGGAAGTTCCTCATACTCTGAGGCTTCACTCAATGTTTCACTGACATTTCGCCTACGGGGTTTGCCCCTCTGAAACTCCTCGACCTTGATTAGATCCCTGGGTGGTGCTCGACCTCTGCCTGCTCGCTGAGTGCTGCTGCCACTGCTGTTGTTATTGTTGTTATAAACACCTCTGAGATTATCTCCACCGCGGCCACCGCGGGTTCCACCTCTGGAGTTAAATTCCCGGAAGCCTCGACTGCGGCCTCTACCCGTCCCCCTCACTGCACCAAAGGCCTGTTCTTCATCAATAAAGATCCAGTTATTGCGCCGTGGTGCCTGGGGTTCTCGGTTCTCCTGACTGTCTCTAAGTGACTGGCTTTTAGCACTGCTCCAAGTGTTCTCCTTGGGAGAGTCATCGCTGTGGGTGCTCAGAGGTCTGTCCATTTTACTGGGAGCTGGAGACTGGCGCTGCCTCTCTTCAGGTTGTTTTTCAACCACAGGTGATGCAGAACGCCTATTGTTGGCAGGCTGGTTGTCTTTCTTCAAGTCATAAACGTTAGTAAGGACTTCTTTCTCCAGGCGGTAGGGGACAGGCTTCTCCTCAGGCTCAGGTTTAGGCTTTTCATTCTCCTTGTCTTCCACTTTGAGAGCCTTAAGAACTGGTTTCTTGATGGGACCAGTTCTGCGTATCAAGGTGCGTCCACTAGCCTCAGATGGCTGGTTGACACTACTTGAACTGGAACTGGCTTCAGACCACTGGTTTTGGGCACTGTTAACCCCTCCGTCTTGTTTCTGGCTACCATCTCTTTTCCAGTTGTCTGTGGAGCCATCTAAGGCCTCGTCGTGGGATTCAAGGCCATCTTTCAGATGCTTGTCTCTCGACTCTTGCTTTGGGTATTCACTATCTGAATAATTCTGAGAGAGGTTCTGAGCGGTGGTGAGCAAGCCTTGGTCATGTTGTTCTCTGTCTGAACCTCTGCTCTGATAACTGTGATGGGGAAGATCATCTTGAGTGTGGGACAAACAATCACTGGCCCTCTCTTCATAGGAGTCCTGTTGGGAAGAGGCCATATCACCTCTGTGGATACGAGGAGACATTAAAAAAAAGAAAAAAAAAAAAGATTAGGAATGAAAAAACCAGACAGAGGCCCATTAACAGAGCCTCATGCCCTTAACAACATAGATTCCATTAAAAAAAAAAAAAAAAACATGGACTTTACAGCGTTGAGGAAGGAATTATTAAAATGCTCAGTTTCACAGATGAAAACACAAGAGGGCCTCATGCCTTAATTTAAGGACTGCAGAATTCGAACAAAATAAACTTACCTGTCATCGGGATGTCCGCTTTCCGAGCTTTCACGCTGTCTCTGGTAAGGTGGAGTAAAGCTACGCAAGGGATAGCCATCTTGATTCCACACTGGGTAAGGCTCAGTGGAAGGCGCTCGTCTCTCCTGAGGCAAGTTTGGATGGCATCCCTCATCAGAACCGGGACTGTTCAAGTGATCTTGGTGCATCATAGGTTTTATCATTCCTGCTGAAAATCAATCAATCACATATTAATCATGTTAAACATGATTTCAGGTGTGTCTGTCCTTCCGTTATTGACTGTATAGTTTGTTTATACCGAAACAAATGTGTCTGGCCAAACCACCTGTTATTTGTTTAAATTTAATACATATAAGTATATAAGGATTTAGTAATTACCAGGGTAGTAGTCAACAGGAGACCGTCCCTGGGTCATGCGGGGATCCATGAAAGGTGGCATCATCATCCAGCGCGGATCAAAACCGAGGACATGTGGAGGGTAGTAGCCCCGCTGAGTGTGGCTTGACCCTGATGGATTAGGGTGACCTGACTGCTGCCAATGCTGCATCTTGAACATTTGTTCCTTTAAAATCCACACAATAGACATTCAACAAATGGGCAAAATTGACACTGTCTGTTTTGTGTAAAATGAGACAAACTAATTGAAGACATTTCCAGGCTAAGCTAACAAAGTCAGCAGGATATTGTTCCCCATTTAGCATTCATAACAAAAAAATCAAAGTACATTTATTCTCAGATATTTTAGAATGAACCAAGAAGATGCTGGAGATTCTCTTCTCAAGAAATTAGACCTAACGTTCTAAATATCCTAGTTTCACTTCTCTAGCACAACCCCATCATGGTCAATATCAAAGAGGCTGTTCTTTATGAAGGTGACCAGTTCCAACACACAAGCTGTACTTGCCTGGGCTGCCCAGGTGTATTAGTGGCCTAATGCCGCATAATAAGGTCAGCAAGTAAGCCATCTCTAAGAGATCCTGAATGCAGTAACACTAGAAGTTCCAGATGGCTAATTTGTGCCTCTGTAAAGCTGCGGGGAGTTTATGGTTTTCACCCGAATATACACCATAGGCTACTGTCACACATTTGTTACATTATTTATAGATGTTTTAGTGCAGCTCCTCATTTCCTAAATCTCTACAACCAAGGTGGACAGTGCAATGTTAACATGACCATGGGCCACATTATTAAGAACAGTGCAATGAAACCAGAATTCTCCTTAATTTGGAGTTGAAGCTATTGGCATCAGCTGGTGCTCACCTGCTGCTGGTGGTGTTGTGGTTGCTTTTGAAAGCGGGGTGGCACTGGTTTGATTGGCTGACGCCCACTGTAGTCTCCTGATGGTGAGGAGGGCTCTGGGCCATCGTCTTCACTGCCACGGTAGGTAGAGAAGCCAGACTCTTCACGGTAACTATGGCCAGGGGAAATGTCCGAGGGACACTCACTTCCATCTGGAAATCGTGATAAAACACGCTTGAATAGTTGCATTTGTGCATTTTTAAAACTATATTTTATATAAAATAAAAAAGGACTAAGGACTCTTTTTACCTTTTGTGCTGTAGTGCCAGTTATCATGGTGGCTTCGACTCTGTTCCCGACTTGGGGACAGTGGAACTTCTTTTCCCTCTACCTCCTTCTGGCTGTCATCCGTCCTTGATGTCTGCCTTTCAGTCTTCCCAAATTTTTCATCCAGTTTTTTGAGCTTTTCAGCACATGCTGCCAGACGTTCCTCACGAGCACGCCTCTCTTCCTCCTCCCGCCGTCTTCGGGCTCTCTCAACAGCCTCAGACAGCTCAGGCGACACATACTTGGCCCTAGCTGGTGCCTGAGACTGCCGCTGGTGATCATCCTGGTCAGCAAGTGGGTCTCCTTGGTTTCTCTGTTGGACCTAAAGGAGTTAAAGGGGAGGAACTTGAGTGATGAAGATTATTCCTTACTTTTTTTTTTTTTTTTTTTTTAAGGAGGTCCATTAGATTTTATTTCACTCTAAATTTATTTTGGGGGGGGGGGAAGGACTAGCAACTATTTCTCCCAGATTAGTTGCTACTCAAACTCGCTGTTACCCGTAGGACACTTGTCCTGTTTCTTAAATTGCATATCCTATAGTATCTCTTGCTAAAATAAACAATTACCCTGGGAACAGATAAAAGCTTTGTTTTTATTGTAAGACATATTTTAATATTGTGGAATCTTTAGCTTATTTTAAATAAGTGGTTTGACAAATTTTCTACAATGAATTGCAACTAACAAACACCAAACGGACTTGGCAAATGAAAAGTGCTTAGACATATCACTATGGTTACCGCAAGGTCATATCTCCTAACTCGCAATGACAGACTCACTTCAGGGTATGTAAAGGCAGACAGCTATTCATATGCTCTACAGTGGTGTCTCTAACGTTCCACAGTCACAAAGGAATTAAAGAAAATGGTGTGTTTTGACTGTGATCATCATAATAATTTGATCTTAGGTAAGTAATCTCAAAAGAGGGCTGAAATGGAAAAACACTGCCCTGTGCATGGTTACCTGGGTGTCTGTGGAGAGATATTTGCCGTTGGTCTTCCTGGGAGGCTCGTGGTGGTGATGCTGGAAAGAGTAACTCTCTTCTGGACCCTCTTGTGGGTAAGATGCCTCCCCCGAGCTAAGGGAGGAATGGCAGTCCCGCTGGTTATCTCTCTCCCTCTCCCAGTCAGCCCTATGAAGAAAAATAAAGCCAGAAACATTTTTAAATAAAGACAAAATTGGAGTGTTTAGAGTAATAAGCAGCCTTTAGGGACGCGCTCTCACCAGATCTTGTTTTTGTCACTGGAAGAGTGTTCTTCTTCATCATCACTAAATTTGAGCTTCTCACTATAATCAACCTCCTCATGAAGTCCTGTGGGCAGGGGGAAAACAAAACAGTCAGTCACAGTGGTGAATCAGGGTGAGGTCTAAACTATACTGTCCTGGCTGTATTTATAGAGTGAGGTAACACTAGCTGTGAGGTTGAGCAGACAAACAGTTTGTTCTCCTGGGTCATATTTGTATTGTGAAGAACAGTCACCCTGTTCTTTAGAATCACAGTTTAAAACAACTCTTTTTTTCCCCATTTATCTGTCAGACTGTGGTGAATAAGTCACTTGACTTGCTCTAAACAGGTAGGCCGACATCCCATTTATTTAACAACAGTCAACCAGAAAACTGTTATTAAAAAGCCACAGTTGGAACTGGATCTCATCAGCAATTGCCAAATTATACCGAGCTGGTATTTGGTTTTCATAGTACATACAAAGCCCATCTGATTGCGTCCTCTGTGGCTTTGCTTTGGGAAATATACACATAACCGTTCGCAGTGTGTGTGAGGAAGATTAGCATTACCCTAAAGTACACAGGCTGCACCATTGAGATAAAGAGAAAGCACCACTCCAAGCCTTTAACTGGAATCTCTTGATCATGTTACACATTCAATAAAGTAACATTAACATTTATTTTCTTACTTATAAGCCACAGACATATCATGCATCCGCAGGATTTTTCTTCCATATAAGAAATTTTAATGGCCACTAATGAGATTGTGACCCTCTCCCAAAGGAAAAAGATCACTGTGACTGCAATTTAAAGCTTGCAGTCACAGTGAAATCTACCGTGAAATATATTTTTTGTTAAAATGGTCAAAAATGATGGGAAATACTCATCACCTTCTGTAAGATAAATTAACAGACTGATCATGTATAAGTCTATGGCCAACAATGAATACTAGAAAGTGATAAATACAGCATTCCACACATAAAAATATAAGGGTGAAAGATATTCACAAGCTATAGAAGAATCTCACAGTGAGAAAGTGTCTGGGACCATTACACATGTCTAAGATATACTGACCAGCCCATCCATCTTCACAATCATTGTCAAGCTCATCCAGATCCTTCAAATCCTCTGGATTAATAATGGCTGGGCGAACTGGTCTGTCGGTAGGTCTACGGATAGGCTGCGAAGAAAGTCGAGGCGCAGCACGGACAAAGCGATTCTCTCTCCTTACGTCACCACTGCAATGAGATTATGGCAAATTAACAACTGCCAAGTATCCCAGATCTCTATGTCAAACTGCTGAAAAATGGATAACTACTTGGATATTTAAAATGAACTTACTTTACAAGCTCAGGTTTGGCATAGCTCTGCCTAAAAGTAGGTTTGCTGTCAAAACGGGCGGGGGCTGCTACGGTGGTGGGAACATGGTCTGTACCCGTAGCTTCACGTGTCTCTTTAGAGCACATCTGAAAACAGCAGCACCACACGGGACGATCATATCAGGCATGCAAATGCCAAACACTCTGTTTTAGATTGTATCTAAAAGTAGGCCATGTTGTTTTCTTCCACAATCACCTGTAATGTTATGAGTCATACATTACTTACAAAGGCAGGCAACATGTCATGGTAGACAGCAGTTGAAGTGTGATGAAGCTGGTACTGCAATGCAGTAGGGACGGCTGTTCTGCGGACAGGCTGAGCAGGTCGCAGGGAAAGCTCCTTGGGGTCAGGGCCTGGTGACGGAGCCGTCACCATATTAGATGAGGTGGTGACTGTGGCGGAGGAGGGGTGAGACGAGGCTGGAGGGGTGCCAGTCTCAGCCAGGGCAGTGGCCTTACCCTCAGGATCTGCTGGCAGGCTGAGGGTCAGGGATGAGGGCTGAAGGTTCCTGCCACCACCTTCCCTCCAGCTTGTCACATCTAGAAGTAAAAAAGGAAAAGGGGGAAAAAAATTAGAGGACCAGACCAAGCTAAACTAATAAAATGTCTAAAGCCCTGTGAAATTAGGAACTGCACTGAATTTCAAATAGCAATAGGTAACAACTTTCATTGAAAACAAGCAATGACTATAAATTAAAAACACATCCACTGACCATGTTGTTTCATCTCATCTCAATGCGGTAATTTCAAGAACTAATTGCAAGTGAATTAGTTCCATACTTTTTTTTAATCAGAAATATTTAATCGAGTTCCCAGCCTGCATAGGTGTGAGCCAGGAGTCGTTAGTAAGAAAGTTGTCAGATTTCTGCTCTGAAAGACAACTTGCTTGGAAACTATGCAAGTAAATGACATCAAGAAGCATGAAATGCAGGTTAGAGGAACCCAAAAAAAAAAAAAAAAAAAAAAAAAAACGCCCTCTTTCCTGTATTTCTTAAATAAAGTAATGTCTGCCAGTTTAAAGCTTTGCCTTCCAGGAGGTGTTACCTTATCTGTGAGACTGCCAATTTTTAAAGAAGGTGATACACAAAACATAAGTTACTCTGGGGGCGGAGGCTTGGTCCGGGCCCATACGACGGATCGAAGCCGCTTCTTTCCTTGCCAGCCCTGTCCTGTTCTCCAGCTGCCTTCAGTGTGGGAAATTCCTCGTGAGAGAAGGGCTGAAGTCGGTTTGAGGCCCTTGAACCTGATGTAGACATTGAAAGACACCGCATAAAGAGAGATGCTTGTCTGAGCAAACAGAAAGCCATTTTCTCAACTGGGGTTTGAAATCTGAACAGCATACTGAACACTAACTGCGTGACATTTCATTTTAAACAGACTTTATTCTGAATTAATGAATGACTCACCATCTTGCTCTACTGCCTTTCCATTTAGCTGGGCCCATTGCTTTGGTCCACTTGTGTTTGTGTTCTGTGAAAATTAAGAAACCAAAGTCACCATCCCCACAGACCTAATGGAAGTTTCTCTACCTTTGAGGTACAAATGAGAAATTATCTTAAATATTCACAACCTTTCTTGTTCAACTTGGTAGTGTGAGCTTTCCTCCATAAAGAAGGTATAATTCTTTGCTCTTCTACCATTATTAGTCTTCATTAGAATATCCACTAGACACTCATTTGTATACGAGTAGCTCTCAATTAGCAAATAACCGAAAACACTTAAACACAATCAATGTGTTAATGAAAATCTGCAATAAATATATGACTGAAGCAGATTTATAAGCATACGTATACTCATACACACCTCCTGGTTGGCTACCGGTGAGGACTTCTGAAGATTGGAGACAGATTTCTGCAAAGGCAGCGGCGGCTGCAACTCCGGCAGCTGTGGTGTTGATGCAACAGAACTACGAAAAATAAAAAGACAACTGTGAGAAATCAACCCTCAAAAGCCTCTAAACTGCTTCTCTTTCTTCCTGGTGAACAGCTGACTTCTATCAAGATCAAAGCTTTAACTTATTTTATCCTGACACTGATCCCTGAAAAATATGTGAGTTTAATGTCAATGTTGATACTTCAGGAAGGACATTTCCATTTCAGCCACTGTAATCAACTAAAAAGGGTGTCTGAATATAAAACATTATAGCATAATTAATTTACTTGACAGACATATTTTAATTTTTTAAATCGGAGAAAGCGGGTCTATAAAACACGCCTTACTTCTTTTGATCGGGTTGTTCCTGCTTGTTCGCCCATCCTGTACCGTCTTTGGGCACTATAATCACGTTGGGATCGTTTCCTTTGTTTTCAGACTTCAAGCTCGGCAGATGAGCTGGTGGGGGCATACGCCGGGCTGTGGCCACTTTACCAAGACTCTGCAAGCCATGTCGCGGAACTACTGGGAGGCAAAACATGTAGATAAAGAAGTAGGACCAACATTAGTAAAGGGGCTTAAACTAGATAACAGATGAAGAAAAAGTATCGAGTGGAGAAACAAAATGAGCCTTACCTGTGTTTTTCTGAGTTTCTATTGATTTTCCCTTGTACTTATCAAATAGGCTGAGTGAGGAATACTTGCTTTTTCCATCCTTGGACTTGGTTATTTGCCCCAAACGATCGGACATTGCGATGTAATGTCATCTAGTATGGAAATTTTTCTTTGCGCCTCTTCCCAGTGCCTTCTGATTCTAAAAAGAGGAAATGAAATATCCACCTTAGTACAGAAGTCACCCAAGGAAAAACCAAACCTCAAGAATAAACAATGTTAATTCACAACCTTTGTAAATATTTAGTGTTAATCTGCCAATATAGACCAAACCAATAACTATACAACACAGCACACTGTAACTGAGATATTCTACATGTAATACTGGTTTACAAAATACCCATGTAAATAAAGATAAATGTTCACAGGAATAATACACATGAGTAAACAATATACAAGTTAATATAATATAAATATTATATATTATTAATATCAGTTAATGCACTCCAAGTAAGCCAGTAGGGCATGTAAGCAAAGTGTGAAACCAAAACAGCCATTAAGTCACTTAGAAACAATTTTACAAGTCCCTGAAACTGCATTATCTCCAGAAGAGATTAAGTGGTGTGGCATCAAACACATGTCCCAAAATCTTCGGTTGGTTCAAGACCCACTGACAGCATATGATCGAAACACTTTAGTGATATCACATCCTCTCTGGATCGGTCCACGGCTCCCTACAGAAATGTTTCATCAACTCTTCCACTGAATTACAATGACCATTCACACTGAGGGAAGAAGAAACCCAAACCATGGCAGCAAAAATGCCTCCGACATCATAATGAAACAAGGTCACCAGATTCCCTTAGTGTGGGTGCCAGGGGTCAGGGTTTTATTTTAATGAGTCTCTTTACCACATGTATAGGAGTTTCATAACCTAAAACCTACCAAGAACCAAAAGACCAACACATTTTGGTGTGAATTGTGTTTTCGATATATCAATAAATAATGAGGCCAAGTAAGTATTCCACAATACCCATATGGTGAACTGTGTTAACCAACACGAAACGGCTACAAATGGCAATTCATTTATTTAAGTGCTAAAAGTAATTTTATACTTTCCAGCTAGACTCAACAAAGATGGCAATGCTTCTGCAAAGGTATAATTAACCACATAAAAACACATTTTGTGTAGCGGAAACTTTATCTAAATGCAATTATTTTGAAACCACTACTGCTATTCTTTCTTTGAAGCAAATATCCCCTGTCCACCATCTATTGTGGACATTCACTTGAGTTTTGTTTTTCCCTTCTATCTGACCTCTGAACATTGTCAGAAATGTCTTTGAGGCAGGGACAACAACAGTTATTTACTGAAATTGTTGTACAAATAAATTTAACTGCACCTCAGAAGCAATGCAGGAGATGGGCTCTAAAATCCTTGTCAACAAGTTGTTCACTGCAAATTTCAATCCAATATATATTGTACTGTCAAATTTAAAGATGCTCCCTTCAGACACCACATGTGTTACAAAGAACAAGTCTTTGGGTGACAGGAAATACTTGAACAACTGTCCTACAACTGTAGAGCAGGGCAATTTGACCAAAAATATTTATCATGAAAACATTTGAAAATTTGCGATAACGATATAACTGACGATATAATTGACACTAGACGAAATACTTTACAACTCCACAACTTTATTAGTGCAAAAAAAAAACAACAACAACAACAAACAAACATCAATGTATTTTTACTTAAACAAGCAGCTGTTTTTTATGTGCATTAAAGTTATATAAAAATTTAACAGAGCAAATGCAAATTCCTTGCTGACAGTTTAACCTAAAGGCATTTCCAGTGGAAATTGGCCGACATATCCTCAGCATAACCATGTATAATATCCACAAAACTTAAAAAGAGGTTACGATAACCACAATGCTCCGACAATCCATCAAGCAGTGCGGCTTCGTAGATTAGCAAAGTCGTACTAAAACATTTGACAGATTTTCGAGCGCCGTGTACATAAAATCATTTCAAGGTCAGTAAAAACAATCAGAATTCATACATAAGGCACACAGGATTATAAGGGGCACTGTCGATTTTCAGAAAAATCAAAGGATTGATTGTAAGTGTGCCGTATTTTCCAAAAAACACGGTAATAACGACGGCCCGCTAGCATGCTCTACCAAAAATAGTGCTTTGTTGTGTATCTGACGGACGAAAGCCAAACCAGTTCCACACCACTGAAGTTGCAGCATTTTTACAAACCACTTCTGGTTCATCCGTTTCATTCAGCGATCCACTTTCGCTCTTCTTATTCTCCGTCATACTTTTTCCGCCATGTGTGTATGAAAACAAAGGCACTGCGCATGTGCGTTTTACCCATATTCTATCGCGATATTTCATTTTCTTATCGTTGCCCAACATTATACCGGTATTACCGTGAACGGTATGATATGGCCCAGCCCTGATCTCAAGTCAACATTATTCAAGTGGTTTATCACATAAACTTGAACCACAATACTGCCATCTATTCTGATCCCTGGGTAGTAGCTGCATATGTGGATCCATCTGCTGTGGTGACCCCTTGTGAATAAGGGAAGTGCTGAAAGAAGCTTCTATATGAATCATGAAACAAGGTAATACAAGAAATCCATGAGTGTAGTTTTTACTGTGATACACTAAATTTCTTCTGAAGCGATCCAAATCTGCTTTGTAACTCAACGTGTTGTTTCACATGATTTTACACATTTTTTTCCTGGTGAATTTCTGCACATTTTTTAAATTGCCATTTCTCATCTATAGCAGGAAAATGTATTGAGGATATGGTTTAAAAGAGATGTAACACCCGCCCAAAAAAGAAAATTTACACTATCAACGCACAGACCTTATGTTTTAGTACGCATGCATAGAACATCTTTATGCAGTCTTCAAATATCTTCTGCAGGTAAACATCAGCCAACAAAACATTACGGGGTGACTAACCGTGAGATACAAAACACTATAAACTTTAAAAACATCAATTACTCTCACAATATTTGAGCTAAATAAAAAAAAAATGCAGAGCTTAAGACAGTCTCTAAATGAATATCTGATATTATGTCCAGGTCGATGTCTAGTGCTAAAACCAAACAATGCCACCAACTTTCAAGAAATTATCAATAACAATGTCATCCTATGTTAAGCCCAGTTTTCCCCTACCATTTCAAGAAACACTGATCGGGGGAAAAAAATAATCCCACCTCACACCAATTATTAAGCACATCCCTATGTTTTTTTTTTTCTTTTATGCACTTAGGCCTACATTGCCACTTTACCACAGTAAGGTCCTGACATGAATGATGGCTGCAGGTTTAAATGTAAGCATGAAGAATGGTTATCTGTCTTTAATGTGTTCGCCTGATGTTAAACCGGCAACCTACAGGGTGTACCGGGGCTTTCACTCAGTGACAGCTGGGATGGGCTCAACCACTATCCCCACAACCCTGAAATGGACCAGCAGCTAGGAAAATGGATGGATTTTTATGATTAATAGGAAATAGTTTACACTGAAAACAGTAAGCCAGTATGATTATTACAGCCAGGAACCTTGCTTTTGGTATGCAACATATTGCTTTTTAAAAAATGTTTCAATATATAAAAATACATGTGGCACTGTGTCCCAATATCTCAGAAGCAGTTGTCTTGACACCTAATTATAATTGCCAGTATTGCTAAATATCTCTTTGGGTAACAGAAAAAAAAATTTATGCAATCCAACCTGAGAAAAATAATGTGACATGTTAAATTCAAATCAAACTCAAGCATGTCCATATGGACAGGAAGCAAATGTTACAATGCCAAGAATTCCTTCTCTTTCCTGGCTAGTTCAAACTCCATTTCCATCTATTCTTTATTCAGTGTTGAACTATTCTGAACAAATGATGGAGGTTTGCAGAAACTATCTAAATTTACAGGATACTTTAGTGAGAAACATCAAGTTAAGCTGACAGAAGCCATAGCATGAACAAAACTAGAGATGGCTTATCAACCCCACATGTAAACAAATAGTATTATGGTGACTTACTTTTTCGGTGTGATTAAGCAATACACAACCTTGGTAACACAGTTACAAATGTCTTCTTTGTCTTCATTTAAACAGTTTCATGTATTCTTTTTTCCAGTGTTATAATTATTGTTGTTGTGCTTGGTCAAGCGTCTTTTTTCATGATGGCTACATGAGCAGATTTTTCAGTGTTGGATAACACAGTATCAAAACAAAATACATCTTGATAGATTTATAACAGGACACAAGCACTAGTGTATACTAGGAGTATTTTCATGTGTGAATGAAATTAAGCAGGTTTCAACCATCAGTGGATAGTTGATTATCGTATTTGCAAATCTAAATAATAGTAAATATCATTTGAAGCTAACACCCGTCAATCCATAGCACAGTGGAGGCCGCTCGGTTAAAAGCTCCGCATAGGCGTTTTACAAAGACTTGTAGCCATAAATATGTCCATCAAGCTAAATTTAGTTATGTAATACACTCTGTTATGGTCGCTCGCACTACTCCAAAAAAACATAAAATCTACCAACCTCTCCAAACACAATCAATTTTTAAAATACATTGAGATGTGTAAGCTAACGCCTTGACGGCTAACGCTAGCTCCGCCTTGACTTTGTGTGAATTTCAAAAGGCTACATCCACCAGAAAACCCAAAGAAAACACCACAAGCAATAAAGTGGGCATTATGTAATCGTAAAACAAAAATTTGGACTGGATTTTAGTTTCACCCCGAGTTACTGTTCTTATTTTTTTAAGCTAGCATACATGCTAAGCTCTCCAGCACAAAACTGACATTAGCGAGTGCTGCACAAAAACAAGAAAGTCAAAGGCTAATGCAATCGTTTAGACTACAAATCGATCGTCTCAGGTCTGTTTAACACACCTATCAAGACGGGCTAACTGTCTGTTAAATTGCAAGAGATTCACACAAACGTTACCAAAGATGTAGCGGCTACTACTCGGCGACAAAATGTGCTAACTGCTGGCTATGGTTATGTATATAGCAAATGGTCGTAGTGAGGATCCTGTAGAGTCATCTAACTTCACAGTTAAACGACGAAGACACACAAAAAAAATGTAAACTGCTACTTTTCTGTTTTCTTTTTCCCCTAACAACGGCTCTAATTTAGCTTCAGCTAACAGCCTTAACTCTGGCAGCTTGTTGGAAAATTAGCGAAACGCCAATCCCGTAAAACTTCCAGTGATGACAAATTACAACCGGTGTTTTTTTCAGTGCTTCTACAGTGGTGCTTTTATTACTGGGGATATTAAACAGGCTTTTCTGTGGAAATTCTCTATAAAATACTCTGACCTGTGCTTATTTTTTCCCCAATCCCGCTTGGCTTTTTGAACGGCCTGAACACAGCGATGGGAATGTAGGACAAGACGATTAAAAATGGCTGCTGCCAGGAACAAAGCAACAATAAAACTGGGCAGCGGAGAAGACGAGCGAACCGGGAGCTCCCACGGAGCTATCTGCACGTATAACTCACCGATTCAACAACTTGGAGTGTCTTCTGATCAGTGACGGTGAGAAATTTCCACAAAATGTTGTCTACTCAAAGGATGGCTTGCGATTGTACAGCCGAATCTTCTTTAGGTTTAACCGATTGCAATGTTGTTGCTGGGGTCCTACCCGGCCTGAGAATTAGTGATGGGTCGTTCGCGAACGAAATGGCTCTTAGAGCCGGCTCTTTGACGTGAACGACGCGAGCCGGCTCCTTATCGCGAGCCGTCACGTGGTTTTTTTTTTTTTTCTTTCTCTCAGCCTCTCTCTCGCACTTTTTTTCCGCTTCACTCTGCACGCGAGCCTTGTGCTTTACGCTGGGCAGAGGGGGGAGGGGCGGTAGTTACACTCAGTAGCACAGGAACAGAGCCAGAGAGAGAGAAAGAGAGGCAGGGACAACAACATTAGAAAGGTATAGTAATCATCCACAACTATTTTCGGTTGCAGATGATAAAGGATTGAGAAAGTTTATTCATGCAGGTCCATATGACAGAGAATATGCATGTTCTTTTAGTTTTCATATTATAATTTATATTTAATTGTGTTGTGGTTTGCAGTGTTTTGTGTTCTTTTCACTTTAAATTTGTGAAAGGAAAAAGCTGAAAATGTAAATAGTTAAAACTTGAAATGTGAATAGTTGATTTTTGTATTAGATGATTTATTTATTACATTTTATGTGGAGTGAATAAATAAAAGTATATTTACGGTGGCCCCTAGAGACAAAGCACATACAAACTTCAAATCACATACGAACTCTGAAGCATGTACAAACTCCAAAACACGTAAAAACACGTACAAACTCCAAAACACGTAAAAACTCCAAAACACGTACAAAAGACAACAGAAGTGCTCCAGGATGCTGGGCGCAGTGTTGAGCCTTTGTTATCTTGTGGCTACACAAGCCAGCAAGTACCAACGACCGGATTTGGTGTGTGGTAATAACAGGTAAATGAACTTTTTTTTAAATTATTTGAATATATATATGAGTGCCTGTGTATAAATACACAAACAATACACACATGCTTTCAATTGTGTAATTTAAGTGATCTAGTAGCTCTGCTTTGGAAGTTCAGTTCATGCTAGAAATGTGTTTTGGAGTTTGTACGTGTTTTGTCTCTAGGGGCCACCGCATATATTTATATATAAACATATATAAATAAAACCACTTGTTTTTACGTTAGTAATTCCTTTTGTGCATAATTTTATATTATTGTTAATAATAAATTAATTAAAGCAACAAAACAACCTGAAGAGCCGGTTCGGAGCCGAAAGAGCCGGCTCTTTTTAGTGAGTCGAACCGAAAGAGCCGGCTCTTTTTAGTGAGTCGAACCGAAAGAGCCGGTTCTCTAAAAAGAGCCGGAAATCCCATCACTACTGAGAATGAACAGGGCAGAGTGGAGGCTGGATCGGCTCAGCTCACTACGTCCTACGTCACCGAGGGACGTCGCCAGCACAACATCGCCTCCTGTCGTTTAATTTCAGAAATCACAAAAACACTTCCCTTGATATTTCTAGGCCCTTAACCCCCAAAAGCCCTTTTTGATTGACCCCTACACACGATAGAATGAAGCACAGCAGTTTTTTAAAGTATGAAATAGATTTTTTCATAAATATTTTATAGTGAATGCGGTTAAACTGAGAGATATTTAAAATACAAAATAACAAGACAACTAGGAGATGTTATAATTTGACTCACACCTGTAATTTTATGATGGAGGCATTGATTCATCATAAATTGAGTGTAACAGCAGGCTAATGGTTCCTCTAGGTGTCTTCAAAAATGGATGTACTCCTCTTTATGCACTGAAGAAATACAGAACTTCTTTTCTGGATCACTGCTCCACCTCACCCTAGCATTCTTTTGTCACACCAACCCTCTGCATGTCCTGTTTCACTACATCCATGTGATCTTCTTCTATTCCTTTAACCAAAATATGAAATCTGTCTTTACATTAATCAACTTCTTTCAGAACTTTTGTTACACAAATACCAACGTGTTTTACCACAGGGATGTCAAAGAGTACACTGTGTGCACGTTTATGAACAGAGAAAAGTTTATGTTTTCGGATACAGAGACCTTTGAAAAAATTCCATTGTCTTGAATCATCATCTGAAGTTCATCCTTGAGCTGCCTTCTGCAGTCTGGCTTGTTACAAGCTGTTTTCTTTTTATTATTATTCTCACAGTTCTTTAAAAAATGAAATAGCCAGCAGCATTAAAGCAATTTTGGCTGCTTAAATGAATAGTCCTTGGTGGAAACACTAAGAAACCTTTCTTTAAAATGCTGATTAAAGACCAGATTAACTTCAAAGTGAAATAAATCACAGACCTGAAAGCCTACTAAGGAAGGCCGGGTATTTGACAAACGTGTTATTAAGCGAGCATTGTCAAAAACATAAGAGATAAGGTCTTTATTGTCATTGCACAGTCATACATAGTACAACAGTACAATTAAACTGGAAAACTGTCCCACGTCGGCACTATGTACAATACAACACAACACAGTAACTTAAGTAATAAAAAGAAGAATAAGTGTATGTTTATTGCACATTGTTATTATTGCACCATGTTATTAATATTATTATTGTTATTGTTGTCCCCCCCCACCCCCACAAAAAAAAAAGTCCAGGGAGGTAGAATTCAATGGCACAGCGGTAGAAGACGATCAGCACCTTGTTCTTCGGGTCCATTTTTCTGAGGATTCTCAGAAAATGGAGATGCTGTTGGGCCTTCTTTAAAACTGCCGAGGTATTTGAGCTCCATCGGATTCCTGTGTCTATGTGCACACCCAAGAACTTGAAAATGGAAAATGCTGACAGGCTGCATCAACGGGGGCCTTCCTTCTTCTGAAGCCGACTACCAGCTCTTTTGTCTTGGTGATATTGAGATCCAGGTTGTTGTCTACACAACAATCTGACAGCCTCTTAACCTCAGCTCTGTATGCCGTCTCGTCTCCCCCAGAGATGATCTGCGAACTTAATGACTGCATTGTCTGGGTGGGAACTGAGGAAAGATAAGGCCCCACTCTAACTCTGTGTACACGGTCTGAGAGGAAGTCTCTGATCCAGCGGGTGGTGTGGAGCATTGTAGCAATGGTGTCTTCAGTTGATCTGTTAGCTCTGTATGCGAACTGGAGCTGGTCGAGTGTGGGTGGCAGGCAGGACATGATGTGACGTCGGACCAGTTTCTCGAAGCACTTCATTATAACAGGTGTTAGAGCAACTGGTCAGTAGTCGTTGAGGCTGCAAATGTTGGTACACTTTGGCTGTGGGACAATTTTGGCCGACTTTAGGCATGGCAGGATGCAGGACTGGGACAGTGAGGCATTGAAGATTTTAGTGAAGATCCCAGCCAGCTGGTCTGCACATTCTTTTGGAAACCTTCCGGTCACCCCATCTGGACTGACGGCCTTCCTGGGGTTCACCGCCCTCACTGTGCGCCTCACGTCATGTTCCTGCACCATGAGGCTTGGGCTGTTGCTGCCGTCTGATGTTTTAGCTCCTGCTGCCTCTAGTCCCTTCACCTCAAAGCGTGCTTCAGCTCCTCCGCAAGCATCGCGTTGCCCTCAGTCAATGTGGTATTGCCAGGTTTGTAGTTGATTAGTTCTGAACTCCCTGTCATATCTGTCGTGAGTTGTTGCTGAAGTGGTCTTCAATCCGCCTCTTGTACGCTGCCTTGGCCTCTCTGATACCTCTTTTCAGCTCAGATCTGGCTGTACTGTAATGCAATAACATCACCGGATCTGAAAGTGGCGTCACGTTGCTTCAGCAAGACCTGGACTTCTTTAGTCATCCAAGGTTTCTGGTTGGAATACACTCGGAGATGTTTGTCACAGTAACACTGTTGATACATAAGTTAATATATGAGAGCACTGATGTTGTGTGCTGTTCGAGGTCCTGGTGTTCAAACACACTGTGCTTTCAAAACAGTCCTGCAGCTGATGTGATGCACCTTCTGGCCACCTTCACAGTCTTTCTGGCTGGGGGACTCTCCTCCTAAAAGGAGTGTATGCAGAGATCAGCAGCATGGATATGTGGTCTGACAAACCTAGATGTGGTAGAGGGGTTGCTCTGTAGCCTTTTTGGATGTTGCTGTAGGCTTTATCCAGTGTGTTTTTCCCCCTTGTTGCACATTTAACATGCTGTTCAAATCTGGGGAATACTGACCTTAAGTCAGCATGGTTGAAGTCCCCAGCTATAATGTGCACTGCGTCGGGATGGGAGTTCTGCTGACTGCTTATTGCCTTGTCCAGCTCCTCCAAGGCCGAGTTAGCGTTAGCATCGGGTGGTACATACATGGCCGTTACCATGACGACAGTAAACTCGCGAAGTATGTAGAATGGTCTGCATTTCACAGTAAAATATTCCAAATCCGGGGAACAGTGGCGGTCTACAGTCTTTGTGTTTTTGCACCAGCTGTCATTGATGTAGATGTATAAACCCCTTCCTTGGTTCTTAACGGAGTGGCCGTTCCTGTCGTGATGGTGGACCGTGCGGCTTGCTAACTCAATAGCTCAAGTCTCTGTGAGTAGTAGGATGCTGCTGTCCCGTACACACTCGCTGACTACGTCGGAGAGGAGATACTCAGCGGTGGCTTAAATGGTTGTTTCTTTAGCCGTGCGAGCGGGCCCGCCCTGCAGCCACGCTTTTGCCTCCTCTGTTTACGTTTCCTCTTTGGCTTGCCGCTGGGAAGAACCAGCCACAGAGACCCTGGAGTTCTTATTATGTCCTCCGGAATGCCGTGGAAGTGGTGATAGTCTGACGTAATGTTCCTTGCACAGCGTAATCCCAAACTCAGAAGGTCTTGACGACTGTAAGTAGACTCTACTGAGTAGACTCTACTCGATGCAGAGTAGTAAAAAACACATTCACTCACACATACACACGTAGAAAATATAAAAAATAAAGCACCGAACATGAGGCGCAGTGAGCCGCTGCGTCTGTGCCCGTCACCGTCTTTAAAAGAACACGAAGAGAGAAACGGCAATGAGACTCCTGACTAAAAATCTAAAAAGGCTTCCAAGGTTTTTTCAAATGTTACTTTGGGATAGAGTCTGCAAACTATGTTTTATGATGGGTGCTGAATGATAAGACTTGCTTCTAGACAGATTGTTGGCGATTACTGTTAAAAAACAACAACAACAATAATAACATAAAAATTATCTTATTCAACATTTTAACACGATGACTTTCAATATTAGCATTGTGTTCATATGTAATTTCTCACTTATTCTCTCGAAGACCTCTGTAAAGTCTGGTATTGACGGGGTGCTGCTGGAAACTCTAAAGTTTGAGAGACTTTTGCCTCCTCTTTGCTTTTGCTTTTTCCTCTTCATCAGCATTTTCCTTTGCTGGGAATTGGGTATCATTGTGCTCCCGTTGGTCTCCTCCAAAAAAAAGCCCACACAGCAACCTACGTTTGTCCACAGCCCGACATTCACACACAAGCCCCAATATATGCCCCATCACTTTGCACTGCCACACTGACTGGCCATAGATGTAGCCATCTGATGGCTCTGTCAACACTGACTTGTAGTGTCAGGGCTAACCCCATCTCAGACATGCATGGAGATATTTTTCTGACATTTTCAGCGGCAGATTACCCGTATCTCCTCCTCGTTTTTCCCTCCGTGCTCATGAGTTTGTCATGGATTCTGATATATAATGCAGAACCTCTGTGCTGTCAGCATCCCAGATAACAATATTTCCTTTTGCTGAACGCAATAAGTACTCCGGGTTCAGGCACATTCGTAATAGCAAATGTCATATAATAATTAAAAGTCAAAAACAATTGTCAAATAGTCAAACAGTTACTTGTTTCCTGAAGCAAACAATCTGGTGATTGAGCTCTTTTCCATATTAATGTTCCACTTCCCCCTGCTGAGAAACTGTGCTTCAGAAACGCAGGATGCTGGAGGGATGCTGAACTGCATGGTGTTAAGGTATCCCACATGGTGATCACGCCATTTTATCAAATGGAGGCAACTTGCTTAAAACAGGAATAACTCATTGTTTGAGTTGTAACAGACTGTGGACCCAGATCCAGTCACCCTTAGACCAGAAAAGTAAATTCAAACTCCAGAATGAAATCACTGAAGTTTGATCAGTGCAACTGTGTATGATGTGGGTGATGAGTTTGTGGTGTCCCTCTAACTTATATTTCCAGGATGTTGGTTTGTTTGGATGCCAAAACCGCAGTGATATATCTGATCCACCAGTCACCAACCTCGGAAATGATGAGGATCTTTCAACACACGCGCAACACTCTTAAAAGAACCATTTCTTACAGACTGTTTTAGATATGCTGGGTTTGGTGAACACAGGTGAGAACAGCGAAGCTCGAGCAAACAATTGAATCATGCTGCACACACTGATGAAGATGGGAATCCTAATGTACAAAAAAAGACTTAAGAGAGATTCTTTAAGAGTGTTAAAGGATATGCGCCTCTGTATGATGGGAGATGAGCACAGACAAAAATTCTTTTGAATCGCCAAAGGAAATAAAAATCCCTTTGAGGCCACTGGATCAGCAGTGCATGATCACCACTGGGCTGTCCTGCTTGATAATGCAGTACTGTATTTCAAACCGATGAGGGAATTCATTCCACATTGTCGCGAAATCGATCAATGTAGAGCAGTGTCACAAACCACGGAGGCCCCCCAAAATACATGTTGTGGACACTTATAAAGCAGTGGGGTACACGCCCCCCCCCCTCCCCAATGGCATCAATGACAGATTAAAAATTGAAAGAGGTTCCAGACATTAGTCACAGTTAATCGTACATCTTGTACATCTTCAATAGCTATAAACAGACATAGAACTTCTCTTTTCTATAACACCTTCCATACAAGGTAATAAACTTCAAGCCCTCTGACTCTGGTCATCTGTTGCCAAGTAGAATAAAATATAGTGAAACTCCAAATGACACATTCCTAGATTATATGTGTTGTAAGCATGCATTGCAGTTATCCTTCTATGTTCTAGTTTCCCTCAGCATGTATCACCTGGACAGTCACGCCAGTGAAGCTTAAGACCCTTAATGAACCGAACATCAACTCAAAATAAGCACAAATATGCAATGTGTATAAAATACTTCTAACCGTACTTGTAATAAAAGTTAACATAATGGAAGGATCCTCAAATGGACATCTTCAATCAACAACTTTAATGCAATATCAATACTGTAAGAAATATTATTAAATGGAATAATGCTGTAAAGAATCTTATTAATGCAGTTATAATGATGCAGGTTATATAGCAGCAATAAAAGAATTTCTGTATCTCCACAACATGCACAATATTGGGTCTCTGTCATCACACCATAACTTTGTTATGCCATATCATCATCATCATCATCATCAACATCATCATTTATTTATATAGCACTTTAAAAACACACCTGGTAGACCAAAGTGCTGTACAATACAAATATGCATATAGTAATAAGATAGCAGAAACCAGACATAGCAATCAAGTTAATAAAACAAATGTCAGTAACCCACAGAGTTAAAAGCCAGGGAATAAAAATAGGTTTTTAATAAAGACTTAAAAACTGGCACTGATGTAGCCTGTCTAATATGGAGAGGAAGGTTATTCCAAAGCATCAGCGCTGCAACAGAGAACGCTCGGTCTCCTCTAAAGTTTCAGCCGTGACTTTGGGACCGAAAGCAGCAACAGCTCAGCTGACCGAAGGGAACGAGTGGGGACGTGGGGCTTCAACAAGTCAGACAAATAAACAGGTGCCAGACCATTTAGAGATTTAAAAACCAATAAAAGGACTTTAAACGGATTCTAAATTCAATTGGAAGCCAGTGTAGAGAGGCCAAAATCGGAGTGATGTGATCAAATTTCCTTCTCCCAGTTAAAAATCGTGCCGCAGCATTTTACATATGGAGAGATACACACATCTCTGACTCTTTCTGGGATGTTTTGAATTTTTGGAGTTGCTATTTGAACTCCTGGTAAGAAGCTGGTTTTTATAATCATGGATCGCGGATATTCATTGATGAGTTCTTGGAGTCTTCCAGCAGAAGACAGTTTCTGAAACTCAGAAATTCGAATGAGATCCATATCAAACATAAATCTATAAAATTGAATTCAAATTTAAAATATGGTATAAAGCAGACTAAAGACAGCCGTGGCCCATATACGCATCTGAAAATCTCCCTCCAAACCTTCACTGAGGAGCCCTTTTTATGTGGCAGGTTTCCTCTGCATGCTCTGTTCTCCTCCTGCAGTCCAGAGACATACATGTTAGGTTAACTGATGACTCAGAGGTGGCAATATGTGCAGATGTGAGCTCGATGAAGCTATGAGTGAGCAGTAAACCTATAAAAATGCAAGCCCAAGTGTGTGAATTAATATTATAAATACATAAAAAGCTAACATAGCATTAGGGTTCAGGATAGGTGTGTGGGGTACAAGCCACAAAGATAACAAGTACACCTTCACCAGGTTGTCCTTGCATGACACAATGTGGTAAAACTCCTGGGATCAAATCTGAGATGCACTTTTTGTATCCATCTGTCTGCACAGTCGTGTTCAGCAAAGTCAGATTCTCTGAGCACCACAGTTCTCTTTTCCTAAGCCCTTTAAATCGTTTATCCTGACCTTTCCCATCACAGTCAAATAAAGGTGATTTGGAAAAGGTTGGACTATATTCCACCACAGCCCACTGTGTATTTGGATATGACGTCCTGGAGTGTAGTCAAGGAGAGTCCTCTAGAGGGCGCACCTGTCTAACCTGTTACTTTTTATTAAAGCTGCACAAAGCTGCAAATGACCCCATAGCTTCTTTTCATTGCCTTGCAGTATTATTTTTATGGCCTATTGCACCGCAGTTGTTTTTAGTCCCCATGCTCATGCTTCAGTGTATAACATTCACAGTCACACACTGAAGCATGACAGCATTTTACCCATGATCAACATATATGTCCAAGAAACTATTTCTGTCTGTTCTGCACAACACTTACTGTCTTAAACTCTTGGTTAAATATTCAAATAGCACATATAGTTTCACAATAGATCCTCAGTTCCAAAAACATTAAGGTGAGAATCTGATTGATTTTGAAATCAGTTTTCATTCCTGCTTTTGGTTTCACAGCGCACTCCTTTGCATTGGTGCGGTTTCCTATAAAAATCCTCTGAGGTAAGAACAGTGTGACAGGAGAGCTATAAGGGTATGAAGTATGAACAATAGTCTGAATCGGCACATTAAAGTGTGCTTTCTGGATAAAAACTCTGTCGAGTAAGCGTAATCTTGGATATTCCTGTCTATTTTTGGTCCCATTTAATTTGTGTAAATTAAAATATTAATTTATGTCGCATATTCAGTCGTGCAATTTCATTTTATGGCTTTGCGTGATTGAGTTTATTATACTATTAAATACTTCATTAATATTTAAAGGCAGACTGTGGCCTGCCATACACCCAGAGCATTTTAATCTATAATTGTAATAATACAGGAAAAATTAATTAAAAAATTAAATCTCTTTTTCATTAAGTAATTTTAGGTTGATGGGAGGCTGTAGTGTCCATGTTATGCACACTCATCAGCCACACCTTGCAAGTATTGGAATGCACCCCCTCTTTCAGCCTTCAGAACTGCTTTAATTCTTCATGCTATAGATTCAGCAAGGTGCTGGAAACAGTTCTCAGAGTTACGTCCATATCGACATGACAGTGTCACACACTTGCTCCAGATACAGGCCATTTATTTACCATTTGTTGGCTGCACATCCTTGATGTCTCTTGTCCCACCAGATCGCAAAGGTGCTCTATTGGATTGGAGACTGTGGAGGCCATTGGAGTACAGTGAACTCACTGTCATGTTCAAGAAACCGGTTTAAGAAGCTTGAGCTTTGTGACGTGGTGCGTCATCAGCAGAACTCAAGACTCATCCAGCCTGTTTCTCCAGCCTCCTACTGTCTGGTTTCGTGAGCTTGTGTACCAGTTTCTGTTCTAAGCTGACGGGAGTGGTCTACTGCTACTGTACCCCAGCTGCCTCAGGGTTTGGCGTGTTGTGCGTTCCAAGATGCTCTTCTGTGGTGAGTGGTTATTTGAGTCATTTTGTCTTCCTATCAGCTCAAAGCAGTCTGACCATTCTCCTCTGTCCTGAACTGGCGCTAACTGGATATCATCATTTTTCAAGCCATCCTCTGTAAACCATAGAGCTGGCTGTGTAGGAAAATCCCCGTAGATCAACAGTTCTGAAATGCTGAGACCAGCGTGACTAGCACCAACAACCATGCCAATTTTAAAGTCACTTAAATTCTGATGCTCAGTTCGAATGTCAGCAGGTTGTCTTGACTATCTCCATCTCATCTGTTGTGGATGGAGGCAGTGTGCAAAATGTGTGGTGTAACTGCTGGCCAGAGGGGCCGATATGGCAGCCTCGCTTCTGTCAGTCTGCCCCGGGGCGGCTGTGGCTACAACTGTAGCTTGCCTCCACCAGTGTGTGAATGTGAGTGTATGAATAGTGGAATTGTAAAGCGCTTTGGGTGCCTAGAAAAGCGCTATATAAAAGCAATCCATTATTATTATTATTAACTGGTCTGTGAGCCCCTCATGCTTTTGCTGTTGTTTATCCATTGGCAAGTCACAGAGAAGAGTAAAGTTATAACATGTAAAGAGCTGAGGTTGAAAAAGAGTGAAACGTGTCCACTGTATATGTATATATATAGTGGGTGCAAACACCCCATCTGGAAAGAAATGGTGTAAAATGTCTTTCCAAATGAATAGCCCTCTCCGTATGACATCCCTATGGAAATCCATAACTTAATTTTCTTGAGCTGTGGGGCATTTTACAATCCTTGTGAAGTCTGAAGTAATAAAAACTACTTTTTTTGGAAAGTTGTCTTAAGAGCAGACAAATAAGCTACTGGTAAACAGAAAACAACATTTATCCTATTAATTGTAATAAATATTTTTCCCCCACATTCTGCTTGTGACATATCTGCCCAAATCTTTAATCACAGACAGAATAGAGCAGCAATCCCAAACACCCACAGGCACATATACATGAAAACAACAAATTTGGACTGCTAGTGGCATCCTCTTACCAAAACTAAATAAAACACATTTACATTTTCCTAACGGTTCATTTCATTTTATTGAGATAGAACAACATAGTAAAAACATCATATACAGATCCCTGTACAGCACATACTCGCGTACACTAAACTGTTTAATCATACTAAACCAATGAAATGATGGCAGAGTTCATTCAAAGCCATAAAAAAAGGCATAACATGTCCACAGCTGATATTTCAAACCAATGTTTGCTTCTGCTTCGTATGCATATGTTCCCACACACATGCACTTGTTTTTAGTGAGGCATAGAAATAGTTTCACTGCCATAAACAGTTTATGATCAGCTAATTTAGAGATTTTAATGAATCATTAATGAAAGTGCTGTGGAGAAATATTAGCTTTAAAAATGATTTAAACTCATTAAATCACAAATGGCACATTGATAGAAATTAAACTTGAAAGGGTAAGAAAAAAAATTCTTGTACATAAACAGATTAATTAAAAAAAACTTCAAATATGATAAACATATGAGCAAAAGAAATAAGAAATGTAGACTATCCAAACTGCCTTACTTTCATATATACTTGAATGTTACATACAACAATATAACTCCAAATTTCAGTGTTCAGTTGTGGCTTCTGTGTTTAACTCTCCTAAAATAAAAGAGAGAAAAAATGAGATCCAATGGAGTTTGGTGTCCTTGATAGAAGTTAAATAATAAATGAATATGAATGAAAGTCTTTTGAAAAAATCCAAACCACTTTTCCTTCATGTACACTTTCAAGAAAACCTGTAGCCAGTCTGCAGATATTTTATTTTGCTTGTGGCTGTTAGTGTTTTGTTAAAACTATGAAGCAGTGTCATACTAGAACTTGTAAAGCGTTATGAAGGTCTTGCGAGCTTCCTGGTTTAGGAATTGCATGCAAGTCAGCATCTGGATCCAAATATTAGTGGGTTCCTGCTTGCAGCCTGCAACGAAAACCTGCTTTGCAACTTTAACCAACGCATAGGTGACAATTTAAAGGAAAACCCCAAAGACTTGAGCCTTCATCATGAACAGAAGAATGCAAGTCTTGTTGAAACAAAGCCGAGGTGCAATAAGGCTGTTCTGGCACCAAGTGTTTCCTTTAATTCGTCACCCGTCTGTGTGTTTGATATTGCAAGGTTAAACAAGCCATGTGTGCTAGTAAAAAGCTCAGAAAAAGGGGCTCCAGCTCAGCGTGCTTATGGAAATAAGAGTCTGACAGGTGTTTGATGAGAGCCACACCGTCTCCATTAGGCTAAAATGGAGCATGCCAAGCGCAAAGCCGCACACCATATCTGTTAGGTGGTGCTTGCCCAAGAGCACCCGGGACATGCCCACTAGGAAGGCCCACAGCACCAACAGGATGCGAAGCGGCACAGCCAGCACCAAGTGGGACAGCAAGAACTTGGAGACCATGGCAGCTCGGCTGGCGTGGGCAGCGGGGAAAGAGTACACGTCCATGGCGATGCAGTCCAGGAAGCTCGGTGTCATCTCCCAGGGTCCTCTCCGTTTCACCAATCTCTGGACTCCAGCCACGGTCATCACGTCAAGGATGAGGGCTATCATGAAATAAAGAAAGCAGACAGTTAGTATGAATATGCAGTGAAAGTCAAAGAAAATGGTTAAAGGAGTACCTGACTTGAATCATGGTACAAGTAAAAGATCATCGCTTGAAACCATATTCAGAGAAGTATAGAGGTGTTACTGGTGATATGTACATTGATTTTAAGGTAAATGTGATCATTTTGTGGAAAAACAACCACTGTGAGTGGTTTTACTTTGTCTCCCCTAACTGGACATCTCTAAGGTGTGAGATGATTAATGGGGATGGATGTAGCTTTTAAAAAAAATCAAATGGACATCAACTCAATAATCAGTTTTATAAAACTATTGGTCCATTTGTTAGTCTTCACATAAAACAGAACAACTGTAGTAAATGTGTAAGTAGATATTTCGGTGACTAGTACTAACCAGCGAGTAACATTTGCTTCACATGACCAGACATTCGGAGACGCCTTTTATAACTCCACAGCACTCCTCAAAAATATTTCTACTCTGACCATCAATAAAGCCATTTAAAGCCATCTTCACACTCACTAAACCAAGCCTACGCTAAGTAACTGTCAAGTGTGTGAGGTACTAGTTATACTGCTCTAATACTTGCTATCCTAAAGGGACTGTTCTTTCAAAATCAATCTCAGCTCATTAAAGGCAATACAATGTGTCCATGCATATAAAATCAACTAAATCTGAAAAAGTTCTCTCAGAATCAGACGAATTGTTCTGCACAGTGAATTTAGTCTGTTTAAATTTTACACTCATACAGTGAATTTTTTCCCAGTTACAAGCCCTACAGGGTCTCACACGGTCTATTTGCAATTTGTGGCTTCATTGCTTTTTGGGCTTGTTACAGATTTGTTTTGGCGTAAAATAACAGGTCTCTTTTACTGAATTTTCTGAACTTTAGAAGGGGGAATTCCAGTTGCTAGGACCTCGTCTGCTGGCTCATCCACTGACTAAAGATGTTTGATCAGTGTGATGATTCCCAGCTCTTACACAGAACACCAACGATGAGTGTTAAAATATGACAGAAAATCATTTGACAGATTGAAGATGAGCCTGGAATCAAAATGCAGATAAAAAAAAGAGGAGACCTTTCATAAGCAGCCGCACTAAAACATCCACAGTACCAATGCTTGATTCTATGTCACAGACATCAAATTGGTGTCATCATTTTGTTAATGAAGCAATAATATATCCCATAATACTGACACTTAGTGTTGGTTATAGAGAAAAAAAAGTACCTCAAAGGCCTACAACTTGGAAATATCACCAATTGGGAGGTAAAATTTTGTTATAGTTAAAATAAAATGAGGCATAAGATGCCAACTGATATTGAGTAGAGGTGCAATGGAAGGACATTTGGGGTCTTTGCTGCACGGCCCCATTGTGCCATCTCAGCAGACGGGGACGGTGCTTGTAGCCAAACGGTGACGCATTGTATCGGCTGTAAGCACAAGTCTCTTTGCGACTGAGGTTCTCTAAGGTTTGCTGTCACTGCAGACAAACTAAGATTTTCTCTGTGCTCCTGCCGTGAAAGATTGTCTGCAAACCTGCGGTCAGCATTGTGGTTCGTTTTCAGAAGTACGTCATCTAAGATTTGAGGTGATGAACTTAGATTTGCCGTTTGAGGGTGGAAACTCCGATTCTAGGAAGTGTAGCAGGCGTGAGCAGACAGTAGGTCAGGCTGCTACGCGCTGCTGAGAAACAGAAGGAGTAGTCAGTCTGTCGCGTATTCTAACATACACACTGTGGTTAGTCAGCTCACATGCACTTATAGTCCTGCTCTATATACTCTACATAGATGTAAAACACAGTAATGACCACAGCAAGCCATTTTTCTATGTTTGCTGTTGTTCACATTTACTTTTCAACAAGGGAGGTTACATGTATTTATATAAGGTTTTTTGTATTGGAGGGGGCGGCATGGAGGCACAATGTTTTTTGTGCCATTTTTGCCATTATTGGAAAGTACAATGCGAGAAAGACACGAAATACAAGAACAAAGGAGCAGGGGGGTGACATATAGTGAAAGTCGAGCTGGTAATCAAACTAAAAGCTTTGGGGAATCCACCTAAACAGCTAAAAGTGGAAAGATTGTTGAAATTTCTGTTGTGAAAACCAGCGATATCTCATATTTTCATCTCAAACAGACATACCCTGCGCTGCAACACTGAGATACTTCACAAATGCTTTGTCTATATGTGTTTAACATCAAAAAACACCATTCATTTATTGCTTCTCAAAAGACAAAAAGAAGGGAAGGAGGGCTACACAGGTAAGCCCCTTGAAACATAAAGCTTAATACTGAGCTATCTGTTCCATCAAGCATGATGAAAAATTAATTAGAGACAACAGCTGGGTGAGCATGACCTAATCCTGTCTGTTTGTTACTGTCACCCTGCACACAGGCCTCGGCACAGAGAGATGGTTATTCAGAGCACACCGGACTCTCTCTCATTCATCCTTGTAATAGCAGCGAAATGGATGCTGACAATAATGTTGCAATCTTACCTGCATGCTTAACAGAACCATATAGATGATAATATAACATGAAATAAACTTGAGTACTTTAAAAGTAGAAACAAAGCCGCACACACACACACAAACCACACCTGATAAAAATAGGAACATCCCCTCCACAGCTAAGACACGTCTCTGACATGTTTAATAGTCTTTGAGAAGGTCCCAGGTTGCGTGCGAGTAAAACAACTTAAAACCTAAAGGAGAAACATTTCTACGCTGCACAGCACCACGTGTTTGCAACAGTGGGCTGAATCAAACTAATCCCGACAGACCAGTCATGGCTGATTAGTTTCCCCGATAGATAAAAACAAAATATACTTTCAGCGAGTATTTAACATTAATTCCTCTTCCCTCTGTTGACCATGTTGGGATATTTTCTCCTGACAGACTTCAACAGACCAGAAATTATCCTGCAACCAACAAATATTGAGCAAGCACTTAGGGCAAAAAAAAAGTCCCAAACACAATTCAACAGTGTCCCAAATCCAGAGATTTAATAGCTCCCACTCAGAGCTCAATGCAGCTACAGCTACACAAGATTTGTGTTTCTGTTTGGTCTTTAATCTGTGTTTGGGACTGTGTTTATGTGTGCATGCCTGCACATGAACAAGCATACACACAGGTCCCCCAGACTTTCAGAAAATTCTGATCTGATGTAGTGAGATCAAAATTTTGCTGCAGGATAATATTAAATGTGCTGTAGTAAAGCTTTATGTAGTTACTGATGGAAACAATAACCCAGTACTGAGTCAGTAACAGGACTTGTAAGAGCAACGTGTGAACCCATTCTTAGGAACCTGGGCCTTTGCATTGTTTGTACATACTGTTCCACTGTACCATGACAACCCTGATTGGAAACATTGATAAACTGCTCATGAACACAAATAAAAACTTCAAAAGAGGATATTTGAAGGGTCTCGAATTGAAAGAACTTAATGTGAAGGACTCACTGTTGTCCAGCTTCATAGATGTGACGCATGGTCAAACTAAAAAGTCTGCTTCACTCAATGCAGCCAGGACACTGTGCTGTGGGACACTGTCACTGTCCTCAGCCCTCCTCCTGCTCGATATCTACCCATCAGTCGTCCCGGGCTGAAGTGATGGTCCATAGCTGCCTGAGGGATCAGAGTGGTGCTGTTTCTCCACCCAGCCTGAACCTCTCCAGCTGCTACACAGCAATGCCTGATGACAACTTACTCCATGTGGACGGCCAAGCGGGTGTGGACCCAGAAACAATGCCTGATAACACTGCAGCTTTTCCACCACTGGTGGCTGATGACACCAGAGCGGCCGGCAACCCCATCATGAAGCCAAATAAACGGACCTCATCCCAGCGTAGGATGCTACAGTTACAGCATTCTCCTTTCTGGGCACAAAGTAAGGACTATGCACTTCTCTTGCGTAAGAACAAACAGCCTTAATCTGTCATGCCAAAAACTGATTTTCCCCAATTTGGCAAAAAAAAGAAAAGAAAAGTATTTAAATTGTTGTAAATGACTTGTTGGTATATAATCTGTCTAACATATAAAGTTATTTTGGGTCACAGAGCAAATTCCTGTCACAAGACAGAAGCTGCAATCAGCTTTTGGCAAAGTGACTTTTTTCTATCCTGCATTTATCCGGGTTAAAAGTTTCACTGGCGTTAGAAATGTCCCTTTCAAGAGTGAGCCGGCCAAGAGGGCAACAAATATAAGATAATAGTTCCATAAAGATTTTCTAATTAGCGAAAAAGGACTGGATAGATTATAATGTCATGTCAGAATCATAAAGACGCTTTCAAAACAGGCAGTTTTTTAATTTTATATATAACCTCTTTCTTAATCTTGTTCACTACAGCCTATTTGCCATTATAAACAACAATATTACACATGAAAAACACAGAAACAGAAATCACTTTTTGGCATGACAGCAGCTAGTCTGGTAATGATTAGTTGTGTTTTATTTAGCAGCTCCCCTTTCAGGCCTCACCAACTGAGTATGCCAGATTGCCCTCCTGTGTTCATAATGCCCATTATCCGTTTTAATAAACCAAGATCACAATTTAAAACAAAAAGACCCAGTTATAGTATTTCACCAACCTCATATTTCACTGATGCTGCTGTTTTTTTTACCAATCCCTGTAATTATAAAGGCACAGAAGCAAACTGTCTCATTTTCATCAAATTTCTACTTCCGGACTTAATCATCTAATTCCTTTGCCCTCTAAATCACAGCCCTCAAAGCCTCTAAGTCCAGCAGTTACTGCCCTTCTTAACTGCAGATCTTTAATCTTCTGCCCATTATCTGTGACCTTCTGTTCTGCTAACATGTGTGTATGTAGGAATGAATGAAAGCCTGTGGGCTTGACTCTGTGTTTACATGTGTAACCATTTAGACTTTTTTAAGTGTTTTTATCCAAATTGTGAAGCACTTTGTAACTGTTTGTTTTAAAAAGTGCTATACATATAAAGTTGTTATTGTTATGTATGACTGCTGATTTTGCCTTTGGGGGCATGGGTCAATTTGTCCGGGCTTTCAGTACAACAAGAACTTCCTGTCTACTTCCTGTTCCAACGAATGCAGACAGATCAAAGAAAGGAAGTTTCCAGGTTGAGTTTCAGCAGATGAAGTCTCTCTTTTGCTCTTGCCACATACAGTTTAACTCTATATGCAATCAGAGGCACCTCAGACGTGGTTGGTCAGTTGATTAGTCTACTCGAACTACAAACAGAGTACAAATAGGAACCAGAAAACCTGCAGTGGAAAGAATCTTGCCCACAGATTTCAGATTCATATGTTTTAATGAAGACGGTTCAGAAGGTTCTGAGTAATCATCACTGAGTGATACAATTTGACAGAAACGTACTGCAAAAGACAACTTTTGCTTGAATGATTGACTGCTTTGACAGTATTAGACTGTGCTGTGTTACCAGTTTGATTCGAATATACTTGAAAGTTAAATCCAAACCGGAAAACTGAAGATTTACTAGATGAGAAAATGATAAAGGTTACATTGCCTGCATAGGAACCTCAATACGCAGTTGTGACTTCACTAAAAAAAAAAACTGAGACTAGGTGATATTTTGTCTTTTTCTTTCTGAATTTGCAGGTTTTCCTCTCTGTTGCTTATTGATAACTGGGAAAAGGTATCAAATGTTGAGATTCTCATTGCTCTACTATAAAAGCAGCAGTTCAAGTAATATTAAGCAGACGTGAATCAGTCTATAAACACTTGTGAAATGTGCCTTCAGAAAATGTCACCCACACTTGTTTGTCAATAAACCCCTGCACTGGGAGGCCGAATACACTGAAACTCATTTGGCAAGCTCATTTCTGGCACAGCTGGCTGGTTTCAAGTGTGAGAAGGACAGAAGCGGGAAAGACACTGTGTCACTGTGGGTGCCAGGTATGGCTGCGTGGTGCATTTTGGGTACTGAACGACAGAGGTTGGTGAGTGTGGTGTGGCATTTACCCAGCAGCAGGTTGACTAGGACCTCCTGTCCAGCCAGGGTATTACTCCGTGTGAGACACACGATAGTGCCAATGATCCACGTGATGCCATGCCCCGTGAGAGCCAACAGGGCAACCATGGAGCGGCAGCCTCCCCAGGAGGACGACGTGTAGGCGCACACCCCCATGCGCTTGGACAGGCAGATGTCAATGGCAAGCAGGGAGTTCATTGCTATTCCTTTGAAGGAAGGGTTCAGCTGCATGCAGTCTTCCTCTGGCATTTTGGTGGACTCTCTTCTGTCCCTGCTGCCTCTGTCGGTAGGTTCTTCACTCTGCTGACTTGTTTGGTGCTTGATTTGACCCAGTCGCCTTGAGCTGCCTCGGCTCTCAGCGGGGGCCCCGCCGCTACAGAGGGGCTGATGGTTGAGGGACATAAACTCAGGTCTGCCCAGGACGCTGTTTCTCTCCCGCGCCCTGGATCTCACACTGGAGGGCATACTGGGGGTGTTGGGGCCAAGTTTTCTTCTGTGGCTATAATAACCGATTGCCAATCTCCAGAAGATAATGCAAGTGGTGCAAGACAGTGAAATGTCCCAGGATAAACCCCCCTCCCCTCCCTACACCACTCCTCCCCCACCTCCTGTGGCCTTAATAGATATATTTAGACACGCTGGAATGCACGTTGTCTGTGGTGTTTATGCCATGCGGGGAGGAAGAGTGTATTGAATAGCATCTGCTCCGTCCAATCCAGAGAAACACGATCTAAAGCACGGAGATAAAAATTACAACATGAACATTTCGTTACGCACCGATACACCACTAACAGGTGCCTCACTGCGCGTGCTTTTGGTGGAAATCAAGCTCAGTGCAAATTTAAAACAAAAGAAGAAAGAAAAACACTGTGTAAAGAGACTACGAAAGACACGGCGTTGTCATCTTACCGAGCGAAGAAGGGAGAGCACGGGAGCGCGCACATCTCTCTAAATCCTCTCCGATATACAGAGAGGACGTTCACGTATATAAAGCGATCCGCGCAAAATCAGAGGAAAGTTGACAATCACCAAACCGTCGACAAGAAAAGGGAAAAGACAAGGCAGCGCAGCGCAGGCAGTGTAGCGTTTGATTGTTCCTGGCGGATTTGACGTAGCTTACGCACGATTCCCGATTCAGCCTGGGCGCTGCGCTCCAGCGCCAACAGCGGAGTTCTCCAAGGTGCTTAAACAGACAGCGCCAGGACTCACAGAAACCCCGCATTCGGCTTTATTACACACAAAGACAGGGGGCAGGGCTTATGGAGGGCCACGGAAACAATTTCAAATGTTCAGAAATGGTTAAAAAAAAAAAAGAGAAAAGAAAAGAAAAGAAAAGAAAAAGCGATGAGCACACAACCTACATTTTTACAGAATTTATCGCACCGATCAGACCATTTGTTGTCTGCTACTGCCACACTACAGCAAAATACATAAATAAATCAAAATTTATCAATCATTTATAATTTATTTAAAGCTGACTGTGATCCACTGATTAGTCAGTGGAAAGACATTTCCAAAAACCCCACAAAGATGATTTCATTTGTCTGTGTCCAAATTTTCAATACCACCCAAAGAGAGCGGACACGCGTCTTAAGTTACCTGTGGGGGCTCTTTTAGGCTCTCAAAAATCACTTACTAATTATATGTTATCAGTTATAATTATAACCTTCTCAAAATGAGGGACCTTTAGCCTCCATTTCCCAGCATGCTTGCAACACTCGCAGAGCGGAAGTGTCGTCAGGAAGACTACTAAAAGCTGCTTCCCAGGCAGCTCAGATAGACCAATGCGTGTCGGGGTGAACCTGCCGAGGCAGAGATGGGACGAGCGCGGAGAAATGACAGCTTGTGCAGGAATTTAGGCTGAACTGCAGCCCATCTCTCGGAGCACTGCAGCTGTCCGCTCGGTCGAACTATGTAACAGTTGGAATTTCTTCCATCAGAGCTGCATTATACATATTTTGTATCTATATATTATTATTATTATTTTTTATTCAGTTTGACACCTGATCCCGTGGAATGGTCGCAAAAGTTGACCCGGCGCCGTCCTTTTGGATGTTGCGGTGCTCAGTCTCAAACTCGACCAGACTGTCAGCGCTCGGAGAAATGCTACCTCTGTTAACGGGACGCTGAAATTGTTTGCAATTGGAAGGAAAAGGGAGAGAATGGGACGAAGAAATAAATAACGGGATCGGTTGTGGAAGGAGATAACGGAATTACCTCTGTGACCGGAGAACTGTGCGAGCCGCCGTTTACGCTGAATTTCTCCAGGATTTCGCCCCAAACAATTCAGTGGAGACTTTCCAGTGAATTGTTTTATAGGTAGACTTTCTTTCTTCTTCTTTTTTTTTTTTTTGCATGTTGCTTTGTCGGCTTTAAAAACGGGAAAGAAAAAAACAGACCTCAGTTCGTAATTGTACTGCCAGAACCTCTGTTTCGCAGATGTAGCGTTCAATGGTACTTTTCCTTATGAGAAACTGAAGCCAATATTTTAAGTTTGGTGGAACATTTTACGCTTTTGTTAAACGGACTTTCGGCTGCTCCGCGTTACACTAGAGGCATTTTAAACTGTGGGCGTCCACTCTTGAAAACCTCCAATATTTGTGATTAGGATTCTCGTCACCAGCTGGACGCAGTCACAGGGTTATATCTTTTGAGTGCACACGCAAAGGAGAATCTGATGCCAAGCTGTAACACAAGTAGTTTTTTTTTTTTTGCGTGTGTTAATTATTTAGCTCATACATGCCACGAACCTTTCCAAATGGACCCACTTTGCCCAAAGGCCAGAACTTTGTGTGGCAGTGTCTTGTAACTTTGGCAGCATGAAAACATCTGCGCTCGGATAAGAACATTTCTGGTGCCAGAGCCTGTTTTGGTGAAGCTGCGTTCACGCACTGGGAAGCATTCGCTCTGTTGTGAAGATTTTCTAGGCCTGCCTTCTTTTGTAGTTTTGGATAAAAGAAAAAGAATGCATGGCTTTTCGTGAGAAACATTGCTTCATATAAATACTTTCTTTGTGCTGGTAAACCATTTTTTCTTCTCTCTGTTGGGGAAACATGATGTGGAACCAACTGTGGTGATCGTTTGCTTGTTTCCATGCGTCTTTCCTTTCCTCCAGACTGCTGGACGTTCTTGTGGACTGTGTTGCTATTTAATGCAATGGGCTGCATCCAGAGTATCAGATGTAAGCCCAAGAGTTTCCGAGACAGCATCGTCATCCTGGAGCTGAACGCGACTATCGACTCCAACCCCACCAGCATCGACGAGACATCCGGCGTGGTCTTGCGCTACCGGACGCCGCACTTTCGAGCGAACGCCCGAATACTGGTGCCACCAGTAGCAGCTAAGGAGACGTGGACCATCGGCTGGATCCAAGCCTGCAACCACATGGAGTTCTTTAACACGTATGGGGACAAAGGAATGTGAGTATCCTCGGGTCTTGTTGTTGCTTGGTCAGGTGTAAGGGATGACAGCGCGTTGAACGCATGTGGATGAGATTCAAATATGAAAAAAAGAAAAATCACCTTTGACATCATTCCAGCTGATGAATAAATATGTCATTTGAGTTAGTTTGCAAGTGGCATTTTTTGCTATTGACACTTTTGGTCAATATTGGCTCTTCTACTTTTAATTAAATGAATTTTATTCCAGTTAGCCAACTGTGAGCTTGGTTTCCAAAAACTATTCAGATTATTTTGCCATTCTAGATTTAATCCACGACAAACCCCAAAGAAAGTATCTAATGCTCACAAATGTTAAGGAACTAAATGTGCTTTCTAATGTACGACCCCAACACAGGGAAACAATCACAGCTTCACTACTTGTCTTAGTTCTGAGCAAGTTCTGAGCAAAAGCTCAGAACTTGAAACTATTTAGCTCACAGATGTGACAAAGAGAAGTTAAAATTTAAGAGACTTAAAGCTGACACTGTTATAACAACTTTTTGGGAGTGCTTACATCTTGAAAATGTGAAGAGTCCAAGTAGGAAGACTTTAATTGGATCAAAAAATCTGCCAGGAACAGTTACTGAAAGGACGTCTAGGTAAAAGGTTTAACAAGTTTAACATAAGCAAATGAGCTTGAGTTCTTTAAGTACGGGCAAAGACGAGTAGCAGAAAGAGTCAGTGCCAGCCACCCAACAGAGCCAGAACCTTAATTCCTGTGTAATTTATGGTTTAAATTGTAAGAATATCTCAGTTTCTGGTTTATATTGCAAATAATGCTAAAATTACTTCTTAGAGGAAATATTTCACAGTAGTGAAACTAGCCTACGGTTGCATGTGGTTCTCCCAGTTCAGCAAGGGCACACGTGTGTGTCATGCAAGCGGAACGTCACATATTAGCATCAGTTTTAAAGAACTTAAAAGATAACTGTGAGTGTGTTTTAATAATCAATAGCTTGACTGTCCCCACAACACATGGGCTTTAAGCATATGCTTGCAGGCTGCAAACACCTTCAAGAGCTTACACGTGTTTGAGTGCGGGACACTGATGAGAAATAATAGTTGCTGTAACCTTTCTGATGCCCCCTCCTTGGAGTGGAGTTATTTTTTCATCAGTCGTTATTAATAAAGCAAACATGAACAAATGCTGCTTTTAACTGTGCTCATCTCACCCAGGGACTATAAAAAGGTCTCGCTCGCTCTTTAATTAATAAAGTTCTATCTAATCTAATCTAATTTCCTTTATTTCTCAGAACGAGTGTTTACATACGTAGGGTTTGTCTTGTATCATGTGATAGGCAAACGCAAGTTGATCCGTGTGCTTTATCTGTAGACACGGCAGCAGAGGATGTTTGGGTGCTGCACGACTAAGATTAGAGTCCCGTCCTGGACACCCCACACCCCAGTATGGGCCTGTATGACACAGAGAGAGGGACTGGGTCTTATTGGCCCTTTTATCTGGCTAGATTTTACACTTTCCATCTTTTGTCAAGTTCTTTTTTTTTTTTTTAGATAATGGTATACAAATACATGCTGAGAAGAAAACCCACATTCAAAACCATGCATGCATTTAAAAATGCTGAACTTGAAAAAGACGTTTTTCGCAATACACCAGTAATGAGAATGAAACATAGATGAAATGCAAATACATGTATGATCATTTAAACTAGCACCTGTAACTATCTGGTTACGCAGCATATAAGTGGTGGTATTGTACCCCTGTGTTTGTCACCTCCCACCATAAAAAGACAAAAACATAGACACTATAAGCTCGCTGTCACCAACGCCACGTTCCCGAAACAGACAGAAAACAAAATAAATGACGCTGAAGACAAACTGATGGCATTATGCTTTTCTCAAATTTTCCATAGCTGTTGAGATAATATCATTTTGGTAAATTTTGTTTTTGACATTACTGGTAATGTCTGATATCATGACTATATATAATTCCACTTACCACATTTTTTAGTCTTCTCAGAAACCACATAAGGGTACACTCACAACCATTTCATTAGTTCTACTATGCTAGTACCAGCTTGGACGCATTTTGCCTTTAGGATTGGATTGGATTCAAATTCTGACCCTCCTACCCAAATGTTGCAAAGAAATCGAGGCTCATCAGTTCAGGCAATGTTTCTCCAATCTTCTATTGTCCAGTTTTGGTGAGCCTCAGTTAGAAGTTAACAGGAATGGCACCTGGTGTGGTCTTGGCTGCTGTAACCCATTGCTGTCCATGTTCAACCTGTTGTGCATTAAGAGATGCTCTTCTGCAAACCATGATTGTATCAAGTGGTTATTTCATTTACTATGGCCTTCCTATCAGCTCAAAGCAGTCTGGCTATTCTTCCAAACTCTGGAATCAAAGAGACAAGTTCGCTCACTGCTTTTCCTTTTTTTCTCAGACCATTATCAATAAATCCTCAGACCAGCCCATCTGGCACCAACAACCATGCCATGTTTAAAGTCTTCAACGTGACTTAAATCACTTTTCTTTCTCTTTCTGTTGCTCACTTTGAACTTTAGCAGATTGTGTTGACCATGTCTACGCACCTAAAAACACAGAGTTGGTTCTGTGTGGTTAACTGTTAGATATTTGCGTTAATGATCAGTTGAACTGGTGTACCTGATGAAGTGGCCAGTGAGTGTGTAGTAAATGCACTCTTGACTTGAATTACCCTACATGACTGTAACAGATATGGTATATGTATATATAGCACTGCGCTGTATATAGGGGTGTTAGAATGTGCGCACCCAGATGTACAGCAGTGTTTACAGAGGGAAAATCCTTGAATCTCGTGCATTCGAACATTGACTTTAAATCATTGTCCAGTGTTAGGAACGCTAAGCATTTCTTTCCTGCAAAGACAAACAATGAAAGAAAAGGCTATTCCTTATGTACATTTTTAAAGGCACACTTAGGTTGTAAGAGATGAGTCTGCTACCGCTGCTGAGACTCTCATACTAAGTAGCTCCTTTGATGCTAATAAAACTTCAGTGTACTGTAATTGGACAGAACAGCCGAGGATGGTAATGCTGCTGATTTCTCTGCTGGCTTTGGATGATGTGCTCGGGATTCTGTTTGCATCCATCACTTCTTCTCCCCCGTGCACCCATGGGCTTTTAACGAGGTGCAGTTTATCGAGTTTGAACAGTTTGTGTGTATTCAGAAAAAAAACATAACAGACATGCACAAAGAAAACAAAAAAAAAATCCAATTTATTATAGCTACGTCTTGAAAGAAATCGTATCCCTGTTGAATATAGAACATAACAGTCATGGGAGGAACATTTATTTTCACAGAAAACGGTGAAGCTCGATGATGCAATTATCTTGTTGATTGCTCTGACACACTGTTGTCTTTACTTTTGTTCCTAGTCTTCAGTCTCCGTGGGGGAGGGGGGGAAAAGAAGCATTTCCTGGGCGTCTTTATCATTTCTTTCTTTCTTTTTAAAAAATCAAACAGACTGCTTTCCAAACTATTTGCCCGCAACATGCAAACGAGTGTGAGAGCAAAGGTGCAAAAACAGGAAATAAGCAATTCCACTGCTTGCTTTTGTTCGCAGTTGTGATGAGACCTTTTCAGTGCATGGACAAATCCTCAAAAAAGCTTATTTAAAATCCTTTCTTTCGGCATAAAGCTTCAACTTTTCATATATAATTCAGTTTTAAATAGATTCTTATTTAGAACACATTTTGGTAGGCAGCTTTCAGTTTTGACATGCAGCGTACGAGGCCTAAGACCGGAAGAATTCTAGGTGAGAGGGAATCACAACTATCTTTGTGACAGCAGCGGTTACAGGTTTTTTTAAGACTTGCCACATGAGCTAAACTACCTCTTCTGTAACATCACACAATTCATTCATTAGAGGTGAATAAACCAGATGTCATTTACTGCATACTCAAAGTGGGGGTTTTTGCAAAGAATTTGTCATACAGTTAAACTCAGTATCTTGGTCAAGTTGCTCAATTTTCCACTGATCCATTTCTTTAAAAGTTTTTTTTATTGCCCTTCTATCACCACGCATTCAGTATTTCTGTAATACTTTTAGCCATTTACACCTTTTTAGCCATTTTCTCAGACATGGATTAGGCCTAAGGCTAGACTGAACGTTTAAATCCAGCGAGCTTCTCCTTTGAAACGAAGTTTTTAGTCTAACACTCATCTCAATCTATGTCTGGGAAACAGAGTCTGTCTTTATTCACGCTAACTCTGAGAGTTACATGTTAAAACTTTTCTGCTTTCCAAATATAGATGATAATTTAGATATTTGTATCTATGGTCTTGCACACTTAACATTATACAGAAACTGACATGCTCACAAGTCACGGTGTAAAAAATGGCCTAGCAGCTCTTTAAAAAAGAATGAAGAAAAAAAAGAGTGGGTGAATCATTTTAGCGTGTCTGCGGTTGTGTCACAAACACGACCTATGGGAGGCCATTTGCTTGTGACAAAGCAGGCAGTGAAGGCGCAAACAGGAAGTAAGCCCTATCTCTGCAGTGCTTTCCCCAGGCGTGATCAAAGTTCCTCAGCGTGTAGATGAGCCCGCAGCTCTAGGTTAATCCTCCTCCGATACATGTGCTCTTTTTACACTCAATGAAACACAAGCTTGAGGTTTACCGTAAATCATACAGTCATAAATGATGAATTGGAAGAATTTTCAACAGAAGGTGTCAAATAATTTGAATTGAGGAAATGTGTGAGTTCATGACAAAATGGAGAGTTGCTACAAAATGTTTGGGAGGCATCGTATTAGAGGATGAAGGGATCCTTCAGAGCAGAAATGCACATTTGCACACAGACACACACGGGCCTGCTATTAGCATGCCTGACATGCTAATCTCACCAACCCCCCTGGGTGAATTCATAAATCACAATGTGAGGCCAGGCGTAGCAGGCTAGTAAGTCATGCGGGCTGGTGATCGCACTGTTATCTCTGTTCTGCTGAGCCTCGGTTTCTTTGAACGAAAGGTAATCTTTTTCCTGCTGCGGGCGGAAAGTCGATAGGTGGACAGAGCAGAGGTGCAGGGTCGCTTAAGTCGTTCGGTGTCGCCCGCTGTGCATGTCAAAATATTTCATCACTGTATTGGGTTCCAGCTCAGCAGGACGTTACTGCTGGAAGCATCCAACTGTGAGACTTTGATCCAATTTACTGTTCCTGACCTGTGTTTGGTAGATAGACCGAAAAATCTATCAACTGAGGAGGCCACACTTGTGGTTCCATTTATTATGTATTTACTGTTCTTCATCATTTTTATCAGTGTTTTAAAGGGGTCAAATGACCTAAGATAAAAGGTCAGATTACTGTGCTGCGTCTTTCATACCCTGTTAAGCATTATTATATAACATTTTACATGTGCTTACATCCAGTTTTCCCTTCAAAAACAAATGATTTTAAATAAAGGATCAGTGTCTGTGAATCCTCATCTGTGCTTCCTTTCAACTTCCAGGTCAAGTTGGGAACTCCCTGATCTACGTGACGGCAAGATCCAGGCCATCAGCGACTCAGACGGCGTCAACTACCCGTGGTACGGAAACACTACTGAAACCTGCACCGTCATAGGCCCCACCAAGAAGGACAGCAAATTCGTAGTCAGTATGAATGACAATTTTTACCCCAGCGTGACTTGGGGAGTGCCCGTCAGCGACAGCAATGTGCCTCAGCTCAGCAGCATCTTCCGCGACCAGAGCTTCACGACTTGGCTCGTGGCCATCAATCAGGCCACCTCAGAGACGCTGGTCCTGCAGACGATCCGCTGGAGGATGCGGCTTGACATAAAAGTGGACCCGGAGAAGCCGCTGGGTCAAAGGGCCGTTCTGAAAGAGCCCGTGGCCCAGGTACAGCCACAGATTCTGGGAAAGAATGAGCCCATCCCCCCCAACGCCATGGTCAAGCCCAATGCCAACGACGCCCAGGTGCTGATGTGGCGGCCAAAGACTGGTGACCCTGTGGTGGTCATCCCACCTAAATACTGACCTGTTTTCCCTCTGACTTTCACTGACTGGCCTTGGATACCTTAACAGTATCATCTTCTTTAGTTTCTTTCTTTTACTCCTGCTCCTCACCAGCTCTCACTGCTTTAACTCTTCTTTTTTTCTGTCTCTATATTCTCTCATGTTTGAAAATGAAACCAGCTCTCAGAAAACAAAACAAAAGACCAGCTGTTGCTTTGAGCTACGGGATGGAACACTTTCTAAAGGCACTTTTGAAACCGGAGAAAATGCAACTATTCTACCTTCAGACTTGGTCGGGTCTCACTGTGCTAAACTGCAAAAACGAAAGAGAGCATTTGTTTTGTTTTTTTACAGTACTGTATAATTGTTTGAGCCAACCGACGTAGGGTTTGGGAGTCCAGGGCAGATTGAAGTTTTTCTATGACCGTGCGTGTGCAGGTGGATATGCACAAAGGTCATGAACAAGCATCAGTTGTGTTTTGTTTTGTTTTTTTAATTTATGGACTGGAAGAGAAGCGTATTTAATTGTATTTGATGTTATTGCTGTGTTCTCTACATGACACATTGCATTGGGTGACATACTAGATTTTAGTACTTTTTAAAGAAAAAAAAAAACATGCAAGACATTCAATCCATGCTGCCTTACATTACATTGCTTTCCACTGCGAACTTCTTAGCCTTAAACAAAGTGCAATGCAGTATGTGGTAAACTCATGCCCGTTCCTTCCAGACTGTTGGCGCTGGCACGTGTGGGTTTAGGACAGGAACCACAGCACTGAGGAAAAACTCGGGTTTCAGATCTTGGCTTCTGGGTTTCATTTACCTGCTGAATCTATTGTCTTAACAAACGCAACTGGCATTATGCACAGACACAGTTACACAACTGAGCTAACTAGCTGAGCTGTGTTTCAAGTGCTTTATGCAAGAGAGGAGATGCTCTGTGCAGATGGACATACAGAGAGGCGAGTCTCATCAGCAGCCCTCAGCACACACACATAAACACAAAAACATGCAATAACAACTTGAGCATAAAAAAAACTCCACAGCTGACCTCATTTCACTTATTTTACTCAAACCTTTACTGTTTTAGCAAAGTAGCAGAAAACAAGTTCTCTTTTCTCGATATTACGCCATCTCAGGGCCCCTTGTTACTTCCTTCCCTTCTCGAATCTTTTTTTTCCACCCATCCTGTCTCGCCTCCTCCTTATCACATTGCTCACATTGAGCAATCAATATCTGTTATAAATAAGAAGGGAAATATTTTTTAATAAGTGGTCAATGAAAACAGCAGTCTGTCTTTTATTTTTTGCTCCTGCAATCTTTTTGTCATCGCATTTTTATTGCTGCTGCCATTAATTTGCCTTCCATCTAATTTAATCCAATCATTTGTCTTCTATGTTAACAGATTTTTCTGTTTGTTTCCCCCGTCCCTCACCCTCAATCACTTTTAATCTTTATCTACCACCAGTGCTCCTCCTCCCACTCGCTCACTTGTTCACTTCCTCTCTGCCTCTTTTATTTATTTTTTTCATCTGCTGTCGAGGCTGCAAAAGCAGAGCAGGAGGCATGCGAGTTCGATGCTCAGTTGGCATATAGATGACCCACTTCTCCTTAGCTCTCTCCTCGCTGCAGAAATGTGGGGCCCGTGTTTTTTTTATTTCACCGCTGGTGCACGACCCCCCCCCACACACACACACACACACATAAGGAAGTGGCTCTGGTCAGCTAAAGATCGACGGTCGATGAAACGATGCGTATTTAAGTGCTAATCTTTGAGAAGGGCTTTGGTGGTGAACTGAAACTGCTTGCAAAAGCGTGAAGAAACAGGCTAAATTTGGCAATAAGGGAGGAGGGGGACAGGGGTCATTTACTTATCAATGGTATCCCAAATATACTATGGGTTGTGTAGACAGTTTTTTACTTCCAGTTGTTCGAAGCATCTTGCAATTTCCTTCCGCCCCTCCCCAGTCTGTGTGTGTTCAGCGCCAACTAAAGAAATCATCTGCATTCAAGTCTGATTCTGCTCGTGCATTTCACAAAGGTCACTGGGCTGCTGTTTCAGAGTCCAAGCATCATACGCTGTATACCACCAGACTTGGTCCGGTCCTTCAGTGGCCCTACATCAGCCACTTTCACTGAGAAAGCAGGCACACACAAACGTAAATAATCACGATCTGTTCCACATAGGAGTGGAGTTTAATTAAGGTGACGGGTAACATCTGCGTTTACCTCGAGCAAAGAGCAGGCGGCTGGGTGGAGGGGTGGGGAGCGGGGGACGCTGAATGTGAAGGTGACAACAAACCGGATCCAACTTAGATCTTTGCAGCAGCTTAAAAATAACGCTGGCATTTTCAGAGAACTTGGATGTCAAGTTGCTTCAGCTTGTGGCTTGTAGTGAAGGTGATGCCGCTCATGCTGCGAACCCACCGACCTCTCTCGGGCAATAAGCGGCCCGTCTGCTCCGCGGAAAGCCGCGCGATGACCGGTGGACACCGTGGATCGTACTCAAGTTGGACCACGTGTAATGTAATTAAGTGCTGACACACAGTCACTGACTTTCAGTGTGTGCGTGTGCTTTAATTCCCGCTGGGAGGATTTAGGCAAGATGAGGAGTTTCACTCGTGCTTATGCTGTTGTTGAGTCATGACCCTCCCTCTGTCTTTCTCTCTCTAGTCACCCATCTCACTCACACACATAAGCAGAGGGCAGGGAAGGTTGTGTCCTTGTCATAAAATGAGCTTGCCCTCACAAACACACAAAATCACCCCGAGGCGAAGGGACCAGCCTGGCTTGGTATCTGTTTGTCACAGCAGTGTCACATTGGCAGTGAGAACTCATTTATCAGCCCGGCACGTGGACCGTCTGAACACATGCACAAGCCATATTCAGCAGCATGCCTGTTTACTAGAAAACAGGAAATGCTTCGCAGCATGTAAACATTGTATTGTAATTGTATTGTATTAAGATCCGAGAGAATTAAAGTACTGGGCTCACCAAGTGGGTGCCTGCCAGCTATCAACAGCATTTATGTAATACTGAAGGCAAAGGGCACCAATTGTCTTCTGTGTGTGTCTCAATCTTTTGAGCTTTGTGTAGATGAAAATGTGTGTTTTGTGTTTGTGCGGAAACTTCAAAAATGCTGTATGTGCTTCCTTGACTAAGCCACAGAAAAACAAAACCACAATGTTGTACTTTTGCTGTACAAATAGTGAAAAAACAAAGGTGCCAAAATTGGACAAAGCCAAAACTATGCATTGTTTTTAGAGACATGTGAACTCAAAAAGCTCTTGGCACTTAGTGACAGACCTGTTTCTTTGGTTGTTTTTTTATTGAATGCACGTTTGTATTTCCAGAGAAACATTATGAATATAGCCATGCTAGTAGGGCTGTGCCAAGTGAGTGTTTCCTCTCCTAAACCCACACCCTTTACAGTTCCTGTGAGGACTGCTAGCTTTGTTTCATTTCCTTATTTAGTTATCTAGTGAACTAAATTCAAATTGAGTTCACACTCAGGACCACCTGCCTTCATTTTCCGGCTTTTACTTTTGGCCATACCCCACGAAAGTTAGTATTCCACAGGTGCTGCTCCATTGTGCTGTTCTCCTCGTGTCAGCGATTATAAGTCGTCATTTTAAATGTAGCCCAAAAGATAATAGGAGCAACTAAGTGTGTCCCTCCTTTCTTTTTGGTTTGTTTTCTGGAAATACAGCACTGAAACAGTTCAGGCCGAATGTGTTTTTTGGGAATTTTTTTCTGTTCCGCTTTGATTTTTACACCAATACTTGAAAATGGGTCAGTTCTGGTAAAATATTTAAAACTGTGAAAATGCACACCACTGGGGAAAAAAACCCTCAGAAAATAAAAATAAAAATATATATATATAATATAAAGAGGTCTTTTTCATGCCTAATAAAATGTAGAAATATTATGCACAGTCTGGCTTTTTTTTTTATTTACACGTGCTATTCGTTACCTGCAGATGTTGAAAACTTATTTGCAAATTATAATCTTTATATACATTTTAATTCAGTGAGGAATCCTATATAGTCACGGTAAAAAGAAAGGACACCTTAAAGTTTGATATATAAGGAATTAATAAAGGATTATCTGGTCCTTACCAGGTCTTACGATAAGGTAAATACAACCTGAGATGAACAACACACATCACACAATGTCACTTTATACAAATTTCTTAAACATTTCAATCAGGTTGAGATCTGGACTTTTTTAAGCCACCCTGTTATAGTTTTGCAGTTCGGGATTCTTGTTCTGCTGTAAGTTTGCCAAGCTTTAGCTGCCAGACAGACGGCCTCACATTTGACTCTAGAATACTTTGGTTTACGGAGTTTATGGTCAACTCAGTGACTGCAAGGTGCCCAAATCATCACCGCTCCACTACCGTGCTTTATAGCGCTGATTTTTTTGCGCTGATATGCTGGGTTTGTTTTCGTGTCAAACGTGGTACTGTGGATTAAGACCAGACATTTCCACGTTGGCCTCACTTGTTCAGAGAACAATGTTCCAGAAGTCTTGTAGCTTATTTGATGCAACTTTGCAAACATAAGCTGTAAGATGGGTTTGTTTTGGAGGAACGAATCATTTCCTGGCAACCCTTCCAAACAAAAAAAATAAAAAAATGTATTCAGTCTTTTTCTAATTGTGCTGTCATGAACTTCGGCATTTAAGATGCTAACTGAGGCCTGCATCTCTTGGGAAATTTGGTGTCTTGAATATTTTCCACTTGTGAATAATCTTCCTCACTATAGAATGATGGACGTCGAACTGTTTGGAAATGGTCTTATAACCCTTCCAAGATTGATGGGCACCAACAACTATTTCTTCAAGATCATTGCTGATGTTTTTCCTCCTTGGTATTGTGTTAACACACTCCTGAATACTCCAAAGTCCCCAAAATTCTGCTTTTATAGAGATGCATACACTGGTTCAGTTAATCAAGTGCATTTGATTTGCAGCACCTGGCCCCTACTATGAAAGTAATGCAATGCTTCTGCAGGATTTATTTATTTTTTGTTAAATAAGTAATGACATAAGTTTTGTAGTTCATCTCAGGTTGCATTTCCATAATCATAAGACCTGCTAGTATTATTTGTATTCAGTCCTCACATGTAAAAACCTTCACTTCAAAGAGGGTGTAGTTTCTTGTACTTTTTACCATGAAAGAAAAAAGAAGCTGATTATTTCCACTGATAAATGTATTGATTTTATTAGTAGACCACTGAGCTGATGGTTCCTTGCTGCCCAGCATACATTCATCCATGTGTGTCACTTCGGGGTGTTTTTCTCTATGATGGATGGTGTTTTCTTTCAATGTGTACAAATCAAAAGGACCAAGCATGCTCTGAATCAGAACAAAGAACGGCAGAATTTAAGAGCTGAACTGAAAAAAATCTTGAAAGCCTGCATGCATACGCACAAATCCCCCAGGCTTCACATACACAGCTGAGCACACAGTAGATTCTTGTAACACTGGTATGGATATTACTACTTTATGTATGCAATTATGTCACATTTTGCTGATGGCAGTAAAGCAAAGTAAATATGGGACATTAAAAAAAAGGACAAGAAGTGATTTAAAAAGATAAAGTCCAAGAATGCAGTTAAATATGGCATGGGCTCGTGTGCTCAGACAGTATATCATTTTCACTTGAATTTGATTTAAGAAAGCAGCAAACACAAATGTTTTCTGTAGATTCTTTGCAGTCAGTAGAGCTGAAACTACTGAACACCTGGGGCCAGATGTATAGACAGACACAAATACACACAAAAACCAGTGTACGCCTTTTTCCACACGTATACTGGTATTTAGAGGAAAAAGTGGGTCGAAAATGTTCTTAACTACCTCACAAATACTTTGTGTACACAGAATCATCCATATTAATATGCTGAATTTTACAAATCACAAACTGCATTGTAAATAATTGAGTGTGTACTAAATTCTCTCAAGCCATTTTGTATTTTACTGTTGTTTAGTGCATGAAGCTCATGCTTTTTCTTTTTTTTTTTTAACCTCTAGCAGGGGACTTTGTTCTCAGCCTGCAGAGTTGAGAGCTCTTTCTACAAATTGCTCTATGTATCCTATAGAAAAATCCATGTGCATATTTCTAACTTTTTGTATGCACAATATTAGCTCAAAAAGAATTTTGGAAAGACTCCAAAACTGCATAAAACGATAGGAATATTTTCACATGAATGGTGTGCAGGGGTATACATCGTACTTATTCCCGTTGCAGATCAAAAGCTCTCCGATGCAGACTGTTTGGATTTGGAGACCACAGCTGCACACGGATTTAGAAATCTGAGATACAAAATGAATGAATAAACCCACTTTTTAAATATTTTCAGTTATAAAATATTAAGCTGGGAATATCTGTGTTTTTCGTTTTGTCAGTCAATGCCATCTCTTAATTATTTTTTTTTTAACTTTTCTCCTGTCTGCGTCACACAAATCTTTAAAAATGGGTCACTGTCAAATAGTTGCATTTGTATAAGTAAGAACAGCTAGGAACCTTTTTTTTTTTTTTTTTTTTTTTTTTTAAAGATGTTATTTAAATAGGAGAAAAACAAGTGCACTGGTTAGGGACTACTTTTGGTTGCTTATTAATGCATATTTGGTGCATTTGAGGATTTTGCAGCATGAGGGATTGACTTGGAATAAACTATAATGCCCAAGGACAGAATGAGTGTTATGCAGTGCAACAACAGAGTTCACACAAGTGCTCTTACAAGTGGGGCTTTTAGCTGCGTCGGCTATGCAGGTAAAAGTTACTACTGGTTTCTTTCTTTCTTTTTTGTGTCAATAAGACAAATTTTGTCTTCACCCTTACTCATTTATGTGTTCGGTCATCCAAACTGGAGGTATATATGCATAGACATAACCCAAATTCCAAAGGATTTCATCTTCAAAGCATATGAAACAGTTAACAGAGAAATAATCAACTTAAATTCTGACATTCAAAACTCTCATTGGATTTGGAATTATTTTTCTATCCCATGAGCACAAAATGTGCGAGTTTAGTCAAGTAATTTGTATGCAAGAGGACACATATGCTGAACAGTATGGATTTTTCCCCTTCTCACCTCCGCCACGAGTCTCACAGGACATCTCACAGCCCTTTGTTGGATTCTTTTAATTTTCTGTTCATCGCTTGTGACCCCATATCTCAGAACCACCTCTGCAATGGAGGACACTGACTGTCCAGCTTTAAAATAACAAAATATGTCCATTTACGAAACAAAATCTTACACGCGGTGTCGGGAGACTAAAGAAACGCCAGAGTGACGCGTGGAAGGCCATGTGTAAAAAAAGGGTTTTGTCCAGCAGCCTCTGTGTGTGTTCAGTTACTTGAGTCAGTTTGAGCCTCGACTGTCAATGCTATCCCGGTCGCATTCCTGAACTGCACATTCACAGCTATATTTACACGGCTCAGAGTCTCTGTGAGGGTGCTGCAGTATCCACCTGTCCCTATTTGTAATACCAAATAATCACTGCATCGCTTTATCTTTGGAACCAGACATTTCTATTAATAGTCCAACGATGCCAGCGTTTAAGTATGGAGAGATTGTCAAGTCGACCTGACGATTTTCAAACTGACTATCAGAATGGAGAAGAAAGGTGATTAATACAATTCTGAATGTGGCATGGTTGTCGTTGCCAGATGGGCTGATCCGAGTATTTCCGAAACTGCTGATTTAGTGAGACGTCCCTGCACAAACACATGGAAGTACTCTCGATGAAAATGCCTTGTTGATGCCAGAGGTCAGAGCAGAAAGGCCAGACTGCTTTGAGCTGATAGAAAGGTAACAATAACTCAAATAATGCTTTATTAAAACCAAGGTATGCAGAAGAGCATCATCACCACAGCCACCAGATCTCAAACAAATAGAGCAACTCTGGGATGAGGTGAAATGAAAGATTCACATCATTGATATACAGCGACTGTGTGATGCTGTCGTGTTAATATGGACCAAAGTTTTTGACAAATGTTTCCAGCACCTTGTTAAATCTGTGGCACAAAGAATTATAGCAGTTCTGAAGGCAAAAGAGGATCAAAGCCAGTCCTAGCTTGGTGTACATATTTATAACAACTGCACCATGTTGATTCTCATGGTTTGGACACACTAAATGCTTTTCTACTCTATTGGAACACTCAAACATGTCCTATTCACACAAAGTAGGCTTTATCTAAGGAAAAACAACCACAGATTTAATATATAATAAAAGAAAAATACAAATAAAAACAAATGTTATATGTTACTTGGGATTTTTTCCCACAAAGCTACGGCTTTACACAACAAAGGGCAACGGTTGGAGATATACCTAATATTTAAAAAAGCTCCAGGGTGAGGAGCTGAGACACAACAAGGACCCAGATATGCCAAGAAACCTAAGCTGTGTTTGTGAGCATCAATTAATACTGGCTTATTTTTAATCTATCACTTTAAGATGCGGGGTCTGCTAGCTGCTACTAGCAACATCAAAGCATATAGCTGACCCTTATGGAGGAAGCTTAATCTAGTACTTTTTAAGACTTTTCAGTGCCTGCAGGAACCATCCAGAAAATATTACGTAACATCTATTTAAAAACAAAATGCTGCAACAAAGCAGATAAATCACTGCTAAGCTTTAGCCCTGACAAACACACTGCAACCCCTACAATTATGTAAGAGATTGATTTATAAACATGTACATCTGGGCTGTCCAGCTGAGCCTTGAATGAGGACAATTACTGCTTAGCATACACCATTGTGGAATTTTCCATTTAAATTAATGATGCTGTTTGAGTGCTGAACATCGCATAAAATAAACCAGGCAGGGATACATAAGTACAGGGCAAGCTTTAACTGTCTACTGTGTAATTACAGCATGTGACAGACCCCACACCTCCAACATGTTGTAGTAAACTCGAGCAGGGAATGCATCCAGAGCCTTTGTGCAATTACGAGTTCAACTTCTAAACACCTCATCAGACATGTCCATCATTAACTTCTGTTAATATTAAAACCTTAAGCTCACATTAATAAAACACGAGACTCGCTCCGCTTTGATGTCATAATTTTTCTCCTCACGGTAGCTCAACTTCATTGACCCCAACAGAAGGCCTGGAAATCCAGTAGGCAGGTGATATAAACAACTATAAACGACAGCACATTGTGAGTGGCCTGGGCTTTTTTCTACCTTGTAGTAATTCAATTAAAATGTTCTAATGAAAAATTCAACTGATGAAACGTTCATTTTTAAATTAATTTAACATTTGCAGTTAATAAATAGACGATGCGCCACAAGATAAATGATTGAACCGCTCAGAGGAATGACTCTCAGTCTGGAGAGGTCTTATTACAAGATTGCTCATTTATAACCAGTAAATTAATAATGCATTATTTAATAACAGAAACAATAATTTATATAATGATATATATAGGACTTGTACAGTTTATTATAGTACTTACAAAAGTGAATCTTGATAACATTGTGAGAAATACAAAAGGTGAATAGGGCTTTCAAAGTTTTTCTTTGCACATTGGATAGCAAAGACAATTTTAAATTTTATCTTTAGGCATTTTGTTACTAGCAGCCTGTTGCAAAAACACATGATTTGGTCCCACTCTTCAGTTAAATCTGTGAAACATGACAAATGTAACACATTTGGACAGGCAAAGACCCAACACAGGACTTGAGAGATGCATCTGGCTCTTCAGTTGAGCCATCTACAATGAAGCCTCATCAGCAGTGTAAAGGGGGCTGTCAAAAAGCCATCCTTAGGGAAACGAAACAGGATGAAAGGGCAGAGGAATCCCAACTCACATAAGAACTGGAATGAAAATCGGTGGCAACAGATCATATGGAGCAATGAATCCAAATATATGACTTCTGGTTTAAACTGTCAGCGAAACGTGTGTTGTTTGGGGTTGAATTTTAGGTCAGTGGACTATTGTCAAAACTGAACAAATTATGTGAAAAGTGTACACATCCACCATGCAGGACCATGTGGAAAACAACGGCATAATTTTCATAGCACCACTGCCAGTCAGACATGGCAATGATCCTAAACACACCGTCAATGCAGTAACAGCAAAGCTAGATTGAAAAACACACGGTGGAGCACTATTAGACATTGACTGGTCTCCCCAGAGCCCAGACATCAACATTATTGAGGCTGTGTTAGATCCTTGAGACAGAAAACAGACCAAAAAAAAAAAAAAGACATCCAAACAAGAGCTTTGAATATAATTCAAGAAGCCTGGAACACTATTCCTGAAGACTTTTTAAAGAAATTACAAGAAAGCTTGCCTGAGAGAGTTTTATTGTGAATAAAATATGGGTTTATAAGATCTGCAAATCACTGCATTCTGTTTTTATGTGTATTTTACACAACATTCAATCTTTTTTAGAGCCGATTTTGAATGACTTGTGTGTCCTCTCTTTTAAAGTTCAGGTCACAGAATAACGTTGTGACCTTTGTTTAGTATTTGCTGGCAATAATTCAGAATTACATAATACCATTATTACACCGGCTGGAACAACACAACACCTTATACATTAGAGGGAATATTATTTCCTCAAGTATAAAGTTCTGATGAAACCAAAAAGCTCTGTTTTGGTCTCATCTGCTCAAGAACGATTCCCCAACAGCCTTCTGCTTTGTATGAATGACAGACGTTTAGTGTTCTCTTTATGATTGCCCCATCAAAACATACATTTGGTGTTTTAAGAGAGGCCTACAGCTTTTTACAATTAACCCTGGTTTTCTTTGAGATCTACACACCTTCCTCTTGAAGTGGGTGTGCCAAACATAAGATCCATGAGCTGGTATTGGCCCGGCAAAGACTAATCTTGGTTATTGGGTGGCTTTAGACAAAGGGGAAGGAAGACATCATTTTTTGACTTTTAACTGTATCTTCACAGGTTTTACAGCTTTTCCTGCTGATAAGGACCTCCCCCATGTCCATTCATAATAAACCAAGGTCATTAAATTATTGATTTCGATAATTTTACACATTTATGTCTTACAATTTAAGCCCAAAGAGTCATGCTGACAGGTTTCTTTCATCTTTATCATGTAGAAAAACGGAGACATGCTGCTGAAATTGCTCTTAGATGAAGATCTCTCACCGACTAAATGTGTAGTTAAGCTTTTCACATAAAAGTAAATGTGTAAAAGTAAAGATGTAAAGTGATTGACATTCTTGTCTTGGAGTAATCTGAAGTAATTTTGGGTGCCCAGGGAGAGTAACAATGGTCTTCAGGTTTCTTTTTTTGGATCTCTGACTGAAATGGTGAACTCTAGACTCTTCGAAGATGAATTTGTAATGTCTGCTGATCTGATGAGGATCCAGTTCACCAAAAAAAATTCTCCTGTCTTCATGTGATACACTTCAATAAAGGTGTTGAGAAGGTCATATTTTGATAGATCCATGCATATGCTCCAAATAAAAATTCCTGTAACACCAGATCACTTGCAGTGGCTCCTCAAAATATCTTAAGATTCTATTTAGGATTTTTAAAAAGAGGGTGAGAAAGACCCAAAAATAAAGAATACTTTTTGGTGGATATATTTCTAAAACATTCATATATTAAAACCGGTGAGGTCAAAATGATGTTTAAAGGGGAACACCAGAAAGCTTCACTGCAGCAGCTGTCATAAGTAGCCGTTACAAGCCTTTTGGCCTTTCTGAAAAACCTGAGTGCCTCTAACATCTGATGCAACACTGGACATCCACGATCATGTCTATTAGGTAAGAGCTTAAAGCCTTTCCTCACTAATCCACTCACATGCAGTGTAAGTGTTGAAATTGTGGTTTCACATGTTACTGATCTTTTCGGCTAAGGCGCTGGCCTGAATACTTTGGATGTACTTGGAAGACTAAGTGAAATTTGCATGAATTTAGAACTTGGAGAATTTAAAAAAAAAAAAAAAGGAAAAAAATCCTTTGAAGTATCAAGATAAGCGATTAAGCGATGACACAGGCCTTGCATAATCCCTGCGAATGAGTTAAAGACAGAGAAGGGGAAAAAGGAGAGGAGATTTGGAGCTGAAGTAGGGAAGTAATAAAAACAAAAAGAGATAAACCCTGAGAGGTTGGGGGGGGGGGGGCTCAGATATTGTTTATCACTCATTCTGTTCATCGGTGTGCTGCTACAGTGCTCAAAGCGGTTGTTAGCATTTAAGAAATAGGCATAAAGTGACCATTGCTTTCTGCCGCAACTGCAGGACAAAAACATCTGGAGGTGATGAGAGTGAAACAAAGAGTAGAGTGTTCAGTGGTGTACAAGTTGGCTCCACACACCGACGCTTCAAACTATTTAACTGTGACAACATTCAAGAAAAAATGAAAATATCTAATATAATCAGAGTATGAAGTAAAAGCTGAGCTTGTACCAGTGAGATGTTTTTAAAAAACGCTTAATCATTCTTGCAGTCTACATCAATGACTGCAAGACTTATTTAGGTAAAGAATGAGACAACTTTCAGCTATAAGCAGAAAAAGCTGCTAAACAAGACCAAGAGCCTACAGTCACGCTGGCAGCTTTGAGAGTTTGCACTTTTCAACAAGTTTTAGTGCTTATATTCACCAACTTATTTCGCTAGCGGGAGAATTCTGGCTTTAGGCATCTCTGACAGAATGCTGTCTTTTCTTCAGTTTTTAGTCACAGGTTGATTTGATTTCAGAAAAAGTCTTTATTTTGGTTTTACAAAGTCCCTTGTCAGTAACAGTAACCATGCCCTGTTGAGTCCGTCTGGCTTCAAGATTTAAATGAAAAATTGTTACATGTACAAATATAATTGTATCATCTTCAGACATTTAGTCACAAACTAAGGCATCAGGATGTGACATTTTTAACTAAGTTTAAGGTTTTATAGAATCACAGGCCATTTCTTTAGGTACATCTTCCTATTAGGCGCCTCTGTCAGTGCGCCCCAGGGTGGCTGTGGCTACGATGTAACTTGCCATCACCAGTGTGTGAATGTGTGTGTGAATGGGTGGATGACTGGATGTGTAAAGCGCTTTGGGGTCCTTAGGGACTAGAAAGGCGCTATACAAATACAGGCCATTTACCATTATTTTTTCCCCCTAGATATTTTTATTAAATTTTCTGCATCCACTTTTACAAAAGACAAATTGAACAATATGCCGTTTTCTTTTTGAAGAACATAAGACAATATGGAACATACACTCCCACCTCATAAGTATAAGAGTACCAGTGGGTGTACACACAAAAAAAAAAGATCCAATCTAATAATACAAATAGTAAACCCTGGAGTACAAGATAGCAGTTCCTGAGTATACAAGAGAGATGTGCAGAGTTTCAGAACCCACACCCCTACACAGACTACATCTTCCTATTATTGGGTTGGGCTCCTTTTTGCCTTTATATCTGCCTCAATTCTTTAAGGCACAGATTAAACAAGGTGCTGGGAACATTTCTTGGGATTTGGATCCATACTGGCGCGATAACATAATGCCGATTTGTCAGGTAAATATCCATGATCCGAATCTACCCGATTCACCACATCCCAAAGGTGCTCTGTTGGATTGAGATCTGGTTATTGTCGAGACCATTTGAGTACAGCGAACTTACCATCTACACAAAGCTACTTTGAAATGATTTGAGCTTTGTGCTTAAAGCAGCCATCAGAAGATAGGCACACTGTGTCTGTAAAAGAATGGGCATGGTCAGCAGCATTACTCGCATAGGCTGAAGCACTTAAATAATGATGAACTGGTACTAATGTTTCATGTTGTTTACACCAAATTCTGAACTGACCATCTGAATGTTCCAGCAGAAAGCAGTCTGGGCATTCTTTTCTGATCTCTGGCATCAGTAAGGCAGTTTTATGCAATGTTGTTGGTTTTTGGATGTTTCCTCTTTTTAAAACCAGTCTGTAAACCCTGCAGATTGCTACTCTGTCATTTTCACACACACAACTTCTAAAGTAGTCAGACCTGTGGCACCAATCATTTCAAGTCACATTCAAAGTGACTTTAATCACTTTTCTTCAACCTTTCTGATGCAGTTTGAACTTAGGCACACTACCCTTGACCATGTCTACATGCCTAAAATGCATTTTTATAAAAAGAAAATATCCAATAGTTATTATGAGATTTCACTTGAATTGATTTATCTTGAAATCCTAAATGTCTGTAAAAAATTTGGCACTGATCTATGGATGAAAACGTTTATGTCACTGCTGGCACAGGAGAAAATACCAAGGAATCACCACAGAGATTGGAATGGATTGAATCCCTTCAAAGTACTATCGATATCTGTGCCCTACTTCACGGCTGTTCATTGGATAGCTGTCAAGATATTTTAGTGTGGAACAAAATGTCAGACTAACACACCAACATTGCGAACTGTTGATGACAGCCGTTACAGACAGATCCCCTTTAACATAACATAATGAATATGGTCCAAGTGGTCTGTTTTTGATTGTTTCTCTGTTAAATACTGAAATATTTCACAATAGCATAGTTAAGGAATAAATCCATTGTGCACCACAAAGTCAGCAAGCATGCAGAAGGCAGGAGAAATAGGAAGTGAGGTCTCTGTTGTCTGTTAGTGGATTATTGGATTATCTGCAGAAACACGATTACCCATTAGGGCATATTGTGCATTCTCCTTCAGTAGAGATGCTGCTCACAAAAGCCTTGGTTAACCCTAACCTTGCAAAACAGGGACTCAAAACAGGCTAGCTGCTAAAATATGCACAACTTGGGCCACTTTAGTGACCGAAATCAGCAGCATTTACTGTAGAAATAGCACTCTGTTCATAGATATGCCTAAAGACTCGAACGAGCACACACCGAGGCTCATGCAGCAATGATGAATATGTGCTCAGGAGCTGCTAATCATCACTGAATGGGGGGTTGGGCTGGGAGACAACAGAGAATGAGGGTGGGGCTGGGGGAGGGATGGGTGGGTGTTTGGTTTGGACTAAACTATTTTTATCCGGATTCCATGAAGACAGCTGCCAACCTCCCGAGTGTGAGACTCTCCTGCCCTCCTTATCCCCAGGAACAATGACATTAGACACCACCTCTGAGTATTTCGGCTAGGCATGTGGTAAAATAATAATAATTACAATAAAGGCTCCTCTTTTAATGCTTTCATTGAGGCCAGTTGTGGAGTGGGTGCTGAAAATCTCATAAGCTCATCCGGTTTAGCTGAAAGCATTACAGACTTCAGGCTCTGCAACAGCCCGTGTGCTGCTGTAATCTGCCATCGTGTCCAACTATCAATCTTTACCTGAGATGTCAAAGAGGCTTCGGTGCGATCATGTGTGTAATGCTGATAATCGAATTCTTCTTCAAAATAAAATTGTAATTGCTGAATATTTTCTTTGGATCTTCATTGTTCAATTGTTCATTAACCAATTACTTGCATATAAAATCCATTTATAGCTACTTATTCTTCACTTGTGGATGCCAAAGCCATCAAAGGCTCCAGCCTGCTCTTTTTATCTATTGAGGACAGAATATGGGCTTTTCTTTTTTAGCAGGTGTCTATTACAGGCCACATGCCATGACACTGACATTCCCATGCCACTTCAGGCCCACCAGGACTTCTGCCATCCGTTTGCAGAGAGATAAGGGCTGACAGAGTGACAGTGACATCCTCCACAGCCATAAGCTAACAATGTTACTCTGCTTCCTGGGGCCACATGCCACAAACATCAGGGCTCTGATACCTCCCTCAACATTTGCCCACAGCCACCTTCAGCTCCTGTATGTGGAATCCTTCCAGAAGCAAAGAAGAAAATAAGGTACATATCATGGTTCACTAATTAATGTTGTTCTTCATGCCACCCACTCGTGTTAAAGTGTAGCTTTATGTTTTCTCCTCACAATTATATTGTGGTCAGTGTACGTCAATGAACGTCACTGAGCAGAGAGACCGATGTTCAGATGATGCCTGTTTTTATACTTATGGCATGAGAGTGGAAAGTTCCTCTCAGCTATAATCATATTACAATTTGTAGACAAGTAATGGGCCACCTGTACATTACTCCTACAGAAGATGCTCATCCATGGAAACGCATGCCATTAAGCTATTGGTGCAGTTTTTGTGCCGATGTTAATGTCAGAAGATTGAGTCAGCAAAGCGCTGCAACTTTTAGATATTCTGTGACTCCAATCAGTAAGTTTATGTAGTCTGCCACTTCATGGTTGGGTTCTGTAGCTCCTTAACGATTCTACTTTGTAACAATAGTACTTGAAGTCGAATATCGCGGAATATCAAGGAGGGCCTAAAATAAAGGAATCCTATTACAGCACCACACTCTTAAGAGCCACACATTCTTTCACAAATCCTTGTAAAAGGCAGGCTGCATGGACCGGTGCTCGATTTTACACACCTTTAGCAATGGCACTGAAACCACCTTACATCAAAGATTTCTATCCAGGCAGCTACAGTTATTTTCATGGGAAAACAGAGCAAGACAAATTATTACCAGTGCTCACATTAAGCGTAGACAAAAAAAAAACTTGAAATATTTGGTTTATTCTTAGTTTTCCATGTAAAAATACACATCCGAGGGATGGATTTAGTGGGGGGGAAAACAAAACAAAAAACAATTTTTTTTTTAAACGTCTTATTTCAACAAGTCAAAATTTAAAATCAGTTTTTGCTATTAAATACACACCTCCAAGTTTTGCATTTTTCACACATACCTAATCTGTCAAAGTCTGCATTGGCAGCAACGTAAAAGTAGACTGGATGTTGTTTTAACAGCTTTACAAAGTTAAAGAGTGAAAGTAAAGCTCAGGGGTTTTTTTAAGTCATGTTTTCAAAGTGCAAAAATTGTACTTGTAAGGCAACAACCCTTGATGTGTGTATATTGTGACAATGAAGACAACCATACACTCTTTACTTGTAAACATGTCAAAACTTGATTCAACTGTGTCCAAGAAAATATTAAGATCACAAAAAGTTATAACATGTGTCTGCTCTATGAGCAGCCAACCCAAACACAATGCAGCCTTGCGCTTCTCCCAATGTATGGCCCAGAGAGCTTTAAGTGAAGAAGAAGAAATGTCGCAGTGGCATCTACAGTAGCTCAAGGTGGTTTAAAAGACAAAAACTAGCTTCTCCAACTGGAAAATGTTTGAGAATTTGATCTGTAAAAAGAGATCAGAGAGAGAGAGGGAGAGACATTACTGAGAAAGAGTTTTGAATGTTTAAAAAGTCAGCAGCAGGACTATTAAAATGACCTCTAACGAGCAAATCAAAACACAGACACCATGACATCTTGTCCACCCACGCACCCACCCAGTGTTCTTATAGATTTGACATCATGTCGTCCTAATTGCTTTCCGCAGCATTTTTCCAGGCAGGTTGTGAAATAAATCAAATGAAAAAACGCGTTGAATTCAGTGAAAGTGTCTGATTTTGTACTCCTGCATTTGCCTTTTGTCTTGGCAGCAATGACAAGTGCACATGATGAATGGTTTTTACATTGGAGAGAGCTGCTGTTAAGAGCCATATTTTATTGTAGGATTATGATTTATTGTTAGCAATGATTACACTTTTCAAAACTGGTTTTAGAGTTGTCAATGGAGATGTTTAGTTTTTCACAGCACAGGGTAATAAAAACACTGGAATGTTTCTGTTCGTTCTTTTTAAGGTTTAAACACAAATCCAAGGTTCCTACAAATAATTTCTTGATAATCATGAATGGATTTCATTTTAATTCAGGCTTTTTCCCCAGTGTCATTGTAGTAGAGGGTTTTTTTGTTAATATTATTAAATCAAAAATTATAACGCTTGTAGATTTGAGAAATAAAAGTAAAGGCAATTTTGACTTGGCAACAATCCTGTCTGTACAAAGAATGTAATATGCATACAGTTTTGAAGGCAGACACAAGAGAAAAGCAGAAAAGACTGAAAGAGAAGGATTATTAACAGAATGTGAATGTGTCCAATAGACTAAGCCTTGTCTTCACACACTCCTGCACACTTCAGAGTGCATTCCACTGGAACACACCCCGGGGAAACACTGGCTGCCATGTGACACATGGAAAATGAAGCGAGAAGCAGTATAAAAAGGTAGAAAGTGAAATTGAAGGATGACAGGAAAGAAGAGGAGATAGAGAAGAGGAGGTGAAGGAAAAAATAATCACTTTAATTAGTTTTAGGTTTAATTAGTAAGAAAGCTCTGCTTGAACATTTAAACCATGCACAGCCAAGTAAGGAGCACCAGCTTCACAGGGGCTGAGAATGAAAAGCCACACCCACACACCCTTCATGTGCTATAGATTTAGCAAGTGCAGCATTGGGTAGTTTTTAGAATATCTTCTAAATATGACTAAAAACAATATTTTCCTATAATAATTGCTTTCAAAATTTACTGTAAGACAATGCAGTGAAATAATGGTGAATATGAGCGATTATGAGGAACAGAGGAAAGAAAGAAGATGGAAAAGAGGAAAGAAATGAGGTTAGATGAGGTGGTATTAAACCTGAAAGGTTCTATAGGGAGCACTGCGGTGCAAGATGGAAGCTTCAGCAGAGTTCAAATACCACAGGCACAATGCAGTGCTGCCAGCGAGGAACAGAGAAATGTGGGTCTGTCTACTTATCAGTTCACATTAACACACACAAGAAAAAAAACCACACAAAAAGACTAATTAAAACTAGATGGATGGACCACACTTACTGGTTTGCAGACCCAAAGGTGTTTCCAGAGAATCCTAAAAATATAAAAAATAAATACATGATTAATTTGGTAATTGTTACTGCAAGTGGGAAAAAAAGACTAATGGAAGTCTCACATGATCTGTGTGCCTATGTGTTGGAAGTGGGTTAGTGGACAGTCCTATGTACAGTATGCATATTGTGTATAGTGTGCATCCACAATACCATTAAAACTTCAGAAAAAAAATAAAGCAGAGGACTGAAACAAAGGAGAGAAATATCAAAGAAATGAGTGCATGGAAAAATAATTTGGATCTTGCATGCATGAAAACTCAGAGGGATGCACACCAGTCATCTCGGCAAAGAAACCTGTAACAGCTGTAATGCAGTGAAAGTTTATAGATGTGCAGGACAGGCAAATTCACCATACAGTGTGTTACAGTGAACCCCTTTCTGTCTCATTAGCCCATGAAACATAAAATGTATTCATCCATCCTTTGTCATCCTTTGTCTTTATCATGTTTGAGAGGGAAGTACTCCTTGGATATGTTTCGCACAAACTTGCATTGTGTTGCCAAATGAGGAAATTGACCACTTTAAAATCTTCATGTGATGCACAATCTACCCTAAAAGTGTAATTAACACAACAAAACACTTGTTTGGTCGCAATACTCAGGAAATTTCTATTGCACAACAATAAAGCCACCTTCCTTTTTCAAGTTTGAAAGACAGTTAAAGTAAAGAAACTTGCGATAAACACTGTACAATGGCTAAAATTGTACAGTTGCTGGAAGAATGGCGCTGTTGAGTGACTCACTGTAGGGAATAAACTAGAGTGATAGCAGGCAAGATGGCAGCTGAAGATGATGAGGAAGGGGGAAAAAATAAAAACAAAAATAATTCAGGTAAAGTAGTAGTCTCACCTCCTGGCTGTGGCTGTTGTCCAAAACCTGAAAAGCTGCTGGGCTGACTTCCAAACCCAGGTCCCTGCTGGGCCAGGCTCCCGAATGATGGAGCGCTCTGACCGGCTAGCGCACCAAAGGACGGAGTGCTAGGAGGTGGGGCAAACCTGAAAACCGGAGCAGGTGCTGAGGTTGTGATACTGTAAAACGCAAAAGTTACAACTGAAAAAAAGACAGCCACACCTGAATGGGGCTGGTAAGACAAAATGCTTGACAATATTAGGTTACTGGTCTGACAGTCATAAATTCATAATTAAACACACATACATGTGGGCAAATAGTTTGTCCAAGATGTTTTTATTGGTTAGTTAAACATGTAAACAAAGCAGAACATTCAAGATAGTGAATGTGAATTTGTTTAGCTTTATTTTTTTATTTTTTTACTTGTTTGGCATGTGAGGATTGACAGGCTGGGATTTATACATTAATCCTTTCTACAGGACCCAATGCCCGCTCACTCCCAAGGGAGAGAAAAAAAGAATAAGCAAAACAGTGAAAGAGAGAGAGAGAGAGCATGTCAGTTTAATCTGCAGGCTTCATGACCCCAGATTGAGATTATCTGGAGGGAATAATCTAGTCTGGCACAGAGCTGGGTTTGTTTTGTGCTGGCAACCATGGTTGCTGGTATCAAAACACATGCACATGTGAACACACCAGAGGTTAATGCAAATCATTAGAGTATAAATGATAAGGAGGAGGGGAGGATTAAAAAACATAATAATCAGGAAATCCTGCCTGAAGTCAGAACTGCTGGAATTAGATTAGATAGAAATGTGTGTGTTTAAAAGTAATAAAATTAAGCCTCACTTCCCAAATTTGCCTCATATAACTCTATAGACCAATAAAAATGTTTTGTTTCTCTACACTTAAATGTTAATGGGGTTTTTAATAGTGTTGTTAAATGCTGCTTTCAGCTGGTTTGTCTTGTAGTGCTGAGAACACTGAAAGGCGCCTATTATGACAATAATAGCCTGATGACAATGACATTTTCAAATACTCATTGTCTGCAACAGTGGGTTGAGAAAAAAAACAGTTCTCTGTTACACTACTTTGTCAATGAAAGGTTGTTCTACTGAAAATATTTTCCGCTTTAATTCCGCTTGAATATCAGAGCAGGCAAAGAAAATAGATTACAGACAAACTAGATGCAGATAGAAGTTCTATAAACAAAGTTCAGCTAAAGGTTCAGCCACCCTGAATCAAAGTGGCTGAACCTTTAGGTTGCTCTAAAGTCAGCTTTAATTACACAACGATGGATTTTTTTTCCATATCAAACCTTTCAAAAAAGACTTCGTCTTGCTTACCCAAATCCTCCCATGTTGGCAGCCGCGGTGCCCTCTCCGAACACTTTGCCAGCCGATGATCCAATAGGACTGCTGAATGAAGGGCTTGAGCCAAAAGATGCTCCAGCACCAAATGCTGGGGAACCCCCAAAAGAAGGAGGACTCCCAAACACCGGAGCACTGCCAAAGCCACCTGTAGGAAGGAAATAGGATAACAGAGCAGGAAGTTACTTGGTTTCCAGCGTTCTTTCTACAAAGAAAATACAGAAGAAATGTGAGTCATGAAGCAATTTCTGTAACTTTTATAACATTATATGCTAAGTGGCTTATTTACATCAGGCATTACATCCATGTAGATGTTTTTTCCCTTTAACAAAGCTACTGCAAACACTAAAATTTAATCTAGAGTTCTTCTTGGACTCATATGAAGAAACATAAATTGAATTTAGTGCTGGCACTTCCAAAAAGGAAAATAAATTCCTAGGTAAAGACAGAAAAAGTATTTTAGCTATGTTTTAAATTTAAAATTTTTTTTAAAAAAATTGCATATCCCCCTATTGTAACTCATCAGAAGCTACCTGAGTACACGTGTGGGCATTTACAGTATTGTTGTGCACAGCCTCTGGAGCAGTAAACTGTTATAAGCATGATGAGTACTTCACACCAATTCAAAGCCTCTGATTGGCAGGAGAGAAAGAGTGTACTGAAATTACAGCCTGGCTAGCAGCATGCCCCAGTAAATAATTGATTGAGCTAATGTAACAAGAATACATTCCCCCTGCATGGCCAGTGATGGAGAATTAGTGTGCTGAGGGTTACCAATATCCCAGAGGCTCTGAGGTACAGCTTGAATAGCTGCTACTACTATGACTACTCATGGCCACGAGCAGCAAAGTATCAGCATATCGGTTTTTAAATTTACATGATGTTTTCAGACAAACTACAATGTGATGTAGACAGGGTTTCTCTCCTGGTTTAAAACAGCCCTCCAAGGGCGAATTTAACTACGCCTGCACTGGTTTTTATCCATAGCGCCCCAGCTCTATTCAGAAGTGATTTACACAATAAAGACCACTTTTAAATGTATAATAATGAGTTCTCCAAGAATTGACTGAAAATAATCAGCGCATCATCTCGATAGATTAAGAAAAACATGGTGGGGTTCACCAATGTGTTGAACCATTTAAAATGTTTCTCAAAGTAAGAGTGCAAAGAATATGAGGAATTCAACTTTTACAGGAAATTACATTATATATCCAAGACATGTATGAGTTTAAGTTAGTTGGTGTTTCTAAATTTGAAAGTAGGTGTGAAAGTGAGCGTGAGTGGTTGTCTCTTTGTGCTAACACTGTAACAGATTCAGGCCCTCAGGCAGCGCAGCATGGGAAGCGCACATTTCTCGGGTGGAAATCAGGAACCCTTTGAATGCTGTGATCAGTCACCAATTGATCAGTCACCAAAAACCATATCTAAATGAGGGTCGAACGCAGTGCTGCCTGTTAGAGGCTGAGCTTAATTTAAGATGCATTGAGCAGAAGTGGAAAACTATCCCATGGTCATGGTTCTTGACTAAAATGCTTTAGAGGTTCATCCAGTGAGAACAAAACACAAGGATTAATAGATAAAATACGCTAAAATAAAAATAGAATAAAAATAGGAATGCACTGAGATGTCTTTACTCAACTCGAGCTAAAAGCCAGGAAGACCAGGTGAGTTTTGAGTAAAGACTTGAAGGTCTCTCCACTACAAACAGATCTGATGTTTTGGGGTTGGCGGTTCCACAAGACAGGGCCTAGAACCAAAATGGCCTTGTCTTGGGAACATCCAAAATCATCTGATTGGAAGACCTTAGTGCCCTAAGTGGAGCGTGGATACTTAAAAGCTCAGATAAATTTGGGGGGGGTGTGCAATAGCATCTTAAAATCAATTCAAAAAGAAAAAAAAAAAAGGGACAGGGAGCCAATGAGGACAGGATAAAACTGGGGCAATGTGCTCTCACATTTTTGCCCCTGTAAGATGTCGACCAGCTGCATTTTGAACTAACTGTAAACTTCAGATAGCAGAGTGACCCAGGCCTGCAAAAAGGGAGGTACAATAGTTGGGGCAAATACAATTAAAAGCATGGATAACTCTCTCAAGGTAGATAGGGCTTGACTTTGGCCAACTGTCCGAGTTGATAAAACCCTGCTTTGACCACAGAGCTAATCTGTCCGTCGAATTTGAAACCACTGTCAAAAATAAGATCCAAATTCCTGGTAAAAGGTTAAAGGTTAAAACCCTAAAGTGCCAAAAGTGCGAGCGAGTTACTGAGCTGTTCGGGGCGACCAAAAGCAACATCCTCAGTCTTCTCCTCATTTAGAAATGGAAAGTTTTTAGGTAGCGTGAGCAGTTAAGATGTGGTTTAAATGACTCTTTGTTGTTTGCTTTGATTGAGAGACAGATTTGAAAAATAAAATTTGAATTTCTTTTTCAAAGTCCTACTCATCGTGTACCCAGGTTAAAGAGTATAAGAAACCATCTGACTTTTGAAATCAGCACTCTGCAAAGGCAATCATCCATGATGGTATAGGGATGGATTAGTTCATTTGTTATAGGAAAATTTTCACCCATAACAAATTTCTATTTATACAAAAAGCTTATTCACACGTGTTATTGCCTTTACTTAACAGACGTGATGTCACTGACACATCTTCTTCCTATGGGAGAGCAAAACCTCAGTGTCCAGACACTGGGAAAATGGTCTGTTTGTGAAGAGGCAGTTGTTAAAGAGTTATGAAAAGTTACTATATATAGTTGCTTTTGAGTGATCAAAAGGGATGTCAGATGCAGAAGCTGAGATTGGATACACTACCATGAAAAAAGAAGACACTGCAGTCATTTCATTATAAATAAATAGTTGTAGATTAAACGCATCATTTGTGTCGTAAATATGAATCGATTCAAATAAACATCAGATCTTTGAGGTCATACACTGTGACTTGGCAATGGAGAAGACTGGCACTGCATAATATTCTGTGGGGAACAATGGAGCTTTTGACAACCTCATAGTTTATTCTGTCCTCAGGGGTGAGGAGATAAGAGCTCAGATGATAAAGGTGAGAGCAATGTCAAGAACTGGCTGCCAAGTATTAAAACCGTTTCTACCGCAGTCATCTAACTATCACTGAACTATCACATCAATGAACCAGAGCCCTTAAGCCAGGGCCTGGAAAGAAATGCGAAAGAACTAATCACAGTTTCATGCTTACTCCCCCCGCCCAACGTTTGCAGCAGTAGAATCAGTAGCTCTCTTCTCTTGTCCACATAATCGTGCATCGTGTGGTTACACACGGCTTCAGTTGCATGGTTATATGTCAGTTTCCTTTGACACAGCCGACATACGGTGACTGACTTTCTACATCAAAGTTTCAGACATGCACTGGTTTGCACTTTTGTCATCGACATAGTTTCCAACCTAACTTGTTTACAAGTTCCCATCACAGAAAAAGATGGGCTACGGCTTTGAACAAACAGGTAACTGTTGTTTTACAAAATGAAATCATTATTGTTATGCATTATTTAGCTTAACAACTGGTATTTCTGGTGTGACTAACAAATGTAGAAACATTTAAATCATGATATACATAATGTAGACATATCCTTTTCTTTCAGCTGCTCCCTTTACGGATCATCTGCCTCCATCTTCTCACACTATCCCCAGCATCCACCTCTGTCACTTCAACCCTCTGCATGTCCTCCTTCACTACTTCCATTAATCTTCTCTGTGGTTTTCCTGGTTCCTGGATCTTTTCCTCCCATCTGGCAGCTGCCAATTCAACATCTTTTGTACATTATACCCACCATCCCTCTACTACACATGTTCAAAGCAACTCAGTTTTTCCTCTCTGACTTTGTCAACCACCGGCTCAACCTCACTTGTCCCTCTGATATACAAATGTCTAGTCCTGTCCCTCCTTGTCACTCCCAAGCAAAATCTTAGCATCTTCAGCTCTGCTACCTCCAGGTCTGCCTTCTGTCCTTTTGCCTGTGCCACCGTCTCCAAACCAGGGATCATAGAAGGTCCAACTACTGCCTTTTAAACCTTCCCTTTTACTCATGTACAAATACAGCCACCAGCAGGAGAGCACCAAATGATCTAGTTTAGAAAGACCACTGAATGATTTAGTCTATCCTTAATAAGTGGATAGATATTACTTGAACAGGGGAAAAAAAATACATGATGTCTTCATTGTTGTCTCTCTGTTGCCTACTGTGTGTGTCTGACAGAAAGGATCCTTCTATTGTCGATGTTTGTACTTTTACAAGAACTCCTAAATATGTCTTAAAGTTTGCACATATGTTTTTTAGCTGCAAATCCAAAATGAAATATTGACAGTTTTTAAACTCTGCTTTCAAGCCCTGTGTTCATGTCTATAATATCTATTTAAATTAACATAACTAAAAAATTCTCAGTTTTCACCAAAAATACGCTCTTTCCAAAGCAATGGGGAACAGCACATAGAAACAAGTCTTGTTTTAAAATCTCAGCAGCAATAAATCTTATAAAACGTTACCTGTGAATTACAACTAGCTATGCACAACTTTCAAAACGTGTGAAAATATATCAAGACTAAAAAGCAGGGAGTGAAGAACAAATGCATTAAAATTACAAGGAAAGCTGTACCTGGTTTTGATGGTGTAGAGAATGAGCCAAAGCCCTGGGATGCTACACTTCCAGCACCAGTGCTGAAGGTCCCTGTAGGTTTCTGCTCCCCAAAGGAGGACTGTCCAAAGCTGAAGGTCTTGGCACCACTATTACCGAAGAGACTGTTGGTACCTAGAAGACGGACAGGTAAATGTAATTACACAACAATAAAATGATCTGGGTTTATTTGGTTTGTTCTTTGACAAAGTAGTTACCGCTGACTCAGAACAAAGTCTTGAACAAAAATGATGAAAATATTTCTGAACCTGACATAAATCGGCAACTACAGTTCAAATTTTCTAGTTAATCTGCAGTTTTATTACATCTTAGCCTACCTGTCTGACCAGACTGTCCAAACACTCCAGTGGAGGAGGTGGTGCCAAATGGATTCTTGTTGGCAGCGTCCTCGCTTGGTTTGCCTCCTAGGCCGCTGAAAAATCCTCCACCACCAGATGAGACTGCTGTATTGGCTGAACTGGAACCAAAGAGACTCCCAGATGACGGCTGCTGCTGGGAGATAAACATTAATTCAAAAATTTGTCTAGAAGAATGGGAAATTTCTTGAATTCCCTAAGTTGGTTTAACAAAAAAAAAGAAAAAAGAAAAAAAAAAAAAAGATGGGTCATACCTGTCCAAATCCACTGCCACTGCTAGACTGCTGGCCGAACACCGGGTTGGCAGAAGAGCAGCCAAAACCTGTTTGAGAACAAAAGACAAATTCAATTAACACAGACAAGATCAGATTACTGCATTTGGCCCTTGATGCCAGGCCCATTTTATAGTCATCACTACAGAGTGAAAAGTGGGGACCCCCCCCCATAAAGTATGAAATCAGGAATGCCAAGCTGGGACTAACTGCTGAGTTAATGCACTGACATCAGCTGTGGCATTCTCATACTGCTCTGAGAATTTATAGAAGCTTTGGGAATGGCACAACACCCGCCATCCCACTCAGGCTGACAGTACACCACAAATCTTTCCTGCAAGATGATACCATTTCAAACACAAGTGCCACATTTACCACAACATGTGGAGGTCAGCCAGAGCGAGTGTAAAACTTTGCACATCCTCCACTGCCCACTAACCTTACAGACATCACAGTTCATAAGCTGTCAGACAGTGTTAGTATAATCACTGTCAAATGTGACTGAACAGCATGCAGCCGAGAAGCTCTGGTTATTGATCATTTCATCATGTCGGTGACACAGTGTGGTCTCTGTTAGGCGGGTGCAAAATGAGAGAATTTTCAATACCAATTTTTTTCTGACATTTGGTGTCATTTTTCCAATTTATAAAAAGCCACAGAACTTACAGTAGTTTTAAATAAAGATGCCAATGATTTCTTTAAAAGCTCTGAAGTTGATCCAATCACGTCCAGAATCGGACTCACCTGACGGTTGTCCAAAGCTGAATCCTGAAGATGAGGATGTGGTGGTGTTACTCCCAAACACAGATCCCTGTCCAAATCCAGAGCTTTGGCCAAAAGCCTGGTTTGTGCTTTGTGCAAACAGCCCAGTGCCAGTGCTGCTTACTGTGTTAGCACCGCTCGTCCCGAAGGAGAAAGAACTTGCATTGGTAGCAGTAGAAGCACCGAAAAGACTTCCGCCAGTAGTTGCACTACTAGAAGTCGCTCCAAATGCAGACTGTCCAAAAGTAAATCCACTCGATGTTCCAGTGTTGCTTGCAGGCTGGCCGAAGCCACTAACCTGGCCAAACACAGATTTGCCAAAACCAGCTGATGTACCAAACCCAGCTGAGCTGAATCCTGTTGATGCTGGTGCAGAGGAAGCTGGAGGTGCAGCAGGTTGCCCAAACACGTTATTCACAGCAGTCACTGTTGCACTACTAACAACGGTAGAGGTTTGAGTAGCTGCAGCTGGGGCAGCTGTGTTGATAACTGGTGTGACTCCAACAGAACTACTGTCTGTAGTTGCAGGAGCGGGCTGAGTAAAAATGGAGCCTGGCTTGTCAGACGTGGGGATCTGGAATGCTGGTGGAGCTGCCTGAGATACAGGTGCTGCGGTGGCAGCAGTTGAAGAGGGTACAGTAGCAGTGGTAGATGGCTCTGGGGTGGTTTCTGTTGTGGACAGGGCACTGGATGGTGCCGGAGGATTTACTTCTTTTGGTGCAGTGAAAGTCGAGGGAGGGTCTGGGGTAGGGGCAGGTGCGGCCAAAGCAGGAGCAGGTGTTGACACTGCAGGGGTCTGGGTGGTTGCAGGTGCTGCAGGTTCAGGTATCACAGGACGACTGGTGCTCTCTACTTCAGGTTCACTGGTGGGAGGTTCTTTTATAGGGGGCGAAGCAGGTACTGAAGACTGAGGAACAGCTTTTGGTTCTTCTTGCGTCTCTGGTGCAGCTGCAAGAAGACTACTGAAAGATGAGGCGAAAGCTGAGCTGGCTGAGCTAGACTGTGGAACGGAGAAGGCTGGCTTGGCGTTTGATTCAGGAGGCTTAAACAGACTGCCTGATGGGGTCCCTTCGGACAAGTCTGGTGCTGAAGAATCTTCTCCAGATTTTGGAAGACCTGTTCCAAAACTAAACTGTGTCGCTCCCTTGCCCTTGCCAAGTCCAGTGTCCGCAAATGTAAATGCTGCCACAGCAGGTTTGGTGGAGGAATCTTTAGCTTCTTCTCCTTGGCCCACCCTTAGTCCAGAAAAAATGCCCAGAGTCTCACCACCAGCTGTCTTTGGAGGCTGTGGCTCTATCCTCAGAGTGGCTGTGGTCGAGGTGGGTTTAGCACCTTCAACTGTTGCGTTTGGAGCCAAAGTGGGAGACCCAGTGCCAAGACCAGGGGAGGTGGACTTTGAGGTAAAGGAGAATGACTCTTCTCCAGCCTGGCCAAACACCATCTTACCATTTCCACCAAAAGAGAATTTACTTGCATCTTTCACTGGAGAAACATGAGAAAGAAAAACAGAAATAATGTGCATCAGTAATCTCACAGCTCCTACATCTATCCTAACAAGCTGCTATATCATTTGTACCTTGTGGCATTCCAGCTCCTGGTGTAACTGAAGCAAAACTGAAGCTTGAGGACCTGAAAAAAAATAAATAAAACACCATTTAAGTTTAAATGCAGCAACAGTGAGATGCTCATTATATTTTGTAACAAGACATATTTACGTGTGAAAAATGCTGGATTAACCAGCCAATCTCAGCAATACAGCCATGTAAACACTTGCTCACCTATTAGGCTAGATTTGGATTACATTAGAGAACTCTTTCAGTACACAACTTATGATTTTGCTCCAGGAGCTATTACCACCCAGTCAAGCATAGTTGTAAGCTGATGGAAAGCTTTAGTAAGCGGGCCCAAATCCTTTGTGAGAGGATGCATTTCATATACACCCCCGAGTGCAGGTTACAAAATAAGTTGGCCTTTAGAGGAATGTGTTTTAAAACATTTTCTATTATAGTGTCTTTTTATGACAAAAATAATGATTTAGTCTTAATAAGTGGATAGATATTACTTGAACAAAAATAATCACAAACAGTGTATAATCTATAAAATACTGCTGGGCCATTAAAAATATATTATATTTATAAACATCAACTCACACTGAATTGAAAGAAAAACCCTTGCTGCTGGTTTGCTCAGCTGAGCTAGGAGTAGCAACAGAAGCATCAGTTTTGGACGGCTGACCTGAAAGAAAAAGTTTATAGTCAATGTCAGGATTTTACAGTGTGTGTGTGTGTGTGTGTGTGTGTGTGTGTGTGTGTGTGTGTGTGTGTGTGTGTGTGTGTGTGTGTGTAACAGTGCTTACCAAAAACAAAACTGCTCTGTGGGATGGTTGTAGTCTCTGCAGGCATTTTTTGGACACCCTGGACAGGATTCTGCCGAGACAGTTTTAAATACATGTATGAAATTAATATTACAGCCTAACTGTTAACCTTACAGAAAAACAACACTACTATGATGCATTCACGATTTAAAAAATATAACACACAGGATTGTTTCAGGTGAAAGCTCAAGTCCACTAAGACATAAACTTAAGGCAGATATAGAGAAAAAAACAAAACAAATGTCTATAGGTAATCGTGCAGCACATGAACTTGGAGCTAGACAAGAACAGGATTTCTGCGAGGAGTACCCCTGTCACCCAACTGTAATTTGTAACATCAACATGGGTGGGAGGTGGGACATTTCTCACCCATCTTGATAATGGTCTTCACAGGAAAAACTGTCAGCAAACTGTGAATTCTCACATGCTGAATGTTCTTGAAAGTTGTGAGAAGACGAACATAAAGCTATGAATATACCTTTATAATAACTTTTACTATTTAGCACGTGGACACATAAAAATATACTGAAGACATTTGTTTGTGGTGGCACTCCTTGGAAAAGTACAAAACCACATGAAAGGTAAAGTTTTTTTACATGATTTTTTTTTTCAATTTAAAGTTTTTATTTATTCCTTAAAATATAGATAAAAATGGTTTCAAATATTTCACATGCAAGTCAACTGAGATTTGTGTTGTGAAGATTATTTAATTTGAATTAATATGTCACCCAAGTAACAGTAACAAGAAAGTCAAAGACAAAATGACAGGTTGGTGAGTGATGGATTTACTCACCCGTTTGGCCTGACTGGAAGAAACTGTTGCAAAGACCTGAGATCCTGGATCTGGTACCGAGGAGCTGGGGACATCAACACAACCATAAGAGGGCACAGTTTTCACATGGCACAAAAATATTTTTAAATTTACATTATTTAGTGGTATGTTTATGGCAAGGGTCCCTCGCAGCAGCCTTTACCATATCTCTTGCCTGGTCACCCAGTTAAGCTATAGTATCACCCCCATATTACTGACTATGTTAGTGATTATTAAAATAAGAATACATCAAAAATGTTTCAACTACATGTTGATCAAGTACATCCAAGTGTCCCACACCTATGTCTAAATATCTGCTAATCTTTAAGGAATTGGTTATTAACTGATTTTCTAACTGATTCTTTTTAATAGCTACAAATAATAAGTCTTAGGTAATGCCAGTAATCTCGTTTACAGTTATACAGAGGAATAGTTTGTAACACTGACCAAAAATAAAAACAAATAGACTTCTACTTGGGGTTTACTATCTTATTTGGAAGCTATAGTCTTGCCGTATTTGTAGTTTACCCTTGACACATTTTATCTGCTTTCCCTCAATTGCCTTTAAAGGAGTGGGGGTGAGAAGGTGAGAAGTGACCTTCGTTTTAGGTTTTACCTGATGTTGGAAGGAACCACCACAGGAGTCCCCTTGTCTTTGAACTCCTGAACATTGACCACCTGAGGAACAGTCTTCAAGGTGGACTCTGTCAGTGAAGTATTGATCACAGCTGGAATATAAACACATGCATATTAGAGCAATTCACAGCTGGAAAAAAAGGTACCAGATGAGACAGAAGCAATCAAACTGAATGTCTCCAGGTTTATTTAAGCCTGCTCTGTTTACATGGAAACATTTTAGCAAATTACTCTCAGGCAGGATGTGGTAATGAGCTAACAGTTACATATTATCTGTTCTTTAAGTCTTTGTCTCCCCCTGGTGAATTACTGAGGGAATAACAAAACAATATTTAAAAGATCCCCAAATGCCCACTGTAGCTAAAAACAAATGTGCACATCTTCCTCATTGTTTAAAAACAAATAAATACATTTTGACTGCTGCACAATGTTACTTACCCAACTGACTGGCCATCTGTCTGCGTAAAGCAGCATTGGCTGCAGCCTGCTGGGCAGAGATGGTGATGGGTGCGGTCCTCTCGGTTGGTGGAGCTCCATGCTTGACTGTCTTTGTGGCGAGAGCCGTGCTCTCAGCCCCGCTGAGGTTGATCTTATTTGTTGGAACTGGAATATTAATGCAGTAATCAATATCTACAAAAAATATCCACATCTAAGACTAGCGACATTACTTTATGTTCAGTAAAATATGGCATTATAACTTGAAGTCATTTATGATTCATGAATGCGTCCTCGTAATTTTTTATGAACAGCAACAGTTGGTATAATTTACTTACTGGGGCTGGCAATAGGGCTGAGTCCAAAGCCCATACCCTGTCCTGACTGAATTTTAGATAAAGGGGTGGACTGGATGGCTCCGAAGCCCGGCTGGATAGAGGGGGTCCTCACAACGGTTGGGTGGCGGGGGGTGGACAATGTTGGAGGTATGGAGGACATGGGAGGGGGCCGTGTCTGCAGCTCCTCTTCTTCCTGCTCCAAGTGAGGCGGGTGAGGCTCCAGGGACTGGGACAGGGAAGATGTTGAACTCGCGTCATCCAAGTCCTCGTAGTATTTAGGTGAAAGGAAGGCTGAGCGAGATAGGTTGGCTGAAACAGAAAAATGAATAAATACATTTCAATTCCAATATGTGAGGTGCTGCTGCATTCCACAGTATGAGCATCAGCATAGGGATTTCAATATTAATATCACTGAAATGAAGCGGGTGTTGAATTTGGCATTTGCAGTTGTGAGGAAAAAGCTACTGTCGACATGAAATTAGCACTCACATTTACTATGATTTATTATGAAACACACTAAGAGGGCTTGATTAACATCCCTTTACTTTAAAATCAGGCTTTTTGTATACTTTTTCAAAAGGCGAAATCCACAATCATTTGAACATTTAGGATAAAACTTTCATGTAACCATAAATTTCTAGTACCTGGTGCAGTTGAGCGGACAGGAGGCATCTGTCCCTTTGAGAGAAAGTTGCGCAGCTGGGACTGTTTAACTGGTGATATCTTGACAGCTGCAGAGACATCATACATACTGAAATATACTGAAAAATATACTGAAATGATTAAATATATCCTGTGCTGTTTTTATGCAGACGGTAGGGAAAAAAATCAATACCTGGAGATTTGGTCTTAGAAGGGGTAGGGTCCAGCCTGGTTTTCAGGAGAGCATCTCTTAAAGTCTCAAGGTCATTTTCCAAACTAATAACAACACAAAAACATGGTGTTTTTATCCAATAGGAGCAAATGGAAGCATGTGAACATCCATACATTATAAGGAATGCTGCTTGGAACCATTCTTTACCATACATGATGTTTAAGCTGACTAAAACCCTTTTTAATAACTTAAAAACTGACTTATAAACCATAGATAATGGTTAACTTAAAACTTAAGTCTTTCCTTAAACTACCGCACATAACTAACTCCTAATATCCTCTTAAATCCCTGTTTTTTCCCCCCACATTCTGCAGCCAGGCCTTACCTAGCTGTCGTTGCTGTCACAGGACTTCTAGCAGGAGTGGTTGTTTTGCTGTAGAGGCGTAGTGAATTGAGCTCCTTAACCAGCTGGTCCAGTCTGTTCTTCTGCTGGTTGATGATGTACAGATTGTTGGACAGTGTAGTGAACAGACCCTCACGTCCAGGCACAACCATGTGTCTGTAAAGAGATTTATTTAATAACAAATTATACTCCATCCAATTTTTTATTCTCTCTTTCTATCCAACACACAAACTGCTGGTGGGATTATCTGCCATTTTCTTTAAAACTCACTTCTGCTTTTTCTTCTTCTCCAAGTGTTTCTCCCATTCCACATCCAAGACATCATTAACATCCTCCACAGTGAACATAACATACTGGTATAGCCTTCGAATCTCCTGAATTAAAAAAAAAAAAAAAAAAAGATCAAATATACATGATGAAGGAGATTATTTTTATAAGAATATGTAAAACCTTAAAACTGTCAATTCATGCAAACAATTTGGGGGTAATCTGTCATTTTATTTCTCACCTTGAGCTGTTCCTCACTGCGTGGGTCCAGAGGCTTTTTGTAAAGTAGCTGTCTGTAATTTCTGTCTTTGCTCAGTTCACTCTGGGTCTTGGCTTCTTCTGCCCCAGCAAAGCCTTCCAGTAGCGAAGTTTTCAGTGTGCCAATGTCACCATGGAGTGACTAAAGATTACAGACACACACACAAAAAGGCTTGAAAGGAGGTTTTAAATGATTTATCAACCTAGAGTGACACCATCTTCCAAACACTGCTTCAGACAGGACTCTAAAGTCACAGTGGTTGAAGTCTTATGGTTGCAGAATTTAAGGTTGTTCGAAATGATTTTTACTGGCTTTCTCAACATCAAATGTTAAAAGGAAGAAGAGCAGTCTGTGAACAGGACTCAGCGTTTCAATCATTGTCTTACCTCTGTAGTTTCCTTGATTTCCAGGGTGAAAATATGGAGGTCTTCCGACTCTTTCCTCAACTCCTTCATTTCCTCATCAGCACCAACCTTAAAGTCAGCTTTTGCACTTCGTGCCTTAAGGTCATCCAATTCCTTCTGGAAGTGTGCGATCTGATGGCAAGTCAGAGACATGTTTAGTAATGTTCTGCCAGACACCACACGTGGTGTCCTGAATAAAGTCCACTACCTTTTCGTAAATCCTACAACTTTGTATGTCAAGTCTTTGGAACTAGTTACTAACTAGACACCTGCACCATTAAAGCTGGTGATATAACTTTTCAACTAATGTACCTATGCCTATTGCTCTATTTATCGAAACACATTATTGCACATAATTAATCTGATGTATCCTTATAAAATAATGACATTAATATGTACTTGTTTGTTATCTTTTGTCCCTCCATATAACATTAATGTGAATAATAAGAAGGTACTTTATTGATCCCAAATGTTGGGAAATTACTGTGTTATAGCACCCGAAACACAAGAAACAACTTAGCTCAATTAAACAAATAATGTATTCATTTCTTCTTTTTCTTCAAGCTGCTTTACAGGTTCATACAGCAGATGATCTGCCTCCATTTAACCCTGTCCCTAGCATGTGACTCTGTCCCACCAACGCTCTGGATGCCCTGGATCTAGGGCTGTGCGATATGACCGAAATCTCATATCCCGGTATAAGAATTCTATCGTCCGATAACGATATAAATCACAGAAATTTAACATTTTCTGTAAATTCTGTGAATCTCGGGCGGCTCGTCTTGCAGGAAGTGTTTCCAGCTGCGCGTCATGTAGCTGGAGTCGAGTGTTTTAACCGATGCATGAAACTATACATTTTTAGACACAAGTTGTAACAGCCGCCGTTTTCTTTGTGAGTATTTATTACACGGCGTGCTGCGGGGAAAAGCCTGTTCTAACATTCGAGTCTAAGGTTTATTTTTTAGCACCTGGTGGCTCTTTTTTAATTCTCATCCGTAAATAATCTGCTCTTTCACGTGATTCAGTTTATTTTGAAAAGTCTCAACAGGATCTTGAGCTTTATTGTGAAAGGTTTATGTGGAACAAACAAGCGGACACGCGATGCTGTTACCGTCGTTGTTGTAGTGTGGTTATATTAAATAAGAGAAAGAGAGAACTTTAAGAAATTAATATAGCCACTACAGTGACCATCAAAACGATGAAAAAATATTGCCGTAAACAGTTTATTTTGCGACAGAACGAAACAAACGATAGCGTAAAATGAAACGATAGACGTTTCTATATCGTCATCCAATATATATCATTATATCGAACAGCCCTAACTGGATCTATAACGCTCCTCTGAGGACTTTTCCTCCTGCCTGGCAGCTCTGTCTTCAACATCATTTGAGATGCTTTGGACATGTGCAGAGGTGAGATAGTGGATATACTGGACAGTTTTGTCAGTAACACATTCAACCTGAATTGTCCCCCCTAACACTCATTTCTAATCCTCTTCCTCCTGGTTACTCACAGTGAAAATCATAGCACCTTCAACTCTGCTCAGTCGCATTTATTTATTATGTATTTGGTATAATTATATTGTAGTATTATATGTTCTCTATATAATTTATTTGTTAGTTTATATAATTAAAAAGCATTCTGATTGAGGTCCACACTTGATATGGTGCATTTCATCTTATCACTTTCTTTTCTCTACAAGCTCAAGAACCCATATATTAGAGATTTAAAGCATTCACACGACAAAACCAGCACCAGAGAGGGTGAGCAGTTTTAAATTCTTGGGGGTAACTGTGACCGAGGACCTGTCCTGGGGCAACCATATCACCTCAGTTGTACGGAAGGCCCAACAGCGCCTCTACTACCTGAGGAGACTGCGGAGCGCACACATTCCCAGATCTCTGATGTTGAACTTCTACAACTGTGCCATCAGCAGCGTTCTGACGTATGGATTTCTAGTGTGGTTCCCCAGCTGCACCAAGGCCGATCAGCAAGCACTCCAGCGGGTGGTGAAAGAAGCTGGCAGAATTATTGGAACAAGTCTGCCAGAGATCAGTAATATCTTCCCCACTCACTGTCTGAGGAGGGTGCACAGTATCCTGCGGGACCAACATCACCCTGCGCGCCACCTTTTCCATCTGCTGCCCTCAGGGAGAAGGTACAGGTCTATACAGGCCAGAACATCCAGACTGGCCAACAGCCTGTATCCACAGGCTGTGAGGCTCCTGAACTCTCTGCCCCCCTCTCACGGACAATAACCATATCCAACTTCTTAATAGCAATGAACTGGTCTGCATTGGTGCATCATATCTTTATTCTCTTCCCCCTCCTGCCCCCCCCCCCCCCTCTTTCTTAAATAGATAACTATCATATCTGATATCATATCTCACAGTACAATAATATTGAATGGGTTGCATTGTTGTATTTTGTCATGTTTCTCAGGTCTTTGTCTGAATTTCTACGAACATTATTGCTAAGGATTGTCTTATTGCATTGGAGTCACACTGGGTTAAATATGTACACTTGGGTTTTAAGGGGTATTTATTATTTTCTTCTTTTTTTTTGGGTTGTATGGAAGCCCCAAACGCAATTTCATTGTTCTTGACAATGACAATAAATAAATAAATACTAATACTAAATTTCTTCCCCGACAAACCACTGCTACATGGCACGACAGTACATGATATGTCTCACCTCCTCCAATATGCCAGCCATGATGGGATCAGAGTCTTTCCTTTGCTGTAGCTGTTTCTCCAGGGCCTTCACACTGACACCGGCCTGCTTTTTCATGAAAAGTATATCAAAAGTTACTTTTCACTGTCAGCAACAAACACAAAAAACAGTCTGAACTAAAAAAAATATATCAAAATGCCTGTCATCTGATATTACTTTTAATCTGTCTGTTTCACTTTGTTTTAGTTGAAGTCTGTTGCCAGTAGCAACCAGTGACTGCACAGTTAAACAGAAGTTTGTTTTGTGTTACTTTATTTAGGATTTGTGAATATATTTTTTGCTGCAATTAGTTAATTGCTTACGTATCCAGGGCTCTATATGACAACACCTCCTTTGGGAGTGACCAAATTTAACACCAATCATCATCATTTTGTGTCATTGGTGAATTGTGATTAAAAGGTTGTTTTTTTTAATCTATCGAAAAAGTCTACCACATCACTGAAAGAAACCTATTTGATATAAGAACAGTAAACTTTCTTCGCAGCAAAGAGATCAGACCTGTGGAGCCTGGGTACGGGTCTGGACAGCAGGAGGTGGTTTCTGGACAACTGCTGGAGAGACACTGGTTTGAACTGGATGCACTGGAGCTGATACACATTTGGAACAACAGACAACATGCATTTGCAATTAAGATTCCAAGAGGACCTTTGTAAGAAAAACTACAACATAAATTTAATTACATTAAATACAACACCTTTCTTACCTAAAATAGCTGGTGGTTTGCTGGCCAAAGAAGGAGGGGCAGTTAAACTACTGGAAGTCGTGGCAACCGTTTTGGACAGTGGGGAGTTAAAGGAGAAAGGAGGTTGTGTAGTCTCCACTGTTGAAAATCTTTGGAAAAAGCAGACCAATTTTTAAACATTTAGACAAAAATCGACATCTTAGGACTAATACTGTGAAAAACACGTGATAGTTCAGTACCTGTCATTTAGATTCAGTTTCACTGCAGACTGGGACGCAGGGGTGGCAAGACTCTGAGGAGTTAGAGCTGGTGCTGCTGATGGTTTAGCAAGACTCTGAGGAGTTAGAGCTGGTGCTGCTGATGGTTTAGCAAGACTCTGAGGAGTTAGAGCTGGTGCTGCTGATGGTTTGACAGAAAGGTTGTTGAAAGAAAAAGCTGAAGGTGCAGAGGGAGTGTCAGAGGGAGGTTTCGAAGCAAAAGAGAAGCCGGATGACCCTGAGCCAAAAGGTGCAGAACCCCCCAGGGAGAAAGCTGAAGGGCCTGAAGTGGAGCAGGTAGTTGGGATGGAGAAAGTGAAGCCTGATGCTGCTGATGACACAGGAGCTTTTGGAACAATGCTGAACGGTGCAGCGGCAGAAGAAGTAGCAGGGGATGGAGAACTGGAAGCAGCTGCTGGAGTAAGACCAAGGCTTGGAAATGCTGCTGGGGCAGATGGGATTGAGGCAGCAATTTTGGGTGGTTGGGTTGCTAAAGAGCCTGTGAAAGAACATAAACAAACAAACAAAGATTACTTTTATTTGATCTCATCACATTTAAAGCAGTGTGAGTTTTGTCTACAAGCACAAGCTACTAGTTTAAAAAAAAAAAAAAAAAAAAAAGTAGAAAGGTGAAAAAACATTTTTAAAATCACATTTCTGACAGTTTTTAAAGGTATCTGCAGAAATGACCCCTTTATGAGTGAACCTGACTGAACCAAAAAAGAAAAAGCTGTTCATAGAATAGAAGGCACTTGAGAATGTAGTAAAAGCTCACTGCATGGTAAAAACAGTTGGTCACATTTAACAAATGTCAGTGAACAACATGTGAAAAACAACCAAAAAAATTAGAGAAATAAACTCTTTACTAAATATTACTAGAACCAATAATACACTACACGGCTGCTATATTAGGTACAGCCTGCTAATCCAGGGTAGGACCTTTTTTGCCATTAAAATTACTTTGATTTTTTTTTTTTTAGAAAAGGATGCCAGAAAAATTCCTCAGATTTTGGCCCATATTATTAAAATGACCAAAAAATAATAATAATAATCACACAGTTGCAGCAGATTTGTCAAATCATGATGCAAACCCTCCACATCCAGATGGTGCAATACTGGACTGAGTCACTCCTGGTGACTGTAGATTCCATTTGAGTACATGAACTCAAGAGATCGGATGAAATAAGGTGGAGATTATCTGAGTTTTGTCACATGGAACTTTGTTTGCTGGAAGCAGCCAGCAGATGATGGCTGTACTGTGGTAATAAAGAGATAAACTGGGTTGAGAATAGGGCTGTCCCAAACGATTGTTTTGATAGTCGACGAGTCATTTTGGCGAGTCTGTGTGAATTGTAGGCTCAGTATCTCAGCTGACAGGGCTTTGAAAGCGCCATGACCTTCTACTGCTGTAGTCTATCTGCGTCAAGGTTCAACATGTGCATTCAGAGATGCTCTTCTGCATATTTTTGGTTATAATAAGCAGTTATTGCTGCTTTCCTATCAGCTCGCAGTAGTTTAGCCATTCTCCTCCAACCTCTGGTATCAACAAGGCATTTTCACCCAGACAACTGGTGCTCATTTTGCCTTTTTTTGCATCATCTGGGAGACGGTTGTGTGTCAAAATCCCAGTAGAGCAGCAGTTTCTGAAAAACTCAGACCAGCCCGACACGCATCAACAACCATGCCCTGTTCAAAGTCACTGAAATCACTTTTTCTGCCTCATTCTGATGCTCAATATGTCTACATGCCTAAATGCACAGAGTTGCTGCCATGACTTGTGTTCGGTTGCTTTTTAAGTGGTTGTATGAACACAGTTTACAGCTATCAAACATTTAAAGACATAAAGAAGACATCAAAATTAACAAGAGGGATATATTCAGAAAATCTGCTTCCTTAAAGATTAAGTCAGTCATTTTGTTTAGTTTATTTAACATAAAAAAAGAATGCAGTACTCACAAATGTACTTTGATTAGTGTGTAATTATGTCTTCCAACAAACGGGTGCATTCTCATAAACTTCGAATTAATCCATCAAAATACATAGGAGTGGTTTGTGGAAGTCTCTGTGTTCCCTGACATTTTGAATACAGTGGCTGAGCTGTACATAGAGACAAATCTATGTGCATTTCAGCCACATACACAGCACGTTATAAGTTACTTTAATTTAAAAAAAAAACAAAAAAAAAAAACAGCACAAATAGTCACTTCAAATCCCCAAAGGAGGAGCTGTAACAATTCAAACACTATGCAATCAATACATTATCAATACATTAGGACATTGAAGAAATATTTTAGGCAAACATGGTTCCAATTCACAGGTTTTCTTACCAGGTTTGGGAAGTCTTTCCCCTTCCAAGGCCAGATTAGAAGGAGCCACGACTAGCTGCTTAACCCCTGGATTGAGGTTGAGTAGAGCAAATGGACAAAGTAATCCCTCAGTGGAAAGCATTAGCATTGTGGGCGCTGGGGGCAAGGTCTTCTCATCAGCTTTATGGGAGTGGAAAGATTGGATATAAACAAAGTCAGACACTGAGCAGTTCTCCACACAATATATTTAAAAGTTTTAAGAACATTTGAGTACTAAGACAGTAGGTTCACGCTATAGTTGTCTGACTGAAGTTGGAGCTTTACGCCCTCTAGTGGTTAAAAAAAAAAGTATCCAGTCTTCATTTCAAAAAGATACTCCAGTCAGTTACAGAGACAACTGTCCTAATATTTGTAATTCGGTAAAAGAGTAAGATGCCTTTCTCTTCTCGCCAAACCCTGAAACATTTTCTGCTCCTCACACCCACTTTCTTGCCCTTTCCAAAGCCTCGCAGTATGCTGTGGGCTGCAGAGAAAATGGCAAATCATGTCTAAACCACCATTCAAATAACGAAACTGACTATTCACGACACAAATTAAAGATGCATTAGTCAGAGTTGATACTAGTCATTTCAGAAATGCCAACAAAGTACACTGAACACACAGTCCTCTTTGTTTTCTCTATGACCACGTTTTATATCTAAAAATACTGTATTTATCAAGTATAACTGTTCATGAGTGCATGAAAAAGTGTTGCTTTTTCTGACCGCGTCATTAATATCCACCGACTTTGCACCTATTTGACCCATGAGCTACATGCATGATAATCAGTGTCAATGTACACACACAAATACACACCCACACTGACAAATAAAATGCCAAGAAATACACTTGAAGAAGCAGTGCGATTTAAAGTTTTAGACAAAAAGAAAGCATACACCCCCACCCCACCCCAAAAGACTGTATCTAATGCTTTTTTGTTATGAAACTAAAGTTTGAAAGCTTTAGAGACGCAAGCAGAGAGAGGGTGAGAGGGAGCGAACAGACGGGAGAGGCACACGGTAAACCTCATCAGCATTCTGCAACAGGATTGTCTGGGCTTTGTTGTTTGTTATGGTCCTCTAGCTTGTGTGAGCCATTTTAATGAGTGCATTTTTCCCTACAGATAACTCCCTCCTACTCTCCCTTTGCTTTTCCAACCTAATGTCTAACTTTAGATCAAGGTTTTGATCAGACTACAATCATGTCATAATGTTGCTCAAATTGCAGGGGTTTTTTTCCCGTAATGGGGAGGGAGGGAATCGTAGAGCGAACAGGAAGAGATGTGACTAGACAGCAACAGCAGCTCTACGTGAATGTCTGGCAGACTGGGCCAGTTAAGATAAAACAGTGTACTGAGACGATAGCTTATCACTATTCTTTACACATGCTGCAATACAGCACTGCGGTGAATGCTGTATGCACACAGAAACCTGACGGATTTAAGATTCACTGGCTCATTAGGGGACTTCTCACCAGAAAACATTTTAAAGTTGAAACAAAGGCAAGGGAATGCGCTACAAGAGATAACACGACTAAATTAAATTAAACTAAACTTAAAAATGACCAAATTAACTTTTGTCTGGTGGCAGAGGAGACGTGCACCGTCGCCTATCTTTAGAGCGTGGTAAGAGGGCTGAATGATGTTTTTCACACCCCTGGATTGAAAAAATACAGGCCATTTATTTTACACCGCAGCTGTCTGATTCTTTAACAAGAGACTGTCACTATGTGTCTTGGTGAAGAAGAAAAAAAAGAATTAGAAACTATGCACCCACCACAGTCAACCAAATATAATGCGCCTGTCTCTGCTAAAAGAAATTCACTCGAAACTAACACGAGCCTCTGTGTTTTGCTGACTTATGGTGCGATCGAGTCATTAATTCCTCTTCCATCTATTTCCACAGTTTTCTGCTGACACACAAGTTAGAAGACAGCTCACTACTGATCACCAGATTCACAGCGTAAACACAATAAATCCATGGTGAGCACTAACACTGCACTGCTTCGCCAGTGTTCAAAATGCTGCATTACTTTTCCCACACAATCCACACGTTTTTCCAACAGTGTCGATCCAAATTCTTAGAAGCTTTGACTACCATGATAGAAAATGTCAAAATCGTGATCCATGATTATTCACTAAACTTGAATGTTATCCTTAATGATATTTATAAATCTCACTGACTGTGTTGGGTCTCATTTCTAGCACCAGCACTGTGAAAGGTGTACATCTACGTGGCAAGGTGCCAGATGAGGTCAAGGTTTTGTTTTTTCAAAGTGACTTTAAGCAGAGACGGCAACATTGTAACGATTTTTTTATTTACTCATTTTTTTTAAAACCCTGCTTTAGGGCTGCTCAATTAATCGAATTTTAATCTCAATTACGATCTGGGCTTTCAACGATCATTAAAAATGACTGAGCCGATTATTAGCACCTCCCTCGTGCTTTACTCTCGCGCTGCTCCGTGTGACAAATCGAGTGCACCGCTCTGCGTTTCGAACACACGTCACAACAATTAAGAGGACCCAAGGGAAGCTCGGAAAGCTAAGCAGAAGTTATTTGGAGAGGAGAGTGACTGCCGTTGGTTGAAAAGGGAGGTAAAAAAAAAAAAAAAAAAAAAAACTTCAGTGGTGTGGAAACATTATGGGTTCGCGGAGTCAGAAGTGGATCAAGTAGACATAGTGTGTAAACTTTGCTACGGTATCGTAGCTGCACCACAGAGCAACACTGCAAAGTTCACTGAACATAGATGTTTACATTTTCCATTTATTTTTTATATTGCAAACATTTGCACTGTTATCAGTATTTGCACACTATTTTATATTATTTTTTGACAATCTTTAAAGCCATTATTCAATACATTGTTATTGTTAAATAAATATCGTCAAATAATCGAGATCTCAATTTCAGTGAAAATAATCGTGATTATCATTTTTGCCATAATCGAGCAGCCCTACCCTGCTTTGTTTTTTGGGATTCCATTGAGTCAGGCATTACAGTTGTTATGTCTGTTAACATTTGCTCAATCAAATGACAGCAGTATTTCTGTCAACAACTGTAGCACAGACAGATCACCTTTATTGTACTGTACGCAGACTGGTCATGCTTATTTGACACAGTCAACAAGTCTGATATATTCTGAAATAACATGAATCATAACCCAAGTCCTTATGAAGGTTATGCCACAAAAAGAGAAACAAACAAACAAAAACAAGGCAAAACAACAACAACAGTAATAATCTTTATATATGAAATTAACTTCTGCTCAGACAAGTGAAGCAACTAAATACATAAAAAGTCATATTCACTTACTTATGTGGATTTCCTGCTGGCTGGTGTAATCTATAGCTAAGCCAAGGGGCAAAGTGTCTTCATTTGTTTCAGTCACTCGAAGCTCAGCCCTGCTCGAATCTTCTAGTTGCCAAACTTCCCACATCTAAAAGGGGTAAAAATAAGGCATGGTCATCACCATTTACAGAGAGTAAGTATTCAAACAAAATCCAAGGAAAATTAATAGATTTGGGGGGGTGGGGGTATTTACAGTTCCTAAAAGCATCAAGTCTAATTCACTAAAACATTGAAGCACTCAGATAAAATTATTGGTTTACCTAATTGATAAAAATTCAGCAAAAGCACAAGCTTGCTCAACTGTCACCAAAAAAGTCAGGTAAGCATTGGATATTTGACCTGGTGGGAGCTTAGCTAATCTAAATTATTTAGAAGGTAAGTGTTGTGACTGACTAGAAGCTGCTGTAACACTTGTGCAACCCTCCTCGATTTTTTGGAAGCATTTTACTTTAACCGAGTAAAACAAACGGATGTAAAGACAAAGTAGAAAAATGACAATACATTCAAGACCACTTTCATTTATCTCTACATTTAGACAAACCTAAAACGTTTTCACACATTTTAGCGTTTACCTTATCGTCTTGTCTGGCAATGACGCTGACCTCAATGGAAGCTGCTGATGCTGCAAACACAAGGTCCCTGGATGAAAGAAAAAAAATAAAAACAATGAGACAAAGCTTCAATTTACCATGACCTTAACATCAAACAAAGCACAAAACTTTCAGGGCATAAACAATGAGTTTTAGCTTATAAGTAATCAGGCTTTCAGGTCACTGTTGGAGCAAATCTATCAGTTGGGATCAGTCTTACCAGTCCTCTACGTGACTGAGGAAGTAGTGGTGCTGACGCTCCGTACAGCTTCCAAAAACAAATTCACCAAAGTTCAGAAACTTTGGCTCCACTTTCTCATCCTTCTTCTGTAAAATAAATAAATAAATAAATAAATCTAGAGTAGAGAAGTGGCATACTTCAGTAGCACTGTAATTTATGTCAAAAATGTAAGCTGCAGAAAAAGAACCACAATATGCATACAGTAATTTATGTGCATTAACCTGTCAGCTAGTGACATCAAACTGTGTCTCAGGGTTGGGGGGGTTTTTTGTGCTAAATCTGCTTTCTGTTAAACAAATTTAAGGGGGATGAGTGGGCCTCAAGAGTCTTGGTATACAGACTGTAAAGCTGTCTAACACACATACAAGTTTGAGTTTTATAAATAAAACTGATTGGACATTAACACTGTTAAAATGCCTTAAGCTACCCATGGGAAACAGGTGCAGCAATTTATTGGAACATCTGCAAACAGAAATGGAAATACAGCATATAACAAACTTTGTACAATTTTAACAAGCTTGAAGGTTTACAGTTTGGTATTACCACCTTTATTCTTCATCACAGCCTGAACTCTCTGATGTAGTCTTTCTTGTAATTTCTTTAACCTCCTAGGACCTGGCGTCCACAATATGGACATCACATTTTGGGTTGTCTAGACCAAAATACTACATTTTGCTCTACAAGGGCCTGATATCCACTTACGAGGACATTATACTGCCACTGTTCTATTGAATTTTTAAACAAATATGCTCATATGTGGATCTCATTTTTCTCAGAAACAAAAAGTAAAAAAATAAAAATTTAAAAAATTTAAAAAAAAAAAAAAAAAAAAAGAATCTGGTAATTCTTTGTTTTTACATTCATCAGGTGCCAATCATCCCAAATATCAAAGAGAAATTAAAAATGCATGCCATGGAAGAGTTCGGGTCTTAGGAGGTTAAGTAGTCGCTTAAAGGCCATTTAAAGCTCTTCTTTGGATGTTGGTTGCGTTTTGTTAAATTGTCTGTTAAGATGATTCCACACTGTTAATGGGCACTGAGGAAGTCAATCCATGACTGATACAGTGTTGCCTTTTTCAATTTACACAAACAAACATTCCTCTGAAAATGGTCAGATACAAGGACTGGACAGGAAAAAAAAAAATTGTGGAAAAGCAGCCAATGTCCAAAGAAAAACCTTGAAATACCTTCAGAGAGCCTGCATAACGCTTTCTCTGTCATTAAAAAAAAAAAAAAAACTACAAGTGTAGCTGACTGGGAGCAAAATATGAAGAAATGACTGGTGACTCAATACTTTTGCACAGTAGTGTAAATATGAAAAGAAAGCACAAAAGCCCAATTATGGTCAAAGCACTGGTCACTGCATGCACAGCTGTGATGTCATCAGAGCACCAGAACTACATGCACTGAAACCCAAGGGAAGCCTAAGAAGTAAATAAATAAATATATCACAGATTCATAGGAATAAGCAAGTTTTTTGTTTTAAATCTTTGTTTCTACCATCTGGAAATTATGTTCCTTCACAGATGTGTCATAGAAATGTCTCCACTGACTGACCTGCTTGCACTGACATGCCTCCAGACTGGTTGTGCCAGGCATACAGGAATACTGTATGCAAAAATGCTGTGAAGTTTCTTTTGGTACTCATGGCTGCCAATGGCAACCATTGAAAACAATCGACACTGTTATTCTTTGCTTTTTTTCTGTGGTCATTTTCTCTGCACTGAAACATTTCTGTATTAATCCCTGTTTAATTATTAAAACCTGTATAAAGCTCTGGAGGCATAAAACACTAATGATGAACAATTAGATGTTCTGATGATCAGTTTGCTGGATCATTCCTGCTCTCTTTCACTTCATGTGGGGATGATGTGAATATTTATGAATAAAGATGACTGTGATCAAACGACTTGTAGATTTTCAGACTTAAAAGCAGCTCTAATGAATTCCTAACCATAATCTAAATGTATTTACTCCAAGCATAAATACACAAATATATTTGTAAACAATGTTTAAAAACTGCTGTGCATTTATATTTTAAGTATAAGTTGAATTGTTACAGTTTGAACCTGGATCATCTTTTTCACACACTTCACAGATCAATAACTAATCTGCTAGATACATGTGTTTAACTCTGTTACTTGCATTGTTATCACTGTCAAGTTACTGATAAATAAATAAATTTTAAAATTTACGTGATAAAACTTAGAAACGAAAGCAAGGAAAATTCAAGATGAAAATGTGGATAATAAATTTAACTCTCCATAACTGAGCTGCAGTGATGATTTTTTTCCCCCCGATACCCATGAATGGTCTTAACTGAGCTTCATACTATGATCAGCAGTTCGACCGTAGAACCAGTCTGTTAAACCTGATAAACCCAGATAAAAATCAATCATAAAACGATGCCAGGCATACTTACAGGGAGTGAGATCAACACTAGCTCAGGGGGGGTCTCAAGTGAGCCATCTCCAGCAGCATATGCTACTGCAAACACATAGGTTTTCAGCCACAGCACATCCACAGCTGTGAGAGACAAATAGGAAAGAGAGACAAGACATTGGAACATCAACAAAACAGCAAGACTCAGCTCCTCCTTTTCCTATACAACTTGAAATATTTTATGGAATCACTGCAATCTATTACTAATCTATCACCACCAAGATAAAAACCTTAGTGTACGGACCATTTTCATAGTTTAATTTTATATACATAGGTATGGCTACCTTACCTTTTACAGTTTCGCCAGGGGTGAAGAACTGTGGACATGGGATAACTTTCTTTTCCTCCAGTCCCTTTAGAACAGAGGAGAAAAATCTGTTCCTGTAGCTTCCAAAGACTGTTAAGCAATTTGCTTTTAATTCAAAATTCTTCTTATTATAACTTACTGGTGTATATTGTGTGACTGTACCATCCATTTTTCCAGCTGCAACTTGCTTTCCCTTTGGACTCCAGCAAACTGTGGTAAACAAAGCAAGTAAACAACTACTGAACCACATCAGCGATATGGACTGCAGATAAATTTACCAATTATGTCAAGAGTGTCACTCACTGCAGGTAATTCCACTTGAAGAAGGCAGCCTGGCCTGCACATTGACACTGTCAGTAACATCCAAAATCATTATAGTGCCATCAGAGAGGCAGACAGCCAACACAGACACCTGCGCAGGATTCCACTTCAGGTCCTGCACTAAGACGTCAGGTGCTACAGCTGGCTGGTGCGATGCAAATGGTAGCTTCTGTAGTTTTCCCTGGAAAAGCAAGGAATGCAAATTAAAACAAATATCAGACAACATGATTACATTTACCAGACAAGGTGAAATTTGGCAACCGGTGTTCGACTGTGTTAACACATTAGGTAGACAGACTGAAATAACTACCTTGTTCATGAACGTGCGGACATCATAGAATGTGAGCAACAAGCCAGCTTCCTCAGACATGCCACACATGGACAGTGTGAGCTCATCACAACTGAGAGCCACGTGGTGCAAAATTAGTTCCACGGTCACTTCAGTCAGTGCTGGTATTCCTTTGACTAAAATAGGGAGGAAGATGTTAGTGGACAGTGAAACAGCAAAAATTATTAATGACATGAAACATGTGGTGTATCTGTCATGACAACATTGTGTTTTTAACCTGTCATCATTGCACTATTTAATTAAAACTGCATGTGTATTCATACCTATTTCGTTGGAGTTGCCATCACCTTTATCAGCAGCCAGAATATCTCGAGTTAAGTACACCTTGAGAGTTCTGTCAAGCCCCACAAAAGTTAAGCCATATTTATTTGAGATGGCAAGGAGGCTGGATCTGTCTTTTGGCAAATCTTCGGTGGGGTCAAACACTCTGACTTTCTTCATCTGACGAAACTGAAAATCCTAAAACGAAAGGCAAACACTTTCATTTCATGGTGACCTGTTATGAACTGTTAACAACTGTGGGTCCACTTCGGTAAATGCAAACGCAGCGTCTTCGAGACAGAATAATACACACTTTAAATAAACATTGTTGACAAGACAGCTGGTGAGCCTGAAGGGTGATCTCAAAGCCAAAATGTTTGTAATGCCTCTCAATTAGAACTATGCTAACATGTTACCATATCGTGTTAGCAATCGGTGCAAGGCTTGTTGTAATGTTACAGCAATATATAAAACTTAAACAAAAAAAAATGCAATGTGTGTTAGAACACGTTATTTTACAAATGCATAATTTAATAGGACGAATCCACCAAACACAGCGGCGTTTAACTTTACAAGCACAACATCACACCGGCTACGGTGCTAACCCTAAGTAGCGGGCTAAAATAAGGCATGAATAAAACTGCAGTAACTACTTTTAATTGAAACGCTTTTAAACCGCTGTGAAAGTCTTTAATGTTTTATCGTATCAAAATAGTCATTACAGTTCAGTAAATATCGTGAGGATAAGGATACCTAAACCAGAAAACATAACCCACGACAAGTGGCTTGTTTAGCTAGCCAGCTAGCTAAACTAGCCACTACATTAAGGGTGAACTGACACGGTAACTTACACATGCTAACCTGTGAAGTCAACTTTACCAGAGACATACCTTCATTTCCCTCTCAGGAGGGGAGTCCGCATCGTCACTCATTGTGAAATTTTGAGGGTTTTTCTTCCAAAAGACCTGCTGTGTTCGTTTATTTCTTGCTAGTATGTACCACAGAAAGTTTAGGTTAGCTACATCAGGACAACTAAACACACGCCGCGCGATTTCTCCGTTGAAAAAACAAAAACCAGCTAGGATGACGAGTAGATACCAGAGCAGCTTGAGAGAACACGAGCTCATACAGTCGAGTATGTTTAAGAGTTGCAATTAAAGGTTGAATTATCTAGATATAATTAAAGGTATATATTTTACCCTTTTAATAGTAAGTAAAAAAATGCATAAAAGTTGTGTTTTTGTGTGTGTGTGTATACAAAAACATAACTTTTATGCATTTTTTTACTTACTATTAAAAAGGTCCCACTTTTTACAGTAATAGAATAACATTTTTTCCACCAACAAAGTGATTTCCATGAGCCATTAACCCAAACTTATAAGTGTTGGCTAATAGTTAATCTATAATTCTACTGTTCGAAGCTTCAGCATAAATTATCTAAATGGACTGGTGGCTATCAGGGAATGGAATAAAAGCCAGCAAAGGAGAGCTCTGATTGTCCTTTGAGGATCCTGGAGAGCTATCCTTGAAGACTAGTTCAAGAATTTACAAGAGTTCAGGCTGTGTTCGAGGATAAAAGTAGTTATACCAAATACTGACTTTCAATCTTGTTAGAGTTGAACACATTCTTTCACCTCACATACCATATAATCATGCGTGTTTCAATAAACTGCTGCATCTTCAGTCTTTCTCATTTTCATAGCAAAATAAATTTTAAAAAATTGAAAGAATGAGGGGTAGCTTAATAAGAGTCCCCCCATACATATATTTATATATCATAGATGAAATGCTTAGGTTAATATGGTTGATTTGGATCGATCCAGTGTTGCCTGCAATTCTAAACCTGTGCCTTCATGAAATAAAACTGGCTGTATACTGTATGTTACATTCATCTTTGAAGGAACTCCAGTGACTCATCCAGCAAAATTTAACACCATTTTAATGACACAAGAATTTCACAGCTCGGTGGCACAGACAGTGAGAATTATTATTGTCACTAATTTGTCTTCTTTCTGCTGGAATCTCATTACTTACATGTTTGAAGCCATGCAGATCTACAATAAATCGCAACTTCCAGAGAAAAATATATTTCAAGTGCATCCTTTTGTAGGTACTTTGGCAAATGCAAAGAGAGACAAAAGACAGTATATGGTGAAGTAAGGACTTTTATTAGAAAGCAGATTTTTCTGTATTGCATTTAAAGAAATTGGGTACTCTTGGACTATACAACTTAAAACTGGGGATGGCAAATATGATGGGAATGAAAGGTAGATTACATCAAAAGTGGCAACTTGCATTTCTGTTGTATATATTATTGATGCTTGAGTCAGAAGGCGCATAAACATCTTTTTCATTTGAAACATAAAGCGGCATCAACACTGAAATTGTCCCATCCCAGTTTGCCTGATCCAAACCCAGCTGATAGTGAAGAACATTACCATGATCGGTGTAGGGTTGTTGTCCATCAAAGGGGGTTATCAACAAAACCTGGGCTCAGGACCACGTCCAGAACATGCTTACCAGAGCATGACAGATATGGTCCGTGTCCAGCTCTGTTTGCAAAGCACCAAAGTTTGACTCAGTCCTGGTTTTAAAGACACACACTTATAACCAAGAAGGCTGGAGATAACATCACCATGTCCCTCCACTCTGGAAAGGAAGCTAGCACAGACCGAAGCAAGCTGAAGAAAGACAAAGCAAACAGCAAGAGCACATAGCAAGTCATACCATATGTCCCGTAGTGCACTTTGGGTCTCGTTCCTATTCTGATTGTCAGCGCTCTGAACACATGGCTTTAAAAGTTGCATTTACTCCTCATTTGCCTAACACCCGGTTGCTCTCAGTGTTTTTCCTTTCACCTTTCCAAGTAGTTCTAAAGTGCTGGCGTTATGTACAAGGACACGTAAATACACAAACAAACCTTCAGTGCATTTTCTTCTGAGTGTGCTGAGCTGTGAACATACTGAACTGTGTACTTAGTCTCTGTATTCCACTCTTTGTCACTACTTTGCTGTCATTAATACAAGAAATTCAGCTTTATGCAAACATTCAGCGAAAGGCCAGGTTGTATAATAAAAAAATCCAGCCCTGCTCACCACAGGACACCTCGATCTTTGTTTACTAACAGTTGACAAGAGTTATTCAGCATAAAATACATGGTGCATAAAGATCAGAGGTTTCATTGGGTTGCGGTGAGTGTGCGAATGGCATGCATTTTATGGTACAAGTGTCTCTTTGCATATAAATGTATTGTTTTTCATGATGAGCCAGTCACTGGAACAAAAAACTACAGTGTCCGTGTGGGGGTGAGCAGAGCCCGATGCAAAGTGAGGAAGAAGTTATTTGCAACAAAATACCTTCTATTCAATAACCATCCAAGAAAAACAAAAAGTTTGATTTAAATGAGAAACACGTCCGATACATGACATACATGTAACTGGACTTTTCTCTTTTGGCCACGTCAATCTTCCCAAGGGTTAGCCATGACATTCTCCGTTTATAGTGCAACATCGTTCATTTACCCTGCACAAGAAAAGGATCAAACCCCAAGCGGTCTTAAAGGATTATTGTTCTGTTTTGGGTTTTTTTGATGGCTTTGTTTTGCAGCGGGGCAGAAAAAGTGAATGAGCTGGTCAAAACCAGCGCGTGATAAGGAAATCGTGCGTAAAAAAAGAAAGATCCCCCCCCCCCCCAAACAACAACAACAAAAGCCCGCCACACCTTAAATGTGACTAACTGATGAACAGATTTGACTATACTTGACTATACTACGAATGAGATTTCATTTGAATTTCTTCCAAGGGTGTTCAACCAGATTCCTTAAGAGCTGTGCTGTAAATATGTAATACTGGGCTGGTGAGCCAACATGATGGAAAACATAAAGCAAGAATGTAAGGTGAATAAATGACTATGTCATTAATATCATTTATTAGAATAAAAGATTACTAGTTTTTAATTTTAAACTCAAAAATGGCCAAAAAAAGTGTTATCTGGCTATATTTAGTAGATCCTTGGTCCTGTTTGCTTCTGAACACAAAGTAATGGCACACATCCACACCCACACATTCACAGTCTAAGGCACTGCTCCACACCCCTTTAATACTACAGTGGAACACATCCATGTTTCCCACCCGTTATTATTTACTGCTTTATTTTAATTGCAGCTGATTTCATATTCCCCATGTATTTAGTATCTCTGCGAAAGTCCTCCTATTCAAAAGGATCAAAGATTTATTTTACACAAAAACACACAGAGAGAAATATTAAATACAAAGAATATCACACTCATTGCCCAGTTTACTAACTGAGTAGAAAGGTTTCTCTCTCTCTTTTTTTTTCTGAAGCTATAACAGCTACTTTCTATATTTTCCAAAATAAAGGCTACACATATTCATTTCTCAAGTCTGTTACTCTGACTGGCATAACCAGAAGTGATCAGACATTTAAGTGGCTCAAATAGACAACTGAATATTGTTTGTTTTTTACTGCGAGAAAAACCTGTAAGAATAATAAACATATGATATGAAGGTACAATTTGCAAAATCTCTGTGTTAAAAAAACATCAAACAGAGGGAAAAAAAGCCTGCACTGCATGTGAACCTTGCTCAGTTTTGCACATAACGATGTTCACTACACTGGAAGACCTGTTCGCAGTTTGAAAAATAAATAAATTAAAAAAATAAAAAAAATCACTATATCAATAAAGCTTTAGGTTTAAACACCACCCAGCCTCACAGTCGGTATTAATTTTATATTATGGCATATTTTGAAGAATTTACTATACTCAAATCAAAGCTTGGACCCTCACCACAGCAGTGCTACAGATTACATTCATCCATCATCCCAGCCATCGTGTCACAGTCTTGTTTTATCTACGGCAGATCGCACTTATTCCCAATGAAAATAAACGCGCTATGAACCTTTTTGTTACTACCTAGTGCAATCGTAACCCTGTGTTTCTTGTGCAGGGCCATCTTAAAACTTCCCCTAACAGACGCTGAAACAAGAGCAGAAACAGAGACTACTCTGGCCCCGCTCATGAAGTGGCATAGCATATATTTTGAGAATAGTATTAGTACTAAGCCCGGCAGTTCTTAAATTAACCTATCACAACCCACTTTCCCCCAAATGTTGGTGGCTTCTCTTTTACTTAAATGAACGGTCTTTTCTGTGCTTTCGTTTGCTGATAGGGGGGAAAAAAAGATACAGGGAAGATCTATGCATTGCACAATGAAGAAAGGCTGTGTGGCAAAAAACAGATATCAAAAGAAGAAATCAGGTATGACGAATGCAGGTTTAAAGTCCCTGTTGGACATTGCTTTGCTCCCCCCACCCCCCTTCCAAAACGTAGAAACAGTCATTGTCAGAGAGACTCGTTTCAGGTGTTGTCGTTACAGCCTCTCAATTAAAAAGGTCCACGTTACCTCCCTCAGCATCTCGGCTCTTTACCTTCTTTTGAGTGCAAATGCAATAAGCCAGCATAAATTGCTCGTATAAGTTTGATTCAATAATTTACCCACCCTCCCAAAGAAAAAAAGAACAAACAATAAAACAAACAAACAAACAGCCAGGTAGGAAGCAGGACTGCGTAGTATCGGTGCATATCACACCACCACCACAACATTACCGAGGTGGAACAGTGCTTCTCTCTAACATTCGTTCTTCTACTGCCCAGTGTAGTGCACTTCTTTACTACTCCATATATCCAGTCTCCTCTGCTCATGGGCACAGCACACTCTTTAGTTTAAAACAAACAAACAAAAAACAAATAAAACAACAACAACAAGAAATTCCAACTGTTACTGTGTAAATCCTGGGTCACAGCCGGATCAGTTCTAACATGCGTCAGACTGCGGTCAGGTCCAGCGGAAAACGGAGAGAGTCCTCTTTGAGCATTAATAGCGTATCTCGAGGCAACGGCAGCTGTTATCTTATTTCAATGCAGGTTTGTGGCTTTGTTGGTGTTTTTTTTTCCGAGAATTCTTTGTATCCACTGTTTGTATGAATGCATGCAAGCTCGGATTTTTTCTTTCTCTCTCTCTCTCTTTTTTTTAGTACATGTTCATGTTCAAGTCTCTCTCTGTATCTCCACAAGAGAATGATTTTTACCCAGAGTTAAAAAGCACTGTTTTTATAGACCATGTATTCTGAATACATTGGCGCAGATATTCAAGGCTATTATCCACGGGTTAGGAAATATGTCTTATCTGTATGCATGTGTGGTTGGGGAGGAGTGGTCTGGAGCAGACACAGGCATCACATTGACAACCTAATTCAACATGTCATGGGCAAATATGCGCGAATAAACAACTCCATGTGATAGAGTTGTTTTTAGACTGTGGACTATAGACATGAGTGCTTAAAAAAATTTGATCATCTAAATGATGGGCCTATTTAATAGGGAGAAAACCGTTTTGTTTAATGGAGCTACTACAGTACATGGCCTTAAATTGCAAAACTGTTGTTGTTATACATTCATACACGTTCAAAATACAGTAAACTAACATAAAGGTCAACATTGCTCTTTCCAGATCTGTTTTCCCCAAGGTTACGCGGGTTAGTTTCTGATGCAGCTTTCCAAGAAAATGGAATCATTTTACAAATCAGTGTACCACACCGGCAAAGCAGCTGTTGCTTTTGTATTGCACTTGAATGATGAATCATTACAGCCATTTGTTCTGCTACCAGGCCTTTGTAATAATGCTGCGGATGCCAAAACACTGAGTATATACTGAGTGTACCAAGAAACGGGCGGAGCAGAAAGAGTCGACTTTCTCAAAGTGCTAATGCCATGCCTGTGTCTACTTCTAAGAACAGTGTTCTGCTTCCACTAGCGGCAATTATGGGAGCACGCAAGCACACGTGTGCGCATGCATGTGCGACAGATTCCTGTATAGTAAGATCAGTGAGTGCGGCTTCTTGTGCTGAGCGAAATTCCCGTTGAGGAAGCACAGAGGAGGAAGAGTGGCGGACGAGCTGTTGTAAAAGAGCAAGCAAAGAGAAGAGGCTGTCTCTCACAATGTAAGAGACAGCCTAAAAAGGACATTCACTGTCCGTTCACCCTCGCACCGTGTCCAAAATTTTCTGCTTCCTGCTCAGCCGGCGTGTCGCCACAGTTGCCTGCCTCGGCTCCTGGGATCGCCCCCAGTGATCTGTTTACACCCTCTAACCTAGCTTCATCCTCGTCTTCCTCCTGTTCCTCTTGGACTGCTCCTTCGCCTTCATCTTCAGCTTCTGCTCCAGCCGCCCCAGACCCGGGGCTGCCTTCTGTCAGGGGTGGGTGAGTCCTGAGAGGGTCCTTACGATCAGGATACAACCTTTGCTCTAAGGTCTTGAAGTCGGCCTCAAAAGTGAGGGGTAACCCTGACTGAGGGGCACCCAGCGTCAGACCCAGACCTATAGCAGCGCTCATGCCCATTCCTGCACGGTACACATCCATGCCATCGGGCAGCATGGACTTAATCTTGGGCAACCATCGCTTGCGGACCCGCCTCGCGTTTGTGCACATGTCAGCAGCAATCACATTCATTTCACTCTCCTTGAAGTTAGGGTTGAAATTTTGACAGTAGACTGTAAAAAAAGAAAGAAAGAATACAGCAAAAGTCAGCGTGGCACAAACTGCCCCTCTTTGAAACTTCCATTACTTCTATCAAGTATGACCTACGTTTGACAGCGTTGAGGACCCTGCTGTCCAGGGGTTTCCTGCTGGGATCACTAGTAGAAGAGCGAATGCCCGTCCCACAGCTATTGGCTAAAGTGTTTCTGCAGGGATGCAAAGTCAACACCAGGGGGCAGAGTCAGCAACAGGCACATACAGTAGATAAACATGGGAGCACACATAACAAACCGCATTGCACAACATGGCCACAGATGGAGTGTGAAAGTTGGTTTGTGACAACAGCAGTAGTGTTGGAGTCATACACAGAAGTCAAGCCTAAGAGTCGAAATACTTAAACAGTTTGTTCATTATTTGCACATTTCTCTGCTCACCTGTCAAAGAATGTGGCTAAGAGACGGCGGAGCAAGACTTTGTGTTTGATGCCGGCACATAGATGACAATTCATCAGCTGGCCTCGAGTCATGAACACTTGTGTACCTGTGTGGGAAACAAAGAAAAAAAAAATCTTGTGTGAAACACGCTGACATTACAGCATTTTCCTTTATCTTTGAAGGCCCTCCTCTCTGCTTCTTTTACCTTTTACTCCACTTTGAGGCCTTTTTCTACATTTGAAGTCAAAGTTTAAGGAGATCTTTAATGGACTTAAACAAAATGGAGTCAGAAATTAGAGAAGAGGAACAGACGGTGACAAAAGCAGCACACTATTAAATGACTCCGTTTTGCTTTCTTTCCAGCGTCATCCCTTCCTCAGCAGTGCATGAGCCCTTACACCAATCGAGTTTTGGATTATTCACCACGACTTGCGCATTATTGTGCTCAGCTCTCTGTGAATTACGCTGGGAAGTACTCAGATGTCGTTCTTTTGTCTGGAGAGATTCGGCACCAAATCGATTTAAGGTTTTCTGTCACGTTCCTTTGTGGAAGCTGTATTGCCTACACGGTGAGTTGTACCTGTTCTCTTTGAAGTGCCAAGAGCGTGATGTGGGAGCCAGACCAAAGAGTTCAATTTTTGTCTCATTGTACCAAAAAATAAAAAATAAATAAAAGAACTTTTCCCTCATACTCTCAGAGCTCTGTAAGGACCATTTGGCAAACTCCCGGCAGGCAGTCATATGCTTTTTACTCCAGAGTGACTTCTGTCTAGCTACTCTTCCATAAAGACTGATGATATCTGCAGAGATGGTTGGATGGGTGCAGAGATGGTCCTTCTGTCTCAGCCTTAAATCTCTGCAAAGAAACTTGCAGCTTTATTTTAGCACTTTCAGTCTGACAGACAGAGACGTGGCGCCGGCTTCCTGACCCTTGCCTGATCCGTGGATTAACATGGGTCAGACTATGTTTTCCCAAACAGCCTTTTAATTAGGAATATGAATTCAATTAAACGGCACTGAGTTGTAAACATAATTTAACTAAACAGTCTTAATCAAATTTTTTTAGCACTTATGCATAGTCAAGTTGCTGTGAATGAGCAGTAATTCTCTGGTAGGAGTCTCATATCGGACAAAGAGGGCTGATTACATGCAGTTGACCCTTACATTCACTATGAATGAAGGTCACAGGGCTGTGGGTAAATTCTCTAATAGATGGTGCTCTTTGCCCAAGTCTCATTAAAAAGATTTCGGTAACTTTAAACTTTGACAATGAGCTCTCCATCCTTCTGAATTTATGACTTTCAATTCATTTAGTTAAATTCATTTTTAAATCCAATTTCGATATCTTCCAAACTCACTTGGTGTGTAAGCGAATCCTTGGAAATTCTGCAGGGGTAAGATGTTAGCATCTAAATGTGCTGTGAGTGACTTGTGATTGCTTTGTGCGTGCCTACCCGCCACCAGCTCCAGCTTCTCTCCAGGGTCCCCCTCAGTATAGAGCTTAGGATGGCAGCGGTAGCCTATCTGGCTTATGAGGCTTGCAGGCAGCGCCACAAGGTCCCTGCGGATCAGCACGCAGTTGCGGTTCTCCAAGGACAAGGGCATCGACACCATCTCCGGCTTGTCTTGGACTAAAAAAAAAAGAGATAAAGAACCGAAATGCAAACTTTATTTAAAATCTCACATCACAAAAACACATTGGTATCCGTCACTTTACTGGAATAAAAACACCCTAAACAAAGTTGTTTTCCACGCCTACCCCTGTGTATCCACACCAAAATAGAAGCTATGAAATTTAATTAGTAAAGCAGGTTGGAGTAATCTCATACAAGTTTGTTGTGTTTCATGAATCCTAGACAAGTCACTGTGCAGCATCAGCATCTTTAGTTTTGGAGGGGGGGGGGACATATCCAGAGCTGAGTGTTGGGTTCTTATTCAAAAACTCTTTTTTTCACCCCAAAACCTCTAAGACAGCTTGTGAGTGTATACACATGCATACTCGTCCTGCACGCACACACACATGAAACAAAAAGAAATTAATCCAATAACTGCCACACGCATGCACATAACGAAAGGTGTAGATTAATCAATTTGTATGTGCAGACACATCTGCGCGCGTGCACACACACACACACACACACACACACACACACACACACACACACACACACACACACACACACAGGAAAGATGTGCATGGTTCTCAAATATCCTACAATGTCACCCTGGGGTGCTCTGACTGATTGCAGATAGAATGGATTTCATAAATATGTGAAACCCTAGAATTTGACAAACCTCCCTTTGAGCTGCAGGATGTGAAGAATGAAGGAGAGCGAAATCTGTGTGTATGTGTACTCATGTGTGAGTTTATCACTATCCATAGGTACCCCGTCGGTGTGTTTATGTGAATGCAAACCATTTACACCTGCATGTATTGAAAAAATCTACACCAGTGTAAAAAATGTGGCAGAAAGCCATAATGAAAAGCGGTACGGTCCGGCTGCTGTAGCTGCGATAAGGAAGATGTTGTTGGTCACGAAGCACTTCAATCATAACTCCATAAAGCTATCTTTAAGCTGAAAGAACCCCCCCACACACACATGCACACACACAAACACACACACTGGAAGTACAACAACCTGCTTTTCAAAGATGCACAGGACACACGATGCATAAAAGATTAAATAAGGTAATTGGGATGAAATGAATGTGCATCAGGTTCTAGTTTTTTTGTTTTGTTTTTTTAATTTTTTGCACAACCTGTAACAGATAAGAGGTCTGGATAAACCCCACATTTAGTTTCTCCAATTCCTCTCAAGTTTTACTTTGAGATCGCTCTGTTATCAAATTAATTTCCTCCATATGAGCCGAGGGCAGCTGAGAAAGTAATGCACCAAATCAGACTTGACATGACTACAAATTTAAAGTTGCCATTGAGACTTTATCAGAGTCCTGGACTTTGATAGTATGTGCTTTAAGGATCGAAGTGCTGTAAAATCAGGGGGTGTGTTGTAAGCACAGCTCCTTATGGCATGCCACTGTTGTTTCATATACTAATAAGCACTGTTAAGGACTTTAGAAACATCTAACACAATACTCACTCCCGTAGGGATTGGCTGAACGTCCATAAAGATGACTGTAGGTCTCCTCTGTGATCCCATCGTAGGGCTCCTCCTCAAACTCCTCATCCTCGTTCTGGTAGGACGTGGGACTGTCGGTTGTGGGCAGACTGGAAGCTCCGGGGCTGGACCTGTCACCGCCGGCTGCTCCTCCTCCTCCAGCTCCACTGCCACTAGTCCCCTGGAGGCTGAAAGCAGGCATACCAGGGATAGGGGTCCCTCCAGCTGTTGTGTAGAACAGCGGCCCGGCCCTCCCCAGTCTACTTCCAAGCTCTGAAGGCGAAGTCTTACTTGGCGTTGAAGGTACAGTCAGGGGCAAGGGCTCACCTCCTTCAATTTTAATCTTACGCTGCGGTATGAGCAGAGTCGAAGACCATCCCGGGGTCCCTAGAAGGGCAGCCACTGCCAGGCCGTTGCCATTATTACAAGGACTCTGTGGCTCAGATACCGTTTCTTCTAAGGACCCCATTGTCTGCGAGTCACAGTGAGGTGAGTTTGCCTTAAACATTAGGTCCATGCCTTTTTCAACTATATGCTGAATTTGGAGGTAGCCAGCTGTGTACATGACCACCAGCTGTTCACTAGCTGCCATTGTTAGCTTCCCTGTGTAGCAGAAAGTGAGGATCTGCTCAAAGCAAGCAGGTGTGACTGAGGAAGGCAACTCAAACTGGGTCTTGGTGGAGCTGCTGAAGAGGTCACGAAAGTAGAGGCTGCTGGCGGCCAAAACAGCCCGGTGGGCTTTGAAAGCCTGGCCTGGTTGAGGGAAAAAGAAGTTGAGAACATTGACGAAGACAGTTAGCACTTTGTACAAGTTAATCTGTGATTAACAGAGCAACATTAACATTTTTCTGCCAACTGACCTTTAACCAGTATGGATACATCACAGTAGTGTCCCAGCAAGCGCTGCTCATTAAGGGAACCCAGAACCGTAGCTCCAAAGTTTGGGATCTCCACATGGAGCAGCTGGGACATGATGGCCACAGAGTGGAAGGAAGATGGGGCTTCAGATATTCACTGCAGACTCTGCCGCCGAGAGAGGCATCTGTAATAACAAAGCGGAAGGAATCCAAAAAAAAAGGTATGGTAAATGCGTTGGAGAGGAGAAAGGCACTGACAAATGAAGGAGCAAAAAGCAAACGCGTGAAAGATGAAAAGACATGCCAGAGGGAGGCAGAGGGGCGAGAAGAGAGAGATAGATCCTCTCAGGTTGTTTCTCTCTCTTAGAAAAAGCAAAGAGTAAGAATGAAAATAGAGTTGCGATGAAGTGAGAACACGCATACAGTTGAGGGAGAAGTGAGAGGTGTGCGAAAGAAAGATGGATATGCAGAGATAGTGGGTGAGAGAGTCGAGGCAGGAGAGAGAAAGGAGGAGTCACTCCACAGAAAAAAAAAAAAAAAAAACACGAACACAATGCTGCGCCTACTGTGCATAGAAGGTTGTGAAATACCTTTAGGCTATGTTGTTTTACATTACTTAAATTCCAAGAACCTTGCACTCCTTCCATGTATTGCTCTTAATGCATCCAGAACAATTTACCCACAGCATGGACTTTGACAGCCTGTACGCCTTAACTTTTCTCAGAAATAAACCCCACACTGAATGCAACCTGTTTTTCATGTCATAGATTTTCCTGGATTTCGCTGACACCGTGGCAGTTGTTCTCTTTCTCAGATCTAGCTAGACAACAATCCAAAGAAAGACAACTTTAAAAAACAAAACAAATAAAAAGTCCTTTTCAGTAACACTCTCCAGATATATTTGCACCTTCATTCCAGCCCTGAACCTTTTAGAATTGCCTTTGTCTTCCCACCAACCCACACATACGTACATATACGCACTAGTTTCATTATTGAGCAATGCTGCAGAACAGTTTCCAGGAATACAAACTGAAAAAGATGTCACCGCCTCTCTCTCTCTCTCTCTCTCTCTCTCTCACACACACACACACTCTCCCACTTCATGCACTCCATACAGAAAGGCATGCACTGTGGCTTACTTACATAAAAGCCTGCATGCATGAAGACACACACGCACATGCAGTAAAAGCTGCACAGGGAAATTACTGTGTACTCTGGCACGCAAGCACTCACCTGGAGAAACAAGAACATGCCTTTTCCTCTGCTAACAGTCTCTCACACATGCACAAATGCACAAAAAGAGTGCTCACTCTGTTATCCCAGACAGTTCTGACCTGAGTAAGCCAGTCTTCTGGTTAAAGCACACCATGGAGCCTTGACACACACACACACACACACACAAAACACGCCAGCAGCAGTCAGGACCAGGACAGAAGAGGAGCAGTTAAGAGACGGAGGGAGAGCACTCAGATGTACTCCGTCTGGTCGACTCTTTCTCTCACTTAAAGTGTCATTCCTAGTGACTCAAAGATGATTCTCTCTGCTGACTGACTTTTCTCTGTCTGTTTTCTCTCGGCCTATCTACAATCTCTATACCCTCCAAAGCCCTATTCTCCCTGCTAACTGTCTGCTCTAGCACTGTCTCAAAGCCTCCCTCTGCCTCGTCATTATCTCGCTCTCTCTCTGTGTTTCTCTCCCCCTCTCCCTGTTCTCCAAGGGTTGAATTCAACAAGTGCCGCTGTAGATAGGGGGAGTGTGTGAGTGAGAGAGAGAGAGAGGGGGGGAGTGAGAAAGACAATGGGGGGGGAGAGAAAGAGAGGCCAGAGCAGAGCAGAACCGAGCAGAGCAGAGCGAATCAATGATGAAAGGAGTGGGAGGCTCAGTGTGTGCGCAAGCGCACGCCCGTGCATGTGTCTGCGCGCGTGTGTCTGATCAATGCAGTATCTATACGTCGCAGGGAGTGGGAGGGAGAGAAAAACACAGGCTACAGTTACAGACGGAGACAGAGACTGGGCAGAGCTAAAGAGAATCAAGGGAGGGAGGGCGGGAAGGGAGAGTTGAGACAGAGAGAAAGTCATTTGAGGACAGTACGAGTAGAGAAAGACAATTAGGTTGAAGCAACTTCTGCTACTTGGACACAGACATGTATATACAGTCTAACAGAATGAGGGGGAGAATGACTAAGACGAAAAAAAAAGAGAAATGAGAAGCACATACAGGGGTCACATCCACCATTAATTAAGGAGACATCGAATAGCGAAACTTGTGAGCGCCCAGTTTGACGCAAGTCTGGAAAGAATGCGTCACATCTCAGTAAAGCAGAGCTTTATTAAACTCGAACTATAGCGTGCACAATGCAGTGAACCTTAAATCCTTCTAAATGTAGAACTGAAAAGATTGATCGAAAAACAATCACCAGTGTCAGGGTATTTCCCATTATTCGTACCATCTTTGTAAGACAATAGTTTAAAAAAAAAAGGAAAAGAAAAGAGAGGCTTTACTTTTGAGCAAGTGTTGTGTATTTTCTCTGAATCATGCAAGGACATCTCTGCCAAACACCTACACATAAACAGAGAGAAGTGCTGTCTTCACGCAAGACTATTTTGTATTTCTACATGAATTGATGAATTAAATGATTAATTTACGCCTCCGCTTCGGTGGCTCGGCTTGTTCAGGTGACATTTCTCTGCTTTCTCTTGGGTACTTTTTTTGGCCAGCCCATAGAACGCTTCCCTAAATGTTACTTGATCTGGATGAAGGAGGACAGGAGCCAGATGTCACTGCCTGCGACAGGACAACCGCTAAAAGAAGGACAACAGCTACCAGAGAGGATAAGTTCCAGAAAGATGTGTGTGGGAGGGTATAAATGCATAACGGATGAGTAGGAAAATGGGTTGTTTTTTTTTTTACAGTATGTGTGTGCATATAAACACACGCACACGAACGAATGCTGTGTAATTTTTACATGTCAGAGTAAAAAATTATAAAAACAACAAATAACACTAAGGAGACAGCTTTCTCGGAGTGCCGTGCTGTGTTATAGGTGACGAGACATGAAGACATCCTTTCAGCGCATGTCGCTTATCTTAAAGAAAAAAACAAAACAAAAAAACATCAAGCTGATGCTGAGGTTTTCTGAAAGTGAGCACGTCTCTCTCCCCCCCTACAAAAACTATCAAGGCACATTGTGCTCAATTCTTTGCCAAAGAAACCTCAAGTGGAGAAAGTTGCGCTAAACTGAGCAAACTTTTACTCTTCAGTTGCAGCGGAAATATGAAAGGGAGGATATCACAAAGCGTTGAATGCAGTGAGTCAGACTTTGGTTTACAGAGCTTTGGCCCAGCAGTGCGATATCTGCACGGCACATATAGGCACACATGAGTGAGCACACACAAAAAAAGCACAGTGAAACGCAGGAGAAACAAATCTGCAAACACTCTCCTGCTTTCTTACACACACACACACACACACACACACACACACACACACACACACACACACACACACACACACACACACACAGGTAATCTCCCTGTGCACACTCAGCAATACACATTCTGTTTGTTTGTCTGTCTGTCCCTCTGTGAACCTGCCAGACTGCTTGTCCACCGGCCCATCCATCCACCGGTTATTGTAACTACTGTGTCCTTACATCGCCTCTTGCGTCCCCCCCGCCCTTCTTTCTCTTCTCTATCCTTCCCGCCCTGCATACCACGTACCCACTGTCTCTCTGCCAATTAATGCACACAGGGCTGCATTGCAGTGAGGTTGGCGCGTGCCACGGCAGCAAGCACAGTACAGAGTCTACAGACATGCATGTACGTGCCAGCCAGGCAGAGCGGGATGGAGAGGAGGGGGTGAGAGTGAGGGAAAAGAGGAAGAGGGAGGGCGGGTAAGTGGGTGGGTGAAGGGGGGCGAGAGAGTGAGCGGAGAATATGTTGAGTCAGGCAGACAGGACGGTGGAGTGCCACACTGCACATATACACAGCCGCATGTCTGTGAAAATGTATGCACGAATGAATATGAAACAAAAGGCACAGCACACATACATGTGCATCATGACAGCCCAAAAGTATGCAGAAATGCAAATGCGCACACGCACACACACGCACTCGCACACAAACATGCATGCAAATTCCAACCTCCTTATGGCTGCTTTATATATAGACTTTGCACATCACTGATGAAAAAAATATAAGGCACCGACTCCCTCAACTTGTTTGCCAAACGAGTCACTATGTGTGTGTGTGTGTTTCTCCGTACATTGTGTCCTCATTTGCTACCGTATGTTTGCATTTCCATGTCAAAGTTTCCTGCATACCAAGGCGTGTTTTTATAGTCATCATAATATATCCGACTGTGACTTTTGGCACTTCATATCAGGCGCATGTGTGTGTCTGTGTGTGTGCGTGTGAGGCACAGTTTGTGAGTTTAGATATGAGATTCGAATGCTGTTCTGATGGCGCTTGTCTGTTTTTTGTTGGAATGTGTTACATCCATTTTAATCAAGAATTCATACCTACGCACAGTGTTATTAACTGTAGCAGCAGGTCCAGGCATATTTGAATAATATGAAGAAATGAGACGATTCGCCAGATGGCAAACAAACACACACACACGCCGATTTTAACTACTACTTATACTAGAGCTCTCTACCAAATGACAATGCTGTAAGATTCAAACCTTAAACCATCAAAGTCACAAACAACCCTGAATGCACTAACCCTTTATTACTTTGTGGAACAGTTTAAGCTTAAAGTGAAGTTGGTTCACATGATGCAAGTCACAAAAATCCTCACTTAAATACGTTAGCCGGCATCATCGTCAAGGCACAGAGAAGTAATACCATTGCTAAACATGTTTTTGGAAGTAAAGAAATTCATTAAAAAAAAAAAAAAAAAGGAAACTCAAATCAAAAATTTGAAACGAGCCGAGGAGGAGCACATCCGTCCTCCATTGCTTATGTTGCCACTATACAATCTCAATATGAACAGTCCCCTCGTTATAAATATTCAGATCCTGCAGTTGTTCTCATGTTTAAAGTGTACCAGACAACAGATTCTATCCACGTTGAGACAGCAACGCTCCCTGGCAACAGTTCTACCAATCGAGAATGAGCGGGTGTCTGCCTGAGTCTGTCTGAGTATCATTATGGGATGTCGAGAGAAATAGAGAGAGGAAGAGAGAGGCTGCTTATCACTGCTTATAATGCAACATCATTCTCTGTGTACAGACCCCGCTGGGTGAAGTTGTCTGCACATAGTCAGGATCAAAATCATCTTTTCTTAAAAAGAAGAAGAAAAGAAAATCTCCCCATGATTCATGTAGTTACGTAACAAAGAGACAAATATGAAATGATTTGTTGTGGGCTGAATATTGTCTGGTATCTTTCCACTTGTACTCACTCAATATGCACTAATAACGTAACTTGTGGTCTGACGAAGGAGAAAATAGCAGTGAATTCCAGTTTTTAACTGCAATGTTGTCTGCACAGAAATGATAGTGTGAAGCAAAAAGTCCCACAGAACAAGCCATATGAGGGTGGGATGATGTAACCAAATATAACATATCACAATTGTTTGGTCAAATTAAATATTAAAAAGTACTTTTTCGCACTTTGCTTTTTAATAATCATTGTTTTGTTTTTTGGTTGGATGATTTTGTATTCAAAGTAAAGTCCCTTTTACACTGGATTTGCTGAACACTACCATGACGGGAAGAATTTGAAGTATACACACATTTTGTCACTTACAGTAAAGATGCACTAATGTGTCTAAAAAGAGAAAAATAAATCTAATAACTGTTATCATTACTAGATTTAGTGACAGACAGACTATTCATTTGGTCCCCTATCCCTACTCACAGCATTGCTTTGACAAAAGCAGTCATTTATTTTGGTCTGCTAAAGGCCTAGAGACCAGTTGGCAACCATCTGCCAACTGGTCATGAGGGAGATATGTGTACTCTCCAACCAGTTGGTGGGTGGTTGCTGGAATTTGATGGTAGTTGCTCTGAAACTTATTGCTAAAGCCCCAGTGATGCCAAGAGATATGTCACTGGGAACAATGTGTATTTCTTGACCAGTTGCTGGTTGTTGTGGTACATGGTGCTGCTTATAATTATTTTATTTGCTAGCACACTGCTGCGGTTGCCAGTGAAAGATGCCGACATGTCAGTAAACACTCTGCAACTACTCTCCAAGTGGCAAAGAAACATTTTCCTTCAAATTAAAAGTTGTGCCTTTCGAAAATCCACATCGCACTTTAAAGTTGCACTGCTGCTCATCTAGTAGTTAGCAAGTGTCTGCAGACAAATCGATGTCTTCCATGCAAACGGCAATCTGCTAATGATCTTAGCAGTCAAAACCAGGTCTTTGGTCCAGCACCCAGTTTTCGATTTCATCTAGCAACAGCCAGCAACTTTCAGCAACTGGTTGGTACATTTTACACATTTTTCCCCAGCACCTGGAGGTTGCCAGAGAGTTGCCAACCAGTTTCTAAGCCTGTGTAAGTGAGGCCTTAATTAGCTAAAATCTTTCCGCCATCTTTCCACCACAATGCAGACATTTAATGGGATGGTAGAGACCAAATTCAAAGCAAAAAGGTGAGACTATTCTGAATCTTCTGGGGTTTTGGAAACACAAATATATGCTGACAACTGCTGTCAAAAAGATCAGAGCCAATGCAAAGCAGCTGGAGCTGGACTGAACAACAGGAGTTCTAGGTAATGAGGTGTGTTCAAAAATTTTCACATATGGCTCTAACTGTCAGTTGTTTAGACTAGAGGTTTTAGAAAAAAACATACTGCCCAAAGGGTTGTTGTGGCTAGCATTTGTTGAAAAATTAAGTACGGGTAAAATCGGTAAGAGAGACAAAATGAAAGCATCTACGGATCAAGCCTGCCAACTGCATTCCCGGCTGCTACTGTATTTAGTAGATACTGTTTACTCTCTTCCAGAGTCTAACAGCTAAAGGGTCAATTATGATAAGTACAACTCCATCTATTATAATCGACTCTCATCAAGGGAGGTAAACACGAACACGGACACACCTTCGCAGAAATGTACATATCTTAATCATGTGCACCGCTTCAGGGGAAGATGCCAGCGATGAATGAAGTTAATGCTTACATTTCCCAGTGGTTGAGCACAGTATTAAGGAAAAAGCTTTGACAAATAACTCCTGTAACAGGGGGGGGATACCTGTAAGTTTAGCCTGTAGTCGCTGTGATAACCAGACAGACTGAGGGAAAGAAAGACAGAGAGAGAATATACAGTATCTGTGTGTGTGTGTGTGTGTGTGTAATCCTCCTGAGGCAAAGGCATTGCTAATGGACTCCAAGTGGCTGTGGGAGGTAAACAAACAAACAGTAGCAGTGGCTACTACATCACACCAAACTCTGGTGACTAGCACACTAGACCGGCTGTGTATACCAAACATCAACCCACATACCCTTGAATATACATGACTGCATGGACTGCTTATAGATATATAAAGGAGTGCTTGAAAGATAAATATGGCAGACTGACGGGTACATAACGGCGTTTTAGGTTAAGAGATGATAAAAGGCCGGGGGGTGAGGGGATAAATGAATAAAAGGGGAGAGGAAAGAGAGAGAGAGGGAGAGATAGAGCGAGTGTGTGAAAGATGCAAAAGAACAAGAGAGAAGTTGACAAAGCACAGTCACAGGGAAAGAGAGGAATAGGGAAATGAGCTAAACTGACAGAAATGTAAAGCTTGAAAAGAGAATGTGTTCGAGTTGACAAGAAAACTGCAGAATACTTGAAAAGGCATACGAAAAGTTAAAAGTTGGAAAAAAAGCAGCAGACTTGATCATCTGTAATATTAATATTCCCATTTAAACTGTGACAGCCATAAAGCAGACTTAGCATATTGTGTAATCTCATTTCATGCGCTTTGGTCCCCGATTTTTCCAAGCAGGGCAACAGACAAAGCCAGGCCATATGGATAAACTGTCACTTTGTTCCAATCCAAAGAGATCCGACCTTCGCTCAACATTACTCACTCTAAAATGTCAGCTTCACGGTATAAGCTTCCCAGACTGTCATTTTCTAGCAAGGTAAATCCTTAAATGACAAAGAAAGGGAAGAAAAAGAGGCAGGTTGGATTTTTTTCCAGTTAGAATAAACTCATATTAGACAACCACAGGAGCCCGCGGGCCGTTCCAGTTTAGAGCAACATATAAGTGTGACGTTAGTGTGCTAAGGAAACTATATTCACGCAAGACGGAGATATTTTGACCAAATACTGACACAAGACCAAAAATTCCCCCAATTTCCAACTTAAAAGGAAGCTACGTAAGCAGCACAGGAAGAAAGTAGGGAAGAGAGAGAGACAGTGAGGGCGCGACAAAGCAAGAAATGATTCAGTGTGAGATTGTTAAGTCACAACACTTGAATGTGTAAACGCTAGGATAGAGTATACTGCGCTTATGACTATCATGTGATATCTCTGTCTTTGGGATAGAAACCCTTTACATTGGGAGTGGTTTGCAGCTGCAGTGTGTGACTGTTGGGACTGTTTTCTATGAGCCCGAGGGACGTCATGTCACACTGGCACAGACTGATCTCCTGCCAACAAAGTGTCTGTTTTGATGGGCTCAGGCAGATTTTTTTTTTCCTTCTCCTGTCTTGTTTGGTGATTTCATCGATTGCCAAGACGTTGCAGGAAAAATGTCAATGGACAGAGAACAAAGTGACTTTGGTGTCAACCGTGGAATGCAAATCATCTCCAATTACAGCTTAAAAACGCCATTAGAGACAATCGGACAATTACTGCTCAGAAAAACAGTTTTTTTTCTTTGATTGAAGGAAGGGTAATCTGACTTTTTGGGGAAGCAATAAGTCTAAGTTTATAAAGTTATAACTCTAAAGTTAGTTTTCACATGAAGGGAGGACCTGTTGCTGGGCAGCTACCACACCGAGGTCCACAAAGGTCTACGAGTGAGTAAAAACACAATTACTTTTAGCTAAGTATTCCTAAAACTTGCAATATCTGTGGATGGCTTAGTCTGGCTTTATCAGTGAAGCAGCAGATTGAAAAATACATTTTTTTTTCAGCGTATCAAGGTAGATGCGTGTGTTGCTGCTCAAGCTCACAGAAGTGAATACCAAATAAAAGAAACACAATTTGTCCTTGGCCTCGCAATAGGGATGTTGTAGCCCTGCCATGTGACTCTGCTTTGACAAGGACATCAGTTCACTCTCGGGACAAGCGTTTGTGGCATCTCTAATGTGCTCATTTACAAACTATAACTGTGCCATGGCAGGGAGTGTACTGGCTGAAGGAGCTAATTGGTTTTATAGCTGATCCCTGCATCGAGAGCGCTTTGATACCGTAATTTATTCTTACAAGTGCAATTACAAATCAGGTTTGCCACCGTTGCTGTGCTAGCACTTCTGGCTACAAGGCACCAGATAATTGAGTACACTGGTGGTTATTGACATACTGCCTGAGGATAGCTTCGGTATTTCCTCATATATCCCGAAATTCCGAAAGTTCTACTTTAGAGGTGGCATGGGAACAATTTTTATAGGCCAATACACATTTAGTATTCAATCATCAATATCAAACATATCTCATTTCAAAATCAAATGTTAACATATTTGTTTTCTCCTGTCAGTTCTTAATATTAAGGACATTTTCAGGACCTTTTAGAGGGAATCTATTATGCCAGCTTGTATATAAGAAGCAGCATAATTCACTTTTGCCCACCTGGCCAGCTGTCTTGCCTTAGATACTCTTTGGATATTCTCTTTAGCTTGACCATTGTCTGGGGATACACTGGCCATAAGATGTCCTGCTGAGTGTCACCATCTGTCACACAAGCTCTATTATTAGGTTAGATTTCACAGGAAGTCTGTATGGTTGTGAGTCTATGCGTATCTTGCCTATGCATTTGTTCCAGGGCATGATTTGATTTCCATACTGAAATGAAAACAGCAGGACATGAAAGATCATGACTGGCGATCCTGAACATTTTGAAAAAGATCCTGAATGAAGGGATGAGAGATATTATTTTTATTTCCGGTTTGTTTCCACATTTTGTAATAAAGGTAATGATGCTAATTTTTTTTTCTTTTTTCTTTGCTCAATAATGCTTTAAAAAAAAAAAGTATCTGTAGCTAAAAAAGTATCTCTTAGATGACTGATTGGTACTCCTTTACTCACTGCATATACTGCAAACAAAATTAGCATACATGTGCAACTCTGATGTACACACACTGGCCACTTTATTAGGTACGCTTTTTTAACTGCTCATTAACACAAATATTTATTCGGCTAGTCACGTGGCAGCAACTCAGTGCATTAGACATGGTTAAGACAACCTGCTGAAGATCAGACTGAGCATCAGAGTGGGAAAGAAAATGTCATTTATGTGACACGGTTGTTCTTACAATTCATTTCAGAGAGAAATTTTGATGTTGATGTTGATGATGTCATCAAGCTGCGCCTGTTTTGGTCGAAAGCATCGCAGCGGCTACAACCATTATCAACTGCAAATTATGCCGACAGTCATAGCAAAGAGATGAAGCACTTTTGAAATATGGGGAAAGCCAAAAACTGCGCTTCCTCCACTTCCGTAACATTGATTCATTAATGGTGAATTCTCTCGCAGCTGCTCTATTCCCATGTTGTTGCAGTATATTAATAACTAACCTCGTATTGTGGATGAATAATCTCAGTTGTTCTCCTGACTGAAGTTTGGCCCGTGTATAGCATCCTGCTATGCGATTGCATTTGTCCCTAACCACCAGAATCCCTCACGTTAACTTTTATCGAGTGGGAAAAAAAAGTTGGCGTTCATCCTCCAGCTTCACTGTGCTAATGTTATGCTAACATAGCTGTGTCGCTAGCAATCACGTAGCACAACATTATATACCAGGTAGTCCAACTTCAGTAACCCTGCAAATGCCACTGCTGTTTAGTTTTCTGTCTTCATTTATCTGAAGTGGTAGCAGAGCTGTACGTTTTAATTAGTTTCAAAAATCTCTCAGTCAGAACATGGTATGTCATGTTTAGGTGGAAACTAGCGAGCTAACTTCTAACTCCGTTAAATTTAATAAATTCTGTTTTCATGGATGCCTGGATGTTAAACTTAATTGTTACACCTGGTAAAGCAGCAACGCTGATGATTTTATTAAAGATTAAAGAATTTAGACAGTTTTTAACTCTCAGTGTTCGTTTGACTTTGGGACCAGAAATGGATGGAGTTTTGGACCCAGATTACTCCGCGAAGCTCCTCACTACGGCAGCCGTAATGCTCTGACAATCCATCAAGCAGTGCGGCTTACTAAAGTTGTACTAAAACATTTTTAACAGATTTCTGCACGCCAAAATTGGTTCAAGGTCAGTAAGCACAACCAGAATTCATACATAAGGCACACTCTCGATTTATGAGGAAATTAAAGGATTTTAAGTGTGCTTTATAGTGTGGAAAATACATTATACAGAAGAAAAGAATATATCGCGATATATATCATTACCGCACATGCTTCAAATTATATCGCGATATGAATTTTAGGCCATATCGCCCAGCCCTAATTCACAGGAAGTAAAGCTGATAAATCTGAAGTAACTGTGTGATGCTTTCATGTCAACACAGACCAAAATCTCAGAGGAATGTTTCCAGCACCTTGCTGAAACTATGACACAAAGAATTAAGGTTGTTCTGTAGACAAAAAAGGTGGGGAGGTGGTGGTGGTGGGGTGTCCAACCTATTATTAGGAGTAGGGATGAGTACCGGTGTCCGGTGCCATGATGGCACCGGTTCTGACATAAACGGTAGTAACCAGACCGAAAAGCAGCGCACATTTCGGTGCTTTATTTCGGTGCTTTATTTCGGTGCTTTTTTTTCCTGAGCTGTGATACACTTCTAGCCAATCATTTTACGTTTCCGAGGATAGTAGGCGGGCCCAGATACGTATGTTCTTTTAGAGCAGAGCTACAGATTAAAAATGCTCAAGGCGAAGCGGTCAAAAGTCTGGCTGTACTTCACAGCAAAATATGCAAACTCAGCAGCCTGCAACAAGTGCTTTAAGCTGATACCGTGATACTGTCAAAGGAGGTAACACCTCGAATCCGATGAAACACCTGGCGACGCATAGCGTTTTTTTTAAAAGCCAAGAAATGCGCTGTATTTGATAGCTTGCTGCGAGACCTTACACCGAGCACATCTACTGCGGGTGGGTTGCCTGTTATCGGACCCGGAGTTAGCAACATCCCCAAAAACACGAAGAGGAGAGTCCTGGCCCCTAGCCCTGCCAGTGTAGCAGAAATGATGAGGATGATGCAGCAGCAGCCGTTCTTCTCTGCGTGAGTAGCTTAATGTTGTTCGTGTGTAATTTACGTTGAGTAGGCTAACCACGTTATTACATTAATGCATGTAAGGTGAACTAGCAAACATCATCATAGCTACATGCGGCTGTCTTCTTGTTTGATGGCAGATACTCCCTTCACCCTGGCCAAAAAGGCTAAAATGACCAAAGAAAAAGTGGGAAACAGCTAAACATGAGAAGTTTTTGGATAAAGTTTGTGTTTTTTCCATTGTTTAAGCACTGCTTCCAGCCAAGAGTGATACCATATATGCCCCATAGCTGCAGAAAAGGCTAACATTGTTATCTTTTTACAAAAACCAGCTGAACATGAGAGGTTTTTGGACCAATTTTGAGTTCTCCATTCTTTAAGCACCGGTTTGAGCACCGTTTGAGCACCGGCACCGTTTCAAAAGTACCGATTTGGCACCGGTATCGGATAAAACCTAAACGATACCCATCCCTAATTAGGAGTTAGTGTGTACCCAATAAAGTGGCCGGTGAGGGTACATCACTTGCAGATGTTATTTTTTGGTGTCTGTTCATATTCAATCTGTAGGCGTTTATCTTGTTTTTAACAGTAATTCAGATAAAAGTCAACATCTCACTGACTAAATAAATAAAAAAACCACATATATTATTATCATCTTTGTCTCCAAATATTCTTAGTCAGCAAAGCCAAATGGTTTAAAAAAGGAGTTGTATTTGTTGTTTTAGTTCAAGGAACTCCTTTTGGTTCTACTGACTACGATCCTTTTTTTGGCCTTCAGCGCAGTAGCAGATACAAATACAGTGTTTGAACTGATGCAACAGAATCAATGAATCTTTGATCCAAGCATTGCTGAACACCAAGATCATCTGAAGATAAATGAGAAGCAATGTGGACATATTTAGGGTCTGCTATTGACATTACAACTCGCTATCCAGACTCTAATTTAAGGGTTGAGGACCAGTTCCAGATTTCAAATATGAACTTGTCTGCAAGGGTCTAAATAAATGTTCTTTTCAGAGGTTATAGCAGGCTGGTTTTTAACTTGCTGGAAACAAGCGACATACTGCATAAGACAATTTCAGTGAAAAGGTTCTGCACATATTAAGAAAAAAAAACTGTGGATAACAGCTGCGTCAAGGGTGTCAATCAAACAGGGGCATGCAAAGTGAGAGAAATTTAAAACACACGCGATCAGGTCTCTGGAAGGCTCTTCACACCTTTAAGTGTAAAAGCGGTTGTTTTTAAAAAAACGAAAAAACCTCCTACCTAGTAAAACCACCACTTTTTTAAAACAATTACATAAAAAATTGTAATCTACGAGGGATCTTCGATAGCAGAAAAAAAGAAAAAAGTTCCCAGCAAACCAGCGAGTCACAGAGTGACAGGAAGAGAGTGACACAAAGGTAGACAGAGGGTTGGAGAAAAAAAACAAAAAAAACAACAACAACAAAAAACCCCAAAACACAGCTTCTTGATCACACTGCTCTGCTGTGTCTGAGCTGACTGACTACAGTGGCACATGTGTGACATCAGAGAAGCCCAACATGGCTGCCAGAGGAGCCCAGTGCAATGCAAAAATGAGGACGCATCTTTCAGCATCAGTGCCCCACTGTCTACACACAGGAGTATACAAACTCACACATGCACACGCAAACACACCCACGCAGACAAAGGCATACAGAGAAAGCAGTCCCTGCAACGACTGAGTGCCCCAAGTACATTTTTCAATTAGAGCAGACCGAATGATAACTTTAAAAAAAAAACAACAACAACAAGAAAACCAAAAAACAAACAAGAGGCAAAAATAAATATATAAAGCAGCAGGGGACTGAAATGCATTTGATAACAGAATCAGGAAAGCCAAGCACAGGCCACAGGTCATGCCAAAAAAAAAAGTGTATCACAAAAGATGGTTTGGTCTAGCAGCAGCAGCACACGTTTATTTTGAGATCTTATACGCAACCCCCTCCCCATCCACCCTTTCCCCAACCAAACATCTCTCTCTCGCTCTCTCTCTCTCTCACACACACACACACACACACACACACACACACACACACACACACACACTTTCCTGTGACCTAAGAACCTTCCAGTGAGCACCATACCAAGCCTAGCACACATGTGCTCAAATAGCATGTAACCTTGGGTAACCTCATCGCACTAGTAAAGCACTGAAGTGGGCTGTGGCTGATCCTACGCTTGTTTATCTCTGTCTCAGGCAAGAAATGAGTAAAGAACGTTGAAATAACCATGAAAATCCCCTGGAGTTTACATAATGTGTGTAGAAGCATAGGTGTTGGCCACGCAGATATAGGAAATGCGCTTACATCATGTAAGGTTTCCAGGAACCGATCAGTTTGATCTGCCTTTTGATGCATGGGTCCTTTGCCATGCTGTTATATAATTCCTCGAGACAGCGTTAAGAAAAAGAAAAATCATATCTGGAATTTTTTTCTTCAAAATACTTTTCTCTGTCTGCCCAGTTATTCACAATGTTAATGGACATGAGGCTTGTTAATGAGTAGAGAGTGTTTCTCCTCCTTAGATCAGCCTTTCTCAAACTTCACAATCCTGCAGCCCAGTTAGAAATCTCAATAAACCCACCAGACTAGTTGCGTTTTAGCAGTTTTAGTTTGATCTTTAAAACCCTTGTGTTGTCCACGGGTCATTTTTGTCCTCTAAAGAAATCTTTTGCTATCAAAAATGTATTTGTTATTCATCAAATGGGCTGAAAATAACAGAAGTTATTCATTACTATACTATGAATGATTGGAATAAGTTTCAAGTAATTTGATTTATTTATGTGGTTTTTATTGAATTTTATAACGTTGGTGGTCCTCGTGGACAAAAATGACCCCAAAGTACAAAGTGTTGCAAAGAGCCGTATTTTCACACCATACTGTTTTCAAACATCTTTGATCTTGGATCACTGATGTGTGGGGTCAAGCACTGGTCATAACAACCACAACAGGCAGCACAATGAGGAGGCAGGTGCTCTATATTCAATGAAATTTTATTTATACAGCGCCAAATCACAACAACAGCCGCATCAAAGTGTTTCGTATTGTAAGGTAGACTCTACAATAATACATACACAGAAAGTATCCTCAAAAGCCTCCATTGCACTGGAGATTTGCATACTTTGATGAGCATACTTTTTTTTACCATGTTGTGCAAAGCAATGACCAGGCATCCAGGACATGGTAGTCTGAGGAGCTTGGAGAGAAAGTGACTGGGCTTCTTGAAGTTTCTTGAATTTTCAGAATGTGAAACTGAAATAGAAGATGTGTCAGAGGACTACACATCATCCATTTCAATTATGATGAAGACAAAGAATCAAGCAGGAAAGAGGAATCAGCTGAGACAGAGGAATATTTGCAGTAACGTGAGGAAACACTGATCTGGTCTTCTAACCTTCCCAGTGACAGACGATGCATGACTCTCTCATGTGCCTCAGAGAAAGATGATCTACCACAGTCCAAGCACATGTGCCAGGTCCCATACTCCTTCAGTGGCTTTTCTACTCGAGTACTGAAAGCATTACACACAGTGTATTCTGCTTGTATTCTGCTTTTTAACGTTCACATGCCAATGGATGCATCAGAGACCAAGTTGGGGTTCAGTAACTTGCCCAAGGACACCTTGGTAAGAACTCCAGACTAGAGCACACAGAGATTGAACCAACAACCATCCAATTAGCAGATGACCTGCTCTACAGCCAACTCAATGACGAACAAGGAGGGACAACAAGAGAGGAAGAAAAATGGACCGAATGCAGCTGTAGGCATATGTGGGTGTGTTGATTCTTACTGCCGTGCATCCAGTAGAGTCGCTACGGCCAGTTTATGACATCCTGAGTCTGGTAGAGAAGTTTTCATGCTGACACAAGATTAATCATAGAAGCACAAAAAGGACATAATTTCTTGATAAAGACACAATAGATGATCGTCGTTCATGACACAAACGTGCTCCCATTTGAGGTGTATGATGTGTGTTGGTGTTGACTTGACTTGAAACACAAGTGAGTGTTCCTCCTGCTGTGATGTAAGATCCTGGTACTGATTTGACTGTATGAGCACCAAGTCCCCTTCAGAGGACTCTGTCCCCTCCAACAGAACATCCAAGTAAACCAGGGAACTTTGAGACAAAAACATGGGCAGCATGTGATGCAGGTCCAGCTGTACATGGAACATGCTCGTGTGCGATGGCAAACCGTCTGTCCTGCAGTCAGGACACGAGTTGTCCCTAACATTGCAGGTTTCCAAAAGAAAACAATCACCTGTAACAGCTTGTTTACTGTATATGCCCCTTGGCCTGCAACTGCAGAAAGAATGCTGTCCATGATGGGACCAGTGCAGAGGAATAAACCTGAGCTTCCTCCTGCACTTGGGTCAAATATGGACACGCCTTTGTCCTCATGAAAGTTTGCCTTCACTCAGACTCATGCCCTCCTACCATGCCAAAATATAGAAAACTGTCAGGCAATGAGTTGGAATAAAGTTGAATAAAACCTTGAAACACAGAGATGGATGATATTTTATACTTGTTGCTTCAAAGCAAACGGGGTCATTTTTGAGCCCTGAGGACCACAGGTGTGATTATGTGCTGCCATTTAAAATTTATAAATGGTTCAAAAAAAGAATTCTCACTAAAGTTCAACATACAGCACTCTGTATGTTGAACTTTAGTGAGAATTCTTTTTTTAATTTTTTTTTAAAATTTTTTTTAAATATTTAATTTAATTAAATATTTAATTTTCTTGTTTTATTTTCGCTAAAAAACAGGGTGTATTTTTTGTAAACAAGGTCTGGTGGCCCTAAAATGTAAAATGTTGGGTAAATTATGTGTTAATGTGTTGGTCTTAAGTAAAACTAAGGTGTAACACTGAATTGATTGACAATTTATACTTTTTACTTTAAAAAACAGTCAAATGAAGTGGGGACATTTTTGACCCCTGAGGACCACCAGTGTGATTATTTGCTGCCATTAAAAATTTTCAAACGCTTGAAAAAAAACTTTCTCACTAAAGTTCAACATACAGCACTCTCTAGTTATTCAGATAGTCAAAATTATCTAAACAATTAAATATTTAATTTTCTCAATTTGTTTTCGCTAAAAAACAGGGTTTATTTTTTGTAAAGAAGGTCTGGTGGCCCTAAAATGTAAAATGTTGAGTAAATTTTGTGTTAATGTGTTGGTCTTAAGTAAAACTAAGGTGTAACACTGAATTGATTGACAATTTATACTTTATACTTTAAAAAACACACACACACACACACACACACACACACACACACACACACACACACACACACACACACACACTTGTAGATCACACAAGAGCAATGACGGATAATGTGTAACAAAAACCCCAGGCCTTTGTTTTATTAGTTCTGAAAGTAACAACTGTATCAGTTATATTTGATTGTAACTTTTATCTTAAACCGTTTTATCCATTTGCAGCAAATGATGTCTTGCAGCCAACCTGCAGCAGCTTTAAGAGAGCACGCTGTGAGAACCAATGGGCTTAGAGCATTTGCTTTTTGCTGAGGTTTAGATAACAATCAGTGAAACCACTCTGGTAGGTCGAGGCTATACATGCCAGAGTCTTGCTTGGCAAGGCCAAAGATGAGGAAATAGTCACCTTGACTCAATGAACATTTGAAAAAAAAAAAAAAGTCAAGCTCTTATATATATCTCAGCTAATGTGCTGGATGATGGTCCCATGTTTTGTATGAACGGAAAACAAGCTAAACATGATGATGATTGGCCTTTACGGATGCAAAGGGATGGCCTTTTCTTTTGGACTTTTAAAATGAAGCCGGCTATTTCTAACACTCCGTTTCCCAACACTGGCTAATCGTTACAGTCATTGTAAGCACAAGCCAAGAGGAATTCCTAGAGTTGACACAATCTTCCCCTCACCCTCAACCAGTCCCAGCAGATGCCTGCCCCTCCCTAAGCCTGGTTCTGCTGGAGGTTTCTTCCTGTTAAAAGGGAGTTTTTCCTTCCTACTGTCTCCCAGTGCTTGCTCAAAGGGGGTAATTTGATTATTAGGGTTTTCTCTGTACTACTGCAGCATCTTTACTTTACAATATTAAGCACCTTGAGGTGACTGCTTTTTCGATTTGGTGCTATATAAATACAACTGAACTGAATTGAGCTGAAACCCTAAAAAAAAAAAAAGTCAAGAAATAAAAGTGGGTTTCTACATCTTGCCCAATGTCGTGAAATCATCAGGTAAGTCAAGTTGTGATTTAGCAGTAATTGCTTGCACATGTTATCTTTGGAAAAGGGAGGGAGTGAGGGTGGGCTGTGTTGTGAAAACGACCCGCCTCGGATTGCTGTCTTTTTCCACTGGCCCCTCCCAGGATTCGGTCCCGACTGTTAAGACATGAAGAGCACATGCAGGACAGGTCATCACTACAGAGGAGGGGGGTGCTTTCCCCCTCGCTTATTACCTTGCGCTCTAATTAGCAAGCTTTGTTTACAGGCAGGAGTCTTGAGAGAGGCTTGAAGTTTGCAGCAATTTAATTATGCGCAGCACACAGTGAAAGAGCATGGAAAATTGTGTGTGTGTGTGCAGGGTGGGGGGCTGCGAGGATAAATGCCATCCACGGTGCTCTCTCGCTGGCTCTCCCTCTCTCAGTCTGGTCTACTCCTGTGCGAGTGTGTGATTCTGTTGGGTTTATGCATGCGACTGTGCGCGCGCACGTCACCCTCTGAATTACAGGTTCAACTTTCACAGCAAGTCTAATGTACCCTCAGTGGGAGTCTGAGAATCTGACAAAATTGCTCTAATCCTTTTCAATCCTTTTTTTTGCTACTGTCTCCGTCTCCAGTTATAATGAAGCACTTTCAAAGAGAATTTAGGGTCGGAGGTTTTCGGGGTGGTGGTGGTGGGGTGGCTCAAAAAAAAGTTTGAGATACTGTAAGCGAAAACATACAAGTGGTCTCGCCACACAAGCCTCCCTACAAGGCTACGCAGCTTTAATGAATTTTGAACGGCCCAGCGCCACAAGTGAAGTGAAAAAGTGCATCCACTATGAAGTACCATCAAGGAAAAAAAATCAGATTCTCCATCCTATTTGAGAATGTGATCCCATGACCGTTTCAGAAACACATCCTCGTCATACTTCTTGGTACTCCGTAATTCTCTGCCATGGCTACGTGCTTCTATTCATGCTGAAAATACTTGGAACAATCAAATGTGCACATGCTCCCTTTCGGGTTTTTTTTTTCTCTACTCAAGAACAAATGCACACACACACATGCACAGTCTCTCTCTGTCACACACACACACATATACACAACACAAGCACGACATTCATGCCATGTGATCTTGCTAGGCATTATGCCAACGGCCAAACATGTCACTTACAAGAAATCTCTGAGACACAGAGAGGGAGAGAGGGAGAAATTGTGCACATTTGTCAGTTTGTGAGAGCTCCTTGTCAAGTGTAAGTACAGTGCATACACAGGGAGCAGGAGATTTAGCTGCTACAGTTATCTGCAAGTGTAGTGCGGTGTGGGGGCAGTCGATTCTGAGAAAAAACCAGACACGTGATCTCTGAGATCTAATGTGGAATTGTTCTAAGGAACATGCCATGTTTACTGTTCATTGTCTAAATTCTTGGAAGGCTTCCTGAAAAGCAGTTAGTGAGCCAGAGCAGCCCAAATCACTAACATTTCAAGATTCCTAATGGCTTTCGCTGATCCTCTCTCCCTCTCATTTGGTCCCGCATTATTTCGCCCTGTGCGAACATGCATGTTGTGTAATTTCACAGGAAATGACAATAGGTGTGGAAAAATGTTCTCAGCTGCATTATTACTTCTGTGTGCACTTTGAGAATAACAAAATAAATTTAGTACAGTAATAGAGCACAAAAGAAAAACAAAAGAAAGAAAAACGCCACACATACCTCCAGAAGATATATATTATCCGTCAATCTGTTTTCCTCGAGAGAGGCAGGAAGGTTGCCAAACCTACTGGTGTTTTCCAAGAAAAAAACTTGGCCTCATTACATATGAAATGAGCAGGAGATTCGAGGAACTGCCCAACCCTGTTTAGTGGGTTTGGCAAATACCTTTTGTGCTGCAAACGTGTGGCACTCTAATAGTTGAGCTGTAAAACAGCAGCGGTGAAGCAAGACAAGAAATGTGAACCTTCTTGTGCCCACTTTAGCATGAAGTCTAAAGGTCTTCACATGCACTGGGAGCGAACATAACGAGAAAAACAACTTAAGCAAATGCCTTTTGTAGCTAACAGCAAACACACCGTAATGTATGAAACTCCCAACTTCACTCTCTCCCCGATGAGGAAGTATGCGGACAAAGCCTGGTCACTGGGGCCAACAAATTTGCTTAGCATTTACCTGCTTTTCGTGAACTCAGAATGTATACTTCTAGTGTTTATTTGTGTCATTCGAGTCTGCGCTGACTGTGACGGCACGTTTTACTCTCACTATCTGCGCTAGTTGCGCACATTACATAAACCCTGGCTCCATCGCCTTGCTGCCATTCTGTTTAATCCCTAAAAGAGAACATAACCCGCTTTCTTTTTAGCAAATATAAGTTGTCACATACACATGTGTTTACATACCCACAAGCTATGAAGAAGAAAAAAAAAATCCTGTCCCTCGTGCTTCTTTCCTTTAAATTAGGAGTGCCTGTGAATGAGCCGTGTTGTTTTCCAGCCGGTCGTGATGTCAAAACGGGCTAGGCTGTTACACGTCTTTGATGGAAGTTTCACATCTTATGGTGTCATCTGATCCAGAGTGGCAATACAATCAGTGCATTTGGCGGATCGCACCGGCGTGTCTGAACAAAGTTCACACTACGTATACACGTAGCTTTACAAATCATACATGCCCTGCCTGTATTTTTAGAATTTCCACGTCTTTCCCCAATTCCTGTTTTTACAGGCTTACTTTTATTATTTGCTTTGACTTAATCACCCATGCTGCTTTTGACAGCTGTATCAGGGCAGAGCTAAAAACCAGAGGGATGGCACACTGAATGAGCGAGTTACCATGTGGCAGTTGCCTCTGCAGAAGTCAGCGAATGCTAAGTTTCCTCTACTGTATTTAAATTGTTTAGCCGTACAGCACATTTTATGCCGTCATCCTAGCTGAGGTATAATTTGCATTTGGAGTGTGCAACGTTAATTGAGGCTTTACATTTGAAAGCAGGAGCCTGCTAAGGTCCGCCAGCATCAAGGGTGAAATCTTAAGTCAGACAATGAGGAAGGGGTGCAGTCTAACATAAGATGCATCTAACTACCAACAATTTACAGGCGATTCCTTTCCTGAGCAAGTATGGATAAAACTTACCAAACAGATAGGGAATCTGAACAAAAACCAAAAAAGGGGGGGATTAACCGGCCCCTAAATAGACCACTGCTTTCCCTTACTGAATCAGTGTGAGGGACTGCTTATTTTAAAGCACTTACTATTAGCATAAGGACATTATTTTCCTCACTTACCCTCTACATGCACATCTAGTTGGCAAGAAACACCAAAGTCAATTTTACAGTGTTAGCAGTACTGGGTTAGGGAGGAAGGAGTCATTTTACTCCAGTATTCTTTAGAAACACCACAAAAAGGAGAAACTACATGGCAAAAATATTTGCATGTTCCCCAGAAAGATCCAAATACATGCATGAATGTTAAAGTCTGAGCACAAACAAGCTTACCTCCACATTTAATTCATGTCACCATGTGCTGGTGTATGTAGATAAATTCAGCTAAAGGAAAAATGTATATGTGACCACCCGATGCGTATCTTTCCCAGAATTCCTGAACGCTTACTAGAAATGCCATGTCTTCACAGTTACTCTTAACTGTTTAAACCTCAGTTCCATGAACAGCAGCCTACATGCCTGAACATACCAGTAGGAGCAGGTTTTTTTCGTCCATCAGGGTTTAACTCGAACAAGTAGCATGTGTGTTACCAAGAAAGCACAGAAGTAACCTATGAGAATACAATGTATGACTGTTGGTATCGCATACCATCAGCAATGACTCATGCTTGTCTCAGGAAAGGAAAATCATAGACACATAAACACACTCCCCACACAAGTTTACACGCATATACAGAGGAAAGTGCGCCAAGCATGAGGGTGAACACGCGCACACGCACACAGTAAATGAAGCCGCACTAGAGATGGTTGCTGATTTTTCATGTAGTCGACAGTGCCCTTGTTTAGTTTTTCTTTATTAAAGCCAGGGTACAAATCTGCAGTTAAGATGATCTTTAAAGCCAGCCAGCGTGCTACTGTAAATTACATTTGGGATTAACCCTACTTAAATATTTGCTGTGTAAGAAATAACAGGGGAAATCACCTCCAGGTGGCTTTCTACGACTGCTTTACACACTGATCAAGTGATGAAGTTAACGCCACCCCCAAATCTCTTGCAAATCTACAGAAGAATTTACTGGGAACGTCTACTTTGCTGCAGAGGACCTTTTAATTTAAAGGTCTGACAAGCGATGAGGAAACAGTCTCACCGTTTCCCCTCTCCTTCGGCCTTTTCTCTGCCAGCGTGTCCACATCAGTTTTATTTATTGAATCTCTCTCGCTGTCTCCTTGACACTCCCTACCCGCACAGCCCCTGGCCCCCTTGTGGAATGCTGTATAGAGAGAGGCCTATGGAGGAAGGGCATCCCGGGACACAGCTAGAGCACACACAGAGGCACACACACATACATACACTAACCCACTCACTGACACACGCAAATACATACACACTCTCTCTCTCTCTCACACACACACACGCATGCACACATACACACACACACAGACAAATACAGCTGTTGAGAGCCATCAGAACCCTTTGGCAGATGCCCAAATCAAAGACCATTGGTGTCGGAGGGCCTCCGTTCACAGAGAAATAGAGAACGAGGGGGGGGGGGGGAGACTCCCATTTTCCATGTATGTTATCTTAAAGGCTGGACATAAAAACTTGTCAGCGTGAGCTAACATTACTGTGAACCGATTTCCTCGTAATGAAGGGAGGGTATGATGAACTGCCCTCATAAAAATCTGTCTCTGTGTTGTCTTAGGGCAACCAGGTACACCTATGGATGCATAATGATTTAAAAGGGCAGCTTAAAATTAGTGCAATGCACCTTCACACCTTCTTATATCCACAGGTTATATATTTATATATACACAGAAACAGATGGGTGTTAAAACATAAAGTTACACTGCAGTTTGAAAGGGTTCATTCACCTAATAACCCCACCTGAGTGTCACCTGTTGAGGACATGGAAGCTTAATATGAAGTAGGCTGCATTGCTTAACTTGTTGCCACGTTACCATAAAAGTACGATAAAATGTATCTAAGATTTTTTAAAAGAAGAAAAAAAGCATTTTGTCTTCTTAAGAAACAAACAATTGACTCACCAGTGGACTAGACAATAATAATTACAGCGACAGAGAGAAAGCGTGTGTACTGGGGGAGGAAAAGTGACAGGAAATGAAGAAAACTACCACAAGCTACATGCTGGGTAGCCACACACTGCACCCATGTACACAAGGAGAAGAGAGAGAAGAGGGGGGTGGTGTTGTTTTGTATGTATAGCCAGATGGCTCCTGCTGGGGGTTCAAGTAAGGTAAATGGAACCACGGCTGACAGATTTGATTCAACAGCATGCACAAATAACATATAAACATATATTTTTTTTCAATCCATATATGCCAAACATAAACTTCAGAGCCCCCTCATCCCCACCTTTTTTAACAGCCATGTACTTTTCTAAGCTAGCCAGTCAGCCAAAGAGGCCAAGTGTTAACCAGACTGTACCCGAAAAATAAACCCCCAAAAAGAAAACCTTGAAACAACAGTCATGAAAATGTAAGCTGATATCCTATAGACTTTTTCTTTAGCGACTACAACCAATAAAATCATATCTGCAACACCAGTACCTCGATCCGTCCTGTGATTCTCAAATCTATAGCATTACAATAGATGCACTATGGGTGGAGATTTATCTTTTTTCCTTTTTTTTTTTTACCTCATCGTGACGCAAGACCGATAATATCTTGCCACTTTCACCACTCAGTACAGTTGAAACTAATGACAACACCAGTTCCTGTGGTTAAAAGCAATGGCCAAAATTATCATTAGACTGCAAATTTTGGGTGGGTTTTTTTGGGGGGAGGGAGGGGGGGGGGGGTGTAGAAGAGGTTAGGGTGAAAAACTACAACTACTATCAACCTGATTAAATTCCTTCAGAGGCGCGTGGTACGGTTACACATTTTCCGACTGAAGTTTAAGGCGCTAACTTAGTTTTAGGTGGCCGAAATAACTGAAATTCCGACTGGCAAAAATAAATAGATAAAATATTTTTTTAAATGTAGCTATGAAGAGAGAGGGGGAAACGAGGGAGTACTGCATGGTAAAACCTATGCGTCATACGAATCAGGCTCAGTAAATATAAAGCCAAGAGAGAGAGAGAGAGAGAGAGAGACACACACACACAGAAAGGGGGGGGGGGGGGGGGGGGTGTATATTTACCCGATGCGTCGTTATTCCATAAAATCAGCTGGCCCAGATGTGGCAGGCTTTTTCTTCTTATAGCCTATAAAGTTTGGAAGGCGTTTGTTTTTTGTTTTGTTTTTAAAAAGAAGAAGAAGAAGAAGCAGGCCCCGGTTCCTTTCGTCCGCTGGCTCACTCTTTCACTTTATCTCCGGCCGCTCGTTCCCCATCTCTATCCCACTCTCTCTTTCTCTGCCCGCTTCTGTCCCTTTGCAGGAAGTAAACGCAGCTCACATGAACAGTATACGGACTGCATTCAGCCTGACATCATGCAGCACTCGGCAAATAGTTCTTTTTAAAGACACAGACATTTTTGGACCCGCCAGGTTACTGTAGGTACTCTGTCCTACTGTAGTCTACGCGGCAAACGGGCAGTCGGCAGCAGCGGTTGGTCATATCGTGCGCCTTTACGGACACATGAACTCGCTGCACTCTGCGGGCTTTAAAGGTGTAGACTGCTGCGGAACACTTTTTAACGAGATCACCGGACAGGTTCGCGCGCCTCCACCCCGCCACTAACGTGTTCCTGAAAAGACAACACACTTGGGAGCACATTTGGGGGGCTATAAGTAGGGCAGGGGAGGGTTGCACGGCTCAGTGAGACCCCATTCGGTGTCGTCTACATGTGTGGTTACTTCACGTGTCATTATGCGATGACAGTCCGGGCTACATGATGCGCATGTGTGCCGTTCTGCTAAATTATAAGCGCCAACTGCTGGCGGTGTGACCTCAAGTCAACTTTTCTTTACTGCAGGCCTGTATCACGGTGTCACAGCACGATAAATCACTGCAGGAGCCTCCAGTCTACCACATGAAATCGCCATATTCGTTTATTTAGATTTTTTCACAATGTTATACTATATTTACCTTGTTGATTTGAGTTATTTTATGATCGTCCAATCACATTTTTACTTTTCACTTGTAAATTTACACACTGCAATAGCAATTAAAATCAGTGATTTTACCGGGCATTTTAGTGATTTTAACTGTAGTTTATACATACACACATATATCAGGGATGTCAAACATAAGGCACAGGGGCTAGAACTGGCCTGGCACAGACTACAATCCGGCCCACTAGACTTCTTTAGAAAATGCAAAGGACTGCATAGATTTTGAACTTTTAACTGTATTTTCACAAGTTTTACAGCTTTTCCTAATGATAAAGACCCCACACCGATTGCCAAGGACATTTCTGTGAGTTAATGAAAACTTTATATATTAATTTATAATTACAGGATAGTATAATTAGTCTGTGCAGTGATCTACCAGAACCCTTTATGTGGAAAGGGATGAGGATGAGTTTTCTTTCACATTTTATTTTTAGATAAACACACACACACACACACAGGTACATATATAACCTCATCTAGGCATGAGCACACAGCCACCGAGACGTGCACCTCATCTATACACTCCACAGACATGACACACATAACCTCACACAGGCACAGCAAACACAGCATAGACACAGGCCTGAACACACATGTGAGCCAAGCACATACCGATGGACGTATGAAGAGCTTCTATCTTTGGCCATGTTTGCAGGGTCAACATATAGTACTGTTTTTTGTAATAAAGCTGTTATTGTATGTGAGCATACATGACAGATTTGTTTCTGTAATGGCACCAGCATCACTGGGAGAGTACAGGTCAGGAGGATCCTAGCAAAGAGGAGGCTCTCTGTGAGATAACCTTTTGTGGTACCAGATTTATGGAGCAACAGCGGGTACAAATGTAAATGTGGAGAGGCTGTGTCTTTTGTATTTCCTCTGTAGCATGAGAGAGATAACCCACACATGAATAAATATCTCAAACTACTTGGAACTATCTTTTTCATATTCTCTTTCCTCAATTCAACCACCATCATTTAGTTTTATTGATCTGGTCCACTTCAAAGAGGGCTGTATGATGTAAAATGAGTTTACATTTACTTACAAAATACATATGAGTCAGTCGTTCTTCTCCCTTTTCAACCAGTTAATTAATTTTATAGGTTGGCTGGATTATCTTTAGAGGTCAGAAGACAGAAAAACAGAAAATATTAATGCAGTAGTTGTACGTGTCTTTGTGAAACTGGATAGAACAAGTGTAGATATCTAACTGCTGCCCTCAAAAATGGATTTGTCAACTTTAATAAACATTAAACTATAATTTTGAGTAAAATGCACCTGAAACATAGAAAACCAAAGGTTTATTTATTTCAATAATAAATCATTAAGGAAAATGTGCTTGCTATAACCTGAAAGAATACCAACCAGGCACATTTCATTTGACCAGATTCCACTAATTGTAAAATCTTACACTATACTTATATAACAAAAACGTACACTTAATTAAATTAGTCAGCACTTGGGCATTTTTTTCCAGCTGTATAAATATCTACAGGTGTAAATCAGCTTACCCGTTCCCCATTTTTTGCCCATCTCTATCAACCCAACTCTTTATGTTTATCCATGCAGGCATTTTGTAAATTTAACATTTGATATTTCTTTTTATTTTCACTTTCTTACGGGATAGTATTGTATGTATTTATATATAGATATAGATATATATACCAATTTGTTAGGTACTCCTGTACAACCGCTCATTAATGCAAATGTCATTAGCGAATCACATGACATGTATAATTAGGCATATTAAAACTGAGCATCAAAATAGGGAAGAAAGGTGATTTAAGAGACTCTGAACATGGCGTAGTTGTTGGCTAGTCTAAGTATTTCAGAAACCGCTGGGATTTTTCCATATGACCATTCCTAAGAGTTTACACAAATGTTCTGAAAAAGAGGAAATATCCAGCGAGCGGCAGCTTTCTAGGTGAAAATGCCTTGTTGATGCCAGAGGTCAGAGGAGAGTGGGACAGACTGCCTCGAGCTGAGGGAGCTGCAACAGGAACTCAAATAATCTCTTGTCACAACAAAGTTCTGCAGAGGAGCATCTCTGAATGCACAACACATCAGACCTTGAAGCACAGAGGCATAGACTAAACAGCAGAAAATTGGAAAAATATTGCCTGGTCTGATGAGTCTCGATTTCGCTTTGTAATTTAGATGTAAGAGTCAGAATTTGACGTGAACAACGTGAAAGCATGGATCTATCCTATCATGTATAAATTGTGGTGGTTTAACAGGGCAGTGGTTATTTTCTTGGCAATCTTCCGACCACTTAGTACCAGTTGAGCATGCTTTAAATGATGCACCCTGCATGAGTATTATTGGTCATGATGTCCACAGTGTATCCATTTTCTGCTGGAAGCAGCTTCCAGCGCTGTCAAAAGCTCAGATCATCTCAAACTGGTTTCTTCAACATGACAATGAGTTCACTGTACTCACTTTCATGAGCACAATAGAGCAGTAGTCATGACTGCTGTACTGTACTCATGACAGTTAGAGAAATGTTTCCAGCACCTTGTTGAATCTGTACTGCGAAGAATTACATTTTCTGGTGGCAAAACGGGGCCCAACCTAGCACTAGCAAGATTTAGCTAGTAAAGAGGACAGTTAGTGTAAGTATTTAAACGTATTTCAATTAGTTTCCTTAACAATCATTGCTACATACACTAACTTATTCCATGATGACAAATAACTTAGTCCTGTGTTATTTCAGCATAAAGGTATATACGTTTATATATGTTATAAAAGTCTGTGGTAGCACTTTAATATTCCTAAGGTTAGGGGTATAATGATCTTTTGTTATTTAAGCACACACCTATTGTCATTCATTTTTACAAGGACTTTTGTTTTTCCCAGTTGTGGCTTTCTGCCCAGCCAAACCAGTAAAAGCCCTAAGTAAGATAAGATAAGATAAGATAGAACTTTATTAATCCCTCGGGTGGGTTCCTCTGGGAAATTCGACTTCCAAAAAAAGCACAGCAACGACCAAAGTTACAGTTACAGAACTGTTATATATATATATACACACACACACACACACACACACACACACACACACACACACACACACACACACACACACACACACACACACACACACACACATATATAAATACAGAGACAAATATAAATAAAATATACAAAGGGGATAAATAGAATAAATAGGAATAAAAAATAAAAAATAAAAATACAAGTGAATTGCACATTTCAAGTATTGAGGTCTATTGCACTGTTGACTATTTACAAAAGTATTGCACAAAAGGTATTGCACAGTGAGGTGAAGAGGCACTACAGCTTAGTTGTTCCCCCCTCCTTTGTCCTCCTGTTTCCCCTCCCTCTCCCCTCCAGAGAGGAGTTAAACAGTCTGATGGCGTGTGGGACAAAGGAGTTTTTAAGTCTGTTAGTTCTTGTCTTTGGGAGAAGCAACCTGTCACTGAACGGACTCTTCTGGTTGTTAATGGCCGTGTGCAGAGGATGCCCGGCATTGTCCATAATGTCCATCAGTTTCTTTAATGTCCTTTTCTCTGCCACTGTCACCAGAGTGTCCAGCTTCATGCCGACCACAGAGCTAGCCCTCCTGATCAGTTTCTCCAGCCTGGATGAGTCCCTCTTTGCTGTGCTGCTCCCCCAGCACACCACAGCATAGAAAAGTACTCCAGCAACCACTGACTGGTAAAACATCCTCAGGAGCTTCCTGCAGATGTTAAAAGACCTCAGCCTCCTGAGGAAGTACAGTCGGCTTTGGGCTTTTTTATACAGGTGCTCTGTGTTGCATGACCAGTCCAGTTTATTGTCCACCCACAGCCCGAGGTACTTGTACTTGTTGACCACCTCCACCTCCTCCCCCTCTATCTGAACTGGCAGTGGACCTTCTCTGGACCTCCCGAAGTCCACAACCAGTTCCTTAGTCTTTGAGGTGTTGAGTTGCAGGTGGTTTGTGTGACTCCATGCGACAAAGTTCCTCACCAGACTTCTGTACTCCTCTTCTTGATCATCCCAGATACACCCCATGATGGCCGTGTCATCTGCAAACTTCTGAATATGGCATAATTCAGAGTTGTAGCAGAAGTCAGAGGTGTACAGGGTGAAGAGAAGAGGGGACAGCACAGTTCCCTGTGGTGCTCCTGTGCTGCTGACCACTGTGTCAGACGTGATGTCCTTCAGCCTGACGTACTGTGGTCTGTCGGTGAGGTAGTCGGAGATCCAAGCCACCAGGCAGGGGTCCACCTCCATCCTGTTCAGTGTAGCCTAATTAAATGACAGCTTTTGCTGTTTGCTCCAGTAAACTGTCATTTTGCAAAGCTGAATGTTGAAACACGATATTTTACTTTCTGCACCGACAACAAAACCCGATCTTGTGTTTCGTACGCATTTCCATATTATCGTTTCTCACAAAGGCCGGGTTAAAAGTTCAAGATAAGAGCTGAAAAAATAGAAACAAATGCAAATGTCGGCGAAACTGAGAAGTCATTCAGTCTAAGCAAAAAAAATAAATAAATCAGCTTTTCATACAGAATGAAGAAATGAAACTGAACAGCGAATGACTTAATCATCAAGCCCACCTAAAGAGTATGTTGGCATCATGGGACAATTCATATTCTCTAGTTCTCTGTGTAATTCGGGCTGTCACACTGACCTGGCTCAGAACATGAGGCATATGATGTGTTGATCCAATGAACAAAAGCTTATTGTTGCTCTGATTAGCCATTTATAGGCCTTGTGGGTCTGAAGCATGTCTCAGTCAGCCCACCAGCCACTGTGTTGAAAGTTCAAATCTAAAGTTGGCGCTCTGTACTTCCAGCCTCTTTTGCATGCTTTCCTAATCATAGCTATCCAACCTGATGCTTGTGCATGACAAGAACAAAAAATAGTTAAAATCTTCAAAGCAAACCCAGGTTTAGAATTAAAGTGCTCATTTCAGTGCCTTCATTAGTTCCAGTAAGGCATACTTCACAGTATGTGAAAATGAGGCTATATAAGGTGATTGGGGCACAGCCATCTCCATTGTTATGCTTGGCACAAACAGCAGGATCTAGTTGTGGTTGGTGTTTGCGTGCTGGAGGAAGCTAAACAGAGAAGTCTGTCAGAGCAGCTCCAAGACCATGTGAAGAACGACTGATGGAACACTTGACCCAAAGCCGTTTTCAGTTTGAACTGTCACACACTCTTATGACACAGCTCGAGGCATGCCGTCATGAGTGTTAGACTACACAGTAAACACATTCATTTGGCCATGCATTGTAAAGCACAAACCAGCTCATGGAAAAAAAAGAATTTATTAAACAGCTTTAAAAAAAAAATGTTTGTGACTCAGGCTATACCCTTTGCCCTATTTTGCCCAAAACATATAAAAAACACAACAAAAACTTTCCGATGCAGCACATTCAAGGCAAAAAACTCCCAAAACATCTTACCTGATTTTAATTTGGCCACTGCCATCTCCTTGTTCACCTCTCCATCACTTACAGGACTTCTGCTATTTTCAGATTGCTCTCTGGAAGTCCTACGTTTTAAACACTTGCCCCCTCCACGGGCTTTAAACTCGCGCAGAAAGGGAACGTCAATACCTGTGTCATCATCTGTCATCTAGCTATGAGACCAAGTCTGAAGGCTGGTTGCAACTAGGAGCACAGGTGTTGCTTATTTCCTGTCGCTCACGAGGTTGTGCACCATCAGTTCGCCTCCTCTCCCCTCCCCCAGGAGTCAGACTGTCTAAGGGAGGACATTCAGCACAAGCGACCTCAAAGCTGGGGGTTTTTTTTTGGTCATACCAACACAGTTGTGGCTTTCCATCTGCCCTCCTCACCAGATTTGGATTTTTATTACTTTGAACACTTCCTTAAACTCTAACTCAGAGTAAAGCGTCACTGTTTTGACACAGTGAAGAAGATCCAGTGCACATCCCAGATTCGGGCGGGAACAAGACTTCCAGGGAGCATTCTAAAAATCACAGGAGTGTGCAAAGGCTTCAAGCACCAAATCAACAGACAGTGGCCAAATTTGAATCCAGGGAAGTTTTTTTTTTTTTATTCATCAGGTGGAGTCATTTAACTTCTTTTTTTTTTAAAAACTGTGCTTTCTATTTTACATTGTATTTTTATTTATACACAACATCATTTAAATGCACTGATTCATACACAGTATCATGACATCCTCTTTGTGCTCCAGCATGACTTTTTTGTGGCACAGATCACTGACGTGCATCCACAGTCACGATGCACATCAGTCATCTGTTAAGTCACTCCTCCATGCAACAGACTTTAAACAAACACATTCCTAGACGAGATGTCCTTTAAAGTCCATTAAGACGGTTTACAAATGGCACAAAATACAACAATAACTTATATAAAGTCACAAGTCTCACTCTCATTTTTGACATTTCTAACTTCTCTGAAGTATGCAGGACTGACATTTTTTAAAAGAACAACTATTTAACTGTTTAAGCCACGCAGGCTGGTTTAAAGATCGCATCAATGCTTCTGATGCTTCTTATTGGATTGTAACCTTATCTACAATAAACCAAATGAGATTTTGCACCTTTCTGACTACAGCAGAGTCAAATATAAAACAGAGTATTTGAGTGCAAAACATTCCAATCACATGCCACATTTCTCATGTTTCTCATGACAGAGCTACATATCCACGAACACCATTAAGCACCAGCCGAGTCCCCCCACCAGAAACATGGTGATCTGCATGCTGTATATAATCAGGTCATTAAGCACACCCAAGTCCAGTCGCCGGTGCCCCAGCAAAAGCAGGATGACAGACAGCTTGTATTGCAGGCGCAGGAGCACACGCACGCTGATGTACTGCAGGAAGAAGAGCGCAGAAAGCGACACCCAGAGCAGAGAGGTCAGCAGGCTGCAGCCAAAGTAGAGCAAGAAGCGGAGGAAGCTGTACATGCAGCGTGAGCGCAGGTACAGGTCAAAGTTATTGTACTTAGTCCGCACTAGCTTGGAAGTGTGTGCCGACCCACAGGCTGAGTGCATGCAGGTGGTGTGGGGGCCATGGAAACTGCGCACCCGCCGTGGGATGGGGATCACAGGCATGGATGGGCTACAGGAGCCCAACAAAGTGCACTGGAGTCCTTGATCCAGATGTGAAAGCTGCTTCAGGGGAGGCAGTCAGCTTCATGGGGAGGGGATCCAGGGTGCTCGCTTCCCTCTGCTGTCAGTCAGGGGTTCTCTTTAAAAATGGAACAAGGCTCTGTGGAGAAATTAAGATGGTTAACATGCTTTTAAATGCACATTCAAACGGCACACACACCTACAAGAAAGGCAAGCTTATGCAAACAATACCCATAGATATGCACGTTGAAAAAGACCTATGTATATTTAAAAAACTTAAGCTAGTGATCATTTTTGGATGATTAAAACATAGCCACAGCATAGTATATGCAACCCCAAAGCATCCTTTCTTCATATTGTGGTCTAGAGCTAAGTAACAGTGCAGAATCTTACATGAAACACCGAGACGTCTTCCTCCACAACGAAACAAAATATCAAGGCTGTTTGACTCGCATACGTCCAGAGGATTGCGTCACATTATTTAAATTTTCCAGCAACATGCATACAAGCTTTATTTTCCTATTTTTTTTTTTCTTTCTCAAGATAAACCGTGAAGGCGGCAGCGAGCCGGCGCGTTTACGTCCTGTCGCAAAATATACGAGTCATCCTGCTGTGACGGCAGAAGCCGACTTAAAGGGGAAGTGCTCCTCAAGAAAAGGAGCTTGGTTTAGATTTGTGCTTGTTTGCTCGTATGTAACGTTCAGCTGCTTTGCAGTTATTTTAGCAACCGCGTATTAGGCAAGTATTACGTATGGTTTGCGTAATATGTCGACTGTAGATATGTGTGTAGGCCTACTACAACTCGAAGGCTAATAGTATTAGTTTAAGCTAACTTCAAGGGTCAGAGTTTCACAACCATTTGGCCTTTAGACCACATTTCTTCAGCATGAATAACGTTTAGAAAAGCAGCACACAGTTCCTGGATATGTTTCAGTCCTTACAGTGTGCAAATAAGATCCAGGAAATATCACATTACCATTTTATTATGTTTTTCTTTCTTTTTTGTTGTTGTTTTGCCTCTGTACACCATCACAATGGATTGTAAATTAGCAATGATAATATGTGATTGAAGTGCAGTGTTTTGGTTTTAATTCAAGGTGTTTTTTTATTTTTTATTTTTACATAAAATATATATATGGAGTGGCCAAGTTTAAATTTTTTTTAGTACATCCTCAAGAAGTGGTCAGCAATGCCTAAAGGTGTGAAAGATCACAGAAGGTAACTACAGTGCATGATGACAGAATTCTTTCCATGGTTAAGGAAAACAACTGCACAAGTCAAGAACTCCTACAAGGAGGTAGGCGTATGATTGTCAATGCCTAAAGTCGAGAGATGCCTTCATGAATGGAAATACACAGGGTTTGCAGCAAAGTGCAAACCACTGGTTACACTCAAGACTAGGAAGGAAGTAGGTAAGATTGTATTTGTCGGAAACGTTGTCAGCACAGTTCTGAAAAACAAACAAACAAACTTTGGACAGATGAAACCCAGAGTAACTAACACCAAAATGATCATAAGAGATAAACATTGATGTGAGTTTGGCCGATTAAATTCGAGCATCTGAAAATGGAGGACTGTGTATAAAACTGGTTGCAGTTCTAAAAAGTTCATGCAGAATTTTGCATAAAACTCCTTGAATTAACACGTAAAGTCTGCACTTCAATCACAGTCACATAGTGTATGATTTGAAATCCACTGTGGTGGTTTATAGAGCAAAACTGCAAGAAATGCTGTATCTAACTGTGTGTTCACAGTCACCTGGATGTCTCATTAATCAGATCCGTTCACAAATATTCTGAATTCCTTAAATCTTGCCCTTGACAAATGCCCCCCTATTATAATCAAAGTTATAACAATGTGAGTAATGTAATGTCAATGAAAATATAAAACTGCAAGAACACAGCTAGTGCATTAAAAAAAGCATTTTCAGCCTTTCTGAATACTGCTAAATAATATATATATATATATATATATAAAATCACAATAACATCTGATTGGTGTGTTGTTTACCACACCAAATGCAATAAAAGCTACCATTTAGGACTGTTGCATTAGACTGCATTAGTTTACCTTGACCTATTAAACCTACGTGTGTGTTAGAGAAGCCAAATTGGAGTCCTGTGACTTTCGGCCGTTTTAGTAAAAAGACGCTGTAAAGGGCAGTCTGCAAACCAAACACACTGTTGCTATGCGTGTCCATTTGGACGTCCTCATAAGCTGTGTGCCACATAAACATGGTCAAGTCTCTCTGTATATCACGTAACCTTCACTGGGCAGATTTATTGGTCAGCCCAAGGATTACATCTCTGGTATCTGTCAGCAAGCCAGATGGCAGCAGGTGACCATAAGTCATAATAAATGCAGGGGTATTTTTTTAAATTTTTTTAAAGGCGTTTATTACAGTTGTTAATAGGGATCTGGGTCACTTTGCTAAGAATTTAAAGGTGTATTATGCAACATTAGAAAAACAAACCTATAATATTTAATCAAACAAACATTAAGCTGTCACCGAGGCTGAATATATGAATCTGTGTGCTTTTCTTTTGCATTATGATTGATTTTAGTAATGAAAGCCATAGCATAATAATTTGAGTGGTAGCCAAAGTCTGAAGTCAGCTCTGACCTTACAAATTTAACGGCCGTATACTTATTAAAATTAGTATTTTCTGTGCTCACTGGCACAAAATGTTATCGGAGCGCTTTCCATTATAAGTTTGTAGTGGTTCTCTTCACTCCTTGAATCAAAAAATGTCTCTCGCCGATCTCCCTTTCCCCCAATTTTTCTCTGTATTACTTAATAAATCTAAAACGGCACCATACATTTTACAGCACACTCTTCAAGGTGCCATGGTGCGCATATTTGATAAAAGTTACACTGTAATTACAATAAAATCTGTTCTTATCAAAACCTGCATTTCAGTTGTTGTGTATAATCTCCGTCTGTATCACAACTGTGTGTGGGCATAGATAAGTTAGTGCAGCCTTTAAACCCACTCATATTCTATATGTTGCAGACAGTATTGTTGTATTCTACAGATGCCTATATTGCTTCCTTCAGTGAGATATTTACCAAGAACGTTTTCTCTTAAAGAGCTCTTAAAAGCTCAGGGTCGTTGCCGTAGCGCTTATTGGAAGCGAAGCTTTGAATGCTGCATTTCATCATCATTTGCTCATGTAATCATTAGCGCTAATGTATAAATGTGACCTTTGGCTTAGCGAGAGACAACTTCTGTGCAAGCTTCAGGTGAAAAACAAGGATAATTCTCATTTTTAATAGAAAAAAAATGTTACCCCCTGGAAATGTGAACCTTAAATCTGCATGTTATTCCCATTAGGGATAGAGGCTGAATCCACACTTTTCTTCATGGACAATTTTATCACAACCCAGTCATATAAGTATCCAATAGTTCGCCTTTAGCTGTACACGCTTTTTAAAAAAAATTTTATTATTTTTTTTACCAAGCTTTGAAATGGGTCTTTGGATCTCTTTGGGGACAAAACCTGCAGCACAGGTTATTGGACTGATTCCACTTGGTGAGAAACTTTCCTGCCTATCTTTCTCCCTAACTCCTCTTGAGACTTAAACTTTTAATGCGCTTTGGTTCTCTGGTTCTTGTTAAAAGATAAATTGTGAACATTTAGAGAAAAAAAAAGGTCTTGAAAGCAAAGAGACATATCCTGTTCTTGGGTATAAATAATACTGGCCCAGTAGAAAGGGACACGTGTGAAAACTAAAGTGCAGAATAAGATAAATATGAAAACAATAAAACTTTCATTAGTGGAAAACCAAGTATACTGCATCTTAAACACATTCACTAGCTCTCAAAATCTTATTCAGCTCACTCTTATGCAATTTACATTTATTTTTAATTGATATCAGTCACTTAAACTACAAATCAAACTAAACAGAGCAAGCAGAGTTTTAGTTTGGAAACCTTTTTTGATCATTTTACATAAATGTGTGTCACACTTTTCATTCCTTTGCTTTTATTTTCTGAAACATTTATTCCTTGTTGGATGAGACTTTTCAGCTTGGATTTCAGCCGAAGAAGGAAAACATTTTAATTTACCACCACTGGAGGGAGCTATTTCTCCAGGTTTCCCCTCGCATGGCTGACTAAAGGGCACGGCACTTAGCTATCTCTTCTTTTCCTCCTCGAGGCTCTTCTGAACAAACCCACCTCCTATGTTATTGCCTTCTTTCATAAATTAGTACATTTAGTGCCATTACAGCTGCAAATGCCACCCACCAAATGGTGCCAAGTTCAGATGTTGGCTTCCCCCCGCATCTGGTTAATAACTTCCCATGTGCTGAGGAAGCTCCGATGTATCTTACCATTACCAAGAAAAATGATGTCAATAAAGTAGATGCTACTGATTTAGGACATTCAAAAGCCTCTGTAATGTATGTTTGCTGCATTATGGCAATGTTACTGACTCATATTTTTCTCTTCCAAACCACGAAGAAGAGGTAGAGCGCTGCCTCTTCTTCACGAGGGAGGTTAGTCAGGGGTAATATTCTCTGCTTCCCCCCCTCTAAGTTTACAAGTACCTGAGGGATGGTGCTTTTAAAATGTCCTCGCTCTGGCTACTCCTTCATCCACTGACAAACTGCAGAAGGCCCAATCTACTCTGTAATTGCATCCTGGTGGAGTGGAAAAAATAATCCACAGCTGAAGCTATCCGCCCTCCACCTCCCACCCTCAAAACCTTCCACCAATACACTGCCTCTATGACCCAAAGAGTGTCCAGAGTAAGCAAGATTAAAGGGGCAACATGTCAAAAATCCTCTTTGACTTCTTGGTCTAAATCAATTAATTCATTAACTAAGTAGAGGTCACAGCCAATAGTTTGGGCTAAGACAAATTAAATCAATTAGTCGGGCCTATAAGATGAGGAAGACTTTAATTAGTGAAAGTTTAATCAAAGCCATTTTTTTGCACTGTGCTGTGTTATGAAGAAGCTCATTGGATCTTCTATAGAAAGATCTATTGGGCCTGTCAGATGAAAGTTTGGCCACATATTATAGACAAAATGTGTGTGCAGTTGTTCCTTGGTCTGAGGATGTGTTTATGTTGAGTAATCATTTAGTTCTAGAAAAATGCAAATCATAAATAAATAAATAAATAAATGTAATAAATGAAAATGTGATAAAAGGCCCTAACAAACGACCGACTTCCAGGACAGTACAGGATGCCAAGCTTCAGCGAGAGAGAGAGAGAGAGAGAGAGAGAGAGAAAAGTAACTACCCAATTAAACCAATTAAAATAAAACATGACACACGCAGCTGGGTCACACGGCTGCTTCCAAGTTGCTTTGCTATATAAAGATGAATTATTACTATTAAGCAAGGAGCTACAAGCTTGTTCGGTGTTTCATCATCTCTTGTGCATGTGTGTCCCTTAAGTGCATGCATCCTTTGTGTCTTTCATAATCCTGTCAAACCATCTGTTAGCATTAAAACCTGCTCCTGTTGCGGTACAGATTTATTTGGCCAGATATTACTTTGAACTATTGTATCTCAAAGTTGTGTGAGTTGTGTTTCGTAACCACTGGAGCAAACATCCAAAACGCAACCACTAAAAAGTTAATGTGTCAGAAGCAGTGTTTTTGTTTAACTTTGACACCTTTCTGTTGTCCTGTCCTGCTCTCTGTCCTCAGACACATGTGGCTGGATTGGTCCAGGCTGGTGTTAATCCTTGGCATGTGTGTACTAGGCTGGATTATGAGCGGATGTGGAAACATCTGTATGGGTGACTGAGAGGGTCAGGAGGCTCAGACATAGAAAAAAAGGGCTCTCTTGCATGTATGATGACCTGCAGGGGGCATGGTGAAACAGCACCAGAAGTTACGTCAGGTGTGTGTGGAGGGAAAGTGAGAATCAGATTGTAGAATCGCTTCTGTGTTAATTAATTATTGGGACAAAAATGACAGCGTGAATGAAAACTAATGTACCATGAGGAAGGAGTTGTTGATCACCACAACTGATAAAAATATAGCTGACTGCAAGGGCAAAGAACAGCAATTCCTTAAATAGCTACCTAAGGCTAGGTTCAGAGTCCATGTTATTATCCATGCATCCATTTTCTAAATAGCAATAAACATGTCTACAACTGGCACAAAAATGGATTTTGTCTCTATGAGTATTTCCCACCTTTGTAATAACAGTAGAGTTTAACTCACTAGTCACTACACACTGGCATTATTAGTCATGTAGTTTTTTTAGGTGGCTACTTTAAGCTAATAGCTGTTTGCTAGCCCATGCATTACCTCAGCTAATTCAGATAAGTAGTCTGGACCACTCCACCATATTTGTGAAGTTGGTACCTTTTAGAAAATACAAATAACACATACAAGGAGGTGTGTTTTACAGTTTTGATAAGTATAATTCTTGCATTTTCTTATATTGTAACTTTGTAATGAACATGCTATCAGTGGATGCATCTTGCTAACCAAATAAGATAGCATTAGCTGATAAATTAGCATCCTCAAGTCTAAAAATGGTTTTGATTGTCCTCCCACTGTTTCTATTTTGCATACTTGTTGTGGTTTTGTGTTAACAACACTTTGTCAATGCTTCTTACTCTAAAATAACTAGATGCCATTGCTCTAAAAGTAGGATCAAGGATTCTTGGTGTAGTGGTTGTTGTGGCTACATTCAGCCTTTATTCACAAGCTGAGAGTCTAATTGAAGGAAAAAAATCTATTTCACATACACAAATGCTTTAAAGTTTTAGTCAAGCTGTACAAGGTATAGTATAAATAATATTTGGTTCTAATTAGAGATGGCACGATACCACTTTTTTATGTCCGATACGATACCGATATCATAAATTTGGATATCTGCCGATACCGATATGAATCCGATATAGTGTTTTTTAATCAACAAAACTGTTTTTTTAAATATCTTGCTGCATTTTGTATAAGTTCATACTCAAGTTTAAAACAACAACTACACTAAAGCTATTCTGTTATACCTGTATGCAAAAAAAAAAATTTCATAGTTCAACAATACTGATCAATCTAATAAACTCAAACCTACACCATCCTCCCTATTCTGGTATTTTAAAGAGTACTTAGCGTAAATATTAAGCAACCTAACTAATAGGGTTCCAACTCCCAGCAACAACAAAAATAAATAAATAAAAAATAGGGAACCACCCCTCACACTCCACCTCATGATGCTTAATCGACGTAATCAACCTTAATTTGATGCAGTGTGAAAAAAAAATGCAGAAAAGCCGATCAGCTGATCATTAAGCAGTTTCATGATTGAAGTAGCAGCAAGAAGAGGCAGTCGCTCCATATATCGTTTGTTAAGCTTAACGCAGGAATGCTTTACAAACATTCAGAGATGGACTTACACACTTGCTTTACTTCTCTCGGGATAACTTTGTCGGAGATGAAATGCCGGGTTGCTAGCGAAGCTCCACATGCTATCCAGACCACCGACAGGTCCCGCATGCCACAGCCGCTCTATCACGTGAGGCATACTGCTCCGACGTGCTAACGTTCTGAGGCGAGTTACGGCGTGTTGCAAGTTTTGTGAGGTGCTTTTGTGATATTTAATGGATCGGATTACATTTTTTATTTTTCTCCGATATCCGATCCAGTAATTTAGGTCAGTATCGGACCGATACCGATACGTAATATCGGATCGGTCCATCTCTAGTTCTAATGAAATGGCTGAAACAAAGGAATCGTTAGCTAACATGATGTTAACTGTTATCTCGTCATGAGATAAGCAGCTAGTTTAGATGATATTATGAAATAAATTTAGTGGTGTGGTAGCCCAGTGTTGTTATGCTGAGTGAACTAACAGCTGCTGTGTGAACTAACAGATTTCTGGAAACATCGGGATAACTGTAAGAGCCAAAGTGAAAAAAAGGATGTTTTAATGTTGAAATTTTGCATATTACAAATCAAACTATATTACCAGTTTTCTACCATACACATCTATTTAAAAAAATCTGTTTTTGTCCTCGCTCATCACAAACCTTCAATGAGACCATGTCCTTGGGGTTTGTGTTTAGCATATAGAGACATTTCTATCTAGCTTGTGATGCACAGACATAAATATGCATGGATGATTTAGAGAGCAGGGGAGACTGGAGGGATTAGACCCGCTTCACTTCATACTGGGAGAGTTTGAGGAAGGAGGAGGTTTACATCAACAAGCCCTGATTTATGTTGGAGAACAGATGGCAGAGAAATTGCTCTGTTTGGAAAAGATGTGCAGTTCATTTCAGCTGATATGAGAGAGGGAGGGAGAGAGACAGAATTGATTGGCATGGACAGTGAGGGCTGAGATGCTGATGTAGGGTGAACTTTACTTTTACTTAAAAGCAAGTTAAACTGGGAGCTTTTCTTATCACAAGGCTTTTACATTCGCCACAATATCCTTGATGATTTTGTGATGGCCATTATTTTACTGAAATGTATCTATTTTTATAGCCAACAGTTGACTTGTAATGGTTGTGTGAACCCTCTTGGCTTCTGAAGGTGGACAAAGCAGAAATAACATAAGAATGACTGGTTTAAATAAATGATTGGTAATTTTGAGCATATGTTGAGTCCCTTTGTTTACGTCATAATTGATTTTTAGTCAGGAGAACAGTTTAAAACAAGAAAGAAATAACGAAAATTTTAAAATTAGCCAGAAAACTGGTTGGATTTGATTTCACACTGTGTGTCTACCACACCCATCTTCAGCTTTTTTTTTTCAGGCAACACATGCTTAGAGTTGTATGGCTGCAGACTGAGGTTAAGGTTAAGGCTGTTAGGACACCATTATACATTTCGCACTGGTCTTTTTGCGTGCTGCCTTAACGTCATCACGCAATGACTTATATTTATGCTCTCAGGTGGAAGCTGCTGCAGAACTCCCCTAAATGATAGGTGTTGCCACTAAGACAATACCACCACTTGAGGACTGATATATGAAAGGAAAAAGTTAAAACAGGATTACGTTGCAGAGTGTTTGTATTTCAAAGTTTTTTCCATAAAGTCTCGTGTTTTCAATCTGTTGTAACATCTTTCTCTGTGAATCTCTAAGCTTCTCTAATGATACATCATTAAAAGGGCTGTAAAACCTAACACAGCCATGCACTTGTGTCTTCAATCCAGCTGCTCTAGCAGTGGCACAACATGACAGATTACAAAAATCAAGAAGTGCATGTCCAGATAAAACAAAATCAAAATGCCTGTCATTGAATTTATAAACAGACACATCCTCAACACACTGCTGTATCAATCTGCAATGATGAACAAAAATCATCCACAACATACCCCTTTATAGGAGGGGACTCAGCTCAACTGATTTCCAGCTGGTTGTATTCTAGCTAGATTCCTATATAAATGCAGAGGTGCTGAGAAGCTATGTCATATTGCAGTTAAATCACTATGAAATTCCTCCACAGTGACGTAGTTGCCTCTACGTCACTATTTGCGTGTGAATTTCTTTTTCAAAATTATGAGGTTCTGTCTGGACTCTTAATCTAAGTAATTAATGTAGATATTTGAATTTCTTAGTATGTAGATGGCAACAGATTTGCAATTTCTGTCAATTTATCACAGAACTAATAGAAATTAATTGCTTTAGTTTTCCCTAGTTTGACTGTAGTATAACTGCCACATGTCTCCTACCTCCTCCTTGCCTGCTGTTTAACTCTGTTTACTGTGTGCTATATGGCTGTTATTTAATCTGTGGGGATCGCACTTCAACAATGAAGCTTTCCTGGCACCAGAATGGAAAGTAGAAGTGTCAGAAATAGTCATATGGCGGTGGTGAAGAGGTGACAGTCATTTTAAACTCTTGCTACAGGCCATCTATACTGACTCTTTAGAACTGTCTCCATTTGTTACCCTACTTGAGTCAACAAGCCTGTCCACCACACATCGGCATCTCTGATGTACACACTGTTGTCAATTAAGAATCCATACACTATCATTACATCAAATAATTGGAAACCTGATACAGTGACCACATACTGGATCAGATCAATACAGCTCCCACTTCCAGTCAGCAAATTTGGACACACCCAGTCTAAGAATTTTACTATATAATTGATTTATGGAGATTTAGTCTACAGGGACATATCGATCCAGATGAGGTAGCTTGGATTGTATGTGGGGAGTCATTATTATTGTTATGATTAATATGAACAAACACCCATATGCCTGGGAATTGTTAAAAAGACCAAAAAACATTATGATTTCAAATCAGAGGAACAGTCTTTGGCCATAAAGCAAACTGCCATAAGGCTTCTTGATTTTAACAGGCTTGCAAAGAGAAAAAGGTCAGCACTAATGAGAGCCCCTGAGTTGGGGATGTGTCGATACAGACAAACTGAGATGGGTTAGAAACCCAGGATGTGTGATCTGACTGGATGTCAGCCTGTGTTTGCATGTTTTTGTGTAAACAGACTCACAAATATATGGTTCAAGTGAAAGGAAACTAGTAAAGTAATGCTCGGACCACTAGCCACCATTAGCTTGATTGGCCTGAAAGGTCATCGGGGTCAATTGATGGGTCAATCACATTGTCGATTTGATGACCCAACCACATTGGCTTGGCAAACAGAGGGCTGGGTGCTGGATACACTTGCTCCTTCTCCCTTGGCTTGAGTTATTGTGCATACCAAGGCTACGATACATTACTGCAGAAAAATCTATCCGATCACTTATGCTGATTTACGTTTGGACTGTGCTGCCTTGTCAAGCCTCTTGACCAGCTCGTGTAAACATTTTAATGCAAGAAGATTTATGCCGCAAATCATTTCACAGTGGAAAAAATACGAGTGCATGAGATGTGACATTGAAATGGCGTGTTTGTGCTGGATTTTTGAAACCAGGCTCAGTAAGTAAGAAATATTATATTTTATGTGTGAGCTTTCTAAGATAGGTTTAAGAAACAAAACAAAACATACAACTATCTCTAACTTCACTGATGTATCGGTTACTGCCAGGCCCACATGTGAATTGGACCAAAACGAAGCCTAGATAGAAAGGACAAGATAAACGCATCGGTTTTCTAAGCCCGTCTCCTAACCTGTAACAAAGTGCCAGGAGTCCTGCGTATCTTTATCTGCGGCCCATTAATGATACAGCAAGTACAAAAGTACCCCAGCTCGGATACCACTCTTCCTTTAACTGGCCAAACCCAGAAAGCCTGGGCTATCAGAAAGAAATACCTCCACCTTTTTCCCAGTGACATGATGCCAGGGTCAAAAAGTTAAGGGTCATGAAACCAGGTGACCTAACTCAAAGCTAACCTCAACCTAATACTGCAAAGTCTGATCTACATGTTGTCTACACCCATTCTTAAATATCTGGTTCACTGACTATTAAAGGTCAGTTTCCTGTTTGCAGTTAGACTTATAATATAGGTTTAGAGTAAAAACTACATGAACATAAAACAAATCTAGTGAGATAAAAAACATGCATGCAAGTATGGACTATGGCACCTTTACGTTCTTATAAGCTTAGCATTAAAAATCAAATGCTGCAGCTGCTTGTTAATATAGATGTTTATACTATATGTGTATACTAATCCCTCAACCTGGCTGGAACTGCTTATTTTCTTCTTAGCTGTCCACACCTCCCACCCATCTCCATCTTTTGCTCCAGATGTAAGCAGCACCTCATATTTCTTTAGTTGCTGACTCATAAAGTCAGTTGGTGTTTATGGGATTCCCGCAAACGTGTATGCCATTTATTGAAAGACAGGTACAGCGTTGCATTTTATTCCTTAGCATATGCTAAGGAATAAATTCTGACACATAGTAAAAGCAGTACTCACTGGTAATAAAACACACACAGACATAAAAAGTATAAATGAAACAAAAATCAGGTTAAGGATATCAGTCACCAAGTCTGCTGTTTTTACAATAGCTGTTCAGCAGCGCTGCAGATCAGGTGTCCAGCCTCACACACGGTGACCCCAGGTTTGCAGGTTTGCGGTTACCTCAAACTCCTCCAATATTAAACACAGACATCTATTATCTGTAACTGGTCTCCATTTACACAGGAACACATACAAGATAATGCAAGATACACGTGCAAGTGCGCACACACAAGTATGTGCCTTCACATGTGCATGTGCGCTCTCTTTGGTCATGCAATGTGCATGTGTGTAGGTGTGTACATGTGAACGAAAGACAATGAATGTGCTCAAAATAAAATATTTAGGGGAGAGAAACACATAGCCTGTAAAGTGCCTGCGGTAAACATCATCAGGAGGAAGAGGAGGAGGAAAAAAGATGAGGCAGGTAAAGTGGAATTTTGTGGTTATGCTGGAAAATAGGCAGCATTTATTTGTGAGAATTTCCACTTCACAGCAGCTTTTAACTACATGATTTATTAGTAAATAAATTTAGGCTTGATTGTGGATGACAGTGGTTTGAATTGTAGTGAATTCACACTGACCCTTTATTACATTTGTCAAATTCTGTGTTTCCTGTATACCACTCTTTTAGGACATTTTTGAGCTTTTTATAATTTCAATATTCCCCCCCCCCCCCCCCCCCAAAAAAAAGGCCCATAGCTACTCACCATCATGGACAACTAAACTGGACAGCATGAGGAACCAAACCAAACAGTCCATGCACGACTCCAGCAGTACACCCAGCAGCCTGACTCATCTTGCAGCTGACTCCTGCACAGCTCTCAGTATCTTCTGATTGTTTCAGTCTGACAGCATATGTGACGTCCAGTTTGGTTTGGTTAAGCCTCTGAATTGTTTGGCCCACGTGAAAGCAGCTGAAATTAAAAGTAAAAAGTCGGAGAAGTCATCATCTTCTATGTTAATTTGTTAATTTGCTAAGCTGTTGATAGCCAGTTGTATGCAGTATTGGACTAGACTTCATTTAAGCCACACAGCAACCTCATATGCTAAAACAAATCCAATGCTGATTATTAGGGGCTTGAAGACTTTAGTGAAAGGTGGGATATACTCCATATGTTGTAATAAAAAAAAGACGAAGAAGTTAAATGTTGAGGTTTTCAGGTTAGTAAATTTTTTGAAGCCCTTTAAGCCTATAAATTATGAGTACACCTTGGTAATTCTGTCACGGTAGTCCCTAATCCAAAATCTTCACCCACTCCTTTGGGAAAATCTCTTGGTCTTTGGCTTCTAAATCACATTGTTCATAGCTAATTAGGTCTGTAACTGCTTGCATGCAATTAGGTTTTAGTTATTTATCCTAGAAAATACCAACTTGTTGCATCTAAAAACTGTGCTAAGATGCTATAATAGCTTGTGGAACCACCCTCAGCCTAACTTGAAGTAATCAATTTCTGTATGACAGTCTCTCAGGAGCACCCTTCTTAACAATGTTGCTTCAGTTCAATTCATTTTTACTCACATAGTGTCAAATCACAGTTGTAGTCACCTCAAAATACTTTATATTGTGAAGTTCACTGAAGTTTGCAGGTTTTATTTATGCACAGCACTCTTAAGGGCACTCAACAGCATTTTATTGAGGCTGAAATTTGGACTTGCCACACCTGGATTCTTTTTACACTACTCTGTTGTAGATTTGCAGTTGCACTTGGGTTCATTGTTCTGTTACATGGTCCAATTTGGACCAAGCTTTAGCTGCTGGACATATGGCCACGTTTGACTGTACAATACTTTGGTATACAGAGAAGTTAATGGTTGACTCATTGACTGCAAGGTACCCAGGTCACATGGCTGTAAAACAAGCCCAAAGCATCACCCCTCCACCACCGTGCTTGGCATTTAGTATGAGATTTTGTGCTGATGTGCGGTGTTTGGTTTCCATCAAACACGGTGCTGTGGATAATGGCCAAGCATTTCTGCTTTGGTCTTGTCTGTCCGAATGAAATTGTTCCAGAAGTCTTGTGGTTTGTTCAGATGTAACATTGCAAACCTAAGCTCTGCTGCCATGTTCTTTTTACAGTGAAGAAAATTTATCCCGGCACCGCTTCTAAACAAACCACGCTTTATCAGTCTTTTTCTAATTGTTCTGTCATGAACTTTAGCATTTGTTATGCTAACTGAGGCCTGGAGAGTGTGAGATGTAGCTGTTTGGGTTTTTTTGCAGTTTCTCTGAGCATTACACAGTCTGACCTTGCTGGGATGACCACTCGTTGGAAGACTTTGGCATTGTGTTAACATATACTACAGCCAGCAAACTGCCAAAACGTCTGCTTCTATAGAGGCGCTCACACTTGCTGATGATCTATTAATCAAGTGCATTTGATTCACAGCTTCTTGCTGCTACGTACCTTCTTAATTCATTTGATTTTCTTTTCGCTATTTTTCGCAGGACTGGATCAAGTCTTGTGAAAACTGCTTTCTCTTTTTTAAGCATGTTTTAAGCATGCTGTTGTTTGGACTGTTTTGTTCTAATTAAGATATTGTAATATGAAAAGAACATCAATTTTCTCATTTTATTATTTTATCAGCTTGTACTTTTAGTTTCCTGAGCGTAGACAACTTAAAAAAACTCTCAGACTCCAGCTCTTTCTCTGTAATTAAAGGTTAGAGCTACACATTTTTTGCCTCCAGAAGCCACATTTTCAGAGCTGTTTACCAACATGACAATTAGGTCTTTCTCCTTGTATGTTTTCATGCAACTATAGTGCACTTCAGAGCTTGTTGTGACTTATCCTACCCAGGTGGGGTTTTGTCTCAGTCAGCTTGGTACAAAGAGCGTTTAGCCTCTCCTGAATAATGAGAGCATCCGGCAGATGGGGACCTAGGGATCGAAACCTGAGAGTGACATTCGACGCATGCGCGCACACACACACACACACACACACACACACACACACACACACACACACACAGGGGATCTGGGGACTAAATGTCTTCAGGTGGTTGGTGGCCGTGGCGTTTCTTCTGGACATGTCACCTAACCCACAACTCTCCCTGACCCCTGCTGGGTTTCCATGTTAAAGACTAAATGGAGCAGAAGTAGTGGTTGGTATAAGCATATTCTCTCCCCTGGCGTTGAAGTGAAAGTGTCTGCTCTGGTTGAAACGTCTTGATATTTTTCTTATGCAGTGTTTGATTTGTATTTGCAAATAATAAGCAAATGCCAACAGACATCCAAAATTACTTCACGCAGCAAACTTAAAAAAAAAGAGGCCTAATGAAATATACAATCAATGAATCCTCACGGGGAATTGCAAAATGAAACCTCCTTTTAACATTTTATACCTAAGTATGCCATGCTGTGGTTCAGCATTCACACAAGTTCATGTCCCAGCTGTCAAGCAATCAGAATTACTGTATATTTGTTGGCCACATCTACGACTCGCCCTGAATGCGGTGCTCAGTAACTTATTGCCCCGTCCCTAACCTTTATGGGCAGAGGGAGCATCCATCATCTTAAAGTGCGATCTATTCCGGTCCACCTTCAGCCGAGGTGAAGGGGTGGGGACCGCTGAGCCAACATGTGTGCCGGCACAACTTATGGGCTGTCAGCACAAAGTGCAGAGCCTTGCCGGAAAGTGACAACCGCCGAATGACTGACAGTGACATTGCACCATCATCTCCGCTCTGCATATGAGTGTGTGCTTACGTTTGTGTGCTTGCTTTCCCGTAATTAAAGTTATATTTCTGCCTTTGCCCCAGAGGATCTTTTTAATTTTTTTCCTGCAGTCTTCAAAGAGCAAAGACTGCCACTCATCATTATGATGCCTTCATTACTGCCACCTGAAAATGTGACTGTGCCATATTAAACAAACCTTCACTGCGGCAGTGTTGACTCTCATCTTTTCTCAAGACGGCGTTTTTATTTGTACGTTTCAGCGTGGCTCTATATTTTTAGATCTTATTCACCCAACCATGTTCATGTCTTTCCTGTTGATGCCTCAGAATTCTCTTGCTGTCTCGGTGCTATAACAGTCTGCCCCTGTCTTTTCTCAAATTTTCTCCTACGTGACTCCTCCTCCTCCTCTTTTATTTCTCATTTTTTACCTCAGTTTTTCCTCACTTTCGTGTATTCTCGCCTCTCCTTTATGCCATGTGCTCTCTCACTGCACCCCCTCCCCCTCCCCCCGCCGACTCTCCTCTTTCCCATCAGCACCCAGGGACTGATGAATGCGTGGCCTCCTATTGATCGCAATGGGTGATGGATGATGGCTGGGAGATGAGTGATGGGGTGCAGGCAAAGGTGCCAATAAGGGGGCAGCCAGAGGGTGGGGTTTCCCCTACTGGTGTTAATGGGAGAAGACTAGGAGAGACGGCCGCTGTAGCAGCCGCCCAGCTCCGCCTTTTCAGCCCCAGCTACAGCAAGGTGCTGTGTTTTTACTCTAGTTTGCATTTTCTTTTCATGCAGCATCTATGGGTCACACTTTTATGTGTATTGCGCATAAATGCACCCCAAGCTCCTACATGCATGGTTTGTGCAACTGCCTGAATTTGCAGAAAGTGTGCTGAAATGTGTTCTGTTGGTAGATGGAGGGTAAGGCTGTTTAAGTGTGCATGTGTGTGGGTGGGGGGCGGCGTATAGGTGGGGTGGAGTGCCCAAGTGGTGGTTAGCACGAAAAGATGATGGATGGCAGGGCAGGAGGGGAAGACTGCTTTGCAGCTTCAAATTGATATCCCAGCAAATGTTTTTGTCTGCTGTGAAAAATGGTGCCGCAACTCTCATCTCCACTCCACTCCAAGCCCACCCCACCCCCAGCCACACACCCCACCCTCTTTGGTCTCTCTCTCTCTCTCGTTCTTCTGGGCTTCTCCCTCTGCAGTGAATCATGCCCTGCAATCCATTTCTAACACCCCGAGCTTCACTCCTCGTTTCCAAGTATTCTGACAGCACCTGATCACGGCCCCGGCTTCCTGGCTTTCCACTCACATTGCATACCTGGCCTTCATTTCCTTGTTGCCATAGAAACCCTGCCTCAGTTTATTGTTCAACACCTCTCATCCTTTACCCCTTTCTTTTGCTGTGCCCCTCCTGGCTCAGCATTAAGACCAACCGATCAGAGTGGGCTATCAGTTGTGAGCTATTGCTCCAGCTCCTGGGAGGGAATGAAAGAAAAAGTAAAAGTCCTCCAGAGAGACAGAGATTACTCTCTAATTGAGTTGGTAAAAGAACCACAGAGTTTGGGAAAGCAATGCTATACAGAATCCTTGAATACAAACTTCTTAAAATATGACTTAAAGCAATTGCTTTAGGTGGTTTGCAAATGTGACATTTTAGAATAAAGATAAAAAATAATAATAATGACAAGATGTAGTCAGTAAAGTATTGAAATTTAATCTATATCAACATACTGTGTGGACAAGACTTTATTTTTTATTTCTTAAGGATTAAAAAAAAATGTTAAAAACAAATCAAAACATTCCAACAGATGGTGGGCAATGTTTGAAAGTGCTCTAAACTTGGTAGTTATTTAGTAAAAAAAAAAAAAAAGTGTTCAGGATGAGGAATGAGAGTGTAATGTTGGGAGAAAGGGATGACGGAGTCGAGCGATAACGGGGGAATAACCGGAGAGATAGGGATGAGCTCACTTCTTTTTCTGTGCTTAAGGAGAGAACCATCTGCAGGAGAGATTGTGGCTCAGATTAGGAGTGAGGCGAGGCTTCGGTGGAGAGGATTACGGTGGCGGAACAGAAGCAGCACTAATAGAGGACAATCCAGCTGCCTGGGACGAGCTCTGCCACCCACCCGGGGAAAAACAAGGAAAAGACAGACAGATATTGGGAGATACAAGCTTCACACTAAAACATGCTTTAAAAGTAGTAGTTTTTAAATTGCTTTAAAGAATTTATTCTAAAATCTTTTGAGAGAAAGACACCAGATTAGGAATGATATAAATCCGTTTTTGGTCATCTTACCTTCAGTAATGAATCACTGAAAACCATGAAAACAGAGTTTATTTGTGAAAATCAGAAAAGGACAAAACATATGTATATCATCTTTTTTTTTTTTTTAATCCAGTGATGTAAAGAATCACAGAACAGCTGAGGTTTACTTATATTTATATACCCTAAATCTGAGGTTAGAGTTCATCTATCTTTGGCTCCAAGATAACTCTAATCCTAGTTCACTAACTCGGCTGCCTAGTGAAGGGGCCAAGAAGCCTACTCCCATAAGACCAATCTCTCTGACATCTGGGCCTCTGCCTTTCCCTGGGCTCCAGACAGATGTTGGATGACTGTTAAGCTCCCAGGGTTCTTAGGAGAGGAGAAGCGAAAGCTGACTATGGTTTAGCGGTACTTAAGAAAATAGCTTTGTGCCAGTCAAACATGTAAGTATGACAAAAGGTTAGAAAGGCTAACAAAGCCTAATCAAATGTAAACTGAAGACATACAGAAAGAGCATGTTGATATTTCAGTATTTTGCGCCTACATAGCTTGTAGTTTTGGGGCGTTAGCATGCTAATGTTAGCTGTTACGTCAAAGGATAAGCATTTCATCACATTCCCTGGACAAAAGTGATATAGGCATCTGTGTAAGGGGCAGAACAGAGAAGCAGAAAAACTGATAACATTCTTTTCGTCTGCTTGGCTGTTTTTTAAACTACAGAATGACCTACTGTGTTAAAACATTTAGTCGATGTAAATGTGCTAACCCTATCAGGGATGTTTTCCTGCCTCTGCTATCTTTAGCACTCTTCTCCAGATTGTGGGGGTTTAGATGCCTTGGTATTCAAAGTCTGTACAGATTTACAATCAGTGTGTAATTAACACATCACTGGGCACATGGCACATACAAACACAGACGCAAATTCCACAGTAAGTTACACTTATGTGCTTATTTAGTGAAACACACACAGTCATACACCTGTGTATATGTTTACTGTAATTCTTTTATGGTATGTATTTAAACCTTTAAATGAATTTTTTTTTATCAGATTTAATTATTTAATTTTCGTGGAAAGTAAAAATCACAGTGTTTTAGTGCTCATTAAAATTTTAAGCTAAAGCTTCTCTTCCTTGCCACAAGGGGTCGCCACAGCAGGTAGATCCCTATGTTTTCACTTCCTGATCGTGTTCTGAAGGAATGCACACTAATAGTAGTGCTTGTATTCATATACAAGTATTAGTAATAGTGCTTTTTTAACAATTACCTAATGAAATTTCTCTGAATTAAATCTGCATGATCATAAACTCAGTTATCTGGCATTCATTGCGTCTAAGATGAACCTGTGATTATGTGACTGGTGGCTCCTTCCACCAATTTCAGGCCTTGCATCAAGCATGTCCTTTACTATTGGGTCTAAGCCTTGTAATCTTATTTTCTGTATGTGCTCAGCAGTTTAGGTTGGAGATTTTAGCCTATAAACTTTAAAAAGTGTTTTATGAAAATACAACATTTAAGCCTAAATGTACTGTAAGTACTTTTATCTGCCCCAGCCCAGCATAACATAGCAGGCTAAAAGATGTTGAAAGATTGCGAACCCACCCTGTTCACCCCATAATGTCCAGTTGTCTCTCTATAATGGCCATGATATAGTTTGATTGTTGGATTAAACACTTATCCCTCCCCTCAGTCTGCCTTATTGATTTTCCTTATCCCTCCACCCTCCCACACTTTCCTCTGCCCCCCTCTTAAAGGTGAAGTGGACGCGCGTCCTGATAAATGGCAGAGGATTGATTCGTATTTAATTAACAATTTGCAGGAGACTCTCTCTCCCTCCTCGCTTGACTCCCCATCCCTCCCCTCTCTTTTTCTCTCTATAAGGCCTCGGACGGCTTGTGAGACACGCAATGAGGAGAGGAGAGGTGATGCATGGATAATTTATAGTCTGATCGATAAGTCCTGGCCTAACATCTCCACTACCTGGATATGAGGGCTGGAAGGGGTGTCAGGCTCCACAAACGGGGGGAAAAGGTGAATGCTCAAGAAAAAAATAAAAGGAAAGACTCCCAGACAAGAAGAACACGGTGAGAAGCAGTATAGACTTCTTTTTCAAAGACTAAAAGTATAAAGTAAATGACAATCCAATATATGTTGCAAAGGAGAAATAAAAATAGAGAAATAACAATTGCAAGCTCAGACAGCTCAAGCGAAGTGTCTGGTGTATCAGAAAGGAAGTACCAAAGGAAAACTTGTTTGAATTTTAACATCCTGTTGATGGAAGAGATTTATTGATATGGCCAGGAGGCATCAAACAAAATCATTAATGTTAATAAAGATAATCACTAATCTGCACATGAACATAAGAAGATATACCAGTAACTGCAAAAATTAAACACCAACCACATAGAAGTGTACTTAATTGTTATGATGGGGGAAGCTTTTGAGTCTGCATTTTCTAAAGAAGAGAAAAACACAAAAACTGCAGGAGCAATGTATGATTATTTGCAAAGAAAGATTTAGAGAAAGATCTAATACACCAAATATATAACAGATTGTTTTAGTTAAGAGGTAAAAAAGTTCGAAATGAGTTAATCATAAAATGATTTCTAAGTAATCAACCTTTTATTTTGGTCCAGTTTGTTTTCATTCTTTATCTTTTGTGACAGCAGATTTGATATCTTTAGGTTTTGGTGCGTTGGGTAAATCTAAAAAGGTGCTCTATGGTGTCTCCAACAGTGTATTGTGATAATCTGATCTAATTTTTGTTGCCTCAATTTATCCGCCCACTGAATAACTAAATTGTCCAAACAGCCTCCAGTCTATGCCAAATCCATGGGCGCTGTTGTTCCGTCACTCATCCATTAGGGGGTGGCGCTGAGTGCACATTCTTTTTTGTTTCTCATCAGCTCTCCACGCACAGTCCTGAAAAGAAAAAGGAAAGAACACAACAACATAACAAACCCTCCTTAAGCTAATTTTAAAAGCCCATTGTTGTCATGAAACCTTCAATATAAAGCACACAGACTAGTATGTGGCAGCATGGTTTGCATAACTCAGGAGAGGAAATAACATTATTTACAAAAAACACCCCCCCAAAAAATCCACAACCAAGGTGAGAAAAAAGGCAATTAGTTAGTGCTGCTGCCCCCACGCTTAGGATAACTGGCTCTGGCACTGGACACCAACCCCTCTCCAGTCCAACACACACAAACGCACACTCACATACACACAGAAGCACAAGATGGGCCACTGAGTGGGCACCATGTGTGATGAGACCACAGCATTTACAGCCCCCCACATAAAAGTGTTTTATCACATATCTTGTAATGCAACACATTAAGGGCTGCTGTTGTTATTCCCAGCAAGGTCATTTTTATCTCCTTCCCCGCCCGCAACCCTCGATCTTTGCAGTCTATCTCCCTCTCTGTCCCCTTGTTGCTGTTCTTAACACGGTAACTGCGATGCACGGTGCTGTTATTATACCCATAAAGGTGTGAACATGGGGAAAATATACGCATGGAGCAATGGCAGAGGGCTGCACATTGACAAGGTTATCTGGAGCAGTGGTTTAACTGGGCGCCCGTGTTTGTGTACTTGTCGGATTCTCCCCCCTTCCTCCTTTGGTTCAGCTGATATGCACAGTCCAGTGCTGGAGACATACATGTGTGTGTGCAAAATCTGCACTCTCTGTGTGTGTAATCATTGGTGGGTGCTGTCTTCTGTGTCGCCGCTGAACTGCTTTTGAGCTTATCTTTGGATTATTATTGTGCCAGACCTACTTTTACCTTCCATCACTATTTTTGATCTTTCTTTTGTTCAGATTTTTCATACAGTCATCATCTTAATGAACGCGTATATATATATTTTTATTATTGTTATTACTATTCCCTCCCTTCCAAATTTAAGTCCGCTGGCTTTTCTGGTAATCCCATCAGTTCGGCCTCACCCCCCTAACCCAAAACTCTCCTTCAGCTTCAGCAGTAATAAAAGAAAAAGAATAATCCTGTGTTTAGAAATATGAGATTTACTTGTTGGAATCTGGCGAGACATGTTGGATTAAGAAGGGCCTGGGCTGTGCCCCCCTGGTGCTCATGCCCCTGGATGAATGGAGAGGCTAGTGTGGAAAGTGTAATACTTATAGACAGTGAGGTCTTCAAATTTAAAGTCTTTTAAATATTTCTTTAATTTTAGTTCAACTCCTGTGGGCCAAAAAATGTGCAAATAATTTTAGCTAAAAAATACAAATGCATGTCATTAATAAAAGGAGACAGTCAACACACACCAGACAGATGCGTCTTTGATTTCTTTCCTCTTGCACGTGTGTGTGTGTTTCTATGTTGGTGTGTAAGTCTTTAAAAGAGAAAGTGTGCGTGTGTTCATGTTATTTATGGCTGTCTGGATTTGAGATGATAGAACTGGAAATTGGGTTGCTTTTTAATTTTTTTCCCCTTCTCCTTTTTTCCCCACCCGTTCTTTACTGCACACTGCTCATTTATTTAACACCCTCTAAAATGTAAATCCGTATGCACACATGCATCCCGGACAAAACCCCAGATGTGAATTTTATGTAAAACGTACCCATAACTCTCGCCTATGATGTAACGTATGGCTCTGTGTAATTTCATTACGTAAAAGGGTTTTTTGTTTGTTGGAGAGCGGGATGTGTGTGTGTGTGTGTCTGCACGCAAGTGGACGTGTGGATGAGGTTTAGGATTAGAAGAAGAAGTGATTATTAGCAACGCCGTATGTTTGTTTGCGCCCGCCTGCGCATACTTTACAGGGTCGAGGGTGAATGTGTGTCAGCATCAAGATCTCGGAAATGCAAAGTGGACAGAGGCATTAAATAAAGAGGAGAGCTTTTCATTGGCATTAGAATAATCCAAGCAGGGTTTTGTTTGGAGAGTTTTGCCTTGCGCCCCATTTACATATGAGGCCAAAACATAAAGGTCAAACACCAATAATTTCTAATACTCTAAGTAATGTGAAATATGTGGTATGACCTCAGCTGTGATAAACCGTCCGAGAAACATAAGTGAAGATTAGAAATGTGGTTTATTTCGTTAAGTACGTTTTGTTATGGGATTTAATAATACCATTTCGAAATGCCGAGAACTGCATGCAATCAGAGTGTTGTGTGTTTTGTAGAATGACATATTTTTAGTCTCGTTTAACATGGCTGTGTTTACTGTAATAATGATTTCATACACCGCATACATGCGTTTTCTGTGTTTAATCCTCTGTATTTGTTTTTATTTGTCATGTACAGAACGTCACAGTGAAGCAAAGATGCAAATGCAAAAGAAGAATGTGCTTTCAAGAAAGCTGCATGAAATTCAAGCTTTTGTAAGGCCATTAATAAAAATGAGGAAAACTTGTGTGTAGATGAGTTCGATTAATGAATCCTTCAGAATTTACCAGTGTGTGTTTATCATGCCTGCCCCTGTGGGTGCATGTTATTATCTCGTTATGCTATTCTGCTTCTCACACGCGGGTCTTTTATTCAATTAGTGGAATTAGAGTATGAAGGGAAAACAGCAGTTTAACCCCTTCTTGCATTGTTAGATTAAAGTGTTTGTTAAAACCTGCTCATTTTGCATCTTTAGAAAAAACCACTCTGCTTTTGTCCCCTTTATGTTTCATTATGGCATTTAAAAATACCATCTCAATGTCTGTGAAGCACTTTGTTGTACCTGTGACTTTTAAATGTGCTATAGAAATAAAATTGAAATTGAAAATTGAAATTGAATGTCAGCAGCTTGCCTAAGGACAAAACCCACAGCACAAACATCAGATCCGAACCTTTTCTTTTATTAATAAAAAGCCAATCTATAATGTGGAAATCATGGTCTGCTGGTATTGATCGAGGTTGCCGGGTTAGTGCGCTGTGTGACAGTGAGACCAAGAGTGTATTTGTACATAAATATTTGTGGGGTGTGTGTGTGTTTTATGCGTCTCTTACTGTGTGTGTAACCTGTACCAGACACTTCAGTCTATTGGATTGAGATTCATTTGCTATTTAAGGGTCAGGGTTTAGGCTGTGTGTGCGTTGCATGCCTCGCTGATCAATACTATTGCCACACATCCTGCCTGACCCTGGCATTTTGTCACAGTAAATCCCCAAGATCCCTTTTCTCCTGTTCACCCCGGCCTCTCCCCCCTCCTGCCTTTTTTTGCTCCTTAAGTCATTTAAAGAAGTGATGGACTCAAGGGGGAGCACTTTGAAAGATCTAAATACATTTAATGTAGCAGGGGATGGCTGTTTGATGGGTAACGCTCAAGATTCAACCGATGGCCTTCTCTCTAGAGGGATGCACTGCCGAAGAGATTTTTGAGTACGTCATTTTGTGATGACTTGGTTTATTTGATGGGAAAGCTTGGCGGGTTGATGCCGGCATCAACTGCACAATGAGCATTATTTATTTATTTCATTTAACGTGTTTTTACAAGAAGATTTTTAGTTTTTCAGCTGATATGCAAAAAAACCCATGACTAAAATCACTAAAACCATTTCCTATAAAAATTCATCCATATCCTGGCCAAAGATTGACCAAAACAAACCAAATATAATTTTTTAAATAATGAAACCAGAGTTTTAAGTTTTATATACTACATACTGGTGTATAGATTTAAGAAAGTGCTTTTTGTATTTTCACTTTTTTTTAAACTGATGTATAAAACCGTCGTAGAAGTCTATGCAAATGTGAATATAGACAAACAAACACAAGCAAGTGTCCTTCAGACATCCTTAGGCATCCTTCTTATTCTATGCAAAATGCAAAGAAGATGCCCTTTCACCTCTCATCTCGCTGCTCTACATACTTTTCTCCTTCCATCTCCCTTTCCTTCCTTCCCTACCTTGGTGGCAGCCGTCACACTGCACAGACGTGTGTGCCTGTCCGCTTTGATATAGTGGCATAAGGTTTCCTGATGACCAAGGTCAGGGACAAACAATCTATTCAATCCACTCATTATTATTAGTGGTATAAATAAATTTGCTTGGAAGACTGCTCCTTGAACTTTGAACCCTTACCCTCGGCTGAAATTTATCTTTCCACCATTTTTCCCTGTTGCTTGGTGATGAAAGGTGTCTTTTCCTCAGCCCCTTTATCTCCCAGTCTTCTGCGGTCTCTGCTCCACATTGGCAACAAATCCATTAGCTGAATGAGATGAATACTGCAACTCTGCATATGCAATATTCAAAGGTAATGTTTTTAGACTAGATTAAAAAAAATAAAAATAAATTATATATATATTCCCATAATTTACTCTAAATCTAAATAAGTTGACAGAACCTAAAAAATAAAGCTGTTTTTATTTGACTAAGCTGATGAATCATAAATAAACAATTATCTCCAAAACATAAGTGTTTGGATTTTGTGCTAGATGTACTTTTTGACTTGTGTGTATTTATAGTGTAACTAATAGCAATGTCACCTATATAACAGGGTAGGACTGTAATTTCAATATTTGAGCAGCTATCACTTACCCAAAATAAATAATACAATTATCTATCTCATTGTTTATTTGTTTTCTATGAAACTGCAGTATTCATCAACAATTCAGCAACCCACTGCACTCATGTTGTCACAATTATTTTAACATTTAGGTTAATATAACAACTTGGGCAACTTAACTGAACTCAACATAATAACTTACCATTTGCAGATGCAACACACTAGCTTTCCCAAAACACCTGCATACGAAACACTACAAAGTATTTTATCAAAAGGTTACAGGAATGATCCTCTAAAATTAGGGAATTTTACTGTTTCAAATTTTTCTAATCTCATTTTCAACATCTTCTCATGCACCTCTATACCAGTTTCAGCATGGCTGCCATAGACCCCTTCATAACATGCATCCCCTTGTGCCTCTGCTGCATGTGCTGAATCACCTTCAATGTGTTTAAAAGTCGGTCATAATATTATTATATTTTTCAGTCCCAGTAAATATAGAAAGTTAAGATTATGTTGGTGCAGCTAAAATAATAAATGTAATAAAAGTCCTATGTAGCACGATCTCAGTCAGTTCTTCTGAATTTTCTCCAACCCACAACTCAAGACATTATGAACAAATGATGAGCGTGAGCCAATCTGGCTCATCATCTTACTTCCTGGATTTTTCCCCAGGAAGTAAAAACTGCTTGGTTGTAGCCAGCGACCCAGCTCTCATCATGCCTGAAGATCCTTCATTTGAAACTGGGTTGAGTTTGAAAAAGAAGGCGATCTTTCCTCAATATGATGACCATTGTGAAATCACAGAGCACCAGTGCAAGTACTGAGAACAGGATTTACGGAGAGCTACCTAAATATAGCTTGCTGGAAACAGTCTGAATTCGGCCAAGAGAATGACCGTGAAGGGGTGATCAGCTAACAGCCATCAGTGTGTCTGCTATAATCTGAATTTAAATTATAAAACACAACCCCCAAAATAATAATAATAAAAAAAGAAAACAACAGACTGTATATAAAAGATGGCTGTAGCAGATGGCGCCTTAAACCTGCAATCATTTCTATAACCGGCAGGAGGTTGCAATACTTAATGTGCCTAATTACTTTGAGCATTTGAATTTCCAGTTTTAATAAATGTTAATGAGTCTAATGAAATCATACATTGACAAAACAAACAAACAAACAAAACCTTATAGCTAAAACACCACAAACCCAAAACTTTTATAGTCTTCTTTAATGCCATTATAGCACATACAATGTTCATATGTATAATAATCTAAGTCCTCCCAACATCGACATTATAGATGCGGTAAAATCTGCAATCGGTGAAGGTGGTTAATGTAACATTATAAGACAATATATAACAACATTAAAGCTCCTTGCACGTATACTCTTCCGTAGTGTCTACAGCGCACATCCCTCACCATGCTTTTCATTACTTTCCAACTTTCACCCTGTAAAACAAAAACCTAGATGTTTCAGAAAGGACGGCATGAAGAGTTGTACACCATACTGTATCCTGCTCCTGTATTAACAATAGTTCTCCCTCTTGTCTTTGTCCCTGATCTCTCCCCTCCCTCCCTCCCTACCCCCAGAAACCAAATTATAAAATCATCGAGAGCATGATGAGATTGCTGCTCGGTTATTAATCTTCAATAAATACATCTTGACCCAAGGATTAAGTGTATGCCCTCTCCACCCCCTTGTCCTCTCCACCCACCCACCATCACCCTGCGCCACCCCCCCACCCCCCACCCCAGCACACACCACCCTCACTCATCTCTCCAGAGATCCGTTGACATGAATTATGAAAAAAAAGAACAGCCAAGGGCTGAGAGAGAGAGAGAGAGAGAGAGACAGGAGCTGAAACAAATGTTCCAACCTGGATTGACTATTGGGCGAATGATGGCAGCGACCTTGGAGGGGGTCGACAGGCTCAAGTGGGATTACTTCTTCCCTCTGGGAAAGACAAATAGCATAGCTGGAGACGTGCTCAACTAGAAACCTTGGCACGCAATAAGTACAATTTTCAGATGGTTAAAACATGTATGCTATATGATATTAGAAATAAAAAAGAGAACCTTACCTCTAATGTGTAAAACCACCACTAAACAGGATTTCTTTTTGCTAGAATGATTATGAACAACCTGTTATTGCTCTATCATGTGATGAATATTTCTAAGCAGTTAGGCTTAATGAGAGAAGACGCGACTCCTGCATTGCAATTCTGGCCACAGTGATTACCTGATGCAACACTTAACATAAATGGGCATGGTGAGTTAGGTGACTCTTAGTTATAGTTAGGATTAGAAATTCTCTAAAAAAGTGAGAAAAATAACATCGATTTAGCAAATTCGCTCTTTATTCACTCTGCAACTGTCAACTGCAGTGACATTAAAGGAACTGACTGGTCAAGACCAGTCTGTCTGTAGACGATAATAATGAAGGAATTAAGTTTTATTCATGCTGCAGGAAAAAATGAGAGATTAACAAAACAGGAGGCTGTCTCGAAATCAGAGTATAAACTAGAATATTGTGCAAAAGTCTTGAGCCACCCTTCAATTCTTTTCCAAGGAGACAAACTTTTAAAGCTTTTTGAAAGTGGTCTGGCGCAATTTTTTGTTTGGTAAGACACTTAAAACTAACCAGTGAATCATCCGAGCATAAAAAAGGTATTGAACTCAAAAGGTGAATTTGTGCTGTCGACATTTAACAGATGACATGACCTGACACGGGACCTGAGAGATGCATCTGGCCCTTCATCCATCTACGTTAAGCATCATCAGAAATGATCTTAGTGGAAGGGTGGCTGTCAACAAGCTATTCATGAGGAGAGGAACGGGGAGAAAAGGCTGAGGTATGTCAAATTTCTCAAGAACTGAAAAAACAGTGGCAACAGGTCTTATGGAGCAATGCATCCAGATTTTAAATATTTGGTTCAAATCATCATCAGTCTGTACGTGTATGATGAAATTATAAATTGGATTTTGATCCACCATGCGGTACCCAGTGGAAAGGATTTGGCTTCATTTTTGCACAAACACACTGTGAATGGAGTAAAGGCATACCTGAATAGAAAAACTCATACCTGAACACTATCAGTCAGGGACTGGCCTCCCCAGTACTCATACCTCAACATTATTGAAGCACCGTGGGAACCTTTTTGACAGAGAACAAAAAGAAAAAAAAAGAAGCCGACATGTATAGAAGAGCTTTGAATGTCCTTCAAAAAGCCTGGAGAATTATTCCTGAAGATTAAAGGTGGTTATACCAAATACTTTCAGGCTTGTTCGAAGTTCACAGACTTCTGTTTTTGCCTCATATACTGTGTTTGTGTGTATGTTTGCAGCAGGGTCAAGCTGTTTCTGTAGAATAGCTTTCCATATGTATAAACACATAAAGAGTGTAATTGGGAATTACATGTTGCAGTATTTCTTTAAATATTTTTTATACTTTGACTGATATATGAATCAAATACATAATATAAAATCTTTATATTCTTCAGATAGAACCAGGCAGAAACTTTTCCAGGACCGAGGAGCCATCTCCTGGCCGTAGCTTTAAGACAAGAAACTCATTTCTGTTTGAAACGCACAAGTGTATATTTAAATTTTTGGTAAAACAAATCATGATGTTCTTAATCTCTTTCCATCCCCCCCTGCAGCTCAATATTAAAACACTAAAGAGCAAACATTCAGGGCTTGCCCTCCTTGTCTCTTCACCCCTCCCTTCTTTTCATGCAGGCAACTAAAACTGTGTAAGACTTAAGTGGTTCAGCTACCCTCTCTTTCATTTGCCACTTTAAATGCTGGCTTCAAAATCAACAATTATATTAAGTGATTTGTCACCTTATACAGCGAGCGAGCAGACTCTAAAAACATCTGTACTGATGTACTGTACTGTCATGGCTGTTGTAGACACGTTGCGGCTGTTTTTCTGTCATCTCTGGGCTTTCCATGTTCTGGATGCAGGAATTGTATGTCTCCCATCCCTGGCTGGCTTCTCTCCTATCTGCAGTGCCACTAAGAGGTGACAGCTGAGCAATGGCCTTTCGCGGGCGAAGCAATAATTGAAAAGTGTGATGGCTGGCTGCTGGTGTAGCGACCATCTGCGAGTCTGAGTGGTTTTAGTGCGTGTTGCACTCGTGGGTGGGGAGGTCGAGGGTTATGCGAGAGCCAGACAGCCTCCCCGAGGGAGCTGTTAACACCTCATAGAAGCCAAAAGGCTCGGAGAATGCCCTTTGCAGAGCCAAGGCTCCTAATGAGAAAGAAGGTGATTATCCCACTGTGATAATCATATAAGCACGTGCTGCTATGAATCCTGACAACAGTACTAATGAGGCAAAAGCCAGCAGAAATATGGTTAAAGCATCACTATTTCCAGTTTGCAAACAAAGTTTTTCATGGGCTAAATTATCACTGTTGAACTGGGGGAATCTGACTGGGATACTTGCAGATGGAAAATTTATTACTCAGGAAAACAATTAATGCTGAAATGATTACACAGCTGATGCACAGAAAATTAATTCCATCCATGTACGTTTGATAATTATTTATTTTTTCCATAAATCACAAACAGTTTGTTTGTCGTTTTTAAATACTTCAACTATTTCTTATTAATTCTGACTTTTTTGGTCCACTCTGAGCTGCAACTTAATACTTAATACTGATAAACAAAAAGACCGACTTGTGATTCTGTTCTGAAACGAGATGGCCTTTTATTGGTTGATGTTAAATATCACTGCATTCATATGCAGCTGTAAAACCGCCGTGAAGGATGATGCGTTAACAAACACAACACATGAAAATCAGTATGTGTCTCATGCACATGCTCCCGGGTTAATGCCTGTATGAAGTGCTTTGATGATTGCATTAAAGATGACAAATACCTATATGCCAGCACTGAGAGGAAGAGCTGAGTGATACATTAGCCAATACATTTCTAATATGAACGCTCCTGAATGCATTTCAGTCAGCCATTGCAGACAGATTACTAGATATTGCATTCCTGTCTAATAATAAAATGAAGAAATAATTACGCAGCTTGCGGGTAATGGGGAGGTGGAGCAGTGATGGATTTGATTAAAGTTGTCAAAGAAAACAGACGCTAATGACTGTGTTGATTAGTTACATTGCTCTAATGCTGCTGCTGGTGCCATTAATCTGCAGTATAAACAAAAGTATCATGCTGGTCCCTGCTGTGCTTGCAGTTTGTTTGCTTGTGTGTGTGTGTGTGTCTGCCATCATGGAGACACTTTCTATTTTTTTGTACTATCCAGTCAAACACAAAGTTTTTTTGTGTGCCTGTTATTTGGGGATAGTGCATATTTTAATTTGACAAATATAGCTAAAAAAAATATTATTTTGAAAACAAAATTCATTTTTAATTTCACTCCATACCTGCCATTTATTTCCCAGCACTTTTTCCTCCTCAAAACTAAAAAGGCCCGCCCACTGCAGGACCTTATTCAATTAACACATTGCCTTAATTGATTGATATCTGTACCACAGATAATCCCCTATGCCCCCCTGAGATCCCAAAATGAAAAAGAGCACACTGCCTCTGGCATGCATACACACACACACACTAAGCAGCCAGCCCTCCGTTGCTGCTCCATTAGGTCTGAATTGTAGTTGTGATGTGTGGGACCCAGGGGAGGTGTTATTGTCAGCCCTGATTTACTCAGCACCATCTGACATGGGGCTGGGGGGCCTGTGTGCGTGTGTGTGTGTGTGTGTGTGTGTGTGTGTGTGTGTGTGTGTGTGTGTGTGTGTGTGAGGCCGTATATGAGAGACAACAGGCGTTCGGCCAGGCTTAGAGTCCTTTACAGAAAGGACTGTTAAAAGCAACAGTTTAATAGTAACCACAAAGTGATGGGCAGCCTTAAACCTCATCAGGATTTCATATTCTACACCTTGTAATTTATATTTTACGAGTGTTACGCTGCCAACACTGGTGGCTTCAAGAAAGAACGTATTATATTTATGAATTTATTTCTTCCTCCAATTAACAATCCTTGGGGGAAAAAAAATGCCCCACTTTGTTTATTATATTTATTTGATTTGAGATAAAATAAATAAAAATGTCCAAGACTGGGAGAAACATGGCTCATCCAATCGCAAATGGTTTTCATATTATATGATACTATATCCAACATTTTTGTTTGTTTGTTTTTTCCTGTTTCCCACTGCAGTTAATATATAAAAAAAAGTTCACTCACTGATGATTTCTTATACTAGCCAAGTGTGATGTTCTCATTTTAAAAAACAATTTCCATTATAAGAATGTTGTGAACAATTTAATAAACTAAATGGTGAATGAAAAGAAAAAGAAAAAAAGAGGCTAGTTTGTTGATATTTACTCCGGTAAGCGGAGGTGTGGTTGCAGTGCTTTAGAGCAACACACAAATAATTTTTTGATCTGTTGTTAAATAATTTTTTTCCTTGTTTATGACTGTGAGCTGGCAGTCATAAAAAAGTATCTAAATTTCATTTGTAAGTGTAATTATAACTCATTGTAACTGAAAAAAAAAGTTCTGTAAAGCACTGAAAAAACCATGATATGAAAATAACAATTATAATGTGCATTACGTTACAATGTATGTTACAGAATTAACTTAAGTCTTGGTTTTATAAATTTTATTTTACAGACATGATAAAAATATACGTTATTAGAGGATTTGTTTGCTGTAATATCAGAAATTAGAAGAAAAGACTGAAGTATCATTGACAGTCTCATAAACTGAAGTTGGCTAACATAGCATAGTATAAAGGCTGTAAGCAGGGGAAACTGGTTAAAAGGAAATCCACATCAAACAATAATTTGATGTTTTTACATTTTTTTGTATGATGATGGAAAAACCCTAAAACAAAAAAACATACATAACACTGCAATAATAAGCTTTAGATGCAGTGAATAGCAGATGTTTTTAAACCAACTGCACTGTTTCCTTTGGTTTTCATTCTTTATGCTGGACTAGTTGTGTCCTGTTTAGCTTCATATGCAACAGCAGACAGAAATGAGAGGGGCATTTAACTTCTCATTGGATGCTCATCTTAAAAATTTAAACATTTAAGAAGAACCTTTTAAAAATGCTGATTATTTATATTGTATGCAGACTTTGAAATAAAATAATTTGTTATTTATGATGAAATTTTAACTGTTATAAAAGTGGGTTAAGATGCTTTTATTCCCCTCCCTATTTTGTTCTTCTTTTTTTTTTTTTTTGCACACATGTTACTGCTTTTTATAGAAATCCTGTGCATGAGTCAAGAATCATGCAATCTTCAACTGCTTTTAATTGTGTACAATACAACAACAATCCTACTGATTCACACAATTAAGTAAAGTTTGGTTTTCCTAATTAATTTTGTTAATTAATTCTTGTTCTTTCTGTCTCAGTCGTATTCTTCCTTAAATTGCGTGCAACCTTGTACAAATACAAATGTACACTCCATATATCACGTTACACTTTTCCCCACCTACTTCTATTTCCTCTGAATTTTCCCACCATTTACTTACGCGTTACGCTCTTCATTCAACTTAAGTTGTTGAATATGCTTTCCGTAGCAAGTCTGTACAACCCATTTGACAAATTGTATAAACGACCCTAATCTAATTTTTCACTCAGAAAATAGTGGATTTCCAACTCAATCTGAAAGAGTGGGGTGACATAATCCCAGTTATTTGCTTAGAGGAGTTCACCCTATGGTCACCAAAATCTCACACCTGCAGAGTGACAGGCTACGTCCACACTAATGCGTTTTCGCATTAGTAATGAGAAGTGAAGGTAAAAGAAAGGGTGAAAATGTTAAAATGTGATGGGGCCGAGAAATCCAAAGAACTTCTTAGAGTGTAAATGCATGAAGCTATAGCACAGGTGCCACGTTACTGCGCCTTTCCTTTAAGCAAAGGAAAGCAACAAATAAGCCTTTCTAACCCAAATGCAAACAACCCAGTAAACTGACCGAGCCTTTGACTGTTCACTCTCACCCCCTTACTCTCTTTTCACCAAACACTCTCTGGGTCAGGTTACACACCTGGGATGCAACAATGATACCTGCCTCTCAGCTGGAAGGATTCAGCTCTGGTGTTCCTTCCCTTGTTGTTGGAACCCGAGGAGCAGATCAGGCAGCCATTAGTGGCAGAGGAAGTTGGAGGTTACACTTCAAAACAAAAGAAGGGTATGAGGACAGCTGGCTGTTGTCCTCGTGCATGTCAAATTTTACAAATCTGCATACAAAAACGCACAACCATGCACAAGACTCGGATTCAGTCTCTCTGAATGCAGCAGTATTTCCTTTAAACGCATTATCCAAAAATGGACAGATTGCAAATATTTTACATTCTGCTTGGTAATTTAACCTTTTTCACTGGATCCTTTAGTGTAGCGAAAAACAATATTTTAAGCGAAACTACATGATGTAGCATAAAATGGAAAAAAAAGAAAAAAAGTTTTCAAAGGTGTCCATAAGTATATTGCTTCCATCGCGGTTTATTGATTTACATATTTAGGATGCTTGAAGTGAAATTGAAACAGGTAAAGCAAAATGGCTTTACCCGCTAATGGCTTATGGATGGTGAGCACAAATATCAATACAAAAAGAAAGCACCCATTAAAAAAAAACTACAGAAAGCATAAAGATTTAAAACTTGTATGATGCAAAGGTGTTTCCATGCGTATGTATCACAAGCCCTTATAGAAGGAAACACGTCAACAAAGAACCGCACACATATACACTCGCATGCACGCACACATTTACTGTTTAATCTATTTAATTGAATCTGACTTTGAATAACTAAACAAATGAGGAAATTCACAAGGGGCACTTGATCCCTTCTTGGATAATGGATTGGAGATTCCTTTCCCATAGGGACATTTGGGCAAACAAGACCCAGTAATCTCTGAATTGATGGGTTGACTGCATCAAATTTCTTCACTAAAGAGCTGTTGAACCCCTGATACAGTGTTGGTAGTTAGCCAGATACTCAATTTGCAGACACAGGCAGAACTGCAGGCTTGCTCTGGTTTCACAGTCAGTGTGGCGATATGTACTATAGAGATGTAAGATAAAAAATGCTGCAGGTAAGACGAATAAAGGGTGACTGCCTTGTTCGTTGGTTCTTGTTTCCCTGTTTTAACAATAATTTTTCAAGTGCTAAAAATAACCTAAAATGTAACAATAAAATTTCATCTTCAGTTTTCTGAATAACCGCTTCGAATACTTTACTCAATTACTTTTATGAGCGCTCATTACATAAGGTATGATGCACTGTTTTGTACAGCAACCAAAAAGGACTGAATCCCATTTTGATTTAGGTGACAAATTTATTAAAGTCCTGCCATTTAATTAGGAATCATCATCATCATCATCATCATCATTACCAGACAGAATAAATAAGACATAAAACAGGTTTTTTCCCACATAAACAAACATATACATCAGACCCCGGGTACTACAGTTCTTCCTTGGGGTGGTTTCTGGTAGAATGAAACGAACAAGTTACATCTGAGAACACACAAATGCATAGAAGTAATTGGATCCCTAGGTACCATTTAAGACAACATCTACAATTTTTGCCTATATCCCTGTTCAAGAATGTACAAAGTCCTCATATGCGGGTTCTTATTCATGTCCAAGAAGGGGTTTGTATAAAAATAAAGTCTCCACAATGATAAACCATTATATATATAGACATTTGGCAACAACCAGACATTTAAAGACTTTGAATGTTGAACTGAGTTCTGCACCTACTACACTTTAGTTAACAAAGAGCAGTGGGCGGAGAGGGAGAGTTGGTAAAGCAAACAAAAGGTTGATGTCTAAACTTTCTGAGTGTGTGTGTGGTCTCTATATTGTTCTTAAAGAGCTTATAGTGGTGTCTGAAAATGGAGAATTTTTGAAAAACTCCTTACTTTGCATACAGTATTACTACTGAAGGATAATTGTTAGGCCAAGTCCTTAAAATGAGGAGCATTGTCTTCCTTACTTTCATTCAGATAACACACTCCGAATGAACCTGTCAGTCAGCTATTGATGTGATCCAGGGACAGCAATCTGCTTCCTTTCCTTACACAATCACAGCCCTGTGAGACTATTTTCCAACTCTTAAAATCCAACAGAAGACACAAAAAATGCAGAAAAAAAGCTCAAACTTGTTATTGTTGACCAATCAAAACTGCCCATGGTCCACTTCATCTAACCAGGAGGCAGGACTGGCTGGAAAATCTGGGTATCCGCCGCTGCTGCCGGTAGAGAGGTCTGAGCTGGGGCCGTTAGCTGCCCCCATGGAAACCCTCACAGCAGGGTTGATCCCAGGACCGCTGCCTTGGGCCATGATAGATAGGGCAGAATCAGGGTAGACCAGGTTGGAGATGAGAGGCTGGTGTCTTGGTAGTGCCTGAAGTGACCCCGGTGACTGAGGAAGGCTGTAGGGGCTGTTGGAGCGCATGTCGTGGAACTGGTCTTGAGAAGGGAGGACGCCGTGCTCAAGGGGGAAAGAGTTGCCCGCTTGGCGGCCTCCCATAGCTGGAGAGGACTCGCTCAGGCTGCTGTAAATGCCGTTAGTGTGGCCAAGCTCTGACATTGGTGGTTCATCTGTCAAACAAGGATAAAGATAAAGGAATAATTAAGATAATTAAGATTACAAGAGTAATAAAAAATAGCAGAAATGTTTGCAAAAAATGAACTTCAATAGAGCTGATGCAGTGTGTTCAAGTCAAGTAAAGCTGCACAAATGAGACTTCGCAAACCCATTTTCCTGATTCAAGTAACTTCCTCACATTGTTAGCTTGGTGAACTAATTATTAACCCTTCCTTGAATATAATAATATACTAAACCCAGAGAAAAATATGAAACGAGAGAATATGCTGTATGTCACACCTCAGCAAAAACCATAAGTGGCTTAGGGAGGTTATCAGAGCAGCTTGGGCTGCCAGCTTCCAGTTAGCTAATGTGTTTGTTCTCCAGTTACAACAATTCATCATAAACATCCAGTCAACAAAGTACTTTCTGCAAGACGAAATTTTACTGCAGCACTTTGTGATGTGCCTGGAATATCAGACACTATATTCTTATTTGAATATCGTCACAGCTTCATGTATCGAAACGTGAAAGGAAAGCAGATTTTTGCTCTAAGTAAGCAAGTAAGACACATAGTCACAAAGCAGAGCAAAATAATAATAAAAAAAATGATGATAAAAATACTATTTTATTTTATCATCTGGTTTTTTTGTAAATAGCATTTGCAAAAGAAAGCCAAGTTAAACAGAAATGTGTTCAACTTCTTTTTAAAGGAGTCAGCTAAATGTAGCTGGAGTGGTAGATCTGGTGCCATTGTGTAAAAAGCTCTTCAATCTCATATGAGGAAAAATTCATTTGAGCCGGTCATCACTTTCCACTGCCTATCAATATTCCACAGTTCAACAATAATGATGGGTCTATTCAGTTTCCCTGCTTTATTATAAATATTACTCTTTACATACTTGCTCATGTGAAAACATATCATAGTAGGAAGGCAACAAGTGCATGTAATGAATTTAATTGTGAGCATGCTGGCTCACCTTTATGGCAGTTACACTTAAAGTGAAGGAGCCATCTTTATGTTAGTAGTAGAAGTTGTGCTTTTCTTAGGGCACATTTAAAAGAAGCTGTCTCTTCTCTCAGTTATTGCATTGTTGACGCTACCTGTGAAGGACACCTCTGCATCACTGTCCATGCCCTCCTCCTGGATGCTGTCCTTGTCAGATTTGGAGCTACCCCGTGACCTCTTCATATTGCGAAAGTACTGCCCCCATCTTTGGCGCCCGGCATCTTTCTTCAGCCTTTTTTCTTTAGCTCGCCTGTTCTGAAACCACACCTGCAGGGTTAAAAAAGAAGAAGAAGAAATTGTTTTTAGTCAAAGTTGCGATACTTCATGATAAATCATTAGATACAAATACAGTGTCTGACTGATTAAACTAATTAAATCATTTTCAGCTTGTTTTGTTTCTATCATTTATTTAATTTTCTCAGTGTAAAAGACTTTGAACAAGTAGCCACTTTTTTTTTCATCGTTATGACTTCTAAAGAAGTCAAAGTCTCCTACATCTGATGTCCTCAGCTCCTTACGTGATGCACATACTATGCTTTAAAGCATTAAAGCAAAATTAATGTTCAGAGACTGTCCGGACACCACTTCACACCCACTTCAGCTCAGGTGAGAGACTTGAGCAGTGACACCGAACAGTAATCCTTTTTGGTGTTACTGCTAGTGTCCCCAGCATCAGATTTATCATGCATTTAATTAACTTCATGACAGCTACAAGTCGTCCTCAACTTAGAGCAGACAGGTTATCTCGCCGGTGACTTCTAATATTTGAAATTTTGTGGCTTTGCTTTTGATCCGCTCAAACTCTGGCTTACAGACAGCAGTATATGTGCAGCCGGTAGTCTTAATTTGTCTGTAATCTCACTGCCTTCTGGTGTCTGTGAAGTCTGATACTAAATGCAAAAACTTCTTTTTTCTCATTCATTTTATCTTGCACACAAAATGTATTCATTTCAGTCACGAGCACAGAAAGCAGTTTTACATTCTTGTTAATGATATTCCACCCTGAGTGAACCCTCTTCACCCCTTCGCTTTCACTGAATAATGAGGAGCATTTTAGTGGCTTCTGTCTCTACTTTTGTCCTTGCAAATAAAACAATATATATGACCACCACCCAGCAACCAGGAGGGGGCTCTTCAGCAGCAGACAATATGCGAGGGGCCCTCTTAGCATTGTTAACGAGCTTGCACTTAAACAGTGCTGACGTTCAGTCGGACTTCATTTTACTCCATCTAGCCGTAAATCCGCCCCCCACGCCACCCAGCAGGCACCCACACATATATGCACTTGTTCGTACAGTACACTTGTGCAAGGTCAGCTACAATTGTCCCTTGATACTCTACCTGCACAACCCGCATATCCAGACCCGTCTCTGATGACAGCTGCTCCCGCACATGGCGGGCTGGTTTTGGAGAGTTATTGTAAGCGTTCTTCAGTGTCTCTAACTGTTTCGCAGTGATGGTCGTTCGTGGCCTTTTTGCTGTAGAATCGGCCTCTGAAAGACAGATGGACAACATACAGTGTCAGCACTGGGCAGGCGTTTTTTTGAGATTCTATGTGGATCTGAAAAAGTAACAATATTTGTTACTAATATTTGTAAATGTGCAAAAATATTTAAAGACAAATTCAATATTTTTAACTGTACAACAGCTGTCAATCAATTTGCTATAAAGAAATAAGCTCCAGTCTAGTCCATCCAGCTAATTCTGTACAGACATCCTCAGTTGCCAACATTACAAACTCTGATAAATATACGTACTTATTACAGCAACCAACAGCACATAACCTGCATAACATCCTGTCTCCTAATTTTACATAAATAGATAAATTCCCTTCAGCTCATAAACCCTAAATCTGGATCCCTGTGCATAACTGCATCATGTCTGCACATCTGTTTGCCAGCACAGCAAAATACAAAGCCATCATCCAAATGGATGCTGCCCAAGTAATTGCACCCTGTCATTAGTAAAATAAACGTGTGTGTTTTTGGTGAAAACTTGTGTTCACTCACTGCATAAATCAGCACAGTAAATTCAAACAAACAGATGGGGAGATAAAAATCGGCCATGCCCACTCTGCCCTATCACGAATGAGCCTGCTGGGACTCTCGGTAATATGAGGTAAAGCAGAGCACTGATACAAAACAGAGTATCTGGTGAACGTGTTTTAGGCTGTTGGCCTGCGCCACCTCATATCATTTCAATGACTACAAGTCAGCTGTTCATTTCAAACCAGTATAAACACTGCATCTAACACTAAAGCTCAAATTAATCAGTGCCCCACTATATGCCACGGTTAAAGCAATGTTTTTTTAACAGCTATAATTGCAAACTTTTACTCTGAAACAGCTTTAGTGGTCTTGAAGCATGTTTAATTTTAATTATGGACTTTTTTAAAATCAAAAACTATCATGTAAGGGAATTATTTTATATTTATACACATGAATAAACGTTAGAAACTATTCCTACAAAAAATAATAAGTGGAATGTCAATTTGCAGCATTTGCAATGTAAAATTCATCCATGCAGACATGTATATATTGCAATGACTGTAGTGGAGAACAATTCCTGACGCCACTGTATATCATTTCCGTGCTGTAAATAATCCTGAAGCCCGCACAAACTCATACACGTGTATTCTTCTCTCACGGTCAGACATACATGCATCTCTCTCTTATTGAGTCTCTCCGCCCACTATAATAAGAGTTATTGAAAGCTGATCCTTTCAAGTGCAGAGTGCAGATGTAATCCTCCTGACCTGCGCTTTATGCAGTTTAGTATCGATCGGTTTGGAGGCAATGATGCAATTAGCGCAGGTGGGTCAAAGTTTAAGGATGACGTCTGTCATGGCAGGTTGCTTAAAACAAGCAGACACACAAAGTACAACATGCCGGAGCCTGGAGTCTGACCAACTGATTTGCCGACCGTTTCCCGATCTGTTACATATCTGCAGCTCACCTCTCTGCTTGGCGGTCTCGTAGTCGGCCTTGCAGACCAGCCTGCTGTCCTCCATCAAATAGTACTCGTCACCTGTCGCAAGTTGCCGCTTGCATACAATGCAGGCAAAGCAGTGCAGGTGGTAGACGAAGTCCTGCGCCCTCCTCACCACCTGTGTGGGCGGAATCCCCTGCTGACATGCTGCGCATTTGGTCCCGAATCTCCTTTTGGAAACAGAAGGTTGCCATCAGTATACATCTCATCCAGCAAGCCATAAATGGAAATTGAAAAGAAATAATTAATAATCAATGTCTTATTTAGCACTGGTTTATTTTCTGAAAGCTGCTCACTTGAAGAAATCGTCTTTGCAGTAGACACTGTCACCCCTGGTGAAGCACTTGTCCGCCAGTTGTGCCTGGCAGTCGCTGCACTTCAGGCACTTGCTGTGCCAGTGGCGATCAAGCACTTTGAGAATAAAGCGATCGACGATGTGTTGATTGCAGCCTGCACACATTGGGATTTCTGCGGGAGACAAGATGGAATCACAGCATTTTAGTCTGTTAAACGAGACGAGAAATGAAAGGAAAAAAATCACGAAGGGAATCGGTGCGCAAAATGACAGCCGGGCATGCTCATTGTGTTTAAAGAGACTCTGAATAATTATCTCCTAATGGACACAACTGTTTAATTATGCAAGACTCCCAATAAGAAAACGTCCCGCTTTATAGATAAAATAAAGAGCGGGAGGGTCAAAACACTGTAAATATAATGATAGTAATTAGATTTTTCATTTCACCTGACCCATTCTTCGCTTTTTAGCCCTTTCATCTATTTGTGTGTGTGCGTGTTTTTTAAAAGTATTTTTAATAGCATCATTTATGTCCTGTTCATGCTTATGATCTAGGCCTAAAAACACTGGCAATCATTGATTTTATATATGTATTATTTATTTTGTTGTCGTATGAAATAACATAAAATTGAAGTCAGTTATTAGTTGTAAGCTAAAATTTAATTGGACAATTCATTTGGTAATTACGAGGATTAATTGTTGGCGTTTTACAGACGCCCTCTTTGTCTTGTTCACTTTTGAAAAAAAAAATTCATAGAAGTCACGGAAAAAGGAAAAATGAGACTATAATTTTTCATGCATTAAGTAGTAAAATCGCATTTGAAACCGAACAATTAGGCACATTTAAAAACTGAATAATCAACGATTACATTAAAAGTGATGTGTTATAAGCTATAAAATGATAAGAAATCGGCTAAATATGAATGTTTTTAAACTGCTTTGTGAGGCACACGTCGACAGTTTGTAACAACATTCATTCGTTTAAGGTAAAACACACTAAAACTGAAGAAAATGTGCATGGATTGAGATGTGCAGACACGCTAACAGCGATTGCTGGTTTGCCTGTAAATTTCCCATGTTTGACTCCCCGGATAAAAGAGGGGCCTCACATGACCTGACACTACATTTTAAAGTATTTTTTATAATGTTCCTTCAGTGTACTTCCCACTTATGAAGCTATAAAATGAATAGATTTTAGAGACGCTTTAAGCGTTTAGCATTAAAACTGCACAAAGGCAAAATAAGGACAGCTACAATGGCAGGTAAAACCTTACGAGTCCTCTTTATTATTAATTAAAAGAAGCTCAACCACTTCATATTCCATCCGTGCAAGGAATCGCATTCCTATTGTTCTGTTGCGGGCTGCTCATAAAATATGAACGAACCATTTCTTCTGGTATCACCAGCAAGCTGTGCACAAGTGCGGTGGCAGCCACATCAAGAACAGGTGTATCCAGGTCATCATTAATTCAGAGAGCTCTGTAAAACTAGAAAGCTGCGGCCTGTAGTCTCACGGCACACACCAACATGGTGTCCAAGCAATTTGCTCACCTTGGAGGGCCCACTTCAAAATACTAAAATGATACACGAACATCCCAGCTGAAATTACACGCATCACGTCAGCAATCTGATAACTGATCAAAATGAACGGTCATAAATATATAACCATGTTCGCGCATTTAAAAACAAAAACAACAACTTGTGAATGTTTACAAGGAAAAAAATGCCCAGTTTATTTCTGACTGCAAAATATAGAAAACATAATTAGAGATTCGAACGGTGGATAAATCTGAGTTAAACCGGATTTAACCTCCACACAGAGCATCAAACGAAATTTGAAAGACAGTTCAGGCAGATCAAAAGTTAAAACCCGGTGCTTACGATTGCTCCTGCAGAAATGTGGAGCAACACGAAATGACACGCTGTCAGTCCTGGAAGGTTTTATTTTCCAAAATAAAAGACTGCAGCTGTGGAACATCACCAGTTATGATAGCGCACGCTCAACAGACAGCAATCCCCGTGCAAGTCCCGTGGCCGTATATGACGGCCTTTTTAAAAGGTGTGTGTGAACACACACACACACACACACACACACACACCCAAACGTATGTGCAAAACGAACAATGTGATTATATTTTGCCTTGGTTACCTTTTTGCAACTCCTCGCTGTGAGCCAGCAGAGCGAACAGCATCTCCGCGTTATTTGGTGCCTCTTTTGGAGAGTTGAGCTCAGCATGTCCATCCATTGCTCATGATTAACACTTACATTAAATCAAACCTGCTTTGCTTGTGTCTATCCAAACACACATACACACACTCACACCGGACGTGTTGTCAAATTCGAGCTTGCAGGAGCCCGGGATTGAAACACAAACGCGCGAGAGTCCAGGAGAGCTCGCTTTTATGCTTCCCCGTGCTGAAGCCAGGGCTGTATTACGCTGCGCCGTTTCCTAGGCGACAGGGAGATGGATTAACATCACCTACTGAGTACCTTACCCCGGATCCGAATAAACAGGAGGTTAGGGGAGAAGCTAATAGCTCTTCTGTGCTCAGTGAGGCACTATAATGTTGTAGCCTATTACTTTACAAACATGAAGAGAAAAGATCGAAAAAAAGCACTTATTTTTATTGAACTGAAATCTATTTGTCTATATGATAGATAGTCATATATGTTTTCATGAAAAAATAATCATACAACACAATATTGTGGCAATAACGTTTGATATGTCTTCTTTAAACGCTTAAAGTTTTGTTTTAGGCATAAAAATATCGTAAATACTGAAACACCTGGAAACTTTTTTTCACTGGGTAATTGTAATGATTTAACTATTTCAGATGCTACAACTGCAAAAAAGAAAACATACACAAAAAAAACCCCCTGCATGTGCAACCTGATCACATACAACGACCATAGCGGAGCGTGCCTAGAAAAGGTAAGTATACTAAGTCTCAGCTTTTATTTTTTTAGTAAGTTTTTTGTGTTTCTTCCAATTAATTACATTTTGTAATGTAAATTATTTATTTATGTATTTATTGGTTCATGTTCTCCTAAAAAAAAAAATTACTGTGATTAAAACTGCCACACGACTAAGTATACGCCTTAATTCAGATTCCAATGCATGCGTAAAAGAGAGAATAATAGCTTTTAACTAAAGCAATTCCATCTATTTCATAATAATAATAATAATAATAATAGAGTAAATTGTATGATTTCATGAGTGCTTTCTTTTTGCATTCCTCCGCTCGGTCAGATTTTTACATTCATTGTAAATATCTTACTAACTCACGAACACATGCATAACTGAGCACGCATACGCAATCTCCATGTCATGTTGAGTGTCTGCTTGAAGACAAGTGTTTATTCAGGGGAGAGATTGGCTGTTCAATAACATGTTGATCGGGCCAGCACCCCAATGAATTTTATTGACACTGATCTTTGGCACAAAAGAGCGCCTGGGGAAATCTCGGGTAGTGCCACAACCGCCAGGACCCGCTGATGAATCTAAAATCAATGTCCCATTTGCCTGTATTTCAGAAGTATATGAACGACGTTTTGGAGAAAGGTGTGGGGTTCATGTGTGCCCCTCTTACTTTTCAGCTTTGTAATAATATTTATGTCATATTGATCGCTCACTTTTGAGGGGGTGAGCCGACAGTAATGTGGCAACAAAGCCATAAAATGACTAATAAAGGTTATCTTATCAGAGAAGTGGCAAGTCGGTTAGGAAAAAGGTTGCAACGTTGATAAAACATGTATTTAAAAAAAAAAAAAATCAAAATACAAATGTTTAAATCTGTTGAAACATGTGGCGGAAATCGGATTGAAAAATATTTTAAGATTTGAATGATTCTTTATTTCAGATAACATAAGTGACTAATGCTACAAAATTGTTCCAGAATCTAGCGAAATGAAGAAGCATCGAACATGAGACTTTTCTGGACACTAAATAACATTTCTAGACTACAATCTACTAACAATTCAAAGCCTAAATTCCATTTTTCCCCCCCATAACCAGCCCCCAGTAGCGGCCTCAGGTGTCCCACCTGTCAGGGCAGGTGGGACACCTGTTGAGCATGTGTCGTGTTGCTGGGTCCGCTGGTGGGAGCGACTTCTTTCCTACTGGCAGTCTGTCGTGCGTCCTCACAGAGGCTGTTATTGCCACAGCGGGCCCAGTGCTGTCCCCATATCCGCTTCCTGCGCCATGAGCACGGGCGGTGTGAAATGACAACACGCGCATAACATCTGTTCCTGTGAGTCTCCAACAATGAAGACTCATTACGGATTCATAACGTCTCCCACACGCAGTGCAGAACAGGCGTCTCTAAACAGTCTATATGCACCACCGTGGGTTGCCCAGCAGTCTTCCTGCAACTTTTTTTTTAGTGCAGTAACATAAATGCCTTATTTATGTTAGGTTTTTTTATTTAATTTTTTTTATTTACACAGGTTTGCACCTATTTATATATTTAGCGTTACAGCGACTGTTTCATGCTTGTTACAGATCACTTAAATTAATTTTCAGTCCTGCTGTGCCGGACAGGATCGTGACGAATTCACGGACCCACGGCGCCCAATTAAACTGTATTTGATAGCTGTGTTTCTCCAAACCCTTTGCGTAATTTGCATCAGTTGTAAAAACAGGCAGGCTGTTTTCTTACCTTGGCCAGAATTGTACCGGGAGAAATTCCCGGTGTTTTGACAGCTTGATCCCGGGTGTTCAAGCAGCATTTTGAAGATGATCCAAAACGAAGACTCACGTCTGTGATTCAGCAGCAACAACAACAAAACCTCTAACGCGACACTGAGAATGTGGATTCAAAACCCCGCACTGTCCTGGAGACTTATCCTCTGGAGATGAAGCTGAGGTTTGTTCAACTCTGGATGAATTTCGGCAAAAAGTTAAAAAGAACTTCCGTGGACCTTTTCCCGTTCGACAGCCAGCAGGAATTGAAACTTTGAATATTCATCAAGTTGATCTTGAACGTTGTGTCGATACCATTGAAATGAGAAGTGGGAAAGTGAGCCTGCACCCTGCAAAACCTACTTCAGCTGAAATAATCAGCGGTCAGCGCTGCCTCTGTCCAGGGTGCTGAAAGGGGAGTTTCCCTAAACAGGCTCGAGGGGTGTGTGCCGCTCAGATATCCCCAGAGGCTATCTTTAAGCGCGCTCACACACGCGCACGCACACTTGCCCTCCCCCTCTCTCTCCCTCTCTCTCCCTCTCCTTATCTATGTTGTGTTGCACGTGCCTCTCTTTCAAGGCGCACAATGGGGCAATTGGGCAGTGCTCTTCTCCATTTTATTTGATTAAAAATAGACCGGCACTGCATTAGGTAGATGGAATGAAGATGCCATTATGTAAGCTTATTAAAGTAAACTCACTTTAAAAAAAATAATGCTTGAATTAAACACATTTTTCCTTCTGGGACTAGTTTACTGAAATAAACATCAATCGCCTAAAAACAGAAAACAATACATAAAATAATTCAACATGTTTTAATAAGCTGTTTTTCTCCTCCAGTGTAAAGTGGTAAAAAGGGGCATCGCTAAAATGAATTTTTTTTGGCTGGTCTCGTGACTGTGAACTGGTCCCATTAGCACCATATGAGACATAACTACACTGAGCAATTTCCTACAGCTTTGATTCAATTTTCCTCGCCCAGCACCCCAGCCCCATGAGTGGTGTAAGCCAATTAGATTCACTACGCTGTTCATTAGTCCACTTGAGGCAATTAGTCCACACATCAAAACATCCAAAGAAATCAACAAGTTCCCCCCCACCCCCACCCCTCTCACATTCATCATAACTGAGCATCGCCACATCTCCTCTATAACCTCCTATAAACACTCACATTTATTATTGCATGACATTAAGCTCAAAACATGCCTGCTGGATGCTTGTTTTCATGGGTGACTTTTTGTTGTTTTGTGGGCAGTAATCTCTGGTCAACAAGGCTGCACGGATCCCTGTACAGATTAAGGGAGAACTGTAAATCTGGAAGGAGCTGAACGCAGTAACTAGGCTCCTAAAGCCAGTGCAGCATCAAAGGAGCTTAAACCAGAAGCACAACAACAGGGCTGCTTTCCTTTTGCTCTCATCAGCTGTCTTCTCTGATTGTGTTCTGCATTATAAAATTATGTAATTACATATTTATCACATAGGATATAAAACAGATCTGGGTTAGGAACAATTAATAATTGATTAATATCCCTATTAATTCTACAATTCTATTATTTCCGTATACTATAAGTGCACAAATTCTCTATTTTTGGAGGAATGTGAAGCATACACTCATGAGCGATTAGAAATCCATATCTAAATTTGTGTCACTACAGCTTTTTCCATGGGCACTTTCTTTTCTCTGCCAGTCTTTTTGTGTTATTCTATCCTCAGCTCCCTCACACGAGTATTATGATGATTATCCAAAAGATGCCGAGGCTCTTTTCCCTGTTTGTTTGGCTGCTGTGAAACCTCAAGTGTCATCACAGAAAATTGGTAAAGTGTAATACACCTGGGTCCTACTTAAGAAAGCAGCTGCAATCAGCTCCTAATGATTCCATATAAGACTCTGCCTTTTACACCCATGAGAACTTTATTTTTTTATCATCTCACAAGTGCCACACAAATGAGGGCTACTTCAAAGCACACACAGGGTGCTTCACATGAAACCTCTGTTGTCCTTCAAGTGGAGGCACTTTTCTGAACAAGCGAGTGTTTTGGTGAAGGACACAAATTTATACTCAGATCTGTTAGGTTTCAAACGTAATAGAAAATCAACTTCACTTATACTTGAATTCTTTTCTCTAAAATGATTCCAGTTGGAGTGGTGGAAAACCCACCTCGCTCCTCCACTATCTATCTATCTATCTATCTATCTATCTATCTATCTATCTATCTATCTATCTATCTATCTATCTATCAATCAGAGCTTGTTTCCCTGAATAAGGATGATAATAATAATAATAATAATGATACTACTACTACTAATAATAAAAAGAAGACACAGAGTTGAAGAGCTGACACTTTAGATGCGAACTAATCATAAACATGAAGATTCTGCTGTATGTTGTATCACATTATCACCAAGTCACAACATATTTATATGCATCAGTTTGTGCTGTTTTAAACTTAATGTAATTTGTACTAAGCCCTTAATGGATATAGAAGGGAAAAAGTGCACTTTCTGATATAAAACTAGACTATTTTGATTAATTTGTGATCATGGATGTCGAGTAAGTTTAGCATCTACAGAAAGACAGCTGTAAAAGAGAGCTCCAGGGGAACTAGGAATCCTTTACCTCTTACTTACTTCTGAATTAGACAGAAGCATCACTGAATTTGTAAATTTTGCTTGTCCTACTAGTACTGCTATTACTACTCAACTACTCAAAAAATAGAAAATGGAATTTTAATTTTAATCAAACTATGTATATGATTTTAGTATGCTGTAAAGTTAAACAGAGATCAAGCCTGTTTGTTACATGGAGTAAATTTTGTTGCATCTCTTTCTTTTGTTTTGCTGTGTATAATATTTTATCACAGTAACAAACATTTATTGCATCATTTCTTGGCAGGGTCTCAGGGAAGAGTCTACCAAAGACAGAGAGAATATGCTGGCCCTCCTCACTGGAGTGGTGACACTGCTGCATCTCCAGAAATGAAGAAAGGATGAACCACATTTATTACAGTTTTTCTCGATTGGCTTGGCTCATTTCTTGAAACTGAGATGACATTCTCAAAACCATAAGGTCATTTGGCCAAACAGTCTTACAGTTCTGCCCAACATTATAGCTCACTAGCAAAATCAAATATCTTTCCCCAAACTCTTCGTCCATGCTTCAAAAGCAGATTCCTTTTCCATATAAAAGGCCAGTACAGTCAAAATAGCACAGATCCTTCTCAAGTGCCTTGGCACATGTGCATTCATTTAGTGCTTTTGTCAAAATAACCTGGATGGTTTAGCACAACACCATGGATCCCCTGCAAAAGCTCATATCTCTCCCAAAAGAGTTTATCCATGTGTCAAAACTAAATATCCTTCCCATATAAATAGTCAATGCCCCCAAAATGCATTATACCTTTGGCATTGTTTAAGCACTGCAAGTCAAAATGCTTAGACGTTATGTCACTGAGGCACAGGTCCAGCAACAGAATACCACTATGAATAAAACTAAAAGATTTTACAGTAAAATCAGCCTCCAATAAACCACTCATACTCAAGGAAACTGTAAACATTGTCATTCATACAAAGAAATGTTAACATTAGAGAACATACTGTGAAAAGAAAACATATACAGGATTCTGTAAATGTGAACAGTTATAAACACAAACAAAAAAAAACACAAATAATTACAGTACTCTAGGCCTACACACACACCAACACTGAATAGTTCAATAGCATAGTTCTGTACCTGTTTGCCCTGCGAAAGGTTTGGATGATGGAGGAGACTGTAGACCGAGGCACATTAGGCTGCACTCGGCGACCTGCCTCTGCCATTGTGAGGCGATGGTTTATAACGTGGTCAATAAGGGTGGCCCGGATTTCATCTGGGACATCATGGTGCCTCCGTGCTCCTCAGCCTCTTCCCCCTATTCCTCCACGCATTCTCACTCCTCCTCTTCCTCTTCTTCTTCCTCCTCTTCCTCGAGCAGGAAGTTGCTGTTGTACTTGGCGAGGTGCTTCCATGTTCACACTGCAAATGAAACTGGCCCCAGGCCAAGCTCTGTCTATATACTTTTGGCAGCAGTCATAATCATAGACAACACCTGTCAGGTATCTAAAAAACCTGCTTGATTGGTCATCTGAGATGTGGGAAACTGCTCCTTCGTTAGTTCTAATTTCACCTGATTGATTGTCAAGTACTGTCATAACTTTATCAAATGTTCCAAGATATTCTTTCATGGTATTATATCTTTGACTAATTTTGACAGTTGAACAGACAATTGTGCATATGATGACTTACACAATGAAACCATGCTGATATGTTTTGGAGTGAGTAACCATTTCACTGAAAAATCAACAAATCAGTTTAGATCGCCAAGATCTATTTATTTGGAAAATGTGCTAAATGTGGGCTCATTGTGCTAACTGTAGCTACTTGTACATAATCATTTGAAAAGAAGCACAGAGTCACCTGAGACATGTACTAAAGCATTTGCAATTTGATAAAACCAATGAAAAATGACATTCTGTTGTGAACAATTGCAAGGTGGTTTGGAGATTTGTCCATGTTATTTTGAGAATGTCATCTCGGTTTCAAGAAATGAGCCAAACCAATCGAGAAAAACTGTAACAGGAACATCAACTGGAGAAGAAGTACGAAGAAAAGGGGGGGGGGGGGGGGGGGGGGGGGGGGGAGATAAACACTAGGAATAAATGTGTGAAGATCTCCAGCAAAAAAATAAAACTGTCTATGTAAGCAGGAGGAGAAGAAACTGTAGGAGCAACTAAACACAGAGCTGCGGTTTGGGGAAGGCCTCGAAGGGGACTGGTGGTTGGTCCCGGGCCTGGTAAATCACCATGTACTAAATAGAAGTGAAGAAGTGAAAGAACTGAAAAGGGCTCGGAGGGTGGGGCACGGTGTATCTATGGTTATATGCATCAAATAGATATGGATGAATTAAAGGCAATGTTAGGAGAATTCATTCAAGTTCATCAAGTAACAAAAAAACTCCTGTTTGTAGTTTTGTTTTAGGTTTTCTCTTTAAATAATGTTTTAAAATCAAATCAATTCACAGACTTACAGCAGTATTTTTCACTTCTTTCCCTTCCTCACTCTGAAGTCACATTACATTCATTCAGCCAACTTGTGTGCTCCAGGCTGTAGAAGTGCATCTTCGGTTCAGCCGGTAGTATTTGAAACCCATCTTGGAAGAACCCTGTCTAGTAGCTTTTCTGTAAAAGACAGAAAACAAAAGAAACATGGATGACTATTTAATTGAGCATGAAAGTGAGAAGGCAGTCAAAAAGCAAAGATGAACATAATCAGGGACATGTGGAACTGATGCATAATGGGTTGTTGTGACTAAAATTTGCACTTTCCGTGGATTTCGGTGATTGCTAAAGCTTCCAGTATGTTTACATGCACAAGCAAACAAACAGTAACAAAGACCACATTCATAGAGCAGAGTTGATTACATTTCAGCCAATAAACGTAGTTGTAAACTTCACTTAGCAGAATTCTTCCCTCGGTCATTTATAACTCCAGTAAGATTTGAAGTTAACAATCCTTAAACGATATCACAGAAATGCCTTTTTATAGTGATAGAACCAAGCTGTCAAATATTTTCCATATATTTGTAACAATAAAATTCTGAGTAGTTTTCAACACCACGAAAATTGATAAAGTCCTTATTCTAACTTAAAAAAATAGAGGTACAAAGAACTTAATATTTTAAAAATAAGTCTCTTTAGTCTTCTACCATATGCTGACAAAAGGCTTTTAAGGATTTCTCTGATATTTTTTGAAACTTTTGAGTTTAAAGAGGATCCAAAATATTCTCAGATGCCCTTATTGCAGCACACAATGCTTCTATGATCCTTTATTCAATTTTACATCTTTGCATACATCCAGAAACGTTACTCTGTTTTCCTTCCTTGTGTCTATTTGTATAACTACTTATGCACAGCTGAGTTGGGGGGCTGAGTGTTGCTGCAGGGGGTCCGTGTGCACCAATGCCACCCCTCTGACACCAGTCTGCCATTGTGCTCCTGTCATGATCGATCATGTCCTCCAAAGACTGGCCTTGTCCTGGAGGGAGGAGACCAATCACACGCCTCATTACCCAGGCTTGGTTACTCCTATGCGAAGTAGTCCCAAGACACCCCAGCCTGTTGCTGTCTGAAAAGAAGTAGGAAGAGTCCAAATGTGTGTGAGGGGTATAGAAAAAGAGAGAGAAAGATAAAAGATTAGCAGGATGATGTCAGGGAAGGCAGCAGAATCAAACCGGAAATTGAAAAGTAAGCCTTTACAGCGAATAACCCAAAAAGTTTCCGATTGACTGAGTAGACCCTAAGAGCATCTAAACATACTGAAAATAATAATTTAGTTAAAGTTACACTTTCTGTGCCCTCTGAGCAACCATCCTCTATTTTTCAACCACAGCCAGGAACTCTCATTGTTTTGAAATGGCTCCATCTGGCAAGGTTTCACTGACCAGGCGAGCTGAGGGTCGTTCCCCTAGCAGCTGGCTAAACTGCCCAACCGCTTTTCTGCTCAGCCCGGCGACTAACCGACACTCTCTGGTGGCTTTGCTGCTCAAACATACACAAACACGCACACACACAATGCTGCACAAGGCTAACTGTCCACTGGCCTGCCAGTCTTGAGGTCAGCTGGCTTGAGTTGAGTTTGGGGGGGTGTATGCTTGAAGGGTGGTGTGGGGCAAGATGGGTGACACCATTTAGCCCTTTGTTATATGCCAAAGAGAAGGAGTGTTACATGTGTACTGCAAAGAATTTAAAATGATCTTTGGGGGAAAAAATGACAAGTGCTTTAAAGCTCTATGTTTTGATTGATTGTGATCATTCATTTATATGGTTAACTCAACAGCTGGCCCTTAAGAACTGAATGCAGGTTTCATTATTTGTGTGTGAGGGTCTATGCTGCGCTAAAAAGCCTGCCAGTGCCGCCAATCAACCCCTTTGAATATTGATATGCTAATGACGAACAACACAGGGAACAATGCTTGAATGCTACCACTGGAAAGCGGTACAATGGCACTCCAGTCAGGCTCTGACACTTTTACCACCCAACATGTGTCCCTAGTTTCATGCTCAGACAATAAAGGCCAACAACTGTCTGTCCATTTATACAGGGGATTCTGTTACTCAGTGCGGATGCACTGTCTGGGGGTCCTGACTGGTTACATTGTGTTTTAGCTGTCTTTGTCCAAGATGGGAAACATAAGCATTGTAGAGCAATGATAAGCCACCCCAGAGGCAGACATAATGCCTACGAAGTCAGAGGTCAAACCTTTCAAGCAGAGCCGAAGCTTGACCTTGCGCGTCATTCCAGATGTTGACCTGCCTCAGGGATCTATCTGGTTTGTAGGTGGCATTTTTTGAGAGGAAATCAGAAGTTTTAAAGAGCTTACCAGTTATCTAAGCTTTAAAAGGGCAGGTTATGCCCATCTAATCAGGTTTGTTAGCCCAGATGGGAGATCCAAACTATGCATATTGATATGTTTTGATCAAAAGAAGCATCCTTGCTGCCAAGCATACCATCTATAATCCAAGGGTCCTGTTGGTAGATTCTTCTTTTTTTTCTATCAGAACATCAAATATATCATGTGTGTGATGTATGTGTGACTGAGATTTGGTATTTTGTGCAGGGACAGGAGAAGCTGAGGATGGAACCAGCTGATACAACACCTGAACCACATCCTTATAAACGTGAATAGAGTACCACTTATTAAATCTCCTCACTCTATCACTGTCTTATCCTTTTATATTGCAATAACTAGATGGAAAGTAGAGAGTGAAACAGTGATTAGTGGCTATACGAGGCAACAGCGACCTTGGATGATGCTCGTAATCACTCTACTGCAAAACGAATGTATTTATTATTAGTAGTTTATTTGCTGATTAATTATACTCCATTTCAGAGCATACCAGACAGCCATCCTGCCATTAGTATTGCATGGGTCAGCCATTTTAAAGCTAGCATTTATCATTATGTCTCTGCACTATTAGTTGCTATTATTACTGAGCTTGTAGGGACACAGTAAATGAGTAAATGAGAACCAATTAAACGAACTGTTCAAATGACACATGATTTGCCACTCTTTCCTCAACCACTGCTTGTGTGTTTCTTCATATGACAGAGGATTTGAAACTGAATTCAGAGTTGCCTCTGACTAACAAACTAATGGTTAAAGATGGATGTTTGTATACCTCTTGTGAGTGGAGGACATAATGTGTTTTTCTTTTTTTGTCTTTCTTTTCCACTGAAGGGAGGGGGTGGGGTAGGTGCTTGTGGTCTAAACATTACGGATAAGGGCCCCGGCACACGCCTGCATGATGTTCGGTAATCCTACAGTCTCAGACTCATGACCCACTTTCTTGGAGAAACATGATGGAGCAGCAGCCTCCTCTTACCCATGAGGAGCCTCCAGACGCGGGGTGGAGGGGTGGAACAATCCCCCCTACTCTGTCAAGACAAAGGAAAAGGCAGACTCCTGTAAAGTCTCCCAAAAGCCAAATAAGAGGTTCAGGAACACTAATACCCAAACCTGATGCTCTTATTAGTTCAATCTGATGAATAATTCAGAGGATGTGCCACTTTGTTTCCAGTCCGGAAAAATAAAGGAAAAAAAAATCTGTTAGTTGAGGACTTTATATATTTTTAGGTGGTTCTGCTGATACGCTTAAGATTCTTTGTGAATATCATGTTTTTTCAGGAAACCTTTGTAAAAATGTGCATTTATGCAGACGATGTTCTATTTTACTGGAAGATTTAAAATTTAAGTCGGTCAGTGGACCAAAGTGGCAAATACAGCCGCTGAGTGATCTTGGCCTTCATGTCAGATGGTTCTTCTTGAGAAGATTCTTAATACTTCATGCTGATCTGCCAATTCAATGTAGTTCTTTTGTTAACTACATCAGGAAATGGGAAGACTTTAAAGCAAGGATCTCAGCCATTTCCTAATTAAACTACTGAATTAAGCAGAGATCATCCACCGATACAAAGGAAATGAAATGAAAAGAACAGCTTCTCCACTATTATGTCTCATACCTTGGAAACATGCTGACCGACATCATGGCACGCGCTGAAGGCAAATAGGTCAACAAATGCTGCATTATGCATTAGATCATATCACCACCATACTTCTTATTCTTTTCATTAACCATCACCACCCGCCCCTGCTCTTGCTTTTTTGTTGCTGAAAACACACAGCTCTTACTTCTCTCTTTATCTTAATCCCTGGCAGACTTTAAGTGTCTGGCATCGAGGCAAAATCCCAAACTGCAGAGGAGCATGTTTGGAGACCTAATCCCCTTACCCATAGACTCGAGTTGCCCTCAATTCACCTCTCCCAAAGTAGGCCAAGAACAAGGAGCCACAACAGAGAGGCAAGCGGCTTCACGAGGCTCAGTATTATCACGCGTCCCGACAGACAGGCATGAATGACACATACGTTGGCACATGCACACAGACGGATACATGGACTGATGGTGTATAAGCTGGTATACAGTACTATATAGACACATATGTGACAAGCTGACACACAGACACACCCAGATGCTAACCTGAATCATTAGACTTCTTCGACTTCTTTTATGTTCTTCAACAGTCAGATTTCAGTGTTTCAATCATCCAAATTGAATCATCTCCATATTCTGTTTCAGCTGATTAGATGATGACTTTCTGTGTACAGCTTACTGGGTCTTATTCTTAGCAGAACAGGAGGGGCTCAGTATTAACTGTTTACACAAATCAATAGTGTTCCAGATCATATCCTGCATGCAAGCGACGCTGTCCACATAGACAGTAGGTGTAAATACTGACATGTCTGCCTTGGACAATTATTCTTTGTTATTCAGGTTATTATTGACTTAAACATATGCATAGAGGTCAATACAATACCTCAAAGTCCCCTAAAAAAGTAGATTTGTGACATCTGTAAATAGTCAATGGTGCAAGACCTCAATACTTGAAATGTGCAATTCACTTGTATTTTTATTTTTATTCCTATTTATTCTATTTATCCCCTTCGTATATTTTATTTATATCTGTCTCTGTATTTATATAAGTGTGTGTGTGTGTGTGTGTGTGTGTGTGTGTGTGTGTGTGTGTGTGTGTGTGTGTGTGTGTGTATATATATATAACATTCTGTAATTGTAACTTCTGTCGGTGCTGTGCTTTTTGGAAACCGAATTTCCCAGAGGAACCCACCTGAGGGATTAATAAAGTTCTATCTTATCTTTTTTTTTTTTTTTCAAAACTTGTATATGTGGCTTTTTGCTATTTTATTCCACTTGTGGCCAGTGACACTGGGATTTGCAAATTTAAATATGATTTAAGTGATGGCAATAAAATAAACATTTAATGTTCTGTGAAATATGCACTTCTTTGTTCATGTAAATCAAATATATGGCAAATGCATAGAAGCTAATCATTTAGCTGTCACTATCCTCAAGCTGCATGCCAGTAAACAAATGTGATTCCTTTTTATTAGGCACAGGAAACCTGGAAGAACACCGATGGAGACTTATGCACAAAAGCGTGATTATTGTTTTAACATATCATGACTACAGTTTAATGTGGTTTGCAGTTTCTACCATAATAACTGAGTAAACTCAGACCTGAGAGGAATGAACAACGCTGCCACCCCTTGGCTCTTTGGAGTAAATTTACTCAGATGTGTTCGAAATCTAAGCAGTGGTATTGGCCGTGTGTGCATGCCTTATACCAGTTGACCACATGCTGCAACTTCAAATAAAGCAAATGAGTAAATATCAAACTATGTAAATAACAGTTGCCACCCTTCATGCATACATTATCTATAAACGGTATTGTCAAGATACAGTTGATGATTTCATGATTTTATAGAAATCACGTATGAAATAGAGAGGCTTATCGGTGTATTCTTCAATATCAGGTTCGGTGGAGACTAAAGAATTGTCTTGGTGTTCAAAGAGGTTTAAGAATGGAGCTAAGAGACAAGACGAGCTTGATTTTGAGTATTATTTAAAGGCTTATCCATCACTTTTCCCATTTCTTACATCCTTCCCCCCCTCCTTTACTTCATCTTCTTTAAGTTCCCAGGCTGATTTCAAGAGATTATGTCAGATTTTCACATTATGTAAATTGTTTTATCCTTCTCATTTATCCTTCCTCACACAGTTTTATTAAAATAATGCTTTATCACTAGAACCAAACTTGGTAGAAAATAGGCAATTTACTGTAATGTACTAAGTGAATGTGTTGTGTTTGGGCAAGACACTAACTCCAAGTTGCACCTGCATTGGATGGCACTGAAAATTCGCCCACTTTTCTTTCCATCATGGTAGCTGAGATAGCTCACAGAAATGCAGACAGCCTAGAATAAGTATCTGTATTAGTGAATATGAACAGAAGCTCCTTCTTGGTGGCAGCATTTTTTGCCCCTTGAAGGGAGGGATTATGTAATCATTTCTGTTTGTTTGTTTGTCTGTCTGTCTGTTTGTTAGCAGTTTAGCATCCACAGTTGTGAAGATATTATTTTCAAATTTTGTGTGATGGTAGATGCCAATAACAGCTGTTAATTTCAGTGAAAATTGAGTCAAGGTCAAGGTTACACTAAATGTTTTTAAAAAACCCTCAATTATGGACAGTCTTAAAACCTCACAACTATTTAGTATGCCTTGTGGGACACGAGTACCTAGGTTGGCTAAGCATTTGACCTTGACAATCATTGTTAGCACCCAAGATCAAAGGTGACCCTGAACAAAATTTCAAGAAACCATATTGAGTAATGTATCATATGAAAGGGTACAGAGAGAGCTGGATATCACAGTTTTTATTTATTTTCGATATGACACCCTACACGGCACAAAATCACACACTGCATGAATATATCTTCCAATCTCACATTTTTACATCTTGTTCTTTCTTGTTTATCCAGAGCCCTACCACTGTGAGCAATGGCATGCTCCCTGCATATTCCTGTGACAGCACTGCTCCTATGTCTGGACCACTAGCATGTGTACCTATAGCGACTTGTATCTAGCATTTGTATCTGTTAGAGGGTGATATTAAACTAAACTTAGAATGTCCAAAGGTGTCCATCTAGACCACTTACTTTTCTCCTTTAATTGATGGACGGATGAAAAAAGCTTTTCACAATGGCTATCCCAACAAAGGTACCTCATTCTGGATCTTTGGCACTGCCATGAAGTGACTCAAAGGATGAACCAATGCTGTGTCTACACATAAAATACAGCAAACTAATTTTAAATTGTATCTTTACATAAAAAACATGTCATTTGTTGCCATTTCTTCAGTTGAATCTAAATGTAAAAGATGACATAGTGTGACAGGCATGAAATAGCATTTTTGCACAAACAAGGCCATTCCCAAAGAGCTATTAGTGGAAAACTTGGCATTTCTCTGTATCGTGTGCAGTGTGTTCTTAAAAATGAACACGTACATGACAAAAGATAACAAGGAAGAAGTAGCAGACCTAAAAAAATATCTATAGCTGAGCTGAAAATATGAAAGCGGTATCTGAAAATCATGCCCCTAAAGAAAAAGGAAAACATCCAGCAAAAATCAGGTGATTCATCTACTGTTCCCTGGAGCCTCATCAGGAATGGTCTCAGTGAAAAGATGGCTGTCAAGAAGCCATTCTTAAGCAGGGAAAACAGGGAGGAAAGGTTGAGGTGTGCCCAAATTACACAACATCTGGACTAATAGCAGGTCCAATACTGTGTAAATTTTGGTTTGGTTTGGTTATTTGGTTCAAATAGTCATCGATATGCATGAAGGTCAGGAGAGAGATACAACAGTGAGAGTCTACAGTCATCTGCAAAACACAGTAGAGCCGGTGATGTTCAGGATCTTGTTAAAATTGACAGAATTATGAACACAGAACACATGTAGCATCAGATTTTGATCCACCAGGCAATATCATCTGCAAATCATGTGACTGGTAACGACTTCATGTCCTTTTGGTACAGATTCACAACCTGATCCTACAACAATGGAAAATGAGCAGGACAGAGATAACCTAATATGTACAGGCATACGGTTTGGTTTGTTATTTGTTTGGCTGCCTTACTAAAGAGAAACAAATTTAAGTTGCTCCCTTTAAATCTAAAAATCAGCTTACCTCAATCTCATTGTGATTCTGTTGCTCCTTTTTGTCTGTAATGAGCTATTGCATGGGTGGCCCATGGATGAGATCCAACTGAGGATTAAAGCAAAAACACACCAAAAATGTAAAACAAGTGAGAACAGAAGAAAACATGTTTTTTGAGTGGTGAGAAAATGGAAATTAAAATAGCTTCCATGGGGAGCTTATTATTATCTGAACAGTCAAATGGCAATTCATTAAAATAAGTGGTTCCCACCGCCATAATATCAAACACAAACAAATAAAGCACACTCTGAAGATTAGTGGCTTTTCCTTTGTTCCCCAGAATCATTTTATCGCTCTTAGTTTGGCAAAGCAGAAATTTAGAATAACAAAATCTTTTGATCTAAAACTGAGATGACACTGGGCAAAATGTGTGAATTTATTCATAGAAAGTCATAATATTAATTGCATGATGACACCGCATCACCATATGATCGCAAAAAAAGTATTAAAACAATTTTCATCAAACGAGTAAAATGAAATAAGACAGAAATAATCAAATAGCAGATTAATCATTTAAAACAATATAATATACTTTATATAAAAAATGTAGGATTTGTCAGTGTATTCTTTTTTCTTTTTTTTTACACTTGCTTTATAGAGTCAACAAAAAATCTGTAATCTCTGATGATTGAAATTATTTAAGATATCTGACATCTTAACATTTATTCTGGTGGTCAGAAATGCTTTTCTTTTCATGATGGATGAAGAGGACTGGATGTGCACAGATGTCTACACTCTGTATGCTGCTGTTATTTTCACATAGAGTTTCTAAATCTTCCTATAATTGTAATATTCCTCTTGGTGTATTAATATAATAGAAGATCTTTGAGGGGTGCACACCAACCAAATAACAGCACTGTAAACATCACAGCACAACAGCTGTAGGGCTGTGTTCAAAAGGAAATGAAAGAAAATCCCTCGATAAGACAGCTAAGTGAATAATATGATATTATCTTGCATAGCTTGTATATTACAAAGCAAATTGTTTACACACGCAGACTTAATCACATACAAAATTAGTTTAATATTGGAAAAAAAAAACCCCACATCACAGACTGACTACTGAATATCCGTCTGTGTTATTGTGCCAGCAGTATATTTATTATATAGAGTAACTGTCTAACTATGCTGAAATATCTTCAGCCATGTTAAAGATCACTGTTTTTTGTTGTTGTTTAATTGCATGCATTCTTGGTTTTCCTTGGGATATAAATCCAGCTTTATTCCTGCTTGTCTTTCACCAGTACAATGCTGCCCTCCTATGGTAAGGTTTAGTTTTTTTTTTGCAGGGATCTTTGTATATTTGATACGAATCAAATTTATAACAAAAGCTTGCAGTGTTGAGGGATTTGCTTTTAAAATTCAAAATACATTAGACAAGACTAAACTAATATTTTACTGTTCTAAGCTGCTTAACAGAACACCTTATGCAACACCAGTGTACAAGTGTGTTATTAGCACTTGGAAGATTGGCATGAAAACCATACAGCTCTTACCTACACGGTCACGTATAAAAAGAGAAAAACAATCATATTTTATATCTGTGACATTGACAGCAAAGTAATTTAACAGATGTATGTACGCTGCTATTGTTAGTTCCCATCAAGCACAGAAAAACAACCTCCCGGTCTTCTGCACGAGTATTGTGTGGATCAGTTTAATTTAATCTAATACTTCTTATTTCCTGTAAAAAATGACTCCCCCCCCCCCCCATATTCAGAACACATATTTTGTGGAACATGAGGGTATTTGCAGAATTAGCAGGTATTCTTTGCGTTGTTTTCATTATTCTGTGTTTTCTGAAAAAAAGGGCATCATACCAGCAATACATTTAATGGTTTCCTCAGTCATATTTAGTGATACAGATGAAGGAGAACCAAATACATCCAGCCATCCATCCACTCTTCCACCCACTTTCTTATCCTGGTATCAGTAGGGTGCAGAGATGAACTTGCTGGCCATTGTCCTCAGGTTTCCCAAGATGCTCTAAGTCTCCTGCTCCACTTTTCACTCAGTCATGAACAACACTCCAAATTACTGAAAACCCTTCATGTGATGTGGCATAACATAATGTGGGCACTCCACCCTTTTCAGGCTAAAATCTATGGATTCAGATATAGAGGAACTAATTCTCATCCCATTTGCTTTTATTTTTACTGCAAGGATCACAGGGTGGGCTGTAGATCATGGCTTGTGGATCCCCACAGGATAAAAAAAAAATCACTGGAAATGGACACCCTCTGGCCCTTTGTTACACATAAATTGTGTTGTGCTCATAAAAGTTGTGGTAATGTCCACATGAAACAAGTCTGACTTGTGGAACAATCCTTGAACGGGTAAAGATCCTCCTAGTTGAAACCTCCTGGCTTTAATGATATTTTTAACTGAAAATCAACTGTTATAAACAAGTGCAACACACCACTACATTCCTGCTTAAAAAAATCTCGAAAGTATAGTTGGTGACAGAAAAACAACAGTGTGTCAAAATTTTACTTACAGTTTGGAGCACTTTTCACAACCATTGCCATTGGTGATTTTCTTCAAATTGCTGGGATACCTAGCTGTTCCAGGGTTATACTACCACCAATTCAACTGACTGTGACACTGCATCAGTCCATTATCTGGGATTAAATTGTCTTGACTTGCTGTGTACAAGGTAACCAATGAGATGTTTGGATCTGTTAATGAGATGCAGTGACAGTTAAAATATTTCATGATGCGCTGCAGCACAGGAACCATGAAATCAAATAGTAAAAATAATCAAAATGTTTTTTAAATGAAATTAATTTATACTTTAATAAGTAAATGGTACGTGTACCTATTTAATTACGTCTTTTGTAAATTATTAATTATTTATTTCCTACTGTAATTAAATGAGGACACATGCTAGTTTTATTTATGACACATTGGCACTTTTGGCGTTCAATAAGTTTGTTAGGCGACTCCTGCCTTTCTCACTGCAAAGACTGATTTAAAGCAAAGAGCAACACAAACATTGTGAGCCGGCTGACACTGCCCCCTGCTGACAGTACACATTTAAAACACGTAGACGCAGATCTGCAAATCTCTGGGAGACATTAGGACACGCCCATATTTACGCGTCATCCCCAAGACACCGCTTGACCGCGATGAACTGTGCATGCATGCCTGCATGCCTGTACTTGGAAAAAAGTATGGCTGTATAACAGGGATGACTACTCATCCGTGGTGGGCATATGTGTCTGCGAACTTGAGAGTGTGCGGCTTATTTTTGTACTTAAATTCTTTTTTTTGTTATTAACTGTCGTACAGGGATTGAGGAAAGACTATTAACTTTCCGCTGCCCTAACAGCCTAGAGAAGATTTGGTACATTTAGGTCTTTTTATGGGTGGGGAAATAATTTAACAAAAGTACTGTTAATATAATATTTATTATTTAATTATTTATTTTTTTAAATGTGAAATTAGTCCTTTCTCACCGGCGACACCACGAGCAGCTACGTGACGTCATTTCAGGGGGCGGGGCTTGGATTTTTTTCTGGTGTATTTGCAGAATACCTCACTTCCTCGGCTGCTGCCATTATTGTGGTGAATGAGGAAAGAAGAGTGGGAGATACGGGGACAGTGGGGGAAGAACGAGAGGGAGGGTGGTCTCAAGAAACAAGAGCTAGCTGCCTCTGGAGCATACAGGGAAGGGCCCTCATAACGGGCGCGAGCAAGCCAGGTTATGGCTCATTCGGCTACTAACGGTGTGGACCAGGATCTGGCCAGCAAGAGGCTGCACTCAAGGTAGGAAGCCTCGGAAGTACATCGGTATATCATAAGGGGGGTCAGCTCCGTAGCACGTCCTTGAATGCCGAAAAAGAGACAAGTAAGACGATTGAGAGAGAGAATAGCAAGGGCTGCCAGCTCACATCTTTGCTTACTAAGGAGGAACTGGGCAGGGGGAGCTTGACCAGCAAGCTTTCACAGATTTAAAGAGCTCAAGACCCAGCCAGAGCCCAGCTCCAAGCCTCATTCCTGGCTCGGGTCACTGAGCGGCTGTGGCTGGAATGTACAGACTGAGAGGAGCCTCATAAGATGCAGACGCGGTGTAACAAGGGGAGACTGGCTAAAGGGTGCACAAGCTGACAGCGCGCATGGTTTTTAAGGTGCGATGTGTGTGCTGAACTTCACCTTGAAGGGTGATGGACCTAAACCCAAATGCACACAGACTGGCTCTCAGAGCGTTGCTAGTTAAAACCCAGTGTTTAGATACAAATGTCACAGCCTCGTTCAGTTTCATTTGTAGTTTCTTTTAATCATCTTTGATGATCATCAGAAATATGTATACTTGCACCATTTGCCTCTTAATTAGCATAACATTTGACTGTGTCCTCCATGGCCAGGCAGTGAGAGTATTTATTAGTTTTTTGCATGATGAAGAACTCAATAATGACAGTGTTACCGAACTTTAGTTAAGTTTGACAAAACTTGAGCATATGTTATGTTGTTTGTGATTTATGATTAATCATCTCTATTTCATCTCAGATGATCCATTTGCTTATGAGAAATGTGATGTCTCATCATCTGGTCAGCTAGCTGACGGTGTGATTCAGCACCACTTATCACATAATTTTGACATTTTGTCCAGTGTCATGCATTGGACAAAACTATCATTAATCACTGTGAATATCAGAAGTATCCTACATTAAACACATTTATGGTAACATTGCCCAGAGAGCTGGGGTGAGGGAGCAGGCATGTTTATATATAAAGTCAAATCATGCTTGTATACTCTAAGTTGATACCTTATTCCAGTGGCTTTAAGGGATATGTAATATATATCTTAAGTGATTATGTTAGATACTTTAAGAAAACAGCAATTAAACTTACTTACTATTGTCAAGCTGCAGGAGTGACATTCACAAACCCTGCAAGGTTATCATATGCTCTGCCAACATAAACACAAGATTCATACACACACACATGGGGTGGGTAGGACTGCTATTAGAGCTGTGATAGGTTTTCCTCTATTTAACTCAACACATGACCTTTGTACATGACGGTTTGGTGTGTGTGTGTGTATTATCTTTAAACTCCAAAAAGCTTAGGCAAGCACAAAGGGGACGTTATGTTTAGGATTTATTTGTCAACTGACCCATCCTGTAAAATCCTTTTGTTTTCTTCCTAAAATGAGAACGTGTCCGGCTATAGAGATTAGTATTTTAAAGCCTATTTGTCCACTTGTGTGTTTGTGTGTGTGTGATGATTGAGGAGAACAAAACAATCTTTATATCTTTAAAAAAGAAAGAAAAAAACAACAACAAAAAAGCCACAAAACATAATTAGCATTAATTCAATAAATAAATCTAAAAATAATAAGACAAGACTTACACAAGCTCTTTTTCAGTACCAAAGCACTTTGAATTAAACCCTCAAAAACAACTATTTGCTGCGGTTTTGTAAGCTTTGGAAATAGTACTGTTGTTTTTCCATAAACTTCATGTAATGGTATTTTCCCTGAACCTATACTAGATTTTTGCGACTGAAAACTGAAACGTTTACTAATACTTAAATTACAAATGTCTGACTCAGCACCTGTTGCCGTGTAACAAATGATTTGACTATAAAATTGTGACTTTGTGTCGTAAAAAAGCAAGCTAGAGAAAGGGATTTACTCTGAAATCTTTAAATCTAGCCTGTCTTTCTGTCAGTAATGACAGTAGTTACTAACTGAAATTCATCTTAGATTGACTAACATCATTGCCGTGTTCATTGCTTTGTTTTCATAGCCCCTGCAGCACTTGGTTCCCTTCGTATGGCCTACAGTGTGTGTGTGTGTGTGTGTGTGTGTGTGTGTGTGTGTGTGTGTAAGTAGCACTATTCAGCCTGGCTCTAGAAAACAGAACATGCAGAGAGTAAAAATGCAGCTTCACAAGAGACTTAGACAAAGGAGAGAAGGAGAGAGTCTAGCTTTAACTGAAAGTGACATGCACTGAGGAAGGAAAGCATTCCTAGAGAGTTTCTCTTTGGTTTCCCTGACAACTAGCCATGGCACTCTGTAATTATGGCTGGATTACTGAGTGCACAGTTTCTTAGCTTAACCAAGATTCACAGTGTTGGACGTATAGGCCTTTAAAAATGAAATAAGAATCCATGAATTGAATTAAATCAGCTAAAACAAAAGTATAACTGATTTTAATGATGAAATATAATCCAAGTAAATTTGATTGCTGGCCATTAATTGGTTGAGATGTCACATACCAGTTGTAATTAAATACTACTCCGAAGCAGCTTGTATCCTAATGGGTTTACTGCTTTCCCAACTACATGCCTGATAAGAATCTCAGGTATGAGTGTTGAATAGCTATTTAAATTAGGGCTGCTCAATTAATCGAATTTTAATCACGATTACGATCTGGGCTTTCAACGATCATTAAAAATGACTGAGCCGATTATTAGCCCCTCCCTAATTTATCCGCGACACCTTAAAGGCCGGTCCGTGAAAATATTGTCGGGCATAAACCGTCCGTGGCGCAAAAAAGGTTGGAGACCGCTGATTAAGAGGACCCGAGGGAAGCTCGGAAAGCTAAGCAGAAGTTATTTGGAGAGGAGAGAGTGACTGCCGTTGGTTGAAAAGAGAGTTTAAAAAAAAAAACTTCAGTGGTGTTGCACACTATTTTATATTATTTTTTTAAAGTCATTGTTAACCCTTTAAAGCCGGTCAGAGCAGCACGCTCCGTTTTGCGTAACTATTTTTAAATCCCTGTAGAACCTGAACCGTGTAAGCTAGCGCAATAATTTGTTTTGCATATGAAACCGGAGGAGTTGTACTTACATCTGATGCCATCAGCTTGTCCTTGGTCACGGTTTCGTTCCACATATAGCTTTGCAAAAATTGCATAAAAAGCGCTTGCAGGAACAAAAACATAATATTCCAGAAACACGCTTTGCCGTTCCTATCAGCTGTTCGTAACACTTCCCACAGTGAAATGATGCACATGCTGTTTTCTTTGCAAATTTGCATCATAGGATTGTTTTTTGTTTTTCCTGCAGTATATAAAAATTGCTGTATCTCCAAAATAAAACTATGAAGACACTCAAAATAAATTTCCTGTTGTTGTAAACTATTTTTTGCAACTTTATTGTATTTAAAGTTTTGAGGGATAAGCCTCTTAAATTTCTCCAAGTAGAAATATATGTAAACAAAACAAAAGCGATTTTCAATTTTTTTTGTAGTTTATTGCACTTTTTTGCAATTTATGTAATTACTATGGACTTAATGCATACATATTATTAAAATATGGGCTATAACAGTTGTATTGATGTATAGCAACTTGAAATGCTCCCACAAATGGCACTACAGCATGTAAAAAAAATAATATAAGCTCTGGTGGACTTGGTTCTATAGTAGGTCTTAAAGGGTTAAATAAATATCGTCAAATAATCGTGATCTCAATTTCAGTGAAAATAATCGTGATTATCATTTTTGCCATAATCGAGCAGCCCTAATTTAAATGTCCTCCGGACTCTGCTCTGTACCAGGAGAGCAGCAGCAAAAGCCAACACGTGATCGAAGACAGCAGATGTGACACTGATGAAGTCAGACACAGCTTGGAGGTGGGCATGCTTTGAATGTACAGAAGTGAATCAGCTGCGCTATCAGCTGTGAGCAGACACTGAGGTCAGCTGATCTGCTGAGCGATTACCTGAAGTAACATTACACTCGATTTGGCCACTGAGGTTTTTTTTAATGTGGTCATGAAACAGTGGTGTCTGAAAGTGAGGGTGACCTTGTTGGATTTAGAGCTAGTAGTAAATGTTCAACGCTTGCTTTTACTGAATATTGTGCAACGAGGAAAAGGAAGAAGATGTCAGAACCAGGCGAGTCTATGCAAAGGTTGGTAGAGCTTATTTGCAGCATAACAGCTATTGTGAATGCAAGCTACTGTAGGTACAATCAATTCAATTCAATTCAATTTTATTTATATAGCGCCAAATCACAACATAAGTCGCCTCAAGGCGCTTCATAGATACAGAGAGAAACCCAACAATCATATGACCCCCTATGAGCAAGCACTTTGGCAACAGTGGGAAGGAAAAACTCCCTTTTAACAGGAAGAAACCTCCGGCAGAACCAGGCTCAGGGAGGGGCGACCATCTGCTGCGACCGGTTGGGGTGAGAGAAGGAAGACAGGATAAAAGACATGCTGTGGAAGAGAGACAGAGATTAATAACAGATATGATTCAATGCAGAGAGGTCTGTTAATACATAGTGAGTGAGAAAGGTGACTGGAAAGGAAAAACGTAATGCATCATGGGAATCCCCCAGCAGCCTATGTCTATTGCAACATAACTAAGGGAGGATTCAGGGTCACCTGGTCCAGCCCTAACTATATGCTTTAGCAAAAAGGAAAGTTTTAAGCCTAATCTTGAAAGTAGAGATAGTGTCTGTCTCCTGAATCCAAACTGGAAGCTGGTTCCACAGAAGAGGGACCTGAAAACTGAAGGCTCTCCCTCCCATTCGATCCACACCTCCAGGTCACACTATTAGGAAAAAGTTCAATCTGATCTCCGAATCAACAAGCCTTGCCTGTTTAAACTGAATGCCAGTTACGATTACTAAAAAGCATCAAGTTTGCAAGCCAAAAGCATGAGTCCAGTGAGACAAACAACGATAACACATCCTAATTTGATTGTTTTTAATGGACAGGAGGATTTATTACAGTCTGTTACTGTTACATTTAGGGCTGCCACGATTAGTCGACTAGTCACGATTACGTCGACTATCAAAATCGTCGACGACTGATTTAATAGTCGACGCGTCGTTTGAAGCTTTGTAAGATCACAAAAGACGCAGGAATAAGTGGCAGGATTTAAGAGTGTAATAACGGACTGAAACAGAAGATGGCAGCACTGCATGTACAAGGATGCCAGCTGCCGTTAAACCCCGAAGAAGAAGCAGCTGTGTCCCAGAATTCATAGCGCGGCCCAGCTCAGTTTACAACAATGGCGGCAGCTGGTTAGTTTTAATATTACTCTTATTATTCTTTCTGGGTCACAAAATAAATGTTTAACATATTTTCAGGCGAGAATGTAGCTGTGTAAACCTCAAATATCTGCTCAGTTTATCAGGACACCACATATTTTCAAAAGCGCTCCGACATTTTCAGAGACGTCTGTTACCCACTAGCTCGATAGCGAGCCGGGAGCTAGGCTCACTAGAGCCGTGAGAACACCGGACTCCTGGCAAATCGTTTTCAAACCCACCGCTGTCTTTCGCTACTCAGGTTAAACATGATATATAAGTCACTTAGATAACTTAACAATGTTATTCTTTGGCTTTTTTTTTTTAGTATTTTATTTGTTCCTGAGTAAATCGGTTTGGCTGAGATTAAAGTTATAGTTTTTACACAGCTGAATGAACGTCAAGCAGACAGCTGATTATCAGAAGTGTGAGATGCTCGAGAATTTACTCCGGTGTCCCGTTATATTTTAGATAGCAAGGAGTTTATTAAACTTCACCGAAACAATCTGCAAATTTCATTAAAATTTAATAAACTATCATCTTGTCTTTATTTTTAGTTAGCACAGACCTTGAACACTTAAAGCTGTAAGCTAATGATAGTTATATAAGAGCAGATGCTGCTGGTGCAGTAAGCTGTAGTTTTACGTCCAATGGATGATGATCTGATTAGTCGACTAATCGCAAAAATAATCTGTGACTAGTCGACTATCAAAATAATCGTTTGTGGCAGCCCTAGTTACATTTTGTTGCACAGAGGCTGTATCTTTGCACAAATCAATATGCTCTGTTTAAATCGTAAATTCCAAATGGACCAGTAATAGTTGTTACAGTACTGTGATAGTTGTGTATACTTACATTTCCGGGGGAGCTGCACATAAAGCTACAGCTCAGGCTATGGCGTAATGCGTGCTGCTCCAGTGCACCTACAGTGTACATTTAGTCTAGACTTACAACTCAAGCTTAACATCTGAGCTACTCCGCATTGTCCCCGTCTTTGTAGGCATTGTGTAGCCATGACCAGTTTATGTGTTGAAGGTCACCTTTCCATAAACCTCCACCAACGTAAACATTTGGATGTCTCATCTTTACTCCCCGTCTTTGTCTTCTGAGCTTTTTTAAACTTGCATTTACACTTTAGCCTAATGATGAAGCATTATTTCACATTTATATAGGTTATATCTAATTATTTGACAAATATTTATTGTTAGCATTATATTGTTTTCCACTGACATTGTTGCACTCTAACCTCACTTCTGCCTCTCTTACTTACTCTTGAAACCTGCCCAGTGTGCTACATGTACTCCTTGATGCCATGGTAACAGCGCTGGGAGTTTGTCTCTGTTAGACCACAAGCAGGCTATTATGAGATGAGTGTCTCCCAAACAGAACAATTAGAGGGGGTAATAAGAGGAGAGAATGGCCGACTGTTTGGCACAAATTCTTCTTACTCCGACCGCAACGATGGCAAGAATGAATGTCACTTTGTGGAAATCCTGCCATGAAATTTTGCTCTTTGTTTGCTTCAACTTTTCCCCCCTCTATTCTTTATTTTTTGTGTGTGAGTCAGCCCGCAGGCTGCCTCTTGAAGTTTAGTTTGCAGACTTTGATTAAAGTGAGTGAGGATGTGTTGACTTCCAACTTTACAACTGCAGAGTTTGGATTTTGCTCAAGCTTTTAAAAATATTGCGAGGCATTATTAAGGCAACACCCTTTTCCACAGCCACAGTTTTACAATGCAAGCCTTCATTGTTCGGCTGTGTTTTAACAAACTGAGGCCCCCGTCACCGTCTTTGACCAGACTTGCTGTCTTTTTGTTTTTCTTCTCATATTCTTGCACATCTGTGACTTCCAGCCATAAATTGAATTCTCATCCAACCACAATAGCACTGACGATTGGGTAGATCAACATTTTGGCTGGTGCCTCCCACCTACTCTTAGCATTATTTACAAACACTCTATATACACAAATCCCTGCATAAGCAGTCCATTCAAACATTTAATGCACAAATCTGTGCTACATCAATATCTTCTTACATGAATTTGTCAACACTCTGTGATTAAATGCGCAAATATTTGTCTCATTACAAAGTTATTAACAAATGTTCACCAGAACTTCCTCAGACCATGCACACCAGTAGAGCAGGGCAATATGGCCAAAAATATTTATCGCAATATATATTTAAAAATTTGCGATAATGATATAACCGAGATATAATTGACTCGAGACCATAACTCCGCAACTTTATTAGTGCAAAAAACCCTCAGTGTATTTTCACTGAAACAAGCAGCTGTTTTTTTTTTTTTTATGCAAATTCCTTGCTGACAGTTTAACCGAAAGACATTTCCAGTGGAAACAGGCTGAGATATCCTCAGCATAACATGTATAATATCCACAAAACTTAAGAGGTTATACACACACAATACGGTAATATTATGTTGAAGCACAGTACATATTACTCCGTGATGCTCCCGACTATGGTAGCCATAATGCTCCGACAATCCATCAAGCGGTGCTCCTTCGTAGCTTGTCAAAGTTGTACTAAAACATCTTTTGACAGATTTTCGAGCACTGTGTACCACATAAAGTCGGTTCAAGGTTAGTAAGCACAACCAGGATTCATACACAAGGCACACCGGATTATAAGGGGCACTGTCGATTTTTCAGAAAATCAAAAGATTGATTTTAAGTGTGCCTTATTTTCTGAAAAACACGGTAATAGCGACGGCCCGCTTCCATGCTTTACCAAAAATTGTGCTTTTGTGTGTATCTGACGGACGAAAGCCAAACTAGTTCCACACCACTGAAGTTGCAGCATTTTTACGAACCAATTCTGGTTCATCTGTTTCATTCAACAATCCGCTTTCGCCCTTGTCATTCGCTTTTTCCACCATGTGCATATAAAAACAAAGGCACTGCACATGCGCGTTTTACCCATATTCTATCGCAATATTTCATTTTCTTATCATTGCCTAACAGTATACCGGTATTACCGTGAACGGTGTGATATGGCCCAGCCCTACTTTCACCTGTATTTTCATTATCTCTACAGATCCTATCTACTATAGAAATGTTGACGGGAGGGTGGGTGTTCACACTGAGTCAAAGTGAGTTTGACATGCCGCTGATATAACTGATCAGCTTTAAGTAAATCGCCTCTGTATTCTTTTGTATATGCACCAACCTTATGCCTTTCATCCCTCTGGCTATGGCTGTTAGGCTCTGCTCCACCTTCCTGTTTGCACTGAAGGGTAGCCTTGGCACATTCTGATGCTGGTCTGTCTTTAAGCAAGTTGTTTAGCTATGGCTAGTGCAAAATTCATTTTAGGGCGCAAGGACTACAGAGCTGGCAAGTTTTCCTCCACTGTTGAAGAAGTAGCTGTTTTATGTATGCCAGGAAGATAACGTTATACACTTTCAAGGACTGTTATCTACGGTGGGAACTAGATTATCCACATTCCAGAGACTGGACTTTTGTTTGTTATTGTCAGCCATACAAAAAGGTGATGAGAGTCCCGCTTTTGCTCTAGCAGCATGTTTTTCTGCAACAACAGCAAAATTTGTTAATGTTAGCTGAAAGACAAAGAGCTGTGGAACCTCAACCAACAATACTTCACAATTTAATTGTTAGTAGTTTGCTAATTTAATGCATTTTTGATTTTTCGATGTCATCGAGGTTTTCACACAAAACCTTAATTTCTAAACAAGACTGGGTAATAGAAATGGACTGGTGACAGTGCTAACCACTGCATCATTGTGCCACCCTGTTAGTATTTGTATTTTTAGACCACTGATGACTTTGTTGCAATTCAGTATTGCACGTTCCAAGACTCTTCGATGGTTGGCTTTGCATGTTTCTCCTGTTTGTAAAGTAGTATCTAATTTCACAATGGGTACTTTCTAGTGAGCCACCTCCTAGCAGGCACGAGCAAAATACACAGTCTACCTTAAGAGAACAAGACTTATGGTTGCAAACTATATATATATCCGACAATCCTGAACTTCCAATCCCTTGTAGTGGGTTGAGTTCTATAAGGATCTTGTAAAAATAATGCCACCAGCTTTTGAAAGATCTTCAGCCGCAGAGCTCCACTGAATAAACACTCTTTTGGTGTAAATTCATGCTTTAATTTTGGTTTCTACTCATTCTTCTCTTCACCTTCCTTTTTCCTAATATAGTTTATACAGTTATAGTGGTTGTTCCACTGCCCTCCACTTCAGCTATGAAAAATGAAATAATCATTTTCTTCCTGTTTACATTTTCCAATGAAAGTTTGTATCCAGTTGCAGGAGGAATTGCATACTGAAAGCAAGATTTCTGGGAAACTAATCAAAATCATTGAATTCTCTTTATTACATTGTGCACTGAGAATTAATATTAATACGTAATTTATTTGCATTCAATTTATCATGTTATTTTGCCATAAAAGGCAAAAATAGTATTTATTATATACATGTAGACGGCAAAAATAGGAAAAAAACCAGCTTAAATGTAAATTCCTATGTATATTTCCATGTTACTGTATAGACTGATATTTAATAAAAGGGGAAAACAACGCTGTAGTGAAGAGATCTCTTGTAAATCCCTTGTTTAGCTTGTATTTTGCTTGCTGCCCCTGTGACATTGTCTTGGTTAAGTAGGGCACTTGTTAATGTAGTTGTGCTTTCTGTGCTTTGAAAGCAGTTGGACATGTGTGTCATAGTGGCAAGATTTTCATGCAGGAAGTGTTTTTTATAGCTTTAAAATAAAATTAATCTAAAGATTAAAAACAGAAAAGCAACATGTGTTTCCTTATTAGTGAAAATAAGTTTACTTAATACGTCCCTTAGGTCTTATTTACTCACAGTGTCATCTGTCTCGGTTGGTGACCTAATAATGTTTATGCTAGTGTCAGCATGTAGTTGGATTTGTTTAGGCCACTCACTGTGCTGTATTGTCTCTACTGAGGAGGTGCAGGGCATTGGATTAGCCATCCCTGTCTCTCTCATCCTTTCTCTCTGCCTCTCATTGGGGCAATGGTCAAGCTTAGATATAAGGTATTCACTTTGTAATCATTGACTGTTCCTCTACTCTTGCCCAGAATGGTCTGTCATCATGCTCCCCTGTTCTTTTAAAACCTGATAGAACAACTGGTCTCCGGGTCAGACTTGAGGAGAAGTTGAAGAGGATTAGAGATGAGCACAATTTTCTGTTGGGAGTAGCGGGAACTGAATTACATAACAACAATGGATATCTTAACTTGATTAAAATCATCTGGATTAATAAAACATAAACTTGTAAACTTGTGACGTCTTAGAAATTCACTTGTTTTGGAGCTCAACGTTCGTGTGGAATGATCTCAAATTCCCTCTGGACTGTTTTGTCTGCAGGTTGCTTCACTGTGTAGTTTTGGAGCGATCTTGAGGACTTGAATAGCACACATTTTTCTCGGCTGGCTTTGGACTGTGGTTAGAATTTACAATTGGAGTGTGTCCAGGTTTGTTGTAATGTTGCTGATATGGTGGTTTTTATTGAAGCTGGGAAATATAAACTTTATAAGACCGCAGTTTGTTAAAGTGTGAGAGGAATTCTTAGTTGTAAGCATAGTACTTAAATGAACTCTACAGAGTTCATTTAAGAGTTTTCTGATAAAGTTAGTTTTACTTAACAATACCATCATGGCATCTGAGCCTTGTCCTCTGACTGGAGCAGAGAGAGCCGTGTGTAGACTTGTCCACTGTGGACCCCGACCTCAAGCTATGCTAAAGCCTTTACCTCTGGAGCTCCAGGTGTATGTGGACAAAACAAGGACCAAGCAAAAACACAGGTACTGTAAAAAAAAAACAAAACAAAACTCAAAAGTAACCCGTCAAGTTTTTACAAACCAAAATGACCTTGGTGAACACATACATTCCATATTAGGGCAATGTTATGAAATCTGACTAGAAGATAGTGTAATATTAGCTGCTTTAAATGACTGTTCACGTCAAAGTAAATCCTTTTTGCCTCAAAAATGACGATGCATTCGCGTCTTCGATTTGACAATAAATAAGCTGTAATGCAGAAAACTGCAAATGGTACGACTCTTTACCTTTTGAATGGAGCCTTTTGCAAAGCCTTTTGATTAGATGCAAGGATAATCCTTGCTTATCTCTACATTCTAGTACTTTATCTGGAATTTAGTGTTACTACTAAACTGTCTGGTCTTGTTTATCCTGGATTATGCAATGCATTTAGGGTGTATACTTCTGGATATAGCTCACTCATGAAGCCTTGTTGTATGCTTACAGTGAGTTCTGACTGGACACCACAGATGCTTTGCTGTATTTTAGCTCAGCAGCCAACTTCAATCTCTGAAACATAGTTTTGTTAACTTCAAGGCATGGAGTGCAACATAGGGCAAAATATTAACCCCCTTAGCTGTTCAGAAATACCAGATTTTCATAGACTTCATGCATTAACCCTGCAGAGGTCTGGCATCCTATCCAGCGTGTACCCCTGCTCTCATCAGAGACAGCTGGGGTAGGCTTTAAGCTGCCGGAGCCCTGAAGTAGATAAGCAGTTAAGGAAGTGGATGGATGACATTGTCTCAGATTGCAGTCAGTAGAGAACCATATTGTTTTTCAAATGTTTTCTCTCTGGTGTGGGTGGGACACTCTGTCTCCGTCTTATTTTGTTTCATATCCTCATAAAAATCTCAGAACATGCAAGAGAACGGCACGTCTTCGAACATCAGGCTGTTAACTGATTTAAGCAGTTAAAAGTGTATCACCTTTTCAAGGTGTTCGTCATCGAGCTCAAACTCAGTTACTAAGGCAACAGTCCACAGAATTTATTACAGACCTTGTTGTCATGGCGATACTGCGTCTCTGTGAAAGTATATTTCACTGCGACTGTAATGGTATCCATGTTTACTGTATGTCCTAATCTGTGATCGGGCTAATGTTTTTATTTCATTAGTTTCATGACTTTATTGTATGCGTGTATCTTGCAGGATGGAGGCCTCGTGCTTAGAATTGGCCTTGGAAGGAGAGCGGCTATGCAAGGCTGGGGACTTCAAAGGGGGAACAGCGTTTTTCGAAGCAGCCGTAAAGGTCGGCACAGAAGACCTGAAGACCCTCAGTGCCATCTACAGCCAGCTGGGCAATGCATACTTCTACCTTAAGGAGTATGGCAAAGCCCTGGAATACCACAGACATGACCTTACCTTAGCAAGGTGAGCAATGTGCACAAGCTATGAGTAAAACATTCACCTCAGCTTTGTGCTGCTTGTTTTGAGCTGCTCGGGAGTCTTATTCAACAATCTGTTTGCTGCACTGTAAATGGTTAATAAACTTCACATTTGAAATCTTTAGCTGAGAAGAACTGCATCTTTACGATAAGGGAACTTATACACAGATCAATAAACCCTGCATGCGTACTGCATCCATCACACGGACATATAAGAGGACTGTGCACCAGTATGCAGGAATCATATGCTATGTTCTGTTATTTGATGTACACACAGTTCAAAAGGAAAACAGCCTTTTCCACCCTTTTTTCTTTAGATGATTTGATGCATGGAAACCTTCATGAATTTCAGACAAAGAAATTAAAAAAAAAGGGAGGAGACTTTTACGTAGTAACAGTTGACAAATACCAACTGGATATTTATCTTGTGAGTAATCTGGTCTCCTGCAGTTAGTGCAGCTGGTACTCCTGCAGGGAACTGATTAAGAACCCTAGGGAGATTTACCTTGTTACATTACAGTCTCACCAGGGCCACTGGGGCTTGGTCCTCGGAAGTAGGCAACTGTTGTTGCAATATTTTAATGGTTATTCATTAGCTAAATGGATAACTCGTGGCTTCCTGTGGGTCATCTGGGCTGCCTGCTAGAGGACAATAACATAATGAAACAATGTGGCAGTAGCAGGTTCATAAGAGCATATAGTAACTGCAAGCACTTAGTGCATACCATCTTTTAGTTGCTCAGTTTCAAAGTGTGAAAGTGAAAAAAGGAGAACGACACAATGGGGAAATTATTTCTCACTTCCAGCATGAAGAGAAAGTAGGCCATAGCAACCAGAGAGGAACTAATCGTGTTGACAAGTTCCGATTCAGCGATGCATGATTAAGCCTAAAGTAATTAGTGGACATGGTGCTTTATTTAGTGCTTGTTATGCTTTATAATGCATTGTCAGTGACTCTCTAGGGTTGTGTATAACTTTACATGTATAACAAATAAAGGAAATCAGTTATGTTCAATAGCCCGTTGTTGAATAAATGTAATATAGCAGCAATATGACTGAATATCTTACAAATTCCTTGATGTGGATGGTCATTTTAGGTCCAGAAAAAACAGTCTTGGAAAACAGAAACAGTGACCAAAACCACAACCTTAAAGTGACATTTGATTTCCTTGATTCACTTTGTTTTCTTCACCAGATGACAGTAATCAAATACGGTCTGTTGTAGATATTAATTGCAGTGATATTTAGTTTGTGGTACACCAAGCTTATTGTGTATTTTTTATTTTATTTATTTATTTTTAAAATAAAAGCTGTGTAGATCACTGATTGATCTAAATGTTTAACTAGTGGGGTCTCAAAAAAGCAGTGATTTTGATTCTAATGGTGCAAGATCTCCGAGCAATAACTTGGTCTTTAACTCTGCCACTAATCACCAAAGATGTCTTTCCTCCACAGAACAATAGGAGACCGAATTGGAGAAGGAAAGGCCAGCGGCAACCTCGGTAACACTTTAAAAGTATTAGGGCGTTTCGATGAGGCCGCTGTCTGCTGCCAAAGACACCTGGACATTTCTCAAGAGCAGGGCGATAAGGTAAGATTATGTACATATATTTGGATATCCAAACAAACCAACACAAACAGAAATATGAAAATCTTCTCGGAAAAAGATAGTGGCAGCCTGTGTTTCTTCACTGTCCTGAAGGTTGGAGAGGCCAGAGCACTGTATAACATGGGGAACGTGTTTCACGCAAAGGGCAAACAGCAGTTATGGGGCTGCACCCAGGAACCAGGGGACCTGCCTCCTGATGTCAGAGACACACTGCAAAGGGCTACTGGATTTTACGAGTAAGTATGTTTTATGCCTGTAGAGCAAATGAATGTATAGAACAGCTACCAGAGTCACAGTAGTCAGTAGCTCTGACATACGAATGTTGCTGCGTTTTGTGGTACTATTGATGATTTTTGAATATTGTCAATTCCCTTTTTTGTCAAGTAGTGGCCGAGAGTTGGTTTGGCTGCTTTCTCATTTTAAACAGAATAACAGTGTACATGTGTGTAACACTGAATTTACTTTTGAGTCCCTGATGATTAAAAGCAACCGTCACAGCCCTCACTGTGCTACCGTCTTTATGACTGGGGTGAGGGTGACTTTGAAAAGATTTTTTAAATCTGTTTTAATACAGTCTTGGTACCACCACTGTGATAATGAAGGTTTCATTTTATTTTCACCATACTATCAAATATTTTAATTTCTACTCTCCTGCTGTTATTTTACCAAGATCTTTGTCAATAATATGCCAAGATAAGAGCAAATAAGTTAAATAATGTGTGCCAATCAGGTAAACATGATGAGGTCCTTGACCCGGTTTCTCCTCCACATGTTGAGAGGGTTGAATTGGGGCTAAACTGGCCTAAACTTATTGTAATGCAGGTTTTACAGCATAAAGTCTTCAGTTGAACTTTGATAAAGGAAGTGTTGTCTTTCAACACAAGAAGTACAACACACTGAGTATATTGCAACACATCATCTTATTTCTTTATAAATTATGGGCTGAAATGTTCACGGGCAGGCTGTAAATGACATTAAAAAGAAACCAAATGCAGTTAGTGCCAATTTGGTGTTTCTGAAAATATGGCCAATACATAAGAAAAAGGGTACACTGAAAAAACACTATTTTACAGATAGAAGTGTGTGCAACATAGCTCATCTTCCTGGGTAACTTAAAGAGCCCATTTGGAAAAAAAGAAAAAAAAGAATTAATATTTCACTTTTTTGGTTTCTTTCTAACTATAATGAATGTAGTAATTGCTTTATATCAACATCAATTATTTAGCTGTTGTCTCATGTCATACCTCGCATAGTAGACTCAATTCTGTTGATTACACATAAAAATGGGAATGCAAAAAAAAAGTTCAACAACCAATAACAACTAAATGCGTGTGCCTGGATGTGTAGGATGAACCTGTGTTTGGTCAAAGAGCTTGGCGACCGAGCTGCTCAGGGGAGGGCCTACGGGAACTTGGGCAACACCCACTACCTGCTGGGTAACTTTGTGGAGGCTATAAAGTTCCACCGTCAGGTAAGAAATCCACATTTCATCCACAAGTTTCAAGATCGCACTGCTGTAATGCAGAGGTGGGAGGTATCAGCCATAATGATTTCATATGAGCAGTTTTCCAGCTTGGACCATTCACTGTGCAGCTGTTCAGCAGCCGTGGCCTCCCATCATATAATACATGTGTGATACATACATATCATGTTTGGGTGAATGATGTTGAAGTTCTTAGGTGTATTAATAGATTGTAAATTAAGTAAGGAAACTCAATAAAACATATTTCAATAAAAATGTTTACAAGAATCGCGTTATTACACCAAGTCAAAGAATTTATAAATCCCATTTCTTTTTAGATAATGTGCTGCTCACTCGTAGTTCCATACTTGACCTACAAAGTGGAATGGAATACAGTGCTGTGCAAAACCAAAATGCTGTAAACAAAGAATGCTTTCAAAAATGGAAGTGTTAATCATTTATTTTCATCAATCACCAAATCTAAATCAAATCAATACTCGGTGTGGCCACACTTTGCCTTCAAAACAGCATCAATTCTTGTAGGTACACTTGCACACAGTTTTTGAAAGATCTCGGCTGGTAGGTTATTCCAAACATCTTGGAGAACTAACCATAGATCTTAATCATGTAATCCCAGACACACTCGATGATGTTGAGGTCAGGGCGCTGTGGGAGCCATATCATCACTTCCAGTACTTCTTGTTCTTTACGCTGAAGATAGTTTTTAATGACTTTGGCTGTGTGTTTGGGGTTGTTGTCCTGCTGCAGAGTACATTTGGGGCCAATAAACAATTATTTATATTTCTGAAAGCATTCTTTGTTTATAGCATTTTTTCACACCTGCCTAAAACTTTTGCACAGTACTGTAAATAGATAAATAATAATTCTAAAAGGAATAAAGCGTAGTTGCATATACGTTTGTTTATATTATGTGCCCTTTTTGCAGAGATAAAGTTGTTCTTTTCTTGTTTCCCTTTGCTTTTGGAAAATATTGCTTGTTTTGCAGTATTTTTGCAGTATTTTCAGACAGAAATAAAATGAATTAATGAACAAATGTTATTTGCATCTGGCTGAGCAAAAAAAAAAAACCCCAAAAGATTTGAATGAAGCTCTTTCATTTTCCAAATTTGTTTCACAACATCATGTAAAAGATGAACCTAATGTTTTACATATGTTTTGCCTTGTCTGGTGTGGTTTTGGTGGCCTGTGTCCTTACTGTTGTGGCCTTGACATCCTGGATGTTTGAACTGCAGCACTGAGTGAAACTACATTTTCTTTATTTTAGCCTCCTTTATCTGTTAAATGCACCTGAGAAGTAAACAGGTGGCCCGCACCGAATTTGCTTTGGTGTTGAGATAAGATCAGAAACATTTGCATGACTTGAGCGTTTAGCTTCTAAGTTCAGTCAGAGTAGAGTACAGTTCATTTAATTTCAGTCAGTGAAGCAGATGGTGTTCCTGAGAGATGTTTTTGCTGGTCTTACCAAGGTAAATGTGGTGTAAAAGTGTGTGTTTCAGTGCTTTGGTATCTATCTAAAGCTGCCCTAGCGGACAGTTTGCAGAGATTGATGGCTACTCATACAGAAAAAGGACAAAATTGGTTTCTTGGTGAATCAGCGGGAAGCATGGCTTCCGGCTTCCACCCTCCATTTTTCTATTGAAAACCAAGTTTTTCCACAAGTGGGAAACTGATTTCTCCCCTTCCTTCCCTGTTACAAATCTATCAGTATGCTGCAGAGGAGAGGTTTCCTATGGAGAGAATCAGAGGAGCTGATTTGATGCACCGCTGCTGCAGCATCACCTCTGCTTATGAAATAAGGTTTCCTACAGAGCTTCCAATATGAACTTGTGAAAAATCTCTCTGCCTGAGCACCAAGTAAAACAAATGCACCTAAGTAAAGCAAAGTGAAAGGAGGATTTAACTTGTTGTCATTAAAGTTAACAATTGAAATTAAAAGTCTTGATTTGTGAACTTGTTGCTGTCATCATTTACAGCGATTATCCATTGCCAAAGAATTCGGGGACAAAGCAGCTGAACGGCGAGCTTACAGTAACTTAGGCAATGCCCTGATATTCCTGGGACAGTTCAACACAGCCACAGAGTACTACAGGTGAGGAAAGAGTGCAGTCTGACATCTAGTGGATTGAAGGAGAAATGAAACAATTTTAACCACTTAGAATATCTCATGAATGCTTAAGTACATGTAGTGAAATAGCTATGTAGCTGTTTAATCATCATTCTTATTCATGTACCCTGTTTCTCGCATTCCTTTGTTAGCCTCTATTTTCTTCATTTTTTCCCAACCCTTATTTATCCCATTATTTTCCTTCCTATAGGAAAACTCTGCAACTGTCCAGGCAGCTGAGGGATCAGGTGATGGAGGCTCAAGCGTGTTACAGCCTGGGCAACACTTACACTCTTTTACAGCAGTATGAGAGGGCCATAGACTATCACCTCAAGCACCTGTACATAGCGCAGGAGCTAACAGATAGGTATTGTTTAAAAACAATTGAAAGAAAACCAAACAAATGACCACAGGAACAGGTTTTTTTTAATGTTGTGCGTTCACTTTTTCATAGGGTTGGAGAGGGCCGTGCATGTTGGAGTCTGGGAAATGCATATGTGTCTTTAGGGAACCACAAACAAGCGCTTTACTATGCCAGAAAGCACCTGGAAATCTCTAAAGAAGTGAGAAAGCTTTACAAGCGCAACAATATAAAAAGGCCGCTTGCATTTTATGTAATTTTTTTTTGTCTCTTTGTCCCTGATTTCATCCGCAGATTGGAGACAGAAATGGTGAACTGACAGCCAGGATGAACGTGGATCAGCTGATGGAGGCCCTGGGGGTCACTGAGAGCGACCTTTCACCCTCAAGTTCAGAGTTTGAGATGCAAGGTAGCACTGAAATTATTATTTTTTTGCTTTTTTTACATGAAAGGTAATGTGGTCATGCTGGACTTTGTGTTTAGGATATACTTTATTGATGTCGAAAGTTGGGAAATTATCGTCACAGTAGATAAAGCATGAAAAACAACCTGCTATGGTAACATGAATACAAGATCCCAAAACAGAAATAGCTCAGAAATATTAAAAAATATAATTGTTGATTAGTTTGGTCAGGTACTTTCAAGCAAAGGTCCCACAGAGATGATCTCTTGCAACAAAGTGTGTGTCTGGAATATGTCAGAGCACAAACTGTATCATGTAGCTTGTTAGCATGCTGTTGTTTACGCTCAGTATTAACTTCCTTGTTTTGCTCAATTGTGTGAAGACGGTGCTTCTTCTTTTCAAAGTATGTGCATATACTAACTTCTCTCACAGATAAATGCACCAATCCAGAACACAGGACCTTTCTCCTGCATTTACTCTATCGCTTCTCCCCAAATAAAACTGCTTATCGCTGATATGTAATGTGAACGTCCTCATGTGGTTTGCAATGTCTGTTTCTTCAGCTGACAGAAAAAAGGCAAACCAAGGCTGAGAGGAAAGGCTTCTTACACATATGCATGCATAAACAATAAATGGAACAGCATTGGATAGTGCTTATTATCACTAAGACACACATATATATATATACATATATACACACATCTGCATTAAATTAATACATTTTTATGTTTCTTTAGTGGTTAATCTGCTAGCATGTGCAGACTGTGTAATCAAAATTATGTTTTTAATGGTAAAATGTAATAATAACCATCATCATCATTGTTGTTGTTGTTATTATTATTATTACTATTATCCACAAATTTTTACAAAAAAGCTGGAAAAAATATTTGCTTAAGATGCCAAATCACACCTGTTTAACTTGCATTCTTAAACAGAAAATGTTAGTGATGAAATTATTTGGTTACTTGTTACTTAAATACACATAAATACACTTCAGCAAATTTGTATTTAATTTTTTTTTTTTTTTACAGATTTCTAAAATATTTCTGTTTTGTTGTTATTATGACAGGTCATGGTTAAGCACTACATATATATAATCAAAAACAATCTTGTAAAAACAAGAATCATTCTGAACTTTGTTGAAGTAGTTAGTAAATGTGCAGTTAAAGGCTTTTCTCATCCGATTAGGCCCACACATACTGCACAAGTTCTGTGTGGTATGTGTGGGCCTGAGCAAGCTAACTACAATGTTTTATGTGTGCACAAAATTATAAATGCAAAACAAACTCCACGTGGGACGGTGTGTTAAATCTGCACTGAGGCTAAATGTGACAGAAAACAAGTGGTGTGTGCATATTTATGAGGTAGGATAAAGATACTTGTTTCACTCTGTGGTCCAGGAGGATGGGTTGTCCGTAAGCCATATCAGGCCTCGAGTAACAACAATGTTTTATTGAGTCCCCTCAAATGGTCCACCAGCTCACATAGACATCAGAGCCTTGTATAATAAAGTGAGTAGAAACTGTAATATCTGAACAGTTTGCCTGGCTTCTCTGTGATATTTGCTTTCATAAACTATCCTCCAGGCAGAAATTCACACCCATGTCCTACATTTCCCTCTGGAGCAGAGCTGGCAAACAGACTCTTATTCACTTTGCTTGCCTAGTGGTCGGCCTAAGCCTCATATCCACACCGAACATCATGGGACCACAGCCGAGATTACAGCCTACTGCGAAAATAAAAGATAAACAAAGGGCAGCTTGCAAGCTTAAATCGGCTCATAAATGGGATTCAAGACTGTCTTAAGTGATCAAAACCCAAAATTGCAATATTAAATATTTGGGGGTTTTTTTTGTCCTGTAGGAGCAAGACCCAAATTCACCAAGAGAAACAGCATGGACAGTGTAGAACTGTGGAAATACTCTTCAGATAAGGTGATTTCCATTATTTGAACATGTCTCTAAACCACTGTAGGAAAATGTGCCTACATTGTGATCCACCTCTAACAGCATGCTCTGTTCATGCAGAATGGTGAGAACCAAGACTTGGAAAGTATACCGAGGAGATCTAAGAGTCACCTGTCGCAGCCTAGCAAAAGAAAAGGCTGTTCTGACAGCCAGTCATCAGAGGAAAGGCTGTGGTTTGACTCACCCGTGGACACTGATGACATCACTGTGCAAGTTCCACCTCCAGTGCCAGTAAGTGGCCTCAATGTTGCTGTTTTTATTAAATACTTATTGACTCCCGACCTCACATCATATCCTTATTGCCTCGTCACTGCACTCGTAACCTGATCTTCAACAAGTATCAAAAATTAAACAGTAGTTATTCCAGCTCCATTTCATGGAATACAAGTGAAAATTCTTAAAGTATAGGTGTGTTCCTGTGTCTCTTTTTGTTTTTAACCCCTCCCCCCTCTTTTTTTTTTTGCTGATAACAGCAAACAAAAAACTTAAAATTTAATTTCAAGCTTTACAGTTTCAAGAAGCCTAAAATGTCAAGGATTTTTCTTATAGGATTTTACCAGCACTTGAATAACAGTTTGTTTAAACTGTACACAAAAGCTTTATAAGCATAGTAGACATTTCTGTTTATGGACTCATTTGAAATAACAAGAAAATGTAGATATTTCTGTTACAGTATAACACAGACACTCATTTACTGTACATGGACTGATGAGCGTTCATTTCACCAGCTTCATATTTCTAAGATACACCTGAGCCTCAGTGCAATCTCTTACAGTGCATTTGAGTAAAGGTGGAGATAATTTTGTAGAAAGCGCGAGATGACTGTGAGATGGTGAATGTTTCACTTAACTTCGCTTTCTTATCTTTTCTGTTCATTGTAGCTTCTGCTTTAAAGCGAAAAATGAGGGAGAAAATACATTAATTTCAAATAACTTTGGTAAACGATGTCTTCTGCAGTGTAAAAGTGACTTCTCTGTTAATAATATAAACTAGATTCTTAATGGATATGTTTTTCCCCCCACAGCTGTTCTGTCTGACTCACCACAGCACCTAATCATGCCTTGTTTCTGTGGCATTGCTAATTGTTGTTATTAGTAATGTGACATGCGGGAAAAAAAAAGAGTGAAAATTACAGGGCTTTAGGAATAACAGTTTATCACAGCGAAGTAGAAATAGAAGTACAGAAGTAAATGTGGGTGATCTTGAGTCAAACCTATTTTCAAATCTAGCATTAAGACCGTTTAAGACCATTTGTGTATCTGTGAGCTGCAGATGTTACGACTTTTCTTTGTTTTTGCTACAAGTTAATGGCTGATTTTTGATGAAACCATAGGGGATAAAGTCCTCTGCTTCGGTTGCTAAGCATTTCGTGTTTCTGCTTTTTTTCCATGCTACATCTGCAGCATGCAGTTTGACATTTGATTTTGCCATAGCGAGTGTATCTAGGCAGATAAGCTAACTTTAGCTCTCGAGTCGGTTGAAAAAGCTGCATCGTGCTTAGTTTTTAATATTACCAGACGACTCGTTGCTTGTGTCAACTGCGCCTGCTTGATAGGGTCGGGATTACCCAAAAAGTACCGGCCAAGTTTTAATGACACTTGAATGGAAACTGTTTCACAAATTTAGCCTCACCAGTAGCTTGTGAACAGGCATGCCAAGCTCCATGCTTGGAGGCTCGGGTTGTTAATGGGCCACTGAGGACTGACAAACTTTACTCCCTCCCTGTTAAGTAACCAGCAGATGGTTTGCAATGACATATCAGTAGAAAAACTCCTGAGAAAGGGGCCCTAGGTAGAGGGTGAATGCAATGCACACCAGCAGTGTAGACTATGAGAGAGTGTTGGGTCTAATTGGGATTTCAGTGATGTTTAGTGTTACTCCTTTGTGGTTTAAGTACATGGTGTGTATGTTAATTGGTGTTACGCTTTGTTCATGAATAAATCATTATGATGTTTGATCTGAGTGCTCGCTGTGGGGGATGTCTGCAGTGTCTGTGTCCTTCTAGTTTTTAAAAATCAGAAACATGCAAAAAGTAGATAAATGCACTGACAGGCAGTTTAGGCTGTATGTACCAGGGAAAAAGTTATGTAGAAGACACAGAACTCAATAAGCAGTGCTTTTCTTACATTGGTTGAAATCTGGCAAAGGCCTCCCTCTTCATACTCTATAGACAGGGGAAGGTTAACCCTGAAAGAAACCTCTCCCATCAGGATTAAAAAATTTCATCATAGAAAAAAGTTAATCACTTCCTTCTAAGGGGGGGAAGTAGACCTAAACCATCAAGCAAAAGGCCCACCAAAGCATATCAAAGTCACCAGATCCCCCTCGCTTTGGGGGTCAGTGATTCAGGTCCTTCTTTCATTTTGTCACCTATCTATACTTTAGGAAGAACTTCCTTTTATCATTCACTGTCCCGGTCTGACAGTACTCCCAGTCTCTCTCTGCAAGCACACACATATCTTTACTGTCTATTCTCTTCCTCTCTCACCATCATCACGTGTTCCTTTCTCTCTTGTTCTTTCCATATGGCCTACTTGATTAGTTGGCCTATACAGAGAAGCAAACGACAGCATCCACATAGAGACAGAGAGGAAACTGCTTTAAGTCACATTGGGTGTGTGTTTATAGAGCCCAGTCATGTGAGTCTGTAAGAAGTAAGTGAAGATATTGGTGTTTTTTGCCATCTGAGAGTAGTTGACTTCTGATGGAAATGGGTGCTCGCATGCAGTTCACTCATAACTGTACTCCTCCACCCATCTTTCTACCCCTGCTGCCTCCCCCTCTTCCCCTTTGTCCATACCAGCCCTCCCTCTTAGCTGATAATGTGACCTTGATCAGAGAAGCTCTACTCTCCCCATAGGGTCAACCCCCCCCCCCCCCCCAGCTCTCCATAATGAGTTGTTTTCCCACAGTGAGTGAACAGGATAAAAATGGCCTGCTGGAGAGCTGCACAGAGAGAGTAAGATAGACACAGAGGGAGAGAGAGAGAGGAGGCGGCAGTGGTTGGTAGAGATTAAAAAAACTCTGGAAGAGGAGAATGCAAGGAAATTAGAGGTAGGTAGTAGGAAAGCAGAGAGTGATGTAAAGGGGTGGGTGAAAGTAGGGGAGAAGGAGGTGTGAGCCAGACGTGCGGACAGCGCTAGACAGAAAGAGAGCTCATAAAGACATGAGACAGAGAAGGGTAGATAGAGGACAAAGAAGTGCTGCTGGTAAGTTGTCTCACTTTTTGTCTTGTAACTTGGAAAAACGGCTTCCCGCTAAGGTTTAGCGGGGAGTATTCACTTTCTTTTCACGTTTGATACCGAAGCGTGCCTTTATTTGCAGTTAGTGTGTTTGTCTTGCACTGCATGTAAAGATATTTTGCTGTTTTCACTGAGCAAATACCGCAGAGTTGAGAAAAAAAGACGTTTCTTTATGATCTATAGTACAACTTTTTGTGTATTTTAAACAACAGTTTGACTTTTTCAATGCAGAAGTTGAAAAACACGTGATTCTTAGAATAGAGATGCATGAAATCTGGTGTCTGCTGACCTACTTCACATATTGCTGTAAGGCAAAGTGATTTGAGCTCTGTTCAGTAGTCGGTGTTGAAGGTGTTCAAAACAGATTATTTGGAACAAGTCTATTATATTTGCTGCGCGTGGGAGAGGAATGCAACCAGAAAACTTTTATAAGGAAGACCCCATCAGCTTGTGTTGATTTTAGTGCCATTGACCCAAGTTAACCTGCTCTGGCACTTTTGTGTCACAAATATAATGCAGCGAATGTTGTCGATTGTTCAATGTTGAGATATGAAAAGCCAAACTTTTGAAAAAGAAAAAAAGAATTGCTATTAGGCTGTAATTTATAAACTTAAATAGATTAAATTCAAAATTACTGGCCGGTAACAAGTTTTTCAATATTATTCTGACAAATGTACAGTATTATATAGCACATATTTTCCTAGCTCTAGAGGGTCTAGAGAGTTAATGCAGCAAGTGTGATCATTTATGCACAAATGTTTATTTCGAAGTGCAGCCCACCACCCTTTTGCACGATTGTAGTTTAATATTTTGTGAAATATGCAGCTGAAAGTTGTTTCTCTTTTCAGTCTAGCACTTTGTGATGTGTTGCGTGAAAGTTGGTTTGTTAGCAGTTTTCCATCAGATGATCGCTGGATCAGCAGCTTAATTTTAATTTGAGATGGTGTTAACATCTCATTTCATCTGCTGCCATCCGGTCTGGCAGATAAGCTTTTGTTTCAGAGGTATGATATTGTAGCCCGACTGCCACAATATTTAGCAGCATTGTTCAAACATAATAAATTCCACATCTGCTTTGCTAGCACGGGGTATTTGTTTCACACATAAATTATCCACTTCACTTGCAAACTTGTGTGTATTATCAAGACTCTGGCTGTGTTTAATTAAAAGGAAAAAAAAGCATCATTCAGCAGGATATGAGCGAGAGAACCTCTTGGTGTTATCTCAGAATAAACAGCAGAAAGCTGTTGCTGGAGGACTGATTCCAGGGAAGTCAGTGTAACACAAAAATGGCATTCAGTCGATGTGACTGACCCATTGACTAGATCTGATACACAAAATGATGTTTAACAGTTCAATAATTCTGTGGCAGCTGCTACATTTTTTTTAAAAGATTTCCATCTGATTTTACTAGTTGATGGTCATTGGGCCATATGACTTGCTGCAGCTGATACTCATTTTATGTGCTTGTATCACATTCCGTATGTAGGTCAAGGTAGTCTCTTCAGAAGTGCCATCCCTTGTGAGTTAATCAGATTATTTTTCACCTCCGCGAGCTGGCTATCTTGAAAATCCTCATTATGCAACTCCTAATGGCATTGAGCTTAATTAAGTCACCTGCACATAATGTTTTTTTAATGTACGAGCAGTTCATCATAATCAAGTGCGCTTGAAATACTTTAGTTGCCTCACTTTCAGGAAGTATCTTTTCAGACAGAGCAGCAAAAAATAAGAAAATGAGAAAACAGGCACTCGGCAGATAAGACAGACGCTCTTTGTGCTTAAAGTGAGAGATTTGTTGTTTTCGTTGCAGAAGCTGGGCCGTGACCCCTCTGATGAAGACTGCTTCTTTGACCTCCTCAGCAAATTCCAGAGCAGCCGCATGGATGACCAGCGCTGCCACCTCGATGAGCCACAGAATGGAGACAACAGAGAAGGCGCCGCAACCTCCATGTCATCCCTGAGTGAGATGATAGGTTTGTGACAACAGCATATGCCTTTTATGTCTTTTGTGTCCTATCTTAGGATTAACTGCTTTCTTTATGGCATCTCTGTTCTTGCTGAAAGCTCATCCCTGCAAAGGTTTGGGATCTACCAGATCATTTGCACTCACTGGGATATCTCCGCCCCCCTTTTTCTTTAGATCCTGCAATTACCACTTCCCCCCAGACAGAGGAGCTGTTTGATTTGATCGCCAGCTCTCAGAGTCGACGTCTTGATGACCAACGCGTTAATGTTGGTAACCTCCCGGGCCTGAGGATTACTCATAACAACCTGGGTCACCTGGTGGGAGAGGGAGATCATCAAGAGCCCAGTGATGACTTCTTCAACATGCTTATTAAGTGCCAGGTAATGACACATTAGCACACACATAAATTTGAAATGTGGTTGTTGTATTGTTTATGTAGGTTGCCTCTTTAGCAAATGTGAATCCTATATTAAATAATCTGTATGCGCTCTTTCTGGTTCTAGTCATCTAGAATTGACGATCAGCGGTGCTCCCCACCAGAAGCGGGCCCCCATGCCCCTACGGTGCCTGATGAAGACTTCTTCAGTCTGATCCAGAGGGTGCAGGCCAAGCGTATGGACGAGCAGCGCGTCCAGCTGCCCACAGATGACCAGGAAAGCCCTCCGTCCCCAAGTCCCGAGCCAGCTAGCGGATTTTCCAGCTAGGATTTGGTGAATAAAGCTTCATGTCAAAGAAAATGGAAGCAGGAAAAAAGGAAAGGATGAGCCAACATTTAAGGACAGTACTAAAGGGTGAACTAACAAGCTTTTTAATAACAAGACAAATTCAATGTGCAATAGATGTTGCCCTGTTAAATGTTGCTCAGTGTATTATGTTAAATGTGTGTAAATATAATGGCAAACAGGCAGAATTTAACCTCAGTGATGCAGAGAAGAGGAAAATGAAAGTGTGGGGGTGACATGATTACAAATATTAAATATATATTTAATCTAATGCCTTAATCAGCATTAAAAAAAAGAATCTGACTCAAGATTGTATTCACGGGTGTCAGATGTGTTTCTTCTAGAAGCACATTGTATAATATGGACATTTAATATAGATAGCTACAGTGGAAGTCACAAAGACTTATTTATAGAAACAGTGTTGACATTAGAGAATCTTAGAATCTTAAAAACATACCTGATAATGAAAATTTGAGACAGATATATCTGAAGTGCTCAATGCTGCTTTTATCATTCGATTTTCGTGGTCCCCACTGCTCATAGAAATGTGCTGTTATTTACAGTATTACAAACCCTATCCCCCAGTGTTATGACAAAAAATGCTTTGGTCAATTTGAACTTCTCCATTATTGGTAACTGCACTCCATCCACACGAAGCGATTATATTTGGTTAAATTAAAACACTGATTTAAGTCTGGTTTCCCACGAAAATGCAATTTATGCGAATCTATGCCTTTAAAAAGTGCATCTCACATGCTGTGCTAATGTTACTGAGCAAAAAAACAAAACAAAATCTGCAACATTTCACAGGCTCAAAAGTACGATGGTGTGATATTTAATCCCCAGTTTATGTTTCTGCTTGGCTTTTAAAGTGGTGCTATCTGCTGCCCTTTGTGTTCAAAAAATTCTGATAATGGACTACTGCTACTTACTGCCTTTATTGTTACTTAAATAGACTTAGAAGCAAATATATTAAATAAGAAATGAGACACGTGTGTCATATTTTGAAAATTCTAAAACGGTGAGCAATGCTAACTCTGTGTTGCTACTATATGTTGCCTCTCGGTGGCCAAAATGTAGTATTACCTCTGTGAAATGAAGAGTGCAGTCTGTCGGGGAAAACAGGCTTCCCCTCTTCTAGAATATTTGAAGGTTTATATTATACCTACATTCTGTTCTGCACAAATTCTGCAAACAAAGTTATGCTAACCTGTACCCTAATTGTTACCATGATATATTGTTTGGTAAACTTTAAATTGCACCATTAAATCCAGGTACGGCCTGGTGCACTTTCCTGTTTCTTACAAACTTTTCTTCTTGGTTTTTTCGCTAAAGGCTTGAAAATATTTATTGTACAAAGTGACTGCATCATGGCACCGAACATATTTGACCTTACCCAGTGGCTTGCTTTATTTTTAATTTTTTTTAATCAAAAGTAGTACCTCAGTGCTTACATGAACCTTAAACATACTGAATTGTGAATCAGGATGGATCATGTACCACAGTGCTTTATGTTTGGTCCATCTCTCTTTGATAAACAACACATTGGGAGCTAAGATTAAAAAAATTCTCTTCATGTTTTTTGTGAATTAACATTTTTTTAGACACTACACGGTACGCTTCGATTTGTCTTTGCCATAATTTGTATATATAAAGATATTTTGTATTTATGTTCCTTTTAAGGGCATGAATATGTCCCCTCATGCTTTTAATAAAATGTTTGAGATGTTTAGTTTGGACTTGTTTTTAAAAAAAAGCTTGCATGCATTAGTTCCTCTTTGCTTACACGTACACCTCTGTGCTGTATGAACCTTGCAATCATTTGAATGGATTGGATTTCTCAAGCTGTAATCTTTTGTGGAACATTTCACAAAAAGCTAATCGGACTCTGTTGGCCCACTCAAATATGGTTGCTCAACTAAGACTGGGTAGGAATGTGAAGAATTAAATATAACAAACATAAAGTTTCTTATTTGCATTTACACCACTCCCTGCATCACATCGGATAAACCTGCGGTGTAATTACAGCTGTTTTTAATCTGCATAGTGTAATTACAAAGCACTGCAATTCTATTATATAATAATTAGATTCAATATTCGGTTAAAAAGCACCATTATAATGCATCTGTGTTTTTTAATGGTTACATATCACTTAATCAAACTTCCTCAAACACTGAGCATTTTTGCATGTCACATGTCCTCTTCTTCTCATCAGATATCCCCCAAACTTGCAAAGACACACTGACCACAAGATTTTAATTTACTAAGGGGGTGTGTTGATGTGCAGCTGTCAGACCATGCCACTCCGCTTTCCCCACTTCCTCCTGTCCATCATCCCTTCTTTCCTCCCTCCTACCCAGAATGCAATGCAAACTTGAGCAGGCTCAGGCGAGCTATAAAAAGGCATAGAAGCAGAGAGGGAGGGCTGGCGTGCAGCAGGAACTGTGCAGTCACACGCACACGGGGATCCAGGGACAGCAGCCCCTTGCGCTGAGATCTAAAGCCACAACGCGAAAGAGAGGTCAGTACAGAGGACAAAGGCTCTATAGAGGAAAACAGGCAGGAAACGCCTCTGAACAGGGCTGGGTTTGTCAGAGAGGGAGACAAATAGAGGAATATCGGAGAGACAAAGTGGGCAGGGCTGTTTGACGGGATGGAGAGTGGGAATGACAGAGGCAGAGGTTCTTATGGGAACTGTCATGGGACCGTTTAGTCACACTTTAAAATGGTTGACATTTCTTTTTTTCTTTATGTGCCAAAGGAGCCAATCATGGATTTCTTTGCAGTGTAAAGGCATGCAGGGCTCGTCTGTCATTCACAGTGATGTTACTTAAGGCATTACATCATAATTATCCCCAAAACTATAATTAGCACTGATTGTATTTGCTTGTTTTGCTTTGACTTTTCCTTCTCTGGTTTCTTCTACTTTGATACCGTGTCAACATTCTCCTGAACCTGCAGCCATTTAAAAGGGCATTTTCATGCAACCCCGCGTAGCCATTAAAGTCCGCTGCAAAGCTTTCAGAGCCCGCGAGGATCATTAGCAGCTGATGAGGGCTGAGTGCTATTGATTCCTGTTTTCTACGTGCAATTTGGAGCACAGACACATTAATAACACCCACAGCAAACAATTGAATGTCTCATGCTCCATCCTTCCACAAACAACACGGAATATCTCCCACCGCACTGACGTCAAAGGGTCCCCTGATTTCCCTTAAAGGGACAGCGCTCTCAATTAAAACCGCAGAGCACCCTGGTAACCAAACGATTTACAGGGAGAATGTGCTGTTAGATCATCGCTTTCTGTGTTTTGCTTTCAGGGGCGGTCAGTCAGAGCTTCATCTCCATGGGCTTTTTAGGAATGCTTGACAGATAACCTTTAACAGCTGCACATCGGCTTGAGTCTTTTTTTAGCAGGGCCGCATGTTTAAAAACGGTAATTAGACATGAGGGTGGTGCAGGCAAGATGGACTGTCCCATCTTCCTTAGGATGGATGTAATGGTGATTGTAGGATCTGTAAAGATAGAATTAAAAAAATCCAAAACTGCATATATGAATAGACCACCACTACTATATCAGGTTCTCTAAATAATTTCAGCACTTGATTGGACTGAATTGAATTTTCATATTGCAGGATTATATAAGGGACAATTTAGACACCAAGTCTCTGTTAAGACTCTCCCGAGGAAATGTAGTATGTAGTTTCCCTTCCATAATTGCAGACAGTGTTAAATGCCATGCCCACACCTAGGAGTTGTGCAATCAGGAGTTAGTACACATATGACGTGTCAGGACACAGAAGGTGGCACCATAATAGGCCACACAGAGACTCCCAAAACAGGTTCTGTGCTGACTCAGATGTCAGCCTCCGAGTGACATTTACCCAGACCACAGGGTTAATGGCTGCTGACATACAACTGGACACCTGAGAAGCAACGGCAGGGAGCACTGAGGCGTAGTACAAGTGAGAATCAGAGAACAAGCTGACAAACTTTTAATGCAAACCAAGAAGCACACACTAGGTTTAGGAATGTACAAGTTTCCTTCAGATTAAGTATACTTTAATGTATATCTTGCTTTTTCTGTCTGGCAGTTTAGCCATAAAATGACTCATATCGCACTGTTCTGCAAGCGTATTTTGCAACCTGGCACTATGCAAACTGTACTATTTGAATTGCAAGGGCTAGATAAAATGCAAACTGCTGCAATGTCACCAGGTCAGGTTTGTTTCAATTAATTTAATGCTACTCCTCGAGGTGTGGTTCTTTTAATGCATTCTAATAAAATCTTGCCACAGTAAAACAGTTCCTGGAGATCCTTGAGGAATATTTAACTCCTATTAAATAATAAATCCTAAAATACTGTTTTTTAGTTGTTCATTTAAATACACGGTCCACGATTACACTCAAAATGTCCAACACTGCACCTATGAAGATATTTGTCACCATATAATGTTTTTTTCTGGTGTACAGTGTGTCCTTTCCTTTTTAGTGCCAATGCCAAGGCACTTGGAGGCACCAAGTAACCTGAGAAGTACTCTCTTGCCTTTTGACACACATTTAATTTGACATACAAGCAGCTTCTTAAGTTACTTTAAGACTATAGCTAGCCAATTTGTTTCATGTGTGTAACATAGTAACAAGCACAATAGCCAAAAAGTGCTGTATGCATAACTCCAAAGGCACACAAGTAGTGCAAAAACTCACCTCAGTGCACAGCAGCTGTGTGAGAGAAATCCATTTAATTTAGGAAACAATACATGACAACTTTGACAGAGTGTGTGGGCATATTTTTGACTGCCACTGCTTTAAAGTATTTTGTTTTTCAACTGTATGTTCAGACGGACATGCAGCTACTTGAACGTGCCTATTTATGCCAGCAACCCAGCCTTCTTCCTCATTCTTCAGACTTCTGTCTTTGAGTCAGCTAAAACGGACGTGTAAACAGGAAACAAACTGGCTATTGTCTTTTTTAGATATGCCCAGGTCTATTAATACAACACTAAAAGGTATTTTATTACGCCAAAGGTTTTGTGAATCAAAATATGCTCATACCAGCTTTAACACTATAGGAAAGAAAAGCAGGGTTGCCATTAACAGCATGCTGTGTGCTGTTGTGTCTGCTCAGTCGTGCTCAGTACACTGTACTCTCAATGACACACCAGAAAACTGGCTTTTCCTACATTATACTATACAAAACACACACACAAACAAACTGTTGTGACTTTACCAGGAATAGTAATATTGCCAGCTTTACCAAAACCAATTTCCCCCCAAAAGTTGGAATATTGTGTAAAATATAAAATTGTTATGATATCTACTCCAAAATTTTCTCTGCTTTTGTGTCAATTCCTTAAAGATTTCATATGAATTCTGTTAAACTTTTAATTATAAATACTGAAATATCAAAATTATTTTCAATTTTATGCTGGGAATTATTCTAAAATGAAATGAAATGAAACAAAAAAACTATTTTAAATAGAGCAATTTGATCTTTTGAGCACACAAAACTGTCCTGTATTGCTTAAAGAATATGTAGAGGTGAAAACGACCCTGTTATGGTGATTATAGCCTAAATCTGGCACAGTAATTAAGGTGATCATGCATACATAATCCAAAGTTATTGATTTATACATTAAAGGGCTACCTATAAATCTATGCCTTGCTTGACCTTGCTTGCTGTATGTATCTTCTGTGAATATATTCACTTTTCTGTGTCCTTTTCTCTCTTTTAGTTGACCGAAAACACTCAGACGTAACACAATGGCAGGTAATTAATACACCTGTTCAAGTATTATTATAAATGTCTCTTTATTGATGATAATGAGGTGGAACGTGTTCATTTGTGTGTTTATTATTAATCTAATGGAGTAAAGGAAAGCAGACAGACGGTTGCGTTTCCATGGACTCTACTGCCCTCTTTTGGACAGTTTGGATAACACAGGGAAGGTTTTAATATGTACATTTTAAAAATATTGCGCTCGGATTCTTTGTCGTGATATTGGATTTAATGAAAAACCCAGACACGATCGCAGAATATGATTAAGAACAAATGGAAATGGCCTTATTGGCTAGATTTGCAATTCAGACTTTGTTATAAGTGCCTGGGAACACTTGGCAACAAAACAAGGGATAACAACAGTTGCCATGCCAACACTACTTAAGCAATAGCACTAAGCTAGACATAAACAAGCTCAGTCTAAACAGCCTGTTGCAGCAGTTAAAAATGGACGTGTTTTCTTCTTCCTCCACATCCGACTATCCAGACGGTTTGTTACAAAAACGTTTTCCTTGTGATTTGAACTTTTGCTGTCAAGAAAAACCTCCCGATTCACGCATGTATAACTTTGTCTGTGCCTGCTCATTTCAGACAAGCTCAAAGATGCCAAGATCATTTTTGTTGTGGGTAAGTACCCTGAGCCGCTCTTAGCACTTTAGCAGTAGCGCATTTAGCTTTTATTTGCCTTCATGCCACATGACTGTTTTTTTTTTTGTTTAATCTTATTTTAAAGGTGGGCCTGGCTCTGGAAAGGGCACCCAGTGTGAGAAGATAGTGGCAAAGTACGGCTACACTCACCTGTCATCTGGGGATCTGCTCCGTGCTGAGGTGGCTTCTGGCTCTGAGAGGGGCAAGCATCTCCAGGCCATCATGCAGAAGGGAGAGCTGGTACCTTTGGTAAGAGAGGGCACTATAACTGAAATAATTGCGGGTATGCATAATTTAAAAGAAAACAAAAGGTTTCATGTTTTTTTTGTCCAATACTAAATGAAAAGACAAAATACAAGTGTCAGCTCTTCTAAGACAGCTTTTTTTGTCAGTGCCATATCATAGTGAAGATTGATCATAATGTTTTGGGGCTACCTGCAGGACACAGTCTTAGACATGATTAAGGAAGCCATGATTGCCAAGGCTGATGTCTCCAAGGGGTTCCTTATTGATGGCTATCCCCGTGAGGTGAAGCAGGGGGAGGAGTTTGAGAAGAAGGTATGGGCTTAATTCATCTTTGCAGCAATGATTTTAAAAAAAAAGAAAGAAAGACGGAAGCTTAAATGAACAAACTGTCTTTGATCCCAGATCGGCAAACCCTGCTTGCTGCTGTACGTCGACGCAAAAGCAGAGACTATGGCCAAGAGGCTTTTGAAACGCGGTGAGACCAGCGGCCGCTCTGATGACAACGAGGAGACCATCAAGAAGCGCCTGGACCTGTATTACAAAGCAACCGAGCCAGTGATTGCCTTTTATGAGAGCCGTGGTATTGTCAGGAAGGTGTGTGCGACTGCTGCGACAGCGGAAAAACAACATTTGAATCTCACGTGAAACGTCAACATATATTCTAACGCATCCATTGTCATCTTATTTTGCCCAGGTTGACTCAGAGCTGCCAGTGGATGATGTCTTCGGCCAAGTCTCCAAGGCTATTGATGCTCTGTAGTAAAGCAGCATAACTAGATGGGCCTGTGTCTGATTGTTTATTTTCAAATTTCAAAAAAACAAACTAAAAAAACAAACAAAAAAAGCCAAATCAAAAGAGAAACAATACACTTTCAACTCATTTGGCCATCAGTCTCAAAGATGTCTTAACTTTAATCCTAATCCAGCAATAAGAACCTAAAGTTTTAAAGTTACACAGAAATGATTCTGTGTGAAGCAACTTTAAAAAATATCTCTATATGTACAACGTATAAGTCTTGTTTCCATTCTATACTTAACATTTACAGATATGGATGCAGGCCTGTCTACAACTCAGAGGTGCTGTATACAAGAAATATTAACCACCTTCTAACCTTTAAGGCCTACACTTGGTCAAACACGCACTTTACACTCCCCCTTTTTTCTCCTCTTAAGTGCTGCCGTATTAGAACCAAGAGTTAATGACTTCTTTATACACTGTGGACAAACTGGTGGAACTTCATTTTCATGTTCGTTGATGGAGCTTTTAAATTACAGTTGCTGACCGCTTTTAACTTCACACGGTCATTTCTGTTAATCTATTTACCGTTACATTTAAAGCACAAAAATGTTCAATTTCTTTTCTATTTTTTCATTAAGATATACACATGTTACATGTATTTCTATAATGTGGTATATGTAAAAATGAAAGATTAAAATAGCCTATAATAAAAAACAATTTGAGTTATTACTGGTGATTGTGTTACCATTGCCCTGCAGTCTGTAGTAATACTTAAAAAACATACTGTCTTCTTTACAGTGTATAAAACAATATAAAAGTCATATTGTGAGGAATCCTGGACAACAACAAGCGCACCTAAAAAGGGGACTTTGACCAGGCTTACGAGTTCAAAAGGGGAAATGGTGGTGTTGCTGAAGCTTGTAGACACAACAGGATGCAGAAAGCTGTGAGCCAGTCCTCTCCTGTTATAAAGTTTTCCCTTAAGACCTTGGTGACCACCTGGTCTTCACTTGCCTCTCATCTTCCTCTCTCTCGCACACACAAACACACATTTCCAGCTGGCCAAGCAAACACTGCGGCAGGTATCCGGACTACTCTCAAAGGAGAGCTCTGATCATGACCGTGTGCTGCAGGGACAAGGAAGAGGAAAACAACCTCTGAAAGGTGCACAGGATGTGTCCATTGGAAAGTCAATCAGGAGACGGCGTCTCTATGCGCTTTCATGAAGCCATTGAGGATGCGGCCTGAATGCTAGGAATGCTGGTCTTACTTAATAAAGGTAGAAAACAAAGGGAATGACCAGAGGTCGCAGTGGAATTTATCACGTACAGCAGAGAAAGAAAGACAGAGGCGCATGTCTCTGAATGGGGGAGAGAGGTGAGAGGGAGACGGGGGTGATAGCAACCCTAAGTGTGTGCGCGTGTCTACTTACCTACAGCCCTGCAAGTTTGGGATCTGCAACCAAGCTAACCTATTCTGATTTACTAAAAAATATATACAATACAGAGCAAATGTTTTGAGTCCCCCTTTATTTCTTGCTCTGTTATTTGGTGCTTTTGGTTTATTTAAGTAGTCTGGGCTTCTTGAAGGGCATTCAAAGCTCTTCTTTGGATGTTGGCTTACTTTTGTTGATCCCACACTGCTTCAATAATGTTAAAGTCTGAGCTGTTTCTGAGTGTTTGCTATCATTGGTATGATGAAAATTGAAATTTTTGACAATCAGATTGTATTACACAGGGGCTCAAACTCTGATGGCACTTTTATGCGTTCATATTTCCATCAATTTTAACAAGATCAACTAAACTACTGGCTGGAATGCAACCAGAAACCCACGATAAAGCCTCCACCGCATTCTGCAGAGGGTTGTTGACACTCACCGTATCTCTCTCCTGACCTTTAATTTATGGATGATGATTTGAGGCTTTGGTAAACAGTAGATGGATCAGCTAAAGGCCCAGGCCTTTAAGGGCATGACTTTTGGATGTCGATCATCAGTGTCCTTAAGATTTTTTAAGGACTACTGCACAGCAGATATGCCAAATCTTAAGTTAATAGGATTTGGGGAATCATCTTGTTGTTACACTTCAAGAATTATATATCTAGCTCTTTGAAAGCAAGAATATAACAAAATAAAGATTGGCTCCAGACTTTTTTTTTTTACACAACACCGTGTGATGTTGTGTAAAAAATTAATGTATAAAAGAAGAGACCATTCATTACATTTTTCATTTGCTATTGTGGCAAATATTTTAAAAAGGTAGCAGGCCTGCATTGCAGACAGGCCACATTTGCACCTAGACTCTTTTGCTATGGAAGAATTCTGATGAGTGTGCAGATTATAGTTTGGCATTCTCTGCACATGATTCTTCAAAAACATTCATATATAAAAATTTCATCTCTTGCCCACTGATGCCTTCTTGTTCCAGTAGCCCACTTCTCATCAGGGCATCCTGATTCCTCAACATCTGGACCTTGTTAATCCGGGTGACATCCAAGCTGACATGACTTCATATTTATTTTAAAACAAACACACACACACACACACACACACACACACACACACACACACACACACACACACACACACACACACACACACACACACACACACACACACACACACACACACATATATTTAATGTGGGTGTAGGTTCAGCTCTTAACAAGCTGGAAATTCTCTTGCCTCCTCAAACCACAGGCTTGGTGTACATTACTTGGATTGGTTGGACCAAGAGACAGTTCTTCACTTTGACTGAGACTATCTTTAATGAGCTCGGGCTCAATGAAAGTTGTGGCATTTTTGTATATTTTTTTTTTATTGCATGAGCTGCATTTGCTGAACTGATGATGAATGTTCACTGTCAGTGGTTTTTAGTGTTGTGATGTGCATTTTCTTTTTCTGGTGTTGCCCCTTGCAGTTAAAGGCTGCTTTAGATTCTCTGGATTATTTAATGATATGTGTTATTTACAGTATGAAGATACATCACCTACTATGCAGTATGAATAGAAAATAACCCCCAAATTCTTTGCATTTATATGTTGAAAAGCATCATTTTTAAATTGTTCAAGTATTTGCTCACATAGCCTGTCACTGAGTGGTAAACTCTTTCTGTAATTATGAGTGAAAGACAGGTTTTCCAGTGTTTTCCATATCGCAGCTTTATCAAAGCGGCATAGGGAGTGTTGTTAATATAAAATTCAAAGTAACATATTACAGATGATACATTTGCAAGTTTGATCAGTAGATGTTTAATTGATTTAGTCTTGTTTTGGCTTCCTTTTAGGGGTCATCTCGCCTCTGTCAGTGCGCCCCAGGGCAGCTGTGGCTACAATGTAGCTTTCCATCACCAGTGTGTGAATGTGTGTGTGAATGGGTGGATGACTGAATGTAGTGTAAAGCGCTTTGGGGTCCTTAGGGACTAAGTAAAGCGCTATACAAATACAGGCCATTTAACATTTACCATTTTCATCTAAAGTTTCACTGTCCTCCTTCTGTCCTCTTCTCTCCCTTTTCTTTTCATTCTTTAGCTCCTTAAATGACTCCATCCACCTTCTCATCACGCTCTCTTCACACATTAGTACATTTGCGTCTCTGTCCTTAATTGCCCTAACTTGCTGCACATCCTTTCCAGCACACACTCTCTGCCTAGCCAATTGATGCAAGTCCTATAAGGCTTTGCCACCTCTCTCTTTAATATACAACTAGACTTTAAGTACTCCTTTACTACTTCTTCCCCTTTTTCTTTGCCAGCCTCTTCCTTCAAATACTTGCCTGTACTCCCTCTTTCCACCACCATGTGTCATTGCCTTCTTTCTTCCGTCCAGAGGATACACCAAATACCTTCTTTGTAGTTTTACTTAGTTCTTCACTCCTTTTTGAACTCAACAACATTTTTCCTCCCTCACCTTCCATTGCTTGGAAGTCTAATTCACTACTAAGTCAAAAATGATTTGCACATCTTTACACTCTTTTTTCACTAATAGATTTTATGCAATGTTCCAAGTCCAACACCTGCACAACGAACAACAAGCAGGGAAGATCTGAGCACTTATTTCTTCATAGCCTATGTAGGATTTGATTTTTTTTCTTCATTGCCCCCCTGTGGAGGTTTTTTAAACAGTAAGTGAATGGCCTTGCATGCACAAATTTATTTGCTTTAAAACCTGGTTAAAAGGCAAGTTTCAAATGAAACAGTCCATGTGTGAGATTTCAGCCAAGGCAGAAAGGACGATCTGAAAAAAAGGTGCACATGATGTATAACTGCGTTCACTTATTTGCACAGCAGAATCTAACGTCAGCTAGAAATTCTAAGGAAAGGCTTGTTGGGCTTTGTTTATTCCAGACATCGGGTATCTCATGATCTCATGGGAGCCATTCCAGCTACCAGTAACTTATGTATACAGAGGTTGTTTTTTTTTTGTTTTTTTTTTGGGGGGGGGGGGGGGGGGGGTTGGAGGAGGAGGAGGAGGAGGGGAGGTCAACTTGCTTAGAAAATGACCTGCCTGCTTTCAGACTGTCACAGACTGTTACCAGGGCCTCTCATTTAACTCAAAGATAAACGCACTCTAACAAAAGCCTTGGATTACTTTTAAAAGTGAGATATGATTTTGCAAATGGGACTTTTCTATAATGAAGGTCTTGCCAATTAAACAGCATAGGGGATTGTGGGTGTAGGTTCAATTGCTTTGTAAAACGGACAGACTTCTGTTCATCTGGTATCAGTCTGTGAAATTACCAGTGGAAGGCCATGTGTCAGATCCCCCCTCGGAGTACGATAAGGAAATAAGTAAGCTGGCTCATAGTCCTCATTCTCCTTCTACTTTTCTGTGGACTGCATAGCACGGGCTGGCTGGCACCACCACAGAGACCCAGTGGCACCGTGCGGGAACCAACGTCAACTTGTGATGAAAGACGACGGCCGATTGTTTCCTGTTATTGAAAAAGGACGCATGGGTGGGGGTGGAGAGTTGGGGGCTGGCTCCAATAAAAAAGGAATGCCATTGAAGCAGAGGGCTACTGTCCTTTAGCTTCAGAGGGACTTAAATACCTGAAGCAAATGCAAAGTGTGATATACGCCTCAGTACGAGAGCACTGCAGTTGTTTGAGCATCAATGGACACAAGTAGCACGCAGTCGTCTCTGTTTCGTGTCACATCCCATGTGCACTTCTTTGTTCATTCCGCCTGAAGGAATGTGGTCATTTTACAGAGTCCATACACAAAATACTAACCAGACTTAGAGACATGTGCTGCCTTCATTAAACGTGTCCACTAAACTGTGTACACGGAGGTAAGTTCAGAGTGACTTAGGCAGTTAAGTATTTCTTTTACATTCCTATATTGCACATGTAAATCATTAGGGAGAGAGAAAATGAAAGAAAGCCACAAAACACTTGTGCAAGTGTTTGCTACTGGACTTTTGTGATTACTGTGAACGCTTTTGTTGCATTGTTGATTTGATACGATGATGACTCCTCCGAGTCTGTTCAGTGCAAAAAGGATGTTGTGTCTACTCTTCAGAACTCTCACTCTTTCTTTGTGAGGCTGATGTAGCCAAATATAAACACAGTTCAAAGAAAAATCAAACTTTTTTTCCCCCCAGTTTTGGTTTTTAAAGTAAGCAGCTCGTAAAAATGTCACACTATTTTGTTTTTATTAAAAAAAAATTACAAGGTGTTCCTACACATAATTGCAAATAACAAAATATTTTTGAAATGTTAAATAAGTAATTAATTTATGTATGTACAATTAAAAAAAATGAACATTTTTTAAATGTTTCCTTGAGTTTTTGAGCCGTATTTTTTAGTCTCAATTCTGCATTGCTCAATCTTCGTATTTGCAGGTTATGAATGTAAGAATAACTTTAATGATGTCTCATATCCACTTTGCTGGCATTGAAAAGCCAGCCATGAGAAAAAATTGCATATTAGTTAATGTAAAATGTGACAAAATGTGGTGTGGGAACAAATTTAGTGAATAAATCATGATTTAAATGAGATTATAAGTATCACTTAAGTCTCTGCTTTGCTGAAGGGAGCAGAGGGAAGCTGGTGTGGCCCAGTGATGAACTTCAAATTAATACATAAATACCATTTTTCTGTTAAATTGTGAATATGGTTTCTCTCCTTTTTAAAATGTTTTGGTCTTTTACTTCTGTCTCCTTGTGCCATCCTCCCCTGTAGCACTTCACTTGTGAATTTGCTCCTAACTGTTAGATATAAAAGGCACTCAACTGACAACAGATTGCATTTTCCCCCTCATTGGTGAAAATGTATTCTGTATACTGAAACTTGACAACTGTCTTGTTGTAACTGCTTGCAGGTGACACTGACCTTGCTTACTATATAGCTGTCAAACTTAGTGTCTGACTTCTTGGATCCTAGTCCAAAACAATCCCATCTTAATACACTTTAAATAATCTATAGTGTCCATGTGCTACTTTACACCATCACCACCACAAACGGGAGTCATAAAATGCATGACCTTTGTGCGATATGGTAATTATTGGCATTTACTGCATTGTGGGGATATTAGTAGAAAATGGTGTACATAGGAAAAGCACCTTTAGTGACACCTGGTAAATAATTTTAACTAAAATGGACCTGCTAATATCTTTAAATTATGCATCGGTTTCCTAAGTATAGACCATTAAACACAGCACTGACCTTTACCTGATAATAGGTGTGTAATTTCCATAATAGCACTGTAATGACACCGATTATGCTTCCCCGAGGCATACAAAAACTTACTTCCATATTACACAATTCTGTGTCGGTCTGGGGACAACACTGTACATGAATAGGCGTGTGACTGGAAATAGAAATGAACGTGCATAACTCAAAATGAGCAACAATTTAGTGTGCCGTCAGCTCTGGGCAGCTTGGACTTTGTATATATGTGCATAAGATGAGCGGACATCTGGACCTTCTTGTCTCACTGAAAGATGAGAAACCAAATGTGACAGTAATTGTTGAAACACCTTCTTGTTGATATATATTTGGTAACACCTGTGCTCTGTTGTGTGGCATATGTGCCATTTGGTCTTCTCCAAACACATCACATTTCCTTCGGGATTAATAAAGTATTCTGATTCTGATTTGGACAAGTGTGGAACAGAAAGACATCTAGCCGTATCTCTGGGAATACTGCTTTAATCTGTTTCACCACTGACTGCAGGCACTAGTATTCTGCTTAAGTCACAGCTCAGTAAATTTGCTCGCAGCAGCAGTTTTGTAATTACGGTAAATGCTTTTGTTGCACTGGTTTTCATGACACCGCTGAGCCTGATCAATCTTGCTTTTCATCACAACAAACCTAATATATTAAGAAAAGGTCTAACAACGCACTGGTGACCAGAATGAGTGGATGCTTCTAATATACACTCACCAGACACTCCATTAGGTACAGTTTGCTAATATTGGGCTGGGCCCACTTTTACATTAAGAACTGTCTTAATTCTCCGTGCTAATGATTCTGCAAAGTGTTGGAATGATTACTCTGAGATTTTGCTCTATATTTACATGACAACATCACAGAGTTGCTGCAGATTTAATGGCTGCACATCCATAATGTGAATCTCCCACAGTAATCCAAAAATGCTGTATTAGATTTTGTTTTTCATCGGACCAGGCAATGACTTTCTTCTACACAGTTCTGTTTTGTTGGGCCCATATGAGCCTTGGAATCATGTTCTTCTCTTGCTGTTGCCCATCCGCTTCAAGGTTTAACGTACTGTGTTGACTAAGAGACAATCTTCTACACACTTTAGTTGTAGTGAGTGCTTATTTAAGGTGTTATTGCCTTCCTATCAGCTCGACGAAGGCTAGCTTCTCTCCTCTGACCTCTGGCAAAAACAAGGGATTTTTGTCCAGGCAACTAGATATTTTCTCTTCATCAGACATTTCTCTGTAAAGCTGAGATGGTTGTACATCTAAAGTTCTCAGACAGGTATTGCCATATTCACAGTCTCTTAAATCCTCTTTCTTCCCCAGTCTGACACTCACTTGGAACTCCAGCGGGTTAACTTGACCACACTGGGCACACTTAACTGGGCTGGGTTGTTGCCATGTGTTTGTTAGACTAGATGTTTGCTTTAACTGGCAGGTGAGTGTAGATGATCGTTGTTTGTGCCAGATAAAACAGCTAAGGCTTGTGGAGCTGATTCCAGAAGGTTCATATCCTTTGCTATAAAACTTGGCCTATGTTATTCATCCTTCTCCTGAAAGTCCAAGCCCATTTTGGAAAGTACAGCTACTATGTGTCATAGGAGTTTTTCTTTTCTTTCAACAATATGATCATCATTCATCAACACATGTATAAGGCATGTTTTCCTTTCTTATCTAAGCATGCCCAGCACTAGATACGTTTTAAATACAATAATTTCGCCCCGTGCGTTGTCACAGTTGGTTTCAATAGTAAAGTCTTATTACTCAAAAACTCCACGGAATGACAATAGTATGACGGTGGGAGTGCTTATTAGACTGGGAGGGCTGCTGAAGTAAATTCGCACCGCCCAGACAGCACAAAAAAGTTTGGAAAGTCCAGGCATCGTTACATTGCTCAAAGCACCACATCCCCACCCGTGGATTATAAACCTACTTTGTTCGAGATAGACACCTACATAAAAAGTAAGTTTTGCTGTTTATAACTTTCTCTACTTCATCTTTGTAACTCTCTGTGATCTGTGATTCATTTCCTGAAAGTTTGTTGGGAAATGTCTGTGTCTAGATTCTAAAGAAATCCGGCTTCATGTCCGTTTAAAAACAATTTAATGCGCATGTTTTGGTCAAATAACGCTGTGAAGATGCCAAATGTTAGAATTGCGAAAACACGGAATTATGGGAGGCAGAAATGGGAGGCGTGCGTGTGTTAAAGTCAAACTACTTTCTGTATTAACGCAGTGCCTGATAAAATCCGCGCTTATTACTTTACTAATATGCACATCTGTGGATTTCAAAAAGCACGTTAGTCCATGGGTAAGTCGTTTTCTCTCTTACGGCAAGATGTTGCGGGAAATAACGAATTAACGAGACATTTTGTTTTCCATTTGGAACTCCATAAACAGTTTACACAGGCTCTTCCTTTTACTCTATATGAATCATATAACAGGAGCAGTCTCCTTCTTATCTGATGCTGGCATTGTGGTATTATTTAAAGAAAACGGTGCCGTGGTGCTTCCTGAAACCGTCGGCCAGAAGCATAGTGACCACCAGATAACCTCTAGGTTCAGACCCTCATTGTGTGCCAGGAAGACGGGCAGAAACATGATGCGATGAGGAAGAAATGTAAGCAGCTGTCTCCACCAATAATAGCATTACAATAATCATGTTAATAATAAATAATAATCACCATAATCGTGGTTGCTCAAGAGCAGAGACCAAACTCGTGGCATAAGCTGTCCATTACACACATGTGGAGACTTGGTTTGACATCGCACGCTGACTCTCAGAGGGACATGCTGGAAATTGGCAGTTAGTCAGAGCCTTATCAGCCATCACGTCTCCTCCTCTCCTCACCATTTCCCCAGCTTCTTACTTTCTGACCTTTCCACCTTTTTAAGACTGGAATTGTTCTGCTCTTCCTCTGTCACAGTCTTTTGCTGCTCTGCCACCAGACAAGCACGCTTCAACCTCCGCCCGAGTGTCTTCACACCCCAGAGACTGAGATTCAGCTTTCTCCCAACACCTTAAACTTCAGCAGCAGAGATGGAGGATTGCGTGACACGGTTTGCCCTTTTTCTGTGCATCATCGCTACTACAGCCTTTGGTAAGTCTGCCTGCTGTTATTGAGCATTTTAGCAGTTCAGATCTGAAGTTAGTTTCCGTTCTTTCTTTTTTTCTTTCTTTCTGCAGCTTGATTTTATTAAATTGGGAAAAAGGAAAACATTATCATCCTAGTCAGCAGACACTAGCTTTAGAAAAAACCTCCAGGGACTGTTTCTGGCCTAAAGTTCAAGATCGTCTCCTGTCTCGTGCTCTGACAATAATGTATTTTTTTTTAGATGGAAATCAGTCTGAAGATGAAAAAATTACATGCAAAAAAGAACAAAACTCTTGAATTATGGTTGAATTTTACAAATCAAATGAAGAATTATACTGGTAACAAGGGAGCAAGTGTTGTTCCAAGTCAGCCAAAGCATTTGTTTGTCTAGTTTTTCATTTTTTTTTTTTAGTGCTAAAAAATATTTTCTTTAAAGATTGTCCAGATTCAGGTAACAAGACGGCATGCGGATGCTACATAGATTTTATGTGATCTTCCTCTGTTGTCCGCTCTGCCATTCCCTGCCTTGGCTGCATGTGGCTGCTCATATCGAATTCAAACCTGTAATTGCTACCCTGCGAGGTAGCAAAAGGATCAGAAACCCCCCCTATCTCCATAGGCCTTAATCCAGCTTCGCTCTCTTACCTCCAGTGATGCTTCAGGGTGTTTGCGTCACACTTCCCCACAGCAGCATGGCATTTGAGGTGGCCACAGTTTAGGTGTTTTTTTAATAAGGTAAAAAAAATGTTATATATTTCATGTTAAAACATTAGCAGGTAAAAATGGATTAAAGTGCACATTTTTTTGTTACAGTCATCTTCCCCCCCCTCCAAATAAGAGATATGCTAATCTGAATATGAAAATGTTTCACTTTTAAAAACAAGAAATTATCAGTCTTTTATTATTAGCTTTAGGGAAACCTTTTATCCCAGTCTGGTTGTTCTGAATTGTCAAGTGTTAAAAGCTACGAGCCTCAATTTAATAGCTGACTGTAAATGTAAAACACACATTTCCTCACTCGAAATGTCATAAAAGAACGCATAACACGCCCTGGTGTTATTTAATAAAGCTTTAAAATTAACTGTCAGTTAAATGGTGCTTGCATTTTTCAGTGCCATATACTTACATATGCAAAAAACAAAAAAACAAAAACGAAAACCTAACAAAACACTTAAGTGCCAAATAACCTTTTCCACACTCCAGCCCCATAAACATACAGTAGAAAAAATAAAGTGACATTTTCAGCTTGCTCTTTAAATAAAGCAAAGTAGCCGAGGCAAGCATACATCACTGTTAAAGTTATGCGCCAGAAAAACAAGCCTATTCACTGAATTTGGCTTCAGTGCTGACCTGCTGTATGACAAATCACAATATTGCCACAAGTGATAAACACCCTCTCAGCAGGGGTGCTGGTGGCAGAAATACAGAGGTATTTTTTGGCCAACTGGCAGACCTATGGAGAGCTGACCTTATGTAGCATCCACCGCAGGGGATCAGTCTCGCTGTCTGCTGGTGTAGTCTGTGAGGAGCTGTTTTGCTCAGTCCTAATTGCCTCTGTGACACATAGTTCTGTATTTGCTATTATTTTTTTCTTTCTTGAATGAGGCTCTGCAAATTTTCCTTTTTTTCCCTCCTTTTCTTTGCATCTGCTGCAGCAGCTTTAGAAGAAGACCCAGAGGGAGCTGTGCCACTATTTTCAGGCGACAAAGCACTCTGATTCTCTGTACATCGTTTCTGCTTTAAGTTTATTTCTTTATTATGTAGCCCAGTACTGTCATATTATTTAACCATTTTCTCTTATATAGTCTTCTGGGATTAATAATGCGTTCTTAAGTAAATCAAGCACAATCCTCAGGTGTGACATGCTGTACCCAGCGCCGTAAAATCATATTTCCAGACAGGTGATAGATACATAAATAGATATATGAGTATATATTCCGTACACATTTGGAAACATCCACTGTGATTCGATGTCTGCGTGTTTAATCGAATCCAAGTAAACTTCAAGTCACTGTTGGAGAAGACACGATGTGAAGGCAACTGAGAAGAAGAGGTAAACAGAAAAAAGTAAATCAAAAATAGCCCGCAGCCTGCCACAAATCCCATGAAGCCCTTACCCAACTGCAAGAAATGGCATATTGTGTTTTGCTTCAGGTCAGTCTTGCTTTAGCTTTATTTAAGCTTTCCATATGTTTGACCCCCTGTCAGCTCCTTGAAATCAGACTCATGAAATCCTCGTGTGACGTTTAAAGCAGGGTTTGAATTTCAAACAGTTGTTAAGCTCAAAGTTAAAGCAAGCCTTATACTTCATGTATAGATCTTATTGGTATATTACGCACTCTGAGCTACTACAGATGCACAATCTTGCAAAATGACCCAGTAAAACCCAGAGGATTATGTTTGTACCCTTAATTCTAAGAGTCATATACTTAACGTGTGCACCTAATTTCCTGAAATTGGAAACTTAATTGCTCCTTGGAGCTTCCCTTGGTCTTCTGTCATGTGTTCATTTACCTTTGGACAGATTATTAGCGTTAAAGCATTAGCAGTAAAAAAAACTTGGAGGCTAGGGCTTTTTCCTTAATGTTCCTGCACGCTTATCAATTCACTGTTGGGTTGTCTGAGACCAAAGGACTGAAATATTCTTCCTATTACAATAGTACAGACAGTGTCTTTCATTAAAATGACACTATCTAACTAATCCGGCCAAATTTAGAGACTCTATAGATGATAATAAGGTGGATGCCTCGCAGCAGTCCCTGGGTAAATCAGTAAAACTGCAGTCATCTTGTTAAGCCCACCAGACTCCAGTTCCTTAGCTCTTACGCTGACTTGCTGGCTTCCTTTCTTAAAAACCCAGACATGACTTTTGTACTTACCCTGCAATTTGACAAACACGGATAAATTTGGTTCGGAGGCCGTGTTTTCTTTAGCTCTGGATTATCTGTAAAGTCACCCTCTGCCTATGTCTTCCAGTGAAACGATCATCCGTTCTTTCATGTTACTGCATGATTATTAAAATTCTCTCTGTGTTGGGATCAGTCAGGCCTCTCTCTTTCTTGTTTGCAGCTCATCCATATTCTCTGGGCGAGCTTCTGTCAGGCTCCAGTGAAACAGACAACATCACGCTGGTCTTAGTTTCACTACACTGTCTCCCTGTGAGGTCAATTGTGTTCAAAATGTTGCTGTTTGTTTTGAAGGTCTTACATGGTCCAAGCTACAGGTTTATCTCTGAGCGCCTCTGAAGCCGCGATGTGTCTGAATCCGTTTTAACTGTGGCATTTGCTTGTGTCAAGCTCATATAGACACTGTGATACGTCTAATAAACATGCAGTTTCCCCTCAGTTGTCTAACTCTCTTTAGGTTTTCCTTTTGACTCTTTTTTTGTGTAGTTTTTGACTCTTTCGAGTGTGAAGTGCAGCTACTGTGTCAGGTTTTCTTGCAATTGCATTGTTTTGAGGCATTATGTGAAGGTAACGCGCCACCTTCTCCGTGTGGATGTGTAAGTAGGATGACTTTTACTGATGTAAGCCAGTGCTTATGTTGTGTCACGTTAAATTTGCACTGGCTCACTGTTCAAAAATAGTGTGACGGAGAGTTGAAACACTGAAGACCGAAGACGCCTTTGTTTCCCTGGCACCACAACTGGTGCCTCCCTGTCTTGTTAAGAAGTCTACTTTCGTAAACGCCCCCACTTTCTCTTATAACTCTCTCATTAATCTTAACTTTCTAAGCACAAACTGCGATAACCCTCATGATGTCATCGGGGTTAATTTGCCTGACTTGAAAAAAGCCCCTCCAGGATACAGAGGACATTATGCAACTAGCTTTCAGGCTGTTACAAATGAACGGATCTTTGTGTATACAATCAGCGGAGTGCCCCTGCTGGCCTTTTAGATCTAGACATTTTAGCATGTATGTAGTTTTGCTATCCAAGCGTCGCTGCAGATTGCGTCTGGCTAGCCGCTTATTATATGGGAGGTAGCTGCATGCCACCTCCTTTGAAGACAATTTTCAGATTATTATTATTATTACAATAAGCGTTACCACTTAAGCCGACCGTGGCAGTTGGACGCATAAACAGTTATCTTTGCGTCTGACTGAAGTCTTTGTATTTAGTGATTTTTATCCACTGTGAGTCCGGCATTTCCTGGCAGGAAAATCGTGTTGAATATGCCCCCTGCTGCAACAGCTTTCCCAGTGGGAGACAGACATCGTGATGTTAACTGCCAGACCTCCTGCTGCACTTTTGCTTACCCCCGAGCCTCCCGCCACGGGCTAAAGGAAAAGTACAAAAGTGATTAGCGAACCACTGGAGAAGGACGACAAGCTGTCTGAAAATTAATCTTAAAGAGGGAAAGAGAGAGACAGGCGGACAGACAGAAACACAAACAGAGATAACAGAATTCATAAAGGCTGATTCATGGAGACAGTGAGGGAGTGGGGATCAAATTTATGTGACTGTCAAAGAGAAGATAAGTGGTTCAGAAGAAAGATTTTGGGGGGAGAAGTAAATAGTGGATTAAAAAAAAGAAAGATAAGAAAAATGCAAAACGGATAAACATTAAGAGATATAGAGGAGGGGAATTTCAAGTAGTGATAAGTGAAAATGCAAAACTATTAATTACACAAAATAATGACATCAAAGAGAAAGACGAGGGAAGAAAACTTCTGAAACCAAAAGAGGAATGTGTTCGTTTACAGAAAGGGGATGTCAGGGACTTAAAAAGATTATAAGAAATTGAAAGAGATGACTGAGACTTCTCAGAAAGCATGCTGAAGTAGAAAAAAAGAAAAAAGAAAAAAACACGTCATGTTAAAAATGGCTTTGAGAGTCAAAACAGTCAACTTCCCCTGTTTTACTGCAGTGAGCCAGCTCTGCCTGCAGTCAGACTGGGTGGCAGGGAGACGCGACCGCTTGTCGCTGCCTGAGACTGATTTCAATCTCCTTCAGTGTTATGCCCCTCCCAAATAACAATCCATTTCTGACTGCCTCGCTTTTCCTCTGTTTGAATACAGAAAGCATTGTGGGGAAGCCTCACTAACACCATGTCCCGGCACTTGACTGGACGGCTTTGGCGTGCAGTGTGGCGTACACGCGATGGTATCTGTGCGATCTCAACAAGGGAGTCCACAGTTTTTTGTGTTATCTCCCCATTCTTACTTTGTCTTTGAGAAAACTAGTGTTAATTTCATCAAAGAAAAAGCAGGATGAAAAATATTGACAAGTAATTTTTTTCATGATCAAAGCGAAAAGGCTTTGATCATGTGAGGAAGCTGGATAAACTCAGTATGTCGAGATTAAAACTATAAAGATATGTTTTAGAGTTTTTTTTTTCTTAAAAAAGCCGACCGCTGATTGTATACACAAAGATCATCGTCTTAAAAAAAAAAACGATTTAACAAATAAAAACGTAATTAAAGTATTCACGATGAACCGAAGAACACTTTACGGTTTGGAGTCTTTGGAATTAAATAGTGCAACTTTTCATTAGCAGACATATCCACTGACCCCCCCCCAAAAAAAAATCTCTTTTATTAGTGTTTCTGTCGATAAAAGATAAAAGCTATATGAGGTCTCGGTTTAAATTCTGCTCAGTGTTTCCCAGTGTATGGTTGAATATGGGTATTTAGAAGGCAGGATACAAACACGGACACATTTCCAGGTGGGATCGGATTTATAAAAGGAACATGCGATCCAGGTGTGTGTTCACGTGTTTTATAAATCTCACTTTTTTTGTGTGCGGCCATTATTGGCTTTCGTGCTGATGTACTTGTAGTATTGATCTTTAGCGCTCTTTTATAGATGAGACCTCTAATATGGACTGAACACAGCTGTGATTGGCTAAAGCTTTTTTACTTCCATCTCAGACCACCTGAATTACAATATGTTGCCCCCAAGGTTATTATGGATTTTTTTTTTCATCAAATGATGCCCAAAACATGTTTCCTGTCCCAGGTTTAATCTGACACAGTTTATGAAACACAGGTGATGCAGTGTTAATGTTAATTTCAGAGAGGTTTTGTCTGTGCTTTCAAAAGATTTGGCTCTCTTTACCAGGCAAAGCCAGAAAGAGCTTTTTTTTAAAGTAAAGAAGTGAATCAATGATCTTCTGAATAGCAGCAGCTCATCATTAAAGAGAACAAGTAGCTGCGGCAATAATGCTACAGCAGGATGAGCAGGATGGACAGAGAAGAGCGGCTCTGCTTAAACAGAATTTGTAAATGATAATGTTTACTGAGAAAAGTATTTTTGGAACACTGCAGAGGAGATGGACATGGAATCTCAGCCTCCTGCATTAACCTCGCCACAGATGAGAATGACTCTTGTAGCCATGGTAACCTTACACAAAGATCCTTAGGTGATATAAAAATGAAAAATTGAGAAATTAGATAAAAAAGAAATCAATAAGGTCTTCAATTTTTATTGACAGAAATTATACAAAAACCTAATGAAAATCCATCCGCCTTTTTCTGTTGATCCAATTTATGGTTGCAGCAGGGGCGGGGCCTGGAGCCTAAATGTATCACTGGACAAGAAAAAACTGCACACTGTTTCAAAACACAAACAAACCAAAAATGTGAAACACGGTTCATGCTGCAGCTGTGCTGTATCTCGCCCTTATATTATATAAATGAAACCATCTTCTTCTTAATGGCTCTGCAAGTTTCCTTCACTACTGAAACCTGAGTGCAGCATCATCATATAAATTTAAGATACCGGCACTTAGCCGTGTCCTGAACATCATTATTATGTGACTGCAAGGTCTCATGCCCTCTGGTCCAATGTTTTTCATTATGGAGCTGTATGAGCACTGAATGCCTCATTAGTGCTGGGCGAGATAAATGCCCAGTCAGCATGGCGACCACTTGTACCCATGTCAACATGCCTGCTGTCTGTGAAGATAAGGCATGGTGTTATGTATTCTTATCTTGTGGTCTGTCTGCCACAGTCACCCTTGGTCTGCACAAATGCAGGAAATGCACCTGCATAGTATTACTTGATTTAGTGCAGGGGTGCCCAATCCCGGTCCTCGAGAGCTACTATCCTGCAGCTTTTAGATGCATCCCTACTCCAACACAGCTGAATCAAATGGTTTGATCTCTTCAGCATGCCATCATGTTTGGCAAAGGCCTGATAACAAGCCATTCATTTGATTCAGGTGTGTGGGAACAAGGATGCATCTAAAAGCTGCAGGACGGTAGCTCTCGAGGACCGGGATTGGGCACCCCTGATTTAGTGGATGAACTACTGGCGGGTCATCTGACTCACCCTATGACTTCAAGTCAGAGGTGCCAACTCACAGTAGGGTTATGTGGTCTGTCCTTGCTTAGCAAAATCTTAGACGGGTATCTTTAATTAATGCTTTTGCAGGTCAGAGTTCAAAATTTCTTGACAGAACAGCTTGACAAAAATATGCTCAGTTGAAAAGCTTTCAAATATTTTGTGTCACGTTACAGCGCGAGTATAGAGCTGTTGCTCGGAAACCTTTTGGTTTGAATTAACTTTCAGCAAACATAAACTGTGGAATCTTTAGCTCACATGTATTTTAGATGTTAGCGTACAATTTACTTGTACACGGTGCTTTCCTAAACAGGAAATATGGGCTTTCTCAGTACACGATATACTGATTTCTAATGGTGCACAATGTGCAGTCGAGTGCTTTAAAATGGCAGGGCCTCTTGATTCAAGCACTGGGTGGGTAGTTTTCCTGTTGATTCAGGTGCCAAACCAGTCAATCTGTATTTAAAGAGCTGAAATTTCTCTGTGATGTCTGGCTGTGTGTGTGTTTTTTCCTAGCGTGTGTGTGTTTGATGTGATGAGAGAGCCCTCGCTGGATTTGGACGCTCGATATTTCATTTGCTTGTATTTCTGTGATATGTCAGAAAGCAGAATATGTGACTCGAAGAGAAAGCTTTGAGACATCTGACAGATTATTTTAATCTGCTCATACAGTGTTACTACAACAAATCCAACAGTCAAACTTGGGGTACTTAATAATCTTTTTCCTGCTGCAGGGAATAAAGTTACACTTGTCAAATAACAAGTGCCGGAGTCCAGACACTTCCATTAGTTAAACAGTGAAATGAAATCACAAAACTTGAAGCTGTCTCATAGATCTCTTTTTGAGATGATTCAAAACCCTTTGAGGCCCACTGAAGTCGTTTGTGTGACCACATATATTTAAATATCTCTTCATGGAAATAAAAAGACACTATTCATTTTGTGTTTGCAGAATATCACTTCCAGTTTGAGAGCCTCTCCGGTCCCGTATAGTGCACTATGGTGGCTCTCAATCCATAGATCATGAATCGTACCCTTGACCCTCCCTCACTTAGAATATCTTAAGAAAATATCAGAGCCTTCATTAATATGCAGTCTTCATGTTGGAAAGTATTAATATTTACTGGCAAAACTCAGTCAAGAAAAACAGGCTAATCTCTATTGGTTCTACACGAAGCATATGTTGTGCAAAGCTACATCAATCTTGAATGATTAGGAGCAGCTACTGTGCAATGAATCTCTCAACGCTTCAGCCTGTTTTGGTTGCACGCAGTTAGCATGAAACTTGCTAAATTAGTCTGTCTATCCACCAATTAACACTTAGATGATTAATTGTGTTTTGCCAGTGCTCTTTTGGTGTAGAGGAGAGAAATCTAACGAAACAAGTGGATAGAAAAGAAACACTTTACCCGTTAACCATCTGCAGTATAATACATTACCGAGAGAAAATGCGAGCATCGACATAAAAATTATGCTTTTTACGTGTGTCACTGAGCTAATCAGCAGTAGTGGCTAAATATTAGCAACAGACAGGGTATAAGGTTGCGTGTGTGTGTGTGGTGAACATCGCCACTGGTTTACGACAATGATGAGACGATGGACGAATGGCTCCCAGAGGTGTAAACAGAGCTAGTGTGAAGACAGGCTGTCTCCAGACCCGCTATCACATCCGTAATTCCTGCCCCAGCAAATAGTGGAAGCAGGACTTCGAGGACTTGCTATCCAGCTAACAAGACTAATCAGCATTTTTTTTTCTTTTTTGGATAAAATATCAGACTTAGAAGAGGGAGGTGAGATGGTCAGGAAGCTTGTGTGTTGCACGGAGTGTGTACTGTGTAGTATGCAGGGGTGAGAGGCCAGGGGACAGTGCAGGCCCCTGCAGAGCACTGATAAGAGCTTGTTTACCTTCCTGTGGATGGTCAGGCCTCAATCTGCAGTCGCGGAAGCGCCAGGACAATAGGTGTGTGTGTGTGTGTGTGTGTGGAATCAAGAGAGAAACTTGAGCTAGCCTTGAAGCTCCCCTTTCCCTCTCTGACTAACTAGGGTAGGACTGCTGACCCTCCCTCCACATTCCCCGTCACGACTCTGTCGCCCGACCCTGGACACAAACAGTTTACTTGACCCCAAGGGACCATGGGAGACAGCTGGTCTTGATGTTGTTTGCTGTCAGGGTTTCCCCCTCCTGTTTTTTTTCTCCCTTTCCTCTCTCCTTCCTCTCTTTCTCTTTCTTTCTCGCTTTTAAACCATCCTACTGCAAGTTTTGCAAGCCTTCGTTTTGCATACACTCCAGGCAAGTAGCTCCATTTTTCCACAGAGACTCACAATGAGGGTGTGCGTGAAAGATCGGGCATGAAATCAAGCCTGCCTGCTTGCTTTCCTGAGGTGAATGAAAAGGCAGCAAGTTATTGAACAGCAAGTACTCAGTGCTTTGAATCAAAATCAGCATTTAGTTAGGGTGTGATGGAACTTTTTAAATTCAAGGACTCGCTGGTGGCTGTCAGCATTCTGCACGGTGGGGTTGCTTCAAGTTAACGAAACGCACAAACAGTCCTGGGCTTTTGAGATCTTTAAGAACGCCTTAAAACATCACGTAAAACTACCCAAATCGCGCATGTTTGTGGCGAATAATGCAACTAAATAATTATTTGTGTGTGCTGACTATGTGCAACATCAGTCTCTGCAAAACCAAAACTGTTTGAATATACCAAGCACGATTTCTCTGGGGTTCATTACATCAAGGGTGCTTTCCCATAAAAGAGATGTTGTATTTGCTGTTCACAGGCTTCTAGTCTTCTTTAATGTTATTGCTCCCATTACCGGAGTCAGCTTTAGTCCTTTTTATTTTTGCTGACCAATGACATGCTGACACCCTAGAATATATTCAAAATGAGAAGCTGACTGAAAAGTGAACTTTACTTTTTGCATATATGTGCTTCTCCTGGCAGTTATAGACAGTCTGGAGCCATAGTGAATAATTTCTAGGATTTGTGATGTGAGCAAGAGAGTTATACTGAAATGCACTGTGTGCACATAAGTAATGATTACCTAACATATTCTTATAAAAAAAAGGTCAAATACATTATAGAGAGGTGTTACGTTATAGTACTGGTAGTACCGAAAGCACAGAATTCCACATATCCCCATTCAGCCTATCAAATGCTAGCGCCAGTGCACAGGTGCCCGTATTATACTATTTCCTAGCATTTGTAATAACTTGATAACCTTGGGAACACTCAGCTTGTTCTTTTGTGGATTCACAAACACTTACTTGACGCTGGTAGCATATTGTGTGTTGACTAGACAGTATATGTTTTAAATTTTTGTAGAGAAGATTTGCTTCCCATGAACGTGTTACAACAAATTTTACACAAATGTAAAAGGAACAGATTTGAGTTTGAACACAGATCAAGTTAGGATATCAGCAATGTGTAGGGTACCTTTGATCTTAATAATGATAAATCACCTCCAAGTCTCCAAGCACAGCCTCTGGCCTCAGTTCAGCTACACTGCACTCTTCATAATTATGTGGCTCCCTCCTGGACAGTGATACTTCATTTGAGAGGTTCAGGTTGGCATCTCGTATTAATTACATTTTTCCAAAGTGTTTTAATTTAAATCTGGAAACAATGTGGAAGAACACTTTGGTGCACACGTGGATAATGTGTTTAGTGGGGTGTTGCTGGTCAGTCAAGCTGCAGTCTAAAAATATTAAAATTAGCATAATGTAATTAATACATAAAAAAATAAGATGTCACACATTTCTCATCCTGAGGTCTAGACCAGACAAATCTGTGCTCTGTTTTGCGAGGCTTACTTTCTGACTCAGTCAGGTGATACTTTCGTAAAATGCTAGCATTAGCATGATAACATTTTTACATAAAGAACCCGACCTGACCTCACTGCTAACTGAAACTAAGTGTAAAACAAGCGTGACAAAATAAAATGTAGCTTGCTGAGCTAAGCATAATAAAATATGGCCATTTATTGAATGAGCACTTGAGTACCAGTGTTGTTCACATTAATCAGATATTTTTATCCCTGTATTATCTCGTCTTGATATCTATGCAGTGTTTTACACTGCAGGGGTAGCCTGGGGATGGAATAGGGAACTATTTGTATATGTGTTTTATGGTGTGTATGTGTTTGTGGTGAGATGAGAAGGTGGGTTTTGTCAAAACATGTGCATTTGATATTGTTACCTGCTTAGGGATTAGCTAGTAGCTACAGCGCTGTGCAAAGGTCTTGAGCCACACTTCATTACTTTATATTTTTACAGGAACATGGGAAATAGGTGCAGCAATGTATTGAAACTTGTGCAGACTTAAATGGGAATACAGTATATAAGGCAAAAACATAGTTAGTACAATCCTAATAAGCTTGGAAATCTATATTTTCTAAGACAGCTTTTATTTTTCAAGAAAATCTGAACTGAATAAAGTCAAGCTTTATTGCCATTTCTTCTGTCTTCAGGGGTACTTCTGCAGGCTTCTTGAAGGACACTCAGAGGTCTTCTTTGAATGTTGGCTGCCTTTTATTCTGTTCTCCGTCAAGATGATCCCACACTGCTTAAATAATGTTGAGGTCAGGGCTCTGGGGAGATCAGTGCACGACTGATACTGTTCCATTGTGTGCTGTTCTATTCAGGTATCATTTTGCTGCATTGCTAGTGTGTTTTTCAGGCCATGATGAAAAATGCATACATTGTCAGTCGTGTGGTTTCCAGCTGGCATTGCATGGTCAATCTAGCGTCATTTTTCTGTGTTTGTAATTCAGTCAGTTTTAACAAGATGCCCAACACCACTGGCAGAATGAAGCGCCAAACAATGACAGCACCTTCACTGTGTTTCAGAGACACTCACTGTTGTACCTCTTTCCTGACCTCCTCCATACATATGGATGATGATTTGAACCAGAATTTTAAAATATCAATTCATCACTCTATAAGAACTGTTGCCACTGATTTTCAGTCCAGTTCTTGTGTAATTTGGCATTCATCAGCCTTTTCTGACCATTTCACTTCTTTAAGAATGGCTGCTTGACAGTCAGCCTTCCACTGACACCATTTCTGATGAGGCTCCAGTGAACAGTAAATGGATCAACTAAGGGCCCAGATGCAGGTCCTGTGTAAAGTTGTGTTGTCTCTGTCAATTTTTGTAACTAAAGAAGTGTTTTTGCAACACGCTGATACTAACAAAGGGCCTAAAAATACAATTTAAAGTTGGTTCTTTGATAAGTTGTCTGTTATGTGTGACCACAACGCTGGTTCATCCCTCAAGATTGTCCCTTTTTGAAGTTTGAACAATTCATAGATGGGTGTTAAGTAAATGAGGGGTGGGTCAGGACTTTCACACAGTACTTCAAATCTGATAGACTGCACTCTACTCATTGAGTTCAATATTTGTATGCATAATTGCTAACAAATAAATAAATAAAGTAGAGCTATGAAGCAGAACATAGTTGATGTCAAGCTGATCCTCAGATTTCCTAAAATGGGCACAGTGTTGATGCTGGATTAATGGTCCCATGCACAATTGAACATGTGGAAAACGGATGTCTGTCATTTTCTGAGTCCGTCTCCCATCCTCTGGTAGAATGCCCTGAAGGTTAAGAAAGCAAGAGCAGATAGAACCTGGACACGCAAAGGGACCAGATGGACCCCCCCCTCAGACAAGTGTGTCATGCAGTATGGTTTTCATCAGTCACAGATATCGGCTTAATCCGCAAATATGAACCTTGTCCAAAGTCTCTTTTACAAACAGCAAATTGACAATTATTGATTTTGACTACAGACTTGGTTTTATTTTATAAGCTTTTGATCGGTTTGCTACGATTGGGTTTCATCGGTCTCCCGTTGAATAAAACTGTCTTCACGTCTGTTTTCATAAGAGATGGATTTCTAAGTAGCCTGTTTAGGTCTATAAAATAACAGACATGACATATACAACTACTGAAAAGGAAAGGAATAAAGATTAAAGAAGGCTTTAAGATCAAATCTTATTTCATGAATCGGGGGTATTTTCTGTCTTCAATTATGTTTTCTATTTATATCTACCCCTGATACCTAACATCTAAATAGAAAATCAGCAGCATCCATAAACACGTCTTCTCATGGAATGGAAAATGGAGGCGACTGATATAAGTAGATAAAGAGGACAGCGAATGAAATAGTTCTTCTATACCTCATTTACCAGCAGACCGCTTAGCGAGGCCATTGGCATTTCCGGGGGCAAGAGGGCAAAATGAATGTTCTTCATATCCGATGGTGACTCGTAAAAAAAGGAGGCTGGTGACACAAGCATGCACAAGCACGCAAACATACACGCACATTCTTGTGTGGTCAGTGTGATTTATACCCAGAGCTCTTGGGCAACAGTCATGGGCCGTTGACTCTATGACAGCAGAACAAGAGAGAAATAACTTTAGGGTTGTGGTTATTGAGCAACAAACATTAACACAGAAGAGCAGAATAACAGGAAGCCAGCCTTGACCTCTGGGGTGAGAGGCAGAGGGGAAAAAAAGAGAACGCAAAGTATGGATGGTTCCCCATCTGGATTTTCAGGAAAACTTTTAGTTTGATGCTGAGCAGACTGAGGAACAGCGAAGATGACGATTTACAAATGATACAGGCCTTCCAAGTCCCTCAATTTGTGCCAAATATGTTCCTAACTTCATGGAATAATAAGACGACTTGTTCCACAATCTAAGAGGGAAAAAAACACCACGTGGAACATAAAAAGATGCATCACCTCCACAGTGCACAAAAGTGATGCGATAACAATGATGTAACTGAGTTTAAATTAAAAGCAGCCTATTTTCATCAGGGATATCTTAGGTCACAGGTAATGTGAGGAGAAAAAAAACATGTGAATTTACCAATTGAATACCCCCCCCCCCCCCCCCCCCCCAAAAAAAAGAAAAAACACAAAAAACCAGCCCATTAAAGGAGACAAAGAGCTGATTATGTAACATGCTCTTGCTCCCACTATCTTGCCGTTGTTTGTTGCATTCATCCATTTCTGTCCCATTTTTATCACTATCTCTGGCCACTCTCGCCCACCAGCAGTGATGACATTGCCTCAAACAAGGCCGCTGATTAGTGCCACTTCTAAATAAGGCACATCCGGTTAGCTTTCCAATCCTCGTAATGTATCCATTAACCCCTTCCACCCTATTCTCCTGTCTCTGTCTCGCTTGCCTCACTCCAGATCTCCTCTGTGATGAATTGTGGCCTGCTAGGTAAACAGACCAAATGCATCATAAAAGCCAGTGGAGCGCAGTGTTATGCAGCATTTGCTTAGTAAATTCGTCGCTTCTGTCATGATACCACGCTCGCTTACTTATGTGCTTCGGTGCCAGCTGCTTTGAGGGTGATTGAGGCATGAATAGTGGATGTTTCGGCATATGTTGCGTATATTCATCACACAATGGATATGCTTATCTTATTTTTGAGTGTAGATCAGTTCTGACTGATTTAATGAAAGCTCATTCCATGTGCAGGTGGGCTAAGGAAGACTCTGTAAGGAGTAAATCCAAACTAGTGACTGTGTCAGCCATGATGTGGCTGTGACTAGTGCCAGAAAACTTCTAGAATAACCCACTTAAACTCTGTCATCTATAGTCAGCGAACGGTGAGCGATGGGCAAGGAAAGCGATCTCTAATTGAGCTGGAAAAAGCCTCTGACCTTTTTTCTTGAGGAAAGAGGAAGTTTGTTGGAGAATATTTTGTCCCTGGCAACTTTATACAGGTTAGAATAAGCATGCGTGCACACATATTCATTCTAGTCTAGCACAATAGATCTCTGGCACACAGACACGCATACACAGTCCAGGTCAAATACCAGGCATTTATACCCACCCTCACCAGTGATCATACACCCTTGGCTGGATTAATTCAGCCTCCCAAGACTTGGATCCTCAGGTTAAACAGCAGTCTTCTAGCAGGGAGCAAAGTGAGCACGGTGATGAATGACTGCAGCCCCGTGTCCTGACACGTCTGATAAACGTGAACCAGCGGATCTGTTTTTAAACAATGTAGTCCTACCCACACATTTAACATCCATTCTCTGCGACCAGGGGAAAGCTTTCAAAATGATTAATAACAAATTTAGCCCTGTTCTGACAAGAAATCTGTAACATTGCTGGGTTTATCTTTCTTTTAAATAATAGCGTTTTGGCTTTCACACATGAAGGTTTTCTTTTGGTTTTTCTCCTGTTATGTCAAAATATGACAGGATTGTTACAGATGGATTCAAATTCTTGCAATAAGATATGAGACTAGAGAATACAGGGAGTTTCATATTAAGGTTGTGAGCAGTGTTGGTCAAGTTACTTGAAAAAAGTAATCAGTAACTAATTACTGATTACTTCCCCCAAAAAGTAATCCCGTTACTTTACTGATTACTTATTTTCAAAAGTAATTAATTACTTAGTTACTTTTTAAAAACACGATTTACAACCTGAATAGGTGATAAAGCGATAGATCTTTCAGCCCAATTCTACTTTTTCTACATAATCCATCATACAAAATGTAATCAAATGGAAAAATCTCTTTTTAAAACTGGTTTTTATTAGTTTTAATCTTTTAACTTCATGCATCAAGCAAAATTTTTTTTGTGTTTACACTCACTCTTTCAAATAGATGCAAGTAAAACACAGCAGAAAATAAATAAAATCAAAGACTAGCGGTCCTTTTGCTCTATTTTGACCTGTAAAGCAGGAGTGGGGTAGGCGGAGGTTTACCCTGGTGCAGGTGTGCCGCGGTCAGTTGAAGAATCCGCGAGTTTCTCTGTGAATTTCCCGTTATGTCGTAGCGCACTCGGTGCTTGCTTGGAAGTTTAGGGGTTTTTTTTCCGCTGTAACAAGAAGTTTTCTTCCCACGCACAATGGACGCTAATGTTTTTGTCACTTTTTATGGAATCAAACTTAAAGTAACCCATATGGAAAAGAAATAGTAAAAACTTATATGTGATTACTCATGAAAGTGGCCACTTTCATGAGTAAATCATATAAGGCTTACATGATTTACTCATGAAAGTGGCCACTTTCATGAGTAAATCATATAAGGCTTACATGATTTACTCATGAAAGTGGCCACTTTCTCATTACTTTCATACATTGTTTTAGTAAGTATCCAAAACATACAAGTTTCATTATATAATTTTTCAAGGGATCTTATATCTGTTTTCACTCTTATATGCTTTTCATACAAGTTTCACACAAGACAGATACAAACTTTATAAGATTTATATATATCTTTTCCATATGGGAAGGTCAGTACTTCCACGCTTTAAACGCTGCACACTCATACTCTCTCCCCTCGATATATGATCCATTGTTGATCTGCACACAGCTGTTGTCACAAACGTCGCACTTGCTTATGTCACTGTCATGAGACATTCTCGCAAAAAATCACGGTTTTAGTAACGCAGCGGTCCTACGGGAAGTAACGGTAATCTAATTACCGTTTTTGCAATAGTTACAAGTAACGCGTTGCTGCCCATCTCTGGTTGTAAGCAATAAATTATTTACTGCAACTTAAAAACATGCTGCTGTTCATATTTAACTATTCTTACTTCATTTCTTTCAGCCACAAGTCAGACATGCACCCCGGTGACTTCAAAAGGTGAGAAAGGCAGTCCGTGGATCGTGAATGAGATTGGCTGTTGGACCAGTTTTGTCGGAGAGGACAAGGCAGAGGTCCACATCTTTAAACTGAACTTTAATAACCCGGTAAGCATGTCAAAGTTATTTGAGTCTATCTAAGTTAGATATAATAATCTGTAAAAATTGTCATCAAGTTAAAAAAAATCCAGTTTGACTGAGAGTGTTGTACACCGAGCTCGTCTGAACTTTATTATTTTTATGGAAAGAAGTAATAACCTGAAAAGTAGTGGTAAAATTCAAATAAAACTTTAGGTAAACATCACAATGTAGAAAGTTCAAATGTTTCACAATTAAACTGCTGCCATCTGTCAAGCACGGTTTAGTTGTCATTTAATCCCAAATTCCCCTGTGCGACAGGGATACGTTATCGTCTGCTCATTCATCATACTTCTTAGCTGATGGAACAGTATGTCAGGTGCTGTCATGCTGAAAAGGAGAAAGCTCTGCACCTATGTTCACCTCACAGTTCACAGCATTCCTAAAATGAAATGTTTCATTCCACTGAACTATCATTACACTGAGTTTAATGATGCTCATTTACTTATTTATAGAGTTATCAGATGTTATGCAATGTGGGACAGTATTAAAGCTGAGTCAGTTTTAAAAACTGACCATACCCAGTAAAAAGAAGCATGCACTGTGATTATGCACATTTAACTTTAAATATATCATTTTTTTTTGCATGATATTTTCTATGACGTATGATTTCAGCTGTATTAGAGCTAACAGCTAAATTCAATCGTAGATAGAAACAAAACACCACAAGAACTTTTGCAATCAACAGTCCAAAATTCAAAATAAATACTTCAACTAAAACTTGCACAAAATCAAAACCCCTTTTATACAGTATGTGAGTAATCACCAGTTCAACCAATCTCCACAATATGCAGAACTACACTCATCAAAAGCACCAGCAAACACCCTCCTTTCCCTTTCTTGCGCCATCTCTAAACCTTGGTGTAACTGGCAAAATATCAGACAGCTTGTTGCAATTTTTGGCCTTGAAGTAAATGGAAGATTGTGTAACGGCAGAGCTTGTTTTAGGGACGAAGCCCTCATTGTTAGCAGTTGACCTTTAGTTTCTAATCAATAGGCTTCAGCAAGATTTACAAAGCTTATAATGATGGCAGTGCAGTTATTTCTCAGTACCTTGACAAAAATTAATTCTCAGAGTTCAGCACTTTACTGATTATGTCACAGTAATTATGCAGTTTTTACTTCTTGTCTATAACTTTTTGGGCTTTTCGATGTTGTGACGGGGGCTTTCAGAGACCAGCGCGAACGATGAATGTTCCTTATTCATTTCTAAAAATATCAATGCTACATTTGAGCATGTTCTTCTAACCAAGTGAAGCATCCAAAAAAACACCTCAGTGTTCGAACACATCGTTTGACACCGTCCCACACAGAGTGAGGTCATTAATTTCGCAAGAAATAAAACTGGCATAGGATGGAGCATATAATTTACACACTTGATATAGTTTGACAGATATGATTTTATTCAGTTTAATGTGTTCAAATTAATGAATAACAGTGTTAAAAGCACTGCATAGACCATTAAACACTCCTCTTCTTTATGTAAATTAATGACCTGTGAATAAAAAGAAAATACATAATGACTTAATTATGAAGGAAATATGTTAAAGTATTCCTTTTTAAAAAAAATGTAAAACAGTCTGTGTGCTTTACTGTATCAGACATTATGCTGTGGTGAGGTAAATAAGTGCAGCTTCAAAAGAGTTTTATTCCTTTTAAAGGCACATTTTCAGCTGGATGGGAAAGGATATATTTTAGTATTCAAATTAGAAAAAGAACAGGTGTAATTGTATGAATTAATGATGGCTGAGCTCCTTTAGAACTTGGGTAATGTGCATACGTGTTCACAGTGCCTTGCCTTAAAATGGATGGATGTTATTGTTTAGTTGTCAAACCTGCGGCTTTCCTTCTGTGACAACTCATAATGTCGTTGTAACGCAGAGATGTAAAGACCTTGTATTACCGCGGAAGCACTAGCTGGTAGTCGGGCCGTACGCGTGTCTTAGTGCAGTTGAACATAATCCACAAAGTCCGCTTGTAGTCGAAAAACAAACAGGCAAACGTTTATTTCCACAGTTTGAAATACAGTGATCCATTTCTGAGTAAACTAAGAGATGATTAGACCTTTATCCTATACACCTTGAGTTAGCAAAGATGCACTGCTACCTGTCTTATGTAAAGTCTTGATAAGGAACAGCTTTTGTAGGTTGGAAAATCTGTCATGTGATCTGGGATCTTACTGCTGATGTGTCAGGCATGAAAACAAAACTGTAGGCTAAAAAGGTCCTATGGGGGATCAATGTGTGGAACCTGGCATTTTATGAGAGACACTTAAGGCTAAAGATAATAGTGTATCTGGTATGTTTTTAAAAAAATGCACATTTTACCGTATTTGGTCATCATTGTGCGCAGACTTTCCCTGACTCTGAATAAATAAGCTTTTAAACATCTTCCCAGATTACAAAACATAAACACACTCCTTTCCCAACTTTATCAGCCTGATAACTAGCTAACCATTAACAGATGCCAGATGTGACAGAAACGCAGCTTTTTTCAACCCCTTTTAAAAGCCACTGTAGTGTTTTCAACGAAGATGTTGGTGACACCGAGTTAAACCACAAATGAAGACCCTGGAGTTTAGTTGCAGCTTGTTTAATTGTCTCCATGAACATGTGGTGAAAACTGAAATGACAGAAAATAAACTCCATCTCAACAGGCAGAAGCATGTTTACATCAATAAAGTGCATTACTCTCACTAAAACATTCATGTTAGCAAATACACATTAATATCCAAAGTTATCTGTACAAACTGTCATATAAAGTAACTTACGGCGTTCCGGCCTGATAATTCGGAGTAGATGGCATTAGATTACATCTCCATACTGCCTTTAGCATGAGCCTGTTTCTCAGCAAAACCGAGCGCTTGACCCAAACCGGAAGTGCTCGACCGGAACCGGAAGTGCCCCGCCAGAACGGGAAATACATTTTAGCGATATTTTCCTTTTAACTAAAACGTATGTAAAGCATGAATTATTCATTTTAACAACACATTAATTTTTTAATGGCAAATCTTTTTAGAATTATTTATTTCAAATTTATGAACCTATTTATTCAGAGAAACGCCTTAAGGGCAACACACTCCCCGCCTGGCCTCTCGAGGCCACTATGCTAAACGAACATTATGCATTCAGTCCTTTGGCATGAGGAGGATAACTTCTGTAACTGGTCGCATAAATGTCTTTATGCACCCTTCAGTACATATCTTTACCTCAATTTTCCTTACTCGATCGTCCTTGCTTGGGAATGTGGCAGTGACCCTGGCCATGGGCCAGCTGTTTCGTGCAACCTGCTTGTCCTTGAGCAGAACCAGGTCACCAACTTGGAGGTTTCTGCGCGACCCGGTCCATTTCTGCCTTTGCTGCAATGTGGGTAGATACTCTCGCCTCCAGCGTGTCCAGAACTGGTTGGAAAGGGCTTGGACCCGTCTCCATTGTTTGTTGTAGAGGTCTTTATCCGAAAAGTCTCCAGGTGGGGATAGGAGGCAAGATTTCTGCGTAAGGAGCATTGAAGGGGATAGGACGAAGGGGTTCTCTGGATCAGAGGATACTGGGACGAGCGGCCTTGCATTTATTATGGCTGTAACCTCAGCCATGAGTGTGCATAACACGTCGTGAGTCAGTTGAACCTTATTTTGTAGTAGCATGGAGTCCAGGATTCTGCGGGCGACTCCGATCATGCGCTCCCAAGAGCCTCCCATGTGGGATGCGTGTGGTGGATTAAACTCCCAACTGCAGCCTTGGACAGTTAGGCACTGTTGGAGTGATTTATCCATTCCAAGTTCCTTTGAAGTGCTAATAAAATTGGTGCCACGGTCAGATAGCAGCTGTTTGGCGGGGCCTCTCAGGGCGAAGAAGCGGCGGAGGGCGTTTATGCAGCTGGATGTGTCCAGAGATTCGATTACCTCAATATGCACAGCTCTCGAACTCATGCAGGTAAACATGATGGCCCACCGCTTACTTTCAGCTACTCCGCCCCTGGTACGCCTGGTTGTTATGGACCACGGTCCAAAGACATCAAGGCCGACGTAGGTGAAAGGAGGACAAGTTTTTAGGCGTTCAGGTGGTAGGTCCGCCATGAGTTGTTGTTCTTGTTTTCCACGTAGTTTGCGGCAGGTTAAACATTTGTGGATTACTGAATTGACTAGTTTTTTGCCGCCTAAAACCCACAGCCCAGCAGCTCTGATTGCTCCTTCCGTCAGATGACGACCTTGGTGCCTTGTTAGCTCGTGATAATGGCGAGTGAGCAGAAGGGAGATGTGACTGTTTTTTGGAAGAATTACTGGGCTCTTTTCAACACTCTCAATTTCTGCGTGTTTGAGTCGGCCTCCAACAGAAATGAGACTGTCCTGTAACATTGGGCTGAGCTTCTTGAGGGGGCTCTGTTTTGAGATTGGCTTGCCAGCATCAAGGGCAGAAAGTTCCTTCTCAAAGTATGCCTTCTGTGTCTCTTTGAAGATGACAGTTTTTGCTTGAGCAATCTCCTCTGGAGTTTGAGGCAGATGACATTTGTGCCAGCCTTTGCATTTTTTGTTTGGATTAGTCCCATTGAAGGACTTTGCAATGTGGATAAGATTTGCTATGGCTCTGACTAAAGACTGAAAAGTAGAAAAGTGCTCAAAACGCTTACAGATGAGTACTTGGAGGTGAGTGACGTAAGTTTTTACTTCTGGTCTAATTTCTGAGTCTTTATCTGGTTCAATCAGGTCAAACCTTCCACTCAGTTGTGTTGTCTCTGCGGCAGGACGGTGGATGAAGGGTGGTCCGGTGAACCAGGTGGACTTTTTTAGTTGGAATGCCGACAGTGACCTAGACGCATGGTCTGCTGGATTTTCCTCTGTGCGCACATAATGCCACTGTTCTGGCTTTGATGACTGGCGAATGCGCTGTACTCTGTTGTGAACGTATGTGTAAAACCTTTTTGACTCATTACAGATGTAGCCAAGCACTACTTTACTGTCCGTATAGAAATGCACTGCATCAAAGTCTAAGTCTAACTCATCTTGGATGAGGTCAGCCATTTCTGCTGCCAAGACGGCTGCACATAGTTCAAGTCTTGGTATTGTAGGTTCTGACAGGGGGGCTAGTTTTGCTTTGCCCATTATGAACCCAACCTCGACCTTCCCATCTGTTTGAACTGCCTTTAAGTAGGCCACAGCTCCTATGGCCTTAGTAGATGCATCTGAGAACAAACACAGTTCCTTTCGCTTTGCTCGACTTAGTGAGGTGGATGTGTAGGTTCTGGGAACATGTAGTTCTCTTAGGCTACGTTCACACTGCAGGCGAAAGCGCATCAAATCCGATTTTTTTGACCCTATGCGACCCATATCCGATCATGCTATGACAGTGTGAACGGCGCAAATCCGATATTTTCAAATCCGATCTGGGTCACTTTCGTATGTGGTACTGAATCCGATACATATCCGATGTTTTAGAAAGCGACTGCTGTTTGAACGGTCAAGTCGCATTAAATCCGCCTTTTACGTCACCGACACAAGACTGAAGCCAATTATCAGCGCCAGAGAAGCGCCCGAGAAGACATCGCGAACGCTTCCTGGCCATCCAGTGTAGATGTTAGTGAAACTGTTGGGAAGACAATGTGAACATTTTATTTGTACTGTAATCTGCAGATTCTGACAGAAATCTGCAGCTATCATTTGAAGCACCGCTCCTCTCTAAAACAGCAATAAGGATCATTATTAGGTTATTTACATTATTATGTAAATAACAAAATAACTTAAAGCAAAAATTGGGAAACGAAGTCCGAAGTCTGCATATTAAGGGCCATCAGTCAAACAATACTGTTGCTCTGGGTCTAAACAGAGCTCGTTGTGTGTGACAGCTTCTTTTGCGCATGCGGGCCGCTTTGAGCGTTCACACTAGAGCGCGTTTGCTGTCGCATTTTATTTGTAGTGTGAACGAGCAGACAAAAAAATCGGATTTGATCAAAAAATCGGAATTGAGCATTAAGACCTGCAGTGTGAACGTAGCCTTAGATCCTGAAGGGAATTTCTCCATGTTTCCCATCTGCTTCGTTTGTCCTCTGGAAGGGGTACGTCCCAATCTGAACATTCTGAAGTAAGCTCTCTGAGTAGGGCCCTTCCTTGGATTGTAATGGGTGCCAATAGGCCCAGGGGATCGAAGACGCTATTGACAGAGGACAATACGCCACGGCGAGTGAATGGCTTGCTTGAGGTAGCCACTGAGTAAGTGAATGTGTCTCTTGTTATTTCCCAAATGAGTCCAAGGCTTCGCTGGGATTGTGTCTCTTCACCACTTAAATCTAAGTTTTTAATGACAGGAGCACAATCTTCTGGGCAGAAGGCCTGCATAACTGCCTGAGAGTTGGAAACGAACTTATGCAGGTGTAGGTTGGATTCAGCGAGTGAGGCTTGTGTTCTTTGAAGCAAGTCTATAGCCTCAGCAGGAGAGGGGACAGAGATCAAGCCGTCATCTACGTAAAAGTGCCTCTCCACGAACTTTACTGTATCTGCACCATAGTCTTTCGAACCTGCTCTGATGGCCTTGCGTAGTCCATAAATGGCAACAGCGGGGGATGTTGAGTTGCCAAACACGTGGACTTTCATCCGGTACTCGACAACTTCGTTGTTTGGGTTGTTGTCCCTATGCCACAGAAAACGGAGGAAGTTGCGGTGGTCTTCGCGTACCATAAAACAGTGAAACATTTGCTGTATATCTGCCATGATTGCAACACTTTCTGTCCGGAAGCGGAGAAGAACTCCGACAAGTGTGTTGTTTAAATCAGGGCCAGTAAGGAGGACACTGTTAAGAGAGACACCCAAGTACTGGGCGCTAGAATCGAAGACAACCCTGATCTGATTGGGTTTTTGGGGGTGGTAGACTCCAAATGTTGGAAGATACCAACACTCTTCTCCCTTTTCCAGTGGGGGGGCCACCTCAGCGTGACCATTGGAGAGGATTTTTTCCATGAAGGCCACATAATGCTCCCGCATTTCAGGTTCCCTATTAAGGGTGCGTTTTAAGGAGGAGAACCTCGTGGCTGCCTGCTGTCTGTTGTTTGGTAATTGCTGGCGGGGTTCCTTAAATGGAAGTGGGGCGACCCAACTGTTGTCCACGTCTCTGTACATAGTATTGTCCATCATTTTTAGAAAGAGAGTGTCCTGTATTGAGTGAGCTGGTTTGTTGTCGTTATCTGTCCGGTTAAAAACTGTTTGACCCAGAGTTTGTTCGGGCGCTTTACCTGGCCTGTTTGTGTGTGGCATTTCTTTGAGTTGCAGGAGGCTACTGCATGGTTTGAAAACTGTAGGGCGGCCATTTTCCAGAACGACTGTCTTCAGGGTGCTGACTGTAGGCCTATGGACATTACCCAGACAGACCTCCCCAACTACAACCCACCCTAGGTCTAGGCGCTGGGCGAAGGGGGCATTATGGGGGCCGTTAATTCTCTGCCTGACCTTGTGTGCCTGTAAAATGTCTCTCCCTAGTAGCAGGAGTATTTCGGCTTTAGGGTCTAGCTCTGGGATGTACTTTGCTATGGTACGGAGGTGCGGCTGGTGTAGCACTGCGCTGGGAGTTGGGATTTCATTCCTATTGTTAGGGATGTCCTGACACTCTATGAGCGATGGTAGAGGGATCACCACTGACCTATCCAGTGACTCGATATGGAAGCCTTCAGCTATTTTACCCCATGTTTCTACAACACCAGAGCATGTTCTAAGATTGTAGGAGAAAGGTTCACTTTTAATGTCAAAAAGTTCGAAGAACTCAGGCTTGGCTAAAGAACGATTGCTCTGATCGTCTAGTATTACATATGCCTTAACAGCTCTGTCTTTGTCACCTTTAGGGTACACCCATGTGAGACATATCTTGGAACATGAACGTCCCCACTGACCTGGACCGCACACGTCTGTGCAGCTTGTTGTGACATCAACCATGTCTTGACTGTTTTCTCTCTCCCCGCCATTCTCTTGTGCCGGAGGTGGAGCCTTGTTGGTCTGTGGTGGAGGACCGGGATGCATGGCTGCATCGTGACTTGTGCTGTCACATTCAGAACACTTTACCGAAGATTTGCATTCCTTCGCAAGATGAGTATCTGAAGAACAGCATCTGAAGCACAATCCTTTCTCTTTGAGGAAGGCCTTCCTTTCGTCCAGTGCTTTATTCCTAAATGTTCTGCATCTTTTGAGTGGGTGTGGCTTGTTATGTAGTGGGCAGTTCCGGTTAAAGTCCTTGTTAGGGGGAGAAATATAGGTTTTGTGTACAGTAATTGGCTTGCTGGAATTTAAGTTTTTTGCAAAAGGTTTTTCTGGTTTTAAGTTTTGCTGTTGGAAACTTGGATCATTGCGTTTCTTTGCCTCTTTACATATGAATTCACAGAAGTACTCAAAAGGTGGGAAACAGCCTTGGTTGTTCTCTTTATATTGAGAGCCGTGTGACATCCACCTCTGCTGAAGTCCATATGGGAGTTTGTCTACGATTGGGCTGATTCCACGAGAAGTGTCCAGATAGAGTAGACCGGGCAGATGGCCGTCTTCCTTAGCGCCTTGAATCTCTTGCAGTAAATCTCCTAGTTCACGAAGCTTGACATGATCTTTGACTGTTATTTTGGGGAAACTGTCCAACCGTTGGAAAAGTGACCTTTCGATTATTTCTGATGCTGCATAACATTCATTCAGTCTTTCCCATGCTTTGCATAGAGCTAATGTGGGGTTGTTGACATATACTGAACGTATGCGTTTCACCTGATCACTTGACTCTCTCCCTAACCACTTTGTCATGAGATCTAGCTCTTGAATGGGGGTGAGTTGGACTTCAGCTGTTGCACTGGTAAATGAAGAGCACCATGCTCTGTAGTTCTCTGGCCTATCGTCGAACTGGTAAAGGCCTGAGATTATTAAATCTCGACGTGCCATGTATTGGGCAAAGGGCTCTGCTGGATTTAAAATGCTGGCCGTGGTGTTATAGTTATGCTGAGGTACGAATGGTGAGCCGCATGGGTTGAGAGAGGTATTTTGTTTCTCCACTTTAGGTTTTGTTTCACCTTTCAGCTGGCTGGGCTTATTTAGAGCAGCAATATTATCTTTGGTAAGTCTTGTTTCAAAGTTGATGGGTTGTGGCTCTAAATTGCCTTCTTCAGAGGGATGCCACGTTACAAATGTGTTGGGTGAACTTGCTTGGGGGCAAGAAGTGGTTGGTAATTTTTGTGGACTGGGAGATAGCTTGGTCTCCATTTGAGATCGTACATATTCATTTGTACGTTCTAATTTTACGCTTTCTGATGGAGATTTTCTACTCTCAGGTTCTTCTTGTATAGCTTCAGCTTCCTCTAGCACTTCTGCTTCAGCTACAGCAGCATCAGCTTCCCTCTGTAATGTTAACACTTCTAATTCTGCATCTATTTTTGCCTTTTCCAGTTCGCTTTGAGCTTTTTCAACCTTCAACTGTGCTTCTTTTGTTGCATAGCATGCTCTCACCTTGGCAGCTTCTGCTTTAGCTCGAGCATGGGCAGCGCTTACTGCTGATCCAGATGAGCGGCTGGTCCTTAAACTGCGTGCAGACTTGTTACTGGATGCCATTTTGACCGTGATGAATCACCAGTAGCCGCCTTTTCACTGTAGTGTTTTCAACGAGGATGTTGGTGACACCGAGTTAAACCACAAATGAAGACCCTGGAGTTTAGTTGCAGCTTGTTTAATTGTCTCCATGAACATGTGGTGAAAACTGAAATGACAGAAAATAAACTCCATCTCAACAGGCAGAAGCATGTTTACATCAATAAAGTGCATTACTCTCACTAAAACATTCATGTTAGCAAATACACATTAATATCCAAAGTTATCTGTACAAACTGTCATATAAAGTAACTTACGGCGTTCCGGCCTGATAATTCGGAGTAGATGGCATTAGATTACATCTCCATACTGCCTTTAGCATGAGCCTGTTTCTCAGCAAAACCGAGCGCTTGACCCAAACCGGAAGTGCTCGACCGGAACCGGAAGTGCCCCGCCAGAACGGGAAATACATTTTAGCGATATTTTCCTTTTAACTAAAACGTATGTAAAGCATGAATTATTCATTTTAACAACACATTAATTTTTTAATGGCAAATCTTTTTAGAATTATTTATTTCAAATTTATGAACCTATTTATTCAGAGAAACGCCTTAAGGGCAACACAGCCACATTGTTCAATTTTGGTCTGTGTTTAAAGAATTCATTTTCCAGCTAAACAAACATATGCAGTAATTGCTGATAGGGTATTGGGATGTTTTGATTTTCAAACTTTTTGCTTCAGGGAATGTCAGTGAAAAGTAATTCTAGAAAAGTTCTAATCTATATGTTGTTATTGTTCGGCCAGACTCCATTTTTCACTGTCCAACATTGTCGGTCAGCTCGCATTAGTCATTTCTTTATCAGTGTCCTTTGTTTGTTTGCTTGCTTCTGCTGTTTGTTTTCACTTAGACTATGTAGTATTTTTGCACAACTTCTGTTAAGCAAATGCTATTTATTGATCATCCCGTTTTATTTTTCACTGTATTGGTTTTTCGCCGTCATCTGGCAGAGAGTATGAGAATGGAAAAGCAGATGTGTGCAGCCTCGCTAAGACATTGTCACAGGATGGTGAAATACAATCCCTGCCTGCCCATCCATCAGCTCCAGAATTAATAAAAGCCTCAAGGTCCTTTCCTTTAACCTCTCCCAGGAAAGCCATTGAGAATCCTGTCATCCTTTAGCAGAAACGTTTACCAGCAAGCTAAACTGATTCAATTTGATTTCCACTGGAAAATGTTATGATATACAAAGAATCATTAACACAAGCGTCCTTAAGAATGAAGCTTGGTTACCTCACATATGGTTTTGTGCCTTTCTTTGCTTCGAGTAATGCTGCTAACATTGTGCAAGCACATCATTGTCTTTGTCTCAAAGACACAGTTACTGCTGCAAATGTCGTCAGGTCTTTAGTCTCATTTAATGGACTCTGATTTTAAAAAAAGGTGAACTCTGTTTGAGACTGGTGAGAGTTCACAAAAGGAATTTGGTCTGCGATCTGTGTGATCCACTCAACACTGTGCATAATTGGCATATCCTGGTCTCTTGATGGGACCACGAGTGGACGTTTTATCATATCAAAAAGCCAGAAAAAAGTGGACATGTGACCTCTTAACACATACCCCTTATCTGCTTTTGGCTGTCTGTTTATATAAAAAAAACTGTTCTTGTAAACAAAAAGAAAGGGGAACATATTCATCTTATGCCAGACTGTCCAGTCAAAAGGGAGGTTTGCTCTTGGATCCTCTTTTTTTTGTCCTCCAAATTGTCTTATCACCTTCTTCCCCATTCCTTTATTTTCATACTGATTTACAACCTGCCAGGAACAGTTGACTGTCACAGTTTGACCCCACAGAGAATTATAGAGGGAGCATCAAGGGGGTACACAGTCAGAGAGAATTCACTGGGAGGAGCCGCTTGTACAGGACTCATTGATGTCACACAGAGGCTTGGATAGTCAGGCTCTTGGCACAAGGCCGAGACGAGACCAAGAGAGCCAATTCAAGCCAAGGGAGAGAGTCAAAAGAATAACTGGAAACTGCATCAGCAAAGGCCCTTCAAAAAATGCTCTGAAGAAAAGAAAAAAAACCTGAAAAGGAAAACAATTGTATCTTGAAAGCACAGGAACAAAAGCAGCAAAGGTGAGTGATCAGGGTCAGAGTTCAAAAGGAAAGAAAGAAAGTCACAAAAGGATGAAGGGAAGTTAGACAGAAAGCTCATTAGAAAGGGGTATTTAAGGAAAACACCGCCGAGAGTTATCTCTGTATGAAGCACAATGAAGTCAGGAGGAAATGCCGTTCATTCATTTGCTCTACGCACATGCAACACAACAAGTGAGGCACAAACTAAATGTTACAAAAGAACCTCAGACCTCTCCAAGGTTAGTCTGTCTTCAGGGCAATCTAGCTGTATTCTTTTTCTTTTTTTTTAAATTTAATAATATATACCGTGCACAGAAGATGGAATCAAAAATGTGATTTCCTGTGGCTCACCTTGCCACATTCACACAGTATTGCACATGTTATGCATTTATAGAGACTGACACATGGAAATCATATACAGCAGTAGCTCATATTTTATGGCCACCTTCTGCACTGTTGCAGACAACTAGCATTATACGGTATGCTAATATGTTAGCCAATTATTTTTCAACACCCTTTGCAGGATTTTTTTTCGGCCTGTGATTTGATCTTATAGCCCCTGTCTTATTCACTGATATCTGAGTTTCCTGTGGGCTATCACAGGAATTTTAAATTCCCCAACTTGTAGAACTGGGTCTATCTTTACATTCAAAGTGAGTGTGATGCTATTATGATGGGCAGAGCAGCATTTGAGTACTTGGATATCTAACAGCTTTAGACACTGTGTTCCAGGTTCTTGTGGTAAGTTATTATTTTCATGCCAAACCCTCTGCCTGTAGCGAACATGTTTCTTTTATAAGTAGTCCTAACCACTAGAGATGGCACGATACCACTTTTTTATGTCCGATACCGATACCGATATCATAAATTTGGATATCTGCCGATACCGATATGAATCCGATATAGTGTTTTTTAATCAACAAAACTGTTTTTTAAATATCTTGCTGCATTTTGTATAAGTTCATACTCAAGTTTAAAACAACAACTACACTAAAGCTATTCTGTTATACCTGTATGCAAAAAAAAAATTTCATAGTTCAGCAATACTGATCAATCTAATAAACTTAAACCTACACCATCCTCCCTATTCTGGTATTTTAAAGAGTACTTAGCATAAATATTAAGCAACCTAACTAATAGGGTTCCAACTCCCAGCAACAACAAAAATAAATAAATAAAAAATAGGGAACCACCCCTCACGCTCCACCTCATGATGCTTAATCGACGTAATCAACCTTAATTTGATGCAGTGTGAAAAAAAATGCACAGAAATCAATTATTTTTCAAGAAATATTAAATAGATTCAACATCTTTCTTCAACAAAATTGCAGACTGCACAGATGGTACCTTCCCAAAGGAAAAAGTACTATAGCTTACTAGGGTATATATATTAGACTTAATAGTTACTATATACAGTAATTGACTTCTATTCATTTTACATCAAATTAAAAGTTTGGGTGTCAGATAATTATTTATTAAAAGCTAGACATTTTAAATGAGAGTAAGAAAGAAAAGTATGTCTTTGTGCCCCCTTTTCCCTGTTCATGCCCTATCGGCCCCCCTGGCTAAACTTTGCTAGATCCGCCCCTGCACAGTTACCAGCATCAGCTACGTAGAAAAAGATCCTGGTGTAGAAACTAATATTAAATACATTCTAACAACAGCTTATCAAGCTTAAACGTGCTGCTGTTGTTCAGCCGCTGGTTTCCTCTTTCTGGTGCAAAGTGGGCCAAAAGCAAACTAGAGACACGGACTGACAGAAAAGCCGATCAGCTGATCGTTAAGCAGTTTCACCATTGAAGTAGCAGCAGGAGAGGCAGTCGCTTGTTAAGCTTAACGCAGGAATGCTTTACAAACATTCAGAGATGGACTTACACACTTGCTTTACTTCTCTCGGGATAACTTTGTCGGAGATGAAATGCCGGGTTGCTAGCGAAGCTCCAAATGCTATCCAGACCACTGACAGGTCCTGCATGCCACAGCCGCTCTATCACGTGATGCATACTGCTCCGACGTGCTAACGTTCTGAGGTGAGTTACGGCATGTTGCAAGTTTTGTGAGGTGCTTTCGTGATATTTAATGGATCGGATTACATTTTTTATTTTTCTCCGATATCCGATCCAGTAATTTAGGTCAGTATCGGACCGATACCGATACGTAATATCGGATCGGTCCATCTCTACTAACCACTGATCTATTCAGATAAATTCCACTGTATCTTCACCTGGGACTGCAGTCACCCCTTTTAGACATTTTTCCTTTCAAACTGGGGACTGAAACCATTTATAAGATGCAGAAGTCATTAAGCACAAGCCTGCATGTACTAGACACCGGTTAAAGCTTGTGTCTCACTGTGTGTGTATATCAGTGATCCTTCTGTCCATAGCACTCAGCGTGCAAGGCTGTCTTTGAAATTCATCTGTGTTTGGTTTATAGGCAATTTGTCCATGGTCTCCTTAGACTTAATTTGCTCTGCTCTGTATACGCCTGAAAATTTCCATAGCTTCAACCTGAGCTCATCACAATTCTCTTGGATCACACTCTGGCAACATCAGGTATCAAGTAAATGAATTTGATATGAGGGCGTCTTACTGTTTCCCCAGCAAGCTCATTGTCTCACTAACAGGTTCTGTCTGAAAACAATCTGCCTTCAAATACACACAATATAACAGAATAAAGCATTTGGTGTCAAGAAAAAGTTGTGAATGTTAACCTCCCATAAAAGCCTCACATTGGAGCAATACTTCCAAGTTTTTCCCCCCTTCTTCTTCTTCTTTTTTAAAGCTGTTGTTCATTTCTAATGCACTGAGTCATAAAATTGAGCTGATTACAAATCCATGACTCTTTCACTTTTCTAAACCTAATTATCTTGGGTCTCTTGCGGAAGTAAAAAGACCTGGGATTCATTGGAATTAAGTCTGTCGAAAAAATAAAAAGTCTTTAAACCCAGACTTATTATTCCACATTCAAAAGGTTTACTCACCACCACTTACATCCATAAATCTCTGCAGCACCAGCTTTGCCAAACGCATATGCGAAGCATAGTAATTAAGGCTGATTCATAGTGTGACTGGGGTGGTGATTAGCAAATCACATCACCATTATGTTACTGTGGTTAAAATATAGTTAATTGGATATTACATTATGTGTTGAATTATGTTAATGGTGTTTTATATGTAATATGCCTCATAACAACCACCAAGGTTAGCCATTGTTAAGGCAGCAGGTTGTGAATGAAACGAAGTAGATAAATTAATAATAAGACTGTACATAAGTAATTCTGACTACACCTTTAGGGATAGTTTTAATGCAACCAAGACACAGAGTATAAATTACACAAATGCATCTAATTGCACATCTGGTAAATAATTAATTTTATAGCTTTACATGTTTTTTATGTCTCCTCCCTTGCATTGCATAGAAATGTAATAATAGAACCAAGCTACATTACCTCATAAATATCAGCGTCAGCTCAAAAGCAGGCATTTGAAGACTGTTTTCTTCTTGCCTGTTTTTGACTCTCTTCAAATGAGTGGTTGCACGTGTGTCTGGAGCGATCCACGTGTTGACATCTCATGGTTGCGAAAATAAGGAATAGTCACGTCCCCCCTGCTGAGATTTCCTCCAGCATGGAAATTAAATCAAAGTTGTGCGGTATTAAATTGGGGTTGGAACTATTTTTGTGTGCTGCAAGTAAAATATCTCCCTCCTCTGTCAACTTGAGGCCTATTAATTTAATGACAGATAGGGAAGGTTGCAAATTGGTGAGCAGCTCTACCCAAGACCTTCAAAGTTTGAGCAGTGTTGAATTGTGATTCAGTGCAAAATGACCATAATAATGTTGGTCTTTTTATTTGCTCTCTGAAGTTTCAGAACTTTTCATTCTTCATGTCACAGGTTAGAAAATGCTTAAATCGCATTTGTGATGTTTTTCATCTTAAGCCAGTGTAATAATGTTTGAATTTCAGGAAAATGCTACGTTTCAATTTTGCCTGTGCTAAAGGTTAATTCTTGTCATTTCATTACAGGATATTTTTCATTGTCTACATTAATTCATCCCCCCAAAAATGATGTAGCATAGCTGCTATGTATTCTGTTTTCCTTTCTTTTTTCATTCTGCTTTATGATAACACAATCAAAAATTATACAATGCGAGCCAGAAGCATTGCTTGAAGTGCTTCTCAAACATTTTAATGTTTTGATTTTATTTCTGTATTACGTGGCACATACACAACGTGGAAGGCTTTCCAGAAAACTTCTAATAGACAGTGCAGTAGTTCCCATATGGCTAAACATTGGGACTGAATATTTATAACACTTGATTGCTTTGTCTTTCGTATCAGTCCCAATCTTCCACCTGGAGATGTATACCACCTTCAGACATCATTTGCCTGCAACACTTTCTGAACCTGCAAACTATTTGGAAAGTTGTTAGCTTTCATATGTAAAGCAGACTTTCCACTGTAAAAATAGACGCTGCGTTTAAAACTTCAGTCTGAACTTATATGAGTAGATATAACAGCTGCATTGTGTGATTTTCTATTTTTATTCTTGTAATAATTTGTGTTTTTTTTTCCTTTCAGGAAAATGTCATATTTCAAATTAACTTGACTGATGCAAAGCCAATGCACCTTATCCTCACATCTGCAGAAACAGCTTATGGTTTATGCTATCTCAACAGCGAGGTTCACTTGTATGTAAGTAATGCATCTTTGTTTTTCTGTACTACCGTGCGCACATGCAGTTTTTTGCTTTTCTTTTGAATGCACATTTGGGACTGAACCTGGAAATAAAATGCCACCTTTGGCCCACTTTTATTTAACCCTGATTACACATACTGCCTCAGCTGTAACATAAGGTTGTTAAAGAGTCACTAACTAATCATAAAAAAAGATCAGGTTGTGGGGATGCCACTACAAGTAGTTAGTTTTATCCGTAATGCATGATTTTCACATGTCTCCAGATGTGCTTGTCTATCGCCAGCTGTTTTCACACACAGTCAAGCTGACACAGCTGTGCAGCTCTGTGAGTCTGTTTGAAGAGACAGTAAACTATGTTGATTTTGCAGTGTTGATTCCCCAGTGGCCCCTCTGTAGTGAAATGTTACAAAAGAGCAAGCAGTTTTGTATTTTGTGTCTTTTACCCTCCACACTATAAAATCGTAAGAGAAGTTTTAGAGAGTATCGAGGAAGGCTGATGCTGATGGCACTGGCCATAAAATTAATGTTCCAATGAAACCGGAGATTCTGACTTTTATACACTGTTCTTAGATTATGTTTGTGGACTGAACCCAGGAAGAACTTGAAACTTTTATTCCATTGTGTGCTTAAGTGATAATGTCAGGGCAAAATGCTACAGTGGTAATTAAAAACATAAACCAGGATTTAAATAGCACTGAGATGGGCAAATAAATGAGATTGCCTCTAACTAGGCTATTATTTCTAAATATGTTATTGATGAAGCTCCTCATTGCTAAATGAAAAATGTTGCAGTATCTGTACATAAGGACCCTTATCCTCATGAGAAATTGTAATAACTGTGATTAAATCAATATTAAAACCATTAGGCATCTGATGCTGTTGAGGGCTATAGAAAGTATTTGGTTTTTAAAGTCACAGTGCAGCACTGTACAACTACACAATGATTGTAACACTTTGTGCTCCCAAAGGAAGGATGGAGGTGTTTTTCCTACCTTAGAGTAAACTGAATTTAGATTTGAAACATCCTCGGGAGATAGAATTACACTGAACATTTAATCGTCTTTATTTCTTTCCACAAACTTTGCCAATCTAGTTTAAAACATTTTTTCGCCTGGATTGTGTCACTGTTTTTGTCTTGAGAACAATTAACATTGGATTTTAAAAACAAACAAAAAAAAGGAAGAAAGAAAAAAGCTAAATCTCACTGTCCTTTTCGTGAAGTTAGTGTTTTGTATTTGTCGGATTTAAGAAGCCATGATACGCTTGAAAAACAATGAAATGTTTGGAGGAATGTCACCAATTACTGATATGCTGACAGCAGTGTGATAGCACATCCTGTATCATGTCCTGTCGAGAGCCTAGACAACATTGCCTGTGACTGCAGGATGTTTTTGTGGGATGAGCCATATCACTGGGGGATAATAGCGCTTTACTGCAGATTGCATTGTAAGAGAATCAGCATCTGGTCAGCATCTGAGAAAGTACGTCACCAGCTTGACAGCTTGGCTCAGTGTCACAGCTCTTGTTGACCTCCCATAGCTGACCCGAAAACATGTGGCGACAGCAGCGTTTTATCTGTAACGTCTTGCAGCATTTTTTAACGATCTTACGTGACAGCTTGTTAGTTGAAAAAGCTTCTTTTTTTCTCTCTCCACCAGATTTCAAACAATTTGTAACAAACTTAACATAATTAAAATACTTATACAAACTGATAACATTTTATGGAGGAATGCCCAGCTTCTGACATGACACTATACAATTATTGCATGGAGTAACTGATGGGTAGTAGAAGAAGAAATTCCTGTAATCCTCAGCAAACAGAAAGGCTCATTTATTTCAAAAGGAAGGTTCCTTGATCATCACTGGAAGAATTCGCAATAACAAACTGATATTACTGATACTAATGTGAGTTAAATTCCGCTGTGGTCATTAAAATTATTGCCATTGTTATTTCCTTTTTTCTTTCCATCCTGCCTTTGAGGCCTTCCCTGTCTGTCGTGACTAACTTGCCTCCTTTTATTTCTGTCGTTTCCCTTCACGCTATTTTTGATCGCACGTCAATCAAATATTTATGTAGAAAGACTGATGACTCCCTCAGGCTTCCTCGGCTTTCACCAACCACCCCCCCCCTTTCCTTGTGACGCAAAAGCTTATTTTGGTCAGATGCTATGTTATGCCAAACATCTGTTGAATGTGTTCACCTCTAGTTGAAGGACCAATTGGCATGGTAGTTGTAGTAATGTGCTGAACAGTTAAAGAAACACTGATGACCGCCCAAAACGCATAAGAGCTGTTAATTTTAGAGTGTTCATTTAAAACTTCAATGTAAAACTTCAGATACAGCTAACTGAAATATTCAGAGCAAGGCAAAAAGTTAATCTGAAATTGAAATTAGGGGTGGGCGGTATAAACGGTATACGGTAGAAATGATATAAATTTGGCCAAAGGTAGAGATTTTGACTACACCGCTCTACCGCGATAGCGCATATTGATGGTGTCATCAAGCTGTGCCTGTTTTGGTCGAAAACATTGCAGCGGCTGCAAACAACATCATCTGCAAATTATGCCGTGCCACAGTCATAGCAAAGAGATTAAGCACTTTTGGAATATGGGGAAAGCCAAAAACTGCGCTTCCTCCACATCTGTACCATTAATTCATTAATGCCGAATTCTCTCACAGATGCTCTATTACCATGTTGTTGCAGTATATTAATGACTAACCTCGTATTGTGGATGGATTATCTCAGTTGTTCTCCTGACTGAAGTTTGGTCCGTTTACAACACCCTTCCATGCAATTGCATTTGTCCCTAACCACCAGAAACCCTCACCTTAACTTTTATCGAGTGGAAAAAAGTTCGTCGTTCAGCTTCACTGTGCTAATGTTATGCTAATATAGCTGTGTCACTAGCGATCACGTAGGACATCATTATATACCACCTAGTTCAACTTCAGTAACCCTACAAAAGTCACTGCTGTCTTCATTTATGTTGGAAGCGATAGCAGAGCTGTACATTAAAATTTTGTCAGAAATCTCTCAGTCAGAACATGCTATACCATGTTTAGGTAGAAACTAGTGAGCTAACTTCCTGCTAACTTTTAACTCTGTTGAATTTAATAAATTCTGTTTTCATGGATCCCTGGATGTTAAACTTAATTGTTACACCTGGTAAAGCAGCAACGCTGATCATTTTATTAAAGATGAAAGAATTTAGACAGTTTTTAACTCTCAGTGATGCCATAGTGTTCGTTTGACTTTGGGACCTGAAGCTGACGTTTTAGACCCAGATTACTCCGCGAGGCTCCTGACTACATTAGCCGTAATGCTCCAACAATCCATCAAGCAGTGCGCCTTCATAGCTTACCAAAGTCGTACTAAAACATTTTTTGACAGATTACTGCGCGCTGTGTGCTACGTAAAATTGGTTCGAGGTCAATAAGCACAACCAGAATTCATAGATAAGGGACACTGTCGATTTTTGAGAAAATTAAAGGATTTTAAGTGTGCCTTATATTGTGTAAAATACGTTATACAGAAGAAAATAATATATCGTGGTATATATCGTTACTGCACATGTATGGCGTTATTTTTGTGCCACTATTCTGAGCGCATGTAAAAAAAGTTTTATAACCTTGATATGTAAAAATGTGCTCAATAAATAACAATTAAAAAAAGAAACCATGGGCTCCAGGTTTATTTTGGGCTCAATCTTTAATGAATTTCTATCTAGGCTGAGTTGTTCTTCTCTACTTGAGTGCTCCAAGAGCTAAAGAAGAAAAAAAGCACTGCACCTCTTCAGTGCATTCAGTGCCACACAATGAATGGAGAACAGCTAATTTTGAAGAAATAGGTTATACCAATCCAATGACATCACTGGCCAAATAAAAGAAAATGTTATTTCAATTAGGGCTGGGCGATATGGCCTAAAATCCATATCACGGTATAATGTGAATCATGTGTATGGCGTTATTCTGAGCGCAAGTAAAAACAATTTGAGCGCACGTAAAAAAAAGTTTGCAGGTGCAAGTGTTGCATTTTGAGGAGAAATTTATTTCGAGCAAAGAAAAGCTAAATTTGAGTGAACAAAATTCATTGCTGCGTGCAAAAATGTATTTCAGTGTTTGCTATTATCCACACACACACACAATAGCAGCCCCTGTCGCTCAGTTTTTGCATTAGCGCTTGCTTGCAATGTGCTGCTTGCGCTCTCGAAATTTCTGCCCGTGCGCGTTCAACTCTTTCTGTGCACCGTTATATTTGTGCCACAAAGCCAGCCAATCACAGACTTGGATGCAAAAAAATCTGATTATAACCTATTTCTTCAAAATTAGCTGTTCTCCATTCATTGTGTGGCACTGAATGCACTGAAGAGGTGCAGTGCTTTTTTTCTTCTTCAGCTCTTGGAGCTCTCAAGTAGAGAAGAACAATTCAGCCTAGATAGAAATTCATTAAAGATTGAGCCCAAAATAAACCTGGAGCCCATGGTTTCTTTTTTTAATTGTTATTTATTGAGCACATTTTTACATATCAAGGTTATGAAAGCCTACTCTTAACAATCTTAGCAATCCCTATTCCTAAAGCCTTCCCCTACTTTCTTATTCATGCAAAACATAATATAAACTCCATTATTTCCCATTGGCCCAGACGAGGAAACAGCAGTGTCTAGTCGTTGGGATGGATGTATATATTTATACCTTGTATGGAGCCAGATTCCAGCCGACCGTGGTGACGCACAAAGCTAAAAAAGGTCCCATTTCCTGGCCCCACACAGGAAGCAAAGGAAAGACCTTGGCTCCAACAGGGTTGTGCAACTGGCCTCGTGGACACTTAACCATAATAAACATTTCTTTTTAACAGGGCCCTGCTAGGAGAATAGGGGGAAAGTTGGGTGTGGAGGGTAAGAAAAAGTATAATGAGATTGATGGCCAAATATGTTTGATCTAACTAATTCTAAGCAGACAAGAGGTAAATAAAAATACAGGCAAAGCTGACTCATACAGTTCTGTGTAATCATAGCAACGGGTAGTGGACATGCCTTTTAGGACCTGATTTTGCTCTGTGCTTTCTGAAAATTGCATTAAATGAAGGTAATGAATTTGTTTTTTGCCTTTTCTCTCCAGACAAACCAAAACTCCACAATTACACTACACAATGCCAAGGAACCAAGTTTTCAGAGAAATTTCCATTTGATACAAGGTTTACCCTCCGAAGAGGAGGAGCTGATCAAATGGGCAACAGAGACGTTTGGGGGTGTGACTTCATTCACTACTCTTAGTAATGTGGATCATATCACATCAACAGGAACACAAGGTGAGAGACATTTGTGTAAAGGTGATTTTGGGTTAATTTTTATTACAATCATCTTCTAAACCATCCATTTACTTGTAAGGCATGGAAATGTGCCATACACACATTATGAAATAAAGATGAAGATCTCGCTCTCTCTCCCATATATATATATATATATATATATATATATATATATATATATATATATATATATATATATATATATATATATATATATATATATATATATATATATAGATACATCAGATCACAGAAGAACAGCAAAAAGGTTTCTTATCTGTCTCTAAAATTGTGTTTTGAATGAACTTTGAAACTGTGTGGGTTTTTTGTATTTAGGATATGCTATCTGCATCTGTGTTTGGTCTAAAACAGCATGTTTGGATGCTGAAGAGAACAAAGTAATTACAGTCAGCACATCATGCAGCTCCAGCTTACATAACTCAGGAGAGAGTCTGCATTATAGTAATCAAGGCTGGATGCGGTGCTGTTTCTGGTGCTCTATAGAGAGCATTCATCACTAACCTTCTTTTATCTGAAGTATGCATAAAAACACTTTCTGATGAAATAACTGCAAAAAGTAATGTGTGCACCAAAAAGCTGTTTTGAGTCGAACATTTTCATAGGCAAGTTTTCTATTACTGAATGTCATCTGTGCACTGATTTCCAATGCTTTTCATACACATTTGTAGGTGGACAAGCCAGAGGAATTAAAAGCAAAACAAACAGCTGCGACAGATTTTTTAAAAACATTTTATTTTGTTTTTTTTCTATAAAGCTGTATGCAACAAGCACAACATGTTAAAATCTTAAGTAGTCTGAGAAAATCTTGAGCTTGGCTAAAGTGTTGAGGACTAATCAACATATTTTTTTAGTGCTGACAAGATGTCATTACATATGGCAGAACATTTGGAAAGAGAAGCAATTGAGAAGTGACCATTGATGCTGAAGATGGAAGCACAAAACAACACAGATTCAAAGTGAACATTCACGGATGACTAAAAGCTGGACATTAGGAATATTATGGGATGTTACTGCCATCAGCAGTAGCAGCAGGATGCTCAGTGCAAGCACAATTATTTCCTAGCAAAGCCTCCTTAAGGCAGTCTGAGCCAACACAGAGCTCTTAGATGGATTTAAAAAGAAGTGAACAGTGGTGGGGCTGAAATAGCGACAGCTGCTTGTGCTCCATTCCTATTATAATTTTGAGTATTTTTAAGGATTTATGTTTGAATCTGTCTTCATGATTCAATGTCCTTCTCTGTGATTTCCAACATGTAATGTGTTACAGTACGAGGGAGCTCAGCTTCCCTTTCAAGCAGTGCTTTCTCTCATTGAAAATGCCGTATTTAAATTGTAAGCAAAAGGATGTTTTCAGCCTGCTTAGTTTTAGCTAATGTTGTAACTGAGTCATGCTTCACAAGGGCATGATAATTACTCAAGCAGTGGAACATTTTACATTTCTATTTTGTTGTATCATTTGGCCTTGCCTGCATTGGGGTGTTAGGTGCATTTGCGTAGGCCTTGTTGTAGGTGTTTGAAAAGTCTGTGCAATGACACACAACAATATGTTGCTGAGACGCGGGCTCGCCGAGTAGCAAGAGTAGAAAATGTGTGCATGTCCTTCGGGATTCGTCAATGTCAAATTTGAAATGTGATTTCAAATTCATGTCATGCTATTGCTTTTGCAGAAGACAAGTGTTAAGCAATGATAATGAAGCTACTTTTGAATTATAGTTAGAAGAGCTACAGACAAGATTTTAAGTAATTAGAAGAAGACTGCTCCAATCCTCTGTGCAAATGGAGCAATGGCAGCCAGCTTGAATTTGACTTGGTCACAGATTGCAATAATTTGTAGCATTTAATAAAAGTGTGGGGAAAAGCAACCCTGTCCTATAGAATGAGCCATTTTTCCCCATGTGTTTTGGTTCCAAACACACATTAAGTATTCTTGGCACACACCGCTTGCCCATTAGTGTGATGATGCGGTGTCAGGAGCTGTGGGAAACGTGAAACGTATTTCAACCCACAATTCAGCCATAGTGTTCTAAAACTTTTGGAGCACTGTAGCAAGTTACACCTTTGAACCACCTGTGTGTATCTTCAAAACTGCTGCTGGAGTATGTTTAACAGCAGTAAATGATAGGTGTTAATGTTCCTCCCAAAGCAGGTTAGTCCTTGGTTAGAGATTAGCTCATCAGTGTCTTTCTTGAACCATTGGACGACCAATGATAGAAAGTAATTGTTTTATGGTTTTACAGGAACCAAGCCAGGCTCTCCAATCTGTACACTTGAAATTGAAGATCTCCTGGAGAAGCATTTCATGAAGATTCAATCAAATCCAATCACATTTTGCTTCCCACAGCAGCAGGCCTCAAGTCCTGAAACTGAGCTTCATATTATAAACATCGCAGAGAATTCCAGCATTCGGTAAACCTTAATATAAAATGCTTTTTTTTAGCTATATTTACTGGCAAAATCTTTCTTGTGACATTTCATTTTTTATTGCAGCAATGTATCCCTGCACGTGCGTGCAAAGAAGCAGACCCGCGTGTTCATGAGGGGTCCTCAGGGCACCATGTGGACCTTCATCAATCCACAACACACTTCATTTGCTGTAAGCATACATATTAAAGTCTCAAACTTCAAGAAGTATTTATGGCATGCACCATGTGTGAGATATTATTTATTAAGATCAAAAAGACTTCAGGTATTTAAGTTATCATGTCTACCTCTACATTGTTACTGATTTATCTTAACCTGTCCTCATTTTCTTCAGTCTAACAATGAAATAACGCTGAATCATGCCTCAGCCTCGCACAAAATACCCCCTGCGTTGACACTGACTAGTGATACTGCATCAGATGTGCAAAGGATGGCTTTGTACCATTTTAAAGTCCCTACTTTTGCCAGCTATACTGAATTGAAATTAAAAGAATCGAGGATTTCACTGGTTCTAAAGAAAAACGAGAGCCCAACAGGTAAGACAATAAAATGAAAGCATTCTTCTTGTTTTATGTTGGAAGCTTTAGCAAAAATAGAATAGACTGAGTATTGCAAAATACAATAACCTCCCCAAAAAATACATGTTACCAAACCCAGAGACTGTACTGTATCAGTAGGATAATGACAGCAATAACAAATTAAATATTAACATTCTTGCATTTGGTGTGTATATATATATATATATATACACACATACATATATATATGTATATATATATGTATGTGTGTATATATATATATATATATATATATATATATATATATATATATATATATATATATATATATATATATATATTTTACTATGCTGTAATTTGAATGGTCATTTAAGTTCTCAGTAACAGAGCTACTCTTGTTTTTCAGAAAGAATCCAAGAACATCAACAGTGATACAGTTGTTTCATGCAAAAAAAATTTGTTGACCTATTTTAATTTAATTTCTCGCTCAGTTGCACCAAGCGTTCCGGCACCAGGCAATCCTGTTGCGACAAATTCCCCCACTCAAATCCCCATGGTGATAATGCTGTACACCTCTGCAGACTATCAGACGCCCATAGACTTTAACACCAAAATCCAGACCGACAAGAGAATTTTTGCAGAGGTAAAACTCTCTTTACCTTTTTAACTGCATTTATTCACTGCTTAAATAAGTGATAGGCAATGTTTTTGTCTTTGTGGTCTTTTTTTAATTATTACAGGGATGACACCCATCACACAGTTACTGCTTTTAGTTAACTGCAGTCCGCAAACTGAATTAAATAGGATTTTTTTCTATCTAAATATAAATATTTTACGATGCAACAAAAAGGCTTACTGTTTAACATATCAGATTGTCCTTCATCCTCTAATGCACATTGAACTTATCATCTTTGTTTTGAATTCTTTTCTGTTCTCTGCAGATTTCTGGAAACACTTTAGGGAGTCTAGTCTTGACTTGGAAGGTGACCAAATGTATTTTGCGATCCAAAGGCTCGTGCCTTGCAGAGAAAAACTTGCCCTTCTTTCCAGTGGACTGCCCCTCAAATTCTTGTCCTAACAGAGCTCGATTCGCCTTCTCCATAGAGCAGCTTCAGGAGCTTTCATCCACCACATGGGACATGGAATGTGATGTCAGCTTTTGTTATACTGAGGTAAGGATTTATCAACCACTTTTAATGTTTCACATCAACACAACACTTTACAGTTTTAATGTGTTTAACTCAGTCGCTCTGAATTCAGAAAATCTGCCTGTATGACAAACCTATGGACACTTTTGGGTGAGCTGTGTTTCTGCTTCTTCCCTAGCAATGTGCATATGGAGGAAAAGCCAGCAGGAATTTGGAATTTACCCAACCATGCCCAGAAACCCCAAGTGAGTTCAGTTTAAACTCCAACATGTGGATGAATTATTTTTTTTTATTTCATTAAATTAATAAAAAATAAAGTTGCAAAAAAAAGTCCCAATGTCCCCTTGAGTTTAAAATTAATTTTTGACAGATGAATGTTTTATATTTAACTCTCTAAGAATAAACTCTCCAAACTCTAAGCAGAAATACCAAAACTTTTAAATTACCTTTTATGCCTTCAGGACTTAATTGCTAGTCTGGTGCTTGGTCAGAGTGTTGTTGCTTGCTGCAATAATTTTCATTCCTATTATTGCTTTCAGTGCAAAACAAATGCTGCACAGGCTGTTGTCATAACAGTGGATATGCAGTGAGGCACGTAAGGGGTTGTGGGGCAGGCCCTCGTCCTTTAGGAAGGTCTGCAGACTGACCTTGTGGCCACAATCAAAAATAATGACCCTCGGGGGAGGGGGGTGAAGTCCTTTGTGTTTCCAAGGGGTTTGACTGCGCTGCTGTCCTAACATAGGCACTGAGCTTTGTGCTATTGTCAGATCAACACAGTTGACTCAAACAAGAAAAGATGTCTTTCTTGAAAGAAAGTACCGTCACCACACGTTATGATTAATTTCTAGGAAATTTCAGATGAATCAATTTCTAAACAAGAAGACACAAGGAAGCAGAAGCTGATTAAATGGAAGGACACATGAAGTGTCTTTGTAAAACTTGTAATTTGTTTGTTCATGCCTTAAGCTGCCTTTATGCTTCCTGTCCTTTTAGAGAAGAAAGATAAAGGTTTTTATGTCAGTATTGCAGGGGAAGCTGCCTAAACTACTCATCCATGCTTCCCTGTGTCCTGGTTGTCCTCTTCCTTGATTCTCTCTGCATTTCTTTGACTTATATGGTTTAAAGAAATGTCTATTTTTTTTGGAGACCAGGGTAAATTGAGAGATCTAACTTGAAAGTAACACACTTGTTTGGTACGTCTGTTCACTTCATTAGCCAGTGTCAGACATACAAGGGTTATTGTATACTAGCTGCACTAGCAGACTGCAGTCTGCTGCAAGCCTTCACTGGGCAGGACTATGAACTCCATTCAGCAATCTTTCCTGTTTGGTAGTTTTCATACAGAGGGCTACAGGGAGTCTGAGCGCAGGCATGCTGCCTCTCTCCTCCTCTCCACCTGCGCTGAAGCTTCTGCTTCCTCCTCTTGTTTATTCAGCTTTGCTGTCAAAGTCTCACTTATACAAACTAGCACACCAATTGATAATAGAAAAAAACGTCTCCAGGGAAAACCTACTTAGGTTGCTGTGATGTTTTTCACTCATTTAGGAATGTCCTTCGCTGTGAAATCAACAAACTGGGTTGACTGCCTGGAATGCAGTCAGCCCAAATGCCCACAAGATGTCACTGTGTCAGTGCTCTGGTTCACATTATATGTGAAATGACACACATAAACACACACACACCCACTGAGAATTTCTGCATTAATTTAGAGTTAAATGTGTCTTGGCCTTATGACGACTTTATGCAGACACGATTCAGCTTCACACAGATATTAGTCAAATGACCATACTGTGTTAAGTAGGATTACGTTTTTGCAAAGCAAGCTCCTGCTTTCTGGTTATGTTCTGATGAGGTTTTATGTTTTGTGCATTAGTGCTTAGCATGTTCAACCCAGACGCAGAAGGCAGCAGAAGGCAGGTGAGAAACTCATGGAAAGGTGATGATTAGTTTCCTCCTACTGCTCTGGATACTTGTGGGAAAATCTCTACAGGCAGCAGTAGAGGGGAAGGAGGGAAAGCCGGTATTTACGCAGTGGTTTTCTTGATAGATAACACATAACATACTGCCTCTGCTCTTGTGGGGACTTCTAACAGCTCACATGGTTTGGGACAAGGTTGTTTATTTGCAGCCTTGAAAAGCTTCACTACATTCCCAGATATTGATTTTGGTGCAAATTCTGTAAACAATTTGACAGTTAATTCAGGCCAGTCAGATGGATACTGAACAAATCAAAGTTTAGATCTAAGCAATAAGTTTTTAACATTGTTTGTCATTGGAAATTTTAATACATTTAAGAACATCTGTTTATTTTCCCATCTTCAAATGAGAGTTAGAGTTTACTGTGATGTTTGAGAGAAGGGAAGAACTGTCAGTGATCTGCTGTGCAGCCTTTTTGAAAAGATGTCTTTCTCAAGGCTGTTAATTTCTAGCTTTGCCAGCCCACTAAAACTAGAGAAAAAAATTGCTAGGCTGTTACAATATGTACAGTCTGGTTGATTTGTGGGTAATGATATTTTTTGTCATTTTGCCTCTATAAACTACCACAGTGGATTTTAAATCAAACACTCAAGATATTTCCACCCTTGAGATGATCCATTAGGCTTTACTGCAGCCACCTTCAGTTGCTCCGTGTTTGTCGGTCTGCCTTCAGTTTGGTATTTAATAACTAAAGACCACGCTCTGCTGGGTTGAAGAATATTCCGTTTCTTTGCTCGGAGAAACTCTTGCTTTCACTTTGTGTTTTAGGTCATCATCCATTTGCACTGTGAAGTGCCATCTGATCAGTTTTGCGGGGCTTGAGTGAATCTGAGTACAGCACGACACAATTCAGAATTTAGAACTGCTATCAGCAGACCCAGTTTCACTGACGGCTGTAGATGCAATAGCACGGCCTCCACAGTTTTTGACAGATGATGCGGTTCAGATCATGAGCTCTCTCTCTCGCCTTCTCCATAAATTTCTCTTCCCATCAGTTTTGTACAAGTTAATCTTAGCTTCATCTGTCCAACGAATCCCCCCCCCCCAGAACTCTGCAGGGTCTTTTTGATGTTTTCTGGCAAAGTCTAACCTTGAGTGCAACCAGTACTTTGCACCTTATTGTAAACCGTCTGTATTGTAATTCATTCATTTTTAATTCATTGGACAATTAACTGACAAGCAGGCCAGGTGAGACCAGAGAGTGAGCAAAAATGTACAGAATGGCTTTAATACGAGGTTAGCACTTTTTGCCTCACCACAAGAATGTCCCGAGCTGGACTTCACCATCTGGCTGGGGTCTTTCTGTGTGCCTTTCGCCTTCTGGTTGCAGGGATAGGCTTGTGCAACCCTGATAAGCATAAGAGAATGGATGGATTCACACAGTCAATGCAATACTTTTGTTAAACCCCTTTGAATTAAAGCAGAAAATCTTCTCTTCAATCACATTTAAATTTAATTGATTTTTTTTTAAGTTTAAAAATCCATTGTGGTAGTGTACAGAAAGATTTTCATTTTCCAAGTATGCTGGACGTCTGATGTGCCCCGGTACATATTCATTCAGAGCTGCTTTGAGGGAAAGTATTTTATTTTTATAACTACTGGTTCAAGGTTATAGGTTATTTAATATATTTTGTTAGCCAAAAAGTCTCTTGTGCAGTGGAAGCCAGCTCATGGCATGCTCAGAAAACTTTAGAAATTGCAAAGTTGGTTATTAATCAAAGTTCGTATGGCTACATTGGAACAGGACAAATTCAATTTTCTTTAAAAAAAATTCTGACTCACCCAAAACATTGGCTGTAGTTTTGGGAGGTGATAAACAGCACTGTATGTAAGCTCTATTGATTTCCAGAAGGTGTTTTAGTAGATGCATAGATAGTCTGCCAGCTTCAGGAGTGGATGGAAAGAATTATGGCAATTATCATTAAGTCCAATGTGGAGCGACTCTGGCGTGCATTAAGGTTAAGTAGCACTTAATTTTGAAACACAGAGGCTGTTTTGGATATAGATGGCACGATTATTATTGTTAATATAGTACTTTATGTTGAGGCATGAACTATTGGCAAGTCATGGAAAAATGTCCAGTGTATTGAATGTCTGTCAGATTATGGGTTTGAAATTTGATGGTTTCATAGAGATGTAAATTATAACTGTGTACTTTACAGAACTAGCCTCTCATTTCAGGGAGTTCATAAACTTTAACTAGTTTTTTTCTATTACAGAGGATATGGAATAGTAACTTTTAAGCATCACACATAAATGTACGAACAGCAGCTCACTAGAACATATAATAGAGATGCTCTCTAAGGACACACATGGGTTAGTTGGGGTGAATTCTTTATTGAACTAAGAAGATTACATTGTAGTCATCGTGATTCACAGTGCAGATTTAGGACAAACCCAAATTAAGAACATATTTTCAGATGGAAAATCAGTTAAAGTGGTCAAAAAATCTCTGTGTGCAGAGTTAAGTTCAGTTACATAAAAAATACCAAGTACATTGGTCTTCCTGAAAAGAAAACACTTGCTATGTGGCTATGTGATTTTGGTTTTGGTTAGAGTGAATAGATAGAATCTGTGTTTGTGTTGTAATAGAGATAATCTAATCTACATATTCTACTTGTGTGCATTATATAATGAACCTATTGCATGACTGATTTTATTTGGTATAGAGGAAACAATTCTGTCTGTGTACTACCAAACCTTTACAATGTGAAGATGCAATGTTATTAAAAGGACACACCATAGCTTGTAAGAAGAACATGTATTTTATGCCACCATATAAATTGTTGTATATCACATGCTTTTGATTGATTGTCCAGTGTAATCCTGCTGGAGCACAACAAATAGGACTTTTCAGTGGTTCTTTGGAGAAATTATTATATTTTATTATTATATTATATATTATATTCAAGCTGCATTACAATATAAAAGGAGGATTTTGGGTTTCCAAAATTTTTTTAAATCGTGTTCGATTGAACGTAATTGTAGTTGTAGCAGTTGTAGTAAATCTTTTTCTTTCTTTTTTTTTTTAAATTTAAGCTTGCATACATTGTTTTTGCATGTCTGCTTTTCAGCCCGACCATGCATTAACGGCCTGTCTGGAGTTCTGGGTATTGCCTTTGGAGGGTTCCTGATTGGGGTATTACTTGTTGGAGCGCTGTGGTTTATCAAAATCAAAACAGGTAAATTGATGAGTGAGGACAGAATGTTTGGACTCCAGAATAGATCTGAATTGACGTATGTCTGAATTTGAAATTGTCCAATTCTCCTTAATTCAGGGTACCCAACTGGACTGGAGATGAATTCAACTGTAGTCAATATTCCTGGTAAGGACTCTTATTTTTTAATAATTCTTTTTTATTTTTAGCAGGTTCTTATTGGCTTGTTTTTCCTTTCCACAGGATGTCCTTGCTCAGGAGCAAAGCGACAACCTGTTTCTACTAACCCATCCCCCTCTGAGAACAGCAGTGCCAATGCTAGCATTGGAAGCACCCAGAGCACACCTACCAGCAGCATGGCTTGAGAATGTGGTATTTTCACCCAGCAGGGCCACCATCCTCCTTCAAATTTACCTATACGGGTTTTGTGCTTCTTCTTCTTCTTCTTTTTTTTTTAAATCGGTGCCTCAAAAGCATTTGTTACATTCCTACTTCTTTAGATTCTCCTTTAAAAAGCACAACACATATCTTTGGCATAACACCTCTGAAACGGATGTGATCTGGGAGCTTGTAATTGGCGGTGGGGAGGGCTAAGCGATGGTAACCAAAGTTTAATCAATGGCTTCTGACGTTCACCTCTGCTACTTCTCTGTAAAGTCAAGCTCTAAGACAGGAAGTTAAAGAGGGCAAAAGAAAAAAAATAAATTGGCTTGCAGCAACAGGAAAAACAAACCATATCCCCACAAGAGCTAACAGGAAATTCACTGCATTCCTTCCAACGAATATGTGCTTGTGTGATGGCAGCACAATAATAGTCAGACAGGAGACAAAACCAGTCAAAAGACATACTTTAAACAGATGAAAAGCTGTTGTGCGCTCACATCAAGCTACAAAAATATGAGGGGCTGTTTGCTAGGTCAGTCTAGTCAGCAGCATTTTGCAGACTGAAAAGATCAACGTGTTTGGATCTCAGACAAGTCAACAAAATGCTTATTTCAGTGGCTATTTTTCTTAAATAAAGTTTAAGGTTAATGATTAACAGCTACCTCTTATTATTTAGTCTAGACCTAAGTTTAAACTTAGATATCTGTAGTGAATTTCATTTTCTTTCTTTCTTTCTTTTTTTATAAATTCTGTGTCACTTTAGGTGAATCTTAAAATGACTGTTTCGGTCATATGTAGCCTATGAAACAAAGTTATGGTGCCATTTTCCTGCTATTAATAGATGAATCAAAGCTGCTGTACTAATGTGTTTTGGAAGATATATTTACTAATTGCTCAAGAAGTACAATCAAAGTTATCATTTATGGCTCACAGGTTGCAATTAATACTGAATCATTAAGACGTCAGTACCTTTAGTTGTCCAAAGTGTCACATGTAGAGACGTATGGCTGTATTCAGAACTGAATAGTATGGCTGTAATTAGGCGTTAGTTCTAAAACACTACAATATCCGTTCTAATGAGAGTCATCAATCACCACGTCTATCACCACGGCCTGACAATTTGCTGTACTTTTTTCACAACAACATTTTTAAATTACATTTTGGTGTTTTCAGGGTGGTGTAATCATCACCCAGTAGAATTAAGCGCACTGTTTATAGTGTTAACAGTATATTGTACTTACATTTGAATACTTGACATGAAGACCAGCTGACCTTCTTATATTCAGTGTCATTTGATTCAAAATGTAGGCAGTAATTTTCTGCACTATTTTTTGATTGGAGATGAGTGCACAGGGTGTGAAAGGGCTTTTGTCATTAAACTGATGCTGTGGATCACGAATGCATCAGAGATTTTGCATTAAAGAAAAAAAACAGCTATTGTTACCCATGCCATGACCTTGCTTTAGGTGGGAAGTACAGGCTCAATGAAAAGGTGATCATTTTTTAAAATAATAAATATAAGTGCTAATGTAATACATTAAATGTTTTGTTTTTTTAATGTGAAAAAAAGAAAGAATCCAGTCTAAGGCAAATGTTTGCTTTAAATGAGATGGCTGTGCTCGAATGTGCCTACGTGTATGTAAATTTGCCCCTGAAAACAGCTCCCCCCACTTATCCTTTGACCTTTAACTTTTTAACTTTAACGGCCTACTTAAATCAGCTCTGAACACAGCCCATTGTGACTCTGCAGTTGCAATTGCAACTGTACTGTACGACCATATTCTGAATGTATGTTTATGTATCAAAATTTGAATTCAGCTCCATGCATACTATTATAAAAATTCAAATCTTTATTTTTTTTTTCATTTGTCACATGACCTGTGTGAAGATATGGAAGCTGTCATTTGCAAGAAATTAGTTTGTGGTTATCAATATTAACTTCTGCTTTCCACATTTAATAGGCTGCATCAGCCACTGCCTGGCTAATGTTAGACTTATGCTGCATATTTGCATGATGAGGATGTTAAGGGGGGGGGGGGGGGGGGGGGGTGTGTCTACAACTGTAAAGTGACGGTTGATCCGTGAACCCACTTTTTTATTTTAATGTACAAATGTAAATGAGTTTAGTATTTTATTGCCACTCTTTTACCTCTAAAATATTGCCATCGCACATCAACTCTGGGGTAGGTAAGCAAATAAATACCGGTAATTTAGCATTTACAGTACATTGCATCAACACAAGTAGTAAAACTGTGATATGTCAAACTTTATGATGACAAACACTCTCTCACACACACATATATATGATGTATATATAAAAAGTACACCCTTACTGTTTACTCAGGAATTAAGAGCGGAAGTAGCAGCCAGATTGCTGCTAGTCAAATGCACTTGATTAACTGACCATCAGTAAGTGTGACCACCTCTGTAAAAGCAGTAGTTCTGGCGATTTGGTCAGCAATCAGCTTTGTTTTAAAATGCCACTGTTTTCCAGTAAATTCACAGCAAAGGGAGAGAGATCGCACAAAAACTAAACATCTGTAACTCTTCAGGCCTCACTTAGCATGTTACAATTCATGAAGATACAACTAGAAAAAGACTGAACTAAAATAGCATGTCACGAGAAAGCCTCTTTACTAAAAAGAACTGGGCGGGAGGTATAACGTTTGCTTTTCTTACATCTGAGCAAACCACAAGACTTTGGAAAAACTAAACTGATTATATCAGCAGAAATACCTCCTAACAACTGTCAAGCATGGTGGTGGAGGGGTTATGATTTGGGCTTGTTTTTTAATCACAGGACCTGTGCACCTTGCAGTCATTAGATCAAGCATGATCTCCTCTTTTTACCAAAGGATTTTATTTAGTTTAGAAGTTGGGTTATGTTATGCAGCAGTACAAGCTCATTAGCAAATCTACAGCAGTGCAGCTGAAAAGAGAAGATTACTACATGTTATAGTGCTAAGGGTTGTTCTTCAAGCTTTGAAACATGAAGTGTGCCTAGTTTTTCAGAGGATACACAGTATATATATATATATATCTATATATATATATATCTATATATATATCTATATATATATAGAACAACAGCCCAACTTCAACTTCACTTAAAGCATTATGTACATATATATACTATATATATATATATATACCATATATATATATATATATATATATATATATATATATATATATATATATATATATATATATATATATATATATACCATATATATATACCATATATATATACCATATATATATACCATATATATATATATATATATATATATATATACCATATATATATATATATATATATATATATGTGTATATATATATATATATATATATATATATATATATATATATATATATATATATATATATATATACCATATATACCATATATATATATATACCATATATACCATATATATATATCTGTGTGTGTGTGTAGACCTAGGAATTATTTAAATTCAAATGAGAAATGCTTATCCTCCTTCTCCTTCTGGTTTGCTATGAGAATTTGTTCACCTTTAATTATGATCTTAAAAATGTTCCAAACCACCAACATTGTAAAATGTCTTTTCTTTGTATGTGAGCAATGTAGCAGAACCACATTTTCTCTCTTACTCAGTGTGTCTGCATGTACATTTTCCAGTGCATGCCTGATTTTCTTTGTATATTTTTTGTAGACAAAGAGGGCCAGTACAAGCTGTCACTTGAGTATTTGTGCAATATAATGAGGTAAACCTGTATGTAATGTCTATATGTCATTTTTATCCTTTTTTTGTAAGTTTTGTATGATAATCTTACATTGAATGATTTTTTAACCTGACTTGTTCTTTTATGTATTTAATTTACTGGGACAATTCATAATCATGGCACGTATAAAATGCACATTGATTCTGTATAGCAATTGTTTTTGAATCTCATATAGGTTTTTATTCTGTAATCACAGACAGTGCGTGTCACATCACGTCACAGTACATATGGTTTATTGGTTTTAGCCCTGTTACACTTTTGCCCTCACCCTAAGGGTCCCGTGCTGTCCAAAACCACAAGATATCTCTGCAAACTTGACATCCTGACATTGTGTTGTATTCATTGTACTATCTTCACTGGGTGTGAGGGGGAAGTGCATTCTGGATTCTGAAGACAGGATGTCTCACTAAACAGTAGCATCACAGTTAAATATTCAGCACTGACAGTTACCAGGATACATTCGCACCAAAAATAGTCAAAACGCAGCTATTATTACAAACTTTTTTTCATTAGATTTGTGGAAGCGTTTGCAGCATGAGACTTTTTTTCTATAATAACTATCCTGCACCTGCGTTAAACCAGCCCCAGTAACTGTCTAAGCACTGACAGTAGAATCAGACAGGTTGTCAGTTAATTCAGTGTTAACCCTGCAGATCCCTTCGTTACCTCTCACAAAAGCTCTCACTTCCACAGATGCTCTACACAGTTAATGAAATATGTGCGCATATACACAGTATGCGTGCTCTGTGTGTGTGCGCGGGTGTGTCGTTACAATAGGAACTACAGCTACATTTATGCGATTGGATTCTTACCTGTATTCCTACCAAACAGTCGGAAATTGTAACAATGTGTCAAAACGTCTGCTTTTATTTTATCAAGTATAAGATGCAGTGTTATTTTTGTTCTGGAGTTGGCAGCCTTTTACTGTTTAAAATGAGTCCATTTGTTGAGACAGTATTCAACTGATGCCGTGTACTTCTGTGTTGTCTCAGAGAAATATGTTTTGTCAAAATTATCTTAATAAACTCCATTTGAAAAAATTTCCCTGTGTTTTCTGCTGTGTTTCTTAGGCCTTTATGTTACGCTAGCTGGTAGAACTTGGAAACAGCAAACTCCCAGGACACGACAGATCTCCCAGGATAAGCAATATCAGAGAGCAGTAATATAGCACACTTTGTAGAGCGTTGATGTGGAATAAAGAACCAGATTTCCCGCACCGTCTCAAATGTATTCATAGCACAAATGAAAAATGCAAAGGAACAACAAAGAGTACAGTGTTTTTTAGCCATATTTGCCCACCATAAAAATGAAGATTTATTTGACTGATTTTTTTTTCTGTGACAACTACTTTGGCATTCTCTTGCTTGCGGTCAAGTGAGAGCTTCTCTTGACTGCTGTGTTTTTGATTAGACAGCAAATCCATATGAGTATGGTGCAGAGAGTTTATACTAATAGATACATTAGATACACACTTGCGGTTACTTATCAACCCATATGGACATACTCTATTTGGTTTTGGCATATTACAGAAACGTTAAATCTTGTATGATATTAGTTTTTCACTTAACTTACAAACGTCTCCATTACTTGAAATGAATACATCCACCAAGGAGGTTGTCTTTTTGGTAGCGTTTGTGTGAGTGTCTGTAAACACGATGCATCCACCAAGGCCTTAAAGGTGAACTTAATGATTTATTGGTTGAAATAAAAAAAAAAAAGCCATATAACTGTGATTGCTACAAGTTTAGTGTGTATTGTCAACATATAGAAAGTACTGTGTAAGATATCATCATACATTTGAAATGTAATCTTTCGTTCAAGGTCAATAGATTGATCTGAAGTGATAATAATGAAGCTATTTATTAAAACTATGTTTACTGCCATTGCATGTATTGACATGAAAGATATTTAGGCCATATAGGGAAAGCTATATAGGGATTCTAAATATCACGCCACTTTAAACCGCTGACATCTTCTTCAACATGTCAGCTGTTCAAGGTCAAATAAGGTCAAACTTTCATGTGTTTTATCTTTAAAACTATGATTGAAATTCTACTGCCTCTGTTTGTACTGGCAACACGTAGGAAATGATACTGGTACATGGGAATATTAAATATTACATTGTAATTTGCACCCAAATGTCATGTCATATTTGACCTCTGATCTCACTTTTACATTTTACATCTGCATTTCTTGTAAGTTGACCCCAAAATGTGTATTGCCAAATTTATTCACCTGTACTGTCAAGGGACAGCAAATGAATCCATATTTAAAAACAAAATTGTAGTCAAAAGTTTGTCAAGTATATCAAAATTTCAACTGGGCAAATATTAAAAACCTGGACTTTGCACTTGTTTTTACTGCACTCCAAACTTCATAAAGTACGTTTAAAAACAAAGAAAATAAAATGAATTTATGCAAAATACAATAGTATTCCATTAAAAGTAGATACTGGCCAGAGATTAAGGTTTGCACTCTCTTCTTGTTTCGTATGTGTTCAACAGTATCCCTGTTAGAATTTAGCTTTATGGCTAAACAAAAAAAGTGTAGTAGTACAGCTAAGTTTGTCACTTACAAAGTATTTGCAGCTGTAACATACTGTAAATAAAAGTTCAATGTTTAGCTCTAAAGTGCAATGAGATACATTCATAAAGTTGTGTAAGACATGCCTGGGTTAATGCATTTTCACCACCAGTATCGAGTAGTCAGTTTTACAGATTTTATTATTCTGTCTCAGAAAAAAGTTTGACTCATGAATGACTGAATTCAAAACACACTCTAATGACCTTGTGAGTCATATATAACCCTTTTTGTTGGGGAATATAAATGAAAAAAATGTTTTTCTGCTGTAGTCATTCTTTAGGCTCCAACTCTTCCTTTTAATACACAAGTTCAATCAGTATTTTCAGGACTGCAGCCAAGGCACACAATCCATGTTTATGGACAGCATTCATCTCCAAATGTGACCATGAAACCATTTGGCCTTGCACAGGATACATTTCGTGATGTATCCGTCTGTGTGCGTGCCTGTTCTTTCTGCAAAACGGTGCCTGGTGAAATGTGTTATCCATGCATAAAGCTCGCAACAATAGCCTCGGGGTAAAAACAGTTGTCAGCTCTTTTCTATAGAATTAAGGTGTGAATGTGTAAGAGAGAAAGATTTTTCTTTTCTCTTGACAACATCATGCACTCCGTGTGTTTATATGTAAATAAAGAGACAGATGTCAGTCTTGTATGGAGCTGTAGGCTCTGAGGATATATTTCAAGAAGTAGAAGGAAAGAAAAGCCATTGTTGCCAAGGAGTTGCTTCCCAACGATATACATCATAGCGTGTTGCTAGGCTCTCAAGGGCAGCAGAGTCGGTAACACATTAGTGTTCAGCAATAGACCATTAGAAAAACAATTTCTTGTTCAGTCAGCTCAGATGAGTATAATAAGTAATGTACTGCAGACAGTAGTTGTTAAATATATTGGTTTTAGCCTTAACTTTTAGCCTTTCCTATTGTTAAATAAAAGTTAATTAAGATCACCGTGCAAGCTGAAATATAGAAAATTAGCACACAGTATGGGAGCACATTACTTTTAGGATTATTAACTAGTATATCGTGTTTAGACCACATTCTCTGTATATTAATAGAACCTTTACATTTATATTTAAAAGAAAAAGTAAAATATATTAATGACACAAATGTGCTAAGCAGTAGACAAACAGAAAACATTACCTCTGATCCGCTGCCATCTGTTTTGTAAGAACTGCTTAGAGTGCATTTAATAGATGGTAAAAGCACAGGGAGAGAAAGGAAAAGACTGGAAATAGAAAGGTAATCATGGGAGCTGTGCCAGTGTGTATTTGCTGCGAGGAAAACGGACGCAAAGGAATGATATCATTAAATTAGAAAACAAAATCAACCTCATACACAGAAGAAAGAAGGAAACAACATTAATAATAAATATGCAATATATATAATACGGCATTATGAATAATAATCCATATTGTAATGTAATGTAATGTAAATGTATGTTTGGATCTCCATTATGTTTTTGGGCTTCATTTACATTTACATTATTAATATATAAAGCATTTAATAAGCTGAAAAATGTAACATCCACAGCTTGTGGGGATAGGTTAATTGGATAACCCAAATTGTCACTAGGTGTGAATGTGAGTGCGAATGGTTGTCTGTCCCTGTGTGTTAGCCCTGCGACAGACTGGCGACCTGTCCAGGGTGTACCCCGCCCCTCGCCCTATGACAGCTGGGATAGGCTCCAGCGCCCCCCGCGACCCTGAAAAGGAGAAGCGGAAGTGAATGGATGGATGGATGGATTTAATAAGCTGAAAAATGTAACATTCACAAACTACTCAAAAAAGTAAGTAAGAATGGGAGAAACTGGTGCAGTAGGAGTTTACCGGTGACTCTAATTTCGTGGTCTTGTTCAGTCGTATGTCCCCGAGCACCACCTTAGTACTCAATAAACCCAATTGTGTAGAGGTGACCATCGACTATGATGAAATTAAAAAGATAAACTATCCCAGTATAGATGTCATTATACTGTTAAATATTCCTTTAACACCACATAATGAGTGGCTGCGGGGAAACATACCATTCCATTTAATTACCCTGATGAATGGACTACTGCTGGCCACCACCAGATGGTGCAACAATTTGTATTTTTCTCTGAATGCACAGATTGCATGGCCTGTCAACAGAAGAAGACAATGAGCCTTCACTGGAATCAAAGTACCAAACAAATTTTCAGAGAAACACTTAAATGAAATCAATAACAAAGCAAAAGAGAAATTCAGTGTAAAAGGCTGACATGAAGCCTTATAGCCATGTTGAATTCAGGAAGCTACAACAGAGGCAACTGGAGCTGCCCAGAGTAAGGCGGCTCTCCGTCAGACTTTCACACCCTGAGGCGCTGTGCTGCACACAAGGTTGTTTACACTTTTCAAGCCTGTGTACAGGCTCAGCCTCTCACCTCATCTCTCACCCACACATCACTCTCTCGCAGGCGCCCGTGTACTTGCCCACACCTCACTGAGTATCTACTGCCTGGTCCGGGGTAATCCTCTAACTTAAAGGCAGTACAGTCTGCTAGAAGCAAATTGTATTCCTTCAAAATGCAGACACCTCTGAGCTGATGTTTGGATAAAACACCTCAGAGGTGTACAGCAACACTTTCCCTTCCTTCAGTCTTTGCTCATCTTGCTCACCTACATGCAAACAGTTATTGGAAATGTGACATTTAATACAAATATCCCGGCTAGTATCATATTACTCCTGTAATTAAAAAGAAAATGATTTTTTTCAAGGCATACATTCTCTTAAAACATAGTATTTAACAGGTGAGGTGCTTCTAACAATAAGCAGCGTAACATACATTTGTAATTTGTTGCATTTACACACAAACAGGTCGACATATAAGAAAAGTGAATGTTGTGAGCATTATTATTTTCTTCTAACAGTGCTCGGATTGAAATAGTGCAAAATAAAAGCCAATATAGATGCAGACCCTGTAAGCTCATACATTTCTCTAAATTTTAAAAGACATACTGTTCTACTTCCTAACATACAGCACATCTCAGTCCAGGTGCCGCTAGTGTGTGAATGTATTTTCCTGATAGGTGAAGGGAAACCTAGTCTGCAGATGGTAGGTCATGTCAATCCAGCCATTCATCCAACTTGTTATTTTTCAGACCTGCTAGGAGAAGTAACCCACAGCCTCTCCATACCAGTGTGTCCTCAAAGTTCCACAGTTGTATCCTCAGATGTGCTAAGAACAGCTGCAAAGTGCTGCCCCTGGAGATCATCAAGGTTCAACAGTTTTAACAGGATGGTCCACAACAGTTCCCTCTGCTGGAGAAAACTTTTACCCCGACAAACCCTTAGTGGTCTCCTCATCTAAAATTGCCTGGTTGTCGCCAGCTGAATTCTTCTTGAAATTACATACCCAGAAGTAATGCCTGGAGCAATGGATTTTAAACTGCTGCAAAAGTAGCTCTGACAGACGTCCTCATGTGACAGAGCAAAGCCAGGACTGTTGCGTTTACTTATTGATTGAACACTGAGTCTTGAAACATATGTGTATTTTCTTCATTATTACGTATATTCAGCCACAGTTAACCTGTAGCCTAATGTAATGTTACTTTTACTAGAAACCAATCTTTCCTTTTGCAACAGCTCTTTGAAAAGGAATAAAGAACAGAATGGTGTCTTTTCTATCGACTCTACCTTTGTTTTCCATGATTCACAAAAAAGGCTCTTGCAGTAACATTTTAGGTGCTGAACATTGTCTGCTTTTGCGTGGTGATCCAGCTGATGTGTAATTGGTTTTGCCTAAATCCTCTACAGGTATTGGGTTTTGTTTCTCTTTTAGTTTGTCTCTCTGCTGACTGCCACAACAGATTAAAATTTTCATCAGGTTGCTCGCTTCTGCTAATGCTGGTCTATCACAGAACATTTTGTTTACCACTTTCAAATGGGCTGAACTAGGTAAGTGTTACAGAGTTCACAGTTACAGGTTTGTTTTATATATCTAGTGGATCTCGATATAACCAAACACGCCTGAGTTGTTTTGACTCGGGAATGATGGACGAGTGTTTGCACATAAAACGGTAAAGTCACAAAGGCAAAATATAAAAAAATAAGCATCTAAATATATAGCGGTACAAGAACAGATTACATAGTGTAGTCTAGTGAGTCTTGCAGATGGCTTGACACGAGTGGTTCTGATCGAGCATGCAGTGGTAAAGATCTTTCTGTGTGGAATTTGGATGTTCAGTCCAAACAGATCAATGTTAGAGATTAATGTTAGTTAGTGGGTGATTATAAATGATCTATAATGCAGGTGTGAAACTGGATAGGTAGCTGTCAGTAACGAGACGATTGGTTAGACTCTGCTTTACAAAACGTTGCTTATTAATGCTAATTAAAGATGTTCAGTGGGATGTATGGAAAAACATCTTCCATGCTTCTTACATGAAGCTCCCTGATGTTTCTTACATGTCTGCAAATTTGTGATCATAAAGCATGTGTGTTAATATCCTTGTAGCTCATATGCTGGTGTTTCTGTACCAGGCACTTGCCTAATTGGTTATGTAGCCCTAAAGATAGATAGATCAATAGATACATAGATAGAAAGATAGACATATATGTATATAGATAGATTTGACTGACAGGTGCAATTGAGCTTTGGCAAAATTGAACTCTTAAGGTTTCTCACATTAAATTCGGAGATACAATTAGATAAAATAAGATTTTGAACACTGAAATATTCTATGTTTTCACAATCCATAAGCATCCTTCTACTTGATCAAAGTGGTGTGCATTTCCATGGTGTTGGGTATTTTACCCTTCATCAGCTATTTAAGGTCCTCAAGGATATTTTCAGGATGTTTTCTTTGAAGTTGTCAAATGCTTTTCTTTTTCTTTCACCCACAATGTTGTTTTGCTTATTTTTTTAAGACCAAAATTATTATTTGACCTCATCCAGCATTGCTGTTTTCCTTGATGGTGATGATGTTATTGCATCACCATTCAATTTCTTAAAAGAAACTGAGTGTAAGCTCATGTTTTTGTAGTGCTGAAGCAGCCTGTGTTAGTTATAGCTTAAATGTGACTGATAAATTTCCTCTGTGAAGGCAACCTAGCCCCACCGTGGCAGATATGGAAATAAGTGGAAAGGAAAGCACAAATGTAAATTAGTGTAAGCAGTAAGTGTAGCTCTAGATAAACCTCTGGCTGGCTGTAAAGACAAGTGCCTCCGTGCACAGAATGCTGAGTGCAGCTATCCCCTTGTAAACAAAGCTTCTGCTATTTAGTTTCAGTTGGCTTAATTAGAATGAATGAGGGGGCCTTGTGCAAAAAAAAAAGAAAAAAAAAGACAGTTTTTGTGGGTGGGGGGGAGAGAGGACTTGGCTACAGTGGATGGAAAGCTGGACTGAGAGATAAAGTTAGTAGCGGGTGGCACGGACCAATTGGACAATGACTAACAGTGCCCTGAGCCAAAATCACAGCCGTAATGAATTTTGGGGAACAACATACATGTTAATGTGGTTTCAAATCGAATTATTATGATTATATCTGCACACCAAGGAGAGATGAAGTGTGTGTGTTTATGTGTGTGCTACACAGAAGTGAAAGAGAACATAGTTTTATGTGTAACTGCTCGAGTGCATTTCCGTCCTTCTTTTTACAGACTGATATTTAGCATTTAAGTCCTGCAGAGGCCCTTCACCATATGTTGCTTGGAACAAATTGTAATGCCAGTGTTATGGAGATTACTTTATAAAATGAAAATGACCTCTCACAGTGAAGGCTCCATGCAATGAACAAAAGCCAGGAGGATAAAAATCTGTGAAATGGCCATGTGCTTACTAAAGTCAACATTTTCAAGTAATCTTGCAGTGATTTCATTGATACATTTTTTCTTTTCTTTTCTTTGTTTTTTAATTGAAAGATACTGGCTGACCTTGTTATGGTACAAATGTTGTTTTTTTTTTTTTGCTGTAATGTAACCATGAATGCAATACAGAAATACAGCATTCAGCGTATGCTATTGACTCCTGTTGATGTCACTTGATATCAAGTGATAATTCTTAGTAAATGTGTCTATATTTTATATAATATACTTTGTATTATACTTTTTTTTTTTTTTTTACCATCCCTCTGTATCTCCTGACAATTATTTATGCACAAGGGCAAACCTAAAAGCCATCATATGCATGAATATGCTACATCCCACTCTCTGTCCGCTATATGGTTGTGTAATGAACTCAGTCAAGCACGTTTTTCTTTTTCTTTTTTTTTTTTTTTTGCATAAGACTACAAGATATAATCAGCACAGCTCCAAATCTGTGAAGCTCCACTAAGATTTAAACCAACTGAATGGAAGCATTTCGTATTAATTTTAAAACAAAGCGGGCATATGTTTTTGAACACTGAATTAATCCTGGAAGTACTCTGTGTTCTGATTCAGCTTACTTCTCTGTGCCACAGGGCTAAAATAAACTATTAAAAAGGCATTATTGAGCCACACCGCCGAAGTGACATCTTTCTTCATTCTAAAAAGCTAGACGGCGCACTTTATTTAGTCACAGCTCCGCACACTAATAACAACGATCAACGTGAAAGTGTCCACTGTTATTCTGTGGCAGCATTAAGCTACTATACCTCTCTAACATGCACAGTCATGACATATTGAAGGTGAGCTGTCACACCCACATGAAGAAGGTGATAATAAGGATGGTGATAATGATGATTGGAGCAAAGCAGGAAACTAATTCGGTATATGTTTCAATAATAGCACACTGGATTATAAAACAATAATGTTGCATGATATCCATCCAACCAAGAATTAAATGACTAATTTAAATTTTTAGTAGAAGAAAGTGATAAATAAAACATTTACAATGCAGACATTAATTAATGTAATTAATCTATATTTTTTGGTGGAAACGCACAAGGCTCTGAACAGTGGTGATTAATCAACATCAATCATCTAAGTTTGCATTCTTCACCCTGTTAGTTTTATAAAGAAACAAGAAAACCCAGAGGATATTCTGTGACGTGTTCAAACATCAACAAGTCTCCCATATTGACTTTGTGTCACCCTACCACTTGGCCTTTTGTTTTGGTGGGGATGGCCTGTCACTGTGATGGCCGTAGAAGGAGGGACGATTTCTCTGAGGAAAGATGTTGAGCGAAAGGTCACGGTGAATAAAAGGCTTTTAATCTGAGTACCTTGTGTCGTGTGCCCAGGGAATATCAAAGTCATCCCATTACTAGTGAGGTCAGACCAGGGCAGCCTCCCTGTTTGCCCACTGCACTATTCTGTGTTTGTGATGCCTAAATACCCAGGGTAGGGTAGTTTTAAGAAAGGTGAGAAGCAGCATGATGTTTGGCCTCATTGTCTATGGCTCTATTTGTTTCTCTCTCTGTGTCCATGTGGTTTTGTGGACTTGTGTGAAGCACACTGCGCTGAGACGAGCTATAGAATGAGGCGGTCTTGCTGATGCGACACAGAGCGAACACCAGAAAAGGTCAGAAGTATTTTTAAGCATTTTTAAATATATCAAGAGTTGAACATTGTGATGCATGATCACAAAACTGAGTAGCTATGGGAACATTCAATAATTCTTTTAGTGCTGTTTTTCTTGCAACTCTTCAGATTTATTCAGATTTCAGCATTTTATTCACACAGTATGCAGTATATAGGGGTATTTGTCTTATTGTACTGGTGGAGCTAGATCATAAAGTTTTAATTAAATGGAAGGACTGTTGTCAGCTTTACAAAATGACTGGGCTTTTATTTTGGAATCACTAGCAGTGTAGGGGATGGGCTGCCAGTCCATTAGGTGTGAAGTGGAATCACTTTTTCCACAACGCTGGGCACAAGCATCCATTATGCCACACTTTCACAACTCTTAAACTCCACAGTGCTCGCTGGCTGCTTTTAAAGTTGCATCTTCCAAACACACACAGAGGTGTTAAGGAAGAAAACACTACAATGCAAACAAACAAACAAAGAAAGAAACAAACAAACCCACCCAACCCCCCCCCAAAAATTGCCCTAAACCAAAAAAATCGCCATTTTCTTTTTCATAAATATTGCTTCTTTTGTAGCGCATCTATCCACAAGTACTTTCCTTACTTGAATGACATCTACTCTTAGTGGCTCTCTTTTATTATTATATACATAGAACCATTTTTTCTGTGCACAAAATATGTGCACAGGAAATATTTTTAAAATTACAGGAAGACTCATGAAAAACATTTATTTTCCTTAACATTGAGTCAGAATTAGTTGGTCTAAAAAATTGTGTCCAAAGAGGAGAAAGGGTGCATATTACTAAAATATTTCTTGAGAAGTGGAAAAACAAGCAACTGAAATAACTGTAGGTGGTGAATGCTATGGCGAATGCTAAATCCCCTGATACGAACACCTGATCAGGACAAAGCAGGTGAAAGTAATTGACACACAAGGATATTGCAAACACTGCTGGGGTGATTTCTTAAAAAAAGTAATGTATTAGACATTTCTTTTGAAAAGCAGAGCCACGTGTTACTTAATTAGTTGTTTGCATTATATTACATGACCTTAGACAAAAATTGACACAGTAACTGTTCCCACACAGTCACACACATTGACTGAAACCTATATCCTAATGAGGACATAGCCAATAGCAAAACTGAAACCATCACTGCAATTCTACTGTAGAGGCAGGTGTAGACTGACTAAGACTGACTGCTTTTCTTACCTGTTGATCAGCCTCTGGGTTCTGGGGTCATGTCCGCTGACACTCACCTTTTAACATTCCCTACTGGATTAGTACTAGCATGCTGACTTTGCAGATACTTGCAAAGAAATGCTGTCCTGTTAGCCGCATTGGATAGTTGTTTCTGTTTCTGGGCACAGTGTGCGCTTTAACAGCATGTTCAATGCTCCTTTTGTTCCGTGAAAATAAAAGTAATGCCCATATCTCCACTCCTTAAAATTTAAAGACTGGCCCAGCTGACTGTAGCACTGAAAGAGTTATTTATCTGTCCATTGCACAGATAGAAGAACCTTTGTAACACAAGTAATGATGTAATTATAAATTTAACGTGATTACTTAATTTAGTATAAAGTGCTGCATTACAAAACTACTGAAAAATGTCATATGATCGCATTAACACATAACTGTTGTGTTATTGCCAGCGTAGACTGCAATTGTAAACTACTGGATATCATGGCAAAATGTGTAATATGCGCCGGTCCATTTTATGCTTTGCCTCTGAAATGTGACATGGACACACATGCAGAAATTGCATTACTGCATGCAGAAGTTGCCTTACCAGCAAGGAGAGATAATATATTTATTTAAAGCCACAAAGTCAGTACTTAGCAAAGAAACGTATAAAGTACATTCCAGGGTCCTTAATAGCCAGAAATGATTAAGCTAATATGTATATACATGCAAATGCGTTAATAATGTGTGTTTAAATGTTTTCCCGTGATATTTTTAATGTTGGCTTGAAATAAAATATCTCCCTCTGCTGTTACTGCAGCTTACTGCACCTTCTGTCCATTTCATGTTTCGAAGTGTCAAGGTGTGAAATGGACACAGCAGAACGGCATGTCTATTACACGTTTTGCCGTGATATCGGGTTGCTCACATTATTGTAGAGAAATTTAGAGACACTCTATTTCATTGATATTTGCAGGCATTTTAATTATGCATTAAGGTCTTGGACCCTATTCTTTTCTTTTTCACCCACTCTGGTTGAATTTCTGGTGTGCTTACCCTGTTGCGTGACTCATTTTGGGCAAAACTTTAGCTGTCGACACATGGCCTCACATTTGACTAGAATAATTTAGTATGCAGTTTGACTTACTTCAATGTGCCCAGCTTCTGTGGCTTCGAAATAAACCCGACTCATCACTCTTCCACGGGCTGACAGTTGGTTTGAGGAGTTTGTGTTAATTTGCTATGTTTTTGATTTCTGCCACATGTGACCCTGTGCTTAATGGCCAAACATCATTTTGGTCTTATATATCCTAAGTGCATTGTTCCAGATGTTTTGTAGTTTGATTTGTAAACCTAAGCCATGGTGCCAGAATTGCATAAAACATAAGAACACAACATTCAATTTTCACCCAGTTGGTTGATGTTCATTGTTCAGTGTTGCGGTGACTTGAAGGATGTGTTAGTCTAGTCATTTATATGAACTACAACACCCTGATTGAGAGGCATTTAAACAGCTTAGTATCCTACTGAGTTAGACTAAATGAGAAAAGTCAGGAATGGCACGCAGGTCATGAGTCAATGTCTGAGTGACTGTTCCATGACTATTCATTTTGACAGTGTGCCTCTACCCTCACGGACTGCTTAAGTGCAGTTTAGTTTGGCTTTGTGGAAAACAAGAGAATAAAAGCATTTTAAGACAGTGGTGAAATCCCACAAACAACAACAATGGAAAAAGTGATGGCTCCTGGCAACTCAGCAGTGTTACATGTCCCACATGTTTTATGAAATTATATGGACAGCCAGCATCTGTTGCAGCAGCTTCCCTGTCACGAGTACCTCACATCAGGTTTTCTTCTTTTATAATGCTTTGCTCTTTTGCATTGCTTGTGACTCAGGTCTTTCCTCTTAAATCAGGTGAGTTTGCAGAGAAGTGATAGGTGATGGGGCTGTGCGGTATCCAACCACTTCCACTAACTACACCTACATGATTTAATGCAATGTATCAAACAGATGCAAATCAAATGCAACACTTAATTAATTATTTGATGCCAATGATAAAAAAAAAAGAAGCTTTTCTACACCCACACACGCCACATATAGCTCAGACGCTTAAGATAGCTTGCTGTCTTTACCAAAGTTCTCCTGGTAAAGAGGAGGAGACTGTCAGTAGCAACCAGCTTCACTACTCTACTGTTGATTGTTCCTCCTTGGGGCTAAAAAATAATCACCCTTTTCTGCATCAGATTTGAGGACACTGATTTGGAAAATTTATCATATATCTCCAGTCTGCCACTGGCTTCATAACGGCACCATAAAAGAGTTGAGCGAGGGACCAAATAGAAAATTATTACCCCCAACCCCAACATGATAGCATTATACAGCAACTAGTCTGCATATTAAAAAAACAAAACAACTAAACTGTTGTGTCATTAATGACTGGAAACAGAATTATCCAACACTCTCTGTTGTCCAACTGTCCCTGATCATCCATGTCACTGAAATAGTTTTTCCACACACAAAATATATTAATGACACGTCTCATGTCCCACAGCTAAGAATCTTACAACAGAGAAAGAAAGATGAAATATTTCATAGTTATATAAGAGAAGAATGAGGTTCCTTAATGAGATGGGAGTGAGATACCACTATATTGAGGTCGACAAGATATTAAAGAGAGCTGTGGCAACAGAGATGTTGCTGTTCAGAGTCCATGTTATGTATACAACATGGGGACAATGGGAGAAAAAAAAGGGGAAAGAAATACTGCTTTTGGTCATAAATGTCAATCAGATTTATAAGAATGATCATTTGATCAATGAAGGGTGGTGCTTGCATGTTAAAAAAAGGTGTTTTGCATGGGATGTAAGATGGCCATACTTCACTGGGAAAATGTGCATCTTAGACAGGTTGACCTTTCTGGCTGGGTTCCGGTGAGGCAATGACAACACATTCAGAGAAATTCCATTATGCTTTTATGCCTTCCTTCCCTTTAGAAAAAGAAAGCATTCATCTTTAGCATACTGAAGTATAGAAGGATGTCTTTTCAAATAATAACGTCTTCTATTATGCTGAACAGAATTGTGGGACTTTCAGTTGTGCAGTTAAATGGCTTTCAAGAGAAGTAAGGAAAATAAAAAGAAAAATTGCTTGTTGATGTGCCAAGGCATTGATTACCATGCTTAGCTTTGCAGCCTCTCATAGTAATATATTCACTTGTGAAGTAATTTAATGTAGAAATTATTTTGCATTTTTGCAGTGCAAAGTGGAGATTGGTGTTTCTAAGAGATAGAAGATGAAGCTGAGAATGAGCCCATGCTTAAAAGGATATGTCTGCCATGCGGTGTTTGATTAATGGCACCACAGGCCTGCTCATCAAGAGGTAATAAAATATGAGGGCATCCTATGGTTCTGGCAGGTGTGCAGGTCTTCAAGCACAAGCAACTCCAAGGTAGCCGAAATAAAACATCTATCTCTATCCTCTCTATGTAGTTTATTTCTAATGCTTTTACTACCATTGATCTTTCACAAAAAGAATTAATATATTTTAGGACTGTGAAAATGTACATGTTTACTACCTACACTGCAATATATATGCACAGAAAAATACATGAATACTATTTCTGACACGCCTAAGAGTAATGCGAAAACTTCAGCAGCCATGGGAAAAAAGCATGCTTTGCAGGCTTCTTCTCTTTAAAAATTGAGGCTTCAAACCCTGTGCTTTGTCTACAATCCCAGACTTCTTCACCACAGACATAGTCTGGCCAAGAAAAGAAGCTGTCACAGAACGTCATGTTGGAAGATGGCAAAACACTGAATACTGTCTTAAAAATCCAGTCATAGGAAATCTCTGTGGCCCCCAAACCGGCTGCCTCCAAGAACTTGATAGGCGAGTGTGTGAGTGCATACGACTGAAAATTACAGTGAAGAATATCAAAACTCAAAGCTGTATTCAGCTGTATCCCCAGTTCATTTCAAGACATGACACATTTTCCTCTTCCAAATGTATGTATATGTTATTTGTTTCTATGAGTCTTTGCTATTATGTTACTTGTCTTAGGTGCAAGTAATTAAGAAATTGTATTTATATTTAATGCACACCCAGTTAATGATCTTTACACAAATATGCAACAGTCAAACACAGAGACCAGACATTGGAGAATGTGCTAATGAGACAGTAGTTGCTTTATAACAGTGAAAACCACTGACATACCTTCTAAGCAAACCGTGAGCACGTTCACGGTTTAACTGTTGTGGTTTGTTGTTTAGTGTTGCAAATGTGCTCGTCTTCTGCTCCTAATGAATCTCCACGCTGCCTAGATCCTGTAGGCCACATTTCCAGCAGTCAGTATAGGATTTTACTCCAGCTGAAAGATGATCTAAACTCGTCCGAATCCACAAAACAACACCGCCAAACAAGCAAAGAGACAGATACTTGAAAAGCAAAAACAAGTTTTGTGCCCTTTATTTTGAGATAATTTGCTGAGATCCATTTTCTCCTTTCAAAAACCCGTCCCTGAAAGAGCCACACTGCAACAGTTCATTCCACTCTTATTGAGCTGTGATTCATATTAACCCACAGGCCATGAGTGCTGTTCCTTAACATGCTGCAGCAACATATTCTAGCTGATATTATCTCTGTATAGCTCAAGTATCCTGTGGATAGCAAAAGTTTAAGCAACCCTGATTAAAATGTGTTATTTCCAAAATAAAATGAAACATGAATCATTTATTTACAGATTATGTTTTATTTAAGTTTTTTACAGTTCCAAACTAATGAAAAAGGAAAAAGGCCTGAAGCAAAAGTCAAGGCATTCTTTATGTATGGTCAGTGCTTCTTTTTTCTTTTTTTCAGATTTGAACTCCATTCTATTTAGCTAAAGGCTTCGAATTTTGTAATACACTTGGGCTGTCTTTAATGCCATTTTCCTTTGAGGTCTAACAACACATTAAAAAAAAAGATTTTTAAGGTTGGGTGTCTCTGCAGGGCCTTGGTGAAACCTTTAACTTGCCTCTCTTGAAGCTGTCCATCGTAGAAGTTGAAAAGGGGATTTTTTTCTCATGACATTCAGGTGTTCTTTCTTATTGCATATAACAAAAAGATCAGATGCTAAATTATCCGGTTAAACTGGAAAAGCTTTTCTTGGGAGTTTTTTCTTTCAACTTCATAATGTTGATCTCTGGTTCGAACATAGGAGGAGACTCACATCTCTTTGGGGTGGAGCTGCTGCAGATACTGGAGCAACCCCTTCTCGATAAGGGCGCAACTAAAAGTAGCTTTTTAGGGTTGTTCGTGCACGTGTCGCTGCAAAGCAGAAAAGTGCAACTCTCATTTTCTACGTTCATAATGACAGCGCAAACTGAAGAAACTGCTTCACTTCTATTGCCTGATGACCTTGCGTCAATTATTTTAGCTTTTGTTTTGCCTAGGTAGATGCTGATTGTTTTAAAAAAAATCACAGCACTTGCAGAATATTATTTAGGCAAAACTGATATAACCTGGCATTTCCCATCAGTGTTGGAGTAAGCAATCCTGGAGCGCTAGCTGCAATCTCAGACCTTGGCAAATAGTTATCCGAGAGTTCAGATCTGCTCGAATATGCACAGTCCTCATTTCCTTTTTTCCAATATAATTAACTAATCTCATTTTCTTTTAACTTTATGCCATTTGGAGGCCAATTAATTTTCTACTCTGTTAAATGTTATAATAACAATAACTTTATTTGTACAGAACTTCACAAACTCTTTGCAGTAGCAGCAATTTTAACCATGGGTTCCTTAACCTTTTGCATACAATTGTGCCCCTGAGATATTAGAGTGCAGTTTTGCATACTGTTAAAATAATTTCTCTCTTGTCTTTTGAACTGTGCCTAATGCCTAACATTTTTTGTTGCCAGTAATAACACACAGCTGCATCTGCAAGTAATAAAATGTTACTAGAAATGCCACAATGAATCATGTTTTAAATTTCCTGTTTGCTGAGAGCTTATGATAGTAATAGTTGATAGAGTCCTACTGAGAGATAATTCTATAAGATATTAGTGAAACTGAGTCTCCTGTATAGTTGGGCTTCATAGTGTTTGCCAAAAGAAAAATACCTTTTTTTCATTGAATACTTGGTTGTATATCATTAAATATACATATCCAGTTCATTTCTTGGACATTTCTTGAGTTGTAGCTTACAAAAGTGTCAGTAATTGCAAGTATTTTTCCGACAGACTGGTCAGAAACACACAAATATATATTGCAGATCTATTTATGTGTATGAGAACAGACCAACCTTCCCCCCGTCTTGCAGTTCTAAAGAAATTTGTACCACTGTATTCAATTATTTTCTGTTCTTTAATGTGTTATCTTGCAGATAATAGTGCAAATACTCGTAACTGCAATTAAAAAGCATCTTGTTTTACCAGATTGCTTGAACTGTTTGGAAATAGAAATAGAAATTCCCCCTCCCCCCATTTGAAACCCCTCACATTTTAAAACTGACAAAGGAAACAGAAACATAAGACTGTTTTAATGTAAGAGGTCAGTAGAATAAAGGGTTCGGGGTTTTAAAAGGGGGGGTGTTTCTGGGTGTTTTCATTGGGCTCTTTTTAGATGAAGGCAACATTGCAATGTCTTCAAAAGTTCTTAGAATATAAAATTATGACAGAGGAAGAGATTGATATGGTGTCTTTTATCCAATACACTATAATGAGATGCTGTCAAAATAATTTCATGTCAGACTGTCACTTCGAGCTCCACTCAGTTAAACCAGCTCATCCCGTTCCCAAAGCATCAAATACGACCGTTTTGTCCAAGCTGCTGGCATCTCAGAGATACACAGACGGTGGCTTCTGCCATTGCCAACTGCAAACACTCATGTTTGCAAAAATGTCCACATGTCCACAGGTCTGGGGAGCAGTGGCATCAGAATACTGTCAGCCATTTTCATTTTGACTTTATGTGACTTACATGCACATTGTAACTGAAACATCTTATAGAAACTTGCATATGTGTGAGAAAAGTTACGTGCTGAAGTAGGTCCTCTATCTCCCGGGCATGCCAGAAGGCAAATACAGCTGTAACTGTGCTATTATAGGCTAATCTTTAATGTATTAATTGTGAAATAATGTCACCCATACAAGGCAGTCAAATTAATTTCTATAACATTTTTGTTTCTGAGCACTGGCCCCATTGTTTTTGTTGCTTACATGCAAATTTTTCATAACCAAACCTCAATGCATCTCTGAAACGTCCAGCTCAGACTGAGCAACTAAAATATCAAATACTGTAGGCATTTAACTAGTATTTTCTATTTACATCCTGTTGCTTGGGCAGCGGAGGAGATGAGCTGTTGCAGAGCTGAAATGTCTGAGAAGTATTATTCCCACCAGACACTCTGACCACAATGCATGATGGTGTTGGCTGATGAAGGCAGTGTTTTCTCTACACTTTTTTTGGGAGTGTAACATTGCCATGTTGTAGTGTGTTAATAGTTGGTGTTTGCTTTGCCAGGGTTGAACTATAGAGAAGGTCAGAGGGAGTGTCTTTGTGGATCTAGAGAAAGGACATGGTAAGGTGTCAAGACACGAACTGTAGTTCTGTATGAGAGGTGTGTGAAGGTAGTGCAAGAAATGTACGAAGACAGCGAGACAGTGATGTGGTGTTTGTTAGGAGTCACAGATGGGTTCAAGGTGGGGTTGGGATTACAGTAGGGATCGCCTTGGAATTTGCAGTGGTGATGGACAGGCTGATAGATGAGGTCATAAGGTCACGAGTCCCCCTAGACTATGATGTTTGCAGATGACTTTGTGATCCATACGTATAGTAGGGAGCAAGTGGATAAGAATCTGGAAAGGTGGAGGTATTCACAGGGGAGAAGAAGTCGGCAGAAGAAAGAAAGAATACATGTCTCTGGATGACAGGGAGAAACAAACTGTGCACAAAAAAGGGTTGAAGACCAGAGTGCAGGCAGGTTGGAGTAGGTGGAGATGGGGGTCAAGGGTGATTTGTGATAGAAAAATAGCAACAAGGGTGAAATGGAAGCTTTACCTGCTATGATGTATGGTTTGGAGATGGTGATGCTGACAAAAGAGTCAGTTCTCCAGGTGCCAGAACTGTAGATGCTAAGATTTTCATTGAGAGTGATGAAGATGGAAAAGAAAGGAGTACATCAGAGGGCCAGCTCAGAATAAGCGGTTTGGAGATAAAGTTAGAGAAGCAAAGTTGAGGTGGTTTGGACATGTGCAGAGGAGCAATACACAGTGGATACACTGGGCAATAGATACTGAAGATAGAGCTGCCAGGCAAGAGGAAGAGAGGAAGACCTCAAAGGAAGTTCATAGAGTTCATGAAGTGAACAAGGGGATGTAGAGGGTTGGTGTGACAGAAGCTTAAATGTAGCAACTGGAAGAAGAAGTGTAGTTGATGAAATTAATAGGTGATGTGGAATAAAGCACTGTAATGAGCTGATTTACTAGTTAGTGTACAATGTAGGAAACAGGAGGTCACTTCATGTATAGCCTGGTCTGTGAGACTGAGGCTGCTTAATAACAAGAACAAGCCATACATGTATTCTTAAATGCAAATGTTTCCCAAATGTTCCTGTTTCTGCATAACTAGGCCCAGATGTATTATCCTGGAGTTCCACTGAGATTTTTACATTTTCACCTTGTAGAAAAATATTTAGAAAATAAAAAGAAATTTCTTAATCTAGCTTGGCTCATGAGTGGATCATCGCAGTTTGATGATACGGTATACAAACTGCTTTTAGTCACAGTTTTCAAATTTCATGCACACAAATTTTCTTCACCAGCGTTACAGCAGAGTTACATTCTTTGAACCTTAATGCTGTGCAATATAATGTGTAGAACAAAGTCAGAATTTCTTACGGCGGCGGTTTAAATGGAAGTCATAACTTTCTACTTTTTAAACTATATGATTTGCACTGTATGTTATTCACTCGCTTCTATTTTATGATTAAAAAAAAGAGCTGCAAGTTTAAAATACGGCAGACATAATGTCTGGAAAAGAGCTTTAATTCTTTTGCATGTGTATCTTTTGTGCTCTCATTCAGATGCACAGCATGTGGATAATTAACCTTCTCCACTGATGAGACTTTCAGGGGAGGCAGGTTATATACTGCCTCCTACTGCTATCAGAAAAAACTTCTGTTTATAATTATTCAATTAATATGACTGTGTCTTTTGTTTCTCATATTCATATGTATAAGAAGCATGTACGGCTATCTTCTTGGCAGGCAGAGGATGCATAAACCATTTAGCCACGGACACTAGTGTCTGTGTGAAAGGTGGCAAGTTAGCCTGTTATCGTAAGCACAGCAAGTTGTCATGTGATATTGCGTTTAATGTGTCTATGAAATGTCACATTGCTATGCTCCCCAAAGATGTAACTCCCCACCAGTGCTGCACTTTTGTATTTGCAGTGGTTTATACTGTGAATTTGTACTGACACATCCTCTCATTTCTTCATCCCTCTGTTGGGTTCAAATGGGGTCGCACGCAAGATGTCACCGATATTGCAGCTAAAACACTTTTCATGATGTTCATTTGAAGAAAAACACCAGTGGCTGACATTGGGGACCTTCAACAAAAGAGGGCACATAAAATTGCTCTTACTTTTCTTTTCTGAAAGGTACCAAAGGAGAGATTGGCTTTGTGGATGTGCTATAGTGAAGAGGCTTCTGTTGTTCTGTTTCCTACGTTTGCTGTTTGGTGGCAGTGTCCTGAGAATTGAAGCTGGTTGTTTTGACACGACGCTCTGCTTCACTTGCAGGTTTCTGGCTAATTAGGCCTTTCTTTTGAAAACCGTAAGTGTGCACACAGCAGCCTCACTGGCACAGACTGTAGCTCAGCTGTTAGATCCTCTGCCCTATCACCAAAGGTGTTAAAGAAATAATGATATAATGTAACAATAACAAAGCAATAGTGGTCATTTCTTGATTTAGAAGGTATGAAGACCAAAAACCCAACTTGGGTTTATTGGTATCTTAAACCATATTTTTTTCTTTAGCAAGTACATCAAGGCAAAGACCAAATCAGTGTTTGATTAGATGAAACACATAGGAGCAGGTAGCTGTTTCATGGCTTACAGGATTTTTGAGAAACGTACAATGCTTAACAAATTTCCTTGACCACCACCCATGTAAAGTTTATGCCACAGTTGCCCTAATGACTAAAATGTTATTTATGTTTCTATTATGAGTAGGCACAAGCTCTTTAGTCAGAAATAGATTTTTAATATTAAAACATAATAATTGTTTTTGTTCATGAACTTTCCAATTTACTATTTTACAAAATTAGAAGAAAGAAACAAATAGTAAAGCACATAATTATTTTCGATGATGTCGTCAAATTAGACTTATTTACCAGAAATTCTGAAATTAGATTTAGTGGTTGACTGTTACGCTTAGGTAATTTAAAACTCCTCAGAGAAGATGAATGTGCTGTGCCTGTGTTTTTGACCAGCTTCTGAAATATCTGTTTTCTTGGTGGTCTAACAAATTTGTCGAGCAGTGTACGTGCATTAGATTGCATTTTTGACTTATAAATGTCGGGTAGGATACCTTTGTGAATGACGAATGATACAGAATGCACACAAACTCCTAACCCTCAACACAATTCTTGCTGTTTCATGCATCCTGCATCAACACTAATCGTCTCCACTTAGCTAACAATTGCAATATTCAATAATTACATCAGAAGGGAGCACCCGATGGAAGTGGGACATTAAACTTTGCAAGATATAACATTTCCATTAAATTGGAGCTTTTTTCCAATCCTTTTAGTACTGTATGATAGGTGTGATTTTTGGATTTTATACCACTGGCACCTGAAAAAGCTACAATCTCCACCCTGAATCAGAATCAGAATCAGAATCAGAATACTTTATTGATCCCTGGGGGATCCCTATGATGCTTCCCCCCCCTCCAAACAGTAATGATAAAAGAAAGCTGCAGCAATCTCTAGTTTATTTTCCCCATTCATTCAACTTAGCTTCATGCCATACATTTCTCCTGGTCCTCCATGCCCTCCCTGCAGTGCCTATGCTCTGTGCTCCACAGTTTGAGAACCACTGCTTTAGACCAATCTGTCAGTATGTGCCAGCTGCCACTACCAAACATAAGGCAGTAACACATTTGCTTAAAAGCTGAAGCAGAATGTGCTCACTGCTGTGAAAATGAATGCAAACAATTCTCCAGTTGTAATGCATCTCAGTGCCTGCTCCCTAAAAGACCGTCTAAATGATGGAGCCTTTTAGTGAAATCAGATTTAGTCCTAATTGGATGACAGGCGCAGTGTGGACTCCCTCAGGACAGTGATGCACATACATGGGGGTGGATGAAATAACAAGCACACATTGCGCTATAATATAATGCCGAGCAATAAAAGTTCAACAAATAAAATCACGGGAAACTTAAATAGTTCAACTTGTTGTTGGTACCACGCTGGCAAACTATGAGGTGAGAGTTTGTGCTGCTGAGGAGCAAATGCAACAGCTGGTGTTGGATCAATCTGTTGGCACTGTTTATCTTTGTTAGTACCCTTGTGTTTGGCACTTGACACATTTTCTAGTGCTTGCGAGAAACTGTCCAGCACATAAAGGCAGAAATGCATTACAAGTAATCCAGTAAGCCCCACAAGCAACCTTGTTTGAAATGCAATCACTGCCTGGATTATGGTCACAAAGAAAATTTTTTGAGTGAAGGGCATAGTGGTGGTCAAGATGGATGATAGTCTCAAAGCATGAAACTCTAGAGAATACTGAATTTAATTTCAGTTATGTGTTAACAAGCTTGCTGAGCTTTGTGACTGAAAACACTCCACTGGTTTGTCTTATGTTCTATTAGTTCATTTGTCTGAAAATGAATGATCATTTAAAAAAGTCAACATTTTTCTGACCCGTATGATGATGGTGTGATGAATTTCTGCTGTTGCTTAATCCACAGAGAGCCACATTTCCTGTAAACGGAAAACCGAGTAACATATTCAGTTTACTGAAGTGGCTTACACGGCCGTGGGGCCATGCATTTCCACCAAATGCTGTGGGAATTAAAATTACCTAGTCTATATCTGTATAGATATTCAGCTTGATGTTTTTTCCCCCAATTCAGATCTAATGTGCTTTCAAAGTGTTCCTTTAATTCTTTTGAGCTGTATATAGCCTGAGCAACAAAGCAATGCTAGAGTCAATAATATACACGTTACTTTGCCTGATTTTCCTTTTTGGTGGTGGTGGGGGGGAAGGGTGTAAAACTGGTTATTTGAAGTGGGAAGAAGGCAATACATAAATCAACACAAGAATCTTTTTTCTTTTCTTTCAGTGAGAATTACCAAAGCCTCTTAATTACCCAGAATTCACATTGATTCTCAGTGAAATGGAAACACTAATAGGAACTTCTTCTCTCTCTCTCAGAGCTAAAACCACTGGAGCCCTTTAAAGGGTCTCTATCTGAGAAATGTCCTGCTGCTTTCCCAGAAGGAAGATTCAGGCTATGCAGCCTGTCACGATCTTCAAACATGAACAAAGACAGAACCGGCGGGGCTAGTGCCACCCCATGATATCTCCTCAGAACACACAGCACAAGAAATGAAAAATAAAATTAAGAAAAAACCCCCCAAAACAATTATATTTGGAGTAATGCTCTACAGGAGGCATCTGGGATGCTAGATTACACTTTAGTTTTCACCCAGGTACAAAACAGATGAGGCCTGTCACTAATTTGCTTTTTTCAGCATAATATAATGATGATATGGGGATAGGTGGATGATTTCACTGTCTTAAAAAAAGGTAAGTGGTGAAAGGTGAGTTTATTCTCACATTTTCACTTAAGCCCAGTTTATAGATTCAGAGCAATATTTGATAACGGTGTGGCTTAAGTGGTTGTCAAGATAGGTAATCAATTCTGGCTTTTGTCCCAAGGATACATTGACCCTTTTTGTGCATAATTGTTTGTCACAGAAGCACAAAAATCAGCTTTTGCAATCAGCACCCCTATAAGGAAAAAGAAGATAAAGAATGGGAAAGAGAGAAAAGCTAAGTAGACAAACAGGCTGTAGCTTCTGATTTTTTCAAACCCAGAGAAATATTAAGGCTTTCAAAGTAGCATTTATTTCCTTCCTTCCTTGTTTGGCTTTCTAACATTGTTGATGGGCATTAGGAGGAGGAGGCAGGGCATCTGACTGGGCGCTGTTGCAGTCCATTGACTGTTTTCTTCAGAGGGAAAGGTCAGAGGATACAGTACGATGGGGCACCTGCTGAAGGTAATCATTAATAAGCCCGCTGTCCTGTCAGCAGCCGCTGGCTTTACCAGATGTGTTCTGCTAAAAAGAAGGAAATGTGTCAGAAGTGCCCTCACATCATTATTATACTAATTGGCAGTTCTAAGCCAACAATCAACATGGATGCTTTATGATACAGCAAACAAAATTTAGGGAATGTTTGACTTGTGTTAGCTGCACATTGTACATTTGACCATTGTCAGTGAAAACCGGATACCACAGAGTTTATTGTTCACCAGGAATCTCTAATTTAAAGCTTTATGTCAGGTTTCCAAGGCAACCCTCTTTCATACACTGAACGATTACCAAGGACAGACCTTTATATTTGAAACCAAGTTGTTCCGCAGGTATAATATTACAACATGGTTCTGCAATGGCTTTAAGATTAATTGCAGTGTTATATGTTATCATGTATTTACAGCAACTTAGGGTTTTGCAACTGATTTTAAAAAATCGTCTTGTTGAAATAAATCATTTGTATTCATGATTCTGTTTTTGCCACGTGACACTATTTAACCTCTCCTCCCTTGATCACCTTTCTCGAGCCACTGTACTCCCACTGCAGCTTCATGCAAATCAGGCCCCTGTCCTGCAGAGGAGAAAAGGTGGGAAACCAAATTGGATCGAATGTAATTCAGTTCACCGAGCAGGGAATGAATCGATAATGCTGAGAAATGGCTTTCGGAGGACTGAGTGCCCACCTTGGGTAAGAGGTTTCTTCTGTTTACAGCACAACCTAGGATTGCATGCTTATGTATTTTACGATAGGTTAATCAAGAATCCCAGTACTTTCTACTTCCCTGCTGACATCTCTTCTTGAGATGCTGGCTGTGCAGCACTTCAGAAAATGTCTTGCCTGTTTGATAGTGTGAAAGGTCGGCTTGAATGGTCTTTCCACTGATTTGCATTCTCTTCTTGTAATGTATTCACTGAAAATAGCTGAGCAAGCAAATTGGAATAGTTTGTATTTACTCTCAGCGACATCAAACCATTTATAAGCAACAACGTTTGCATACTTGCACACACAGATCATGAATATGCACTCAAAATTAAATTTACTGATGCATTGTTTCGTCTGTTGCATTCGCTTTTTTAACACCCAATCATACAAACACATTCACACATGAATGCTCCTACAAATACAAAGAATCAGAATAAGTATGGCTCCTGCATCATTTGTAAAATAACATCACTAGATTGTGTGAGTTTGCTTTTGTTTCTCTGCCCTCAAACTTTGCAATTCCACTATCTATTTTATCACCGTGTTGCCTATGTCAAATCAAGCACACAATTCAGCCCGTGCTGAATATGCATGTTTTGATAACAGCGACCGATTATCTCACAGTCGGTGTAAGAGCTTTGCTGATGCCAATACTCTGCAGACGCTGCACTAGCTTGTCAAATTAGGACATATTTTGTGCAGATTTGACTGATGTATTTGAGAGTCATCAAAATCAAAGCTAGTAAAAAGTAAAAATAGTTAGCATGTTGAAGCATGAGGTGGTGTCATGCAGACACCCAGAAGGAATAAATAAAGGAGACTTAACTGATACACAACACGTGTTCTGCAGACTATAAAAACAGGATCACAAGATATTTCATCACTCCTCTTGCTTCTCAAACCATCTTTTTGAACATCCTTAAAAATCTGAAAAGCGTCAGAACCAGAACAGTCAAGTATGCAAGCTGCACTTGCACAGAGGGTGGTTATTAATGTGCTATTTTTATTTTGTCACTTTAAGGTATACTTTGAATCTTAGCTGGTTTGTGACACTGACAGCACCCCTATTGGAGCTCTTTTTTATTACTATGCAATTATGTATTTTTATCACTTAAAAAAACCAAACACGTGCTCATAAAACCAAATTCCTCTGAGCTATGTGGGACTGGTTATGAAGTACCAAATCTTGACTTTTCTCTTTCATATAACAACAAAAAGAAAAAAAAAGAAAAGGAAAAAATGAATAGAGACAAAATAATGAATACAGACACTTCCATTCAGGGAGAAGGGATACTACAATGCATAAATTACTCAAGCCAGTGCTCATCACTGATTGGACATTTCTGACAAACTTCTTCAGTTAGTTGTGTGTCTACAGATGGGTGACAAATCAGAAGAAGACACCAACATTTGCACCAAGCAATACTGTGTATCATAAGAAGAAGGTGGGACAACCACACACTACCAGAATAGCTTCAGGATATTCTGATAAAGATTATATTCTGATCTTATTTTAAGATTGTCTAAATTATTATTATTATTATTATTATTATTATTATTATTATTATTATTATTATTATGTTATCATCAACAAATAATTTAGTGATGCCTCATCCCCTATGCAAGGGGCGATTACCATCTTAGAGGAGACACTCTCATCAGGGTACAAATGCTTCAGCATATAAAGTCCTGTACAAAAGTCATTGGCAACGCCTTATTTCTTTAAATTTCATTTCTAGAATATAGTTCTGGTTTTAGATTTGAAGTTCTTTTAAAGTTTCTCTATGGACATTGGCTGTTTTTTCACTCATTTTCATTTTAAGAGGAACTGGTCTTTTACTTTAAATTCTATCTATAAGCACTTTGTTACCAGCAGCCTGTCACAAAAACATCATTTGTTCCCATTTCTTTAGCTGAATCTGCAAAGAATGCTAATGATAACATAGTTTGACAGTCATAATGAATGCAATTTTGTTGTTTTACATGTACAATGTCAATAAAGGGCTAATCTATTCTGTTGCATCAGCAACGCAATTCCCTGAAACTTGGCATATTTTAGCATGTTTTGCTAAAAAGAAACAAAAAAAAAAAAAACGAGAGAAAACTGGACACATGGAGGACTAAAAGATTTAAGTGGCATACCTAAAAAGCTATCTTCAGTAGATGAACAGTAGCTGAAAGTCATGTGTCAGGTTTTTGTTGGATAAATTCAGCCTGACAGGACGTGAGAGAAGTGTCTGGCTCTTCAGTTGATTCATCGAAGCCTCATCAGATATGGTCTCAGTGGAAAGGTGGATGTCAAGAAGCCATTCTTAGGCAAAAGAGACAGAGAAAGAAAAGGTATGTCAAATTGCATAAGAACTGAAAATTATCAATCAATCAGTTTTGAAAGTTTTGCCAAAAATTGTCATCAGTATGTATAGAGAAGAACAGGAGAGAGATACAACAGTGTCTGCAGCCAGCTGTAAAACACAGTGGAGGCTCTGTCATGGTTTGGAGCTGCATTTCAGCTGGTGGTGCTGGGGATTTTGTCTTAACACAGAATAGTACGAATAGTAGTTGGTCCCACATGCAGTACCATCTGGAAAGCATTTGATGGAAATCACATGATCTCCAAAATACTGCCAAAGCTGTAAAAGTATACCTGGACAGAAAAAACACACAGAACAGTTTCAATCATTAACTGATCTCCTCAGAATCTGGACCTCAACATTATTGATGCAGTGTGGTGGTGTAATACAAATAAGCACTTCTGAGGGGGCAGGTGAACACAAAACATCTTGTGGAGCAATAGTCCATCCATATCATCCATACCATCATACTATTAAAAGATACAGGTCATACATAATCAAGGGATACTAAAACACTCACAACACTTATATACCCTATGTAAGCCAGATGCACCTTTAGGTTGGGGCTTTTATTTAAAATACCTGTGACTGTCCATAGGTTGTCAGTTGTCAGGCAACACCATGGCAAGCAGGGATCCATTAGCAGACCATTAGCATTTTGTTTGAAAAATTCCTGGCTGGGTTTCTGCTTAATTTGGATTGGAAGTGAGAGGAGGCGGAGAGAACGGAAGGGAAAAGGAAGTCAAATAGACAGGTTGATGTACAGAGTAAGGGGGGGAACGAAGACGGGGAGAAACAAAAATTAGCTTTTCATCTCGTGACAGCAGCAACTCAAAGAGAAAGAGGGGGAATAGCCAAGCTGAGAGAACGGAACAGCTAAAAGATGCAAAGTGGGAGTTACAAAGACTTGGAAATTTGCCGGGGGGATCAAGAGAGACACATAGTGGAAGGTGGGCTGCAAAGAAGTGAAACGAAGCAGGGCACAGTGACAGAAAAAAAAAAGACATCAAGGTATAAGAGCAGAAGGAGAGGAAGTTAGCTGCAACCTTGTACACATTAAGAATGACTAGTGGAGGAGGGGTGTAATTAAAGTTTCATTAAGTGACACTAACATTAAATAAAAGCCGGTGCAATTAAAGTGTCTCTGTTATGTAAAAAAGTTTTCTTGTAGGCGACTGCCAAACCTACTGAGAATCAACACCTAGCTGCTGTAGCGATACACATATTCAGACAGCATGGTTGGTCCCTATTGGCTGTTATCAAGTCTCTGTAAACGCTCCAACGTTTCCAACAAGTAAGATGCTCAGGGTGAATTAGCAAACAGAAAAAGTAAAAGTGAAAACACCTAGAGATTTTTCTCTTAATTTTGTGATCGATATAGCCAAATTCTTTTGTTTTTTGTGAAGAATGTCTTTAGAGATCCCAAACTATGCAGGACTATGTTGCTCTATTAGTCTATTATTTAAAGCAACAAAACAGCAAACAAACAAACAAACAAAACAAAACAAACAAACAAACAAAAAAGACAGTGGGCTAAAGAAAACCAGGAATAAAGAATTAAAAAAAAATTACATTCCTGTTTTTACTGAGTTGCAATTTTTTATGATGAAAAAAATTAAAATAAATAAAGAAAAAATAGCATGATCCTGAAGTTTTGTTTTCAAGAATGATTGGCCAACCTTCCCACATTTGTAGTAATGAGTTTATGAGTAATGCCATTTACTAGTTATAGCCATGCATTTTGCTCGTTTAGCCATGGACATATCTAATGGCACTTGAAAGCACTTATGATGGACATAAAGACAGATGTACCCAGTGACTCAAGTCAGCATACCCAAGGAGAGCTGTGTTGCCCTTAGCAACACTGTCTGCTGTTCTTCTCTTTACCCATTGAGAGGCCTCCATGATAAATAAGTATGTCCTACAGCATGGCTGGGACTGGCTAGCTGCCTTGCTTTCATGTAACCAAGCTCCACAAGGAGCGCAAAAAAAAGGAAAAAAAAAATGGATAGAGGGGAGAAAACAATCAAAGTAGAGGTACTAAGAAAGTTAGAGAGAAAACAAAGGAGAGAGAGGAACAAAGTATAGATGAAGGGTTGGAAATAAACAACATTTAAGTTCACTGCAGCTACAGAGAACACAAAAGAATGAATTGGAATTTAATGGATTGGTCATACACACGTAATCTGATGCAGCATTGGCAGTGGCCACCAGAGAGTCTCAGCGCAATTAGAACGGGTTTTGGGGCACTGATTTTCTGATAGATGGCTACTTAGAAGCCCTATACCTCCTGAATAAGAAACTCAGGGCAGTGTCTGGGGATGTTACATCAATGCAACTCACGTAACATTCTGAAAATAGAGAGGGGAATGGCGGTAGGGGGGAACTGTAGTATTTGGATTAAATCCACTGATGTACAAGGCACTGAGCGAACATAAGCAGCCGCTGCAAAAAGAAAGGCATATTTCATATGCTACTACACAGCAGCTCCGGGTTTTTTTTGTATTAAAAATATCTTTTTATACAAAACTAGGTTTTTTCAGTGAAGGAAGGTTCATTCAACCTCTACAGGGAACAGTTCTTAGACCTACAGCGGAACATTTGCAACACCTGCTAGAAACCACAGCCTTGGGTTTCTGTAGCCACTTACATTATCCATTTTTGTTTTCTTCTTCTACATTTTTCCAACATAGTGAATGTGAATCATTAAGTGTAATTCTCAACCTTTTCTGATTTATCTTCTTCACAGGTCCTGGGCAACTGGGCCAATTTATTAAATGGTAGATATATTGTGCCCACACGAAAAGAACACTATTAATAATAGGAGCCCTGCAGGAACTGATGATGTTTAGCAAAAACCTAACAGATGACAGAAGTCATGGTTTTTGCTGCTTCATATAACAAAAAACCAAACAAACCTAGCACTCATTCATTCACTCAATGGAAATTTATCTGGAAATATTTGATGTGAACCATTTGTGAGTGCTGGGTTTCAGAGGGCATGTTGGAATTGTGCACCAAAATTTGTTTTTCTAATCCATTGAGTTTTAGAGTACATGCTGTGCAGTTTTCTGCAAGTATTTGGTTTCCAACTTGGGACACAAAGAAGAGAGAATTGACCACCAATAGGGGAAAATATCTAAGATATTTTGGATGCCCTGGGTATTTTACTTTTCAGAAACAGTGTCAATGCTTCAATGACAAGTGCAGATACTTTTTTATGAGGAAAAAGAATCAAAACTAGTATTAACCTCCTAAGACCCGAACTCTTCCACGGCATGCATTTTTAATTTCTCTTTGATATTTGGGCATATTGGGACCCGATGAATGTAAAAAGAAAGAATTACCAGTTTTTTGGGGTTTTTTTTACCTTATTTTTGTTTTTAGGAAAAATAAGAGCCACATATGTGGATATTCATTTAAAATTTTGATAGAACAGTAGCAGCATAATGTCCTCGTAAATGGATATCAGGCCCTTGTAGAGGAACATTGAGTATTTTGGTCTAAATAACCCAAAATGTGATGTCCACATATGTGGACGCCAGGTCCTAGGAGGTTAATATATTTATGATAAGGACTTTAAGTGGATGAGCAAAGATGGGGTGACCTTGAAGACCTTTGATGACTGGCCTTGGAAACTCTTCAAACTCGAGCACCATTTGGAGACGATTGATAGTTTATTGGCAGATATAGTATAATTCACATTGGCTTTATACTAAAGCTGCTTGCTTTCTTCTACCAACAATTCTTTCAATAGTTACCCCTAAAACACAGATTACTGCAAGTACTTACATTTTGCAGAGAAATAACTACTGGGGGCTGTTAGGTGCCTCTGATGCTCACATTACTGTGGAAGTACAGACATCATTACTACAGCTAAGCCACAAAACATTGCATTTTTCCCAAGAGACACCACAAAGTATGTTCAAGTTATATGATTTTAATGCCATAACATATTTCTTTTGAATTATGCTTGGCAGTGACAAATAAATAAAAAAAATTTTTCAAGCTCATTAGAAATATATCACTTCATCTGCATGTTTTGCTTCAACTGTATTGATATCACTCACAAACCTAAAGAAGACATCCTGAGTTCTCACAAATCATTTGCGTTATATAGACTCGGTGTGGATTGGTTTCACAGTGTGGTTTGTAGAAAAGCTTTAGACGAAACCATCGAAGATAGACTTTGGAATATTGAGGTCTGTGAGCAAAGCTTTCCTTTCAGTATGTTCTTTTAGATTTGAGCACAAAAACCACATTTCCCCACCTTCAAAATGTAAGGCTTTGTATGGGTTCATTCTCAAGTGCTGAGAAAGACAGCAACTGGACTTTTTTGGGGGTTGTTAAGATTTTTCCCTCTCATCCAAGAAGCTTCCTCAGTTCTAAAACAGCTGACGGAGGCTCCTAGTTTTTTTTTTTTTTCTTTCAGAACTGAGCAAGCCTTTTGGACGAGAGGTGAAACCTTTTTACAACCCAAAAGAAGTACAGTTGCCTTCTTTTTAAGGACTTGAGGCTACTGTGACCAGGATGACCTAGAGCCTACACAGATGTCTATTATGTATCCGAATTATTCAGATATGTGGGTGGAAGATTGTGTGTATGTGCCTCAATCTGCTTGTGGTTTAACTGAAAAGTGCTCCAAAACTGTTTTCAGATTTGCAAGTGTATTGAGATTTTTAGTGTAGATACACTTGCAAATGTGAGCATAGATATAACAACTGATCTATGTGCGTGTCGCAGCCAGGAAATTTTGAACATGAATTTCATGGATTTTAGATTATGTTTCCAGCTTTTGTTTGTTTATTTATTTTCCACACACACACATATACATGTGCATTTTTGTTTCTGGAATGAACTTACTTAAATGTGCGTGTGTCACCCATGTCACGATCCTGGGTCTTTTGACCCAGCGTTTTGAGTTTTAGTTTATGTTTAAGCCCTTCAGGTTTTCTAAGTTCATTTTTTATCATGCCTAGGTTGTTCTAGTTCTTTGTTATTAGATTCCCCTTGTGTTTTCCACCCCTGTTAAGTCTCCCTTGCCCTTCATGTGTTTCATGTCTGCGTCTTATGTTTCCTGTTTTATTTTGAAGAGGTCTTGTGTTCCTGTGTTCATCGTGTCTAGCTTTACTCTTCCACTGGGACATCGTTATGTTCATGTGTGTCAGCTGTTTCCCCCATGTGCTCCCACTTCTCTCATTAGCCTCCTGTGTGTATTTAGTCTGTGCCTTTTCATTCAGTCTTTGTCGGATCGACTGTGTTGCTCCCATACCAAGTCCTGTGTTCAGGTTTTCATATATATATATATATATATATTGTTATGGTTCAAAAATATTGGAGATGGACACCAGAGGAAAAACCCACAATAACAACACTGGTCCGGTCGGGTTGAGTCAAACGATGATTTAATGATCACACACGTGGGAGATGGACACTGTATGCAGACAGTCTCAGATCTCATCTCAAAAAACACATCACCATAGTTTTATGAAATCAGGGTATTAGAACGCCCCCTCATGCGTAGTGACAGGTGTAATACAATCAATGTTGACAATTTTATTTAACACAAAGAATAACATTGTCTCCTTCCCGAGGGCAGACGCTGACTGCCCCCGTCTCCTGGAACCGTCTGTACCCTGCTAAGACACAACATGGCAGCTACAAGGACTCTTTCATTTATTAAGACCATCAGTGTGTATTGCTCTAAATCAAGTATATAATATTAAATGAATATTGCTGGATCAGCTACTTCTACTTAAAACATATTAAAACATGACTAAGCACAAAATCATCAAGAATAACATCTTATAAGTGCTGTGTAAGCGCGTGCGGCCTTCCAAGCTCAAAGCCTTTGCCCTCCATAGATCAGCCAGACTCGCGCTGGCTGTAGCTTTTAACCTTTAATTACCTTGAGCACAACTCTAGAATGAGCAACAAACTGCAATGTGTATGGAATGATCATGGTTACATCTGCAATGAAAATCATGTTATTATTCTGGTACCTGTAAGAAAAGATCAAACTAAAGTTATCACCATCACTGTAATGCAAAGAATAATGTAAGATCAAAAACTTCAATTTATGCTTAATGCAAAGCTGGTTATATACTTCTAATGAACTAATAATGGCATATTAAAATATTAAATGATAATGAGAAAAACATCCCCTCCTTATTCTACAATTTATATATATATATATATATATATATATATATATATATATATATATATATATATATATATATATATATATGCTCATCATCATCATCATTGCCATGTTTAGAGTTTTGTCTGTTTTTCTGTTTTTCATAGTTCGTGCTTCCTTTCTAGTTTACCCAGTTTAGGTTATCGCTTAGGTTGCATTGTTTTTGCCCTTTTATTTTGTACTGTTCTGTCTGCCTTAATAAACAGCCCATCATCAGTTAAGTTTGAGTTTTAGAATGTCTGCACCTGGGTCCACTCTTCAAACTCCACGCAGTTTGCCTCGGCAAACTGTGACATCCATGTATTTCAATGTACGGACCATGTATGGACTTGGCCTGAACCTGAACCAGCTCAGACTTGTTTTGTGCTTATTGGGGATTCTATACATCCTTTTAAAGTCAATGAAGCTGACTAAAAACATGAAGGATAACTGTGAATGGGTGCAGGTGTGAATTTCTGTAGCAGGAAGAATTATGAGTTCTGAGGAGGCCAATCCACGACTGATTTTGTTCCATTGTGTAATTTTTCTAACTAGTTACTCTTTTACTGCATTGGCAGTGGTTTTGGGATCACTGTCGTGCAGAAAAATGAAGCTGTTGCCCATAAGAAGCTTTTCAGAGGGCACTGGATGGTAGATCAAAATCTGACAAGTTCTTTTCTGTGCTCATAATTTCATCATTTTTGACAAGATTCCCGACACTACTGTCTGAAATTTACCCCCAGAACCATGACAGAGCCTCAAACGTGTTATACAGTTGGCTGAAGGCACTCACTATCTACTTCCTTACCTCCTCCATGCATATTGATAAGTGACAAGTGGATAAACAAAAATGAGTGAGAAAGCAGTTAATGTCCAAAGAAAAATTTAGAAAGACTTGCACAGAACTATTGCACAAGATCACATTAAAAAATGAAAAGAGTGTCTGCTGCTTGAAAAGACAATAGAAAGAAAAGACAATTAGCTCAAGACTTTTTCTCAATAATGTAATTGCTCATAACATGATAATTACATGGACTTTATTACTGAAGAATAAATTAAAGTTCCCCTTGAGCTGGACATTTATTAATTCCCACCTCTCTGTGCAGTTTCTGTTGAAGCTTAAACGTACAATTGTAAAATAGCCAGTAAGCTTATTTTGTATATTATTGAGCGTACATAGCACTTATATATAGAAACAAAACTTCACTGAGTCAGTACTGCAGTTATGCATTAAAATTGTATCTTTTGTGGGCCCTTACATCACTGAAGGACTTCCACAGGAAATTAGTAATTCAAAGAACCGTATCAAAAGCTGTCACTCTTTCAAAGAACAGCCAGATGGTGAATATATGAGCTGATGTCCAGGGAATGTGTTCTCCTACACCAAAATGGCTCAAGGACACAGAATACACAGCAAAACACAAAACAGAGCATTGTTTTATGGGGAAAAAAATGAAATAAAACAAATAAAAAAATTATCTCCTCCCTTTAAAACAAATGAGAAAATAGTGATGCTATAAAAACACTTGAATTGCATAATTAAAATGACAACAGCACAGTGCGGTATGAAGGAGAAGGCCATGGCTTTGACCACCATGGTTCACCACTAATAGAGGTTTGCAATCACAAAAAGGTCATTTCATTGTGTCCTGGTGAGGCAGGGGCTCTTTGAAGGGAGCAATTACAGCATTCACTGCTGCCAGGGCCCTGACTTATTTCTCTTCAGAGAGTGTGCTGTACACATAGTCCATTTTGCTTTTGTCCCATTTACCATCATTCTGTCTTCACATGCTGTTCTGAGCTCTTGTTACGACTGCTGTGGCTTCCAGTACAAAGACCTAATTACAGTAATGGCAAGGGATAAACAGATAAACAAGCAAGCAGACGAACTGCATGCCATGAAGGCAGTTTGATAATATGTAAACCTCCCACACTGCTTGCATAAAATCCATTCCAACCAGGCAGTTAGCTAGTCAGGGAAACCAGCTAAAGGCTACACCAAAGCAAATTAAAAATAACTATTAATATGATGCGGCTCTGTGAAATTATTCAGGAGATATCCAGCAGTCTCATAAAACAGGCCATTAAAATTAAATAAAATGTAATTCAAATACATTTTTGAACTAGAGTTTGATCATGTTTGAACATCAGCATGGATGTGTATGTGAGGTGTGAACATATTCTAAGCATACCCAGTGAGAGTAGCTCTAGGCTGAATACTCAATGGGTGACTAATGAAAACTTGTTTTACCACCGTTGCCTTGGATATCTGGATGTAGTGCTTTAGCGTGACTGTTCATCGTGCCCATCGTTTAACCATGGTACCCTGGCTCTACGAAGAGAGCTTGGTGCAGGTGTTAAAGAAGGATGAGGGAGATCTAGGAATCTTTTGTTGCCCTTGATACCGCATAGTCCAGGATTATTGATCCAAGGAAAGCCACTCAATCATGACTGTGTGCCTTCTGCAGAGCCAGCACAAATCCCTTGCTTAAAATTGGAGTCCCGAGCCCCTTTTCGTTTGTCAAACAAAAACAGACACCTAAATTGCACACACAGAGAGAAAAAAAATGTGCGTATGTGTGCATCCACAGCAATAAAACATTTATGGTCCACTCTTGCAAAATATTTTTAGTCTAGTGCTCTTTTTTTTTCTTACCCAAACCACAATTCAAACAGATTTTAGAGTAAAGGTAAGACGATAGAAGCTGCACGAGAAGACAAATTGTACAAACGGAACAAATGTAACTACAGACTACTGTATGTGTTAGCTAACTGATTTTGACGCTTTCTGCTTAAAGGCAACCCAGAAGCAGGACACAAGGAGAGGTAGGGGGTTTATTAAAGGTTAAAACTGGTGGATTTGCAGATTGACTAAGCTTTGGTTTGCAGTGCAAGCTGAAACCGGAGATGGCTGTCCTAGAATAAGGCTGGCAGAGTCAGAACTGGTGTTAGGTAATGGAGTCAGGCTGGCAGTTGGAGGTTAGCAGGAAGTGTGGCAGAAGGAGAGTGGGCAGGCAGGCAGAAGAACTGATGAAGTCGAGCAACTGGGAAGACATGATAAACCTTGACACATGGAGAATTAAGTTAGTGGGAGTAAACACACAAAAAAACCCAAACTTAAGTTACCATAAAATCTGACATAATGATCTGGGGAAGATTAGATTAAACACTCGGGCAGATATACTGCTGAGACAAAAGAGGGATGGGATGCAGGCCTATTAATCTGGTGGTTGCTCCAGAACTGGTAGGAGTTGCCGCCCCCACATCTCAAGCCACATATAAGCACACGATGTGCTTTAATGCACTTATTTGTGTAGTAGATTCGTTTTAGGATTTCAATTCTGTGCACTTACTAGTGATGAGGTTTGCAGTATCTGACTGCGTTAGGTACTGCCTTTGGTGTATATTTGCAATGAACCATGTTTTACCATGCACCTAATTATTTTTCACAATGAACAATGACGGTGCGGTTACCTGTAATGCCTGGAAATATACCTGCTGTGTGCTGCTATATGTGATAATTAGCTGGCATTATCATCAGTAATGATAACACATTCTCCTTCTACTGACTAAAAATAATTTTATAGTGTGAATGCACCTATGGAACCAAAAATATCAAGTGTGCAGTCTAAAAGAGGGGAATAGAGAGATCAATAAGCAGCAGACTGGTAGAGAACATGACATTAATAGACTGGTGATCTATTTCCTGCCCAGTGCATCCCGGTCCAATTGCAAACTGGCATAGAAGACGATAACTTTTTATAAATGTACTTCTTTGTTAAGCTCAATGTATTTAAGCAATATAATAAAAAACACTGAAAACTGAATGAATAGAGTAAGTGGAAGTTCACAGGCTCAGATATTTAAAAAAAAGTCAAAGTTTAATGGTAAAAGAGAGAGGCAATGAAGTGAAACAGGAAATTGCACATGAGCACAGAAAGCCACTCTAATTGTGAGTCTGTGGAAGTTACTGAAAATAATCAACACAAAGTCAATGTTGTGACCACTGCAGATTTAACAACTGACCATGAACCTCTGCACATGGCAAATGGAGTATACATTAGAAAGGCAAGGGAGAGGGGCTAACCTGTTTGAGCTGATTGATGATGATGTTTGTCTGACCCACTCTGGTGGCACAATTTCATAATAAACCAAGCATCCATCCATCCATCCATCCATCCATCCATCCATCTATCTATCTATCTATCTATCTATCTATCTATCTATCTATCTATCTATCTATCTATCTATCTATCTATCTATCTATCTATCTATCTATCTATCTATCTATCTATCTATCTATCTATCAATCATCCTTCCACCCATCTGCCTACAGCAGATGTCTGTCTGTGTGAGATCCAAGTGCAATTGTTTGCTTAGACTGCACACTATTATAATCCCTGAGGTGAGCTGAGATGCTAGACACAAAATTCTCTCTGAAGTGGAAAGTGGAAAGGAAAACTCCCAAGTTTGTGTGTTTTGAATGTTTTTGTGTATATTTTGAGTTTCTGCTCAGCAAAAGTCAGATCCCGCTGCTCTACAATGCACACTGGTTCCGCTTTCTAGGTTTTCCCACAGAGTAATTTAATCTTTGCCATAAATCCTCAATACTGACTATACGAACAGACACATGACAAATTAAAAGAAAAATGTGAACACTTGACCCCTACTGTGTGGGTGTAGGCTGTTATGCTGTGGGGGGTATTTTGCTGGCATGGTTTAGAGTTTCTTGTTGGCTTAGAGAGCGAAGAGTCACAAATCAATACCAAGTTTTTTTCCTGAGTGATTCCCTTTATCCGTAGATGAATCAGTTCTATCCTGATGGAAATCATCTCTTCCAGTGTGACAGTTCTTCCATCTATCTGGCACACGGAATCACTGAATGACGAGTATGAAAATGATGTAAATCATTAGCTATGCCTCACCAGTCGCAGCAGTCTCAATCCACCTGAGCACCTATGGGTGATTTTGGACATCAATGGTAGACAGTGCACTCTCACCAACATCAAATCACCCAGTGAAGAAAGAATAATGGTCTGTTTCTCTGGTAAAGCTCCAGAAACTTGTAGATAAATGCCAAGCTATACTGACGATGACTTAAAAGCTTGCTAAGATGCTTTGTTTTTTCCTTTAATTTGTCACCCATCATATAAAGTGACTGAAAGGTATTCCCGTTGCCACACTGCAATAGAACTGATTAATGCTTTGCTTTGTATATTACAAAGTAAGTAATGAAAACACATTAGAAACACCCCAGCAGAATCTGGGGAATGTGTAAATACTTGTTCAAGACTGACATGTTTACAAAATCATAAGAAAATCCTCTCAACACAAAATAAAAAAAAATAATTGAAAGATGAATAGAAAACTGTATGTAGGACACAAAGAACAGATAGTAAAAAGTGGCAGATAATTGCTTTGAGAAAAGAAACTCAGCACACATATTTATCTTGAGTTCATAAATAAATAAAAGTACTGGTAGTGGTTGAATTTAAATAAGCAACCAACAGGGTCAAAAACCAGGGGAAAAAATATGTATTTTTTTTTCATTTCTCTGATTAGTTTTAATGTGAGGAATGATGGTGCCACAAAAGCCTCGTCATTGAGAGCAGTTGCTTGAGGAACACAAGCGAGGCTTTTGTCATCATATCATTTCTCTGCACAGAAGTTCCGATCGGGAGCATTGTCACGTCTAACCATGCTTATGCCTCGATGTTATCAGTTACCACAGCTTGGGGATAATACACAACAGTTCAGATTAGAGCTCCCCCCCCCCCCTAAAAAATCTAATTAATCAGGAGTTTAGTGAGAAAGAGTTTCAGTTTAATCTCCCAAGGGAGGATGCTTCATGTACCTCATTGAAGCATGTCAGAGTTCAGGGGTTTAAGGGATTGTGGCACAGGCTTACCTCGTCTGGACAGGGACAGTTATTGAGTGCACTTGTCCTTGGGGTCAGACAAGGCTTACGTGCTAGTGATGAGAGTGACAATAGCACTGTATTGTGATTGTTTCCTATAGTTTTTGGTTTGGCAAAGGAAAAGAAAAGAAGACTGAATAATCCATCCAGCTAATGTTAAAAAATGTAAAATGCATTAATTGATTAGTTATATGACAGAAAAGGAGTGGGCAAGATAACGTTTACATATAATTTCCATTTTGCTGTTATTATGCTTATGTTATTATGTTATTGTGAAAAAAAAAAGCAACGATGCAATGCTACATTCAGTTACTACTGTTATTGTAATTTGAACAACAAATTGTTACCCTCTCTAGAACATGTAACACGATCTTTTAATCATGCATTTAGCTGTTCGCCATTTCTTTTTTGCATATTTATGGAAATCTTTAAATTGCCATGTTGCAATTATAGCATGACATTCTCAGGGTGTTTATTGCCTGTGAAAATATATTTTATGTGCTCCAAAATGATAAAGCATTTTCTAACAATAAACAGTGACCAAGAATATAATATCCAAGAGTGTGCTGTCAATAAACACCTCCAAGGCTGGAACTTTCACTGCGACAGAGAGCACCTTTCATTCATGGTTCACTACCCCAGTGCTGGTCCTCAAGAGTCATTTAGCAACAACATAGGATGGAGCTCAGATCACAGATTGATTCTTGGAAATCTTAGCTGGATGTGATATGTGGTTTCGGCATCTCACCTCTTATCATTTAATACTCTTTGTGTACGTCTCTGAAGAGATATCGTTAATCGCTCCTTTGCATAAAAATCCCATTAATTTCTCTCTCCTGTTATCACTGGATACGTTTTAGAGGCATGAGATCCAAAGCAGGTTCATCGCATAATAAGCATATCTACAGTATATTTAATACGGTTTTGTTCAGGTCAAACTGATTATGGAAGTAAGTGAAACGTCAAAAAGATCATATCACTGATCTCAAAATGTTTTTGAATGTATTGTCAGATCTTCGTGATTTTCTTTAAAAAGATTGGTCAGATTGAGGCAACATTAGTTTGAGAATCTGATTGGTAGAATTTTGGCATTTAAAATAATGTTAGTCTTTTGGTTGCTTACTGTCACGGTTCTGGGTCCGTCGGACCCAGTAGTTTGAGTTTTATTATGTTTTGGTTTTAGTTTGCATCAGGGGTTGTTTTCTTGTTCTCTGGTAGTGTTGATTATGATGATGTTTATTATTTGAGTTTCATGTTTCTGTGGTGTTTAGGATTTGTTCTTCAGTTGTGTCTGCTTAGTATTTGTCTAGCTCCATGTGCCATTTTCTGCCTGTCTCTCTATGTCGAGTTTGTGTCTTAGTGTGATGGTTGCTTGTTCCTGTTTTATTGTGATGGTCTGCGTCTCATGTGAGTGTGTTCAGTTTTACCTTTGTCTCGTCTTGTTGATTATTCCCAGCTGTGTCCACCACCTGTGTGTAATTCCCCTGTGATTCTCTGTGTATTTAAGTCATGTCTGCCGTCATTGTAGTTGCTGGTCCGTCTGTGTATTCCACCCTGCGTCATCTGTGTGTTTCCCTGCTGTCAACCGCCAAGTGTTTCTGCTCATGTTCAGGTTCGTGTTCTGTAGTTAGTTTGTTCCCAGTCTAGTTAGTCATAGCTCCCTTTGCCGTTTGTATTTACTTTCATGCTCAATAAACCACCTTCACACCTTCACGACTGCCTGCGTTTGGATCCTCCTTCATTGCCTCCACACGGCTCACCTCACTCGCCGTGACAGTACGGACCAGCCAGATATGGATCCAGCGGCATTCACCCCACCCACGGAGCTTCGGGACCTCATCACGAACTCCGCTTCACAAATAATCAACCTGTGGCTAGAGCATGAGGGAGAAGCATTCCTCCACGTTCTGGAAGCCAGACTGCAACAGCTGCTCACGGATTATCCCTGGCTATTGGACTCACTACACCCACTCGCGCAAGACTTCATCCTTCACGAACTTCACCTACACCCACCAGCCGCTATCGCTTCCCAACCCAGCCGGACGCCGGAGGTTTTGCCCGGCCCGCCGGAGGTTTTGCCCGGCCCGCCGGAGGTTTTGCCCGGGAGGAAGCGACGATCGCGCCGTCGGCGCGTCGCCCCACAGCTGGAGAATAGGACTTCAGAACTGCCGGCTGTGGTGAGTGGAAAAGACGCTCTGTCTGTTTCACCAGTTCATATGACTGTTTATACCGGGGCTGTGTTCGTTGAGTCAGCTGCTCAGCCGGTAGCTCGGTTAGCTTCCCAGCAGTCGCTAACTCAGTCAGCCACTCACTCATCACCTCCATCACAGTCACAGTCAGACCCAGTAGACACCATGTTACAGTCCATAGCCCAGTCAATAGCTCAGTTGGCAAGAGAGTCATCAGCCTTATCAGTTCAGCCAGCCACTCCACCACCTGTTACTACTTTGCTACCTGTAGCTCAGTTGCCACCAGTTCAGCAGCCTGTCCACTCATTTACCCAGCCTTTATCCTCACAGCCTCATTACAAGCAGGGAACACACTCCACACAAACTTTTGCTGGTTCATTTAAGCTGGCCATCTCAGAGACAGTTGCTCCCTCTAGGGCCTCCCCAGAGGCTGGGTGTCAGTCACCAGCCAACTCTGGACCCCTAGAGGTCAAGACACCAGCACCAGCAGCCTCACCGGAGAATTCACCTGAACAGTCTCGGCTCTCAGCACCCCCTGAGAGCTCAAGTGAGTTCACCCGTCCGCCTCAGTCCTCTGCTGAGTGTATTGGGGAACACTTCCAGCCCTCTGAGGACTGTATCCCACTGTTGCTGCCTGAGTCTAGCCACGGTGCTGCTCAGTCCCAGCCAGTGTCCACACTGGCAGAGGTCTCCGTACCTGCTGCTTCAGAGACTGCTTTCCCTGGAGGGCCTGAGGAGCCCGTCCAGTCTCAAGTCATGTTAGCTGGGGGTTCAGGTGAACCCAGCCAGCGTCCTGCCTCGTCGGCTGGAGGGCCTGAGGAGCCCGGCCAGCCTCAAGCGTCGTCTGCTGGGGGTTTAGGAGAACCCAGCCAGCCTCAAGCCTCGTCTGCTGGAGGGCCCGTGGAGCCCACCCAGCACATCCTCACATCTGCTGGTGGTCCTGGAGGACCCAGCCAGCACATCTCCACATCACCTTCTGCAGCATCACCGCCGTCAGGTTCCGCAGCCGTCCCGCTGCCGTCAGGTTCCGCAGCCGTCCCGCTGCCGTCAGGTTCCGCAGCCGTCCCGCTGCCGTCTTCATCATCTTCGCCTGGTCCAGCCTCTGCTTCGTCCTCGTCTGGTCCAGCCTCTGCTTCGTCCTCGTCTGGTCCTGCCTCGTCTGGTCCTGCCTCGTCTGGTCCTGCCTCGTCTGGTCCTGTGGTTGCCACGCCGCCGTCGGTGCCAGCTCGACCCGTTCCGCCTCGCCTCTGCCGGCCGTTTTCAGGGCCTCTAAGATGGCGTCATGGCCTTCGGGGACTGCCTCCGGAAGGTGTTCGTCGCCGCCGCTGGCATCGCGGCCGTCCTCCGGACCTGCTCGGTGGCCGCCACTGCCTTCCACGTGGTCGGCCTCCGGAACTGTTTGCCCGCCGTTGCCGTGTGCACGGTCGGCCTCCAGAACTGCATTCGCGCCGCTGTTGCCGTCCGCACGGTCGGCCCCCGGACCTGCTTCCTCGCCGCCGTTGCTGCACGCACGGTCGGCCTCCGGAACTGTTTGCCCGTCGCCACCGTTGCCGTGTGCACGGTCGGCCTCCTGAACTGTTTGCCCGTCGCCGCCGTTGCCGTGTGCACGGTTGGCCTCCTGAACTGTTTGCCTGCCGTTGCCGTGTGCAGGGTCGGCCCCCTGAACTGTTTCGGCTCTTGTGTTGTCGGCCCCCGGACTTTACTGTGGACTCGTGAATGGTCTTGTTTTGTGTTGGCCTGTTTTTGGTTTATTCTGGTCTCTTGTGCTCCTTGTTTTTTTGTTTCGGACCCTCCTTCCTGGACCCCCTCCGCCCGCCCTGGCTTGGTGCTTTGTGCTTTTTTGTTTGGGGCTGTCGGGAGCCAGCCCTTAGAGGGGGGGTACTGTCACGGTTCTGGGTCCGTCGGACCCAGTAGTTTGAGTTTTATTATGTTTTGGTTTTAGTTTGCATCAGGGATTGTTTTCTTGTTCTCTTGTAGTGTTGATTATGATGATGTTTATTATTTGAGTTTCATGTTTCTGTGGTGTTTAGGATTTGTTCTTCAGTTGTGTCTGCTTAGTATTTGTCTAGCTCCATGTGCCATTTTCTGCCTGTCTCTCTATGTCGAGTTTGTGTCTTAGTGTGATGGTTGCTTGTTCCTGTTTTATTGTGATGGTCTGCGTCTCATGTGAGTGTGTTCAGTTTTACCTTTGTCTCGTCTTGTTGATTATTCCCAGCTGTGTCCACCACCTGTGTGTAATTCCCCTGTGATTCTCTGTGTATTTAAGTCATGTCTGCCGTCATTGTAGTTGCTGGTCCGTCTGTGTATTCCACCCTGCGTCATCTGTGTGTTTCCCTGCTGTCAACCGCCAAGTGTTTCTGCTCATGTTCAGGTTCGTGTTCTGTAGTTAGTTTGTTCCCAGTCTAGTTAGTCATAGCTCCCTTTGCCGTTTGTATTTACTTTCATGCTCAATAAACCACCTTCACACCTTCACGACTGCCTGCGTTTGGATCCTCCTTCATTGCCTCCACACGGCTCACCTCACTCGCCGTGACACTTACATGACAAAAATGACTTAAAATGTAATGCAACCTTTGATTGTAACTAATTATCTTATTATACTATTAAATGTTGAACTGAATTAGGTTGTACTAAGTGATTGAAAACAACATAATCAACGTGGCATCCTGAAAATATTAAATAGTTATATGGAAATGTTGCATTGATGGATCAAGAGAGGAAAAAATTATCAGGCTACGAATGTGTTGTAACTGACAGCTTATTGTGTAGAGGAGCAGACCTTTTTACATCATTAATGAAAATCTTTTTTTTGTTTTGATGTTTTTTAAAATTTAATTTGCAACATTGAGCAATCTGTCAAGTAGCTTTAATGAAGACAATGTTCATTATAGACAATCATTCATTATAGGCTAACTAAGGATACTCTGAATATTTTCAATAAATTAATAGGCACCTGCTAAAAGGTTGGATTCATTATTTGACAGGAACTGAAGCAGAGAAATGGGCAAAGGCCAGATGATTATGGCAAAACAACCCAGAGTATCTCCTTAACTGGAAATCTTGCTGGATATTTCTGGTGTAAAATGTTTAGTGTTTAGCAAAAGTAAAGTACCCAAGAAACGACAGCCAGTAACTGAACTGGTAATTGCATCACATATCCCCCAGGTGTTCTTTTGGAGGTCCACAATGCCCAGTCTGCACGAATCTATATCAAACAACTTGAGGTCTTTTCATATTTTCTAAGATCCAAGTTGCACAGTGGAGACTGCAGCCAACTTCTTACGAGCACACTCACATGAAAGGTGTTTCAGAAGTATCTCAGTATGTAGGTGCTTTTAAAGAAACTGCTAACATTTTGGGGTTGCATGCACATTGTGACAGCACCCTCTTATAATGGGAGCAAGTTCAGAAGTGTTACCTCTGCTGCTAACTTAACATGGCATTCAGCAAAGATGCAAACACCTGTGTAGAAAAGGAAAAGAGAAATACAGAAGTCAAGAATTGATATGACACACACACACACAGACAGACAGACAGACACACACACACACGCTTTGAAGGAAATACAAACAAATAATGGCAATGTGGCATTTCCATTTGGGGAATAATAAAACTGATGAAAATGTTTGATTTTGATTTTTGAGTAACTTGTATTCATCCTACTGGACTTCAGAGTATCATGATGTGGGGCCTCAAATGTCCGAATATGCCTGACGCATTCCACATGTCAGCAAGCAGTACATGGTAATCATCAGTAACCAGGCAAGGCCCTACTTCAGAAGGAGTCAATATCTGTCAGCAGTTAGCATCAGCAACCTGCAGTTCAGGCCTGGCCCCTTACAGCAGACCTGTCAGTATGCCTCCGGCGTTGCATCATTAGTATAACCCCATGTCAGCGCTCACTCATGTTGTAGCCAAGTATCCACTGTTTTTGTTCACAAATAGTTCTAAATAAAATCTGTCTCCAAACTCCATATATTCACATTGATATTCTTCATGCAATGTGTTATTATTAATTTTGCCATGTGTCCTTATCCATCTACCATCAGTTTTATGTTTTCTGTTGCTATGTTTCATCTGGAACAACTAAATCATTCGGGGGTTACAACACTTTTAATGATGAGGTTACTGATTAGACCTGGTTTTCCATTTTTCAACTGCTTTGAGGTTGTTGATGATGCTGAACATCCTAAATAAAATGAAAACAAACAAACATAAGGTAACTAGCTACCTCAGTGTATATAACACCTCAGTTCCTAAAGGGTTGAGATGATTTGTCAAATGTAAATTACAAAAAAATAATGCAGTGATTTAATAGAACTTAGAAAACGGACCAAATGCATAATCTGAAAAAATGTGACAAGAAAATTATTAGCTCATTTTCAGTTTAATGGCAGCAACAGGGACAGGGCGATGTCCACCACTGTGTAATATTTCTTCTTCTTTTGACAACAGCCTGTAAATATCTGTGAACTGAGGAGACTGGTTGCTGGACTATTGGGAATGTTATGCCATTCCTGTTAAACTGGAGTTTTTCCTTCCCTCTGTTGCCAAAGTGCATGCTCTAAGGGGGTCATATAACGTTTGTGGTTTTATCTAAATGTTTACGTAGCTTTCACTTCTTAAACATATTGAACCATATTTCTAACTGGATGGCTACGCTGAGAAGGCCCCAGGGCCGACCTAGGGCATGTTGGTAAAATGATGGATGACTTGGAAGATATGTACTACTTAGACATCTTTTAGACCTCTAATGAACAAAAATTGCTCAGTTGGTGAATGTGCCTCAGTGAATGTTTGAAAAGAGGTTAAAGTCTTTGTAATGTTGGAAACAACAACTTTTTACTCTTTTTAACCAAATTTAGATGTACAGTAGACATCCAGATTTAGCCCTGAAAACAACATCCACGGATGTCTGGTGCTTGGGAGGCAAACGTTATCTGTCTACCCCAAGTATATGGTAAACACATGCACAATGTCTTGCAAGATAAGATTATTTTATATCCTGATTCATTCTCTGTCTGAAGCATTGGCAATAAATGTGTAGTCTGGGGAGTGTTTGGCTTCTTTCTGTGGTTTATAGAGAGACAGAATGAATGGCCACTGTCAGATTCAGTGCTTGTTAGAACACATGAAAGAATATGAGCAGTCCTCTGCATGCATTTTGGATCAAACACTGCACAAATTACAGGATGCTAAGAGAATCTAGACTGAAGAATATAGGGCAACTTGAGTTCTGTTTTCCTTCAGAATTGCATAAACAGCAATATAAGATTTCATTTCAATTGCTTATTGGATAAAATGCTTGAGTTGGATGCTAAACCAATGCAATGATAAAGGCTTCCTGTGTCATAAAGAAATAACCAATAGAAAATGTGGCACATTTGGGTTAAAAACTAAAGAATCTGGCCAAAAATCATTTGCAATTTGAGAGTGCAATTTGACAGGCTTTGGGAAAGAAAAATAAAAGTTGTGACACCTATACAGTGACATAAGTTTTGCACCACAACAGATGTGCTTGCAAATGAGATGATGTGTAATGCAGTATAATGACAGAAGCAACAAACAGCCTACACAGAGAAGACCTCAAATATATCCACGTATATGCATTTGAGAAATATATATATACATTGTTGTATTAAGCAACAAGACATCTACAGAATCACAAGAATGGCACCCAAAGATCCTATGGACTTGTACCTGCTCTTTGCATCAGTAAAACAGGGCTTTGTTTCTGGGCATCAATTTTTCATCAAAATGTCCATCTATCTTTTAACTTGTGTATGAGTGCCTTTTTGAAGGCATGCCGAATGAGATGGGTCCTCTGTTTTTCACAACAAGTGATTTGTTGCTCCGAGCTGAATTCCTTAAGAATTAAGAATGAGCTCTTGTCTGTTTTTGTGAATACAAAAACACAAGGGTGAAGGCTGTCAGCGCTGTGGGTTCGGTCTGGGGAGCATGGTGGAATGCACTGTGAATGTCTTTTGAGAAACATACCAACTCCATCACTGTTTTCACTAAAGTCATTTTCAGATTTGAGGAGTCATTGTCTGGTTATCTTGGCAGAGGGATTGACTTTGATGGATCTCCAGTTGTTCTGCAGCCTGTGGGTTTGATGCAGCTTGTTTGCTAATGACCTCACCATATTACTCTCCACCACCCACGCCTCTTCTTGGAAATTATCAATAATAATGTCATGAGCTGAGATTTTTCAACTGCACTGCTCTGTTTAATAAACCACAAATTTAGACGTAGATTTACTGTGCACAAATCTCTTCCATAGACAGCATACACCTGCCTTGGCTGTGGATTTAGTACAAAAATCTTATTCCATATGTGCTTTTGGAAGCCTTTCAGCAGAGCCTTTAAGCTTGATGTCTGTCTGTTAAACAGCTGGTATACTCCTAGGCTACTTTTTGGAGGTTTGCAGGGCTGCTTTTATAATGGCAACACATTCAATAATGCTAATCTTGAGTCAAAGGAAAAGTTCTAAACTTTCATAGCATAGCGGATGCTTTTTCTTGAAAAAAAAAAAGGCCACTGGTAGCCTTGGGGCCTGCATCATCCAACGGTGTAACAATGAAGCCACCCACCACTTTGCTATAGTCTTGATTCATTGGTAGCAGGCACCACAAAAACACTTTTTGCAGAAAGGCATTTGCAGTAAGGCATCAGGATGACAAAGTCTTCTCTGCTCTGTGTCATGGAGTGTTTGACTTGTAGGCAGACTGAATCATTATCTGTGCAATTACACAACTTAATTACGACTGCTAGGGGCAAGCCCCGCATACTGTCCATCTGTCAGGCGCCCTTGAACTCAATCCATCTTTTTTGTCCCTTTTCTTTGGATTTACATTCAAGGATGAATGAAACTGGAACTTAAGACAGCTGAGGGCTGTCATCCATCTGCTGTTTCTGTATCCTGATTGACTGTCTTGTTTTTCAGCATTTTGAGCAAGTGATGTTCAAGTTGTCTTTAAAGTTGAGATAGTATTCTTTACTGGGAATATATGGACGTTGCCTCTTGGAAATACCCCAAATCTCCAGACTCAGTGTCTGAATAGAGATTGTCTACTTTTCAGTTGACAACAGTGGCTGTGTCTTAAACAAGAAATCATTCAAAACATAGATGTAGCCATGGTGATGTTTATGAACTATTTGAATATCAGTGCATGTTTTATATATATATATATATTAGGGGTTATATTTGGATGGGAAAGTAGACTTGGGAAGTTAGCACAATAATTAATTTGCTTGTTATTAATGAAACAAAATCAGTAATATTAATTAATAATAATACATTTTAATATTACATTAGTTTACAGCAAGTAAAGTAAGCCTTGAAACCAGTGACTGAAGCCAAAAACACAACAGAAAAATGTGATTAGAAGAGATGAGGCCATGTTCCCCACAGACTTCCATGAAACCAAAATCGCTTCCTACTGGATTAAAAAAACAAATTAAAAAAAATACAGGCATTTCTGCATTAGCCCTTTAAAATCTGGAGTCCATGTTCATCTTTTATATACAGTGTAAGGAATTTACTTGCTGGTTGTGCCAGCCTTAAGTCTTTTAGGTACTTCACTGGCTTGTTTTTCAGCCCTGAATGGCTGCAGTACTTTGAAGTAAAATAAAAATTGTTTCCATGTTTAGAATGATCTTTTTTTATTTCTATGAATTTTCCTGTAGGAAGAAAAACATTTATTTTTTAACCAGATGTAAATTCATGATGTCTAAGGTTAGCCACCCCTAGATTACTGTAAGACAGCTAGACAGTGGTAGGACCTCCCACTTTTTTGTTTCAATATAGGCAGTGTGATATTATTCTGTTATTATATGTTACCTTATATATGTAATCAAAGTAGTTGAATTAGAATACTGCTGTAGATCATATTATACCCTTTAAAATAGAGTGTGTGATCTGTATGTAGTTTAGTTCTCATTATACTTTTGAGTTAACAGAACATATTCACATATTAGTTCATTAGATAAATGTGCATCACTCTGTATCCTTGATCTGCTGGGAATGTGTTACACTGTTTTCTTGACATGCTTAATTGTTGAATCATGAAGAGAAGGTTGTAAGCAGGAGACTCTGTGTCTAAAGACAGGGGAGATAGACAGACCACATTCCACACCCCCACCTTACAGAAAGCAGAGAAACAACTGCCGAGGTCATAACTTAGGCGCTGTAACAGAGAAAAAATGTGATGTTTTGGCTTTTACGACTAGCTGGGGGCCACTAGAGACTATAAAAAGCTGAGCAACCCGTCACCATTTTGAGACATGTGCCTGACCCTCTGGTAGCATCTCTCCCGTCCGGACGTTGTAATGCTCTTATTGTTGATTTGTATGGAAATAAATGATTGTTGATTGAGCATTGATACACCGAGTATTGTCCCTCCTTCAGCCCAAAGATTCAAAGAACTGCGTGTTTTCAACAACTTGGTGCCGTGTGACCCGGATCTTTGGTGTGCTGAGGAGGTGTAGATTTGACCTTTGGTGAGATCGTGAGGCGAGGTGAACAGAGGACCGGTCCAAAAATAAAAAGGTAAGCACAGCCTGTTGTATTATAAATACCAAATGTGCATATTGGGCTTTCCAAATTAATCTGTTCGCTGAGTCACATGTGTTTTCACAGTAAATTTGTCGGTGTCTGGTTTTTGGCGCAAGATACTAACAACATAAGTTGAGGCTGAATTCCAGTGTGTTAAATAAACTGCTTCTACCGAGATACTAATAACATACTACGTTGGTCTAGATTGCAGTAATCTGCTTCTACCGAGATACTAATAACATACTACGTTGGACTAGATGCAGCCACTTTACCTTCCACATTTAATTTTGTCTAATACTGGCTTCTGTAGCAATAATACATTAGAATTTATTCTGAAGACGCGGCCATTAGTTCAGTACATTGAAGTCGAGGTTTGAAGTTTGTTTATGGTGTCGGTTACGTCCTGGCTCTTGCCGGCTATGAAATAGAAGTTGATTTAAGGAAAAGCAGATGCTGGCTTCACGGTGCGGTTAAACACTGGCAACGCGAGAGCGAAACACGTCCGTAGGTTTGGTTTATGATACGGCCGTGTTCCGGTGATATGCGGCCGTGAAGTGCAGTAGTGGTTGGTGCTAATTTTAGTACATTGAACAGAGGTTTGACGGTGGTTTGTGGCGTCAGTCGAGTTTTTTTTTAAGGGCTGCGGTCATAAAACAAAGTAAAATTTTACTTGCCAAGAAGTACATAGAGCAAAACCTGGTTTATGATGTCTGGTATAACTTCGGGGATGCAAGCATCACTTTTATCATGCGACTTTGCCCCGTGGTGGCGGTCATAAGCGCAGAGAAAAGGGTATTTTGGTCTATGGTGCAGTGTGCTTTAAGAAGATCTAATAGTTGAGCTCAGAGGTTTCTGTGTAAAATTCCCGCTGAGGAAAAGTGTTGTGTGTGAGTGTCAAAGCGCGCTCTGGGTGAGAGAGTGTGTGTGAAGCTGCGAGGCGCGCTCTGGGTGCTGTCTTGTGGGTGAAGCGCGCACTGAGTGAGAGTGTGAGTGAGGCGCGCTCTGAGTGTGTTTTTGTGTGGAGTGTGAAGCGTGAACACAGTGACAGTGACGGTTAATGTGTTTGATTAGGAGGACATTAGAGCAAATACACATTTTAGGATCAAAGGTTGATGCCTAGTGTACCTGTGGAACTTTGCCCTAGGAGTGGCGACCCTCCTGTCCGTGGACGCGTGGCCAGGACCGGCGTTGTCCGGGTGCCGAGGTGGTGACTTGGGGAGGTGAGGGCCCCCGCATAGCTACGGAAATAACACTGGAACGGCCGTGTAATCACGGGTTCACATTTATTCCGGACTAGAACAAGACACATTTTGCGACCAAACGTTGAGTCTAGATTAGTAAAGAAATATAAAAAGGTTGAATTCCTCGTTTCAGTGGTTGAAATTGTTGTGTGCCTGTCCCCTGACGAGTGTGAAATTAAAATAAAGAGGGAATTTGGAGCCACATAGAGATAGACGGGCATAATTGGGTGTATTACTCTGTGGTGTAATAAAAATAAAAAGGAGAGATAGTAAGAGGTGTGCAGTGGAGAATTATGGAGGAGTACAGAGAGGAATGTGTTGGGAGACTGGCGTACAGTTTACGCTGTCAAGGTAGGCGGGTTGCCTGCTTATCTGTTTAACAGTGATGAAAATGAAATTAAATAAATCTCTTAGTGTGTTAATACAGGAAGCTGCGGACCTGGACCAACTGCCCCCACAAGCACAGCGGCCGAAGCAAAATTATAGGTAATGGGAACCACACCCAGCACGAATCAGCAGCTGTGAAAAAGACAGCAGCGAGGAGAGAATTAGAGGAGAAATTAAGAGAAGTTTTAACACATAAAATTGGGGCCAACGGACTTGTGGAGGTTGGGAAGGCGTCCGGAGCATCACAACAAAAAGGTGAAACAAAAACACACACAAGCAGAGAAATCTGAGAGAAAGGCTCCTTTTAAGGTAACGCCTAGTTTGAGAAAAGATAAAATTAACCTGCTTTTATACAAATGCACATACACGCAATGAAGAAACAGCTTACACTCATGAACACGTGAAGATTTTCCAGCAAGGTTAAAGAAAAATTAACATACTTAAATGATGAAGTCTATACATTACTGACAAAGAAACCCTCTGGGTTGCAGGACAACAATTTAACTAAAAAAGAAAAAAAAAAAAAGGAACACTGGTCTAACCAACCAGGCAAGACACAACAAATTTAGTGGTTAAAAGATTCAAATTGTGACATGTTTTCTGTTGATTGATTAATAAAAGTGATTACTGAATGAAAGAAAGTTCCTTTTTTGGGCTTTTAAACATGATCTTAAGAATTTTAACATATACCGGTGTTGTCCTGTCAACTTGGTGGGTTAGGAGTTGATTATATCGGGAGACAAAAAACAAAAAAAAGGGGGAGAGAAGGCTGACACAGGGCCTGGCCCCATTGCCTCCCCTCTGAATAACACAGCCAACACAACAACATTTTCCTGTTCGTTTGTTTTTGTTTTTTGTTTGTTTTTGTTTTGTTTTGTTTTTGTTTTTGTTTTTTCTATACATATTTAATTACAGGCTGCTTTGCCGGCCCTGAAAGCCGAGGCTGACTGGACTCCTGCTCTCCCCCATACGTGACACTGACCAAATGCTGCAACAGCTGGACCCACAACAACGACCTGAGAATGTCAACAGACCTGCAGGAATGTGATCTCATGCAGCCGAGACGGAGAGCACTAAACCTAAGGCCCGTTTCACTACACGGGGGAAAATTCCCAGACTGCGTCAGCTGACAGAGCTGTGACGAGACGCCCGCCAAGCCCGAATGACAAGTAAGGCCGAGCGAAAGAATGCTGACCTTGATAACTTTGCATTCACACTGTGCAGGACAGTGATGGACCAACACGGATGATCGGGTGGCGAAAAAGGGCGTGACCGAGACAAGAGGAGTAACTGAGGACAGAAGGCACCTCAGAATGGACAAAAACACAGAAGAAGATGCAGGTTTTACCTGCGGTGAACATCGACACTGGAGAAAGGACTGCCCCAATTGGGGTCAGAACCAGGACGGACTGAATTTTGAGCAGCAGCAGCAGCAGCAATGGTCGCAAACAAACTGAAAAAGGAGGGGGGCAGGACCCCAGGGCACGCTTCAGGCCGTGGTTTACCCAGAACACCAGAACAGGAAAGTGATGAACACAAACACCCACACAAACACACACATCTACATGCACTGACTCAGAATGAAGAGAAACTACACACACACACACACATACACACACACACACACACACACACACACACACACACACACGCTGATGCAATGAAGAATGCTTTGCTTATGCTGATATGCAAAATGCTGCACACAAACATCCCAATGCATAATTTTTATGAGGAGCCATTGATTACCATTAAATACTTAGAATGTGTTATATGTCACCCAGAGGGCATTTATGTAGATTTTAGGAATAAGCTCTAAAACGGTTTGGTTATGAAAACAATGTCTGTGCGTGATGTCTGTTTATGGCTCAAGGCCTTGACTGAATTCTTTGCTGTGCTTCACACAGCCCTGATGAGGAACAGTGGCACAGAGTGAAAATGATGAATTAATAGTGTAAGTTTTAGGTCGGAGTACGGCATTTTCTGTGATTGAGTTTTAATTCAAGGAGGAACAAAAGGTGTTACGGCACCTGAGCTTCTCATTCCCACACAATATTGTCCCGGCAGGAAGCAAAATGTTCCTGTGAATTTCTGGTTGATTGTTTGGTTTTGTTTAGCGCTAGCTTGATTTTATCAGTGAGCTTTGGCTTGTGTTCTTTCTCGTAAGCGAGAGAGGGATAGTTTTATGCTTGGACATGTCTGCAACGGGCCCTAGTTTGTGTTATTTTAGTAGTATTTTGTTGGTTATGTCTGTTTTCGTTTTTGTTATAGTGCACTGGAGAAAAAACATCTGAGAGGTGTGATCCACCGGTGGTGATATGTTGATATTTTGTGAGTTTATGATTTAACAATCAGCTCTTTGAACCAGGCCTGAAAGATTGAAATTTAAAGCGCTATAAAATATTATTACTGTAAACAGTTGCAAAGTGTGCTTCTCCATGATTGTAATTGGCTTGGGAGAAATTCACTTATAGGGAACACTGATCTAAAAGGATTGCACCGAGTCAATCCGGCCCAAAAAACAACAAGGAATTGTTTTCCTTTAAAATGATGACGTCATCTTGCTGGTGATGGAGGCTCGAATAGGTTGCGCGGGAGACTCCATTATCAGCAACATCTGGTATGAATGTGTATGGAGGTATGCATGCGAATGGACTGTGATGGACTGACGACTAAAAGTTTTGACTGACTTGATACTGAGACAATGACTGCACCCACTTTAGGATTAGTAAATGCCAATAAACAATTTATAAACAATTCACCCAGGCGACAAGAGAAGGGTGGATGCTTCGCTTTGTTTTGTTTTGTTTTTTCAGGAGCAGGAGGATAAGAGAGACTGGAGGAGGAGACTTTAGCTTTACATAAGTATGAACTGCAGACTTAACACTGTGGTTGCTGATTTTGAGTTACCGATGTTTGCATTAAGAAAACTGTGCTATATTAGCTGTGTTTTGAGTAAGGTATCATGTTATATTATTGGGAATGCCAAATGCTACAGTGGAGAAGACTTTTGATGCCACTCATGACTGGAACATGTTATTATTAACCATAGCAGGCCACTGTAAAAAGTCAATTAAATTTTATAGAGGAAAATCGCCAAAATTGAACAATACCTATGAATGACTGGCCACATTCAGAATAGAGATATGCAATAATAAACATTGGTCCACATGATTTAGGTTCTCACTTGAAATAGTAAGTTATTAAATGTAGAATATAATCGACAGGGACATCTGATAGGATGTGGTACTGCAAAAGAACAAGAGCAAAGTAAATAAAGAAAATATTGTGTTTAGTTTGGATAAATTCAAATTAAAATGTACCATTACAAAAAGAATTGGTTAAAACTAATTAAAACTGATATAAAATTGAAAATCTGAAGTCGAAGCTAAATAAAAATAAAAACTGATGAAAATTGCAAAACTATTACAACCCTGGTGCAGAGATTGGCAAATCTGACCAGGAAACGTTATAAAATGGATTGTCAGGATAGTCAGCGTTAAAGCCACTTTTGACAGTCCATACTAGGATGGCATTGGACATCTTCGGGGCAGAAACGGGTTGGTGTGACCAAGGTGTGGTTTGGCTTGTTGTATGTACATTTCAAAATGTTACAGCTCTGGATGGACCAGTTACCAGGGCATGGAAGGATGACAGACTTTATTAAATATGGAGAAGGGAAATGTCCGGGATTGACGATCCTCAGTGATGACAAGGCTGGAGCAACGGTACTCGAGAGAAGAATTTCTGATACTTTCTGAGATATGATGTCACTAACCTTCTCTTTTAATTGTCTAGCTCCAATGAATTGACACATGGGAGTGTGTCAAAAAGGGGGAGTTGACTCCGAACATCAAACAATGGTTTTATGAACATCTTATGACGTTATTTCTGTGTTTAATAATTTAGCTATGGTAAAACTTAAGCGTATAATGTGTTAGACTTAGAAAGGGTTCACTAATTTTTGATTTCTTTTACACACACATAGATTATGATTAGAATAAGTCCTGAACATAATATTTTAAACCAAATTTGAATCATTAGAAGAACAATGGATAACAATATTAGATTATCAAGGCTAGGGAGAGAGGTGTTTTGGTTTTCTGTCTCTTGCAGAGAAAGGAAGAGACACCAGACGGGGACACGGAGATGTGAGGAACCTTCACAGCAGAGACAGATGTAGGGACAGCCGAGACAGCAACTGGGGTCAAGTGTCATGACGTTTGGGCTCCTGGAGAAGATGGATCCCACAGACACAGCAATAACCATGAAGGGGTTGGCGAAAACCAGGAACACCAGACCAACGAGGTTCGAGAGGCTCTTGGCAAAAAGGGGGACACGCCGGTGAACCCAAAATACACAGATCTTTGTTTGAAATCAGGGCAGAATAATCCCCAGAACTGTGCAATGACTAAAGGGTGGTCTAACCCCGGAGGTCGAAGAAAGAAGCTGAGAATCACCCAACTGGAAGACACTGGTAGCTGCAGCAATAAAAATAAAGGTTAAAAGCTCCTTAGACAGAGGTTCTAGTCTAAGTACATTTGAAAGGTATAAGGGGGCATTAAAATGGGAGTGGAAAACTGGAGCACCAAAATAAAGCTGTGGGAAAATGGGGAGTGATGGGAGTGTCATCTGTAACTGCTGTTATGGTTGTAAATCTAACTTTGCTTGCATCTGAACTGCGTGAACACAGAGGTCATCCCCCATATGGTCCACCCGTTAAAAGGGGACAGAGGGCCTCAGGATCAAGAAAACCTGGACCTTGCAACGCTGAAGTGCTTGTTATTAGTGATCTCTTTAATGAGAGATCAAAAGAGGGTATTGTGATATTATTCTGTTATTATATGTTACCTTATATATGTAATCAAAGTAGTTGAATTAGAATACTGCTGTAGATCATATTATACCCTTTAAAATAGAGTGTGTGATCTGTATGTAGTTTAGTTCTCATTATACTTTTGAGTTAACAGAACATATTCACATATTAGTTCATTAGATAAATGTGCATCACTCTGTATCCTTGATCTGCTGGGAATGTGTTACACTGTTTTCTTGACATGCTTAATTGTTGAATCATGAAGAGAAGGTTGTAAGCAGGAGACTCTGTGTCTAAAGACAGGGGAGATAGACAGACCACATTCCACACCCCCACCTTACAGAAAGCAGAGAAACAACTGCCGAGGTCATAACTTAGGCGCTGTAACAGAGAAAAAATGTGATGTTTTGGCTTTTACGACTAGCTGGGGGCCACTAGAGACTATAAAAAGCTGAGCAACCCGTCACCATTTTGAGACATGTGCCTGACCCTCTGGTAGCATCTCTCCCGTCCGGACGTTGTAATGCTCTGACTGTTGAATTGTATGGAAATAAATGATTGTTGATTGAGCATTGATACACCGAGTATTGTCCCTCCTTCAGCCCAAAGATTCAAAGAACTGCGTGTTTTCAACAGCAGAGTGATTATGTAATGCTGTATAAGCATGAACGTGAACTCACATACCGTTTTCCCTCTCTTTTCTCTGGTATTTTTTTTTCTCCAGTGCAGATTGCATTGTAACGAGGTAAGGTATTGTTCAATGCACGAGGCAAACACTAACCCCCTCTGCTGTTTTGTTTGGCTTTCTTTTGTTCTACTCTTTCAAATTCATGTTTGTGTGTTCTGTTTGTTTGGTTCAATTTCCTTTGATTGCTTTCTTTTGTTTCATTTTTAGTTAGGCCTTAGCATGGTTTTTCTTTGTTGTGTGCTAGGCCAGCTGTTCATTGTGCAATATCATTATGCTGCCCTTCCCCAAGACAAATTTTGTCGCATAGAGCTTCATTTGTAGATGTCTGCGGATCTTTTGTAATATCATTTTTTTTTCTTTTTTTACATTTTGTGCTCTGTAATTAGCATGGCCATGCAAAAGGCAGGGAGCCGGCACTTTACTCCCTTAATTGTGTGTTTTGTACTCAGTAGTTTAGTTTCTTGCATATATACTTTTATTTAGTTTATATTATTTATTTTGTGTTTTTTTTAGCACCTTTGAGCAGGTGTTTGGTAAGAGAACCAGTCCCAATCTCCACTGGCGTCTTTTTTCTGTTTAGGATTTTGATTTTCAAATATCTCTGGCCCAGTAGTTCTGTTTAGGAATTTTGAATTAGGATAGCATCTTAGTTTTTTAACAGAACTACTGTATAACATAGTCAGAAATCCGTTTACATATGATAAACTTTTTATTGTTCATTGTTTTCACCAGATTTCGTGTACCGGTATGTGATTTGTACCAAGTCCATTTTGATGTACACTAATGTTTTGTATAATCAGGTTGATGGAGTCTTCTTGTTTTGCGCATGCTGTTTCCTTCATTCCTTTTAAAGGAAAGGTCATTTACGTTTTTTGAAAATCTGTGTAGGCCATGCTTCCTCAACACTATTAGAAACCAGACGTGTTCACTGGAATGTACAGTACATCCTGGTTTGTGAATATTCTTTGTTGTGTAGCTGTTCACAGGTGTTTTTTGTTTTTTAAAAAAAATACATAAGTATTTTTTACTAACTTAAAATACATAAGTATTTTTTAAAAAAAGCAAAATTAAGCTGTACACAGTAGCACAGCTTTTATTTTGATATTTACTGATTTGTTTATTTCAAACACCCCTTCTGATGTCTGTCAGATCAGAAATCAACAGATTAAAAATCAACTATTTCAAGAAAATGATCACTTCATAGAGACTATGGTCTTTCGTGATCACTATTTCTACTGGGTTGTTTATCAGGTGATAATACATGTCGCTCATCTTCCTAATTGCTAGATGGCCTCATTTAGGGCAGAAGAAGCTGTTCCTTTCTTTCTTTCTGTTTTTTCTATTCGTGTCCTTTCCCGGCATTGTGCAGCAATTGGCAAATGCAAAATGAACAGTACTAAAGAATAATTATAAATGAATCTGTATTAAAATTATATATAATGCTAATGGGAAAAAAGTGTAATAGAGAGTAGATAACTAGGTGACTTACATTAGGAGCTGACTTTTAATGTACACTTACATTTTGGACTTGTATTTTTAAGAAATCATCCAAACTAGTCAGTGCATCAAGCACAAGCTTTGTCATCTCTTCATCATCAGACACTCAAACACACTACATGCTGCTACTCATGTTTTGCAGACTCGTGCACAAACTTTGATGTGTTCTTTCATCTTGCTTGTACTGTACTGTTGCTTGTACCAGACACCTGGTTCACTTGTGCACGAACTGTGACTGTATGTGTGTGCTATCTTTTCATCGGAGACAGTTTGTGGTTGACACTGTACAATGATCCAAAAGATTTTGGAGTATGCCTGTAAAAAAATGAAAATGATGAAAAATATTTGTAGAAATTCCATATAAACTGACGTGTATGACTGCAGGAGGTTAGGTCAAGAACTAACATTTCTCACATTTTAATATTTGCATAGACTTGCACTTAGCTCCCTTGTCTTTCTGGTGTCAGACAAAGGCACTAAAGGAGTTCACTTATTTATTTTAAATCAGACAAGCTTACCCTTTATAAGCTAATGATGACTATTGTTGCTTGCCTTAGGGTGGCTTTAATGACATGTTGTAATAATTTTATAATCTCATAACAGTGGCAAACATAGATGAGGATAAGGCAAATACCATTGCTACCTGGCTGTCGCCAATAAAAGAAGGTCAGAAATGTGATGTTTCTACTCAGGGCTCTCAAATGTTCAGCTGGTTAAGACAACAAAGAAAGCCTGGTCACATGTGCTGTTATAGAATAACACTGTTGGGCTCTTCATGCTTTTAAGTGGGAACTGATACAACAAACCAAATTTTAATTAAACATTAATTAAAAAATTATTTTTTTAAAAAGTCATGGGTCAAAGGGGGGTGTAATTAAGCATGACCTGGGGTCTATCTGTGCATGTTTCAGGCAGTGAGTGACAAAAATTATGAGAACTGTTTATCACAACTCTGGATACTGTTCAAATCTTCTAGCTATGCAGGGATGTAGTTTTTAATTTGCTGTATTTTTCCACTTTTCATAAAGAGTCGAGTAAATCCCAGAAGCTGGGATGTGTGTGGAGTTTTTTCTTTCCCCCCCACCTTTTTTCATTTACCATCTTTTGTTGTTTATTTACAGCTAACACTAAGTTCTTATTCACTTGCTACGAAAACAACTCTATTCTTAAAAATCAATTGATATGCACAATTTAGTGCTTTCCCTGCTCCATTACCTCCCATGAATATCAATAGGATAATTTAAAACCTTCAAAACAATACAATATATCCAATACAATAAAATTACATGCAATCAACAGTTAAGAAGTGATCATGTGCATGCTTTATAATTTCCATTTTAGTGGAATGCACAGTTTAACAGAATAAATACCGCAAAGCTTGTGGTGCAGTCCATGCTGTTTCATTGATTCATTTTGATTTACCACGAATGGAGATCCCTTAATCTGCACTGTAGTCCTATAGTGGCAGACATCAAATAGATCCATACACACTCACATTATTCATGAAGCTGAAAAATGAAACCACGATGACTGACTGACCCTCTCATTTATGCAAACACACATGCTCATACATAAAAAAAGACAAGAACCGAAAAGCACACACACACACACACACACACACACACACACACACACACACACACACACACACACACACACACACACACACACACACACATAGCCTGCTTTGAAACCAGAGTCCAAGTCAGAATAGATCTGTCAGGCTAATCAGTAGTCAGAACAAGCTTGAGAAAGAGACAAGAGATCAGTCGCTTCTACTTGCTGTTAGTATTCTGTATTTATTCTCAAACACTTTCGGGCATTTTATTATTATTTTTAGTTCGGTGCAACAAAAATATGTAACAAAAAAATAGAGGAGACACTTAGAAAGAGATTTACCCACAATCCTCTTTTAAAGTAATACATTTAGAGCTGAGATTTGTCAAAAACATTCAGTTACAGTTAGTGATGGAAAAGTATACGACTGTCCATTGAGCAAATGAATTTGTATGAGTTTCACTTTCTAAATCCCAAATTTGGGGAAGCAGAATATTTGAATAAATCACAATTTCTACATGATTTACATCTTTCTAGTCATCAACTAAATGGTAATCATTTAAGTCAGAAGTAATTTAAGTAATTTAAGTCTTCCTACCTAAAGGAAGATTTGAGAACTGAGATGGAATGATGCAAGGTACTCGTGTGAGCTATTATTACACATACTGAATGCCAAGGGACACTTATGATGACTTGTAACCCTCAACTACAAGAAGTCATGCAGCACTCATGCCACCAAAACTTCTTGCAATCGATTTCATGGCATCTTGATCCTTTTAAGAACTCAAGAAGACCTGTAATAACACTAAGAACCCAAAAGACTTGGGACACTGTGTACAATGTAAATAAAAACAGAATACAACAATATTTCAAATCTCACAATCTCATATATTTTTCACAATACAACCTACAAACACATCTGATGTTAAAAATAAGAAAACATACCATTTTAAGAAAAAATATTTGTTCATTATGAGTTTGATGGTAGCAACGCGTCTCAGAAAAGTTGGAATGGGGGCAACAAACGGCCGAAAAAAAGTGCTACTAAAAAGCAACAGCTGGAGAAACATTTCCTAACTAATTAGATGAATTGGCAACAGGTCAGTAACACGACTAGATGAAAAAACAACGTCTAAGAAATGCAGAATTTCTCAAAACTAAATACAGGCAGAAGTTCGCTGATTTAAAAAAAACTGCATGTATAAATTTTGGAACAACTTTAGAATAGTGCTCCTCAGTGTAACATTGCAAAGACTTCGAATATCTCATCATCCACAGCACATAACATCATCAAAAGATTCAGAGAATCTGTGTGCAAGGGACAAGGCTGAGAATCAATATTGAATGCCCATGATCTTCAGGCCCTCAGGCATTAAAAAGGCAGGATTCTGTCATGGAAATCGGTGCACAGACTCATGAACGCTTCCAAAAAAATCATTGTCTGTGAACACAGGGCTCTCCTCAAATGCAGGATAAATCATAAAAAATAAAGAACTCAGAAATGATTATAATCCAGAAACATCTTGTCTTGGTCAAAGCTCATTTAAAATGGTCTGAAACAAACCAGAAAGCCGTTCTGTGGTCAGACAAATCGAAATTTGGGGTTGTTATCAGCAATGAGTTTAAAAGCCTGCATTCATGGTATGAGCCTACTGTAGTTCCTATAGAATTAGCAGCTAGCACTGGCATCTGGAAAGACACCATTAATGCTGGAAGGTAAATATAGGTTTTAGAGCAACATATGCTCCATCCAGACAGTTTAATTAAAGCATTGTGAAATGAAAAATACAACAAGATGACCCAGGACTGTTGAGCAGCTAAAATCAGACAAGAATGGATCAACATTGCTCTCCTGAAAGTCGAGCAACTCAACTCAGACACTTATGAATTGGTAAAACAAGAGTGAAAGCTGGTAACCATGGGGAACCTTTCCCAGCTATTTAAAGATGCAGGGCTCCCATCAAATTCAAAATGAACTAACACTTTTCCTAAAATTTTACAATTTCTCATTCTAAACATTGAATTTTTTTTCTATGTCCTATGATGAAGAAAATTTTGAGATTTAACTGGAATAAAGCAAAATAACTGGATTCTGTTTCTGTTTACATTTTACATGGTGCACCAGCATTCTCAAAATTGCATTTCTGGTAAGGCCTGTAAAAAGGTAACATTTTCAGCTAAATATCAATCTTATTTCCCATTTCTGTCACATTTTATGGGGACTGAAAGCAATAGCCTACCAAACAAATACACAGCAACTGTAGGTTGCTGGTCAGAATGCTCAGAAAATGTAGTTTTTCTTTGTGTGCGTCCTTACATCATATCATCTTTGCTATAATTTCCTCTGCGGTATGAACCTTTTGCTCTACCGCATTTACTTTGCCAACAATGTTGTTCACTCGTTGCGAGCAGGTTTTGAAGCATTTCGCTGTGTTGTTAAGAGACCCTCATCAGATCTGCTTGTTTGTGACCCTGCGTTAGTTTTCACAGCTCTTGGTAGGCTGTGTTGGTCATAATTAAAATCAGCTGGCTCTGTATGTGTTTGTTTGCTCATTGCAGTGTCATGCTTATTTGCCCTTCTTAGGAAATCTGGCCCTTATCGCATTAACCATATTCTAGTCCACAGTCCTTACTTCATAGTAGCTTGAAGCATTTTAGAAATAGCCGATAGAAAGGGGTAAAAGAAATTAAAGGGAGCTTAAATAGCAGGTTTGGGGCGATGGGAGGGTAAGTTAATTTCGACTGTAATGATCAGAACTGGAGCTGGCTGGTTGTTGTGAAATTGCTGCTGTCCATTTTCTGCAGACAGGAGTCCTGTCAACACAAAGCAAAGGAAGGCACGAGAAAATGTGCGTTTTCATGTCGAGGGTCAGTTTGTGTCCCCTGCAGTGTGTGTGTGTGCATGAGCTGTTGTGTGTCACTGCCATGTGTTTACCCGGTGTTATGAGCTACAACCTTGGCACTGTTTTTATACTCCAGACATGCTCCTCCACCCACGTAGTTCTGCTAGCGAGGAGATCTGGAATGAACCGTCCCTACCACCCACCCAGCAATGTTCTAACAAGTAGCTGTACAGTGTGAGTGTCAGTGTGTGTGTGCAGAGTAATATAGCATAGCAATAATGCAAAGTCTTTTTCTTCACTGTCCCACCTTTTTCCCGTAAAAGTTGTAATTGCAGCTGTTTTATCCAGTATTTCGCTTCAGCTTAGAAGCTGCTGTAGCTGCTTAGATGTGTGCTTACCTTTTTACATTGTGCTGTCTTGTACAACATGTTCCATGAAGGATATACATTTATCAGACTAAAAGTCTTTTACCGCCTGTATAACTCAAACTGAGGAATTTTCATTGTTTTAATTAACAATTTACCTCCCTACTTGTTTGCCCCAGAGCTCTCTTTAAAATATATACATTTAAATTTCATGTTCGGGCATTAAAAATAGACAACAAAATACCTCATAATGCAGTAGCATATCACAGCTGTGAAATGTGATAAACTGTCAAAATATAGCCAGCCCACTGGGGCCTGTGTGACCTTGAGCCCTTAGGGTTATTGCTGACAATGTAGCTTCTGTATTTAATGCTTGTGATGCGATGCAAGAGGAACAAAACACTGGATGCTCTTTAAAATTACAACCATGTGGGTTATGCTCATGATCTTCCTCCAGATTGTGATATTATTGCTATTATACTTTTTAAATCTTGGATAAATATAATGAAAAAGAAATATGAAAAGGGCTAAATAAATAAAATATGATACATTTTAACACTAATTTGAATAAGAGCAGAGCTTACATTTGTCCTACAAGATATTTGTTTAGAAAGTATATAAATTTGATCCAGCTGCACTGGATTTAAATTTAAACTTCTCTTCCTGGTATACATGTGTTCACACAGTGGGTGTTCACCATATAATATTTGCTATGATGTTGGCTGATAAACAACTCAACCTCTGCGTGTTTCCTCCAAGGACCCAACGACTGAGCTGCCCGTGCACAGATGAATTTTGTCCCTTAGCAAACAAATCAATAAAACTCATTTCCTTTTGGTCAATTGTTAATTAAATGCCAGTTTTCCCTCAATTAAAAACAGACTGAAGTGCAGAATATGGCATGTAATCATATTTTCCCTCTGCATTCCCCAGAGCAATTGCACGTATACAGAGATGATTGCTAATGCAAAATAATTTTCTGATTTGGATCTGAAAATTGCTGTTGCCCTTGTGGTATCATCAAAGCTAGGTAGGTTTTATCAGCCTCTGACTTGGTAAATTATTTTAATGTTGATGAGTTAGATTACCCTTAAAGTAAAGCTTTCCAGTATGCTAAAGGTCATTCAGTATTATCTAAAGGTTGCCTGAAAATTATGCAGAATAAGAAGGTGGTGTTAAATCCCAGCAGTAGGTATATGTATTTAAAATGTGAAACAGAAAAATGCAGCAGTCATGGTTTTCTGTCAGTACAAAGTGTTTCTATAACTGTGATATTTCACTAAGGGATAATGAAATGTCACAGTGAATCCACCACTTACCTTAGCTTTCAGTTTTGAAAATCTGCTATGGTTCATGAACAACTTGCAAAGTCTTTTGCTTTTCAGGAAGCCGTTGTGCCTTAAGAGGCACCATATTACTTGAAGCCAACACCCCTTCAACCAGCCCTCCCTTGACTGTGATTCTAAGAATTCTAATGAATTCAAAACTGGCCTTGGTGAAGTCACCACGAGCCAGGATCGTTTCAGGTACATGTGCGGAGGAAAGGGGAGGAGGGGATGGTCTGGGAGCTTAAACGGGAGAGGAATGACCATGGATCAAGCTGTGGTGCAGAGATGTTGCCCAGTGGGCTGCAGTCTGAGTGAGATACAGCATATAGCTTATGACAGATGTTTCTCTTGAAAATGCATCACCAGACTGAGCTTCAATTCATCCAGGTTCTCCTGGGTATCAAAGAGAATACCTAACTGGAATAGCCTGAGGTTTAACAATTTTCAACTTCAGTTCCCTCCTGTTTCCTGCACTTGAATTTTACATATACTTGCCACATTCAGAGACAGAAAAGTACACATGCTGTCTCTCTTCATTGCTATGCATCCACCCAAACACATACACATGAGATTGTTTCCCCTTGAGCATTAATATTCTTATACAATCTCCACAGTTGTAGTCACAAATATGTCTTTTCCTCTTTTGCAAAGCATCCCTGAAGCAAGACTGATTTGCTCAGTATTGCTTAACACACATGCTGTCACGGCCAGGCGGATCAGCTGCACGCTGATCAGCCCTCTCTGTTTCTCTTCCTCTTCTCTCTCGCCGGGGCGGAACTCACTGTGGGTTCATGCCCTTGGCCCACGCCCTCGGGAGATGAGACCCAGGTGTCTCATTAAGGGGAGCAGCATTTAAGCCAGGAGGTGACTGCTGTTCGTCGCTGGATCGTTGTCTACCACGCGTTAGTAAAGTCAAAGCTACAGCAAGTTTAGTGAAGAGTGTTTTCCTCTGTGCATCGTCCTTAACCCTGTCTACAGAACCTCTTGGATTTTTCCCCGTGTGTTTCCCGTGTGGCAGTGTTGGAGTGTGAACCTGTGATCGTGTGAGTGGATATTCTGAAGAACGTATGCTTTCCCTTGGACTTCCCTGGAGACCCCTTCTTCCCCCACTCAGCTGTATATAACACCCCCCTGCACATTCTTGTATATACACCTGGTGACTTGTAAATAAACTCTTCTTGTAAGCATCAGTACCGGAGTCCTGCGCTTGAGTCCTCCTTCCAACCGTAACAATAACGATCCAGCCATCATGGACTCAGCGGACTCAAACCCCACCCAGCAACCCGTCCTCACCCCGGAGGCAATTCTGGAACGCCACGAACACATGCTTCGGCACATAAATCAACAACTGGCCGCACTCACTCAAGCCCTCGCTCAACGTCTACCGTCGGTAAGCCCACCCTCACCCCCTCCGTCTGTTTCTCCTCAGCTATCGGCTCCCAGTCCCTCTGCAGCCGCTCCGCCTGTTTCCCCCACGCCGGCCCCCACAGAACCACCGGAGCGATCGTTACCAGCGCCGGAGCCTTTCTCGGGTGAGTTCGATAAATGTGGTGGATTTTTGACTCAGATCACACTACAATTCCGTCAGTTACGAAGAACATATGAGACAGATGGGGCCAAAATCGCCTTTATGGTTCAACTATTACGCGGGCACGCATTAAACTGGGCGCAAGCTGTTTTGAGAACAGCCCCGGACATTTCTTATGAGGACTTCCTCACCAAATTTAAGAGTGTTTTTGAAAGAGGCACCGGAGCGGAGGCGGCTGCCCACAGACTGTTAAATTTGAAGCAGGGGAGGCGGAGTATGGCGGATTTTTCGGTCGAATTCTGGACCTTGGCCGAAGAGACTGGCTGGGGGCAGTCGGCATTGATAAGTACTCTCCTGAATAATGTTTGTGATGAGTTAAAGAGAGAAATGATGATGAGATGTTCCTAAGACCTTGTCTGATGTGATTACGCTGTGTGTGAAGTTGGATGAGCACCTACGGGCGCGTCGGGGAATCGGAAACTACATTTCCCAGAGGCCCCCGGGGCGCATGGAGACGTCAGGTGGGGGCGCGCCTAGCGGCAGTCACTCGTTGGACAGCACGGAAGAAAGTGAACAGCCCATGCAACTGGGCCGCTCCAGTCTGTCGCCCGAGGAGCGGTGTCGTCGCTGGAGGGCCGGTGAGTGCTATTATTGTGGCCGCAAGGGCCATATTGCCATGGATTGCCAGGCGCGGCTAAAAGACAGCGCCCGCCGGTAGTGAGGAGTGTACGGGTGGGCGAGGTCTCATGTTCTCAGTCTCCTCCTCGTCTCATGATTGCGGCTAAGCTAACGGTTCGTCTCAGGACTCATTCTCTCGACGCTCTGATTCCGGGGCAGAACAGAATTTTATTGATGCCTCGCTGGCACTGAAGTTAGGTTTTAGCACGGAGCCTCTGTCTCATTCACTCAAAGTCACAGCCCTTAGTGGCCAGCGTCTTCCAGACATTACTCATGTCACAGAACCGATTTCCCTGTCTCTTTCCGGCAATCATGTTGAAACCATACAGTTGTACGTCTTTAAGGCCCCACTCACTCCACTAGTCTTGGGCTATCCCTGGCTATGTCAACATAACCCTGTGATTGATTGGAGGAAAAAGAGTATTTCGGGGTGGGGGGAGGAGTGTCACATGTCCTGTTTAAAAGCCGCCACCCCCGCCATGAACCTACCACCCAATAAAACTATTTCAGAACCGCCTGATCTGTCCTCCATACCGTCTGACTATCACGACCTGGCGCAAGTGTTTTGTAAAGATAAGGCACGCTCTCTTCCCCCTCACCGGCCGTACGATTGTGGGATTGACCTCCTCCCAGGCGCGCCGCTTCCGACCAGTAGGTTGTATAGCCTGTCTCGACCGGAGCGGGAAAGCATGGAAAATTACATCAATGAGTCACTTGCCGCTGGTCTCATTCGCCCCTCGTCCTCACCTGTTGCTGCTGGTTTCTTTTTTGTCACCAAAAAAGATAAAAGTTTACGGCCCTGTATTGACTATCGCGGCCTCAACGCCATCACAGTTAAAAACAAGTATCCCCTCCCTCTGCTGAGTTCCGCGTTCGAGCTGCTTCAGGGTGCCACCATCTTCACAAAGTTGGACCTGCGCAACGCCTACCATCTGGTGAGGATTAGGGAGGGAGACGAGTGGAAGACGGCTTTCAATACTCACCTGGGCCATTTCGAATATCTTGTGATGCCTTTTGGTCTCACCAATGCTCCAGCTGTGTTTCAGGCTCTCGTGAATGACGTGCTCCGAGATTTCATCGACCATTTCGTTTTCATTTACTTGGATGACATCCTCATCTTCTCCCAGTCTGTCGCCGACCACCGACGCCATGTCAGGCAAGTGCTTCAGCGTCTCCACGAAAATCGTCTCTTTGTTAAAGGGGAGAAGTGTGAGTTTCATGTCTCAACAGTTTCCTTCCTGGGCCACGTCATCGATCGGGGTAACCTCAAGACTGATCCCGCAAAGGTTCAAGCCGTTGTTGACTGGCTGACCCCCTCTAACCGTAAACAGCTTCAAAGCTTTCTGGGGTTCGCGAACTTTTATCGGCGCTTTGTTCGCAACTATAGTAAACTGGTCCTGCCTCTGACCCGTCTTACTTCTCCCAAGGTTCCCTTCTGCTGGGATGGGCTGGCTCAACGTGCGTTTGCCCATCTGAAGGACCGCTTTGCCTCGGCGCCCATTCTCGTCCAACCCGATCTCGACCGGCAGTTCGTTGTGGAGGTGGATGCCTCGGACGCTGGAGTGGGGGCGGTGCTTTCCCAGCAGCAAGGAGGTAAGCTGCATCCCTGTGCCTACTTTTCACGCCGTCTCACCTCTGCAGAGAGCAACTATGATGTGGGAGATCGAGAGCTGCTAGCCCTGGAGGAGTGGCACCATTGGTTAGAGGGTGCTGCCCAGCCGTTTGTGGTCTGGACCGATCACAAGAACTTGGAGTACATTCGATCGGCAAAACGCCTCAACGCCAGGCAAGCCAGGTGGGCCCTGTTTTTCACTAGATTCCAGTTTACGATCACTTACAGACCCGGTTCCCGTAATGTCAAGCCAGACGCCCTCTCACGCCAATTCGCCGCCTCCGAAGACGCAACTCGGGACTCTCCCATTCTACCGCCCACCTGTGTAGTCGGGGCCCTGACCTGGGAGATCGAGTCGGCTATTCGAGAGGCTCAGCGGACAGAACCGGACCCCGGAACGGGCCCTCCAGGGTTGCTCTTCGTCCCCCCCTCAGTAAGGTCACGAGTGTTACATTGGGCTCATACTGCCAGATTCACCTGCCACCCGGGGGTCCACCGCACTATTACCTTCCTCCAACGTTTCGCCTGGTGGCCTTCCCTTGCCAAAGACGTCCGCGAGTATATTTCCGCATGCTCGACCTGCGCTCAAGAGTGTCCATCAACCACCCTCTGGCCTCCTTTACCCTCTGCCGACTCCGAGCCGCCCTTGGTCGCACATCGCTGTTGACTTCATCACTGGTCTGCCCGTCTCGTCAGGTAACTCTGTGACTCTCACCATTGTGGACCACTTCTCCAAAGCTGCTCATTTTGTCGCCCTCCCTAAGCTCCCCACTGCTCTAGAGACCGCCCGGCTGCTAGCTGACCACGTGTTTCGCCTCCATGGCATCCCCACGGACATTGTGTCAGACAGAGGACCGCAGTTCACGTCGCGTGTATGGAAGGAGTTCTGCAGTGCCCTCGGAGCTCAGGTCAGTCTCTCCTCTGGTTTCCACCCGCAGACGAATGGCCAAACGGAGCGTGCCAACCAGGAGCTCGAAGCAGCTCTCCGGTGCCTGGTCTCCACTAACCAGTCAACTTGGAGCGAGCAACTGTCATGGATTGAGTATGCTCATAACAGCCTTACCACCTCTGCCACCGGTGTGTCCCCTTTCGAGGCGTCCTTGGGCTATCAACCGCCACTCTTCCCAGCCGTCGAGGGTGAGCACTTTGTTCCCTCTGTCCAACAGCATCTTCGGAGGTGTCGGCGCGCCTGGAGAGCGACTCGGGCCTCCCTTCTCTGCACGGTGGAACGCAATAAGCGCCTGGCGGATCGCCACCGGACCCCTGCTCCCACCTACACACCTGGACAAAAGGTTTGGCTGTCTACCAGATTCATCCCCCTCAGGTCTGAGTCCAAGAAACTGTCTCCCACTTTCATCGGTCCCTTTGAGGTCGACTCTGTGATTAACCCTGTCTCTGTCCGCCTTCGCCTGCCCCGGAATATGAGGATCCATAACTCCTTCCACGTGTCGCAAGTGAAGCCGTGTCTCTCTAGTCCTCTGTGCCCTCCTTCCGGACCCCCTCCACCCGCCCGGGTCATTGATGGCCACCCGGCTTTCACCGTTTCGCGGATCATGGATGTCCGGCGCCGGGGGCGCGGTCTGCAGTATCTCGTGGATTGGGAGGGCTACGGGATGGAGGAGCGTTCTTGGATCCCGCGGGCGGCCCTCTTGGATCGGGGTATGGTGCGGGCGTTCCATGCGGCTCACCCTGACAAGCCTGGGGGTCGCCGGGAGGCTCCCGTCAGGGGGGGGGTACTGTCACGGCCAGGCGGATCAGCTGCACGCTGATCAGCCCTCTGTTTCTCTTCCTCTTCTCTCTCGCCGGGGCGGAACTCACTGTGGGTTCATGCCCTTGGCCCACGCCCTCGGGAGATGAGACCCAGGTGTCTCATTAAGGGGAGCAGCATTTAAGCCAGGAGGTGACTGCTGTTCGTCGCTGGATCGTTGTCTACCACGCGTTAGTAAAGTCAAAGCTACAGCAAGTTTAGTGGAGAGTGTTTTCCTCTGTGCATCGTCCTTAACCCTGTCTCCCTGTCTACAGAACCTCTTGGATTTTTCCCCGTGTGTTTCCCGTGTGGCAGTGTTGGAGTGTGAACCTGTGATCGTGTGAGTGGATATTCTGAAGAACGTATGCTTTCCCTTGGACTTCCCTGGAGACCCCTTCTTCCCCCACTCAGCTGTATATAACACCCCCCTGCACATTCTTGTATATACACCTGGTGACTTGTAAATAAACTCTTCTTGTAAGCATCAGTACCGGAGTCCTGCGCTTGAGTCCTCCTTCCAACCGTAACACATGCACACACATGCGCGCGAGCATGCTATTTGGATTTTGCCATTGCCTTCATTTATACTATTTTTTTTAAAACAAAACAATGCGGTGTGAGTGTGATCAAAATGCTGAAAAAAGAAAATAATATGATGCGAAATTATTGATGTTGTGGCAGTGAAATTCTAAATCTGAGTTTTATCTCTTTGTTATTGCAGAAAACCTGATGAAACACAATCATTCTGATACCTAATGGCTTATGCAATACAATGATTCAATGAAAATCTCTCAGAATCAGTGTGATGCTGATATGTTAAGTAAAAGGCCTCGTTGGCTTTTAACACTAAATGTAGTCAGTCCTTCATTTACCCAAGCAGATTAATTTGTTTGCGAGTGTATGAGGTAATCTACAGCTGTAATTAACTTTTGGTTTTGGTTACCTTAGCTATGATTTTAGAACTGAGGGGTACGCTATAGAGCAAGTTAAGCACAGCTAGACTTTCTTTACATTGCCATGTTCTTCTTTCCTTTACAGTCAATCAGCTGTCTTTGTTATCCCAGGCTTCACTCTGCTACCATGAAAGGAGGACATCTGATACAAGATTTGACTCTCATTCCACACAGAGTAGACTGGGTAATTGATTACTTATTAATCTCAGTGCATATGGTATACTCTTCTTATTAAGCCTCATTGTAATGTGAAACATAAACACATTTAGAAATGTCCCAAAATCTTTCCAAGGGATACTGTCTTCACTAGAAAAACTGCTGATTATTTCCAAGACCTTTAAAAAAAAAAAATCTGTTATGTTTTTCTGTGTTATGTTGATATGCATCTCTTGTGGTTCTGCAAAATCACATTTGTCAGGAACAAAGATGAAAGTGGTGTGGCACCATTGTAGTGTTGCAAACAATGATTTAGCACTTGCAAGGAGAAGTGCTTTAAACCTCTAGAAACTAGGTTTTTAATCTGAAGAGTTTCTCTAAAATATTTAATACTGCTGAAAAAATAAGAAACTATTATACGGCTACATACACAGAAATTTTACATCATTCAACATCTTGATTTTATTTAACTGTTATTTATAGTTAATTGTTAATTACCTGTCTCTCAAAGGGATAAACCATCTGAGTTAATTTTCATTGATTTCATTTTCAATTTTTTTTTTCATAAAGTTGCCTAATTTTCATACAATCTCAATACTATGACTGAGCTAAGGTAGAGGGGGTGTTGAGAAGAACTTGTCAGATCTGAAAAATAGAAGGTTTTTCTCTCTTTAGATTGCTCCCTGAGCAGGTAAGCCTTGGTGTGATCTTTTCAGTCCCCAGTTCTGAAAATCTGAGATTGATGCCAAGGATTCATACTGCTCCTCCATAATGTTCAGCAGCCTGTCCTCTGCTGTGGCGATGGCTTCAGCACTGAGCACATGGCCCACTGTTTTCATGCCAGATGCAACAGTGCAACTCCTGTTATACATTTGGAGCAGCTTGTGAGGGCGTTTGTAGGGTTCCAAAAGGAAATTATCTTCCAGCAGGTAAAGAGACAATTATTATTGCCACACAGTCACTCTCATCATAAAGCACTTATGAATATCTTGCTATAAGTGCTCATTCTTTTTGCATCTATTATTTAGTTTTAGAATGATCCACAGGCTTGAAATGAATTTATCACAGCTCCTCTTGAGTGCCATGTACAATGACAAAAATATTTCAAGGAGAAAATGCCATGGCTCACAGCCAATCAAAAGCAGGATGTAAAACATGTACAGTAAATGCACTGAGAAACCACCACCAATAAGAGCTAAGCAGGTATTGCATTTAATGAACATTCTTTTTTAATTTTTTCAAATTTCAAAGAGAAGTAGTGAGGGTGTAATGCAGAAGCATTTTCAGCAATGGTGCCTGGGTTTCATCTTTCATGCATGAAGCCAGAACATACACCTCTGGATGATGAAGACTGGTTCTGTAGTGAGCAGGATGGATATTATAAATCATCTGCTACTGCCACTAAAGCCAAGGGGGTGGGGAACTGGTCCAGTGCGCACTGGCAGACAGCAGCAGATGATTTGAAGGGTTACCATGTTTAATTTCTAAGGCAGCAGATAAGGTCAGCATAGTGTGCTGTAAGTCTCTTTATTGCTATTAAATACTAACTTAACATATAGGATGTAGTATGTATAGAAATTTGCAAGTGTATTTGCAGATATATGCATCATCTAACAATGAAAATAAGCAAACGTGATCTGTGTACCACAGTACAATGCTGCCGCACAAGACATTTCCAACCGATGCACTAGATTAGACTAGTTCGTATTCGGATCTTGTGTGAGTCATTTGTCTCATACTTGCACCTTTGTTACCTGTGGTGCAGGTAACAAAGGTGCGATGGTAAGAGATTGCCGCCTGACCAGGCATGATGCTGTGTGAAAGAATATGTCTTTGGGGGAAAAAAAACAAACCAAGACAAAAAGAACCCTCTCACTCCTTGACCATCATGTTTTGACTTAGAGAAAGTCTGTAAGAAGAAAGATTTGAAGCTCCTGGCCTGCTAATTTCTGCATCCTCCCATAGTCGCACATGCTAGGTTAATTGGTGATTCTAAATTGGCTCTTGGTGTTGATGCAAGGTAGATAATGTTCGTAAGTGCTACATGTGGGTGAAAAAGGTACACGTGACCTGTAGTGCAGAGCACTCTAAATGCTCAGGAAGACTTGAAAAAGGCCTTTTCAAACTGTCAGTCTATTTAAGCAAACAAACAAACATTAAAAATACAATAATGAAAGTATTGTGAAAACTGCAATTTTCTGCTTTTTTATTCAAGGAAAACTGAACTATTTTGTGGATTAAGTAGACTCTAACATGTTTCATTTCATTGTACTTATTCTTTCATTGTGACTTATAGTCTACAAACTAGCCAGTTTATTTTGTACCATATGAGTGGGTGTGTCAGGGAAATTCACAATTCTAGGTGGCAAATTATTGAAATTTACATAAATATTTCGTCTACTCTATCATAATTAATTATTCTATTTTTGTTCTATTATGTTTTTCAGTTTTGGAATAGCAAATTTATTGAAGCTGGGTCCCGAGTTCATAGTTAATATCAATGAGCATGGACTAAGCAGAAAGATGACCTGTTCTTGCTGATTAAGAGTAGTTTACAACAACATAGCAGTTTTTAATCATCAAAAAAAGAGTATAAAAACTGGGCAGGCTAAGATGAAATTTGAGTTAATAAACAATAATCAAAAATAGTATGTAATTAAACACTTAACTTTTAGATTCATTAGCATTAAATAATCATTTTAAACATTTTCCAGGTCTGGACTTTTTGTTACTTTATGTTGTATATAATTTGAAAAAGCATCAAAATGATTGGATATTTGCCTTCCTAGTCTGCTACACCTTATTATTAAGCAGATGAGTGATAAACTTGCATTTGGTCCCTCTTGACTGGACATAAGCTGAATAGAAGTGAGGCCATCATCAAAAATAGAATTTTCACTCGTAAAAAAAACTCTTAAAAAGAAACAATGCACTGCACCAGCTCAGCAGCACTGAAAGGGCTTTAGACCACAAGAAGACAATTAAAGTAGATGATTACAGACATATTTCAGCAGTTCAGAAAAACAACTTCTCAACATCTAACCAATTTCAGAAGAGTCTCAAGGTGGTAGGTGTATCATTATCACAGTCCGCAACCAAGAAACACCATCACTGGTGTAAATACAGTTATTTGGTTGTTCTTGAGTTTACAACAAGATGGAAACCACTGGTTACACTCAAGAACATGTAGACCAAATTAGACTTTGCCAGAAAAACTCTAAATGATGTTATTCAGTTCTGGAAAAACATCTTTGAACAGATGAGATCAAGAATCTATATTTGAGGTTGTAGAACTTGTATCAGAGTAATGGGAATAGAAAAGTATTGAGAAGGAGAAAAATAGCTCACAATCCAAATTATATCCCATTATCTGTCAAGTCTGGGGAAGGCAATGTTATAGCATGTCTCGCTGCCAGTAGAAGCAGACCACTAGTATTTATTGATGATGTGACTTCTAATAGAAGTAGCAAGATTAAAACAGAAACCACCCCCAGAAAATCTGCTCTTCAATAACAGCTTGATTCTTTGATATAAAATAATTTAGTGGTGTACCTACAATATAACATGGGGAACATTAAGAATAACAATGAAATATCAGAGCAATCTATGCATAAGATTGAAGAGGACTGACATGCAAATTAAAAGCTCAAGCCAGAAACTGCATTCAATACAAGGGTTTCTTCCTTTCTTCAAGTAATAAAATGTATTATATGTAAATTCATATCACGCAAGTCTTAAGAAGACAGAATTATCCATTACTCTTGTTGCATCCAATATTTGTGGAGAAGTAAAATATGCGTCAGGGTCAATGCAACAGACTCAATGACAGGACACTCTGGAAAACGTTTAAAGACTTTGTTTACCTCCTTAAATGCACAATCGTAAAAATGCAGAATGTTACTGAAGTTGAAAAGTGGGGTTTTCAAGGCGTTTAGTTAGTTTGTTATTACTTTCACAGACGGAATTGCAGCTGAGACTTCTTTGTCTTCCACGGGTAAAGCTATGAAAAAGTGTTTACTGCTTTAGGATTTCTTATTTCTCAGTTGTTGTTTTTTATTACTCATGCTTAAATGTTTCAAATCAACAAAATAAATAAATAAATATCCAACAAAGATAACCTGAATAAATGCTAAATATATTTTTAAAATAACAATTTCACTTATTAAAGCCTATCCAAACCTACCTGAACCCGTGTGTAAAAGTTATTGTCCCTTAAACCTGATAGCTGGTTGTTGTGTACCCTCGGCAGCAGGAACTGCAGTCAAGCATTTCCAATAACTGGCAATGAGTCTTTCACATCGCTGGGGAGGAATTTTGGCCCACTCTTCTTTGCAGAATTGTTTGAATCCAGCCACATTGGAGAGTTGTCAAGCATGAACGGCCTGTTTAAAGGTCATAACAAAACATCTCAATCAGATTTAAGTCTGGACTTTGACTGGGCCGTTTTATTTCATTTTTTTCCATTCAGAGGTGTGTTGGATCATTATCCTGCTGCATAATGCAAGTGCACTTGAGCTTAAGGGTTTAAATTGATGGCCAGACATTCTCCTTCTGGATCCTTCATGGTTCCATCAGTTACAGCAAATTGTCCAGGTCCTGAAGGAACAATGAAGCCCTAGGCCATCACACAACCAGTGTTGCTTTTTTTTTTTAATCAAATGTTGTGCTAGTTTCATGCTAGATGTAATGGTGAGTTAAGCCTTCCAAAACTTTTGTCTCATCAGTCCACAGAATATTTTATCATCAGGATGATGTTGAGCAAGCGTTTGCGTTCTTTTTCCCTTTCAAACTCTCCCATGGATGTGTTTTTTTGTGTTTTTTTTCTCTTTCTTCTGATCTTAACTGTAAGCTAATTTAGGCCTGTCGTACTGTGGATGGGTGCTGTTAATGCGCTCATGGAGTAACTTTTCAAAAGCCAGCAACTCCTGGGAAAGTTCTTTATTCTTCCAAGTTTTCTCCATTTGTTAATGATGACTCTCATGGGGCAGTCACGTGTATTCCTGGGAGGAGGTAATCCAAGTAAACCTCTCGCACGGGTAGAGGAGAGAAAGGAAGATAGTGGATCTGAACCGTAGAGGGGGTCTCTGATAAGATGAGGGTCTTTCAGCAATTCGATTCTCAGGTTTTTAATAGTTATTTGGTCGGTAATCTTGAATATCGCCTTTGGTAATGCTGAAGGACTTTTGAAAACATGTCTTGCAATTCTGTCTTTTCAAAAATGCAAAAAGAAAATAATTCGGGGAGGCCTAACAGTTTCTAGTCCCTGCAGTAATTTATACTTGTTATGGATATAAACTGTGTGCAGTGCCCCGAGGAAAGTCACAGAAAAAAGGTATTTTCTTCAAGTACTAGTAGGAAATAAACACACAAACATTTAAAACTAAAGGGTGATCAATTTTGATTTCACCGCAGCATAATTTAATGCAAGTTCCAATATTTTACCAGACCTGGTAGCTTTATTACAGCTGTGCCCACATATCCTAGATCAGTGGTTCTTAACCTTGTTGGAGGTACTGAACCCCACGAGTTTCATATGCGCATTCACTGAACCCCTCTTTAGTGAAAAATAAAATATGATTTATTTCAAATTCAAGACATATATATGTTTTTTATTGGTGCACAAAATGAGCCGTGCATGTCACGGTGGAGGCTCTGCTGAACCCCTGAGACCGACTCACCGAACCCCTAGGGTTCGATCGAGCCCAGGTTAAGAACCACTGTCCTAGATTATAGACACTCAAACATAGCTAACACTCTAGTTTCTTTAAAGTGAAGGTGAAGAGCCGACCAACAACAATCATACAGTTTGGATAAAATTGAGGAAAAAAATATAGAAATTTATTTATTTTTCTTTATAGGGTTGTTTGAATCTAATTGCATTGTTTCACAAGTCTTGCTAGTGGTATTGGGAATAATGCTTTTACTGCATGTTCCTAGGATTTTGCCAGTCCCAGTAGGAACACAGCTAAATGAACACATTAAATATTTATAACATATGTGAAATGAAAATAAAATAAATGGTATTAATACAGAGATAACACAGATGCTAATTGTGTGGTGCTGCTTGCATTAGTCTAAAGGATAAAACCTTTTACTAGCTTAATCCTGCATAGCGTTATTTCCGATTGGATATTAATTTACTATCTTCTGTTGGGATCATTTTGAGTTCGTCCCTCACACACTGTTTACCCTCCAACTTCACTGCTGGCTATCTATGTAACTGCACAGTCAGGTTTATCCACCCAGTCAAATTAATCCTCAGGAACAGCTTTGAATGTACTATATCGCTGCTGGATTTGGCGCATGCACATAATAAAAGTGTCATTCAGGGGGGGACTAACACACTTTTTTTGGCAGAAGCTTAAAGTCAAAATATATATTACCTACCCTCATGGTTTTCCATTTATTTTCCCAAAGTGCATGTTTCCTTGAAAATAAAGGCAAAGAAAGTGTGGTTACTGGGGAGGTCTATATTTCTCTAGAATTAGAGGCTGTTCTCAACCATCCCCCAATCACAACTTTGAAGGCCCTTAAAGAAGCCGAAATGTAAAAAGCTGGCAAGGTCTACCAAAACATTTACAAAAACTTTGGTGTTCACCAATCCACAGTAAGGTATTATTTACAAATGGAGGAAATTCAGGACTGTTGATCCTGCGAGATCACACAAGCAACTCAACATGAAATGCTGAACAAAATAAAGTGAAACAGCAAGAGATGCCTACAATTTGCTTGAGTCTTTTTTTATTCATCCATTAAGAGAAAATTACACAAATTCACAATCCTCTGGCGTGTACTAAACTGCTTTTGAAGGGGGAAAAAAAGCCTCTGCAGACCAACAACAAAACCTCGTCCAAATTGAGTCATGACCATGGTGGAGAGAGTGTTATTGTTGGTTGCTTTTCTGTCTCAGTTCCTGGGTGTCTTGTTATGACTGACCAAACAATGAATTAAAAAACAACAAAACAAACTGCATTATGAGACTTAAAGAAGAATTTCAGTTCAACAGTCCCTAAGCTAAAGCTTAGGAGAGGACGTCTGATGCAACAAGAAAATGACCCAAAGCATTGAGTAAATGAACAAAAGAATAGTTGTGAAACAGTTTATGTTTTGGATAGGTCAAGTCAAAGCCCTGACTTTAACCTGATTTAGAAGCTGTGGTCTGACTAGAGGAAAGCTGTTTAAAAAAAACTCTCTCAGACATATTGATGAACAAAAATATGTTTTTTTCTCTACAGAGGAACGTTCCAGGTCTACTCATTACATGAAGTACAACTATCTCTGTGTTATTTAGGTTAGTCAGATTGTGTTTTTCTACACTGCTGTGCAAATGTTTCGAGCTACCTAGTATTAGGAAAATGGGAAATAGGTGCAGTATGCTATTAAAACACTATTTCTTTGTGTGTTTTTCTCTCCAGATATGCTTTTACTGCATTGGCAGTGTGTTTGGGATCATGGTCATGCTGTCAAATGAAGCTGTTGTCAATCCATGCTTGTTATTGCACGGTGAATAAACATCTGATCGTACTTTTCTGTGTTCAGAATTCCATCAATTTTGACAAGATCCCCAGCACCACTGGCTGAAATGCAGCCCCATCTGTGTGTTACAGCTGTCTGTAGACACTTACTATTAAATCACTCTTCTAATCGCCTCCATAAATACCATTTCAAACACAAACTTTGCATTTGGATTCATGGTTCAATATCCTGAAATGAAATCCCAAATCATTACCGAGCCTCAGACGATTTGAACCAAAAATGTCAGATTTGGATTTATCACTCTATAAGATCTTGTGTAATTTGGCATTTTTCAGCCTTTTCTCTCCCTTGCTTAAGAATGGCTTTTTGACAGCCACACTTCCACTGAGGCCATTTTGATGAGGCTTTGGCAAACAGTAGATGGATCAACTACACGCCAGATGCTTCTCTCAGGTCCTGTGGAACACCTGACACATGAGGACATGACTTTTTTTGTCCTCCACCTTTTTTTAAAGATACTCTGCACAACATGCTAAGCTGTCCCAGGTTTTTAGGAATCATCTTGTTGGTGCAAAATACTATTTAATGCCCGTCAGACTTTATCTATGTTAACTTTGGCTTTTTTCATAGACTCAAGAAAAGAAATCTGAACAAATGATGTGTTTTTGAAACATGCTGCAAGTAAGAAAGTGCCTAAAGATAGAAAAGAAAATTATTGAAAAACCTTCAGAGAGCCTGGAGAATTATTGCTCATCACTTGAAGAACAACATCTTCTTGGAAGCAAAATATGGGGAAATTAAAGGTGGTTCAAGATTTTTGTACAGCCCTAATTATTGTGACTCTGATGATGATAATACATTTTTAAGAAAAATCAAAGTAAACAAAGTACTTTAACTGTATTGTACATAAAAAGGAATGTGGAATTACATCTTTTGGAAAATTTTTGGAACAACTTTGGAAAATTTGCATGCACATGCAGCTCTAACCTTACTTCAAAGAGAAATGTTTTGAACCACTTTGTTAATGACAATGACTTTCATGCCACATTTTTCAGACTATTGGGGTCTTAGCTTACTCGTGCTCATTTTATCTAATTACATTTATCAAACAACAAAGGCCAGAGAAGGCAGAGGAGATGCACACTAATTACATTAGAGCTGGAGGAAGACTGGCACATGGGATGAAGTGATTTGGCAACTCTCAGCCTTACTGACAGTGCTCAATAACTTCAAGCCCATCCCAGCTGTTTATGAGATTGCGCTTTCATCCAGACATCAGTCACATTTAAGATGTTGCCTTAGTCTTTATGCTACAGACCCTTACTAACACGAATAGTGAAATCATGAAGCAGCAGATGTTATTGAGTAAGTAAATCATATCAGACGAGGACTGGGTGAAAAATTGTCAAGTAACAAGAGCATTAACGTGTCCGTGAACAGAATCCAAATGTACTGTATTTAGGAATTTTCCCACAGCAAACACACATCGTAGAAAAGTCTTTTTTTTTTTTTTGTCACTACAGACTTTGGAGTTGACTTTTCTCCCATGCTATTTTAATATTGTCACAAGACTCTCATCATGATGCAAAACCCATTCTGTTTGTATTCTGCACTATTTTTTCTCCAGATGCTTGGCACAGTGAGCTCCAGGAATACCAGGCTGCTCAAACAGGTCCCGGAGAGCAAATCCAGCATCGCTTTGTGGCAGTATTTTCCCTAGAAGACAGTGTCGCTCTTACTACTGTACAAGCTTTTCAACACAACTCTGAATCTTCTGTTGACACAAAAGGGTGTTTGTGTGTCTGTGAGTGTGTATTTTTGTCTGCGTCTATGTGTTCGTCAGTGTTTACTGAGGGGATACAGACAGGAACTTAGTAGTTTGCAGCTGTCACAGTGAGATGTCAATATTTATGACATGTTGTTTGCTATCTGGTGTGAACTTTTTCTCCTTCAGACGTCTGCTTCAGACACACTATTTGCACATTCGCACAGCATTATTAAGCATCGTGAATATAAACCACAAAGCCAGGACAATTAAATTAAATGCAGAGCAATGCTTCATTTTTCAGGAGGGCCCTTTTCACACATAGCCACGCTGCACATCACAGAGATGGGAGCGCTAAGCTGCCTAGTAGAACACCCAAGTCTGTTTGCCACTGGAGCAAGGAGAATAAGGCAGAAAAAAAGCACTGATTGTTTTTCTTTTCTGCCCAAATATATTTTTGTGACTTGTCTGTGAATCAGACTGGCAACCTTATCGTTGCAATCCCCTCTTGGTGGAAGTATGAGGTAAAACCATAAAGGTCTACATGATGACTTATAAATGCAGAAACGAGAACAAAACAAAAGAAAGTGCCAAAACGTTTCATTTGTCTTTCATGGGAACGCCATGCGAATTTGTCTATTTATTAAATTGGAAAATCTAATCAATCTGGCACTGAACCAACTACACCTGCATGTGGGCATTTTTTTTGTCGCTCTTCTTTCAGGCATAATGGAACTGACAGCCATTTGACCCAGAATGAAGGCAATGCTTCAGTCAAATGGAAGGAGTTCTGACACCTTCCCCAATCCCTTTAGGCCTGGCTCTGTGCATGCTTCAGCCACTATTTTTCTTTCTTTTTAACAGCACACAACTTTGAGCAAGCAGTCTCGCTGACCTTCTATAACTCTTTTATCCGAGATCCACAAATTCAATCTTCCACAATATATGTTTTCCCCCCCTCCTGATTCATTTACTCTCTCACATTCAGTAATGTACTGCAGTTCTCCTTCACTGTCCACATTTGTTCTCAAATTTTCATCTCGAATGCAGATCTCTTGATTGCTTCCATGCTGTGATTTGTAATGAGAAACAGGTGTGCACAGTGTTTTGTGAATCTGGGACTAAGCACAAGTACATAGATACAGGGATTTGCGTATGCAGTTTTTTTCTTAGTTGCACATTAATCAAAAATGTTCTAAACTTAAGGCCAAAGCTTCTGTGATGTGTTAAAGTCCACAAGGACCAGACATCTACAAGCATCCTTGTGGGTGATTAAATATCATCACAGCTTAAATGGAGCACTCTGTGAGAAAAATAAAACACTAGACTTTAAAGAATAAGGAGACTAAAGAGCAATACGCTTCAAGAAGAGTTCAAATCTGAGGATGTTTTCACCGTGCTACGTTGAAAACATAAATGATGAACGAGTAAACAGGTAAAAAGGGCAGAGAAGCAAAATCCAATCTGAAAAAGGAGACAAAAAAACCACACACACACACACACACACACACACACACACACACACACACACACACAGATACATACTGCAGATATAGAGTTAGAGTGGGGGAAGAGAATGCTAAGGACAGTAAGAGTTGCTGTCAAGTGGAAAATGGAAAAGTGGGAGGCGTGAGATTCCGTCACTGCTGGCTAGAATAACGCATATTTTGAGAACAGAGAGCTTCAGACCAGTCCACAGCATGCTACTGAGCCCTTTAGACAGCCTCTGGTCACATCCTAATCACTGTTTTATTATTTAGAGTGAACAACTGCTCTCAAGGCAGCTTTGTTTTCTTTTCAATTGGAATTCTGTTGCATATGTTTATTCTTCCTTTCTGTCTGGCGTGAGAAACAAACGAAGCCCAGTTTTTCTTTTTTTCTTTTCTTTACTTTTTTTTTTAATTGCATGGTTTGCCAAGAGCAATAAGAGCAGAGAACTCCCTATAGTCAGCAATTTGAAGGAGTTGGATTTTTTAAATTGGACTCCATTTGTACTGAAGTTTCCCAGTGATAAACTTTTTAGTGCCTGTTTTTATATACAAAACATCAAACATTCAGACATGTAAAACATTATCTGAAGATTATGGTCACGTGAAAATTACATCTGAAATGCATTAAATTACATTTGAGACTATCTAGTGCTATTGCGGCGTTATAACAGTGTTAGATGTCTGCTGACAACTATTACTTCTATTCCTGCTCATCTTGATTAAAACGTTAACAAAATTTTTTACAGCAGTAATTTTCTATCATACAAAATTCATTTTGTTTACATAATTCTTGCTGTTGTTGCACATCAGGGGAAATTCAGTGAATTCAAATGAACAATTTAGTGAACTTGTCTCATCCTACTAATCCCATAAAATCACTCCCTTTTGATCTAAATGCAATCTTCCGTGTGCTAGCCACTCTGCTGAGCTGGTAAAATGAATACCATTTTTACCCTTTTCCTTTGCTAATTAGTGACAGAAACCACGTACTGTGGAAACTGACTGGAATTAGCGATGGCACGACCAAGCGATAACTTTAAGGTGACATGAAAACTGAGCAGCCATGTACTTTATTTTAACTGTTAAAATTCTGACAGACATTCAAAAATACATCTTCATCTTCAAAGAAGCCCTTAAAATTTTCATTTAATTATCTGCAACACCCTAAGGTGGCGAGCACCCACACTGTGCTCAGTCCTTTGCTTTTGTGCCAGATGGGCAATTAGATGTATGGTAAGTGCATGCTGAGCAGCCACCCACATACGGGTTGCAACATTGCCACATGTGGTGAGCTAACCTGTAACAGCACTCTTACTATATTTTATGCCTCATTCAAGGTCTTTGGAACGAAGTTAAAACTTTCTTCGAATTGTCACAGCAGGTTTTAAATAGATGTTACTTTGGATGAAAATATATTTTTCTTTGATTTGCAATTTAACATTAAACACTGCGTAGGAAAAAAAAAACCTTATTACAGTAGCTTTTAGTTCACACATCTACCTTCCTGTGAAAGGTAATCAGTCTAGAAGCAAATTGTTTAAAGTTCTGCAGCCTTCTACACCACACACGCTCAACTGATGCGTCACCAATGTTGATTTGAAGCAATACACTGCCATTTAGAGTGAAGCTTAATGTCAATTAGTTTGGATCTCTGTGAAACATTTTTCTAATTGTATGGATCACAAGGACAAACTGAAATGAAATACCACGCGTCTGTGTTGGTGATGCCTCATGCCACAGAAGGATGTCTAACGCTGAAGTGCCATCAGTTCCATATCATGTTTGCATATAGCTATAAAGTACAACACAACACATATGTGTCCCTGCTTCTGTAACAGAATGTATTTAGCGCGGCATTTGCCAGGCTTTACATTTAAACACAAGGCTTTAGTGCTACGTTAGCTCCTCTTTTTTCTTTCATTTTAATTGGCCATTAATCAATTCTTTATGTCCAGTTTGTACAATACAAGGCTGGGCTACACCCTACTAAAGTCACCAATCTGTACTTATGTTTCTTGGTATTTTCTTTCTTTTGCAGTTAATAAATAGATTTAATTGTTGTGTTTGGGTGAAGTTAAAGTGCTGTTCAATTAACAAATAAGCACTCTTATACAGATTTTTACATCAGTTTTCATGTAAGTAAAACTATTAAAAGTTGTTGCTTTTGTGTGTGAATCCATCTGGCTGTCTTATTATCTAGAAGCTTCACAAAAAACGAGTATGTTTTTCATTATAGTAGCAGTAAGGCTCGAATGGTGTCATCTTCATTCATCTGTGTTTCTCCAATTTGACCCCCCTTTTCTGGGCCTTGCGAGAAAAAACCCCACAAACTCATGACTGATGGACCTGCTGGCTATTTGGACATCTGTCTTCTCCTTCATAGCACTGGCAGGGAGAGGTCTGGGTACAGTGTGACAGGCTTCCGCAACAGCGTGTACTAACACCAGGGTAGAAACATTTCTGTGGCCTAAGCCATAGAGATCAGCCATTAGTAAGTTGTCAATCTAGCATGCAGTAATAGTCTTCTGGGCAGCTAGGAGGAAGATTCAACCCATGGCTTCCAACAAGGAGGTAGATGTGAAATCATTACAGCCCTGATAAATTTAGCACCTGTAAGGGTTTTGTGCCTGGGTTGCTGTTGAATATGACCCAATTACTGTAGTTATGTGGCTAATGGAGTCGAATCTGCAAAGTATATTTTTAACTGACAGTGATATCCTTCACACCCATAATGCTGCATTGTACAAACTTTGGTAAACTTCGACAATGAGGAACTCATGCTGACAAATAATTGAACGTTGAGTAGTGGTGCATGGAAGCATGTTGCTTTTAAGGATATTATTAAGAGAGATTAAACGTGTATATCCAAGAAAGTTTTTCGCAATGGACTGATTCCAAATTAAATCCTATTTGTTTTTTTTCTAGACTGTAGTTTGTTTATTTGTTTTTTGCAGTAGAATTAGTAGTTTAGGATGCAGGACATGTTGTGTAGAGATTGGAAGGTTGGTGGTTCGGCTCCTCCGGTGCACATGTCTAGGTAACCCTGTATTGCTCCTGATGCATCCACTGAAGCATTAGTGTGTGGCAGATGCAAAAAGCACTGCATTGTGGGAATGTGTCTTGTAGATAAAAGCACTTAGAGTGTTTATTTAGACTGGAAAGGTGCTATAGAGGTACCAGACCATTTCCCAATTAGTGAACATCAGGGCAGGACTGGTAATCTGGCACACCCGGTACGCACTTTTGGGCTGATGGATTGACAGCGGATTGCCCAATCAAATCTCTTAACACGACCAGCCCCTACCCTAGCTTCGCACCTTGTAAAAAAGTTTCGTATGGAAGAAGTGGCGAGAATGTGGAGCTGGAAAGCTGAGAGAAAACAATGAAAAGAAAGTAAAAATAGATGCAGCAGAATGTGTCAAATTAACCGGCATGTTAGTTGTTGGGGCTGCTGCACCAGTAACACCAGGAACAACTAGTAACCTGGCCTCACAGTCACGAGAGGCTTCTGCTGCTACCAGAAGCTGTGGAGAAGGTGAAATTAACGTGGTAAGAAAATAGATGGAGGGAGATAATTAGGAAGGGAGAGATTCAAGGACTCAGGTAGAATGAATGGCTACTTCGACCATGACCCGCTGCTAATAGCCAAAGCGTAGCTTTTAATTGTCACATGCTGCAGTGCCACTAAGAACAGCAACTGTGCCAACCTGATTAAAACCTGTTTCAATATCAATAAGTCCAGTCAAACAGGTGAACATTATACATCAATAGTATCATGTACAAGTGCTGATGATGTAGTTCATCAATTTCAAAATGTTTGAGAGGTCATCGGGTTTTGTTGAATTGAGCACACTTGCCTTTTCTTAAGTATTATAATAACGCTTAATCCTAATGATAACTGATAACATTATTATTACTTGTAAAAACGTGCCCTATGGGCACTTTCTGCCAGGCCTACTGTGCTTGTTGGCTTGCCTCATGTATTAAAAGACCGATATCTATGTTAGTTTATCATTTTATTCTTTTTTATCTTCATTCTTACTGTATTTAGTCAGATGACAAAAATGACTGTTCACAAACACCAAACAAAAGAATAATAACTAAGTATATGTCTCCTTAATTTTAAGCTAAATATTGGTTGCATAAGACAAAGTAATCAATGACAGGCACTATTAGAATCACTGTTTGACTAACACTTAGAGATATGCATTAAAACACATTCCAGTTACCCCAAAGTGCCACTGGAATCAAAATTTGTCTAGCAAAATGTATTTACAGACAGCAACAACATACACGTTACATGCATGTAATTTCAGCGCCTACACGTGCTGTCACAGTTTGTTTTCAGATCAGTTACTACACTTGATATGCAGAAATAGAAAGGATTTGAATATCATAAACATAATTTCCAAAAGCTATATAGATGGTTATAATCCTGTTATTCTAGGCAGTTTAAATAAGTAAGTTTCATCCAGACAGACTAACCTAGGAGGATTTAGGGAAGAGATATAATTACGTTACGATCATTACAGAAATATTTTTATCATTTTATGTAACTCTGCATGTACAATGTTCAGTACCACAAAGGCACCGCAGGTTATACTACAGATGTGAAAGACTTTTTTTAAATGACATCTGCAGTACATCACAGTTCTGTCTGCAATGTAAATGGTAATGGTTTGTATTTGTATAGCGCTTTACTAGTCCCTAAGGACCCCAAAGCGCTTTACACATTCAGTCATCCACACATTCACACACACAGTCACACACTGGTGATGCCAAGCTACATTGTAGCCACAGCCACTCTGGGGCGCACTGACAGAGACGAGGCTGCCGGACTCTGGCGCCACCGGGCCCTCTGACCACCACCAGTTGGCAACGGGTGAAGTGTCTTGCCCAAGAACACAACAACCGAGACTGTCCAAGCCGGGGCTCGAACTGGCAACCTTTCGATTACAAGGCGAACTCCCAACTCTTGAGCCACGATCGCCCCATCTATTAAACTATCTTTTATTTCCATTATAACTGGATAGATTATCAGGATTTATTTATACTTCAAGTGTTGCTGGAGATTCGACCTTTCCATTTGAAAAGCCACGATTCAAAGAAATCTTCAGGAAGGTGCCTACAACTGTTGCATTCCCAATTGTTGCACTTCCAAGATCAGCTGTCTCCTGGGACTGAGACAATATCAGAAGTGTCTTACCTGGGATAAGAAAATTGTAGTTGTTGCTCTGTGGTTCAAAGCCTGTTTCGGATGAAAGAAAACTTTTCATTTACTTTGGAAATCAGGCTACTGCAGTCTGTACAGGCACTCGATCCAAGGTGTTTGAAGTCCAGCATGAAGCTTTTGCAGTCTGCAAGGAATTGGAGTGCCAGGTCATCTGCTGAAGTTGGTGGTGGTCAGTCCACTGTGTTTTGTCAAATCCAAAGTCAATACAGTTGTCTACAAGAAGATTCAGAGCAGTTTATGCTTCCATCTGCTGTAATGCTTTATAGAGATGCCAATTTTGTTTTCCAGCAGGACTTAGCACCTGCCCACAGTGCCAAAAGTACGACCAAATGGTTTGCTGACCACGATATTGTTGTGCTTGACTGGCCAGCCAACTCATCTGATGTGAGCCTCAGAGAGTCTGTGGGGTATTCGCCAGGAAAAAGGTGAGAAAGACTTGACCCCAAATTCCAGACGAGCTGAAGACCATTATTGAAGCAACCTGGGTCTCAGTAACACCTCTGTAGTGCCACAAGCTGATCATTTCCATGCCAGGCTGCACTCAGGCAGTAATTTGCTGTAATGTAGCCCCAGCCAAGTAATGAGTGTATAAATAAACATCCTTCTGATAAGGTGGACATATCCCTATTATACATGATTTTGATTGATCTTAGGAAATATTGTAATAGAGAAACAGTTTTTTTTAGTTTAATGAGGTAAAGTGAAATGAAAGTTTACCTTTTTTAATTAAATCCAGAAAATAAATGTACTTTTCCACAATATTCACATTTTTTGAGATTTAGTTGTATAATAAATGATAAATATATCAAATATATTAACATATTATATATTTTTCCATTATTTTGAAAACTATCTTTCTAATGTTGTGGAGAAAAAAAGGAAGAAATGAAACCAATGAAGCCAATAGTTAGAAACAATAGAGGGGGCTGATTTTCTTCTAAACGTGTGATTACTTAAACAAACTTTAAAGACATTGGCACAATCTCCATACCTAAATAATGAAGCTTAAACGTGAGTCAAAGGCAAAGATGCAATTACAACATTTTTTAAAGCCTTAAGTAAATTTTCTTTATTTTCACCATTCATTATTGAAGAATGTGTCAGTGATTCCATAACTTTCATAATTACAGACTGTTAAAGCAGACTGAGTTGAAGGAATTGAATGTTGAGTGATATCCTTTTATGATCTGCACTTGGCAATAACTTAAGTTTAGTTTCTGCCAACAATCTTATCAAAAAGCTTAACTGGGTAACTGCTTTTTCTCCAAAAACAAAACTGATCTCAATACACCAAGAAAAGGGGACTTTTCTCTCTGAGTATCCACGGTTTTGATTTTCTGTGACCCAATAATTATATTAGTATGTTGTGTTTGTGTTTGTCTTCAAAGTCTGATTATATTTATTCTTGTGGGATTTATATAGTCTGAGACCAAAAGTGCCTGGATTTATCGAATATGCTTAAATTGCATGTAATTTACTGAGAAAATCTGAAGTCAACAAATAAAACGAAACAAGAAAGCAGATGGAAAAATGCTGCACAGTGTAATTTTGTTTGGATTTCGGTTTAATTTGAGTCTTCAATCAAACTACTTTTGACATAAAGTCTGTTAAGAAGCATTTTGATTCCAAGATATTGTGTTACTGTGCTGGACACAATTTTCTTCTGACCACAGATTTCAAATAAAAGATTGATTTTCTTTCATTGCCTCTTTCTTTACAGTAGGCCAACAGCTCTGCTAGCATTGACCCTATGGACGTAGGGAAACTCAAGATATGCATCTATCCAACACTCTTGCCATGACCCAGTCACACAAACACTCTAGAGTAGTACATATTTCATCATAGGTAAATCCCAAAGCAACAGTGGTACTTTTTTGTGTGGTATTCATGACCAGCATTCACAAAACAGCTTTTGTCTGCAGTATTGCAGCAACACATGGAATAATGCACTTTGCTTGCTTTCTTGTGTTTGATTAAGCTTTGACAGCAATACAGTATGCAACTACACACTTTCAGTAAGTACCACTGAAAATCAGGTGGCTTATGTATCCCAGACTGGCTGATATTTACTTTGTTGGAACGTAACCACTGACAAAAGGTGTGAGTTGTTCAGTTATTGTTTGATATTATAGTGTTACTCCACCGCAGACAGCAGGAATCCAGATTTTCAAAACAAAATGAGAATAATTAAATGTAAGAGCCGTCTTGAACATGTCAGTAATTTCCCTTGGTGACAGTAAATCTTGGCAGGAAAGGGGGGAAATTTCAAATTAAAAGCTATTATCAATTGAATCGTGAAATGTAACATCAATGATCCCTGGAGCATTTTATGACTGCAACTGCAAAAGAAACTTGTCACGTGTCACCACCACTTCCAGGCTAATGACTTTGTAATGGCACCATTTATCCATTTAGCCTCATTGAGTTCCACGCAATGTTGGACCCGCCAGGTTCTTTAGCCGATGGTGGATGCTTCAAGTACTTCACTGCAAGTGGACCATTGGAGAGCTAGTGAGTTGCAAAACTCTCTGTGACAGCAGTGGATATAGTGATGTCAAAATCAGTTTAAAAGTTATCCATTTGACATGCTCCAGCTTTGAGCTACAATAAAGACTGTGAGCTTCCAAAATCTACCCCCCCCCCAAAAAAAAAACAAAAACAAAAAACATAAACCCCACATCTAATAACCTGTGTCAGATATACTTTTAAAGTATCCGTTTTGGATTATTAAATAGAGTATTAGCTCCTATGACACACTGTAGTATGCCAAGCTGTTAATGCCATTTCTTCTTTTGTGTGTGTGTGTGTGTGTGTGTGTGTGTGTGTGTGTGTGTGTTTGTTTGTTTGTGCTTTGCATTTCTGAAAACTATTACATTGGGAGAGAAAGAGTAAACTTAACTAATAAGTACAGTGGTGGGTTCGACCGAATAAATCAGGCATAATCCATCTGTGGTTTTTCAGGTTATATCTATTCACACCTATACATATTTCCACTAAATCAGGATGATACTGCCAAACTAATGGAACCTTTAACATTCAAAAGAAAAAAATTGCCCACAAGGTACCTTAAATATTAAGTAACCTTATCTGACCTGACCAAAGATGGTTTGAGGCAAAAAATTTTAGCAGCTATGTTACCAGCTTCAATGCACAGTTCATGTTTATATTTATTGAATCTCAGCAGTAAAAATGTATGTGAAGGAGACAGAAAGACAGAGAAAGCTGTTCTAAGATGAATGCTGATGTAGAAGAAGACATAATGACCTGAGGAGGATTTGTTGCATTTTTATGTTAAGAATTGTAGATGGCTTGTAAAACCTCTCAAAAGTCTTTGTTTTGAAATTTGACTGCAGATTCTACCTATTACTCTGCACTATATTTAGCAGTGCTGGAGATATCCTCATGAAGTGAGGTACAAGCTGATATAATTTTGATGTAATATCTAACGCAGTAGAGTAGAGCGCTTTTGGCTAAGCCTTTGGTCTAAGGAAATATGATCTTATGTCATGCGTATGCTGACCATATGTTGTCAGAATACACCACTCACCAGCACCATAGCAAGGATTTTAGAATGATGCCAGGGGTTCCCTAGTTTAACACCAACATGCCTATACAAATTTGATGTAGCCCCCACAGTGTTATTATAGAATATAAGCCCTAACTGTCTGTCAAAGCCACAACATTGAGCAGCCATGACCTTATCAGTCATTAATGAAGTGAATTTATACGTTTAATACAGTGTTTGCATTAATGAATTCAGCAGCCATGACACCTGCCACTTTGAGTTAACATTATTACCTGACACACATCACCACAGATCTACTGAGCAGGTTTCGCAGCCATCGACAGAACAACAGAATCTCCCCTGCTGCTTTTCAGAACCATGGACAGTAACCAGAACTTCACTTCAGTTGTGTTTCAGCACCTGGGACAGCAGAGCAAATTTTGCTCCACAAAAATGTGTGCATAAATTGCCATGGTTTCGCTTCCAATGCAACGTGAAACGGGGTCCACAGAGCTATGCTGAATTTTTATGAAGATGAGTTTCTCAGCAAGTCATCATAAGTTCACATTAACACAGACATACAGTCACGTTGTTTTTTTATGTAAAGAACACAGCCTGCACGTGGCATTGTGTGACACCTTCTGCGCAACTCAACGCCTTCTCACTTTGTTGCGCTTTCAGTTGTCTCAAAAAAACAAAACGAAAAAACCCAACAAAAATCCTTGTATGCTTAATAAGCCTGTGTCCTTCTGAGCCCACACCGTACCCAAATGTTGACACCTTAATGAGCAATGACCAGGCTATTTATGGTGCTCATCCTGTAGCCTCGGTGTAAAGAATTAGCATACCTATCAGCTGAAAAAAGTCACGACGCGGCTTCTTATCCTCATCCACCCTCAGTTACCTCGCCTTCCGCCTCATACAGTCCAGACCCACCCCTCACTGCCTGCCATGACCGTCCTCTACAATACGAGACTGTATTCTTTGTACCTCCCCTTTCTCGCCCTCCGTCTGTGGATCCCAGCCTCCCTTCCTAGATATCCATCCACACCTCTCTACCCGCAAACGGCTCCTAGTGTGACAAAAAAAGAGAGCAGAACTGTTTCAAACACGTCGACATAAATCCCACTTCTACAGCTCCCTTTTCTCCATTCCCTCCTGACGGACTTCATTACTTTATTCATCTGCGCGCCAATGCACGAGACCACGCAGAAACGGAGGATTTTTTTCCCTTGAGCATGAAAAGGATTGCCAAATCATCCGCAATCCAACATCACCGACTGAGCCACCAGCATGAGCACTGGATACATATGCTCCAGCAGAAGTTGTTGGCGAGAGAACTAAGAAATCTTGGACCACAAATACAGCTAAGAGGGGAGAGTCAGTTTTAGGTAAGTACGGTATATGCTGGCTTAGACCTCTAACAGAATGTGAAGGTATCTTATGTATATTTTTTCCTGTTTATCACTAACCACGAGGAAGTGGTCTGGTAGGCAGGGCTATATTGTGGCACAATTATGGCGATGTTGCGTGGTCAGCATGTAACTAGGGTGGCCGGTGGTGTCCTTTTCAGGATGGAGGTAATTTTCCCCCTTTTCTTTCTCACGGCGAAGCTACCTATCAAGCTCCGCCCGGACTATATGTCGACGTAGCCCTTCGGAGGGTATTAAATTTGATACAATTTGCCGTATAAAGCCTTCATTTTAGACCACCAGGAAAATGACTTATTCTCACAAATTGCATGCGTTCGCCTGCGCTCTCGCTGCACGTTGTGAGGCAGCATCTTCCCCAGGTGATGCTGCAGAAGTGCGGATGTAAAAGGAGCACGAAACACTGAGGGAATCAATGATCTCAGTATTCGGGGTTGGCACATTACGCAGACCTGTTTCAGTGAGTGGCAGTCCGGGGGGCAACATTCAGAGTAGGGGTGTAAATCAGGCCTGCAGTAGTCAGCATCAACATTTGTACTCAAGCTTCTTTTTCTCTCTCTTTGGAGTCCAGATCTAGCGATGATTAGTTCACTCTGAAAGCTGCATTTGCTCTTAACTTTAAATGAGAGTCACCCCGGATTAAAAATAATAATAATGATAATAATAAAGAGTAAATCAATCGCGTCCATTCTTTCTGTTATTACTAGTGTTTTTATTTGCATGTTATTAATAATTATTATGAATATTTCTCCATTGTTTCGTCTCACTGCTTGATATGAGACGGATCAGTGTTTGTGCGCGCCTATGGCCCGTCCTGTACGTAGCTTTGGACGCATGAGGGTGCGCGTACATGAGAGCCAGCACGTACGTGTTTGTTTTGTTGTAAGTGTGCGCGCGCGCGTGTCACCAGTGAGGCAAAGTTGCCGTTCCGTGTTCCCTCAAGTTGCTTTGATTGCTGTTCCACCGGCTAACTGCGAGGGGAGCTCATGCTCTTTTACACTATAGGTGTCATTGTGTGGCTAAAGGCAAGATTACTGTGTGTGATACTGATACCAAGTCTATGAAATTAGAGGAGCAGCTTCTGTTTGAAATTAGTCCGGAAACATTTATCTGCAATTCCACGGCTGCCACTGCAAATTTTGCTTTGTTTGTCAATGTTTCTTTTTGAAATGCTAGCCAAAGTAGCTTTAAGGAACTTGATCAAATGTACGTAGAAAAAAAAAAGAAAACAGAAAAAAAAACGCAGTTGCAGTTATAATTACCAGGCCGAGAGTGCAAAGCATTAGTTTCATAATGCTGAAGTCACACATATGAGTAATGAACAATAGGGCTGGGTATCGTCACTGATTTCTAGAATCGATTCAATTCCGATTCACAAGGCCCCGAATCGATTCGATCCACGATTCGATTTAATTCGATTCGATTTGAATCTGGGAAATTTTGACAGTCAGAAATATTATAATTCAGATCAGTACATTTACATATTTTTGTATCAATAAAAAGGAAGCTGACACACGCAAGACTTTATCACAGGTGTGAGCATCACAGCAGAGGCCTTTGTGTCAAAGTAGCTGAGGATAAAACACAGAAAAACATGAAGGTGATTTTCCTGGCCTGGGATTTTATAAAAATAATCTGCAGTACATCAAAAACGAAAGAAAACCATTAATCAACATATGAACATCACCTCTGAAGTTACAGCGGTTTTATTACAGACACAGCGTTTTGCATTTTGAATAATTTTAAAAAGTTTAAATTTGTTCAGTATTGAACAGCAGAAATGAGGTTTTCTTTTCGGAAGAATGTAAAAGGGAAAAAACAGCGGCCGACAGCCTGTAAACAACAGTAGACTGGTGCGTAACAAGCAAGCGAATAATGAAGAAAGGGAAACTGTTCTTGAAGTACAGAGAGAGAGAGAGAGAGCTGTGCATCGCGGTGGAAGCAAAACAGTAAAAGTCTGAGTGAATTCATGACGATGTTTATGTGAAGCGTTTGGATCTTCTTTTGCTGCTGGTTCGGTCAATATTGTTTGGAGAGAGATCAAACTAACAGCTTTAGAATCGGCGCATAAAGGGCGTGCACACAAAGCGCGGACCCACCGACAGATCAGAGTCAGCGAGCTGTCGGCTTTCAGCCCCGACTGTGAGAAAAGCGACATCTAACTGATTCTGATCCGCGGGTCCCGCTGTGTGTTTAAGTCTTTGTGCAGAATCCGTGTTCCTGCTCTCATTTACTGTCTTAACTGTTTGGTGGTTCTTGAAATTTTGTGAGATTTCACCTGAGATTCTGGCATTTTGGGCAAAATAAATTTATATTAAAAAATCGATTCAGGATTTTAATGAATCGATTTTACGTTATCCAAGCCAGAATCGATTTTAATCGATGAATCGATTATAAGAACCCACCCCTAATGAACAATGCAGGATCTCAGTCTATACTGCACAATCAAGCCTTTGATGAGCATGCTAGAAAAGGGTCTGTGTGGCACCCCACTGTAACTAACCCTGCATACTGAATTTGAAATGTAAGTTGAGCTTTATTTATTATTTTTTTTCTCAAATGAGCATTACACTAAAAGCAAGTGCTTTAACTCTGTGATATTGTTCTGCCTTCTCTGCATGTACAGTAGAGAAAATTGCACTGGCAGCGGAAATTGCAGAAGAAAAGCTCCCTCATTCCGAATGCTTCATTCAATCTGGTGGCCTTTTCAATGGCAAAATGCTGGCAACATGTAATCATATTCAGAGGGAAAGCATTCTAAATCACGCTGCCAAAATGAAAATGCCTGCAGTGGCTTAAAGCTATATTTGTGTCGTGGCTTTAGATGACCCAATGTTGATAATGCTTTCAAGGACTGAAAAGAGAACATTCAGCAGCAGAGGTCCTTTTACAGAGCTTGGCAGTGCAACTTACTGATAAATTGTCTGCAAATCATGTGACTGTGATTCTAAAAGACAAGGAAATAAACACCCATGAACATAATTAGGAGGAAATGATTACAGACTTAATGCATTGACCATATGTGCACAGCATTTCTTTATCACTCTGTGTAAAGATAAGGATATTACTTTTCCAACAGTCTGTGTGCTGGATAGAGAACAGTACCAGTCTTGTACTGGCACCAGCTCTCTCCTGCTCTTCCTCTCTGTGTATCTCTCTCTTTGTATTCTTGTATTGGCACAGCATTGTTTTTATGTGGGTGCTGGGTGCAGCTGTAGTGACCAGAAGGCTGCCTCCTAAGAGGTTTGGAGGAAAAGAAAATCTGTTTTTATCAGAAACAAACAACAGGGTCACACAATGACATGTGACAAACTCTACCAGAAATCCTGGCACGTTTACAGTATTTTGGAAACGCAGCTGATCTCCACTGAGGGTTTTCTGACCTGTGTGCTGGTGCTATCAGTCCCAAAAGTACATGGGTCTAAACATGCTGTTCTTATAACGCAGTGTTCAAAAAGCCGTTCGCAGCCACAGGCTCATAATTAAAGATGATTACTAGTGCTTATTCTTGCATGTCATGAAATATTAATGCTTAGGAGGATTTCACAGTTTCAGAAGGAATTTTTACTTTACTTATTGGATGGCCATTAAAGACAACGTTTATCTCAACGTTTGCATGGAGTGACACAAACCTGCAAAGAAGGTCTCCATAGTTTTGTGAAGAAAAATATGGGTGTCGTGCAAAGCCTCAGGGGAGCACGATAACAGTGACAGTTTTATTTTTATAAACTATTTAGGCATTCAGTACACGTAATTCTTCAACTAAGTAAAGTGGCCTGTCTCTGGTTTCTCTCTATCTCCTTCTTGCTTTATTCACAGCAGGGGGCCAGAGTCTGAATAGTTGCGACTGAACACGAATACCATTTTATGTTGCATTCAAGAATTAAATAATACATCAAAACCTCAAAAGCAAACAGAAAACATTATTTATTAAATTAATGTAAGTATAATGTGGATTTGCTTTCTGACTACTGATGAATCTGGAGGTAATTTTATATATGTATCTATACATACATACATATATATATATACATATATACATACATATATATATATATATATATATATATATATATATATATATATATATATATATATATATATATATACACACATACATATATACACACATACATATATATATATGTGTGTGTGTATATATATATATATATATATATACATATATATATATATATATATACATAGATAGATAGATAGATAGATAGATAGGCAGATAGATATACCAAAGAGTATCTTGATTGCATAAAATTTTGAAAGAAAGAAATTGGGTGATGAGCAAAAAAAAATCAGGGCATCATCCTTTGATTTAATTCACTAGTTAATGTGTACTGATTGTGCTCTTTTAAAACTTTTAGAAATTAGTGTTGGCAGCATATGAAATCATTTTAACCTATTTTTTTATACTAAAATGAACAACAGACCTGAAGCAAATTACCTGCTTTCAGTCATATAAATTCTGAAAAGATACCTAAATCAGCCGCTGTGCACAAGCACCATTGAATATTAATGCTAATTAACTTCATCCACCAAGCAAGGAATTTGACAAATCCAATGTGATACAATTTTTATGCACTGAGGGAAGAGGAGGCTCCACATCGACTTTGGTCTGGGTGTAGCTGCTGCTTCTGGTTGTTGCTGTAGCGGGTGAAGCTGCCTTATAAAACATTTATTAGACCAACTATATTGACATATGCTAATTCTGAGACATTCACACTCAAAGCCCCAAGTACCAAAAACTAAACTTGTCATTATCCTAATGTAAACAAGTGAGCCTACCATTTTTAGATGATATTGCATGTGGATGGTTGAAGCGTCTTCTTTTAACACTGGTGTCATTTAGTTTAGAGCCAAGACTGAATAAACATTTAGGAAACATAAACACTAAAGAAGTTGGGGTTATCTGGCTATATTTCATTGGGTAAAGTTGCAGAATAAAGGATCCACTCTAAAGGCTGCTAATGAAGCATTTGTTTCCCAGCCACTTATAATTTAGTAGATATAGCCAATCGACCAGCTGAGCAGCTCTAACAATCATTACAGATCAATTCTATTTGCACAAGCTGCTTTCACAAAAAAGATGTCTCACTCTCTGCAGATCACCTGTGGAATGCTAGCATGGATGGCATAAAAATCCCTATAACAGTTTTTCTCATATACTTGCTCCCAGTGCTTTTGCCTTCAAAAGTGCAAAAGTGGCCTTTTCATATTGGGTTAAAACACTCTCACTCCTCTGCACACCATGCATCTTGACCTAGCACTTGGTGTTTGCCAAGTAGGAGACACTAGATAGAAAAGTGATGCTAAATTGAGCCTCCGCAACCCTGACCCATGTGTCATTAAACACTGCCAGGAAGCTTAGTTATTACTCCCTAAAATATGATAACTCGGACAACACAGTAATAACTACAGTAATTTATTTTGCCTGACATTGCCTTGGTCTTTGCTGGCTTGGTGACAGCAGTGTTGTACATCTACTTGATTTTTTTGTGGAGAAGGAGAAAGATGTTTTGATTTGCAGAGGTCTGCACTGGTCGACGATTATACATAGAGCCTTTAACTTAATTTGCTTCACTCCAGCCTCCCATGTTACCGCTGCTATATAATTTGATCTGCTCTTGTCTAGAAGATGTGTCTGAGGTATTTTGCAAAATGCAAACCTCCCAGTATAGCTTCTGGGTCTGGTTTGTATAGCAATAATGTGCAGCTCTGGCCAGTAATTGGCAGTTTTGTTTTGTTGCTGAGATTTTCCTCCTCACTTGCAAATCCTTGGTAAATTTGTGGGCAGCAATATAACTGTGCAGCCTTTTGCTGTTAAGTGTGTTCCATAATTGAGTTTGGTGTGGCATATGTTCTCTATCAGTATGTTGACGCGTCATATGTGTTTACGTACGTGCTTACCTACAAAAATTATTGTTTTTTCAGCTCTAAGGTGTATACTAGCCACATCTGATAACTAAATAAAGCTGCATTAATAAATACTTTTAATATCAAGAATGGATTGAGTTATCTGTACTTTATAACACAAAACCATTAGGCATAGAGAATTACTGTCCATCTCGTTTCTCCTCAGCTTAATATGGTTCACTGTTTTGCTTTAATAGCTTGCAGCTTAATAAACATTTTTCCTATTAAGCAGCCTACTTTTTGATTAAAAAAAAGCACTTAAATACTTGCATTGAAAGGTACCTGAAGTATAGGTTTTGGTGATATCCCCCTGATAGCTTGTCACTACCTGGGTTAAAACCAAATTTTCACATATTGGGAATACAAAACAAATTAATGCCTAAAAGATGGGAGTCTCTTTATACCATGGGAAGGGAACAGAAGCAACTACTTAAACTATTAAATATAAATTATACTTGGATGTTCCATCAGGTATCCACATTACTTGTTTGGATGATGTGAGTCATTGTATGCATGCAGATATAACTTGTGTGTCACACCTTCAGCAAAACAATGCTGATATTTTAACTACAAATCAAATGTACTGTGATTTTGTCTTTCACAATTGATTCTGGGAAAGCTTATAATGCAGATTTCAACATCTTGAGAAAATTGAACCCATGTTGAAAAAGCAATCAGTGTGACCTTTGTGTGACTCATTTGTAACTGTCACTACTAACTTTTAAAGGACTGAGCAGGTCAGATTTGATTGACCATAAATTTACAAAAAGATTCTTAGTCATTTTGAAGTGTGTCACAGCCGCTTGCCTGACCACTTGTATTTTCGCCCATGAAAAATGATCACAAAAGGCTAAAGTCACCCAAAGAACCTTCAGTTTTCCTGCCATAAATAACGAATTCACATTCTAGTTCACATTCACATGGATAAACAAACATACAATTTCAATTGTTCCACTGAATTGCCTATCAACGTAAAAGTCATAATTTAAATGTGAACAATCACGGGAAGATAATCTTTCTGAAAAAAAAATGTTAATTGGATCTCACACAGAGAAGGTTTTAATCTTTTTCATCCTTCCTTGTGCTGACTAACAAGTGTAAAGTACTCCCTACTGGAGCACTTTAGGTACCCCCTAATTATTTCTTAAGAAGATAAAAAAATATTTCAAACAAGCATTTCAAATTATATGGCATTTATCACGTGAAGCTTGAATTGAGATTAGAAGCTGCCATTCTCAGTAGATTTACCATGGCCCAATTTTGAAAAATTAAACAGTGGGGGCTTTTTTGGAGAGAGAGTGGAGTCATGGACTGACCCCATGACCTTTGTGATGCTGGTGAGTCAATGTGCTGTTGGCCAATGCCAGAAGATCGCAGCATCACTGACCTATATTGCAGCCCTGGGCAGTGGCAACCTACACACCAGCAGATCGCTGATCAGAGGAGAATATTGAAAATGAGGTGCAAAAAGATTTTTTATATTCTTTTCTAGCTATGCCTTTCCTACATAAATCTACTGGTTCTGCATTTGTGTTTGTTTTCATACTTAAACAATGACTCAAGAATTTTGAACAACTGAAATATAAAATCAAAGGTCTATTTATTCACTAACAAAAATATGCTTGGTGTAAACTCAATGTTTACTATTATGTTTACTAAATTTCATATGACTGCTTGTTACGACCGAGATGTGCAGATGAGCATCTCTGAATGCACAAAACCTTGGGTACAGCAGTGGAGGACTACACCAGGTGCCTCTCTTGTCAGCTAAGAACAGGAAACTGAGGCTATAGTTTGCACAGGCTCACCAAAATTGAACAATTGAAGTCTGGAAAAACATTGCCTGGTCTGATGAACCTTGATTGCTACTGCAACATTCGGATGATAGGGTCAGAATTTGGTATGAACAACATGAAAGCATGGATCCATCTTGCCTTGTATCAACAGTTCAGGGTGCTGCTGGCGGTGTGGGGGATATTTTCTCACCACACTTTGGACCCGTTAGTACAAAATGACCATTTAAATGCCACAAATTGTGTTGTTGCTGATCATGTCCATCCCTTCATGACCATAGTGCACCAGTTAGATTGCTCCAATCATCCCAAACATTTTTTTTAACATGACAGTGAGCTCAGCTTAATCAAATAGCCTCCACAGTTACCAGATCTCAATCTAATGGAGCTCCTATAGGAAGTGGCTTAATGGGAGATTCATATATGGATGTGTAGCTAACAAGTCTGTAGCAAATGTGTGATGCTGTTGTATCAACATGGACCAAAATCTCAGAGAAATGTTTTCAGGACGTTGTTGAATCTATGGCAGACGAATTCAGGCAGTTCTGAATGCAGTACTAGTAAGGTGTATCTAATGATGTGGCCGGTAAGTGCAATAACAGCATTAGTGTGTTTCCCCTTAAATGTAAGTCATTAAACAACATGAGCATATTTAGTTGGATAACACAGCTTTCATTTTCCTCAACAACTCTGAGCTGTAAAAGGCGCTGGGCTACTCCAGAAGTAGCACATGAAATGACCTGACACAGCATTTTCACAAAAGTACCAACCTATAGATTTTTTTTATATAGCTGCCCTTGCCTTGCCTGTGACAGAATTTGTGTGTGTGTGTGTGTGTTTGTCTCTTGCACATTAAGCATCTTTTTGAATTCCTGAGGCCCAAAATCAGGTATAACAGCAGGCATGTATATTAATTAGAATTCTAAACATAGAAGCTCTGTGTACACTAATGTCAATCTTACATGTCCCAATGCATACATTTGCATTCCTGGCATGAGAGCTTGGCTGCCTAAGCACCACTTCCTGTCACATTTAGCATGGAAAACATTGATTGACTACAGACTTATGCATATTTGTTATCATTTGACATTGCCTTTAAGGCATTTTCTCTGTTAGCTCTTGCAACCTCATATCTTTAACTGGCATTCTTACATTTGGTCGGCCTTATTTTTCTTTTATCACTCATGGAATTCTTATATTTAATTTACTGGATGCATTAATTTAGAATAAATAAATATCTGATTCCTATAATGACCTGTCTTTTCCGATGACTACTTATGTTTTAGAGGCAAATTTGCACCTGAAGGCTACAATATTGTTGCGGATTATTAAATATGAACCAGTTTTGCCCCAAGATGGAGAATATGATTAAAAGCTAGTAAATAAAATATGCCATGTTCAAGGCCTTTATATGTTGGTGGTATTGCTTGGCCAGAAGCCCTTCCAGAAGTTTCTCCTGGAGCTCGGCAGCCAGTTTGGATCGAATCCAGGTGGTTATTTGATGCCTGTATATAAATGAATGGGAAACAAAAAGCTATAACTTAGTGGTCACTGGGACTTAAAAACAACATATACAGAATTGCCATTAAAATCTAGTAAGGTTGAGGTTTAAAACGTTTCAACACAGCTTTTAAAACCTGTGAGACTAAATTGACTACCGTCTGATGTAGTAACCGCCACATCAGATTTTCAATTTTAACGGTTGATTAGGTATTTGAGGGCAGTGGTAGTACAACAATCATCTTCATTTCCCTGACATATTTCAGGATTCTTTCTGTCTGCATGCCCTCCTAATATATTATGTCTCTACTTGGCCTCTAAATGCTGTCTGTGTTTTGGTAAATACTTCATATTTTATTTATAGTTTGACTTTTTTTTTTTTTTTTTAAAAAGGTTACTGTGTACACCCAACATGCCATGTAACCATGGCATTGAAATGCATACATTTACAGACAGCAAGTGAAACCTGCTAAATTGAATGCATGTTTTGGAATTTATAAATTGGGGACTAGCTGCAGGGCATCATTCTGTTAAACAGGTAGTGTGTGCCTAGATGCTCTTAAGTAGGGCTGTGCGATATGACCAAAATCTCATATCCCGATATAAGAATTCTATCGTCCGATAACGATATAAATCACAAAAATGTAACGAAAACCCCCCCGAAAAAAAAGGTTTATTTTTTAGCACCTGGCGGCTCTTTTTTACTTATCATCCATAAATAATCTGCTCTTTCACGTGATTCAGTTTATTTTGAAAAGTCTCAACAGGATCTTGAGCTTTATTGTGAAAGGTTTATATGGAACATAAACAAGCGGACACGTGATGCTCTTACCGTCGTTGTTGCTAACCACAACGCATAAAAACAGGCGCTTGTCCGTCTGTAGTGTGGTTATATTAAATATAAGAGAAAGAGAGAACTTTAAGAAATTAATATAGCCACTACAGTGACCATCAAAACGATGAAAAAATATTGCCGTAAACTTTTTTTTTTGCGACACCACAAAACAAACGATAGCGTAAAATGAAACGATAGACGTTTTTATATCGTCATCCGATATATATCGTTATATCGAACAGCCCTACTTTTAAGGCTGCTTGATACACTTCAGTTAACAAGCTAACAAATAACTGTTAAGGTGGCTTGAGATGCAAATAGTTGTAACAGTACCATTGGTTGGTTATGTCATGCCTCTTATCCCACCTTTGCTCTTTTTACCCCTCCTCCAAGCTACGCAGTGTTCCTACTTATCATACACAGGAATTACATAGTGAGTCAGTTTTCAAAATTAAAGACCTTGTTCAAATTAAATGCTCTGCTTTTAAAATGCTTCCAGTGACATTTAAAAGTTGTAGAAGGGACGGAATAAAGATGGACAAGAAATGCACTGGGGTTAAAAGGCAAAAAGCTGTACCTTTTTTCTTTTTCAAAAAAAAAAAATGCTTAGGTTTTTAATGACATTTTACATTTGAAATCGAATGAACTGGGATTAAACATCTTATAAAAGCAAGTTCTAAAAATGATCCCTACCGAATCCCAAATGCTGTGCCTGCTGAAGAAGAAGCAAAGAGGCAGATGTTGAGATAGAGAAAGTATCTTAAACCAACACAGTTTCTCAAGAAAAAGTCTTCCACTCAAAAACAACCTTTTGATTTGGCCGTATTTGTAAAACGCATAAATCTAACAACTTATTTTCATTCCCTAATAAAAAGTCACTGTTCATTTTCAGACACGGTGGAGTGCCTCTTTCTTAAACAATTATTGAAAAAGTATTATTTTCCAGCTCGGCTTGCTCTCAACTGGTCAGATACTGCCACTTGATCAGGAGCCATTGGTGTCACATTTAAGCTTAATGTGCGCCCTCTTAGAATAATTATCATCGGTGCTCCGAGAGTCACCATAGAAACAAGGACAACAGTTGAGAAGCTTGTTACATTGGGAAAAGTGTTGATGTTAAGCTGTTTTTCAGTCTAAGCCATGATGTTTTCCAAATCCTTAAAGTAAACTTGTTTCTTATACCTAACCAAAAAAACTCTAGAAAGGTAGCCAATGGATTCAAATGATGATGAGGTTTCCTGATCATAAATCATTATGTGACGAGTGTCAATCAGACATACAACCAGCTGTGTTATTAATGCTTTTTTTGTGTGTTATTTTTTTGTTGTTTTCTTTCTAATCCCTCAATCCAAAGATTAATCTATATAAGCACCCACATTTTGCAGGAAAAACAGTTAGGTCAATTGTCAGCATGGTTTCTGGAAAGGAGGATGAAGCATCTGGGTATCTAAATGTAGAAAGGGAAGTGTTGCCAGAGAACTAGCGATAATAAACAGATGTTGAATATAATTATCTGCAAACTTTGTAGGATACGTTTATGGGACACACTGGGGAGCTGTTCAGATGTATTCTTTTATGTTTTAAGCTCTATGCTTAGTAATTTTGGTATTTCCTTCTGACCATGAAAGTCCTTAGCGCTGAGGTCAAAGGTTTATGCTCTGCGGCAGCAACTGCTCTTTTCACTGTCATATATTCCCCAGATCCATTGCACAGTTTTTCACATGGCATAAAATCGATAGCAATGAAGAGGGTCAGTGCAAGAGAAAGGGAGGCATCCTTTAAAATGCCAGAGTACTTATAGTTCACACTTTACTCTCTTTTGATGCATGTAAATGAAAGTAAATCACATCATTTATCATTAACATCATTATGCTGCCAAACAATTCAGGGTTAGTCAGCCGTATTGTTTCCTAACATACAAGTTACCAGTCAGATCTGGGGCACTTGGAAGTTCAAATGCCTGGTTCCATATCGCTAATTAACCTCCCACATCTAATTATCTTATTCAGCGATTCATGTAGGTCTTGATCACTCCTCCCTGTCCTAAGCATAAAGTGGCACAGATGAATATCAAATTAAGCTGTATATCACAGTGAAATGAGGTGGCCCTTCAGACTGACGATCAGTCTAATAAAGCTCAAACACTTATTAAGTGAGCCTGATTTTGCCTAACTAAGCTATTCGGGATAAAGCTTTGTGGCACATGTATATCATTACTACAGGAAAAATGTTTAATCTCCAGAGTCTTATTACCACCTGGTTCCTTGCCTGTTAAAATAAATATTCAAATTACTATACAATACTATTAGAAAGCAAAACACTGTCACTGCAGAAAAGGCTTTGCTTTCCACCAATTCTATTAGGATTGCTAACAAACAATGGCAACGGGTTGCAACTGGGGAATCCATCACAACTGCCTGGTGGTGGGGTGAGACCCAGCCATCTGGCCTTTTCTTTATTCTTTTACCACTGGTTCCAGCGACTGTCACTTACAATGCACATGTGTGGTGTTTAGTAAAGGGGAATGCTTGATCTGTGGTGCATTCATCATTCTCTGTAGGTTATAAGCCCGTCAGAGATTAAAGGAAAATGTGCTGTATGGCAGCTTACCTGTGTTTGGTTGAGAGTGTAGTGTGGTATATTCTCCCAGGCTGTAGACTGGTGGCATTGTGTTTTGGCTGCAGCTGTTTTAGTCCAGTACTGTGTGTCCCACTTCAAAGAAGTGATGATTGGAGGGTGAATAAAAGCTCCAAGTCAGTCAATTGGCTCTGAATTGCCTGAACTTAACTGCAATATCAGCAGTGCAAAAAAGTGGCTGGCGTGGTCAAGTTTTTCTCGGTTTAACTTGCTCAGCCCCTCACATTGACATCAGGGCCAGGTGGATAGGGAGGAAGTGGAAGGAGAGGAGGCTGTGTGCTCGATTTATCAGTAATTATGGAGTGCTATTTTCTCTGTCTCCCATCTATGTCTGCCCTGGGAAGCAGTAGCCATTCTTTAATCTTGACACCCAGTGATCATGTAACACAAGGAAGTGCCTATTAGAGGTGGAGAGAAATTGAAGGGGACCTCTCACCTGATTTTAGGGGTGTTTGGGGTGACAGAAAAGGTGAGTATAGGGATACATGAGTAAGAGGAAGGGAAAGAGGCTCTGACATAAGATGGAGGCTGAAGTAGTGTCGACAATATACAGAACTGGCTTTTAAAACTTCAGAGGATTTGTGCAGAAGTGAAGCTGTATATATATATATATATATATATATATATATATATATATATATATATATTTGTGTGTGTAAGAGAGAGGTTGGGAAAGGATGTGAAAAATGTGAACTATAGTAGTTAAGTAGAGCAGGTCTTTGTGCTGTCACCTCTGGGCTTGCTTTACACTGAGTCAAACACAGTCTAGACAATGTTGGAAGTAATTTAACTTTGCTTTGGGATGATTGTGTATCAGATAACATAATCAGGTGATGGCGATCCAGACAAGACTAAACGCTGTATTTTAATACCTCTTTTGATCTGAGTTCAAGTCTACACCTGGTAGACTGAACGCTTCAGTAAAACAAACACCATTTTCACATTCAGACCCAAGAAGCCAGACTGTACAGCTCATTTTTAAAAAAATGTTCCAGGATAATTGCTCTGGTATGTCGATCCATATGCAGGAAACAATACATCAAACCATACCCAATTTGATTATTTCTGAAACACTTCAGAGGGCGATACACTTACTGCCTTCTAGAAAAAAAAATCAGAGACATTGGAAATACACATTGATTGAGTCTCTTACTATGAATAATTTGTCTCCTCAATTGAGTGCAGTGCTGCCGATGCTGTGCCAATCTGGCACCTCACTCCATTAACACTCCTCTCCTAATTGTGGAGTAACATGAAATTATCAATGCCAGGATTTTTTTGGGTCAGTATTAACATTTTCTTTAGACAGAGAAGACAGATATATAATAGTAAGTGTTTAAAATAATAAAAAAAAAACTCAAATCCCAGATCACCACACTGTGGGCCTATTTATTATGCTGAAATGCAATTTTAGCACACAACCACTACAAAGTCCAACAAGCAGAGCCAGACAGGGGGAGTTTTTGTGTGTGTGTGTGTGTGTGTGTGTGTGTGTGTGTGTGTGTGTGTGTGTGTGTGTGTGTTTATATTAAACAGTATCCTGACAAAAAGATGGTGCGTGCTGTGCATTATAAATACTTAAGTACTCTCATATGCTTTCATTAGCCTCTTTAAATATGAACATATTTTAATATAAATTCCCATCAAATCAGTGATGTATGTAATGCTACACTGATTATTTGGCAATTTATTTTCACAATTAGGCACTATTCGTTTTTCACAAAGCCCCAGAACCTAAATTAACCTCAGAACCTATGTGGCTGTAGTTTTAGAGGTGATTTCAATAATTGCAATAATTTTTCCTAAAGTAATCAAAGACAACAGAATTATTATTGATATGGGAACTTCAAATTTGTGTTACTTCATCATGCATCACATGATCCATGTAGGTGTTTGTCTATGCTTTGTCATGAACCAGTGTGTGTTTCATTGATCCCGTTTTTATTTTGTATCACTGCTCACTCAACTACAAAATTACTATACAGTCTGTACAGTGTGCGTGCCACAAAAAAAGGTTGAGTCTTAGGGGGCAAAAAAAGCACTTTTTTGTACCTACTTATGATCAAAAAGCAGAAAAATGCATACCATCCCCAAACAGCTCAGTGGTGTGTTGCTGATGGAGCTGATGTAGTTAATTTTAATGATGGAGAGGCCAGTCCAGGTGAAGCTTGCCTGTGCAGTATCCTCTCTGGTGCTTTTTGTGCTCTCAGCACACCAACAAGACAACAATGTAGGGCATGGAAGAGGCAACATGGCACATTCAAGTCACACTTGCGAGCAATAAAAGTGCAATCGTTGTAGTTTTTCCTGGACTGGAATCTGACTACACTAATCTGAATGTAACTCTTGAAAACAAATCACATTTGAAAGAAAAGTGGATTGTGACCTGTCAATGTATAATTGGGATTAGGTGAGATTTCACAAAATGTGCTTTTACTTTGATGCTTCCCCCCGTTCTTTGGTTCAGATGGTTCAGCAGGGAAGTCTTTCATCACTGTAATTGAGCTTAGCAAAAGTTTAATAAAGGAGACTACTTCATTTTTAATTCTTTCACCTCTAGGCTACTCTTTCATTCATTAGTACTCCTTCTAAGCCACACCTCTCAGCTGACATCCGTTCTTTTCCACCTCCCTCCATTATCCTATCAGTTTAAAATTCAAGAGGCAAACTCCTCTTAGTTCATCATCCAATCAAGCAAGCCTAAAATTCACTCCTTCTCTCTTACCCACATGGGAGCTAATCACTAATCAGTGTTTTCTTGATTAACACGTTCAACTGTGAGGTCATTCCTTCTGAGTGACTACCATGTCCTCTTTTCCACTTTACCAAAACAAGCTTGCTTCTCCAGTCATAAGTTATACCAGACCGTTATACCACGTACTTCACACACACACACACACACACACACACACACACACACACACACGCCCCGCAAAAGCCAAAACAAACACAAAAAGCGCTCAATCGAAAAAGAGGATTGCAAGAAAAAGAAGCTTGTTTTTAATTGCAGACCATTTTTCTGCTACTGTGGAATTCACTTAGGCATGTTGTTAAAAAAGCAAAGCATTTTTCAATAAAGCAAAATGTTTTCTCTGTAGCTGACGTCATAGATGTAGAAACATATGCAGTTATGTAAAAACATTTCTTTTTAACTGTAAAAATAAATGACTGGGTATAGGGCTGGGCCATATCATACCGTTCACGGTAATACCGGTATAATGTTAGGCAACGATAAGAAAATTAAATATTGCGATAAAATATGGTTAAAACGTGCATGCGCAGTGCCTTTGTTTAAGTACGCACATGGCAGAAAAAGCATGGCAGCGACGGAGAATGAGAAGGGCGAAAGCGAATCGTTGAATGAAACAGATGAACCAGAACTGGTTTGTAAAGATGGTGCAACTTCAGTGGTGTGGAACTAGTTTAGCTTTCGTCCGTCAGATACACACCAAAGCACATTTTTTGGTAGAGCATGCTAGCAGGCCGTCGTTATTACCGAACCAATTTTATGTGGTACACGGCGCTCAAAAAACGTTTTAGTAGGACTTTGCTAAGCTACGAAGCCGCACCACTTGATGGCTTGTCGGAGCATTATGGCTATCGTAGTCAGGAGCCTCGCGGAGTGATACGTACTCTGCTTCAACATAATATTAGCGTATGTGTGTGTATAACCTCTTTTTAAGTTTTGTGGATATTTTACATGGTTATACTGAGGATATGTCGGCCAGTTTCCATTGAAAATGCCTTTTGGTTAAACTGTCAGCAAGGAATTTGCATTTGTACTGTTAAATCTTTACATAACTTTAATGCACATAAAAAAGCTGTTTGTTTAAGTGAAAATACATTGATGGTTTTTTTTGCACTAATAAAGTTGTGGAGTTGTATTTTGTCTTGCTTCAATTATATCATCGGTTATATCGTTACCTCAAAATTTCAAATATATATTGTGATAAATATTTTTGGCCATATTTCCCTGCCCTAACTGGGTATAAGGTTGTTAGCAGAAAACACCATTGACTTTCCAACTAGCCTATTTTATGGTGTTATTGGAATGTTTTAGAAAAACCTACTGTATGAATGTAAAACCTACTTATCTGTGGAAAAGTAGTGCACATTTTATAATTTATTACTTGAATGAGAGCATCATCTACATTTACCAGTGCCTCGTTTGTGTCAGCTGACCTTCCTTCTCCTTTCTTCTATATATGCAAATATATTTTATGTGTCAATCCGTCTATTGTTAGATTTTGATCTCTATGAAAACATTTTTGATGCATTTATATAAAAACCTGTAATTTCAACCATCGCTAAAGAGAGGGCTGACTTTTCAATTTCTGTAGCCTTGATTTAATTATTATTAGCAGAGTTAAATCCTTTATACCCTATAGGGAAAGGATTACCTATATCTAAACCAACTCATTAAATATTAAATCGTGAAGAAGCACTTCCTGTCTTTTCTTAATGTAAACATTTGAAAAAGACCTCAGGAATTTACTCCTGTTCTTCTGAGGCTCATACCGCAATTTTGGCAAAAGAGGCCTGTTAATTATTCAGCAGCAAAAGGAAATCCTGTTATTGGCAATCATGCATTGAGGTGCATATAACAACAGCTGACTTGAATAGGTGTATAAAGCCATGCATTTTACAAGGCTTGTGACAAAGTTTGCTTCTGTCTTGGAAAGGAAGGAGGCTAAAGAAGCAAAGGAGGATGGGAAAAATAAAACGCTAACCTTGTAGCGAAAGCCTCTGAGCTACGGCATAAAAAGAGGACAGCTTACGAGTGGAATATAGTGATAGTGGAAGAATTTCAAAGGCAAGAGGTCAAGAGCACTCTATTTTCAAACTTAACATGGGGAATAGGTACATGTTGGCTGCACTAACCCATATCAAGGGCACATTTTTGCAAACGATAACCTCCCAAGAAGAGCAGACGAAGTATGGTGCGGAAAGAAAATTGCTTTTCTCAGCAAAATTCCACTATCCTTTTAGTCATATCAGTCCTGAAAATGTCTGCTCGGGATGCCTTTGTGCATGGGGATCTGCTGTATACACTGCATGACTGAGTGTGTGTATGTGATAGAGCATTTCCCAAAGCACTCCTTTCTTTATTTCATTTTTGTAACCCCCCGCAAATTCCCCAAACACATCATGTGACAACAAGTATCAGCACAGGTTGAAGTAGAGCAAAACTGAAACGTTATAAATACAGAAGCTGTATATCCTTTTAACCCCATTCATACCAGTGATGTTCCCTTTCTGTTTATTGCTTCACGATATTCACATCTGCAAATGGAAATGTTCTGCAGTTATATCAAATATTTCAAGTCCGTTTCTTCACTTAAGCGCCCCTACTTCAGGACAGTGACTATAAATACTCCCTGGGTCAAATGGTAAATCCGTCCAGTTCATCTGGAGGCTAGAATCCAACAAAAGCCATATATTATGTATGTTGATAGATTAATACAGTTCACTCAGCAGTGGGTAGGCTCGTTCGAACTGTGTGGGAGAACGAGCTTGGCACCGAGCAAAAATATCTTTAGAATTTTGATAATAGTACTGACCCAAGCCATGCATAATATGGAACAGTTTAGCTTTGCAGTGCTTAATCTGCAATGAATTGAGATGGGATAACTTTTTTAAAAAAAATAAAATTTCACCATCTGCTCTACGTCTCCGCAGATTTTGCTGATTTATGGAACACAGTCTGTGCCTCCTCCTCCTTTTTCCCCCTTCCCTGACACAAATATATGTATTTATTCTTATTGTATTCTAATTTTTGCGTCATAACTTTTGCACTGTCCACTTCCTGCTGTGACAAAACAAATTTCCCACGTGTGGGACTAATAAAGGTTATCTTATCTTATCTTATCTTGAATTAGAAACAATAGGACCGGTGACCGTCGCCTAAATGTCCCATTCCTTCTGCTGCTGAAGAGCAAGGCTGCCGGTCAGAGAGGGAACTCTTGCCAAAGTCTCGTGATTTACAATTTGTCGAATACTGAATTAGGAAGTCGACATCAAAATGGAAAGAAAATGAGGTCAATAAATTCAGAGATGGCATTGCATCAGAGTGCAGGGAGCAAATGGGGATTGCAAGAGCAAACAAAAATAACCCACTGCAGCTGGAGTAAACCTCTCTCCACATAATGCCAGTGGTCCATTCTCTTGAGAGGACAGCAGCTGTTATGCATTTCTCTCAGAAGAAGCTCCCCATAAAAAAAAGTATAAAAGAGGAATGTTGATGTGAAAAGGTGAAACAGCATTAACTCTTAGAACTATGCTGCCAAATCATTTTCTTCTCTTTCTTTTTTTTTTGTTGCAAACTTGATATATGGACATCTGTAAGTAGAAAAAGACAGTTTTAGGAGGTTAAGGTGGGGTGGCGGGACTAAGAGTGAAACACATCATTCTGTCTGAGCTTAATCTTTTGCTAGAGCTGATAAGGACCACAGTGATAAAGTATATAGAAAACATTACTTTTCCTGCCAGAGTCCTGTAGCACACATATTGAAATGGGATGAGGAAATCATGCTCTCACCTTGATAAGATGATACTTCCTCACATATGTCTTTCTAAAATAAAATGCAGTTCTGCGATCCAATTGCAATCTCACAGTTGCCTCGCAACAACACTTCTTCGCACCCTACCCTCATAGTGTGATTTGGAAAAAAACAATGTTACAGTCACTGGCAATTATGACAAATCAGTCACAGGATGGAGAAACAACGAAGGAGGATCAGCTGTTTAATTCGGTGAGACTTTACGGTCATTCTCTTCAAATAAATGCATAAATTAAATTGTTTCAGATTTTTGAGTAAAACAAATGTGTGCATACGTGAAAAAACAGTAAAGCACGATAGCAGGTTAGGTAGATTTACATCACTCTTATCTTAGAGCAGCTTATATGAGCTGATCTCAGATAAACAGCCTTCTAAGAGATTTTTTTCCTCCCTGCTCGTCCATTGCTTTGGTCTAGACCTTTTAGGGCTAGTCACTGGAAACCATACAGTGGATAACATCACTTGACATTTACATGCATGAGCACGGAAGGTCTGCAGTGAGAACAGTGTCATTTACATCCTCCCAGCAACTCCTGTTCAGGCTCTGATTCATGTCAGGGGCTCCTCTGGGTGCATTTTGAGTATGACCAGCTCGGGGACTGAAATTAATTCTGGCATTTTTGCCTTCATTCTCATATCCCTTCAGTCGAACTTTTGAACAAGAAGTAGCATACAAATTCTGTTACGCTTGGAGGATTGCGCCCTTTTTTATTTTCCCCTTTAAAGGCTTATTGGAAGGTGAGAGACGACATATTCAAAACAACGACTGTGCCCAGCGAGGTAAATCGAAGGAAAGCAGTTAGTGGTTTCTCATCAATAAAACCACAGAGTAATTAGAGAAAGCACTTGAAAGCCAATTTGCAAGTTGACAAATGATCAATCTTCATCTGTAATGCAGCCACAGTAGCCAGCAACATCAGTGGTGGATGTGGTGACAAATGGCTCGCATGTTGTACCATCTAATTTTCTTTGGTGAACGACTGTGATTCTGGCTAAAGAGGTAGAATCCTGCTGTTTTTCCCTATCAGCTTAAAACACGTTTTCCTGGAATGAGATGAACATGGAAGTAAATCAGTAATGCTATGCTCCTTTTTGTCTAAAAGTGCTATTTAAGAGACATACTCTGTTGATAATCATGTTAGCACTCCCATTCGCAATGTTAATAGAAAGGTAAGGTATTAATATGAGTGAAGGAAAAAAAAAACCCAGAGCGAAAAAAAATGATTCAACTGTCACAATATTTTTATTTCCATTGCTCAGAATCCCCCAGGATGTAAATGAATTCCATTTTTATTTCATGCTAAATTTCTATGCCCTGTGGTTTGCCAGCTTGCTTAATTTTTTTGACACCCCAATCACACACCCCAGTGTCTAAGACCATCTGTGGTCTTCGCGCTCACACTTAAACTGAAACCTTATTAATTAGCTTGCTTTATGACAGAGACATTCCCTGTTTAGAAACATCTCATAAACTGCCCCCGCATAGCTTCTGTTCAGCTGGGCAGTCATCAAATCAACCTCGATGCACGCTCTGTGCACTACATCACATGACGGATGCTCTCCTCTGCTACTCCTCTCCCCTGTTTGCATTGATCCTTCCCCTCCCAGAATAGATGTGGACACAATAATTCAGCAGCCAGGTAAATTGGAATAACTCTGACCATTAGTGAATTAGTTTGCTCTTTAAAATCAGCCATTGATCCCCGAGCTGAGCTGATTGGTTGCTGACCAACCAGAGAATTTAATTATCAAACAGAGTGTTGCTTGCTCAGCCATGTTTTCTGAAGGTCAGGGTGCCACTGCAGTCCTTTTTAAAGAAACGGAAGGACCAAGGCGAGAGATTGGGTGAGGGGAAGAATCCAGTACAAATGAAGTTAGCCACGGCTGCTCCTCCCATTCCTCTGTTGCTTCCCAGCAATTGCAAGTGGCAGACCATTACCACGCCTTTCCAGACATGACTGTGAGCTCTGCAATAATAATTCTCCAAATTCAGACGACAGTGGTTTGGCATATAGATGCAACTCTGCTCTCTCACTCCTCATTCTGTCGTTCCCCAGCATGAATCCTGCATACCCTTTGGTCCCATTGAGGTCATATTAATATGAACTATGGTAAAATAACCCAGAGGAGTATAAAAATTCATAGGCTGCCAGCCATCCATAACCTCGCATCAAAGGTTTTGCTTCACTACGCGCATTATACCTGTATCACTGGGAATAAATTCACTCTGAGGCAGCTGTGCTGATAAGAGTTCAGAGAGAATCCCATCTGCTAATATCCATACAATTCCTCTGACTGAAAATGTAGAAAATAAATATTACATACTGGTGACAAGATGTCACATATGAACAATGGACAGTGTAAAAATACAGAATACACTATCTGTTCTAATTCCAGTGAGTCTACCTGTCTCCCTGCAGTAGGCTTCTTTCTATCCTGATCTCTTGCCTCCCTGGGATTTAGAATACAAATAAGCAGAACAAGCCTCCCCATTCTTATGAACTTTATAGAATAAAGAGAGACACTTAGGGCCCCACACTAGGGAGAGAGGAATTGATTGGCAAAGCTAGTGACGGGACCAGAATGGGGATTGAATCCCCTTGAAAGAAGCAGAATGGAGGAGGAGTTGCAGTATGAATAAGGCTGTTTAAAAAGAGGATGGAGAAAACAAGCCTCCCTTGTCCTGTCTTGTGATTTCCTGAAGCAGACATCCTCCCCTTTTTACCCTGCTATTCAAGGGTAAACGTGATCCACTCGCTGTCTCTTCCCCTCTCAGTTCTGTTAATCCACCCCAAAAATAAATACCTCAAATGATATATATATATATATGTATATATATATATATATATATATATATATATATATATATATATATATATATATATATATATATATATATAACAGAAAGTGAAAACAAACCCTATTTGCGCAGATGACCAAGCAAATGTGAGTATGATTTTAGATTGCCATTTGTTTTGATCTCATGCTCTACCTTTGCATAAATGCATTATCAAGGATAGTGTGTTGTTGTGCATTGCTGGTACACACATCTTTTCATCAGTTACAAGCACTCTTGACATGAGAACAAATGTAATTTGCTCCCATTCATGGATTAAAATTGATTGACTTGGCCAGCCCTGCAAATTGTGACCCTTGGTACAGGAATAGAGTTGCATGTGTATTGAGCATGTGAGGCCCAGATTCTTAACAAAGAAATACATACATATATAATCAAAGTGACATGGGACAGTTGGGGTGACCTCTGCCATTTAACGGCTTTCATATGGCTTTCTTTTTGTGAGTATGAGCATCAGCAATGCAATCTGGACTGAATCAGTGAGCTGAGTCTGTTTTACAAGGGCACAGGACCCTGAACTGGGTCTTCCCATGCAGTAGTGCAAGAAGACCCAGCTCAGATTCTGTATTAACACCTCCTCAGGCACGTGGCTACAGGCCCTTATTCTATCAGTCCCAGTGTCCTAAACTTCTGTGCTGCATAGATATCTGGTATCCTGCATCAAGTTGCCCTAAAGTCAACTGTAATTTAAGTATCAAAGAGACTAAAATTGTCGTACCTTGGACCACATGCTAAAGACCATCTCCGGTTTGCCTGTCACATGCAGCAACATGGTGACTCTAACATCAGTGATAACGATGGCACCTTTTTTTTTCTTTCAGTGCCTTTATTTCCACTGAGTCAGAGGTTACGCAAGATAGGGGTCAGTGAATCTACTATCTTGTAGATTGCTGACTGTCTGTTGGACAGGTCTCAGATTGTGTGGCAGGGGAAGTGCCAGCTTGACGTGGTGGTTAGTAACACAGGAGTGCCACTGGGACTGCTCAGTCCTCGGTTCTATTTCTTTGTACATCTCAGATTTCTATTATAACTCCCCAATCTGCTGAAGTTCTTTAACAATTTTAAAGTGCTGACTCAGACAGTATGATTGTCTGCTCCTAAATATAACAAGAAAGAGGAAATGATGGCTGATTTTAGGGGGAAAAGAATTGTGACCAAGCCCATGAAAAGCACAGGTGAGGAGGCTGGAATAATTCAGAGCTACTAGTGGTTGGGATTCGATTTGAACAATCAACAGGATTGAAGGAGCAACACCATGGTTGTGCAGATGCATACTATGTACTCAGTTTTTTGGTGTTTTCACGAGGATGCTGGAAATCTACTAACAATCTGTAGTTCTGTCTGCATTGTTTTTGTCTGCCATGGTACCAGCTGTAGAGATACCAGATCAATAAACCAATTCAGAAGGCTGAAACTAGTATCTATCTATCTATCTATCTATCTATCTATCTATCTATCTATCTATTAGGGGTGGGGGAAAAATCGATACTGTGTAGTATCGTGATATTTTGTTTGCTAATGTTACAAAAAAGTTTTTGTGGACTGGAACATGCTCTGACTTCAGAGCATGTTGATCCTTTTTCTGAGCAAGAATCCTGACATTCCTTCACTGTCCAAATGTGTTTAACTTTTTTTTATGGCAGCAATGAACGTGACAGTTTACTTATTTTCATTTAAGACATGTTTTATTTTAATTAAGTTTAAAACTTTTTTATTTAATGTAAAATTATATTTTGTTTTAATTTACTTTCAAATTCTTCAGTTGCTGAAGGGGCTGCATAGTTTTCACAAATTTCATAGTTCAGAATAGCTATAATTGTACCAGATAGTAAGTTGGACTAGACTGTAATACAAACCGTTCAGCTTTCAACAATAAAACTGACTGAAATGAGAGAAAGACTGAGTGTGAGACTTTGTTATTAGATAAAATGAATATTGATAAAGTTTACCTTTATGTACAGAATCTGAATATCGCAAAATATTTTTAAAAATTGCAATAATATCGTATCGTGGGATGTATGGTGATTCCCACCTCTACTATCTATCTACATCAAAACGTGGAGAATCGTTATGAGATGTTTGAAAAAAATCATCAGTGAGGCCATGATGTTTTATTTTCTCTTGTGGGTAATGTTTAAATACAGTCTAACATAATCCTAAAAGTAAGTTATTAGAGCCAGACCTCTGTGATGTATGACAACGTGCCATTTGTATTTTCTTGCCTTAAGGCTATCTCTGATATTTGTTCTCAAAATCCTCATATTCCCTCACAGAATTTAGTGCATGCAAATGCATCCAGTATCTCTCTGTCAATGAGGGACTGGATGGTTGACACCCCATCCAGTTGTTAAACCCTCCCTGTGGTTCTCTTCCAAATTATTTGGCTCTCCTTGTGATGACATTCATCGGTTTCCTACACTGAACAGTTCTCTTAGGACCTGGGTAATAGTGATTAACCAAGTATGTTATCTTCTCCCAAGCTAATTTAACATCATCGTCCTTAGTGGCTTATTTACTTTGATTTGCTCCTTGTGAATCAGCATTTCATGCACGTGAGCATAAGCGTGTTCATGGGAGAAATGTGGCAAATGCTCTCTGTAGCTTTCATATATAAACTGAAAGACTTTTAAACCTTCAAAAAAGAGTGTATCTGATTCCTAATCCCATCACATTTCCAGCTGTGCAGCTGGTTCACTGCACCACATGCCTCAGCCCCTCAAATACCACAAGTCCATCACCTTGCCCCATGTGGACATTGCTTTTCACCAATGAGCACTGATTCATGAAGGTGCGGCCCTCACATTTTAAAGGCTTCACACAGTCAATGCGTAAACTATTATTTTAACACAGTACTACTAATAAAAAGCATCGTAAAAAATTTAATATAAATTGACCGACTATACATAGTTACTCAGCATTTAGTATAACCACTTACTCGTGCTCGGTCAAGACTCAGTTTTATCAGGTACATTTTGGTACAGAGTGTGAAAATGTTCAGATGGGAAACTCACAAAGCCAGCAGGAAAAAAATCTGTCATGAGATCATTTTTTTTGGCAGTACAAGAGAGACAGCCATCTACGTATGAATAAACCTGACTGAGGATTTACACTGTCAGGTGGCCATATGAATGTAAATGCGCTCACTAAGAGGTTTCAGACTAATGCTCCAGGTGGTGGAAATGACAGAGTACTGGGTCAGCTGTAGACATGGTTTTTATGGTAGTGCAACTGCTAAGAGCACAAAGTAACTAAATCAAGTGTTGCAGTAAGTCAGTAAGTAATAGTGAGAAAGACGACCAGTTAGTCATTAATATAATAAATAGGCACATAAGGACGTGTAAGGTGAATTCTGTACATGAAGAAGATGTATATTTTTACTGTACAGTGATCCTGTGATTCTTCATAAATCCTCAACAAATTATGCTTGCTGTGTTTGGTGTATGTAACATATACATACACATGTATGAAATGTTATATGTATATACAGTATACAGAAAATACACATGCTATACAGTATGGAATATTCCTATTAACTACATAATAGTAATATTACTTTCTACCAATTTTCAATTTAGTCGCATTTTGATTCATTCATGACCAGAATATATAATTAATTCTAATTAATTAATTAGTAATAAATTAAAACTTTAAAACGTCCATGAGCGTTATGCACAGAGCCGTCACAGCAGGTCAGCCTTTATCTGAAAACCACTATACCAGCTACTTTATAGGAGAAATATCCACTGATTTTATGTATATGAATAACTCAAAAGCAAACACATTTGTGAAGGAAGCAATGCACTCTCCAACCATAGTAATGTACACAAAGAGCTACGCACAAACTTTCATGAAAATGCATCATGCAAACAGCATTTGTCTCTACATTAGCAATTAAAAATGGAGAAACTTTGATTTGTCATTTCCATTATTTATTGGCCTGTTGTACTGGATGTGCATGTAGTTCTCAGATAACAATATAACTCATAACTCATTAAAGAATTGTTATTAATTATAAAGTAGACTGCTGTATGCAGACAGCACTCCTATAAACCGTTTAAAAAATTTAATTTATATATTAAAAAAAAAATCTCACATTTTCTTTTGACATGGCATTACAAAAATGCTCACTGCTCATTTTAGCACAATCACAAAAGTATTAATCCCTGGTCAGTATTTCCTCTCTCTGTGTCATTATATTGTTTCATTCTGACAGCCAAGCTCAAATTAGTCTAACGTAATTAACATAAAACATGACTGCTATTAAAGCGGGAATAAAGTGTTATTGGAGGAAAGTTGAAATTTCATTACAATCAGCTTATACTTCAAATATGGCAGTGTGATTATTGCTAGTTATATAAGTTGATATTCAAATGATCTCTGATTCTAAATATAATATTAAAAAAAAGAAAAAACCTTCCCCATCCGTATACTATGATTAGTTTAACTTTGGCAATCAAGCAGTTCATCATGTATTTAACTGGAAAAGATTAGGCCCATTAAATTTTCCCTGCTCTTTTATGATGTGTTATTGTGTAATAAACCATGAAGGGAGGGGAAATTTTTGCATAGAGTAGCACTTAATAGCACACTGTTGCTCCACGGCCAGGGGCCAGAGTTCTTAAATGCAATTACTGATGAAAATCTTTTTTTTTCTTATCGGAAACTGCAAGGCATAATTTCAGTGTCAAATAGATATTTTCATTCAAAAGCACAAGGAGTACAAAGAGAAAATGAATAATTTTTAATGTCCAAATTTTTTTTTCCACTTTTAATTTAACAGTATTTAAGTATTAAACTGGGTTAGTAATGCTATAGCATGCACATGTTATGTATATGCTTCCCAATGAGAGGCAGGTTTCTGGCTGGTGCTTTTAGATGAACTTTTCCTATTGATTCTTTTGCTTTTATTGTGTATTGTTTGTGACATATTTACAGAACAACATTATATGTAATAATAAGATTTGTGTGATGACAAAAGCAGTGGTCTAACTGAAAGTTTCTTCTGGTAATAACTGCCACCATTGGTCAAAGGGAGATGTTGATCTTGCATGTTAGTGGATGAGTGTCATAACAAGTCAAGTTGCCTCTAACCCTGTCAGAAATTATAATGATAGCTATTACATAACTGGAGAAAGTGTTAATAAAAAACAAAAACAAAAAACAGTCTATGTATGAAGAGGCAGAATGTGCATGTTTTCCTAAGAACAAAGAAAAAAAAATCCAGACATGGAGGGGGCGCAAAGCTAAGAAAGAGCAGAAAATAAATATACACCATGTCACAGTGAAGTGACAATGACAAGGGCACTGTCTTATTTGTTCGGTACAAGACAATTAACCTAACTCTATGACATCTTCTTGTACCGCTAAAATAGACTTTGTCATGTAACAACTCTCTTTCTCTGCATCTCCTTCCCCCCCTTCCCTCTGCTCTTCTCTCCCATCAGGTCTCCACATAATGGAGCGAGAATGAACAGAGAGCGGCTTAAAAAAAAGCATGAACTGGAGGTTTATTGAGGTCATCTGCTTCCTGTTTATATGGGACCATATAACAGTTCAGTCTTCCCGCCAGGATCCGTTGGCCACTGAACAACATGTCACCAAGCAATATGACTGGCTCATCTCTGACCGCGGACCTTTCCACCACTCTCGGAGTTATCTGTCCTTTGTGGAAAGATTCCGCCAAGGATTTACGACTAGATATAAAATTTATAGGTGAGTTCACTTTCAGCCTGTGTACTGATGCCACTCATGCTTTTTAGGGGAATGTCTTTTTACGGCTTTGCTATTTTCAGATTTTGAGATTTTAGTTGCAAAAAGCTGAACTCTGTACATCTTTAACCCATTAAGTGTACTTTTTTATATTTAGATGCAGCCAGTCTCACCCCCGTGAAATTGTTTTATTATATTAATGAAGTGCGGATAAGACTCCTTGCTTTAGCTTGCTACTGTAGACCAATACACTGTAGACAACAGAGTAGGTTTTTAATGTTGAAGCAGTATTCTTAAAATGACTTTCGTGCTAAGACACCAAAAAAGTCAAGAGAATGGAGTCAGTCAGCTATCAGTTTCTGGTGAATTTTTATTTTAATTTTCAATGTAATTTATTTTAATTTTATTTACATACCACTGAATCACAGCAACAGTTGTCTCAAGGGGCTTTTTATTGTAAAGCAAAGACCCTACAATAACATAGGCAAAACTTGGCATTTACATCCAGTCTGTTTGTCCTGTCATCCTCCTTTCACCGCAAACCGAATGCAGTATATGATTGGCCGTCCCTGAGCAAGATCCTAGCAGAAGCTTCTTCCTGTTAAAAGGGAGTTTTTCCTTCCCATCATCACCAAGTTTTTACTGACAGGGGGTCATCTGAATGTTGGTTTTTTTCTATAATATATTTAGGTCTTTGCGTTAAGAAATAAAGGGTCATGAGGTTACTGTTGAATTGAATTGAATTGAATCACATGGTGATTAATTGTGATAAATCATTAGAAATTGTAAATTTGTTGTCATCTACATATATAGGAATACCAACTGGGTTGGAATTGATATTTTAAAATTAGTCCATCAACATACTGCACAACTATTCCTAAAATTAGTTTATTTATCATTAAGTCAATTTTTGGGGTCTGTGGGATAAAAAGAAAAAATGCAGCCACATATACAAAATAATATAAAAATAAAAATAATAATAAAAGAAGAAAAAAAGATACAAATTAAAGCTAATATATTTCAATATTACTTCACCTGTAGTGATTCAGTTACATACTGTACCTAGAACCTTCAAGGACGTTATTTTGACCCCACAGAAATTAATTTAAAACAGCAATTGTGGCATGCCAAACTGCTTAGCAACATATATTGCTTACTCATAAACTTACAAGACTGTGCGAAGTGTATATCTAGAGAAAAGAAGAATAATTACTGCAGGGCAAAACAGGTCACCGATGGGATGTTGAGCTGGGTCAGAGTGGGGGTGCGCGTGACGGTACACATGGAGAACCTGGCAAGTTACCGGCTGTGCAGAGCAGCAGGGGAACTGTAGCTGAACTGAGCAGAGAGTCCAGAGTGTGGAGTACTAATCCTAGGAAATAAAGAGTGAAATCCAGAGCAGAGCAGCCGAATCGGATGGGTTTCAGCCTGATGAGCCTGGCTGAGGAGGGGTGTGGATTGAGCAGTGTGGACAGTGGATGACAGAGATGCAGGTCAGGTAAAGTAGAGGCAGATGTGAATGGTGTGATAAACTTTGACTGCTGTACTTTTACAGTAACTCTGTGATTATTTTTTAAATGTAGGCAATGGCTGGTTCAGTCTGTTTCACAGTGAGCACTTTTTTTTAATTTTAATGTAACTAATACCACCTGTGTCGCAAAAATAATCTTTTAGGTTTTCCATACTGTTCTCCTGCAATAGTGAAATTATTGTGTGATGTTGCGAGCCATTTTTATTAGTAAATTGAAATACAAGTTTTTAACTTTATGATAATCGAAATAATTTATAAAACTGGTAAAATAAAAACCTCCAATGATTTTTTAATCCCCTGATAAATTTGTAAGCATGCTCATTTACAAAAAGTGAACAGTTTCTATTTTTTATTGTAGTTTCATTTCAATTGAGACAGACAGAACATCAACCAAAAACCCAGACAAAACGCTCCATAAACATTATGAATAGATTGGCATGTCATTGAGTGAAGTAAGTATTTGATCCCCTTCAAACCAGACAGATTTCTGGCTCCAACAGATTGGCCGTGTGCCCGTGTGATAAACAGATCACAAAGAATCAGTCAAATACAGATACTCATCATCTTGATTCATAACTCATTATGTCCATAAAAGAAAACCTGTCAACAGATTCAGTTTCTTACATTACAACCTCTCCACCACCAAAGACCAGTCAAAGGATGTCGGAGACAAGACCGTAGACCTGCACATGGCTGTAATGTGCTCAAAGACAGCAAAAAGCTTGTTGAGAATTAGAAATAAAATGACCGTCAATCACCTTCATTCTGGAGCTCCATTCAAGGTCTTGCTTCATGGGGTGAGGATGATCATGAGAATGTGAGAAAGGTGTTGGATTATCCCAGAACTACATAACACATAACACCATAATTAGTTGAAATCTTGCAAAGTCCACAAGGTCCCTCTGCTCAAGAAGGCACATGTACAGGCCTGTCTTGTGCTTGCCAGTGAACATCTAAATGATTCAGAAAAGGGCTGGGATAAAATGGTGCAGTCAGATGAAACCAAAACTGAGCTCTTTTGCTTGAACTTGAACCGCCATGTTGGGAGGAAGAGACATGCTTAATTTGACCCAAAGAATACTATCCTTCACAGTCAAGCACAAATGTGGAAACCTTATGATGTTTTTCTTATAAGGGTATAGGACAACTTTATTGCATTGAGAGGCCAATGGATGGGGCCATCTACCATAAAATCCTGGATGACAAACCTATTTCTCTCAGCCAGAACACAAAAGGAGGGTGTGAAAGCTTGAAGTTGACAAGGGGCAGCCAAAAAGCTAAAGGGAGAGTTTTGAGAGTATCAAAAAGAGGAATGGGCCAAAATCCCTCCTGAGATATGTGCAAACCTGGTGACAAACTATAAGAAATGGCTTACTGCTTTGCTTGCCAGCAAGGGTTTCTCCAAAAAGTACTAAGCTATGTTTTCTTAAAGACCAAATACTTATTTCACTAAATAACGTGCAAATTAATTTACAATTTTTATGTAATGTGCTTTTTCTGGATTTGTGGTTAATATTTTGCCTCTCACTAGTAAAGTGAAACTGCCATAAAAATTGGAGACTGTTCATGTCTTTGTAAGTGGGCAAACTAACAAATTCGGTAGGGGAATAATGAATCATTTTCCCCGTTATATTTAGTCGAATCTTATTCATAATTAGAGAAATATCAGCTCAATTTCTTCAACTTCTTGTTTAACTGCAAAAATATTTAACTGCAAGAGGACATAGGTGCTTGGCAAGCTTGCTTTAAATAGGAATATAACAACTAGTTGGCAGCCAGGTCAAGTCCCCTATTGCAAAGACTTATGTCACAGATGAGCTGGACTCATCGATTGTCTGATAGATCTGTCTGTGTTTATGAATTAGATGGTCATTATTTGCTGCATTTACCCTCAGTTAGACCGCAGCCGTTTGGAGACAAGATGCCTCAGACAAAGGTGACTTAGGCAATCACCTTGCGATCAAAAGCGATCACCCAGAAATTAAGGGTGTTGCATACTTAACCTCGTGGCGAGGGTACAGCGTGGACTAGTTCCCAATCTGTCCCAGGACCTCAGCAATTCCAGCAATTCTGTAAACAACCACTAATTTTTCAAACTCTCACGAATGTTAATATTCTATTTTTATTCTAGTTTGACTGAGCAATTAGGCCCACAAAAATGTGTTATTCACTCGATTAAATTAAACTCATTGCACTGCAGTTCACTTTGATTCAGCCCAGTTCAAATCAGTTCAGTTCAATTAAATATTAATTTTGCACCACTTACTTATTTATGCCCAAATCATAGAGTTTGACATTCATTAGTTGCAACATAATCCATAACATGCAACATACATTCTGTTGCTTTACATCGCCAGCCTCCTCAGTGCTCACACAAAGAAGCAAAAGTACAAAAATCGGATGGCTTAAATCTATCTTTCTCAGAATGATGTGCTTTGATTTCCTATCATCCCCCTACAGTCTGCTAATTATAGAAAGACTGCAAACAGAGTAAGAGAATCATTTGCCTCATTCTTTGGCAGTTCTTTCACAGACTTGCTTGTCTTGCTTTCCTTCGTCTCACTTGGTAACTTGCCACAGCCCTTGGTCCCCACTGACTTTCACTCCTTGATATTGTCACATGAACGGTAAACAATGCATTTGCATAATGCGTAACTTGACAGAGCAGGATGTTGCACAGAGACATGAATCTCAGAGGCAAAACTTCAGAAGCTGCTTTCCGCAGACACTGTACAGCCGTCGAGTCCTGTCTGTGATGCTGCAGTGATTTATTAAAACAGAGTGTGTGTATGTACGTCAGGTGCTTCTGGGACAATTGGTGGGCCCAGGTGGTTCCTGTTGTTTTTCACACTTAACAAACCATTAGTGGCATCAAATTCAGCCATGAGTTCTAGATATCCCCTTCATCATGACAAGTCAATTAAACCTAAAGTATGAAAAAATGATGTGTTTCTCATTAAAACAATCAACTATCCATACCTATACGAGGCATCTGTAAACAATTCAAACTTTGATAGATCTTTTTTATTTCCGTCTGACATTTAAATGATCTTGTGATGCCTATTAGTGTACAAAAATGAGAAATACTTCTAGGCACAGCATATACATTTTGCAAAAAAAACAACCCCAAAGTATCTAAGAGGAATGCATGAAATTGTTGCCAAAGGTCAAGAGCTTTAAATCATTCCAACCTCGACCTTCAGATAATTTCAGTGATTAGCGCATCTTCAACCAGGAAGGTGGAGTGACATCGACTGATGTAGTGTTTGTTTGGAATGAAATCATACATAGCCTTGGTCCTGCTTGGCACATGATTGCCCAGGCGTGCTCTGCTCTAACAACCAATGAGGACTGAATCGCTTTGTAAATTTCCCCGGGGACTTTCTCTGCCTCAACAATTTAGTGGTGGAAAGTGGTTGAATCAGATTTGCAGAGAGACAAAGCATCCATTCCTTTCGGGTTCACTTATCAAGAGAGATTACCCCGGAGGCACGCGGTGTGGACAATGCCAACCTGATCAGCAACAAACAAATCTCCCCCATCTTTAATAACATGGGCAGTGTGCCTAATTTGAAGGATAAACACGGAATTAGAAGGTTCCAGCCCTGCGTCTAGTGCTCTGAAAAGGTCATTGCCGCTTCAAGGGGAGAGACACACACACCGGAAGGCACCAATTATCTGCTCCCTCTAGACTTATGTGTCTTAAAGAAATTATTGGAGTGTTCTTTGTATGAGTAATTGTCGCCACCCTCTCCCTGCTGATTGCAGTCTTTAAACAGAATCTTACTCTTTGTCATATATATTTCCTTTATTGTATTTTGGTCAAAAAAGCCACTTTAACTGCTGGCTGCATACAGTTTTTTATATCAGAGCTCAGCTGAATAAGGTGTTAGTGGTGAAATTCGATGGCCTGTTTTGCTCACACTAGCATCACTCGTGCTCCTGCTTGTACTCTATTATAGGGTCGAATGTGTTTCAGATGATGCGTGTTCTCTGTCTGGTCTTTGTTCGCAGAGCTCAATCTCCGGTTCTTGCGTGTTTGGGAAAAAAAATCCAATATAAATGCAAATCTGGTAGCCATTAATGCATTTTAAAGGCCTCAAATCAGCATTGCACTGTAATCAAAGAAGCAGGATGAGGGTTGTTATTTAGAATAAAAAATATTTATTAAAATGCATGGCTTTCATAGATTGTACTCTGAAAAGCTGTGCAGGATGAATAGAGAGGTCTGATAGAGCTTCTCTTGTCACTAAGTCAGAGCTCAGCAACCCTCAAAATGTATCCAAGGATCCGATCAAAATCCTGCAATGACCTGCGAAAATATTATGCTAAATTAAATTAAAATCTCATAACAAAAGAAGTTCAATCTTTGGACTTTGATTCAAAAATGTTGAACACAAGTATTATAACTTATTTCACAAAGGAAATTTAGATTTTCTTTGTTGCACTCCTCTGTTGTACTCTGTCTCTATACTGACTTAGTAAAGCCTTTTGAAAAAAACACTATAAAACCCACTTTCACTGTACTTTCGTCCCTTCCAGCCCTGCATCTGTCTCATCATCATCGGTCAAAGCTCTATTTAAGAAATGTCCTGCTCAGTCAGATTGAATCTTAATCAAACTTGCTTTCGGCTGCCTACAAAGTCTGCGCAATACCCTATTGAGTGAGTGTCTAAAGAATTTACAGCTTGTTGGTGGGCACCTAAACCAGTAGTGAGAATGCCTCTGAAGCACATTATCTCCTGTTGTGTGCTACATGTGAAAAGGTCAACTTCAAACAGTGTCCTGACCTGATTTTTTCGACATTGTCCAAAGTTGTGTGCTTGGGTTCATGTGAAAACATGAAAGTATTTGCCTCTTATTGCAAGTGTTTTTCCTTTGTTCCTTAATTCATGAGATTCTTGACTGTTAAGATAATCCAGCAGTAAAAGCTGCTTGTAAATCTGGACATCTGGACAAACCACCAGCATCTGGTAGACGTAGCAATTCTTCTCTTTTCCTTACCTGTGGCAGCAGGAGCTCAATGGCAATAATTTCCCAGAGATCCTCATGCTTTCCAAGTTGGAAATTTGGTTTGGAGAACTACTTGCGCCAAAGTGTCATAGCTACATGTGTGATTTCCTCACCGAGTCTCATTTCCCTTTTGGCGACTCATTACACATATTTTGACTGTTCCGAGACAATATTACGTGCTGTGCACTCCAAATGGCATTATTATTTTCCATGCTTTGTTTTTGTTACGGAGCTGCAGCACTCTCATGTTACTGTGGCAATTAGACAAACACACATCTCCACAGTGAGTCTGCAACAACACTTTGACTACAAGGTCGTACAGAAATATGACAAAATTTCCCACTAAAGCATTTGTCCATCATACTGTACGAAACTCTTTCTACAAAAGCAGATAAATAGTTTGAGGAATCTCAGAGAGCTGACTGCTGAGTGAAAAAATGTTATTGAATTATACGAGGTCTAATGTCAGGTCACTAATGGTTTACTAATCCTAGCTAATAACATAAGGATACACATTTAATGATATGAGTAGTTTGGAGCTCAACTGTGTTATCATTAAATATCATGTATTTCACCATACCAAACATAACAACTAAAAAGAATTTGCACTGAGCCATGATCACCATCATAGCTTGTTTTTGTTTGGCTTTTTTCTTCTTTTTTTCAAGTTTATGTTCCCCAGTTTGGCTAGTTTGAGTTAGGGTTTTTGCAACCACGATAGGCTTTTATTTAATTAAATTTACCAAGAATACTTCTCAAAGGAAATTTCCTTCATGGTGTTAATTATTCCTAAATGTAATCAGTTTTTAGACGACCACTTGATCAGCACTAAAATGAATAATCTGCTATTCTAATTTGCATGTCCAAACTCATTTTCCTCCGTTTCTAAAATTAAACAGTTCATCAAACAGAAAGCTCTGAATCTCGGACCACACTCCCACCCCTACGTTTTTTTTTCCAATTGCAATATCTTAACATTTGTACATTTTAAAAGGAAAACTTAACTCATACATCAAGAGTGAATATTTAAATGTGCTGATATGTACCTCATTTGTTTTTTAAAAAGATATAAAGGTGTTACATTTGTCCGACTCAGGTTTCGAATTAGTTTGGATGAGCCATCTGTAATTGGATAGAGTGAGCAAAGGAGGATTTGATGTAGTCGGCAGATTTGCTGAGAGAGGCTGCAGAAATGTTTAATTCAGCATGCTGTAGCCAAAGGAAGTGATGGAGGGAGGCAGACGGGAAGTCAGGAAGGATGAAACAGACTGAAGAAAGAGGACAGAGACATTGAGGGTCTGGATTGCCATTAGGCAGGGAGACAGGAAGGTGCTAAAAGTGTGTGATAAAGAAAATGTATATAAGTGTTAGAGACACTGAAGGGGATCCGCTGAGTTCAGTATCAAAACAAGGAAGAGGGGAGCAGACAGGTAAACTGGCAGTGAGGTCATAGTCAAGGTGAGGATGAACACAGACGCACTGGAGTGGTTCAGATGACTCACAAATACCATGAAGCAAAGTGCAGCACTCAAAAAAACAAAAACAAAAAACCCCAACAGCAACCAAAGCCTACATTATTAACACATTCTCTGCATCTAATCATGGTTCTACTTAGAAAATGATGGGTTTTTCTTCTGCCAAAATTTTTTAAACTTACATTCACTTAGACACAGATTCTGTGGACCAGGAGAAAATTGCGTAGAGTTTCGGCTATCTCTATTCATCCATGCACTTCTCTACCAATACACGTACACTTCTTTCATGTAACTGCTACTCATTTATTGTTTTTAGCTGTGAGGCAGTGACAGAGACCGTCTAATAATGACACACTGTGTGCGCAGACAGAATGAATGTAATGAGAAAACATAATAAGATAAATAACAATGCCACCTGCAATATGAAGCAAAAAGAGAGCTTAGTGTTGTTTTTTTTCTGTTAATCAACAATTGAACAGCACTATATTGCACCTTTGCAGTATTATTGTGTACAGTCTGAAGCCGTATGTCACCTGTTCTATTGTATTGTCATTGAGCAGAACACAGTAAAAGTGCATCCAGGTGGCCTCAAGGTTTAAGATGCTGACCATGTAATGGCAATGTCCCCAAGTCCAGCCATGGATTCCACTTGCAAGTCATCTCTCACTTTCTGACAGCTCTCCACAGTTGGCTGCCTACGTTAAAAAAAAAAAAAATCACAGATAAATGCTGTAATGTATATATAAATATTTCACATTTCCTAGTGATGCTTTAGTGATTGAGCAAATTAGATGACTCACAAACATGTTGTCACCAAAAGGATTTTGGCTGCCTTCTCGTGCTTTGGCAGCATACACGAATTCCCATTTGCTGACTGAAGCAGTAACGACTTCCAGCACTTGGATTTCAAGCACTCGTCTCAGCCAATCAGGCAAGCTGAAAATCCAGCACTGCTAAAATCTCTCGAGTTGCCATTATCACTGTTGTGCATCGAATGAGCAATTATTTTCTTTTTAAAACTTCTTTTGAAAAACTTTTACGTGACAGACACACTGGAAGCGTTGTTTACTGTGGGGCACAGAAAATATCAGTTTAACTTTAATCTGTTTTTATTCCCTCTACTCTAATCTGTTTCTTTTATACACACTTGGAAGACACAAACACACACATACACACACAACACAAAGTCATCTTGGGGCTATTGCAATTACAATCACTGGAGTACTGCAGAAACTGGGCGTTGATCTGCATTTTTCAGCTTTATATAGGTTTGGGAAAATCAACAGGAGCTGATCTGGGGAGGGACTTTATGCCACTTTCCTTCTCCAACCTAGTGGTAAAAAGCCCCCGCTGTGGGATGACTTAATTACTGGCTAGGAAGGGATGGTAATTAGAGGAGAAACAGGAGGCTAGAAGAAACTGTCAGGGTTAAGTACTGACTAATTCACTGTGTGGGACGCCTGTGCCCCTCTCCCTTGAGACTGGCAATATAACATCAACAGGCAGCAACAAGCACTGAAGATGAGATAACAGTGCAACCATGCATCGAATGACTGTTTTTCTGATATAGTGATCCACGCTGCCTAGTCACACTAGATGCTCAAAGAAAGCTGTTCACTTTGGTTAATGCAAGTTCCAGGACACAAACTCTGGGGAGTGGATTTCAGTTTAAAGCACACGGCCCACTAATGGTAAATGGCCTGTATTTATATAGCGCCTTACTAGTCCCTAAGGACCCCAAAGCGCTTTACATATCCAGTCATCCACCCATTCACACACTGGTGATGGCAAGCTACATTGTAGCCACAGCCACCCTGGGGCGCACTGACAGAGGCGAGGCTGCCGGACACTGGCGCCACCGGGCCCTCTGACCACCACCAGTAGGCAACAGGTGAAGTGTCTTGCCCAAGGACACAACGACCGAGACTGTCCAAGCTGGGGCTCGAACCGGCAACCTTCCGATTACAAGGCGAACTCCCAACTCTTGAGCCACGATCGCCCCATAATGCTGGCTGTAAGATTCATAAACTTCATAAACTTAAAGTATTCACCAACTGCATTTTGAAACATTTCATTCGTGTTTTAAGAATTTAAAATCCAATCCCTTATATGCAACAGAGCAAACATGGATAGCACAATCAAGCTAAGATAGAAATGTTAGTCAAATATAAAGTCTACAAAGAGCCTTCAACATACAGAGAAAAGCTCTAAAGCTCTAATCAAGCAAACTAACAGAAAACATTTGTGTGTACAGAGACAGTAGTTTATTTCTACAGTAGTTTGTTTCTATTGAGTGAACCGGAATTTGACACAGTTAAATAATATTTTGGTATCGTCATTGTATCTTTGCATTTTTCAAATGCTAGAATGAATTCAAGATTATTTGCCATTTATCTTGCAAATAATAGTTCTAATCAACAATAATCGCAGGCAAAATTACTCACTTAACAAACAAGAGATAAATACTGTACGATAAAGTCTGAATATCTGAAATGCACAACCTCAATATGTTCCAGTGCACAGCATCGCCTCTCTAAAACACCTCATCAGAGGTGTCTTTCCTCTGCTACCCCTCTGTCCTGTAGTCAGCACACGGCTTTGGTGTTGTTTTTTTTCCACTGTTTTTTTTGTGACCTACACAAACACAAAAAAGGTTTATTCTCAGCCTTCTGCAGAACATCTGAGTCAGTTCACTTGCAGCAAAACACTGACTCTGTTGGGCTTGTTATCTGGGCTGTCTTAGAAATGTAGCATCACAGGTTTTTCTTATACTGTGTGTTACATGTCTAAAATTATTTTCAAGTGGGCTTTTATTTGCTACCTACTGCAATATTGTGTCAGTTTGCATGGTGATCCAGGGGATACACCACCAGTGGACGCATGTACTCAATTTATTTTTAAAGTAGCCGTTTTGCAAATTAGATTCATGATCATTCAAAGACTGGATATACTGCTGGGAAATGAAACTGTCTGTTTAGATATTGTCAGTACTTAGTCTTTATATTATTTCTTATATTAAAATGCTCCTAATGTTGTAACATTCAGCCTATTTTTTATAATCAGTAGAAAACATAAATACCTTCAGATTTTCTCTGTCGTTTGTAGATAAAACTGTACGCGCTGTTTGTCGTTAGAGAGTAAAGATTAAGCTGACCTAAGGGAAATCAGTTAATTTCATGCATTTATTGAGGTGCTGAAGCATCTGTGCACAGGGAAAGCATGCTGTTGTACATATTCTTCACAAATATAAAACCAAAGCCCATTTGCTTTAAAGAATAGCTCTTTTACTAAAATGTGTGTGTAAGGGAAGTTTTAGAAGGAGGACACCGAGTTAGCTAACCTGACAACCTCTGGAAGGTTGTTTTCATCTCTTGGGGCTCACATAGCAAAGGCCTGATAAGTGGGTTTAACAAGTAATGACATGTTTCTCATTTTCAGACTTGAAGCAGTGAAGCAGCAATGATATTAAAGACTACAGACAAGCGCATGCTTGTGACATGATATCTAGCTGAAGTATGATTTCAAAGCGCAGGAGAAAAGTACTTTTAACTGGAGGTCAAGTGTCTAAAAAAGGACACAGAAGGATTAATTCCTGCATGTTGTTATGTCGCTATAAAACCCGTGATCTATTTTGTTTATCTGTTTCCTCCCTTGGTCACAGAATGTTGTTTGTCAACCTACGTGATATAAAATGCTAAATGCTGGTGATATTAATTCAAAGTTATTTTATTTTTAGAGCCGTAATAGTGGCCAAAGTGCTAAAAAAATATCCTGAAACATCTTATTTGCCTCAAAATTCGTCACAGTTTAATTTGCAGTTCTCATAAAGGCAACAGTTTATCACTTATTTATATCACTGCAAGGCAAAATCTAAACCGTATTCAAATTGGTTTCAAATTCTTCATTCACACGGAAATTACGATGGAATAAGGAAGGTAAATTGCAATATTTTTTTCCAGCAGGTAAAAAGATCATTGGGATTACAGAAATGAATTAGCTTAGTAATTTTATCTATTACACTCTTAACAAATGCAGTCCACAAAAACCATCAACATAATGCTTTTATTTTTTAATTTGAGCTGTGACTGACAGTTAATATGGGGTCAGCTGAGTTCAGCAGTAAATGGATATGATACAGTAAGCGACATCTAACAATACCAGCTGATTCTTTTTACTGCATGAATGTTTTGACCTTTGAAGGTTTTCATTACGTGTAGAGTGGGGGGGGAATTTTTGTCACTGTTTACAGGATAGAGCAGATGATGAAGTGTTTTATTATCTGCATACAAAGGGACTTTATATGTCAGGTGGATACATATGCAAACAAAGGATAGCAATCTAGAAAATGTGTTTATAAGACTATGAAGATATTTAGAGATTCTATATGGCTTTCATTTCTGTGCAAGCGCTCTCTCTCATCCAGTTGTATGCTGCGTGAGCTAGTAATAATTTCCATTTCTTCCCTGCCCACACATTGAGACTAGTTCATCAGCAGTACTTCTCACATTACACAGTTAATTAGATTCAAACGCATGCTCATGTCACTCACCCATGCGTTCGCTTCTGGCACAATGTCCCATCAAATTCTTGAGATTAAAGCGAATTAAGAGATTATTTTTGATTAGATCAATTTTCATTTCATTGCTTCATCACAATTACAAAGTGTACTAACAAAGCTATTATACCAGCAATCATATTCCATTTAGACAATCATGTTCCATTTGCTGATATGCTCTAATTAATAGTTATTAACAGAGAAGCTTACATGTGAATACAGAGATGGAATTTAGGTATTATGGCATAGCCCTCGAAAGCTTGTATTTATTTATTTATTTATTTATTTATTTTTGTCTTTCAGTAAATAAAGAGTATGATTTCATAGCTTTGAAACTTATTTCTATGAAAAAACAACTAAAAATAACTTTTGTATACATTCTCACTATGCTGCCACTGAGCAGACTTCATTGCATTAACTGTTATTGTGGTCACAAGTTAATTCAATTTATAGTTTTTATTTCCCCCTTACTTTGACCCAAACTATTGAGATTCTTTTCTAGGGTCAGCCCATTATTCTGCAGACGCCGAAGTGAATAAAATCATGACAGAGTCAAATGATTTTCTGAGAGGCTTTATTCCAACAGCCGCACATTCACTGGAAAGAATGGATGAAAAATCATTTCCACAATCATACAAGAATGATTGAGGAAAAACACATGTATTTCATTATCCTCCCTTTCTCTGACTTTTCTGTGCAGATTACTGCTGATTTTGCTTTAGAAAAAAGAAAAAAATAACAGTGAAACTGAATTATGTTAGCTCGAGCAAAATCTACCCGAAGAAATAAAAAAATCTAATACTGCATGGGTGTTGCTCTCGCACATCACAGCTGATATAATTTTATAATTTAAATAATTTTATAATTTTCTTTCACAACTAATTATGTACTTTTTCATCTCACTGTCAAATACCAGTCAAATACAAACATTTCACACAGATGACTTCCACAGGAACACGCATGATGTTGCATCTTGAAGCACTCCTCTTTTGGAGACTGAGAATTTTTGGTTTTATTTTACCAAAACATATTCAACCTGCAGTACAATAATTATGGACCGAATGCAGTAAGCTGACTGGACATCGACTCATAGCATAGGAGGGAAATGAGCCAAAGCGTTCTTCAAAAGCAATTCAAAACTTTGCAAGGTCGCTAAGTGGGCTATTCCACAGGAGTTAAGTACTTGAAGTATTTAATTTAACACGACTGAGCATGCAATCAACATGCATTTGACTTACAGGACTAAAAACTACAGAAAAACCCGACAGCTGACAGCAAAAGCATTGTGGGTATCTCCTCTGGTTCTAGAGTTCGGGCAGGTTTTACCTGCAAAGGATGCTTGACAAAGTATTAAAAAACTGAGAACTGTATTTATGCTTATGTTAATTTGTTCCAATTGTATTTGAATTGGAACTAAGGGACTGTGCATAAAAAAGGACTTTAATTCCCCTATAATTAATGCAATATTCAAATTAATGCTGAGAGTCTGCTGTACTACTCCTAACTGTAACTAGGATATGTAATAACAGAAATTGTGACTAAAATGTCTAAAGAATCTAAAATAATATGTGGACCTAGCTGTATGCATATACTACTGTGGCTTTTTGGTCTAAAACAAAATTACTGTTATTCAGTTAGGATAGCAACAAATTACAACTACTTTAATACTTTTAAAAATAATAATACTTTTTGTATTCAAAACCATAATTACAATACAGCAATAATGTTTTAGAGCTGCACTACAGTACACCACAACCAGTGAGAGGGCATATACATTCATAGAATAGTACATACGTACATTTGGATTATCAGGCATTGTAACTACCCTAAGAGAAGGGAGAAGACTGACAGTTAATTTTAATTGGTTCACTTTTAACACCTAATTGTATCTAAATCTATCTGCAAGGAAAAGTCTCTTGGGTTTTTTATATGAACTCTCTGATGGTATACCACTATTTCTGTATAACTCCTCCAATTTCCCCACACTATTTACTCTATTAAAAAAGAAGGGAAAAATCCAGCCTATGCCTGTACTGAAGAGTAAATAAATAAATCAAGAACAAGCAAACAGCTCTGCATAGTCCTTCACTGTGCACTGGAGCATAGGATTAAGATTTTGTCTATTCTGAATAATTCTCAGTGGTTGAAATTCATGCAGGACTTCAATTGTATCTCTGTCTATTTGATTTATTGCCAAGCTTTGCCTCTTTATTATCGGTAATATCTCCCTACCCCTTCCTCTGCCTCCTTTTTCCCGTATATTCTGTCAAAATGCTACATAATACTTTGGCATCATTGCCCATCAGGGAGCGGAAACATGGAAATCTGAGTTAATGCACTGCTGATGATTAGTGTATTTTGTACCCTAGTTTAGCTGGATCATATAGATAAAACCTATTAGGCACTTCATCTGTCAGAACATTAAACTGTTAAGACATGATTTTGCTTGTCCATTAGTTATCCCACAATTTAAAGACATAGGTTCAGAATGGTAACAGTGTTATACTTTATGGCCGATCTGTTCGGCAGTTCATGTAGGTCTGACCCTGGGACTGCTGGCACAAGTGGCCGATGAGAGCATTGTAAGCACAAAGATTTAGTGAAGTACAGTAAAGAGGCTAGCTTAATGGAGTTAGCCTCTTAGCAAATTCATAACAGAGAAAGGGACAGACAGCTTTGGGTGATAACAACCCTGGTGTCCAACCTTTTAGAGGTCAAACGCCAACAATATCAACTCTAAAGTATGGATCACTGGTTAATCACATGAACTAGACGAATTAAATAAGCCGCAAGCTGTAACTCATGAAAGCCTCTTGTTCATAGCTTCGACAAGTGGTCTTCAAAGAAGACAGTCTCTGAAATATGGACATTCATAAGGCCTGCTGGGCCACATATTGGTCTAGATGTAATAACATTTATCCTATATCACTGAAAAGATATCATATCTGAGTGGATGTGATCATGCAGCACTGTTACTGTGTGAGAACACCACGTACAGAATAAAAGAGAATAAGTCAATACTGTGTGGGAAGACAGAATCGCTTCACAAAGTCATTCATGGGGGAATTTCCATTATTGGATCAAAGTCTCCCCCCGTCCTAGCACTTTGCCAGCATTTTCTGTTGAGCCCTCATGGTGCACCACTATCACTCAGCTGAGCATGGCTCTGTAAAGACAGTGTGGCAAAGATTCAATCAACAATGTCTCAGGAATGTTTAATGGGCGTAAAAAAAAAACAGCGTAGAATGCTATAAAACAAAGTCCCAGTGTGTAGGACAATTTACTCATTAATTTTAATAAGCATTATTCCACTCTCAGTCATTTGGCTCATACTACCAAAACCCCATCATTTAAAAAAAAAAAAAAAGCTACATCAATCATATGGGGTTTGCTTTCTGTTCAGAGTAAGTGTAAACAGGTAAATACATTGCAAGACGTGATAAGATTTCTCACTTGTGTCTCATCACTCTTAATTATACAAAATTCAAAACGACCCGCCTATGTCAGAGCCTCCTTTTACTGGGAGCACAGATCACTGCTATTTGTGTTGGTGTTCTGTTTTTCATTTAATGGTTGTTTTGATAGCTCATTATCAGCACAGGAGCTCATTTGCATAAACACTGTATTTTTAAAAGTAGTTGTTAAATTCTCATGTAAAACAGTAAGTATGCATGCCTTCCAATCCTCAGGAAGCATCTCTTTTTAACATGCAAAAGTATCTTGATATAACTTGACTCGAGTTAGACTTTAAGGTCAGTGATTTGATAGACAGCAGTTAATACCTTTGCTTTGATTGGCTGTTAGAAATAGTCTGTTACCCCTTGGAGTGATTTGTTTTTATAGCAGTGAATTAGACCTAAGTAGGTAATTCAAAATAACGTATCATTTTCAACTGCAAATATGAAGTCATCCCTGACAAACAAAGTAGTGCAACAAACAGCTGAAATTGAAAGGTTCACCCTTTATCAAAGCTTGAAAACAGTCTGTTCCTTCTCACATCAGAAGGAAGAAGAACTTGTACAAAACTGCATCAGCAGCCCCAAAATCACACACCTCATTCATGTTGTGTGCGACAGGTACAAAGAAAACAAGTGAATTCTTAAAGGGAGAGAGCCCTCTTCAGTTACGTGTTAAAATAAAATTTTTCTGATGTCTACTGATTCTGCTGATCGTTGCACTCATCAGTAACTTCTGACATCAGTGACATTTTCCAGTGCCTATTGCATTACTTTCATGTTCACATCTGAACACTGGATGACAATTATTCATCGTGCAAACACATTTGAATTTCTTTTTTTTTTGGTAACCATTCCAGCATGTATCACAAGGCTATAGATAACAATAGCAAAGCAACTGACTCACCAGATGTGAAACAAAGCAGCGTGTTAAAGGTGATGTGAGAAACTAGAAACAAGTCCAGAATAAATGTGAGAGGAGGAAATTGCTGTCTGTGGAGGCTTTCAGTAGATATTACAGCAGAGGCAAAGGAGCAAAAGGATTTACAAAATCATGTAAATCTGTATATATGCAGTCACCAGCCACTTTGCTATGTATACTTGTTCAATGCAAGTATCTAATTAGCCAATAACCATTTAGACATGTAGACATGGTTGATATGCCCTGCTGAAAAAATACTCATCTGATAGGATTTTCTCACACAAACAAATCTACAACGGTCAGAAAAACAGAAAATACCCAGTGAGCTGCAGTTCTCTGGGCAGTAATTTCTGTTGATGCTATAGGTAAATGTAGAATGAGTAGATTGGTTCTAGCTGATACGAAGGGAAAAGTAATTCAAATAACTATTTGTTACAGCCAGGGTATGCAGAAGAGCATCTCTGAATACACAACAAATCAAACCTGGAAGCAAATGAGCTACAGCCACACTACGCATCACTCCTGTCTTCTTAGGAACATGAAAATGAGGCTACAATTCATTCGTACTTATCGAAATTAGACAATGGAAGGTTGCAAATCTTTTTCCTGGTCTGATGTGTCTTGATTTGTGCTGCAACATTTAGATGGCAGGGTCAACATGAAAAAATGGACCCCATCAATTGATTCTCTCTCGTCACAATAATTCAGGATGCTGGTGGTGGTATATGGTGCTCGTGATATTTTCCTCTCCATTTTGTGCTCTTTAATACTAAGCATTGTTTATGTTTATGTTGTTGACCATGGCCATCCTTTTACGACCACAGCATAACCATCTCCTTATGGTTGTTTTCGTGGGGTGAACACAGCATACTACAAAGCTCAAATAATCTCTACCTGGTTTCTGGAACATGACAGTGAATTAACAGTATTCAAATGGCTTCTGTAATCACAAAAACTCAATCTAATAGAGCATATTTGTGTTGTGGTGCAATAGGAGATTTGCATTATGAATCTGCAGCACCTGCGTGATGCTTTCCAGCACTTTGTTCACTGTATACCACAAATTTAGGCATATCTGGAGCCAAGAGGAGATCCAACCTGGTATTAGGAAAGTGTACCTATAAAGTGGCTGCTGAGTGTAATTTAACAACATTTAGAATACTTTTGTAAAATAAGGAGTTTTTTGTAGACATGTTTGACTGATTTCTAAATATTCGGAACTCAACAGAATATTTGTTCTATTATTGAGCATATTTGAATAATTACTAAAGATGATTTCAAATGTCTCATTATTCAAACAAATGCTGATATCTGTCATCTACATTGTACCCTTTAAGAATATCAGACAGACTCAGATTGAAGCATCTTTCATGCAGTGATTATTGCTGTTTAATTGCAGCATCAAAGCACTCTAAATATTACGTTTTCAAAACAAAATAGACGTGTACTAAATGACACACGTCTTTGATAGAAAGACTTACTACAAATAGAGCTACTGCTAATTTATGATGTAATTCAGTACAATAACCTCAAAAAGCAGCTACAGAAATTACAAAGGGTTGAATCATCACCTCTCTGACATACTCTGCTGAAAAATCACCATTATAAGCTTCACAACTGTAAACGCTGTATGTGTCATGAATCGCTGTGCGGCAGGCAGGAGTTGGACCCAAAGTGCAGGACTCACAGACTCAGGGAGGTGAACTCAAAACTCAGCTTTATTTGCTGGCAGGGAAAAAACATACAAACTAATCTAAACTGGGAACTTGGAAAACTCACAGAGAGACACACAGGGAGATCCACACAGCAAGAGGGACGACGCGACACTGACTCAGAGAAACACAGGGTTTAAATACACTGGGAAGTAACGAGGGGAATGAGACACAGAAGGAGGGCACAGCTGGGAGAAATCAGGACTGACGAGACAAGCAAAGCAGGACGCATTCACATGAGACACGGACCATCAAAGTAAAACAGGAAGTATCACACAGAGACGCGAACTTGACACAGTGGAGACAGCAACTAAGAAATACAGAGACATAAACCATAAGGCAGAGGTCTAAGAACCAAAATACACAGGGAAATACTCAGCTGGGAACACAAGAGACTAGACTAGAGAGAGTAACAAAAAACCAACCATGAGAACATAATGCACAATGCAGAGTGACAGAAAACAAGAAACTCAAACATGCAAAGACACACAATTACACAGAACAGAGGGGACACAGAGAGACATGAAGGGCAAGGGATCAAAACTAGAAGCCATAGAATAAATCACACACAAGTACAATAATACAAAAATCACAAAGAACTAAAAACGCTGGGTCAGGAGACCCAGGACCGTGACAGTATGGATGTACAGGACACTGATTCTCCTTGCTCTCTCATCTGTGTCATATTTGAGGGATTATCACAGCAATGCGTTCTTCTGAAAGTACTGATGAAAGACATTCGAGGTATTCCCAGACCTGCACTTTGAGATTCAATTCAATTTCATTTTTTATGTCTTTTACAAGGTTTGAAATAAAGCCTTAGTTCAGTGACTGTAAGTATCTAACAAATGCAATAAAGTAAAATCTGTTAACACATTTTTAAGTTAAAAAAAAAAGGTTACCTCATATTTCAAGCAACAATATACATCAAACACAACCAAACACATTAACAGTGCTGTTAAATATACTTTGCTGTAAAATTGTAGTTTTTTAACATCGTAAACACCAATTTAATTACAATTTTCTGATCTGGCACTAACCAGTGTGACTTAATGTGCTAAAAATGTCCTTATTAAACTGGTTGCTTATGTTATAAAGCTTTTATTTCTTAAAGCCCAGAGAACACAAAGTATCAAAAAGAAAAGAAAAAAATAACAGTCACGCTGTCTCTTGTTTGCTCATAATTTCTGGTTGAAAGTTAAAAATGAAAGTGATATTAGGCTTAATGGCTTCACTGTTGAAGAGGAGAGGAGAAAAGAGTGGGAAAGTGCTTGTAGACAAAGACAACTTCCAAAAGACCTGCAGTTACGTTCTCGACACTTCTCTTCCAAAACATCTGATGCATTTAGTCCACTAAAAGAGCTCAAACGCTGCTCACGACAGGCAGCAACTAAACCAACACTGTGCCTAAAATTGTCAAAAAACTCTAAGCACTCTCGGGGGGAGTAATTGAAAATCACATGAAACATGAAAGACAGAAAATATTAGTTGATGTTCTGCAAACAGTAGACTGCCAGTTGGTGTTTGTGAAAGTGCACCAACGATCATGGTAACATGAGGAACCTGACAATCTGCCAGTTTAGTCAGCTCAGCAATCTGTATGTAAATGTACTCTTGAGATGACTACAGACATGTCAGATGCCATACAATTGCCAGGTGATTTGCATTAAGTGGTAATTATGGACCATGGTTACACATGTGAACATGAAACTGAGTTGGATAAAACAGTAGAGCAGACTTCCAATCCTAGGATATGGCAAATGGTCTTCTCACTCTACTCTGAGTAGGACCACAACAGTGAGTGAAGTCAGAGTGAAACTGACTTTTGGCAGTTTTCTTTAGCAATATCCATCCGTTTCTGTTGTAACATAAATCTCTAAACAATAGTGTTTGTATTTGTGTTGTTGTAGGCCTGCATTCTCCCAATCATGAAGACTGATGAGATCAACCCATAAAACATCACAATTGTGGCAAATCTGCCTAAAAATTCTTCTTCATCATAATGCAAAAGACATCTATAAACACAAAACAAAAGCTGTGGCATGTTTCTCTTCCATTAAAAAAAATGTATTTTATAAAGTAGCCTAATAGGGGGCAGGGATAGCTCAGTAGGTAGAGTGGTGGCCCCATGATCGGAAGGTCGGGGGTTCGACTCCACTGAACGGCTACCCTGAGGTACCCCTGAGCAAGGTACCGTCCCTACACACTGCTCCCCGGGCGCTGCACTGGTGGCTGCCCACTGGGTGACTGGGTTAAATGCAGAGGAACTATTTCCCTATGGGGACTAACAAGCTCACTTTACACTTTTACACTTAATGTAACGGTGGCGGATGCTAACGTCTGGAATTCCTCATTAGTGGAATACATAAAATAATCCATATGGTGCCACAAACAACTTTTTCCATCAAACAACAAACCCAGTCACTTTCTGAAACACAGAGGAACAGTTTCCAAACAGACTTCCAAGATTTTGCCCTGTTATTGCCTACTTGCATTAGCGATCATCTTCATTTTTTCGTTGTTCTCATTGTTATGATCTGGTTCAAATTGAAAAGGTTAAACAGAATGCATACTTATCTAACTGTAGGGTCAAGAAATTGGGGGCATTGCAACCATTTGACATACCAGCAACGTAAACAGCCACAGCTGCCTATGAATTATTTATATTTCATTTTAATTGGTGACATTAGTCTGAATATAATAGGCTTTACATATCTACGTGGGCAGGGTTCTTTTAAACACCACACTACTCTCAGTTGCAACTGTTAAACATCTATAGCCAGTCAAAAATAATATTCTGGCCTCTTTTTATCGTTGCAGTTTAAATCATGTTTGTCAAATGCTGAGGGCCATAGTGCTACCCTTTCTGACAGCATCATATCTATTCCAAATAAAGTTGTTGATAACACTTTTACAATTGGTGCCGGATTTTTTGTTGTTTCATGATCAGTCAGTATTGTTTGCTTTAATTGAAGATAAAATGACACAGACTTTGTTTTAGATAGCAGAACAGATGTAAATGTGATTTATACCTCACACTGACACAGGTCAAGATGTAAATATAGATGAATGCATTTGACTGCAAAGGCTTTGATCTATAGTATTAGAGGAGGGCAAAGGGAAAGAGGAAGCGCGGCATGACAAGCTCTGTGTTTCACTGACAGTCCTACTTTTTGTTGTGTTTTTTCCATGTCATTTATGAGGCACCAAAGAACATTTTGTGTATGGGCCTTGCCAGTTTCCCACTCAATTAGTTAGATATTTTCAACAAAGATGTGTCTCTCTTTATTCTTTGCTTCCACACTTCTACTTTGAATGTCTGTCATGCTCTCTCAAGGTTTTTTAATCTGGGCTACAGCATCAAAATCAGCTAAGTGCCTGTGGTGACACACTGTATGATGGTCTTTTCCTGCCCCTGCGAGAGCTTTAGGAAATATTCAGTGGATGTCAATACAGCCCCCAACTCTAATTGAAGCAGACGACATGCTGCCTGGAACTTGTTATGACATGCCATATTCTCACTTTCCACCACTATGTTTTCAGGGTGCATCATAATAGTCATACCACTAATAGTCATTCAAAACATATAAATACTATGTTAACAATTACAGTAAGCACTGCAAATAAATCTTACATATAAAAGCGTTGTTGTGAAGCCCAACATGCATTGATTTGTAACAATTTAGCCAGGTTTATCATCTTGAAGCACCAGGTTGAAACAAAAATAGGTCTTGCTTGCAAATTTTTGTTCATTTTGGTTGTGAGTTATGGTAGCGACCTGACCTCTTTTTTTCTAAAACAACAACACAGGCTGATAATTTCACAGCTGTCTATGTATAGGATAGTTTTGCTGAATTTTGTGGTGTCATTCCATTTTGTAGAGGCTTTATTCATGGCATTTAGTATTGAATTCACAAAGATCAAATGTTAAATGTACCACCTGATGAATTAAACAATATTTAAATATCTCCTGGAAACTGCAAGTTGGGCAAAAACAGGACACAGAAATGCAGCTGCAACATTGTTCTTACCAATCTCTCTCTCCATATGGACAAAACCATTTTTTTAATATTTCTGTAAACATTATAGAACATTTAAATGTTTTTTTTAACAAATAAAAATACAATACACTTTCCTTTTGCTGTTTCACAATAAAATCAACTGTGTTCCAGTTGAACACCTTGACTGGATTAACTTGCCTCTGTAGGTGAGAGCTAGAAAAGTCAACTTTTCAGAAAAATGGCAGTGAAATAGCACCAATTTTACAGGGAAAAAAGCCATCAGTTATAAAGTTTAATCAGTTGTTTGATTGGTTTGAATTGGTTACTATTAGTTTATGTGAACATATTTCAGGTTGAACATAGACCAAACGTATGAGAAATTAATATTTTCTTTAGCAAGCAGATATAATTGAACTGACAGAAATTATGACTGTTGCTGGACGAAATGTATTCATTCATTAATTCATTCAGTTAAATTTTTACTCTAATTCTGTGTAAATCTGTTGCACATTATATTTCCCATCCAGTTGATCATTAAATGATGGTTTTCATGTCTGTGTGCAGTCTCTATACCTTGGCTGTAGCAAGGACAGACTATATTACAGACAGAACATACTGGACATATCAATATTTCAGGCAAGAAACCCAAACAAATCAATGCTACTTGTGCAACCTTTGGGTATCCTTTTCTTGCCTCAATGTATGCTTTTCTTTACTCAAAATATTGGACTTATAGTTTCATTCAATCTAAGTGTTATTACATAGATTAAGTATTTATTTGTGGATGTCCACATTATCCCTTATATTTTATCCTTTATTTCATACAGCCAGACATAATCTACCCAACCTCCCAAATGAGTTACTTAAACACCATAAAGCAATAATCACATATATCCCTGTCTTCCTTCCATGCAGCTACGATACCATTTATCTCCTCTTAACTTTCTTTGATAGGTCATTAAACCCGGTCTTGGAGCTGTGAAACAAAGCACTGAATCATGTCATGCTGTAGGTTCCATCTTCTGGCATTTCTTATCTGGGGCAGAAAGGCTGAAGCATATATGGCTGCCTTATATAGTTTTATATTAAAATGGATAGTGACCAAACTATGAGAGACATTCTGTGACAATCAACTGACATCTATGACAGAGAGAAAGAAACAAATAACAGGCACATTGAGCGAGCCTGGCAGGCAGTGGAGAGAGATAAAATTTGGTACCACAGTTGCATAACTACAAATAAAATCTTGCAGTTATTTCAGCTTAAAAGTTTGCTCTAGATTTGAGGTACAGCAACGTGTACCCCTTAAAGAGCTAAGTCATGGAACAAGAGTGGAAGCTGAATCAGCATGTACTAGCTTGAGTGGTGTGTCCTGTCCTGCCAGATGAGCACTTGTGTCTTTGCTGCGTAAAGGAATTGCAAAGTTCATGAGAAAGACTTCTGCAAATCAGCAGCAAAGACCTCTATTTATTTATTTTCTGGCTTTAAGACAATGCATAAACATATATGGTTAGCAATGCTTTTCAATTTGTTTGAAGCGTTCAAAATGTATAAAAAAAATGTGCCCTGTGAGGACACTGTCAAGATATTACCTGTGAAATGTCTGGTACATTACGAATTACATAACATAACAGTCCACTGGCAGAAAAGAAATTGAACTTTAAATGCTAATAAGTGCTGAACAGAGTAGTAAAAATTGCTTCCATCAAGCCAGACACATTGCTGACTACATGTCAGAAAAATCAAACTAAGTGACCGATCAATTGGAGTGGGCCCACGTATTCAGGAGGAAAGCTTGTGATTAGGCTATTATAAAGCGTTCTTGAGTAATTTTTATTCATAGCACTTAATTTTTAACTGAACATTCAACAATGCATTTTTCAAATGTGATAACAAAGCAGTATACTATCGTATTCAATCTAAAAAAAAACAAAAAAAACCCCAAAAAAAACAAAGGCAACATTTTGACATTATTTTACACACACCTGCCATATCTGCATGTTTCAAAAACCTGGGTTCCTAATATCAAGCTTGTAATACTTTACTTTCTAAGGACAGTTTCTGCCATTTAGTTCAGTTCAATTCTTCAGTTCTAAGAGCAATTGGTGGAGAATCCATGATTTTTAAGTCCTATGGGAATGTCCCCAAGGGGGTCGTGGACCCCCTATTGATCCTCTACCTAATCACACGAGCCAAGGTGTGAAAACGGGCGTGGGTCACAATCAGCCAAGGCTTCCGATGAACCCACAGTGAAAACCTAGCCTCCCACCCTATCATGTGATTTCCTTAGGTCAAATGGTCCAGGATGTGAGTGGGCGTTAAAGCGTCTGGGAGTTAAGGCCAAATCTCTTTCCAAGACTTTTTTAGACTACGATGACCTGGATGCCTGAGAACCTTCACAGACATGTAGGACCCAAGAGGTTTTTAGTTTGTCTGTTTTTTAATTTTTTTAAAAAAAAGCTTAGTCATTAGGATCTCGTGAAATTTGGTAATGACCAAATGAGGTGACATTAGTTTTCCCTGCAGGGACTTGGTCTCCAAGATCCAGTGAGAAAACTGGAAATCCTCATGGGTTTAGGAACAGGTGGAGGCACTGGGACCAAACGTGGCCTCATTAAACGTATATTTTCCACCAGAGAGAGAAGCTGGATGTCAGACCAATCAAATTATCACGTGGTTTTTAAATAATCTAAGATGGAGTATATGACAAACAAAATCGGTGGCAGAGCTGCTGTTTCTCAGAGATGCACTGAACAGAAAATAAGGTCATAACTATGTAATGATGTAATCTGTCAAAGCCATATGGAAATTTGCAGCATTTGACGATTAGAACACACTGCAGTAATCAAAAAAGTGTTTTTCCTAAATTCTAAATAAACCTCTAGATACACATTCACATAAAAGAAATGTATGCAGAAAGAATGCAAGATGATAATGGCAATTTCTGATTAAAATAGCAATAAACAATCAATTACAGTTAAAAATACACCAGGAATTCTTGAATAGAGATATTTGTAATGTTTTCGGTGAAATCTTTTCTTGATGCGGGTCTCGATGGACAGAAACAAGCTTCATAAACATTCACACTTATTCTCCATGATCTTTTTACACTGCAAAAACATGAAAACATCAAGGGCAGAATGAGTTGTAGTTAAGTCAGTGTTGCTTTTTTTTTGTGCACTGTGTATTTTTATATTTTCTTTCTTGAGAATTAAGTCAGAGCATGATGAAGAGGAAATGACCTTGAGCAGTTTTCAGGAAAACATACTGCATTACAGAGGAACATCGCAGGAAGCTGGTCAGATTACAAACTAAGCAACAATGATTATGCATGGTTGTGCCAGACTGAATAAACACAAGAGAATACAGTGCATCTTCATTATTGGCCTCTGTTTTTAAATTTTTTTTTAATGTTTTATTGCCTCATACAGTTGTATTCACATGAAAGACCCCAGTGTGCACTAGCTTTTCAGATAGAATTTCTATAAGTAATGTAGCTGCATTGTTAATGTTAATTGTTAATGTTAGTAGTGTAATATAAGGTATGTTGTTGAGAGCATGTTTTTCACTGGTGTTTTGCAGGGAATTTGCACGTTGGAAGGTGAGGAACACTGCAATTGAAAGGAGGGATCTTATTCGGAACCCTGTGCCACTCATGCCTGAGTTCCAGCGCAGTGTACGCCTGCTGGGACGCAGGCCCACTACTCAGCAGTTCATTGACACTATCATTAAGAAATATGGAACTCACATTCTCATCTCAGCCACCCTGGGAGGTAAGAGAGGTTCACATGTTTCATTTGCTCACTTCCATGCTTGATTAACAATATTACTTGTTTTTCCACACTGGCTGAAAAAGCTTATTACACATGGCTTGCTTAAAAGGTTCATGTCAATGAAAGAATTTATATGTAAGGGAGGATTTCTTTCAAGAAAAGTCTTTCAGGTCTGTTAGGAGTTTTGGACATGCATATGTAATGTATTTTTAAAAAATCTGATGATACACAGTATAACAAAAAAAATCAAGTATTTGGTAAGTTTTATTCCTTTTTGTTAATATTGCGATCAAATGCCCCTGCATGATTTCCACTGTGAAAATTCAACCTAATATTGTCCAGGATTATTTATTTACCAGCTTGCTAACAATGTCACATCAACTCAGTAAAGCAGCTTGAGGTCAACTCTTTCTTCATGGTTTTGAAAAACTCAGCCGCAGCTACATCACAAAAGAGCAGAAGAAAGCGGACGTGAAAATGTTCTCCAACCAAATCAAAAAAGCTGGGATTTTCAAGTGACTAACAAACAAGAGCATAAGTGTTTCCAATAAAGTGTAGCTGTTTCATTACAGAGAAAATATAACCTTTAACTCTTTCTCCCATGAACATGACATTTGACGACCTCCCCTGTGTCCTTTATAATGAGTTTTGACACCTCAGAATGTGTCATTAAAGACGTGGTTTGATGAGCACTAGAGAAGGTTTTTCCAAGGGTAGCCCTAGTAAGCTGTATAGGCAGAAATCACTTTCACTAGTGCACCCAGTCATTTTGTTCTGGAGGCAGGTCTGAACAGCAGCCGCTCAGTTCAGAAAACAGAAACAAGGGTTACTCTAGTAGGCATCCAGGGGGGGAAAGAGTTAAGAATATATATAAACAGTTTATGACTATATGAAAGACAAAACATTAATGAGAAAATTACAGGAAATTGCCAGGTGTCCTGATTTGTCAGCTGTCCATGGTTAGTAACTTGTACAGAATTGCAGGCAATCAACCAAATGGAAATGGCATGCTGTCTGCTAGATTTTTCATCTGGAAACAATTTCAGAAACATGTATTAAGTAGAGAGACAAAGACACATTTCTATTTCTATTTTCAGTTCATGATAATTGATCATTTCAGTGAACACTTTTCTCAGAAAACAGATTATCAGTCTGTATGAAAACCAATAAATGTGATTATGATGATGCTTTACATGGGCACTTGAAAGGTATTAGTAAAGGAATCCCAAAGAAGTTTAGTAGGGAAGGTAAGCTGCTGTTGCACCAAAAACATAAATAAACATAGCAAGAGCTAAGGTGTAAGGGAAGGTGTAGCTGAATCAGAAACCCTTGCAAAAAGTATAATTCAACTTACATATGATCTTCAAACTTACCTTTACTTTAAGGGACACAGTGTGCACTTCTGTGATTAATCTATAAGCATGACAGATCATCAAATTTCAGTGTAGATTGCAAATATTATAGAAGATTCATTCTATAGCTACTGTTAGTTACTATGAATATCAACACTGTTCTTAATTTCTAAAGAATTAATCAATTCAATTAATTTACAGTGAAAAAGAAAAGAAAAAAAGCATCAAAAGTATATTGAATGTACTTCACCCTAAAAAAAAAAAAAGGTAAGCACCTGTGCTCTCCTAGCCTAACAATAAATGCTTTCTCCTCGCTATGTCTTATCTTATCACAAGCTCGGAGGGATGGATGAAGGCAGCTTACTCTGATTATGTTCCCAACTGCATTTTAAAGATATAATTAGTAAGATAATCTGCTCTGTTATTCAAACCTTGAATTATATAATTGCATGCATGAAACATTGCCAAGTAGTCGCTTCACTTGTGTAAATTGCCGTTTGTACTGCAGTTTTGTAATCTCATGATCGAATGCCTCTGAAAAATATTCTTTATACTTTTGTCATTATTATGATGCTGTTCAACAGGCTTGGGTCATGTTGCTCCAGACTTGACAAAGCTTGGGAAATGTGCATTTATGTACCCCAGTATCAATTATTCAGAGAGAACTGGTGTCTTTTAATTTAATTTTTAATTAAGTAACCTCAAACTATATTTGTATGTCAGAAGTGATATCTTCAAGTGGAACTGATGCTTAAGCATTAAGGGAAAAAAATAAATCTGGTAGCAGATTTCTTTACTTTCAAATATAAAGTCGGCTTTAATTATTTAGTTACACTGTGCAGATGAATATTAGATGTGAAGAGTTAGAACTGGGATATTGTATAACCCACCCTGTAAAGTGATTCATCCTGCAACACCTTTTTTTTGGAAATTGGAAATACAATATTGAGCTGAAACATCATATGGGGGTGAAATAAAATTAGGAAGAATCCTAATACAACAGGTACATCAGATGGCTAAAACAGTTGAAAATAACCACAGTATCATTTTCACCCACAGCATCCTCCTTAAGGTTATTGAATTGCATCACCATATGTGGTTCCTCTATATTTTTACAGATATCCCCGAGCTCATCTACTTTGCCCCTGAGTTATCATCATGTTTTCTTTAACCTTCAGGCCTTTGTTTCAATTTATGGGTCAGCAAACTCTTATGTCAATCTTGGAATTGCCCATTAATGGTTATATGAACCAAGAAATGTGCATTAAATACTAGAGATGAAGTAAGAAGAGGAGGCTAATTCTCTCTTTAGCCACCTACACTTTGTGGTCTCATGAGTCATTATACACTTGAGAGGAAAGAAATGAATTCTCCTTCTCCCAGGCAACTTAAAGTTGAGTGTTCAAGTGTGAAGAGCGCCATTAGAGCCCCTCCGCCCCACCCGGAAACTGAAAGAAAATGTTACAATGAATTACCATTGTTATGTCACCTAGCATGAGTCGTTACTTCTTCCTTTCTTTGTCTTTGAGCTCTAAAGCGCTAATGAAAAGGTGTACATAGTCACAGCCTCTTCTCAATATCTTTTGTTTTTACTTTTTTTAATTAAAGGCAAAATGAATTCAGTTGGGTAGTTTGTCATTTATATTTGTTGTTGTTAAAGAGTTTCATGTAAAAGAGGTAGGATCAATGCTATGCTAATGAATGCTAATGAACTAGCTTTCTGTGTTACTAATTGCCTGCAAATATGGTGCTGTGGTAATGACAGGGTTAACTAAGAAGCAGATATTCTTATCTGAGCACTGACTGACAACGTCAAGGGAAAACATTTGTTGTCTGAACATTTTTGACTGTTTTAATTAGATCTCAGTTTGTGGCACATTTTTTACATTTTGTTCGTTTGTTTGACTTTTCTTAATGAGTATCAAGTTATGTGTATTTTGAAGTGTAGCATATGATCTGAGTAGGGCTGCCACGATTAGTCAACTAGTCACGATTACGTTGTCTATCAAAATCGACAACGACTGATTTAATAGTCGACGCGTCGTTTGAAGCTTTGTAAGATCCCAAAAGACGCAGGAATAAGTAGTAGGATTTAAGAGTGTAATAACGGACTGAAACAGAAAATGGCAGCACTGCATGTACAAGGATGCCAGCTGCCGTTAAACCCCGAAGAAGAAGAAGTAGCTCTGTCCCAGAATTCATAGCGCAGCCCAGCTCAGTTTCCAACAATGGCGGCAGCTAGTTAGTTTTAATATTACTCTTATTATTCTTTCTGGGTCACAAAATAAACGTTTAACATATTTTCAGGTGAGAATGTAGCTGTGTAAACCTCAAATATCTGCTCAGTTTATCAAGACACCACATATTTTCAAAAGCGCTCCGACGTTTTCGGAGACGTCTGTTACCCACTAGCTCGATAGTTAGCCGGGGGCAAGGCTCACTAGAGCCGGTGAGAACACCGGACTCCCGGCAAATCGTTTTCAAACCCATCTTTCGCTACTCAGGTTAAACATATATAAGTCACTTAGATAACTTAAAAATGTTATTGTTTGGCTTTTTTTAGTATTTTATTTGTTCCTGAGTAAATCGGTTTGGCTGAGATCAAAGTTATAGTTTTTGCACAGCTGAATAAACGTCCAGCAGACAGCTGATTATCAGAAGTGTGAGATGCTCGAGAATATACTCCGGTGTCCCAGTATATTTTAGATAGCAAGGAGTTTATTAAACTTCACCGAAACAATCTGCAAATTTCATTAAAATTTAATAAACTATCATCTTGTCTTTATTTTTAGTTAGCACATACCTTAAACACTTAAAACTGTAAGCTAATGATAGTTATATAAGAGCAGATGCTGCTGGTGCAATAATCTATACGTTTTATGTCCAATGGATGCATGATCTGATTAGTCGACTAATCGCAAAAATAATCAGTGACTAGTCGACAGAGATGGGCAGTAACGCGTTACTTGTAACACGTTACTGTAATCTGATTACTTTTTTCAAGTAACGAGTAAAGTAAGGGATTACTATTGCAAAAACGGTAATTAGATTACCGTTACTTTCCCGTAGGAACACTGCGTTACTAAAACCATGATTTTTTGCAAGAATGTCTCACGACAGTGACGTAAGCGAGTGTGCCGTTAGTAACAACAGCTGTGTGCAGATCAACAATGGATCACATATCGATTGTGGGAGAGAGTATGAGCGTGCAGCGTTTAAAGCGTGGAAGTACTGACCTTACTTTGAGTTTGACTCCATAAAATGTGACAAAAACATTAGCGTCCATTGTGCGTGGGAAGAAAACTTCTTTTTACAGCGAAAAAAACCCCTAAACTTCCAAGCAAGCACCGAGTGCGCAACGACATAATGGGAAATTCACAGAGAAAGTCGCGGTTTCTTCAACTGACCGCGGCACACGTGCACCAGGGTAAACCTCCGCCTATCCCAGTCCTGCTTTACAGGTGAAAATAGAGCAACAGGACCGCTGAGTCTTTGACTTTATTTATTTTCTGCTGTGTTTTACTTGCATCTATTTGAAAGAGTGAGTGTAAACACAAAAAATATTTTATTTTATGTGCTGGAATGTGCAGAAAATAGCTTTAAATGTCAAACTAATTTATTCAAGTCAGAGAATGGTGCATATAATTAAATTTTTGCTTGATGCATAAAGTTAAAAGATTAAAACTGATAAAACAAGTTAAAAAAAGAGACTTTTCCATTTGATTACATTTTATATGATGGATTATGTAGAAAAAGTAGAATTGGGCTGAAAGATCTATCGCTTTATCACCTCTTCAGGTTGTAAATCGTGTTTTTAAAAAGTAACTAAGTAACTAAGTAATTAATTACTTTTGAAAATAAGTAATCAGTAAAGTAACTTCTTTGGGGAAGTAATCAGTAATTAGTTACTGATTACTTTTTTCAAGTAACTTGACCAACACTGCTAGTCGACTATCAAAATAATAGTTTGTGGCAGCCCTAGATCTGAGTTTAGCCCACTGCGGTTAAAAGACTTGAAGCAGTTAAAGTGAAAATATACCTCAGTTTATGTTTTAACTGAATTTGAAGATGAAATAAATAAATTAATAATTAAGTAAATAATATGTACATAAAACAGTTGGCACAAATATTTAACACCTCAGGCTCTTTGCCTGAGAACAATAGTGTAAGTGAAGCACATTTGCTGACAGGAAAATTCAACCTTTCGGTGTGTCAGTAGTGAAGACGTCTGCAAAAGTAAGGCTGTATATAAATGCTAGAGGAGGTATTGCTTTTAGGGAATGTGAAGGACAGATTTGCATTTTGCTAAAGCTGTAAGGAATATATTTTAGCACATCTGTCATTTTCTATCCTTCACATGCTTGAAATCATTTTTCCACTTTAAGTGAGAGAACTGCTGTTTCACTGTGACTTCCATGGGTGTGTGCACAGCCAACTATAGAGCATCTGAGTCGAGTCAGGGAATAGAGAAAAAAAGCTTAAAAGGAGACACATCCAATTAAATCCAGCAGACAACTATAGCTACTTTGGAGAGTTCATTGTCCTACATACATCTGTGTGGAGGGATTTAAAAAATACACGTTCTGCTCAAACATTTTGCAAAACAGCAAACACTGTCGCTTTAATTGACAACATTCATTTCTGCCTAGCTTTTGCCACTAAGAACTAATCTACATTAACAACAACAACCACAGTGCATTTTTTAAAAATGTATTTGTAGTTAACTGAGAAAGAGTGCATTTACTTTACGCTCTGTTAGAGCTGTTGCGCTAATAACTGCATGTTAGCTGAGGAGACTCCTTTGCCAACCAACACTCTGTTGTGATTACACAGACTGACTGAATGAAACTTATTCAGTGTCTCATATCTTCTGCCATGAAAAAAAAGAAATAGTTTATTGAAATGACTTGTGGTTGCCCAAGGCTAAAGTTCATATGCAGAACTATGGCTGTGCCTCTGGTTGTAGAGTAAAACTGCCCAGTGAAACTTGCCAACGCTTCTGTCAACAACAATATCTTTTACTCCATTATACCAGAATATATCTTGCATAAACCCGAAGCAAATGTGTAACTGGCAATAGCGTTATGCCGCTGAAGAGAAGGGTAGAAAATTGGTTGTGAGTGTTACATATACATTTTATTATAAGCGTTAACCTGTTTTAATCACGAGATTATTCATAAGAGAAGTAAGATGTTTACAATAGAGCTAAGTTGTTGGGTTGTGAAATAGAATTCATCCTATATTGGTTTATTATTTACACAATTTTTGTCATCAAACATATGTATATATAGTTAAGTACAAAAAATAGATGTAATTTTTCTGTAACGAAGTAACTAAAGTAACTGCAGACAGCAGCACCTATCAGCAAATGCAGGGTATGTTTGTGTGTGTCCTGGGTTATGAAGTCATTTGAAAGCACTCACTTAGGTTCTTTGAAAAGGTTTCCCACACATGTACCACTGGCATAAAATGGGGCTCTCCCTACCATTCCATTACACTAGGCAGTCACATATCCTCCATGACCTCTACATTCATGCAAACACAAGGAAAGTGAAAAAAAAAAGAAAAAGATATTCAGAAAACATGCTTGTATACATGCACGGAAACACTGATTTGAGATGAAACAGTTTAAAATACCTCTCAGCTGTAAACACATACACCCTACACGAGCTGATTATTTCTGGCAATGTGCCAGCGAGGTGCCCCGCAATAATGTAGCACAATGTATTACTTATAGAAAGGTGCACACAAATGACTTTTTTAAAGCCAGAGAGGTAATGATTTTTCCTGGCCAGCTAGCAATAACCACAAAATATTTATGTATAGAAGACCTTTATGCCACACTAAGTTGAAATAGTGATAAAAAATGGCAGATCAAGGGCTTAATGTGGGACTATTATTCTTGTGCAGTGGTGTAAGTCGAGTGTATGTAAGTAACTTTGCTAACCCCTGAGGGACAGAGAGCATTGCAGCATCGGAGAATCGGCCCTCGTCCCCTCAGTGTTTGTACTCTAACCAGGCATGAGACATTGGCCCTGACTGCTACCCACCCCTAGTCACGGTCACCACAAGTTAAATGACCAATTCCAATGCATCGCTTGGGGCCAAATAACCATTCACAGCACTGTAAACCTGAACATATGTGACACGCTCTTGAAATAGTTCCAAGCATATGGTTTGCCATTTGAACAGTAATCTTTGCAGGATAGATTGTGTGAGCTTGCAGAAGTGAACTGATATTTGCTTGTTTGCTTTTTATGAATCTGTTTCTCCTCGTGGGAATGAAAGACTGAGAAATATGATGTGTACTGATTGAGCATCTCAGCTCTTTTTAGTGAGTCAACAAACGAGCACAAGACATGCAAACTGAAATGGTTGTCTGGTGCGCTGTAAATATTTAGGCCCTTTGCTGATCTAGACTTTCATATTCTTGACCTTACAGACACTTTCTGCAAGATCAGGTTGAATTCAGTGAGTTGACACACTTACCGGTACTTCTCTTTTTCAAGTGTTTTCTGAAGTGTAAAGACGGACTTACTTTGTCATCTTTGATAATAATAGCATTTAAATTATGAAGTATGTAATCAGTATAGGATCAGTAATGTGATTGAACTGAATACAGTATTTTTGTAAAAATATATAACTGGGGGAGGATCTGGGATTTGTGCAGTCTTCTTGAGGTAGCTAAACTGGTTCCACTACTTACTTTTACCCTTTTCGTATTTTTCTTTTAAAATATTTGCATTCAATTATTTCAAATCAATTATTTGTGTGTTTGTATCATGCCTATTCTTTTCCCGTTCTGGGTTCTTTTCCAAGAAAAATTCGGATGTGATATATTTACCACAAGACCACAGGATGAAATTCCTGTGGTATTGTGGTAAAAATTCTATATCACTACACCTCTTGTGGAAATAATGCAATCCCAATAGGGGTAAATCTAAGGGCATTTTCCGGGGATGGTGCCAGCTGGGGATGAAGCAGCAAATATGTGACTGTTCTGGGAAACCTAAGGCATCTGGTTTCTCAAGCTAAAGCTCCTAGCATTGGTATTCATCTCTGACTTCTCCGTTATATTGAGTGCTCCACCGGCAACCAAGATAAGACTGAATATGACAACTTTCACATTCAATATATGTACAGCTCTTGCTTCGCTTTTGTAGTACACTGGATTAAAAAATAATGACTTCATTGCCTTAAAAAGTTCTTAAAAAACATGCTTATATAATTCCATTTCTTTTTGCCACTTGCAGGGGAGGAGGCACTGACAATGTACCTGGCCAAAAACAAGCTGGACAGAAAGCTTGCCAATGCTACTCAGAATGTGGAAGCCCTTCATCAGTTGGCTTCGTCTTACTTCATTGACCGTGACGGTACAATGAGGAAGCTGCATGAGATCCAGATTTCCACCAATGCCATCAAGGTTAGCAGATTTTAAACATGCACATTCACATACAAATATTTTTGGTTCCTGATTTGTTGTGCATGAATTTATGCTTTTTCATAATACATGTATAGATGTATTGTGATATTCAGTGCAAAGGAAGTGCGTCAAATTGACAAGTGAATTTCATGTGTGCTCACTTAGACAGTCAGAGAAATACTTACTTTCTCTTCCTCTAGAGAGACATATGTTGCATAATACAAATAAATTAAAGTGAAAAGACAAAAACACAAACACAGTGCATTTCATGAATATACATTAGCCATTGTAAGGATGGTGGAAATAATCTGAATGTAATACAGGGTGTCTTAATTAGCATATTTTGCCAAAGTATAGAGGAGCAAGCACGACGATAGATAACCAGTGTTAATGATGGCACCACAGGCTGAAGACTGAAAGTAGATATACTATACACATACAGTAGTAAACACTTTGATTGGACAGACAAGTTTCCTATATGGATGCTTATGAGAAGTCAGAGTCAGATGATAATCTGCAACACATACACACATGATAATGTGCATTAGTGCACAGGAATGATTTTTTTACTGCTAAAGACAATATATTTGTTTTCATCAGTGTTCACCGAATAACTGAAACAACAGCAACAAAGGAAAAACAAACACACAACTGTATTTGTAGTGTGAGCCTGCTGCATGCAACTGCTTGCTCACTGTTTATTCAGACTGATTCACCCTTTCAGTGAGGAGAGGGGGCTAGGAGCAGCAGTTGTAAAAACATGTAGATGTGCCCTGAAATGACAGCTGTACAAATACGTATGTTTATTTAACAGAAATTGTAGATTGGGAAGGACCATATAAAATCATACCAATCTGAGAAAGAACTGAGGAAAGTTGTGTTTGTTTGGAAATAGAGCAGGAAGCTAACATGCCCTGAGGTAAAACTGTGTCTGCTGCAGTCAAATATTAACTACTCTGAGTGAGTTAGCTGGTGTTAATTTCAAGCCCAGCTGATCATAATTATTTAGACTTCTCTAGTTTTCCAGGCATTTGCAATCACACAATTCTTAGTGAAAAAAAAGCTTGCAGATGAGAAATTAGGCAGCGAATGCTACCTAATATATAAATAGGATGTTGTCTTGTAAATGTCATCAAAGATATAACTATAAAAGGTCAGCTGGACAAATTTTGAATTTTCAGTTGTGAAGGCCTGTTTCAAAATGTGTGCCCGAATCTATCTATCTATCTATCTATCTATCTATCTATCTATCTATCTATCTATCTATCTATCTATCTATCTATCTATCTATCTATCTATCTGACAAATTCTTTGACAGATTCTTTGCCTTATTCTGGGTAATGGCTAGAAATAGTGTTGAAATCCCCGTAACTCTAAAATTCCCACAGCAGTTGTGATGCACCTGTGCTTGCACACCTGCACTAAAATCTGCAGGATAACTCTCTTATACACCCACCAATGCTCCACCTCCCTATCTTCATTCAAGGAGCAGATCCTGAGCTTTTTGTTGTTGTGAGTGACAAGTGGATTAAGGGGGTTTGGCAGATGAGAGTCCAGGTAGCAGGAAGTCAAGCATGACAAAATTACAGTTTTTCTCAGTTGCTTTGGTGCATTTCTCACAACAGAATTGATCTCTGCACCACTACTAAGGCTCTTCTCAAAACAATTAGTGCAAACTGCAAAACATGGTGGATAACTTGCAAAAGTGAGTCACTTCATCAAAAAGAAAAGTCAGTTGTTCAAAATAAGTAGTCAATGCTTCAAAAGCAAGTCCCTTAATCAAAACAGATAATACATTCATCAAAAGCAAGTACTTATATCAATCAAAGTGTCAGGGCTGTCACAATTACAAGTCATTACACCAGCACCTTTGGTCACAAAATCAAATGGTTTGAACATGTTCTCATTGTGACGGATTTCTTTGTAGGTGCTTCCCAATGACATGTCAAGTCTGGACAGCATGCATGGCATGTTGAAAACCATAAATTGTAAAGGAAAATCAAGACACTCCATATGCACTCTTGATAATATTTAATTGAAACTGTTCACAGCATTGTGCAAACTGGGGAAATACAGTAAATCAAACATTTTACAGCAAACATAAACTCACTTAGACAGTAAACCTCACTCCAGTGGTTATGAAACAAAAAAACAAAACTGAAAAACAGACACTGCTGCATATCAATCATTGATATCTAGACGCTCCCGTCTGTCTGCCCACATATTTGCATCAACATCACAGCGAATGTCAGCTCTATCGATGCATCGGGGAAAGTATCTTCTGGAGTGTCAACTCCACCCTCTGCAGGACTCTGCTGTGATGTCATCACAAGCTGCATCCATAGCTGCTAGCAGGGTCATTTGGGTATGTGGATGCCTGTCATATACCTTCCACCTCCAGGAAGAGAAAAACTCCTCAATTGGATTTAGGAATGGAGTGTAAGGAGGAAGAAACTCCATAAGCATCCTGTCGTGTGCTGCAAACCACTGCCCGACTACAGCAGAGTGATGGAAGCTAACATTATCCCAAACCACTACATACATTGTCCGATTGTCACCAGGATCATCCCTTTCATTTTGTGGGATTAGGTCCCTATAAAGAGCGTCCAGAAAAGCCAACCGGTGTTGTGTATTGTATGCACCAATACGAGGAATATGGGTGTGAATGCCATTTTCTGAGATTGCTGCACACATTGTAATATTTCCTCCTCGTTGGCCTGGGATATCAATGGTGGCTATTTCTCCAATGTGATTTCGTTCACGCCTTTTGCAAGATTGAATCCCGCTTCGTCAAGATATACAAACGTTTGCAGGGGTTTCATGGAAACTCCTTAAAAATAGGGTTTTCAAAATGGGTGTACAAAGTGTTTGACAAGATGTTCAACAATTTTGAGTGCACTGACACAAGCAATGAAATGAAGACTATTAGTTGTAAGGACAATGACTATTCAGCCGGTACAAGTATAAATAATTGTGACATTCATGATAAAAGAAAGGAGATAGTGATGAATAGCAAGTCAAAAGTGACCATTCTTTAGATATTTGTACTTACTCAACTGCTTCATGTCCAAAGGCATTTGCCTTTGGACGCAATGAACATGAAACCGCCACAAGGTTGTGCCAAAACGACTACATGTTGTGGAGGTTGAACTAACTGTTGTGCAAAGTTTAATTCTGTTGTGAGAAATGCACCAAAGCAACTGAGAAAAACTGTAAGCAGACCTGACAGTGGCTGCTGAGTCAGTTTCTCAGAAAAGGAAGGCAGGGCGTGTGGAGAAGAGAGACCATCCATATAGCACACATACACAAAGACACACACACACTCACAAACACACACATCGAAAGCTGAGAGGGCTACATGTCTTCTGATCCAAACCGATGGACCAATGACGTATTTCAAGAGGAGAGGGTTTTTTTTTTTAAACTTGAGAAAGGGGTGGGAATGGATTGGTGATGGGTAAGTTAAGGAGCTAATGTCACGCAAGAAGGGTTTCTTGTGCTTATCACGTACTGCATGAGGGTTAGTAATGAGTTGTCTTAGACACTAAATTGATGTTTTTTGCTTTTTAACAGGATAAAATAGCCACCTAATAGGTCTGTTCTATCAAGTGAAACAAACATGGCTGTGCACAGTCAGAATGGCAGTGAACTTGTAGTGTGGGTGGTGCAATCCAGCAGTTACATAAAAGAATGGAACACAAATCCATGCTTTTATTGGTTAAAACTATGGTTCCCAAGCTCTTTTTGCTAGACCCCCCTTTGTCTTACAAGAAAAATGTTCGCCCCCCTGAAACGCAGCTGTTTCGTCCACACGTAAACGGCGTTTCGAAACACCGAAACGGAGATTTTTTAAAACTCCTTTTTTTGCGTTTACGTGTGGACGAGGAATACAGAGTTCGTCACGCAACATCAAAGGTATGTGCTTTTTTTTCACGTCAGGCTGTGCGCCACGTTATTGTTTACATGAGATGAATTGCAGAATGGCAGATAGAGACAAAATACTGTTAATCTGACTATCTGCAGGTATTACATGCTTACATACACACGTAGTTACTGTCCCTCCATTTAGAAAGGCAGAGGCGTCACGATGTAATTATTTTATGTGTAGTTGTTTTTTTCCTGTGTAATAATATTCAACATTGCTATCAATACGTTTTTCAAAAAATGCCTCTCTGTGCAAAATGAGTTCAAAAACATAAACAGCTGTGGGATACTGTTTGTCTGTGATTTGAACCGGGCAACAGATCGTGGCAGGATCAGCCTGATGTTATTTGGATCCCGCTGTAACTTTACAGTATAAAGAGCTAACATCTCCAAAATGTCAGGAGTAGTTAGTCATTATGAGAAGTGTTTGTGAACTAAAAATCAAGAATGTGGGATACTGTTTGTCCGTGATTTGAACAGCCCAGCGCTGCTCCCAACGAAGGGAAAACCAATTCTGCAGGGGAGACCTACCTCGGCACTTGTGCAGGTGACACCAAAGCGAAGATATGCTTCACCATATTTTCTAGTCTTTAGCTTAGAATAAAGTTGGTTTGGAAACATATTCAGCGATGTTTCATCTCCTGCTTTGCGTTTGTGTGGGCGCCCCATGCTAGCAGTGTCCAAGCATTTTTTTTCCCCCTTTTCATACCGCACCCCCTCTGCAATGGCTCTGCGCCCACCCCCCACCCCAATAGAAATATGTGGTGACTAGATTAGAGTCCTTGCCCTTTGCATGTAGTTTCCTATTTTATTATTATATTGATTTACTGGAACTATTTGGGCATCAGCCTTTCTGCAGTGGGTGTGTTACACCCAGCAAGTAAGAGTGCTTGGGGTGTGAGGGGGAGACTTTTTAAGAATATCAACTTCTTTCTTTTTTACTCCACAGAGTAGCAATTGGCTATAATTTGTACTTTTGTTTAGGAATATTATAACTGGAGAGTGTCCGGATAGCTTGTCTTAATGGCTAGGGCTGCCACGATTAGTCGACTAGTCACGATTACGTCGACGATTAAGGAATTTAATTTTCGGAGACGTCTGTTACCCACCAGCTTGATAGCTAGAGGGTTCGAGGCTCACTAGAGCCGGCGAGAACAGCCTATTCCCGGCACATCATTTTCAACCCCCCCGCGGTCTTTCGCTACTCAGGGTAAACATGATATATAAGTCACTCGGATAATTTAAAAATGTTATTGTTTGGCTTTTTTCAGTGTTTTATTTGTTCCTCAGTAAATTGGTTTGGCTGAGATTAAAGTTATAGTTTTTACACAGCTGAACAAACGTCAAACAGAAAACTGATTAAACAGAAGTGTGAAATGGTAGAGAATTTACTCTAGTGTCCTGTTATGTTTTACATTGAACGAACAGACGGCCGAGTTTATTAAACTCCACCGAGACAATCTGCAAATTTCATTAAAAGTTTAATAAACTATCATCTTGTCTTTATTTTTAGTTGGCACATACCTTAAACACTTAAAGCTGTAAACTAATGATAGTTATATAAGAGGAGATGCTGCTGGTGCAATAAGCTGTACGTTTTACATCCAATGGATGCATGATCTGATTAGTCGACTAATCGCAAAAATAATCGGTGACTAGTCGACTATCAAAATAATCGTTCGTGGCAGCCCTATTAATGGCACATGATACCAGTATCATGTTTGAGAAGTAGCAGACTGTTTTCTGATGGACCCATGTAAAATCAGGAGCACTTTCTCTCACATGAAAGCTGTTTACTATATTCTATTGTATGCTATTATTTGCTTTTTAATGCACACACATTTGCACATCTTTTAAGAGTAAAGAGGTGCATACTTAATTGTATTGTTTTTAGGGAAATCTGTGTTAAAAACACCTAAAACAGTGGCTGAGCATGTGCTAAAAATGTAAAAATACATTCAGCATTATATACTGTATATTTTTTAGTAATACTAATAACATTGGTAATATATGTTAACCTTGTCTGATATTCAAAATGCAAAACATATTCAAAACAAAATGCATTTAGGATGAATCTGTATTTTCCTTTTACTTGACTAAAAATAAAGGCAGCCTAAATTGCAGTTCTCCAGTCACGTCGGCTGCAGACAGACAGTGATCAAAATGTGCAGTGGAAGCAAAGTCCATCAGAAGGCACGGATCTATAAACACAGAGAACAAGGGCTTTGCTCCTCCAATATTGATTTAGTATGGCTGTAAGTCCTGCTTTGGAGTGCAAACTTACAATCAGGATAAAAAACATGCATCAATACAGCAGAAATGTTTTCCACATTTCCCATCTGCAGGTAAGCAGGTTGAAAGTCAGTTCCGTTGAAATAGTTTGTAAAATGTTCAAAATCTGACCTCTGTGAGATTCAATATTTAATACATTTATTCACTATTAGTTCATTCAGCATCTGTCTAACACTCTTATTACCCTGAGGATTTATAGTAGCTTGAATACACACAGTCTCATGAAAACGTATTTTTTATTCTTACCTGGGTTATCTTTTTGTACTCTTTTTGTACCTTCAAACAAATATTGTTTTTTTAAAGCACTGTATATATCAATTATTTTGAACTATGAATTCATGGATTTAATATTATACTTAAATTTCTAATGTGAAGGGCAAAATAAATAAGTAGCTTTGTATTGTATTTGTATTATGTGACATATTTCCACAGTGTATAAGTCTGGAACGATAGATGGCAAAACAACTGTATCCTTAAGACACAATTGAAATGATTATGAAAGCTACAGACAACTAATGTGTCTCTACTGAAAGAACTGTCCTCCACATTGGAGAATGAAGAATTTTCTTAAAATGAAAACCAAGTTTCTGTCAATTGTCTGCCTAATCGAATAGCCAATTTAACAAAGAGGATGAGACAGACCCTCAGCCAGCAGTAGAACAGCTCCATCAACAGTGTTTATATGGATATTCGTTGTGACGGGCATTCATGAGAAAGATGCTGGTGCCCTGACTGCCCTGCTCAGAGAATCACCAGAGAAGTGCGACAGCTTCTAAAGTCTTGTATGTGTTTCTTACCGTGATATATTATTATATGAGTCAAATACAAATTTCCCTGTGAAGACAGCAAATGACCTTGAACATGGGTCTATTTTGTATATTTTAATTTAGTTTGATCAAGATGATAAAAAGTTGTTTTTCTTCTTCCCTACTTTTTCATTGCTGTTGTTTCTTTGTTTTTGTTTCACTCTCACTCACATTGTCTTTGATAGGATTCATATCAACAGGAAAGGTAACAAAAGTATTCTAGAAAATGTAATCACTTGCAAAAATCAGAATTACTACGAGAAATAAGACGCACACATTTTTAAAACACCGTACTCTTATACACTCTGAATACACTCTCTATTAAGTTATACAGGTATACACATTATACAGATATAGAATGCTGCCAGATACACTGATTCCATACCTAAATCCTCATATGATTTTAAGTAAGAAAGAAAAAGAAAATCAATGATCTGCAGCACCGTAAATCAGAATTTATGCTGTGTATGACTTTGGCAAGCAATACTTGATTAACTGTGTCATTATCAGACTACTAATGAGGCGGCAGAACAGCACGTGAACATCAGGACAGCCAGCAGGGTATATCACAATCAATCTTTGATGACATCAGACATCTGTGCAGGCACTAATGCAAAGCTTCCTCATTATAAACGTAGTTTTTTTCATCAATGAGAAATACAAACAGTTGTTTGATTGTTATTGGACTCCTACAGGTTGCACATGCTGTGCAAGTTACAATGGTTGGAATACTAAAACACATAGAACACTATTAATCTTTAATAAGAAAATTTCCCTAGGACCACTGATTGTATTGCTAAATAAAATTTGGTAATCAAAATCACTGATGGAAAAATGGTTACATTTGGCTAAAGTAGACATGGTCTAATGGTGAAATTTATCACAGGAAAAAAAAAAGCCCAACAGCATGGCACTGATTCTATATGTCTCTAAAACTCTACCGAATGGATGTTTCCATGACGTTTTTACTCATTTGGTCTTTTAGCTGGGTTTGGCTGAGGTTACCGCTGTTACATACATGTCAGCTCAAAATGTTCAATTAATTTGAGATCTAGTAACTGCAAATGTTTAGAAGATAGAGTAGGACAACTTGTTTGCCAGCCTAGCTGTAAAGGGGCATGGTTAGCGGCTTAGCTAAGTGCTGTCTTGCCAATTTATTTTGGCAGTTAGCCTGTTACTTGTGTCAGTTGTTTCAGAGGTTTTTGTATACATCCAGTCTTAGAGGAACATAGGCACTGAATTCTTACAGATGCCCACTCCACAATTGTGACATAGTGCAGTGAGTATGACATTTTAGAGCCTCTGCCACAAACCGGTCCTTTGAGTCCAATGCAGCTATTATGAGTTGGAGATGGATTATACTCCCTGAAGTGAAGATGTAGAAAAATATGTTGACTTGGATAGATGATTAAAGGGGACAAACCTACCACAGACTACAAGCTATAACATAGATAGCAAAGTGGCAATTTGTGAATGAAATGGTTATCAAGAGGGCGGGGAAATGCTCAACAAGATCGATTATTTTGTGCAAATAAAGAGAAACACACTCAAGAAGCAATGGAAACGGTATAAGATTGCTACTAAAAAGACCGCAGGGTGGTAGATATGATATCCCCCCCCACTCCTTCAGTGTGTACCCTAATGATTCTTCAAATCCCCCCCAAATTCTCAACAAGCTCAAAGCCAATTATCATTACAATACACAGCACTTTCTGGATCATTGCATGAACTTAAGGCACCTGGCAAGACAGCAGAAGACTACACAGGTAAAGACGAACAACTGCTCCTGGCACTGTGGTTAGCACCACCACACATTACTGGTTGAGTATTCACTGTAGTACATGCATGGGAAACCCTTTTGACGTGCTCCACAATGTAAATCTCTTTACTGCCAAGACACTGAAAGAACTGCAAGGCACATGCAAAAATTGAGTTTTTTTTAGTGTTCCTTCACCTATAACCACCAAATCCCAAATGAGCGGCTATTGCCAGGCCCATCCCTCTCCTGGGGATGTATCAAAGAAGTATTTCATCAGGTGAGATTGCTGCCTGAAGATCGGCCTATATAGTGATTTCTTGGGTGTGAGAGACTCTACTACCTAGAGTGTGTGAGTTGATCCTCCTGTTTGGGAATATGTGTTCACCAGGTGGTGCCCTATATATACTCCATAGCTAATGGCTATGCATTATCACAACCATCAGGGAAATGATGACTGTTCTATCAAGCACTTCAAAGTAAACAACTAGCTTCTGTTTGCCAGAAAGACCAAAGATGTCATCAACAAACAGAGGGGCTTATTAACTTATTAATGACTTGTTAGCTGTGTCATTAGCCGTTTACCCAAGAAGATCATCAGCTAAACATACAGACATGTACCCCATACACCTGCCCTGGGACTGTGCTGGTCATCCCACATCCCACAGATACGCTGTGCTATAAACTAAATTGCTTTCCTCCCTTTGCCCCCATTTCTCACAGGATTTACTATGAGGGTCAAGGTTCTTTTTCACCAAATCTTGGACAAAAAGCAGTAGTGGAATGACCTTTTAGACAATAACATGCTTACAGCAATGGAAATTTGCTAACATGACCTGCAACACTTGGATGACAAAAGACTGTCTTGCTGCTATGTGAGTGCAGCTCTTGACCGTGCAGCCAGTAAGTGGGAGATTTACATCTTCTGAAATATACCCTGGGATACCTGCTCACAGACAGGAAATAGGATACAGGTGATAACTCAGAAAAACATCCTATTAATTTGTAATAACCATTTCCTCTAAAGGGATAGCGAATCCAGTTCATGCCAGCCAAACCCCCAATGCATAAGTTGTTCACTACTAACCATTTCCCTCTATGTAAGGGTCGACACTGTTCTTTCTGGCAGTCATCTGATCATGCGCTGCACAGAGTTCATTCAGTTGTTCTTTTTCACACACGCATCATCTCCAACATCCAACCCTTGAAGCAATTCCCATAGATCTATTTGCAGATTTAATTTAGCCGCTTTTCAAATTGAAACTCTAGCCAGTCCAGCTGTGTTTGTGATTGAAACTCATGCCATCTGTGCCCCAACAATAAACCCTCTTTCAAAGTCTTTCGCTCTTGCATCTTGAGACAAGACCAGAATCCCTTTGGGCAGCTAAGCATTTCATCCATGACACAGCATCTATCCAAATGTTAACTGTTTAACTGTATCATACATTGAGCATGTATGGTTATTTAGGTTTATCGTTTAGTTTGTGATCCACTGGGATGTTTCAGTGCAAAGAGTTGTCTTCATAAAAAATGTAATGGCTATACGTAAGATTTAAGCTCATTCTTTAGATATTATATGGCATCTAAAATACTTTTGGTTAATGTAATTGTAATGCCCTGTGATCATTAATGAGACTTTATGATGAGTGTAAGTCAGCAATATAGTTTGAAAGTAAAGTCCAATTCTAATGAATTACTTTAAAAATGCTATTATATAAACATTTCTAGGCACTATGTAAGGGTTATTAGCAATTATATGATAAATATAATTGCTGCATATGTAGAATAATGCTACCTAAAAGCAGTGCAATGCTAAACTTATACATATGTTATTTCAACCAGTTACACTATTAAAACTTTGCTAAAAGCTGCCATTAATGGGTATAAACATTTTTTCAATCATATATCAATTCATTACTATCATTATTTTTAAGGTACTTATATGTATTTATATGACCTTCTTACAAAACGTTAGTGAGGTTTTTCCCCACTGTGCATAAAATCATACCTTGCTGATAGAAAAAAGATGACATATGGTTGTTTGTCTTTGTGTGGCTGAACTTCATTGCTGCAAGCTAGGACTCCAGTGGGGAGGGAGGGTCATTTAGGAATGAAAATAAGATACCCAATGGAGTGTTTTAATAGAAAGAAAATGTCAATTTTACGAATGAGTGTGTTCCCGTGGAAATGTGTGATTATGCAGCAAGACGTATGATGAGGAACTGGCTGTGTGAATGTGTGCTTGCATGCTATCTTGACTGTATGTGAGTCTGCATGTGACTGAGCGGCTGACTGTGTCGCGTACTCTATAGTCATTCATGCATGAAGTGTGCAAGTGTGCATTCCTACAGGGTGTGCTTACTGCATCCCTCACAAGGTCACCTATCCAAACAGTTACTCTGGGCAGATTTACACCAGCAATCAATATGCACATTTCCTGATGATGCTGCAGTGCTGTGGGTGGTGGTAGTGTACCAGCAAGAGTCATATGATCCTTTTTCTCATCTCTCAGTCTAGTCTTGTGAGCCTTGTGTAGGGCAAGAGAAATTTAACATGTATACAATATGACCCAGATTTCTGTCGTCTGCAGAAGCCAAGTTCGGAGCAGTTTACATCTAATTTGCATTTGCCACAAGCAAGCATGACAGATTTTATATTCAGTGTTGCTTGAGTTACAACACTCGAGGGTGCCAAGTTTATAATTAGAAATGCCCTAAAGTTGATCTTTTTTTTTTCCGTATCACTTAAAACTAAAGAGTTACATTAATAATGTCTTTTACACTTGACACATTTAGATATTTAGATATTCATACAGAGAATTTTATAAATGTTCAAGGGAAATGTGCTACTACAGAAAAAAAAACGTGGTTGCTCCGTGCCTCCAGTGTGACTTAGAGGAACACTCTAGCCACACGAAAAATGATATGAAGTAGGCAGAAAAGTGTCCTGAGAGAGTTTTCACTACCAGGGTGAAGAATTACAGAGGAGCACGTCTCTTCTTTTCTATGTAGCCATAAATAGCAAGTCATTAAGAAAATGGCATGTGATGGGCAGATTAGGATGGTGCAGCAGAAGAGACGTGTAATGAAGACAGTTGAACCTTACAGTAATCTTCCCTGTCCCACTCACCCATCTTATTGCCTCATACATTGTTTTCCTTATCTCACATAGCTTCAAACCACCTTTTATTTCTCCTTGTTCTTTCTTGCAACGGAGACTAGAATAATGTGTGGTTTGGTTTCAGAGAAACATCCTTTTCAGTATAGCAGTATAGAAGTAAGATCATACTACTCCCATGACAACTTCAAGGAATTGTAGAAATAATGACAGCTTCCTATGCTGTGTAATTTTAATGAACCTGACAAAAAGTGATTTTATTGCACGCTGAAGCAGTCGATACACACTGAATCATATGTAGAGATAGGGAGATGTTTTAGGTGACAAATGACAAAGTTATCTAATACAAGGCATAAGGGGACGGTATTATGATACATCTGGAGAGATGTATTAATAAAAAGATAGGTATACACTGGCCTAAACTCATGGATGCATTTACCTTTTGATACATGTGTGCACAAACTATGAGCAAAGCTCACATAATAGCAGTTTTACAGCTACCTTTTCCGTGTTTTATCCCTAATAATTCACAGTGCTTTAGAGTCTATTTTGTATAATAATTTTATATGAGATTCTTTTTTTCCATTGCACAGTTTTCACGAAATGACCTTTACCTATGATTTTAACTGCCAAATGTTCCTCTTTGTATTAAAGAAATTCCAGTTGGCGCTTAATGAAAGGCAGGTACATTAGAAAGGTCAGCTATAGATGTGAAGTGAATGGGCCTGTGTGCTGGAAAGGCAGATACCCAATTAAAGCAAGTTAACTAGGCCAATTCAAATCAAATAAAGTGAGAAAGATGACGGACTATAAATACATAGCTTGAGATGTAAACGTGCAAATCAAAATTTTCAGATGTGCTTGAGGTCAAAATGTTTCATGGGGTAGCTACTTAGCCACTGATCATTACATATGCAACCGGTTCCCAAGAAACAAGCAACATGATTGAGTCTGAATGCACAGACACACTGTATGCAAACACACACGTTACCCACAAGTACCCACACATACTACATGCACCTGATGTACTGCAGCTGCATGGTATGTATATCATGAAGCTATATTTTGCATTTTGAAATACAGAGAACTTTGCACAGGAAAAACGTAGGTTTTTTTTTTTTTTTTTTTTTTTTTAATATATGGGGCTCGGGGAATAATATATGTGCATTAAGTCACCAACAGAACCTGCAACTTTAGATCTCCTGTGCATTATCTCTTATTTACTTGGTTAGATGATTTTCTTGGTGACAGATGACAATTAGATGGTTGTTCCAGAACTATGGTTTCTGTCTGTGGACTGTTATACAGTCCGGGCCCAGTGGGATTCCACTGTTGTGTTCTGCTTAATAATCCAAATCCTCTAAGTCCCCCTTGGCCCACTTCAGTCCTTTGATTGCTCCTTGTATTTTTATTACGTTACACTCCATTTTCATAATCTGGTGCATAGCATTCTTATGGTGTGTGGTGGAGAAAATGAAAAGACAGAGCCTAACAAGTAATGCACTACGCTCTCCTAAGGTCATCCAGATTACAAGGGTCAGTCTCTAATCCTTAAAGCCGGGTGTGCTCTTAATTTGGAACCATAATTCTTGGAGCAAATAACTCCATAGAAAAATGGCTGTGAAGAAAAATGGCAAGAAGCAAGTGTTCATATATATGCACACAATTTGTGTGAGAGTAAAGATCTAAATATGCCTTAGCTTGCCCATGAAATCACCTATTTTGTCACATGGGAGATGTCCCGAAGTGACAGGGGACAGATATCCACCTTTGTTCAGTCACCCTGGGTCGTGCAATACAACCTTTTGAAGGAGGTCATTCATTTCACAATAAGAACAACAAAAAGGGAGGAAAAGAGCTGGGTCAGCAAAAATGTGAATGGCACAGTGTGACTGCGTCGTTCTGTTATCAGTTCAGATGCACACATTAGTCAAGTGCACCTCAGCACCTCAAAACTTCAAAACCTTTGCCATTCAATTCTTTATTTCTTTTAACCAAACTAATGAATTGTGGCTAAAAACTGCAAGGAGGTGATCATTATTACCTCATTAATAGTTTTTAAAAGTCATACATGCTAACCTTTGTTGAAAGGAAATTTCTTTGAATGTGATTCAAATTAAACTGGAATAAGCCCTTATATTATGAAGACAGTAAAATGTGAATTTCTAATCTGGAAAGCAGGAGTTCAGTTACTTACAGTGCTGTAAACAGCAGGTACTGTATGCGTTTTAATTTAAAATAGTAAAGCTTCAGTGGATCAACCACTTTTTCCCATTTGTACCTTAAAGGAAAAGACCAGTAAAACATTTGGTGGTAGAAATACCAGAATGCTAGCGTGACATTTTTAAATAGTATTTCCAATCTCTGTATGTTTCTTTCACACTCCATTCATTTAATTTCAGTCATTAAAATGTTGTATATTTTTAACAAATAATATGCAACAATGGCATACCGTAATCTACAGATAAAGAATGTCAGCGTTATCGTCAAATATGAAGAACAAACAAAACAAAAACAAAAAAGCTATTGCATCTCTAGCATGTGCCCTAATATAGCAAGATTTATTCAAGAGCATATTGATTGAATATGAAGATTATATAGTTCTACTCCAGTCTGTCCCTGTCTGTCTTCTGATTTTGCCGCCTGATGCCAGGGGTAGATTTACATCTGTCTAATTTCGTGCTTGTCAGCCCACCATCTGGTATGGTATCAAAATTAAAGACAGGAAAAAATGATATCACACTGTCAATCACACACACACACACACACAAATGTGCAATATAAGTTACTGAAGCTGTCTGTGGTGAAAATTCATCTCACAACAGATATGAATGTGATGGTTCTGCGTCTTGACCCAGTGTTTTGAATCTTGTTTAATCATTATTGTGTGAGTGTCTTATGTTTCCTCGTTTAGTTTTCTTGCACTTATGATTGCATTTTTCTCTGTGGTTTTGGTTTAGTTCCCTTTAGTGTTTCCCTTCCCCTGTGTTTTGTCCTCAGTGTGTCCTGTAGATGTCAGTCTTGTTGTCATGCCATGTCATCTCGTAGCCTTTGTCTCTGTGTTCTGTCTTCAACGTTCCCTCAGCCTCCCCAGCCTGTCTAAAGCCCTCTGTGGATACAAAAGCTCACCTTGTTTTTCACACATTTTAATGAGTTCAGTTTTAAATCATTTTTGTTTGCAATATATAATCTTGTAAGGGCACAAAACTTTTTAAATTGGCATAATCTCAAACCAAATCTAAAAATGAAGCATTGATACAATATGTAAAATATTCTAAGAAGTTGCATTTCAATCCAAACCGTGATATATTCTCAATCCAAATATTTTTCACTGTTCAAAGGCAGGTTTGTCTGCGCCTCCTCTACCCCACATAGCTCCTAACAAATATTATTGCACTATTTAAAACTGGAAACAGTCTTTTATGTCAGGAATTTCAGGGATCTTTTTGCTTAAATGGGTAGTTTCAGAAGCCCTTCCATCATATCAGATGTTGGAATGTGTAAAAATGACTAATTTGAGGACTTGCAACATGTGGATCATTGTTTGCAAATTTTGTTGCTTTGTTTAAATTTCTTTATATTTATTGATTCATTTGTTATGCCTCTGAGATAAAAAGATTCTTTCAAAATCCTTGACACAGGTTTGACTAAGCCAGGCTAGATTTCTGATTTCAATACTTTCTGTTATGCTTACATTGTTTTATTTTTGTTCCGTTCTCTATTTTTTTGTCATAGATAAAGATGTTTATTGTTTTGTTGTTTGGAACAGAACAATCCCATAGTTCAAAAATATTCCTCCTGCAAAACAGCTTAATTTCTCCCCCCCCCCAAAAGATCGCATCCTTGTGGCAAGATGAACATCAGCCTTGTGGAAAAATAACCGAGTCAGTTAGTTCTCAATACATTATTTGCCTGTTGGTGTAATAACAATAGTGTGAATGCTGTACAGTCTGTACATATGAGAGTCTAAGTAGCTCAAACATAATAATACACCTAAACATTGTTAAAGGGTGGTTTGTTGTGTGATGGCTTCTTTTAAATGAGGAATACTTCATCGAGCAGAGTACAGTGAAAGCACAATAGATGAAACAAAGATATGTAGTCGTGTAATAGTGTAGTAATACTTGAACACAACGGGCACGCAGACGTTTGTATGCCCGCACGCACACAAGTACAGAAAGTGAATCTGATATGTGTTTTTCATTTGAGTCCTAATTCTCTTGCAGGTGACAGAGACACGGACGGGCCCGCTGGGATGCAGTAGCTATGACAATCTGGACTCAGTTAGCTCAATCCTTCTGCAGAGCCCTGAGAGCAAGCTTCATCTACAAGGTAAACACTGCCCACATTCATCCCCAGAATGCTGGCTGTCACAAAGAAGGAGGGTCAAACTCTCGCTTGACCTCTAAAATGAAATGACATCTATACACTTAGATGAAATAGTCTGAGGTGGACTAAAGAAATGGCTTGTGGTTTCTGAAGAATTGAAAGTCAATGCATTTTTTAATTGGCACTGGGATGGGGATAGAATTGCTCCCCATTCCCATCTGGGGATTTCAGCACAATGTTCTGGTTATAGACGTGCGCTTGTGTTCTAATGTGATTGTGTCTTAAGTCTTTCTAAGCTTTGATCAAAGACAGGTCTCCAAAACAGTTGTTTGAACAGTGCAAACTAATCAGTCATGAGAGTACAAAGTAGCACTTTCTGTGTAGCTGCAATGTGTAAAGGGACAAATGAAACAAGGTGTTTAGACAGTGTTTTTATGTTTGACAGTGCTAGAGCCATATAATGGTTTATAGGAACAAGCTCGCTATTTATACAGGAGTTTCTTTCATTAGGATTTGTCAGTATTTGAAAATGAATCTACTTTGCTCATGGATCATACGTTGGTCAGTGCACACAGCAAATTTACCTATGAATGGTGATGTTCTTTTAAATTAAAATAGGTCTGTCTTTCTAACAGAAGTAACAATTAGCTTAAGAGAGGAATTACATGCAGTGTCAGTCACCCAGGGGACAACGAATGATGAAAGACTCTGTAACTGTGGTCAAGTGTTTGAGAAGTGTGATTGCTTCTTTGATTTATTTCAGTTTATGCAGGTTATTAGAACTAGTTTGAAAATCACATAGGCCTATTTTTAATCCACACATCTCCATCTCCCTCTCAGAAGGGATCATTATTCCTTCTCCAAAGTCAGAAAACTAAGTGGTTTGTCAAAGAAACACTTTTAAGTCCTTGGCTGCCACTTACTCAAAGCACTCTATAGGTTTTGGGAAAAGCTTTATTGTCATGCACCAAATGTATTAGCCTTGTGCTTTGAAGAGTGCTTTGTCACAGAATTGATAGATGACAGGCCCGGAAAAGATTCTTTCTTTTGGTTTGATAATAACTCCACTAGAAAGCGAATGCTTTTATGATTGGTTACAGGCTTAGCAATTTTTATTAAACTAAATTATATTGGTGTGTGAGTGTGTGCGTATGTGTGTGTAGTGTGTATGCTTATGTGTACCAGAGAGCGGTGGTGGAGGCGGGGGTGTTAAGAGTTTGTCTGAAAATGTGTTCTTTGGAGAGCAATCATTGTTTCTGATTTTAATTAGAGGACAGCTGATGGTGTAACTTCTTCAATAACTGTGGTGCTCTTCAAAGTGATGGCACTTCACTCAGCCCATGAAGAGGGATGTGGCCAGTAGAGAGCTTTTAAGGTCTATGCTGATCAAATATGTTAATAATGAGACCCAACCATTTAATACAACTTATAGTTGTCAAGAAAATGGTTCAGTTTAGATGACTTTATTTTTTTTAGTTTAGTTGTAGTTTATTTATTTTTTTGTCTCTTATTAAACAATATATTTTTCTCAGATTAGAGTAGCCATCTATTTTTGTAAAGAACATTTGTTTGCAGTCTAAGAGTCGGTATGGCTTCACTTTACATGCCTACATGCCGTTTTCCGTCATTAACAACATAAACACAAACATCGAGGTAGTCTTTATCTTGATCTGTGAGGCACTGCTGCAAAAAAGTTGGACTCTTTGCCATCCTAATTCAGAAAAAGTTTGGACTTGGAGGAAAATACAAATAAATGCAGAATGCAATGATTTGCATTTAAAGATTGTGGAACAATTTCAGAATAATGTTCTCCGGTGTAAAATTGCAAAGGCTTTCATCATCTATAGTCCATAATATAAAAAGATGCTGAGAATATGTAGAAATTCAGCAAGAGTTTTGCCTTTCTGAGAGATGAAGTGGAAAATTAGTGTTGGGTGTCTGTGGTCTGCAGTCTCTCAAGCAGCATGACATTTAAAACATGTATGATTCTGTCATGGAAATCACTGCATGGGCTTAGAAAACACTATCAGGAATCACTCTCTCTGAGCAGAGTTCGCTGTGCCATCCATAAATGCAGGTTAAAGCTCTCTCATGCAAAGAAGATGCCGTATGTCCAGTAACACCATTGTCTTCTACAATACAGGGTGGGCCATTTATATGGATACACCATAATAAAATGGGAATGGTTGGTGATATTAAAGTCCTGTTTGTGGTACATTAGTATATGTGAGGGGGCAAACTCCTGAAGATGGGTGGTGACCATCTTGGATACAACTTTAGTTTTTTCAATTGGAAAAGGGCCATGTGACACATCAAACTTACCGGTAATGTCACAAGAAAAACAATGGTGTGCTTGGTTTCAATGTAACTTTATTCTTTCATGGGTTATTTACAAGTTTCTGACCATAAATAAAAATAAAATGTGTTCAATGTGCTGCCCATTGCGTTGGATTGTCAATGCAACCCTCTTCTCCCACTCTTCACACACTGATAGCAACACCGCAGGAGAAATGCCAGCACAGGCATCCAGTATCTGTAGTTTCAGGTGCTGCACATCTCGTATCTTCACACCATAGACAATTGCCTTCAGATGACCCCAAAGATAAAAGTCTAAGGGGGTCAGATCGGGAGACCTTGGGGGCCATTCAACTGGCCCATGACGACCAATCCACGTTCCAGGAAACTGTTCATCTAGGAATGCTCGGACCTGGCACCCATAATGTGGTGGTGCACCATCTTGCTGGAAAAACTCAGGGAACGTGCCAGCTTCAGTGCATAAAGACGGAAACACATCATCATTTAGCAATTTCAAATATCCAGTGGCCTTGAGGTTTCCATTGATGAAGAATGGACCCACTATCGTTGTACCCCATATACCACACCAAACCATCACTTTTGTTGTTCCAACAGTCTTGGAGGATCCATCCAATGTGGGTTAGTGTCAGACCAATAGCGGTGGTTTTGTTTGTTAACTTCACCATTCACATAAAAGTTTGCCTCATCACTGAACAAAATCTTCTGAGTGAACTGGGGGTCCTGTTCCAATTTTTGTTTTGCCCATTCTACAAATTCTGTGCACCGATCTGGGTCATCCTCGTTGAGATGCTGCAGTAGCTGGAGTTTGTAAGGGTGCCATTTGTGAGTAGCTAATATCCGCCGAAGGGATGTTCGACTAATGCCACTCTCCAGTGATATGTGGCGAGTGCTACACTGTGGGCTCTGGCTGAATGAAGCTAGGACAGCCACTGATGTTTCTTCATTAGTGACAGTTTTCTTGTGTCCACATTTTGGCAAATCCAACACTGAACCAGTTTCACGAAACTTAGCAAGCAGTTTGCTAACTGTAGCATGGGAGATGGGTGGTCTCGTAGGGTGTCTTGAAATCTGCTGCAATGACCCGGTTACTGCGTTCACCAGATATCAACACAATTTCGATCCGCTCCTCACGTGTTAACCTCTTCGACATGTCAATGGCTGTGAACAAAGAGAAACTTGTAAATAACTCATGAAAGAATAAAGTTACGCTGAAACCAAGCACACCATTGTTTTTCTTGTGACATTAGGCAAGGCAAGGCAAATTTATTTGTATAGCACAATTCAACAACAAGGTGATTCAAAGTGCTTCACAGAGACATTAGAAACAAAAACAAATAAAAAGCATGATTTAAAATTGATTAAAACAAGCAAACAAACAAACTAACTAAACACACACATTTCACACCTGTTCGCGCGATCTGAACCCTTATCGTAAGGGGAGCTACCAGTCCTTCTGTGGACGAGCTACTTTCTATTTTAAATTCCCTGAATTTAAAATACTCTCTAGACCCAGTCTAGACCCAGTTGGGGAGCTACCCAGAGCTCTAATCCCACACCTGTTCGCGCGATCTGAACCCTTATCGTAAGGGGAGCTACCAGTCCTTCTGTGGACGAGCTACTTTCTATTTTAAATTCCCTGAATTTAAAATACTCTCTAGACCCAGTCTAGACCCAGCTGGGGAGCTACCCAGAGCTCTAAACCCACTTAACAAACAAACAAACAAACAAAAACAGTATATAAAATCAAAACAGATAAAATCAGAACAGTAGATAAAATCAGTAGTTAATGTAAGTTTTGAAATTTAAGCTTAACAAACAAACAAAACAGTATATAAAATCAAAACAGATAAAATCAGAAATAGATAAGATCAGTAGTTAGTGTACGTTTTGAAATTTAAGCTTAAAAGTGTGGATTTGGTGCTTTATTCAAATGCAGCTGAGAATAGGTGAGTCTTCAACCTGGATTTAAATAAACTGAGTGTTTCAGCTGATCTGAGGCTTTCTGGGAGTTTGTTCCAGATATAAGGAGCATAAAAGCTGAATGCAGCTTCTCCGTGTCTGGTTCTGACTCTGGGAACTGATAAAAGACCGGATCCAGATGACCTGAGGGATCTGGAAGGTTCATACTGGGTCAGGAGGTCACTGATGTATTTTGGTCCTAAACCATTCAGAGCTTTATAGGCCAGCATCAGAACTTTAAAGTCTATCCTCTGACGGACAGGCAGCCAGTGTAAAGACCTCAGAGCTGGACTGATGTGGTCCACTTTTTTGGTCTTAGTGAGGACTCGAGCAGCAGAGTTCTGAATGAGCTGTAGTTGTCTGACTGATTTTTTAGGTAGACCTGTAAAGATGCTGTTACAGTAATCAAGCCTACTAAAAATGAATGCATGGACTAGTTTTTCCAGGTCCTGTTGAGACATTAGATCTTTTATCCTTGAAATATTCTTGAGGTGATAGTAAGCTGACTTTGTTATTGTCTTAATGTGTTTTTCTAAGTTTAGGTCTGCATCCATCACTACACCCAAATTTCTCGCCATTACCAATAAGTTTGATGTGTCACATGGTCCTCTTCCTATTGAAAAAACTAAAGTTGTATCCAAGATGGCTGACTTCTAAATGGCCACCATGGTCACCACCCATCTTGAGGAGTTTGCCCCCTCACATATACTAATGTGCCACAAACAAGACTTTAATAACACCAACCATTCCCATTTTATTATGGTGTATCCATATAAATGGCCCACCCAAAGGGTGCTGAAAGGCGTATGCAGGTTGTGAAGTAGCACTTCCTTCCGTCCAGACAATGTCTTATATAGGGAAGGTCAGCATGCTAAATGCATGGTGCAGCTGTTACACCACTGTGGCTTTGTCCAGGTGCTGAACTGATCTGCCCGCAGTCTTCTGATGTCATTGCACAGTGGCCTTTGCTTGATGTATGCACAGTGACTGTATGTTTAATAACTTGTTGTACACGCAGGGGTAGCACAGTTAATGTGGGGAAAATTATGGATTTATAAAGTAATTTTACAGTGGAAATAAAGTGTAGGGATTAAAACAATCAATCCATAATTGTAATACAACTCATGCATGATTTTAAATAAAAATAATATTATTTTTTCAATTATAAAAGAAGTCAATAAGCAAAAAATGTATAGCTAGAAATAGACAATACCAGGAGTGTTGCTCTGTAGCTGATTAATAGTTGAGCAAATAAATGGCTGAACATATTTTTGTGACTAATATATGGCTGCTAGGGTATACTACTTATTGTTCGGCTATTTAGGTTATTTCACATTGCTGCTAGTACGAGGATTGTATTATGTCATTTAAATGTTTGTCACATGATGGTCAGATTAAAAACAAAACAAAAACCACGCCAGTGTGTTGCTTTAAAACTCAAACAGTTTAGGTTATATTAATATAAAGGGAAGTCTTTATGGACATCTCTCTTTGGTGGAGGGTTCATCAAAAAAAAGAAGAAAGGTCTTGGTGTAAATTACCAAAATCATTATCATGACCAAAAGAGTATTTGTGAAGGAGAGTAGGCACTTAGAACTGGCTTTGGTCTCAACTGCAGGTGGGAAGTGATGAATTATATCTAGTTTCAAGTACCACACGGTGGGGAGAACACTGGTTTTCAAGAGACGAGCTGAGTGAGTAGCCGTGATTTAGCCTGTCTCGGACCAACTCTTAATAAATGAAGGGGTAATGAATGTGTAAATGATCCTGGATTCTCCTAATCCCACCACCCACATCAAGCAAACAACATATTCAGCAGAAAAAAAACGACAATGCATATAAAATCCAGGAGCCCCATGGGTTCAGTGGGATAATTGCTTTCATTGTTCTGCTGTTCCTTCAGCTAAACCGATACCGATGACATTTAGATAAGTGGAAGTGACATACATAATCAGAACACACGAAATATAAATTGTCATCTCAGCAGCATGTTTTTCTTGTTTCTCCACTGTGAGGGAGGACTGTAAGTGTCATGGTGGCTCCAAAAGCATTTTTTTCCTCTTTAGACAAACACAGTTCAATTCTCTGCAAGATTTACTGTGTCCCTAGACTGGCCTTTACATTGAGTGGCCCAAAAAATAACAGCTTTGACAGCATTGTCCTCTTTTTACAATACACCATAAATGAACTTCTCAGACTGTCCCTTGAGGAAGATGACATTGGCTGGGTCCAGTGCTACTCTAATAAGCACTAGCAGCTCTCAGCACATCTAATGAACGCCCACCATGTGTCTCATTTACAAATGCCTATTGACCTTTTACCAGACAATTAGCTAAAATGCTAACTTTTGGCATTTAAACTGTGGGGAGGAGTCACAACTGGCCAATGTGGAAGATCACAGATCACTGCCTGCTATCTAATATGAAAATACACATCACCATGCAACATCTACGTACTTGATTCATTTATCAGCGGGAAGTGTGAGCACCTCTATAAAAGCAGACATTTTGACAGTTTGCTGGCCTGAACCATTCAGGTGTGTGTTAACACAATATTCATCCCAGGAGTGAACATCCCAGCAAATTCACCCCAAGGTCAGACCCTGCAATCCTCAGAGAAATTGCAAAAAACCTAAGAGCTGCTTCTCAGACTCTACAGGCCTCAGTTAGCATGTTAAATTTAAAAGTTCATAACAGTACAGTTAGAAAAAGACTGAAAGAGCATAGTTGTTAGTTTGAGATGCCAGGAGAAAATCTCTTCTCTCTAAAAATAAAAAAAGAGAGAGACTCAGCCTGAATCTTTTTGCATCCTGATGAAGTCTGGATGGTAAGAAAGATAACATACGCAAAGTGGTTCATTTCCATTATTCAAGTTTTTATGATTTTTCCATGTAGCTTCTCCTGTTTACATATATTTTCTGTACTATCTGCACTAGAAGTGCATGGGGAAAGTGCTTTTGAAGGAGCTGGCTACAGAAAGCAATTCTGAACGACACTTTTAGATGGTACACCTCCAGAATTCCTGTTTGCGTTCTGTTTAATATGTAAGTGATGAAACTGTAGTCATTTGTGATGATCCAAAATAAGACTTTTCAAGTACATTTTGTTCTCAGTTTTGTGTTTTTTTGTGTTATTATTCTATTTGTGTTCATTTGTCTTAACTCACCTTTTTCTCAGTTTCTCCACTCTGTGTTTTTTACCATTGTTTTTCATGCTATTTTTTAATTTAACTCTTCAGCAATCCAAATCATATTCCATATTGTGTACACTGGGCATTTATGTGTGAAGCTTATGCCACGTCTTCTTCATTTTATGTGAATGAATAGACGGAAATGAAAAAAGGGTAATCTAGACCAGCCATTTTAATTGCTTATGAATTAAATAAAAGGATCATATTAATATGCAGGGTCACATGAGTTACAACACAGATGCATTAATAGAAAACCCACTCTATTTCATTCTTCTATTTAAACTTTTAATCATGACTTTTTTCTGGTTTTACTATTGTATTTTTTAAATCCAGACCTCTGTACTTTATCAGGTTACAGGCATACATGCCATATGCACAAATAACCAATCACAAACCTGTGATCTGTTTTTTTTTTTCCAGTTTTTTTTTAGTAATTTTATTCGGTAGGATTAGGTCCAGAACCTGACACACATTGTTCTTATTTTTTGAGATGTTGTTAGTTTTGTGTTATTTCCTATTTGCCTTTAGTTTAGGCAGTTATTGTTCCTGGGTTTTCTATGTTTGAGTTCTTGCATTATTCATCACGTATTTGGTATGTTAAGTTTGTATTGTCATGTCTAGTTTTAGTGTTTCCTGTTTTATTCTGACAGTGTCATGTGTTCTTTGGTCATTGTATTTAGTTTCACTCCTCCTGGTCCTGTCATTAGATTCATGTCAGTCAGCTGTTTCCTCATGTGTCTCCACTTCCCCTGATCACCTCATGTGTGTATTTAAGCCTTCTGTTTTCTGCATGTCATGGTCGGGTTGTCTGTTTATCTTACCAGAGTTACAGTCATAGTCTTCGCTTGTTTTTCCACCATAGTCATAGTTACAGTCTTTGTCATAGTATGTCATAGTCTTTGTTTCTTAGTGGGTTTTTTTGTCAGTTTGCTTTAGGTTCCTGGTTTTAGCCCTGCAATCATCCAAATAAAGGATCGCTTTCTGTTTAAACTTACAACTCCTCGTCTTCATCTGCCTTTGGGTCCTGTTTCCATTCACATCGGCGCACCCCGCCGTGACAGAACGACCCGACCAGTATGGACCCAGCGGATGTCTGCGAGGATTTTTTTGAGTTCAGCACTCGTGTGACCATCCTCCAGGGACAGTGGAGAATCTATTCAGTATGCAGACAGGAGAGTGAGAAGGAGTCAGTTAAAGTTCAGCTACGACAGATCTTGTCTGCTTACCCTGTTTACACGGCGGAATTGTCGGAGGATGTGCAGGATTTCGTTCGCACAGTTTTGCCACCGCAGCAGCATCAAAACCACGAACAGGAATCACTGCCGCTGCCTTGCGAGCCTGAGACGGTTCGTGTCGGTTCGCTGAGACTCGCCGCAGCGGCACCACCTCTCAGCTCATCAGTTTCCACACCCTCGTCACAGTCTTGCCACACTCTTGCCACGGTCCAGTGCGAGGAAGCGCTGGACGCCATAGATTTGGACTACGACGAACGTCAGGCAATATTCAGCGCTCTATTGGAGGAGGAGCTCCGGTGGAAGCCATGGCTCATTCCAGAGCATGAGCACCCTTTCCGGGGAACTCGACTGGCTCTCGGGGGTCCCCGGAGTTACCAGGGACTTCCACCCGTTGCTCCGCCGTCTCCCACTCTCAAGAAAAAGCGGCGTGCGCGCCACCGACGCTCCGCACCACAAACGCAAGGGAGTGACTATGTTTTGGCTCCTCATGTTTTTTCTCCGGAGGTTAGAGAAGCTGACACTGCTTTTCCGGTTCATGAGCCTGGCTGTAAAGAGACTGTTTGCACAGGTAATGCTAGCCATCAGGCTCAGCTAAGCTGTTGTGGGACTGCATACCAGGCCGTTTTGGAGCCGGGGACGGAGGTGCAGCTTGTGCAGCCTTTTTCAGTGTCAGCCCGTCCAGCCTCATGCTTCGTCTGCTGGAGGTTCAGGAGAACCCAGCCAGCTTCATGTCTCATCTGCTGGAGGTTCGGGAGAACCCAGCCAGCTTCATGTCTCGTCTGCTGGAGGTTCGGGAGAACCCAGCCAGCTTCATGTCTCGTCTGCTGGAGGTTCGGGAGAACCCAGCCAGCCACACGCCACATCAGCTGGAGGGCCCGAGGAGCCCGTTCAGCCACACGCCACGTCAGCTGGAGGGCCCGAGGAGCCCGTTCAGCCACCTTCTGCTTCACCACCTGCTGCACAACTGCTTGCTGCTTCTACGCCTCAGCCTGAGGACGACGCCTCGCCTGGTTCTGCCACACCGCAGTCTGAGAACACATATAAACTCATTTCACCCAATATAGACTGTGTGTTGCGGCAACTTACACAGCCTCATGCCACGTCAGCTGGAGGGCCCGAGGGGCCCGTCCAGCAGCCTTCCTCGTCGGCTGGTGGTTCCGGAGAACCACACCAGCCTCATGCCTCGTCAGCTGGAGGGTCCGAGGGGCCCGTTCAGCCGCCTGCCGCAGCTCCATCATCATCCTCGCCTGGCCCGGCCTCTGAGTCTTCAGCCTGTGCTTCGTCTGCTGCAGCTCCAGCCTCGCCCGGTCCGGCTTCCGTGTCTTCATCTTCGCCTGGTCCGGCTTCGGCCTCTGTTTCTGTGTCGGCCTCGCTTGGTCCCGCGGCTGTGTTGCCGCCGCCCAAGCCACGTTTTGCCCCTCGGAATCGCCGGCCGTTTTCCGGGCCGTCAGCTGGACTTCGTTGCCATCGGGGTCGGCCCCCTGAACTGATGAACTGTGACCTGCTGTGCTCTCGACCTCCGGGTCGGCCTCCTGAGCTCATGGATTTTGGACTGCTGGACCGTTGGCCTCCTTGTCGGCCTCCTGAACGTTTGAACTTCCTTTTGTTTTGCTGTCGACCTCCGGGGCGGCCACCTGACTCGCTTCGCCATTCGCTCCTGTTCTGCCGGGTTCATGGTCGCCCTCCTGAAGCTGGGTCTCGGACTTTTGTGCCCTTGTTGTTTTTGGCCTGTGTGCTTCTGATGCTTTGTTTTTTGTGGTTTTGTTTCTGGCCCTCCTTTCCTGGTCCCCCTCCGCCCGCCCTGGGTGGGTTGTTGTGGTTTTGTGTTTGTTTTCTGGGTGTTTTCGGGCGTCTGGAATCCGCCCTTACGGGGGGGGGGCTCTGTCACAGGCTGGGTCTCCGACCCAGCACTTTGAGTTTTCTTTGTATTGTTCTTATTTTTTGAGATGTTGTTAGTTTTGTGTTATTTCCTATTTGCCTTTAGTTTAGGCAGTTATTGTTCCTGGGTTTTCTATGTTTGAGTTCTTGCATTATTCATCACGTATTTGGTATGTTAAGTTTGTATTGTCATGTCTAGTTTTAGTGTTTCCTGTTTTATTCTGACAGTGTCATGTGTTCTTTGGTCATTGTATTTAGTTTCACTCCTCCTGGTCCTGTCATTAGATTCATGTCAGTCAGCTGTTTCCTCATGTGTCTCCACTTCCCCTGATCACCTCATGTGTGTATTTAAGCCTTCTGTTTTCTGCATGTCATGGTCGGGTCGTCTGTTTATCTTACCAGAGTTACAGTCATAGTCTTCGCTTGTTTTTCCACCATAGTCATAGTTACAGTCTTTGTCATAGTATGTCATAGTCTTTGTTTCTTAGTGGGGTTTTTTGTCAGTTTGCTTTAGGTTCCTGGTTTTAGCCCTGCAATCATCCAAATAAAGGATCGCTTTCTGTTTAAACTTACAACTCCTCGTCTTCATCTGCCTTTGGGTCCTGTTTCCATTCACATCGGCGCACCCCGCCGTGACAGAACCACACTGACTTGGAAAAAAAAAGTTTAAAAAACAAAAGGAAGCAAGTAATATACAAGCTAGTGAATCTAGTTGTGGTCAAAATTTCTCCTAAAGACACCTAGACTGCCTTTCCAAAATATAAGAATTTTCAAGGGGAAATGTTTTTCCCCTCCTTCCCACCCCTGTGGTCTGCTCTTTGTAAGCTGTGGGGCTGTGAGCCAAAGATAACACATTGCGGATATGACACTCCCTGGATATTCCCTTTGCTTTAACTTAAATTTAGATTAGAATGTTGTAGTGTAATCTCACATCAAGGCAGCTACCTATCAAAGTCTAAACTCAGTTTTCTCCCACAGTTTTGCTTTGTACAATATTTTTCAAATAACTCTTGTACTCGCTCTCCTTATTTTCTCACTTTCCTTTTCAGCAATCACCAGAATTAAAATTCATGCATGACTTAGCAAAGCTTTTATCTGTTAAATATGTACCCTCCCATTGCTTAAATGTAATATCACTGTGAAGGTTTCAGTATTACATTTTGCCTGGTTTGGCATCTGAGTGCATGCTATATGGAGTATTTTACTGGCAGTCCTTGGAGGATGAGTTATAAAAAAAGTGTTTTTTCTAGACACCCATGATGAAATCATAGATTCAACATAAATTATGGTATTAAGTTGCAGACAGTGATAATATTTGGCATGATACAGTTGTATTTTTTGTTGCAACCTAATCAATTATAATTAATAATAATATTATAACATAAAACCTACAAAGGCTTTCACCTTTAATGAATCTTGTTACGTTCCCCTGAGGGGTCTAGGCGGTGAGGGGGAAGTAACAAAAGGTGTCCAGGTCAGAAAAAGGAGTCAAGGAGGCAAAAGGGTTAAATTAAAGAGTTTTATTAAAGTAGCTCAACTAAGAGAGACGGACAAGCCGCTATCACCATTTAAGAAAAACAAACAAAACTCAGGCGTTGGTCAATAAAGTAAAACGTAAGCCAAAAAGAAAGAGAGCAGCTCACTAGCTGAAAACACGGACATGCAGCTCACTAGCTGAAAACCACCAAAACACAGCTCACTAGCTGCAAACTCAACTAACACTCAGCTCACAAGCTGTAACCACACTAATGGCACTCTGGCCCAGACCTCACCTTTCCCTGGGCTTAAATACTTTTAATTACTGACGTGAGTCAGCTGTGTAACAGGGAAAGGTGGCACCTCAGGCAGAAGAGGTGGTGGGACACGCCCACACAGGCACCTTCAGGAGGAGGCCCTGCTAGGGCCGTAACAATCTTTTGAATGATTGGAACATACACTTTTTAGGAATTGGCTTGTTTGTGTTTTTTATTTTAGATCTGACTGAAAGATGCACACTATTTAGTTTTACTACAGCTGGGAGTTAAATATGCTTTTATTCTTCCTCATCAATTTGTTTTTTATTTGTTCATCCTCTCTCTAGGCTAACGCCTAAAAACCTGATGATATTGGTTTTGGCTGAATTCTCACTTTCAGCCTCCTCTGGGACCTAGAAGTAAAAATAGCTTACTGAGGAATGAGAATTAAATGAAAGAGGGGATTAACACATGGTAGGTAAATAGTCTAGATTTGAATGGTTTTCTTGAACTCTTGCAGAGTGTGTTTCAGGTAGCGAGACAGGAATAACAAATCTATTCCCTGCCACCTGATAGTATTTATAGTTTATTAATTTAGAAAATGTATTTTTAAGTGGCAAACCAGTAGGAGCTTTAAATGCATTAGGGCAAAGTCATAGAATATTGTTTGTGCAATGTGATATCCTACACAGAGCGACAAAACGTGTACTGGGGCTGAAAATTGCAAATTGGTAACGTATATTAACTGCATCAACGAACGATAAAAGGCCCAGCAACCTCCACAACCCATTACCCTGCAAGGATCCAATCACCTCCAGTATGGCTGTCATAAATTAGCACCAAAACAAAAGCAAACTAATTTGCTTGTTTCAGTCCCCACTGCATGCTTTTCTCTTTCTCCGGTTTCCTCAAGAGCCTAAATTGGAAGAGCCATGAGCCTATCTTGGAAGATTTATGAATATGTTAGAATAGCCTGAGCCAACAGTTTTCAAAGTGGTGAAGTGAAAATAAATTAAACTGGCCCTGTAGGCAAGTCGTGCACCGAGTGATGAATTAGATACTCATTGCTCTGTCGCTCGATGCCTGTCCCTCTTTTCAAGTGAAAATGCTGCAAACGGGGAAAGACAAACAAGCATACAAATCAATTAAGTTTCTTTGATGATGGACTTGTTGAGAAATTGATTTGGGGACTATAAGTGTATTAGTAAACACACTGTTCTGGTTACCAGTGAATAATTTACTAAAGAAAAATATCTGATGTAAATCATAAAGAGAGAGGAGCACAACAATAAATCTACAAAGGCGTTTTCATCATCTTCCCCCCCAACTCAGTCAGCCTCTCTCTTTTTGCTCTGCTTCTTTTTCTGTACGCACAGAGATAGTAGTCCTGCTGCATTCATCTGTTTCTCGCTGGGTCCTGCAAAACTAAAATTATTTGACGACGTTTAGAAATTACAGGGTAACTTTGGCTATACCCCATGGTTTGTCGCGAATGTCTGTTGAATTGCCTCTCAGAAGGACCCATGCATTTTTGAGGCAACTCTCTCCTTTGTCAAAACACACATGCTTCTTGGCAAGACATGCTATAACATAGGATCATTTTAAAAGTGGATGGCTGCGAACACGTTTTTCACTTCTCTCTAACATGCTAAAACCCCAAACCTGATGAAATCTTTCCATGTTGACCTGGAGGTCAGCTTTCAATTGGAAGTGGCCATTCAGGTGAAAGTTTCGATTTGGTCTAGCATGATCATAAATCTCTTTTTCTTTTCTGCTTAGTCTTGCTAGCTGCCGCTTTTGAAAATGCTGTGGTTTTCCACACAGTCATCCTTTTAAAATGAATTTTTCTCATCAGTTCAGTTAGAATTGTATGTATATATTTATTCATTTATTTATTTATTATTGCATTTGGAAAGACCCATGCAGCACAGGAAGTGCTTTTGCAAACGCTTTTTGTATTTGCTCAAATGGAAAGAAATGTTGATGTGCATTTACAGAAAAGTAGTTACTTTATAATAATGAGGAACACTTTAAATGATTTCCTATGAAGTCAGAAACTGCAATGTCCATTTGTGTTAATGCTGTTAGACTATTAGGAGTACATATAACTGTAATTTTCCTGATATTATCATTTAAGTTATTGTACAGTAGATTGTCTAGAATTCAGCAGGTTTATTTATTATAAGAAGAGTGTAAAGCAAAAAGGCATTTCTCAATACAAATAGATGAACAATATGTCTGCGTTTAGGGACGTTTGATGTAAAATTTGGACTTTTGATCTGATGTGTGTACACAGCCCATCGTGACACTTTGAGGGCAGTTGTATGTTTTATAACTGAAATGGGAATGTCAGAGCTTGTCATATGTCTGCCCCCCCTCCTCTCTGGGGTTCTCGTAAAACATGTGATTTCTGCAAGAGGCTGCAAAGGGTGTGCACGTGCGCATGTACATGGGCGTACGCGTTTCTCTGTGTGCATGCGCACGATTGTGTGACTAATACAATATCTCACCAGCCGAAGCCTACTACTACAACTGCTGTGCAGGGATACAAGGCAGCACATGACAGAACAGCTTGAACAGCGCAGCTGAAGTGCACATGCAGCCAACAGCAACCACCTATCTAATTACTTGCTGAAGCCGATTTTGTATTAGGACTAAAAATCATTTCTAAATTCTACTTAAATGGATGAACACTGTTAAAGTGTTAAAGTGGGGAAAAAAAGAAACACTACAAGTCTGCATTGGTGTCCTGTTGTGATGGTTTACAAAGTCAAAGGTGGGCAGAGAAAAGCAATCACCAAATTACTTTTTACTCTGACCCATCATGTATATCTGTGTTCTGTGTGCAGCACAACTGACAATAATTCAGCATCATGTCGAGCTCATCCACCTCTCTAGACCGCCTGCCCTGCTCAATTCAGCAACTGCTTCAGCATGCAATTTCAGCAATTCCTCTTTTTTCAGATAGCAGGGACAGCGAGCTCTGAAGGCCAAGACCATTTTTATAAGTAATTTGTGCTTTTACAATGATTGCTGCACCTGCGTCATCAAAGCTAAACTTATATAGAGATATTATGTGGGACATATGTTTGGTCTTTTCACGGACACATATCATGGATTTGCAGGCTCTTGCATCTCAGTACATCATAAGGTATGTTGTCATTTCATGAAATATCTTTTTTCTTTTTTTGCTATTTCATATATACACATTTTATTGTATGCTTCTGTACCACAAAAACCACAGGAAAGGAAGGAAAAAACATTTCAAATGTGTAAATACTAATTAAACTCACAAACAATTATTCTCCACAACATTTTTTTTTTAAAACGTACTGTAACGCTAAATTTTGACATCTCAAGCTGCTTCCCTCTAAAGTGCTTAGAACACTTACGATAATCTGTGATAATCTACTCACCAAAGATACACCAACACATTATCCATTTGAATGCTAAGTACACCTCATTCAGAACTTTAAAAAATGCTAACGTATTCTGAGAGCTTAGAATAGCTCCAGTGGAACATGTTATCCTCTGTCAGGCCCAACACACACATACACCTACACACACAGAGGCAGAGACCTAAAGCGCTTTATGCAAAGAAATGAAAAGTGGATAAATAGCTACTTCAGCTGCACCTTTACCTCATAGCTTGCTAAGAAATAGGCAAACGCAGCAAATCTCATATGGTGTATTAAGTATATAGGATCAGCAAGAATGGCTGGGTAGGCCTAGACTGAAGAGAAACAGACTCTTATCCAGTTCAGAGGTCTTTGGTTTTGTATCATGGCTGTACCGATAACCTCCAATGGTAATTTAATGCCTCCATTGAAGTAATGCACTTTATTGCACCAGTGGATTAAGTAATGATTATTTTGTGAAATTGTGGCCACACAATGGTCAATTAATCTTTAATGAAACTGTAACTTATGAGGCGGAGCGTGGCTTTCCAATAAGCAGGCAACTGCTTGCCAAAGCAGTTACAAGCCTCAGTTGCGGCCTACACACCCTATCTATCACCATGTAAAAATAGAGCACTCTCGAAAAAGACACAATGAAAAGGCGAAGTCACACTTGCAGAGTCTCAGATTTTAGCATTCATGGAATGGTAGCGGGCCTATATCTTCCAAACTACGTGAAGAAAATATATCAGCCTCGGATGTATGCAATGAGATTAACTGCCATTTTGAGGTGCTATTTATTTATTTAGAGCAAGCCAGGCACATGGGTTGCAGGGAATTATTTGCACTGACAGAGCATGAAGTTGGGGGTTATCAAAGAGCTGCACAAGAATTCCAATACAGTACAGTTTCATTTCAGCATCTCCTCCTTAATCATGGTAAGTATAGCTCCAGTATGTAGTGTTTTCCTTGACATGCACCTGCCTCAGAGCCACATAGAGAGAAGGTTTAAACCTCATTCATTTTGAATGTATTCACGTGTTGTTGCACTAACACAGCAAAGCCGAGTAAGTCACAAAGATAAATGTTTTTACTCTGATTAGTTTCTCATTTCATTTTTGGCCTGCGGGTTTTAATTCTCTCTCTCATTCTGCAATGCACTAACAAACGCTGATGGATTTACTTTCTGTTCATGACATCATTCTGCACACGAGTAGAAGGACAAGACACCACATTTCCAATTCTTGAGTGTATGCTCAGTGCGAGAATGTAGAGGAGAGCAGACGAGGTGAAGAAACGGGAATGAGGAGAGTGATTGATGGAGTGAATGCGAGCCAAAGGATGATGGAGAAGAGTCAAAGGGTATGTGCATGTGTGTGGCCAGTAGGAGTGAGTGTAATGAAGTAAGACAGTGGAGATCTGTGGGAGGCAGAGAGAACGGGACATAAACAGTGAGACTGGAAAACAAGAAACTGTAAGACAAATAGTTCCTGCTGCAATTGTCCTGTTGCAAGAGTGATATCGGAAAAAGAAAATATGTACATGTTGATGCAGAGATTGAGGTATGAGGTATGGTTAGACAGACGAGGGAAGGGGGGAGGGCTGAGGCACTCGGTGTTATTGTGCACCCGGCCGCTGGCACCAGCACTGTCAGTGAGCAGCGTTGATCCGTGAACTTGCCATCTGGATTTTCCCACAAATCACATTAAAGTTTCAAGCCCAGGAATACATCAAGCTAAATGAATATTGGATCCAGACAGGCCTGATGGAGAAAAAGCCCTGTGCAACCCAGCTCTTTTGTGGTCAGACATGATCTATTCATCCTCTTTACTCCCACCATCCCTTCTTCCTTCTGTTCTCCTCTTCCCTGATAGGCAGTGGTTCTGATGAGCTGTGCAGGAGAAAGGCACTTATTATTAAATAGGTACATATTACAAGTACAGACTCTAGGACAAAGAATATGCGAGTAATTAAATTGTTGCAAAAGGTAAAACTACTTGCAGAAACCTGAAATTTGATCTAAAGTAACATAATCTAAACAAAAATATCCCTGAATATCAACCTTTATATGAATTATAAAACACTGCAGATTGAAATAACTAAACACAGCGTGCATTAGTTTTAATTCTTTTACCTGAAATCAGCTTATGTTTTAGATCCCACTTATTAAGGCCTTAATCTGTTTCTCAATTGCACACAGTTATACGTTTATTGTAGAGTATGTTGCAGCTAGAAATAAGGAGGATTAATTGCTGCATGTGCATACATAATAAGGGACACTTTTTGACACCCTGACAACACATTGAAAATGATTCATGAGCACAGTATGAAATTATATGCTTACTTTCCCTTTCATTTTAGCAACATTATGTTGACTTTGCATAAATGGATTTCAGTTTTCACCGAAAGGTGAAAATAATATGTGTGTGGCAAAAATAATGCAATCATTCATCATTCAATAACATGTTTTGTTCAGGTTCCTGGTTGCATATTTTCTGCTGAAGCGCTGTTTGTGCTCAAGTAAAAGCCATTAAGAAAATATGGCCTCGCCAAGATTCTGTTTCATACAAGAAGGAAAAAAATCTATTTAGTTCTTTTCCAATCCAGTGGCTTGTAGAGCTAGGGATTTATTTTCCCCAGGCTTGGACTGAAGAGAAAGCCTGTACTGTTAGTTGTCCAGGCTTCAGTTGTGTGAGATCCCCAGAGTGAGATATGGATTGGCTTGGAGTCTAGAAATTATAAATACCTTGTCAGTGATAGTGAAGGCTGAAGAGGTTCAGCTTCAGCTCTAAATTGGGCTGAAGAACACGCATTCAGCTATTGAGATTTCTCTATAATTAGCAGAATGCTGCATAGTTTGGGTATGCAAACCACAAGCAAGTATGAATGGTAAGACACAGTAAAGTACATGCATGCATGCTAGAAAACGAATGCTGTGGGAGATAGCTTCACTGCTATATGCGAACCAATACGACACACAAGAGCAGGCATAAATCAAGGATTTATACATTGTCATCGTGAGCGACCCACCATAGAACAAGCAGTTCTAGCTGAACAGAGAAGATTGCTGGAGCACATCCTTTAGAAAAAATAAATGAGTACTTATGACACAAAGCAATCTTAGAGCAGTCAGTCAATTCATTGCTTTTTCCCTCTTTTCTGGTAACTTGGTCTGTGGAGAGATGCCGTATACATCTCAAGATACAGCAGCATGACAGACAACATTTACCTCATATTTTTCAGCATATTTTTAGATATTGTCTTTTTCAAGATGGTTTCTTCTATTATATTTTCTTCTGTATTTTATTTATTATCCCATTGTGTTTTTTAAAAAACCCCTGTTTCACATTTATCTGTTTTTCAGGCCTGCAGGTTATTTTCCCAGAATACCTGCAAGAGAAATTTGTCCAGTCAGCTCTGAGCTACATTATGTGCAATGGAGAGGGGGAATATGTGTGCCATAACAACCAATGCATCTGTCAGTGTGCCGAGGAGTATCCCCAATGCAACTGTCCTATAACCGACATCCAGATCATGGAGAACACCCTGCTGGGGATGTATGAGTCATGGGCAGCCTCCTACAAAGACTTTGAAAGCTCTGGTAAGCTTGAATATCCTTCTAAATATGATAAGAATCATCAGATCTCATGTCCATGCATTTAAAAATTAATCTTTTTAAAATTTCTTCTTTTTTGTTTTGTTCAGTTTTACAATTTTCTATGAGAGACAAACTGTCATACATTTCGCCCCTTTAATTCTGAAGTGCTTATCAAAATTTGAGCTGAGGCAGCTCTGTGTTTTTTCCAACCCCCCCGAACCCATATTAATGAAAAATAACGAGCACCTTTAAAACTAGCATACATTTATATTATGTTGCTGCAAAGGGTCAGTAGCCTTGGCAATCTTGATGATCAGTCTTCATCCTCAACTAAATCGATGCATTTAGGAGGAGATCAGAAAAACACTCACATGGGACTGTGACTTCTTTTTTTTAATGACAGTAAATAGCAAAATGATCACGTAACCAGATGCTAATTACACAATGTAAAGGTGTCTGTAGAAGTGAGTGCAAATGCAGGCACAAAGGCGGCAGTAGAAGTTTGGACACAGCAGAGAAAAAACACATATTGTGCCTTATTGTTTTATGGCAAGGCACCATGTATATCTATTATTAATACGAAATAAAAGTGTCTTGATACAACCTGCCAGCAACAGATAAATATATTTATGCACCATAGGGGTAAGTTAATGTTAGTCATGAAGGTCACTGAGTGCAGTACATCTTCAAAGAAGTACTTGAAAAGAAAGAACACTGGAAGAAGCCAAATAAAAGAACATAACTTCTTTTCAGACCAAAGCACAAAGAGTTGTGCGGCCTCTGCTAAACATTTGAAAAATAAATGCTTGAGAACAGGTTCAAAAACCTCAAAGCATCAGATTGACATATGATATAGACAATCTGTATAATTCAGCATGTGTAAATGTAATGACAGGGCACATTCAGTGCCTGCTAATATTTGCAGCACTGGAGTATTCTGCTGCTTAAACTAAATGGTACACCAACATTGGTTTGTGGAAATGTTCTGTAGGTACTATAGAAAAGAGAGCTGATGTGACACTACACGATTCATTTATTGCTTAGCATTCCTTTCAAAAGACAGAGCTGTGGCAGTATAACATTACTGGCTGTGAGAAAAGCTGCAGCTGCTCTGCTTATGCTCATTTTAGCTGTGACTGTTGCTTTGTTGATATTGCTCAGACTCAGCTGCATTTGTAGTTGAATGTATTCAGTGAATTTCTCTCATTAAACTTAGTCAAGAAAAACATAATTATGCAATACATGCTTGGATTTTACAATAGTTTTTTTTTTTTTTTCAGATATAAAACAACAGTCAGGCTATCAAACAATGCCTGTATGTGGTTAGTATGTAGGTAGTTTATCTGGGTATATACTGCCTCAGCACTGAGTGAGAGCACTGACCAAACTGGTTTATCTACTTATTTAGCTACAGTGATTCCCAAAGTTACACCTGTTCCTTATGAAATAGGCTATGCAGACATTATTGTGGCTGAAGATAAAACGAAGGCAATGAGCCAATACGCAAGTTATTGCAAAGTGCAGTTTTAGTGTGAAGTAAACTTTGTCCTATGGGATCCAAAACAAATGTTCACATACACAAAGATAACCCAAGTAAATGCAAAATGAATTTTTACAAAATTAAGTATGTTTTCCGAAAACCCTTGGGGATCCTAAAGATGAGTTTTTGGCAAATGTGACATGAGCCTTTGTCTTCTGGTTTTCACTTTGGAATTCTCCCATGGATGCCATTTTTCCACAGTCTCTTTCTTATCTTTCTTGTTGAATCATGAACACTGACCTTAACTGAGGCAAGAGAGCCCTGCAGTTCTTTAGTTGTTGTTTTGGCTTCTTTTAAGACCTCCTGGATGAGTTGTTAATGTAGTCTTGGAATATTTTCAGTAGGCCAGCCACGGAAGCTTCACCACTGTTTTCTTCATTTGTGGATAATGGCTGTCATCATGGTTTGCTTGAGTCCAAAAACCTTAGAAATGACTTGTAGCCCTTTTCAAATTGATGACTTTGCTTCTCAGCTGTTTCTTTAAATTGTGGCATGATGTGTTGCTTCTTGAGACATTTAAATCTACTTCACTTTGTCTGACAGGTTATATTGGACTCTTTGATTCAACGTGCTGGTAGTAATCAGGTCTGAATCTGGCTAGAAAGGGGGACATTTGATTTTTTGTTTTGTTTTGTTTTTTATGTAGGGCTTGTTAGGTCCTTTTGATAAATGAAAATCATGAATTAAAAACATTTTAATTTAGTTGGGTTATCTGTGTATAATAATTAAACTTACCCAGTGATCTGAAACAGTTAAGTGTGACAAATATATTAAAACTACAAAATCAACACGAGGGGAAATACTTTTTTACAGTACCATAAAGTGCTACATCTGAGTATAATTTAAGGTCATTTTTTAAAATCTACAAGCTCCTGCTACATAGTTTAGTTTATCTAATGCCACATCAATTGATTTTCTTTGATTGTCTCAGATTTTTATTTTTTATTTTCACTTTTTTATACAAATGGCATAGGATATCCGTACAATCTGGTGAAAAATACATGTGATACAAAACAACAAAGTGAAATGTAATGGCACAATGGGTGAAGTATGGTTACATTGTGAGAGCTTTAATCTCTAGATAAGGTGTGCTGGATGGCTTAAGATAAGGACTATGTGGAAGCACTTTCAAGGAAGGAGTCCTTGACGGCTTTGAAGCCTGTATAAAAGGACTTGGCAACTATTAAACTGGCATTGGGAGTGACTCAATAAAAGCGATGTTTTTTGGTGGGAGAATCAGATATATCTGAATACTGAGTGCTGGAGACACCCGGCTTTTCTAGGAAAAGGGAGGTACCTGACATTTCTGAAAGCTGGGTGGAGGGATATGGCAAGTTCAAAACAGGGGAGAAGAAGAAATCTGGCTTCTTTGAAGAAGAAGAGGAAAGGAGCTCTGATATGCCTGTGCGGAGGGTGGAGGAAATTCTGACATTTCACGGCAATGGTTGAAAAGGGGTTCTCAACTGTGGTTAATTCTGTTAAACTGTCTTGAGGAGGACTGCAGGAGGGTTCGGCTGTACAACTGCATCTCTTGAATATGGGATTTGTTGTTCACGAACAGAGTGGAGCAGTTTTTAACTGTGTCCAATAATATTTATGTCATACTTTTCATGGTAGACTATTGCATCAAGTTTATAGCTTTAACAAACTTTTTGCATTTATAACAAACACTATAAATGCAAAATTATTGCTCTTGTTGTTCGTCTACTTTTGAACTGTATTCAGTTTAAACTGTAGGAATTAAAATGTTTAATTAATGAGCTTAGTATTAAGGATGGATGAACAATGAGTTAATCTGAATTAACTGACTCAGTTGATTAGCACGCCAAATAAAAGCCTCTTTGTCCATGTGTATTTTTGTCCATTTGTATTTTTCAAGCATCTTCATGCTCATTGTTGCCAAAAATTGAAGCTATCGTTGAAAACAGCAGTTGTCTATGGAGGAGACAAACAAGAATTTTTAGAGGCAGAAAGAGGGACACAAGGACAATCATCACCACTGGTTGGAACAAATTTGTTGAGGCAGCAATCTTGAAAAGGTGTCGGGGAGCACAGAGTGAGAGGGTGTTTACTGCGCTGAGAGTCTCATTTCTCTTCAGATACTCACAGCAGTCGAAGTACAAAAAGCACAGTACAGACATGAAAAAAACCATGTCAAACCTCACGTTTGAAGATATAAACTTGGAAACTATAACTTATAAAACGTACTTTGTTGCAAATATTACAACAACAGTTGTCTCCAGCTGTTTTTTTGTTTACTTTTGTTCTTTTAACGGTTCCCTCTCTGTCACCTAGATGAGTTCAAGTCATTTCTGAAGAGGCTGCCCTCCACTCATTTCCTCCCCATCAGCAGTGTGCATCTTCTCTGGGGCAGCGACTGGGATTTGCAGGCCCGCTACAGGCTTCTTCAGAGCTCCCTGGAGGTGCAGCGACTGAAGATCCAGCGCACCGCCCGCAAGCTCTTCAGCCTCAGCATCCGCTGTCACCACAATCCCAACCACCAGATGCCTAGGGAGAGGTGGGTAAAAAAAAAACTTAATTCAATGTTCTGTTCAAAATTAGCTATGAATTTACTCGGACAAGCCTAAGGTGCTGTTTCTGGTCTTAACATTTTTGGGATATCTGCTTTTTTAAAAGTAAAAGAAGATATTAAAATGTATCTTGCAGAGGAGTGACGTATGGGTTCTGTTTTATTTGGTGCTCCTTGAAGCGTGCACAGTGAGGATGACATCCATTATACATTTTAACTTATGGTTCTGTTGTTTCTGTCCATCAAGTCAACTTAGTGCTGAGGCTTGCACGTGCCGAAAACACTCTACCTCACTCTTGTATTTCACTTTGCAATCTAAAAGGGGGGGAAAAAATAGCTGTGGGAGTTTTCTTGATAGGTCATTGCACACATCTGTCACCACCTACTGCAGTTGCAGCTTAAGAGCCTTGCTGCGGATGTGCCATTGTGTCAGCGCTGCATGAAATGCCAGGAATTTTCAACCATCCACTCTAGCAAATATCAGAAAACACTATGCAAAATATGCAAAGTTCCTGGCTTCCACATGAAACACCCCCAAAACTGTTATGTGTAGGGGATGTCACCACATAAATGGAAACAGAATCCGTAAAATATTCATTTAAGTGGTCTGAAAATGAGCCGCTGTCAACTGTCACTGACAGAAAAAGAGCACACCCACATTTGTGCGTGAGAGTTGGCAAAGGTTTGTTCTGAAGTGTTATCAAAGAGCTGCAGTATGCGCTTCCCCGTCCATGGAGTATGCATCAAGAGTGCCTGATGGCACTGGAAATAAGAGCTGCATGTTTATTTGCTTGCTTGTGTAAGACAACTTTGCATCAGATGAAGGAATTATTTGGTTTTATTATAACCGTGTGCATTTGCAGTACATATATACGTACAACATTAAGATTTTCCTTTCCGTTAAGATATTACCAACAAGGACTCCAGTCCTTCCATTTTTTCCAGTCAAACTATAACAGATAGTCAACGAAGAGACTGAGGCAAAGTTGAAGGCCTGTGTGTTTAAGATGTGTTCCAACGCATCTTCATGTCAGTCAGGCTGTGAGTTGATGAAGATGTGAAAAAAAACTATATTGCTTGGTTCCAGAGATGAAAAACTGGTGCATCGGGATTCGAAATGACAGCAACACACATCCCTTGTGAGAGATCATTTGTCCCCTCTCCAGTTCATACTGTATATCAGACCCCTAGTGGGAAGGATCCACTTGCTATTTTGCATTATTCTACTTTGAGAGTAGTGTTCATCAACCTCCGAGATATTTTACTGAAGAAAGAATTGTATTTGTACAAGCTTGCTTTTAACCCAGAATGTTTTTAACCTTACCAAACTATGATTCAGCGTAACGAAGGTAAACCTTGATAATACCCATCATCAATATGTAACTGATAAATTAAGGTTAACCGTTAATAGTTTGCGAAAGGTTAACAAATCCTATAAACATTATTTCAGCTGATATTAAGTTAAAGTTTACAATTGTTTAAAAGCATATGAGCGGGTGGCTGGACTGTGAACCTGAATAAACCTGGAACGGCTTTTTCCACTACTATTGTATTTCTTTTTTATATACAGGATTCACTTTTGCTTTTCTTTAGTTTAGTTGTTTGGTTAGGTTAAGGAAAAGATCATGGTAAATGGTTTTTAACCCTGCATGGCTTAAGATTATCTAGTGCATTCAGACTTCACTTTTGTTCTTTGTCATGCCATGTAAATCTTCATTATGAAGCCTTAATAACAGTGAAATGCATAAAATTGACAAAAAATATACTTCAGGTAATTGTTACTGTCGCTTCTCAGGATTATGAAGCAATACCTGATACACTGTAACCAGTGATGGGAATAATGGCGTTACAAATAACGGTGTTACTAATGGCGTTACTTTTTTTCAGTAACAAGTAATCTAACTAATTACTATTTCTATCATTACAACACGGTTACAGTTACTAACAAGAAAACGCGGTCCGTTACTATTTTTCAACAAGCAGACGGTTGAAGCTGTCTTCAGCTTACCGCTTCTTATATCAGTTGCACAGAAGTAGCTGTAAGTAATCTGGACGCTACAGCCTTAAGCAGCTGCGCGCGCTCCCGTGGGCAGTTATCACTTTCTGGCAGACAATTACTTTTTGGCACAACACCTCGAGCTAGGGGGCAAAACAATCGCATGAGTGCTGCTGTTTGACTGAGGAAGAATAAAGTAGTCGTGGTAAGCCAATCACATGACCACTTCAAGATGACAAAGCAACAAGGTGATATATACCAGTTTTTAAATTGTGCTGAGAGGCCACGTAAAACCAGAGTCATGATAAACAATATATACGCGGCGTTTTTTCCTCAATCGTTTCGTCACTTTTACTGTCTATGGACAGCGCTAGCAGACACTCTCTGCTTATGAGCAAAAAATTAAAAAAACAAATGAACCAAAAAACAGCCCGTTCCTGTTGGTGGAAAAATGCACCATGTCGACCAATCAAAAAATTATATGGCAACATGACATTGTTTAAGGAGAGGGGGAAGTTTCAGGAGTGACGGCGAGAGAGAGAGAGAGAGAGAGAGAGACAGCAGAAAAAGAGAGAGAGTGAATTTGGAGATGTGAGAGATTTGTGAGTTTAGCGTGTTTGGAGTGTGTAGTTAATGTGTTGTCTTGTGTAGTTAGTGTGTAGTGTTGTGGATAGTTTTGTGTTGTGTGTCAGAACAATGAGGCGACTGCTGTCTCCAGGTAGAAACAGGAGTGATACACCTGCTGCTGTCAGACTTGCAGGCATCAGGCTGTGATGTTCTCCTTTATAGTGGACATAAATTATTTTTTGGAGTGGCACAAATAATTTGTGTGGCATCTTATTGATGCAGAACAGCTGATTGTTCTGTAAACAGTTTGAATGGTTATTAAAAAGGGGTAAGGTAAATGGCTGCAAACAACTTTGTTTGCAAAACCTGTGCATAGGATTTTAAAATTGACAATTTATATTTACATTTAAAGTTATAAAATATGATTCATTAAACATGTTTGTGGTTGTTACAGCAAAAATATAACTTTCTACTCGGATTTTATGTTTTTTGCCTGATTTTAGATCAATTGTGTTAATACAGTATGTCAAAATGAAAACATAACTGTAAATTCAGACACGTGAGGTTGTGCTGAAAAGAATGATACCAAACAAGGCAAAGTAAATAGTTTTTAAAGGTGAAATGTAGAGGTCAAATCAAAAGTACCTAAAAATGGCCAATTATACTCTGGACCCCAGAGGGTTAAACATTTTTCTTAAAGTAACGCAATAGTTACTTTTCAAGTAATTAATTACTTTTAGAATCTTGTAACTCAGTTACTTTTTTGAAGAAGTTACTAGTAACTATAATTAATTACTTTTTCAAAGTAACTTGCCCAACACTGATTATAACTGATAATATATAATTAATAATGTAAATTTGTATCATAAAATATAACAAATAAGCATAAATTCGAACATCACAAATGACTAAACATTCATTCTCATTTTATTGTCTGTTAACAATTAAAATAAATGACACGCTACTGACAAAAGTTTCATAAACTACTTTTTAATATTGAGCATTATGAGGTGCTACCTGTTGTTGGGAAGAAGAAATACAGCAATGTGACAGCAGAGTTAATGCTATTAAATTACAAGTATCTCAGTGAAACAAAGATTAGAAAGGGAGAAAGGGAAATCATTCCATTAGATTTGTTAACGCTAATAAGACAAATCTAATATCAGGATCTTAGCTGCAAATACCAATATGTAATACAAAGATGATATTAGATCGGTAATTTATGAGAAGGCTGTGGCTGCGTGTTTTTTGCAATATGGTGGAGTGAGAGAAAAGGAGATTAGATGTGAAAAGGTGAAGTAAAATCTGTAATCTAATTTGGGATCATGCAAACATAACACATACATATATAACTTAAAGGAGAGGGGAATATTTATCTATAGCTGGTGATAATCAGTCTGAAAGGATGAAGGTATACTTGTTTCTGAGTCCAAGTAACGATAATAAAAACTTGTTAATATTAACTTACCAAACAATTTAATACATTTTAATCTGCGTTGTCCCTTTACTAGTGCTTGCTACATAAACCCAAACAATAAACACATTTATACATACAAAGACAGGAAAATGAACACATCTGTTTTCCTAATAACATATACTTACAGGTATTCTGAATATCTGATAGGATTTTTATTTGACATGATGAGTTTATACAGTATACAATACTGTACTAAAGTTTTGACCCAACGCTCATTTGTTTATATTTTGGTTGGAAAACAAGAAACACCTGGAACAATTTATTGAAATATGTATACATGAAAAATACCGTAAACAAGGCAAAATAGAGTTTGTATTGTTGTACAGTTTTTTTTAACACAAGCTGAACTAGGCAAGTTTTCTAATGTTTAAGCAGTTTTGAAAAATAGTCCTCCAGGCTTCCTGAAGGAAATTCCAAGGCTCTTCTTTAAATGTCAGCTACCTTTTGTTCCATTTTCTGTCAAGCTGTTCCCACACTGCTAATTCTGAGGTCCGGCTCTGGAGAGGCCAATCCTTGACTGTTCTATTGTGTGTTTATCTATCCAGGTATGCTTTTACTGCATGAGCAGTATGTTTGGGATCAATGTCACGCTGAAAAATGAAGCTGTTGCCAGTCAGATGTTTTCAGATGGTATTAAATGGTGAATTAAAATCTGATGGTGCTTTTTTGTGTTCTGTGGTGTTGGGGAATTTTTGACAAGATTCCCAACACCACTGACTGAAATGCAGCCCCAAGCCATTCAGTTTGATTCAATTGAATTTTATTTATATAGCACCAGATCACAACAGCTGCCTGGAGGTGCAAACCATGACATAGCCTTCACTGTGTTTTACATATGGCTGTAGACACCCACCATTCTACATATTTCCACTTTGAATCAAAATTTTAAATTTTGATTTATTACTCTATCAGACCTGTTGCCACCAATCTTGTGTAATTTGGCATGCCTCAGCCTTTTCTCCCTGTTTCCCTCCTGAAGAATGGCTTCTTGACAGCCACCCTTCCACTGAGGCCATTTCTGATGAGGCTTCAGCGACCAGTAGCTGGATCAGCTGAAGGGCCAGATGCATCTCTCAGGTCCTGTGTCTTTGCTGGATTTTTTCCTATTTCTTAGGGACATGGCTTATAGCTGCTGTTCATCTCCTGTAGACAGTTACAAAGTGAAATATTTCTCTGAAATTGGTACATAAAATAAAGGTCCAAGTACTAAATTGATCGAAAAAGTAGGCAATGTCTACAGATAAACCTTTGAAAGACCTTCAGGAAGCCTGGAGAACTGTTGCTCAAGACTGCTTTCTTGGAAGCAAAATGTGAAGAAATGAAGAGTTACTAAGGACTTTTTCCGATATACAAATGTAGAGTTTATACAGATTTTTGACACAGGTATAGTATTTTAGGAAAACAAAGGCATTCGTATCAAAATAACACAGATTCAGCTAACCTTTTGCACCATGCAGAATATTTTGTGAGTAAGAGAGCTTAAAAAATTCAGCCAAACATCATCAAGGAAGTAGTATGCTGTATGAATTGCAACGACAAGTAAGCTTATTCACTGCTTTGAAGAAGATCCTGGGTTTTCCACCTGCATGGTCTTTGTTGGGTTTGTTTTCTGACTCTAGTCAGAAGTATTCTTTGTTATATCTGGTATTCTTTATTTTACTCTGCCATTTTGACCGGATATTGTTATTCCTTTTCACCTTTGTCTAACCCATTCACCTACTTTTGTGTTCATGCCTCTACAGCATTCTTCAGGAAAGAAATGTTATGTGTCATTGTATGTTGATGAGGGATTGCCATAAAGTCTGTCTGTCTGTCTGTCTATCAATCAATCCATATCTCAGTTTGGAGCTCATCATAGAGAAATCAAAGTATGTGCTTCCATTGTTCGCTTTGGTTGATCTTTTCTTGTTATGGTATCACTTGTGGCAATGTCATATATCATTGTCAGTACTTAAAATAATTTACTTGTCAAACTAACCTTGACCAGCAATACTTTCTGAAATCAAAATTCAGATTTCATCTTCTACAGTCAGAAAAGAAGTTCCAGTACTGTCAGGATGACAAGGAAGGATGTCTGATGGGGGCAAAGACAAGACAGGAATATCAAGCAATGCTTTCCACCAAAGGGAAATAACCGGCCCTATCTACTAAAAATTATGTCCCTATCCAACCCCAAGGCACTGTAAATTATGCTGCAAAGCAAACACATTTTCTAGTCTTATATCAGATCAATTGGAATTAATATTATGGATGTATCTGTTTTAACTCTAGCAATGATCTTTTTCACAACCCAAAAAAGTACATTTAGTTAATCACAGCAAGTGAAAATGTAATGTAGAAGTCAAACAGTAATACAAAATTAAGTGAAAATAGTAATAGTCCTACCGAGGAAGACAAACCCAAGTTACCAGGGTGAAATTATGCCTCACACATGCCTCATTCACTCCATCAACTCCTCAGGGTTCTCTTTAATATGCTGGCCTTTTGTTGGAGAGAAAATATACTTTCTTTTCCTGATGAGAATTTAACATGTATACATTTTAACTTTATAGGCATTTACTGGTGTGCGTTCTTTTCGCTGTTCTTGTCACACTAGATTGAGATTAAAATTTCCTGATCACTGCTAATGCTCTTATGCTTTTTTTCTGTCTTTTGCCTCTTTAGATCTGTGATGCAGTGGCTCAACAGGGTTCAGTCTTTCCTGTACTGCAATGAGAATGGGTTTTGGGGGACCTTCCTGGAGAGCCAACGGACGTGTGTGTGCCACACAGGTGTCACACTGTGCCAGCGACCCATACCATGTGTCATAGGTGGAAACAACAGCTGTGCCATGTGCAGCCTGGCAAACATCTCACAATGTGGCTCATGCAACAAGGGCTACAAGTTGTATCGTGGTCGCTGTGAACCTCAGAATGTGGACTCAGAACGTAGCGAGCAGTTCATCAGCTTTGAAACTGATCTGGACTTTCAGGACTTGGAACTCAAATACCTGTTACAGAAAATGGATTCACGTTTGTACATTCATACTACTTTCATTAGTAATGAGATCCGACTAGAGACATTCTTTGACCCACGCTGGCGTAAGCGCATGTCCCTGACTCTCAAAAGTAACAAAAACAGGATGGACTACCTCCACATGATAATTGGTTTATCAATGAAGATCTGCCAGATGCGAAACAGCAGCATTGACCCCATGTTCTTTGTTTATGTCAACCCATTTAGTGGTAGCCACTCTGAAGGCTGGAGCATGCCCTTTGGTGAGCATGGTTACCCACGCTGGGAAAAGGTACGGCTGCAGAACTCCCAGTGCTTCAACTGGACTCTTGTATTGGGTAACCGGTGGAAGACCTTCTTTGAGACGGTGCACATTTATTTGCGTAGTCGTGCCAAGGTCCCATCTGGCCTCCGCAATGATACAGGACAGGGCCCGGTGGACCTCGCAGACCCGAACAAGCGCCAGATCTACATAAAAATCTCCGATATCCAAGTTTTTGGTTACAGCCTGCGCTTTAATGCAGACTTGCTTCGTAGTGCTGTGCAGCAGGTTAACCAGTCATACACACAAGGTACACAGTTTTACTCCTCCTCATCTGTTATGCTCCTCTTATTGGACATTAGGGATCGGATAAACCGTCTAGCGCCTCCCTCTGCACCTGGCAAACCCCAGCTGGACCTCTTCTCTTGTATGCTAAAGCATAGGCTCAAGCTCAACAACAGCGAGATGATTCGAGTGAATCATGCATTGGACATGTACAGCACAGAGATATTAAAACAGTCTGATCACCTGACTGCTAAACTCTGTTGAACATTCACATAAGGACAGCAAGTTTAACAGAAACACCCGACAAATGAACTATGGGGGTATATTACTCTTACTTTTTTTTCTCTTTTTCATTTTTTGACCTTTTCTGCCTTTTGATGTAATATTAACTTTGTAAGCATAATTCTTAAAGAGAAAAAGGAAAAGGCAGTGATGCAAAGCTTTTCTGGCGTATAAAGAAGAATACTGAAACAACTATATGGACTGTATCATATTTGTCCCAGCATGTCTGTAAATCCCTAAAAGAACTTAAAATGAGAAAGAGACAGAAAAAAACAACAAAACAAAACAAAAAACATGAAATTTATGTACTGGTAAAAAAGAGGCCTTGATTTTACTCTGAGGGATCAAAGGTTATATCTGAAACTGCCATTCTTTATTGAAAAAAAAGGAAAAAAAACATTTTTAAAAGAAATAATAATAACACAAGGGCAGACCAGATATCACTTCATTCTAGCTAATGAGCTAATCGACAGTTTAATATTCAAAATGTTTATACATTGTAAGGATTAAGTATCCCTAGTGAGTAAGTAGTCAACACATTACTGATAGACTTTATTACATTTCAGACCCACGGTGAATCTGCATTGCTCTTTGTGAGTTATGAGGCACTCTGTCATTGTTCTGACACATAAGGCACACAGCAGGGCAGTAATGGATAGTCATGTCAAAACAAAAGCCAGCTGTTTATATATACATATGTGGTTGAATGTGTGTGTATGCGAGAGCGTGCGCTTGTGTATATCCTTTTTATTATTATTATTATTATTATTATTATTATTATTTGGCTTGATGCTTATTGCTGTTTGTTAATTGAATGTGTCATTTGAGATTGACTCCAGTCTTTGCTAATTCTTGCATTTGGAGCGCTTCTTCCCGTGTTTGAAATTCAAGCTGTGTTTTCCACAAGGCAGTACCTCCTGGTGCGTGAGTGCAATATTGTGGTCTGAAGATTTAACAATCAATGCTATTTTGTACAGCTTTGCAAAATGTACATGTTGTGACTGCTGATTTGTGGAGCTTTTTAGCACCAAGAGCAAAATGTAAGCATTCATCATTCAGGCACGTTTGCAAGACAATTTAAAGCCATACACTTCCCTGAGGTAGACATAAAGTAAAGTAAGTTCATAACCTTTATTCACTTCATAACACATGGAAAAAATGTTCAAGTTATATGTTTTTGTTTTAGTCCCTCAGCTGATTTCAGATAAGAGCACAGCAAAAGGGAAGTTGACAGAGGAGAGTGTATATTATATTGAATAGGAATGTCTTGTAAAGCCATTGATTTTTCATGTTGTTACGCAGGGGAAAAAAAAAGAAAAGAAAAATATGAAGAAATGGTTGAATACTAAAGTATAAAATACCCTTTTGGCAGTGTTTAATCTGTACGCTTTTGATGGCCATGTGTATAAATGTCTGTTTTCCTTTTGCGATATGAAATCAATAACATTTTTTGCATGTTCCTGGAAGCATCAACAACTCTCATCATCCAAATGAAATATAAAACACTACCTATGTATTAATGGTCAAACTTTATTTGGGTAATCCAATGATGAAATATTTCTACTACTGTTAACTTTTTGTAGGTCTAGTCCTTTGCTTGGATGTTTGTTAACAAAGATGTTGTACAACCAAGTTGGTCTGGCCATTTTCGGGAGTTCAAACTTTAAAAAAAAAAAAAAAAAAAAAAGGGAGGGGACATTGAGTAGTTGCTGTCATCTAAGCCAAACTCTGTAAAACAAAACAAAAACAGAAAGCTGTCAAAAATCCATATTTTTCCAAGTGTTCCGCCAACATTAATATTATTTTTTTTATGTGCTAGTCTCTTGATGTAGATAGTTTAACAGTATTAGTACTTTAGTTCAATTATATGTTCCTTTAACCTAACTTGGTTCTTACATTGTAATGACACTAGTCTATGGGGTCAGTCGTAAGTGTAGACAGTGGTAATGAGTTATGATTTTCATCTGGGTGACAATGACAATGAAGGTGTAATTCCTAAACCAAGCCCTGGACTAACATGTCATTACACTTACTCAGCTTCAGATTTCACTGCGTCAGAATTCCAACTTGAATAGCATCAGTATCTCATCTAACTTTGTTTTACAAAGATTACTCGTATGTTTTCTTATTATGTTGCCAGTCTTGTGAAGCATGTTTATTGCCTGGGAGGTGCTTTTTTTTGTTTTTTTAAATCACAACTGACTATAAAGCATTATTACAAACTAAAATGACATTCAGGAGATATAATTGTTAATAGCGGAATAGGTTGATTTGTATAAGTTTGGATAACAACAGCACAGCTTGTCAGCCTTTGCTCTGTTTTGGTGAATTAATCGAGGCTGTGTCATAAAAACAATTTGCGTGTTGTAGCACTAGGACAGTTAGTTCATGTTCACATGGTAATGGTGTGTTCAGAGCAAACTCAAGTAGAATCACATATGATCAGAATTTACCAGAATCCCATAATTCAGTCTACTGTTCTCCAAGGTTTATCTAACTTTTTCAGTTTCTGTATAAAAGAAGTTAAGTCATATAATTACAGATGCCCATACATAGCAACAATGGACTAGGCATCCATTTATGATTGTCAGTGATGTCAGGAGAATATCATCATTGGCATATTTTCATGCATGTGGAAAACTTTAGGCAAATATCAAACAGAGCTGAGGCTGACAAGGTGATGCCCTAAAATGGCCCTATATATACACATTTCTTGATTGTTTAGCATCATTATTGGACTATCCAAATGAATTGTCTCCATTTCATCATTATTATTATTATTATTATTATTATTATTATTATTATTATTATTATTATTATTATTAAGTGCCTGTTATTGATCCCTTTAACATGTTTAGACCTGGAGTAAAACTTTGAGATATTAAACAGAAGAATGACACTGAATTACTTTCAGAATTTAAGACCATACATGTTGAAATATACTCTTTTATTGTCCTCCTGGCAGCTACGCCGTCAGGTGTGCGCATGTGGGGAAGCTGACCACCAGACAGAGACAACAGATGACTCAAAGTAATGGTGGATATTTATTGTCTCCTGCTGTACAATATATCTGTAAATATGAACACTGTTACAGTAACATTGCTCTGCTACAGTAACAATATTATAAAATATAACAGTATTGAAAGGGAATACAAAGACTACTTCAAAAAGGCCCTCCATTTGAGTACATTAGCACAAAGTACAGGGCACTCATGTCTTATGTATCTAATTAGAATCATGACCATTTATGACTGTTTTTATATTGTCAAAGTGTATATTAAAATTTAGTTTTGAACCACTTGCAAGATCCATAAAACAAGCACATTTTCTTGTATGGCATTATGCTACCACAGTGTTGCTTATTGTATATGTATCCATGGATATGTCTGATAATGATTTTTACACCTAATACCTTGCCTATGTACTTATTTTGCTATTCTTTTGGGATCATTATCAGCTTATTTTAAATGAATGTTTCATATAATAATCTATTTCTCATTAAAATGCTATATTTAATAAGAAGAGCAATGCTTGTTTGTACAAATTCCCTATATGAAGTTTTTTGCACATCTTTAAAGTAACCTAGTTTTGCCATAGTTGCAATGGTAAATGAATGGCTGGATAATAAGTTATTTGTTTGGCTACATTTTTATTTTTTTTGTTTGCTTGTTGCTTGACCTCAGTGTTTTTTTTCTCTTATCATACAAATCAAACTGGTGTGTTCATCTGCTGAACCACTTAATAATTGTACGTTTTTGTAAAAGCATTCTGTGGCTAAAAGTGTTTGTAACACAAAGTTGGTAGAAAATGTTTTGGGTTTGATTTGTTAAAGGCCTCTGTGAGACCACACAAAAGCATAGAAGATGCAGTCTCACTTTTTATTTCAAAAGAAAAAAAACTTTTAAGGGAATAGCATTGTATTTTGTATATATTCATTTAGTTTTCTTTGATCTTTTAAAAGTACTTTAAGAATTTTGTAGTACAATAAAAATTCTGTGATAATCTTGAAAGAAAGGCAGATGTGAAAGGTAAAAGCGAAATCAGAGATCAAATGGAACATGATATTTGAATGCAGCTTTTTGAGATATTTAAAACTCCTCTATAGCTATATCATTTCCTACACACACAAGAGGAAAAGACATAGAAAAGAAAACTGCCTAAAAGGCCTCATTTGCTTTCCAGCTTTGTAATCTCTGTCTTATCTTCACCACCAACAGCTAGTTTTGCACACTCTCAGACAATGAATGAGTAGCTGCCTCAAAGTTGGACATTTTTAATTACCCACCTAGTCACTTATCTCACTCTGGAATGGAAGACCCAACGGAATAAAATAATTTTTGATGGACAGAGTTACAGTCAGGAAAAACTTTCCTGCTGAGAGTTAGAAATTCTGCAAAGATAAAAACGGATGTGAAATCACAAAAAAATGTGTGACTAGCTATTTTTATTTAAAATTTCCTATAGCTATCGTCATTATCTTAAAACGAATTAACACAAGCACTCTAAAAGTTGCTATCCACATAATCTTCTTTTTTTTGGGTTTTTTTTTTTAATTTCTGCGTTGCAAGATTTCAGTAGGTATGGAAGGACGACATGTTTTTAAACAAAACAGTATATTTTGTTTAATTCACCACAGGTTGTTCCTTTATAGAAATTGTTCTGCCATCTTAGTCAGTGATTTGAACTAAAAGGATAGGTTTTACAAAATGAAACTGAAGGAAAGCTTTTAAGATAATTTGATTCAAATACAATGTAAGTGAGGCAGCTGTTCTAACAGTTACAGGACACACACCAAAGAGCTTTGCACTCAAGCCACGCAGAAAATTCCAGGCTACTTTATTAAAAATACATAAATAAATAAGTCAACATAAAAAAAACATATCCAGGTAATTTTGGTTAAGTCACTTTCCTCCTGTCTCTCTGGGTTATACCTCATTGAACGAGGAATATATAAGTTCTAAGAAAGCAGTCTAAATAAGTCACAAAAGACTACACTGTGATTCTAACTGTAATATTTGAATACTGTGGAGAGGCAGCCTTAATGTTATGGATGTAGTTACTGAAGTTATTTTGGTTGCTTAATTTTCCAACTCCAGGTTGCACATAATTTTCATTTTCATGTGCTTGTATTTGTATGTTGGACCAGGAAAAATAAGTGGCCTGATATGTGCCTGATGTCTCATCTATACGATGCTCAGTTGTTGGAGCACAGCAGGGTGTATGACCTTTATGTCATTGTTGGTGAGATCCCACACTGAGTGTCATATTGACACTGCTGAGGAATTGGGCCACCTCAGACAGCCGATGCTTTCTGCCAAATTATTAAAAGGTCACAGACCCTTAATTGATTGAAGTCAGTAATTATTGTCCTTTCTCCAGGGAGCCCTTGTATCTTATTTAAGCCACACTCAGTCCTAAGAAGTGTTGGGTTTGCAACTACAGACATCTCTTTGGGATCCTGTATTTCAGAAAAAGCAAAAGAGGAAACCCTTTTTCTTGAGATGCTGGGCAAGGCTTTTCTAAGAAGAAAATTAAAGACAACTGCAGAGAGGGTGCCAAGCGCACTAGCTCCTGTTGCCTAAGAGAAATTGATTCAGGAGAAGGGTGCTGGTCCCCCATCTCCTCAACACCCACAATGGCCAACTCCAGTACCTGAATGTTTCTTTTGATGAGTATTTCTGTTCTGCCTTCTTCTGCTCAGTCTCATTTTCCTAAAACAGGGTTAACGGCAGTCAAAATGATAAACTCCAATTTTTAAACCTTTCTCTTGAATATTAGTATTTGCATGCACGTAAGATTGCCATGTACCATTTGAGAATAATTCCAAAACTAACAACAGTATTAACTGAAGGAATGCATTGCATGTAAATGGAGCTGTGATATGCTTCAGTAATAACTAATCAAATCACCCACTTCAAAAGTGACACAGAAATGCAGGTTGTATTTCCCATATCACATATTGGTGTACAGATTTAATGTATAATAATGTAAAAGTATCTTGTGTCTACTGAGACCAACCATTCACACCTCTTTTGAATACGCGAGAAGTGCTACCCAGTACTGGTAATAATGGTACCAGGAAATGGACCATGATGCACTGATGCCCCTCATTCTGTCAGAGGATCTGGCTGCCTCTAGGGCACCTACAGGAAATGTTTATATATGTATCTGTGCAGGCCAGGATATCACCTCAATAGGTAGTTTTGCTATTTGGTGTGAAGTAAACATTTGGCCTCTCTATCCACCATCACTACACCTGGAGCACTTCCTCACTGGCACCTCCTTTGCATCAGTATTCCTTGCGAATGCAGACCAGAGGGAAGTGTGGGCAAAAAAAATGCAGTGAAGACACCCGTTAGTTTGGTTTGAAACCTGAAATATCCATCGAGGAGACTGCAACCAGTGTTTTAGCAACATTTTATTTGGATCCCTTAATCATGCCACATGTGGGCAGTCATGTCATGCTACTGGGCCGCTGTCCAATTAATTCTACTTACCTTTCATTGTTTTGAAGTTTGAAATAAAATAGTTTTTAAACTAATACTAAAACTAACATTTCAGTTAGTTAACTTTTAAACACACTCTCTTTGTTAGTGGTTAACCACTGTGTGGTTCTATTTCTGGTTGTTGACTACTCTGTAAACAAAGAGAGATTTTGCCTCATAGGCCATGCAGAGTCTGCTGGTACCAATGCTCAACTCTCCTCCTGGCTGTTCTGGATGCCTTTGTTTGACAGAGAAAACCATTGGATCTCCATCCTCTGCCAAATCCTAGAGGATGAACTATTGCTGACTCTTTCTTTTCTGTAGAAGCATTTTACAATCCATCACCACACATCCATGGACTGGTCCTTCACTAAACACATAATCTGAGTCATTGATGGTCACATCAATCCATGAGGAAGACCGTGGCTGCAGGCTCCTAATCCTAATGCCTAGAACCGTTTCACACCTAGTGCTTCAGAACCATGGACATCATCCAGACAGGAGAAGGAATGAGTAAAAAAATTATATATTCCACCACTGCGATCTGTCTCACTGGTCAAAAGGGTCGAGGTGCTAAGCAAGATTAAAATGTCTATTTGACCCAATGGTAACTCCAGCCAATGACCAACCCTGAAGTTAACTGTCTCTGGGGTTGACCCTAGTGTTGGGAGTCACCCCGCTTGAATTCCTCACAAAGCTGACCAGGTCCAAGTTCATTAAACCATGCTTACCTCATGCTACAACTCTCATCACTGGTCACTTGATCATTAGAAATACCTTGGTTACTTTGCTCAATCATGGCATAGACATGTATGGTTAGTTTATCTAGTTATTCTCCATTATACCACTATATAAACTCACAAAGTGAAAAATATTGCTGCTAGGCACCTTACAACAGAATGATATATACATGTAATAATGATATGTTTACATGGAATGAAAATACAAAAGGCAATGGAAATGGAATGTATACATGGAAATGTAAGTCTCTGGTTTTAATACACATTCTACCCTGCTGGATTCACATCTTGTCTGTCGATCTAAATTTACCTGCAGGCTGATCATTTAACCTCAAGCTGCTGCCTTCATAGTAATTAATTTTCATTTGAAACGCAGACAGCTGGGAGATCGTTATTAACACATTATATAAAAGTTATAAATTATTTTGCATGTCAGTGAGTGAAATAAATATTTCATCCCTTGCTGACAAGCACAACAGTAAGACATTTCTTATAGTTGGCCACCAGGTTTACACAAATCTCAGGAGGGAACTCTTCTTTACAGAAACTCTCCAGATACTTTAGGTTTCTTGCCTGTCGCTTAGCAACTCTCCACACTTTTTCTGTAGTGCTGAGGTCTGGAGACTGGCTAGGCTACTCCATGACCTGAATGTGCTTCTTCTTTAGCCACTCTTTGGTTGGTTTGGCAATATGGTTTAGGTCAATGTCATATTGGAAAACCCATCTGTGACCCACCTTCAGTGTTTTGGGTGAGGGAAAGTGGTTTGTGTTCAAGATTTTACAGTACATGGTCCCATCTATTAGCCTCTCAATAGTGTTTAGTCATCCTCTGTATATTATAATAATGATTAGCATCGACCAAATATTTCAAATAAAAATACAATTTGACACAAAATTAAGCGGTGCAGTTCTGTCGCAGACACACATTTTGGTAACCATTAAGTACAGCCAGTATATGTTGAATGTGACACATGAAAGAAATGCAAGCAGAGACCCTCAAATTTACAGTGGGATGGTTAAAATATCTTGATGAAATAAATCTGAAAATCAAAAGAATAAGTTAAAACAAATCTTTTTTTAAATTATAGATTTTAATTATTGCTGTTTGTGTTATGATGTTTGTGCAAAGGTTTGTTCAGATTGACCCATCTGCTTAGGAGGAGATAGGGGTAGATACAGACATACATACAAAAGCTATAATCACGATAGCAAGATATTATAGGCATTTACCTTTATGACAAGCATCAGCTACCTTTAACCCCATGAACTCTTTATTCAAATATTTTTAAATTAAGTCACATCAGTTGTTGTTGTGCTCCTCCTCTGGTTGCTCTGAATTCCACAAAAAAGAATTGCCCTTCTAAGTTCAAGATCTAGCTGCTTCCTCTGCACAATTTATTGATCTCCATCTTTCTCAAGCCTGCTGAAGGTGGGGAGTTATCATTTTTTCTTAATAAGGAATGGTTTAAGTGTCCTTTTGTTTCCTTAGGTATTTTTACTGCACTTAAAATTCTTAACATTGTGATTATTGGCATTGTTCCTTTCGTTTTGATGCATGCTCAATCATCCAGGTAAGTAAATCCCCAAAAGTTGATTCCATTCATCATGACGTAGCGTTTTCAGTGGGAAAAATGTTTTGTCACTCATCCAATGACTCAGTCTCAGCTGACTGCAGGTTTCCCCAACCTTATAAATAGAACATTTGCATAATGAAGGAACAATGGGCTGGCAGGTCAAGTATTGTTCGTTTGTTTTGTATTTTTGTTTATAGACCCCCCAAAATGCAGCAATTCTTATTCTTAAGTCAGAGTTCTTATTCTTGGTGACTTAAACATTCCCGTATGCCACCCTACACACCCTATGTCAGGTGATTTTTTGAGCTTACTGATTTATTTAACCTCCCACTTTCAATGTACAGTTATATCAAGGGTAATAGACACCAATAATTTGAATTTAAGCTTATTAAATAATAAAGAATAGGTTTATCACAACACAAAGAAAAATATTTTATATGTGACAAGTCACAAATCTATATGTGACTTATTTCTAACTGATTCTTTTTCTCAAACTGCACAACTAAAACCATGGGTTCCCCCACGTGCCAAATTCCATTTTTTTTATATTTGCCCACAAGTAGTTATTAGTGCACTTTATCCACTGTTTTTTCTTTTGTTGTTGTTGTTGTTGTTGTTGTTGTTGTTGTTGTTGTTGTTGTTGTTGTTGTTGTTGTTGTTGTTGTTGCCTGTCCCAGTATTTTGTATTGAATTAATTGAAGATTGGGATTTCTAATTAAGTTAAAGGTTTTTAAGCATATCCGAGACCAGAAGTTTTGGTCTACGTTAACTGATAAATCCGCTTCCCATTTTGCAATAGGAAGTGATATTGATTCATCTGTTTAGAAAGCATTCTGTATATTTTGGAAAGCAATTTGGGGGGGTTTAAGAATAAGAAATTGTACCACACTTGGTGGTGTCTGTAGTTCAACTTGACCGGGTTTAAATTTCTTTTTTACTATGGATTTAATTTGTTGATATTCTAAAAATCTTTTCTTGTTCATCCCATATTGTATAACTAGTCTGTCAAATGAAATAAATTCTGTTCCTTCTAATATATGTTCTAAGTATTTGACTCCTTTACCACTCCAATCTGGAAAGTTTATCATATTATTGTTTTGTAATATGTTAGGGTTATTCCAGATAGGTGTACGTTTGCATGGGATTAATGAAGACTCCGTCAATTTTAGAAACTCCCATCATGCTGTCAGAGAAGAGCTGATGCTGATGCTTCTGAAGCGTTCATGTCGTTGGATGTTTGAGCTGATAAATGGTAGGTCTGAAATCTCTAGATTATTGCAAAGTGCTTGTTCTACATCTAGCCAGGGCTCATCTAAGAAGGTACGTTTTAGCCATCCTGAGATAAACTGAAGCCTGTTGGCTAAGAAGTAGTGCTGAAAGTTAGGTAGTTCTAATCCTCCTTTATCCTTGTTTTTAAGCTTATACGTGGGGGTTTATTTTTCCAAAGGAATTTGGACATATATGAATCTAGAGATCTGAACCAATCTTGTGGCGGTTTAGTTGGGATCATTGAGAATAAATAATTTATTTTTGGTAAGACCATCATTTTTCTTTCCCTCTTTCTTTCTCCCCTTCTTTCCTCCAGTCAAGTCTGTCCCGTATTCAGTAAGTGAAAATAAAATAAACAATAAAAGGTGAATCAAATGGACCATTACGGCAAGGCTGGGATGGTCAATTTGGTAAAGTAAATCCGTTGGGCATCTTTCTTTGCCTTTAGACAACAATTCTGATGGCAAAAGAGCCAAACGGGACAGGCAAAAAAAAAAAAAAAAAAAGACCATCATTTTTATAGTGGCGACCCTTCCCATGGGTATGGGTAGAGATTTCCATCTAGCCAGATCACCTTCTACTTTCTTTAAAAATGGGATATGGTTTAATTTAGTTAGATCTGCAAGCTTGGGAGAAACATTAATACCTAAATATTTTATATTTCCCGATTGCAGTGGTGTAGAAGAAGAATTATGGAAGGAGCAATTAATCGGAAGGACTGTAGATTTTGACCAGTTAATTGAGTAATCTGATATTCTTGCAAAAGAGTTTATCAATTCAATCACCTCAGAGATATTGGTTTGTGAGTTTTGGAGAAAAAGTAACACATCATTCGCATAAAGGCTGATTTTATGTTCTACATTCTTGCATTTTATGCCCTTAATTACTGAATTCTGTCTAATTGCTGCTGCTGCTGCTGCTGCTGCTGGTTCAATAAAAATTACAAACAGTGTAGGGGAGAGTGGGCATCCCTGCCTGGTGCCCCTCAGGAGACAGAAGCTGGAGGATTTTTGGTCATTTGTTTTGACACAAGCTGTTGGGGAATTATATAATATTCTTAGCCAGTTTATGAAAGAGGTTCCAAAACCAAATTTGTGTAAAGTTGGAAATAGAAATTTCCACTTAACTCTGCCAAATGCTTTTTCTGCTTCTAAAGAAAATATTGTAGTTTTGATGTTTTTACTGTAGGAGTAGTCTATCAAATTAATCCTCTAAAACCGGTCGGAGCGGGCACGCTCCGTTTTGCGTAACTATTTTTAAATCCCTGTAGAACCGGAACCGCGTAAGCTAGCGTAATAATTTTTTTGTATATGAAACCGGAGGAGTTGTACTTACATCTTATGCCATCAGCTTGTCCTAGGTCATGGCTTCCTTCCACATATAGCTTTGCAAATATTGCATAAAAAGCGCTTGCAGGAACAAAAACATAATATTCCAGAAACACGCTTTGCCGATCTGATCAGCCGTTCGTAACACTTCCCACATTGAAACAGACATCAGCGCAAACGATCACATGTCCGCCATTACCTGCCCGAAACCAGAGGGTTTTTTTACTTGTAGGCCTTAAAAGCCTATACTGGTGTTTTTATAAGTCATGTTTGACTTTATGCTTTTCTGAATAGTTGCTGGGATGCTTACAACTCAAATTGCACTGCTTAAAATAGTTTATTTTGATGCACATGCTGTTTACTTTCCAAATTTGCATCATAGGATTGTTTTTCGTTTTTCCTGCAGTATATAAAAGTTGGTGTATCTCAAAAATAAAACAATGAAGACACTCAAAATAAATTTCCTGTTGTTGTAAACTATTTTTTGCAACTTTTTTGTATTTAAAGTTTTGAGGGATAAACCTCTTAAATTTGTCCAGGTAGAAATATATGTTAAAAAAAACCCCAAAAACGATTTTCAATTTTTTTGTAGTTTATTGCACTTTGTTTGCAATTAATGTAGTTACTATGGACTTAATGCATACATATTATTAAAATATGGGCTATGACATTTGTATTGATGTATAGCAACTTGAAATGCTCCCAAAAATGGCACTACAGCATGTAAAAATATAAAGTAAGCTCTGGCGGCCTTGGTTCTATGGTAGGTCTTAAAGGGTTAAGTAATCTATGCGTATTTGTTGTTTATTTGTTGATGAGTGCTTACCTTTTATGAAACCAGTTTGGTCAGGATGAATTAAGAGGGGGGTTATTTTCTCTAATCTCTTTGAGAGAGGTTTGCAGATTATTTTAAGGTCTACATTTATAAGGGATATTGGACAATAGCTTGAGGGATATACAGGGTCTTTTCCTGGTTTTAGCAGGAGATTAATGTTTGCAGAATTCATATTTGATGGAACTCTGCCCTTTTCTTTGATTTCCAACAACATTCTGTAAAAAACTGGTGCTAGAATCGTCCAGAGTTCTTTGTAGAATTCTGCAGGAAAGCCGTCTGGACCTGGAGCCTTATTATTGGGTATGCTTATCAGGGCTTCCTGGAGTTCACCTGGCCACCTGAATCCAGAGCCATTGCTTGAGTGTCTAATAATTTTGGAATAGTTATGCTGTCCAAAAACTGATCAATTTCCTTTTTAGATGGGTTTATTTGTGGTGAATACAAAGTTTTATAGAAATCACTGTTGTTTATTTGTTTCGGTCATATATTGTGTTCCCAGATAAATCTTGAACAGTTGTATTTATAGTTGTTTTTTCTTTATTTATTTTTAGCTGGTTTGCTAGAAATTGACCGGATTTATTACCATGTTCATAATTTTGTAAGCGTAGTCTTTGTACTAAGAATTTTGTTTTTTTTCATCAAATATCTCAATTAATTCTAGTTTTGTTTTGCGTATTTTGTTCAATGTTTCCTGATGTTGGTGTGACACATAGGCTTCTTCTAAGGATTTGATGGTTTTTCTAATTCCTGAATATTTTTATTTTCCTCTTTCTTTTTATGTGATGAGAAAGAAATTATTTTACCTCTCATCACAGCTTTCCCTGCTTCCCATAGAACAGAAGCTGATGTTTCGGGAGTGTCATTATAGTCCAAATATGAAGTCCACTCTTTTTTAAAATATTTAATAAAGTCTTCATCTTTAAGCAGTGATGTATTAAATCTCCAGTTTTTACTTGACGTAGTATTATTCTTGTGCATTAGTGCTAAAGATACAGGAGCATGATTGCTGACAGCTATAGGGTGAATCTCAGTGTCTGAAATGTCACTCAGCAGTGAACTGCTGACCAAAAAAATAATCCAGATGAGAGTAAGAGTGATGGACATGTGAAAAAAAAGTATATTCCTTACTGTTGGGGTGAAGGGAGCGCCATACATCGCAAAGGCCAAAGTCACTCATACTGTTTGATTATATTTGTGGACTGCCAATTACGCTGTGTTGAGCCTATCCATTTCTTCATTTAGTCCAAGGTTGAGGTCGCCTCCAAGAACAAGTGTGCCATCTAAGTGTTCAGAGAGTGCACTGAAAAAACCGTGAAAGAATGACGGATCATCAACATTTGACCATATACACTTACAATACATAGCTTTTTATCAAGTATAGATAGTTTAATGATTAAGAATCTGCCCTCTGGATCTATAACTGTATCGAGTACTGTGAAATTAATATTTTTATGTATTAAAATTGCTGCTCCCCTTTGTCTAGAATTATAACAAGAACACATTAGGAAACTCAGGTGTTTTAAGTTCTTTTAAACCTCTAAGAGGTCTGTGGGTCTCTTGTAAAAGGACAACATCTGCCTGTAGTTTTTTGAGTCGGTTAAATATTTTTAACCTCTTTTCTCTGGAGCCAGCTCCATTTATATTCCATGTAACAAACCTTAGTGTGCCCATAGATGTGTTTGTATAACTAGGGTGTATGCTGTGTGTGTCGCTTAGACAGGTGGAGAGAATACATCACTTGTTCATAAATAAAGAGAAGGAGAGAGAGAGAAAAAATGTGTGGCGAGATGCTCCCTGAGTCTGACTATGTGTGTGCATATTTACTAATATGAGTACGCTTGACTTAAGTGTGTGTATCCTGTATGCGCTGTCTGACTGATGTACATGTTCTGCCGTTGAGCGCATGACTATGCAGGATCGTGCTGTGCGTATAATGTCGAAATAAAGGATGTTGTTTGTGGATGAGTCTGGAAGCAGGTGATCGAAGCAGTGAAAGAAAATAAAAAAGAAAGAAACCAAGGACAGGGGTGAGCAGCATAAAAACAAGATGGGGAAAAGAGGGAAAAAAAGAGAAATCTTTTTTACCATCAAAAGTTGTAAAGCATACTAATTTTTGCCTCTTTACACACAAATTGATCAAGTAATGTTGATGTTTTTATTTGCTTTTTTCGATCCACTTAGCAGATAGTTGAAGAACATGCAACTTAATCAACAACATTGATGCCTATAATGTGATTACTGAGTTTAGTGATGTGTTTCATTTAATTTTATGTTACAGAAAGTTTGTAATTGTATTAACACATGCTATACTCGATACTGAAAAAATCTGATGTAACAATTTTGCCTATTGCATGAATCCAAACTGACAGAAGTCTTTGCACGTCTTCCTAAAACTCAAATTGCCAGGGATGCAATGCAGTCAAAGTCAGTAATGATTATTATATTGTTCTTTTTCATAAACTGTATTATGCATTATATGATTAATTTTACAGGGATAGTACTATGACATATCCCAAGCCTTCAGTTTGAACCCCCGGCCCCCACAAAAAACAGAGAGAAATTCGTAGTGAAACATCTCAGATGTCTACAATTTACTGTCATAAACTGGCTGTGTGGAGGCAGATGAGGACCCAAACGCAAAACTCACGGAGACAGGAACTGAACTCAAAATCACTGCTTTATTGCAGGCCTTACAAAGAAACAGAACTAAACTCGGAATGCTAACAGAGGACCGAGGTAACAGAGGAATGCACACAGGTTCGGGGAGGAGACATTGACGACACGACACTGAACTGAGGGAGACATGCACATAAATACACAGAGGGTTAACGAGGGAAGTGGGAGCACACGGGGAACACAGCTGACACAGATAATCATAACGAGACACGGTAGTAGTAAACACAACACTGACGGGAGACTGTCAAAGTAAAACAGGAAGTACAGAGGTGCAGACATGAGGAGAGAGAGCACAGGCAAAGCGGGCTGGGGAAACAGAATAAAACAAGGAGAGGCGACGAGGGCTCATAGATACACAGAGGGACACACAGGGAGAAAAAGTTACAAGAAGAAATCAAAATAAGGAACAACTTAACAGAACAACCTAGGAACCACGGCATAAATAAAGAACAAAATACAAAACACATGAAAACTAAGAATACTGGGCCAACATGGCCCAGGACCATGAATATTTACACTTCTGTGTCTTTATTTACTCTACATTAAATTAGTATGTTGTATACGCATTGTTGTGGAGCAGTGTCTGAAGTCTTCTACTTAACACCTGGCAGAGAGCAACACAGGAGCAGAATACCTAGAGGAGAGAGATGCCTTCCATCAAACATAGCAAACATTGCATCCAGTAGGAGTTTGGCTCAGGATCAATGCTCCGTGACTCATTTAATTAGAACAAGGTGACAACAGTGTGTGTCACAAGGTTTGAAATATGAAAAATCAAAAACATAATGCAGCCGGAATTTGTGGGGGAAGTGCAAAATCTGATTTTGATTCCCACTTTTCCACGCCTTGGTTCACATTGGTTCACAGTTCATGTTTTGAAGTATTATCTTTTGAAGCACCCAAAAGACAAAAAGGAATATATTTCACAATAGTTCGCTAAACCAAAACCCTCCAGTCAATAGCAAAGCAACCTAGAATCATAAAAAGTGGGGCAATGACACATGCACCTTATATAATGAATAAATGGGGAAAACTATTCAGCCTACTTTAAGTAAATGTCAAATAAATAAAGGTTATTACCAAGAAACAGGTGAACCTAAGTTTGTGCTTTCCTTTGGGTGGAAAAACAGCTGACAGGAATAAACACACTTGTTAGTGTACACTCTTGCCTTGCAAGGAATTAGACACAAGCTGGCAGGTAGCTCTCCTGATAATTGAAGACACTACACCGTAAACACCTCAAGGCTGTTGTTATTCTAGAATCTTGTTAACAGCTGTGGTTGACAGAAATGTGTGAGTGCTGATGTTAAGGGCATTCTACATAGTGAATTTTGTGACAAGCTGCACAAATATAATGGCATAAAGTATTTTAGTTCCAAAATGCTGTCATATGGTTTGAAGCTACAAGAAAACGACTTAAAACACCTGAATACAATTTTCTGCATATTGAAAACCAGCTTAAGTTCATATTATGAGGGTCAGGAGCAGGAGCAGAAAAACAAGACAAGGAATAGATGAAATAATAATTAGCCCTGTGACAAGTGATCTGTCCAGTGTGTAGCTTGCCTGTCAACCTATGACAGCTAGAATAAATTTGAAACCCCATAAAGCTGGACAGGTGGTTAAAGAAATTGATGTCTGAATCAAAGCAACATTTCAAAACAAAAAGTAGAACAAAGACATAATAAGTCTACAAACTAAGACTGTGGCTTTAAAAATAACACAAAGACTCAACTTTCAACTAAAACCAATTTTCTGAGATGTAATTTTTAATTTTGGTTCTGCCTTCATTTTTTCTTTTTCTGCAGAGCTTCTTTTTTGATCTGCAATTACACCTATTAGAAAACCAGGGGTTGAAAAAAGGACTTTTTATAAAGCAAAAAAAGAAGATATAATTGTGTATAGCACTTTGCCATTCTTCTTATTTTCTTTTATTTGGGTTAAACAAGAAACACTCAACTCATAAGCATGACAGAATCACTTTCAATAAACCTGAATTATCACCAACCAGCTGATAATGAGTGCTATATATAAAGTCCCACGTTCTGCATAAATGAAACAATTAATGTTGTTGATTATAAAGGTGTTGATGTAACTGTAGGGATCATTGCTTAGAGAAGTGATAATTGGATACCACTTTGTTGTGATAGACTGTATGTAGGCAGAGGACTCTGAAATATTCAAAGTTTTCTTTCCTTTCTGCCTGCAAGCTCAATCTGAATTCATTTTTTTCAGACTTGCTTTATGTGACTCATAAAATTAATTCACTTAATATTTTTTATGTAATTTCTTTAAATTTTCCAGGTATTCTTGGCCCCACTGCACCGTGAAAAGGTTTCTGCATTCAGAGTATTAAAGTTATTGGATCCCAGTTTTCATTAATTTTTTATATTGAACAGAATATAATTTAAAATACAGCTCCTAAAGTCATAAAAACTAGAACAAAATTGTCCAATCAGATTTTTAGCCTGACTGAGTAAAAACAATTTTAAGGTCTTTCTAATCAAATGGAATCATATTATATTGTGAAATATTCATGTTACCATGGCATGTCATACTTAATGATCTCACCATACTACGTAAAACTTACAGCCCATTCACAAATAGTCCAAGTCAATCGAACTGGTGTGTTGCATCGAATTCTTAGTGGAATCAGGCAAGAAATCCATTCAAAGTAACTCACCAAAAACACAAAAACTCTACTTCAACATTTAGGTTTCAGTGTCACTGTGTCAGCAGTAAATATCATCTATGTTTTTTGGTTTTGCATGACTTTATTCGGGGTTAGATAATAATATCTATCTGTCATTTATTGACAGAGCCTGGTAATGGACCCAGGACATGATTTTATTTTTGGGTCACTGATTTGGATGGTGCACAAGTTTTCAAGGTTTGCCTCATGCTACAGTCACATTAGGGAAAACAGTGGTTGCAGACCTTGGCGCAACCAAAATTATTTTGACCATGTACAGTGTACAGTCTCATTGCCATTTTAATAGTCACTTTGAAGACAGGGACAAGATCTGTGATTACTTGCAGTAAGTTGCCATTTTCCAAATCATTTTAGTGTATCAAAATAAAAGAGCAACAAGATGACTTGTAGAAGGCACTTGCAAACTTCTATCAGTCTGCTACCAGTCTGCAAGTGAATAACATCAAATGGGAATTACATGCAATCCATTTGTGATAAGACATTAATTAACTCTGATAAATTGTTGATAATCCCAAATCTTTTGCCATGTGTTGCATATCTGTTGCTATACGAATACACAGGAATTCCCATTAACTACTTATATATAAATTACACTCAGTACCTCATGGAACCACAAAATCCTCCACAAATAGTCATGTAGCTACTGCAGAATGGTGATTTAACAACAAAATGACATGGGTTCTTACACAATTTGCTTTTACACAGTAATATAACCAAAATGCATGGCATGGCCTTTTTTCTTTATTTGTCTGCAAATTATGACTAATTGTTTCTCAGTCTGAATGTTTTTAAGCTGAATTATGTAAAAGCAGTAAAACACAGGGCATTCCTTAGAACTGTTTTCATCCCTATTATTTTAAGTGAATGTCAGGGCTAAGCAAGTCTGTGGCTTTTATTCTGACTGATCTTTTCTTTTTAGTATTTTTTTTTCATGTGACATTATCTTAAAATGGAGTAAAAAAATATGAAAAATTTAATTTCTTTAACATGTTGTTTCTCTCCAGTGCACATGTGCCAGAAAATAGTCTTAAAATGCTGTTCATCACTTAGGATCACCAGTTTTACTGTCCCAGTTTCACTCTCTGATTGATAGAATGGGGCAATTTATTTACATACTAATGACCGACAGCTTCACCTTCACTACTTAGTTCTTCACATGAAGAACTTCACATGCTGCTAGCGGTTGTTTTGTCTCTGAGGTCTCAGAGTAGTATAGCATAACACACTCTTTGTGAACACTAACAAACTAGCTCTCCAGCCTGCTTGATCTAGACAGGCACTGCTGAGATTGATGGCTGTGACTTGAAAGTTGCATTTCAGAAACTGCCTGCTCTCCCCTGACAATATTCTATAAACTGCTTCCTCTGGTAAATCTGGTTGCTCTCACTCCATCTGTCTCTGTCATGGGGGAGACACACACATGCACCATGATCACAGTTTCAAAACACAAGCGAGGAGCACCTTTCTAGCCTTCCTCTCTTAGTACTTTCTAGGGATTATAGTAGGATGTAGTAAGATTACAGGAACAGATTAATATGCATTAATCAGTATTAGGATGGTTGAGGTCAAAGAGATGAAACCACATGTTGTCTACAGAAAGGGTCACTGTGCTACTTTTATTAGGGACCTGCTTCTGTTTTAGGGACAAGTTTCTCCTGGGTGTTGAGGGGAGCTCTGAGAGCTAAATGCCCAATTAACCTTGCCTGGCCCAGGCACATTTTTACAAATTTAAATGGTTCCCAAATGACAAAAGGTAATTAATTAATTTAATGGGATGGCATGCTCACCTCATTGTAGAAAGGTGCTGAGTTCACATGGCATTAATCAATGGGATTACCTTTGGCCTTATTTAGCATGCCATTGAGAGGAATCTTGGGCAAAACAAATTATGGTTTGTAGGACGAGTAATTAGTCTAAGCTGGTACCACTCTAGTCAGCTATCACAAGACAATAGAAAATGTATCAATTTGACATATTGAATTGGCTGCTAAATGATATATTTAAAGAATATAAACAGGCATGCAAATGTTTATTTGTAATTACCAAAGACTTCTTCGTTAGTTAGTATTAATCTCTGGCTCAGTAGTATGTCTTTTGTCCCGCCTCCTTTCCCTCACACCCAACTGGTAACAGTAGATGGCTGCTCCTCGCTGAACCTAGTTCTGTCAGAGGTTTCTTCCTGATAAAAGGAAGTTTTTTCTTCCCACTGTCACCAAGTGCTTGCTCATAGGGTGGCTCATCTGATTCTTGGGGTTTTCTCTGTTATTGTAGGCTCTTTATTTTGTAATAAAAAGCAACTCATGATAAGGTAATATATAAATAACACAGAACTGAATTAAATTCTAGGCTTTTTTTAGATTAACGCTTTAAATCCCCTTTATTTGTACAGGCTTGGTTGACATTAACCTAGAACAATCACGAAATAAATTAGTAAGAGAATTTGACTTCTTTGCAGTATAGCAGCTCACCTAAGAAAAAGATCCCTGGTTTTCCCCTTGGTGGATGCATCAGGGTGAGTATCTGGTGTTTAAATCTGCTGAATCAAACACACAGAGCTATTTGATTCAGCAAATAGCTGACTCATGAAGCAGCCAAATTTAGTTTTACAATTACTCAGGTACTTTATGTTTTAGAACAAAAGTAAAATGCAAAAGCACTACAGTACTTTGGATTCCTGTCATGACATACATACAGTCCTGTTATGCTAGGTAATTCCCACTGTCTAAACCGTTACACATAGACTGATTCCAAAAGATAATCCTTGTGCTATGATTCTTTAAAAATATATATATATGGAGCCATGCAGACATAGCCTATAGGTCAAAAACTGAGAAAGTTGTGACATTCCTGTCTAACATTAACCTTTAGGGCAATTAAAATTGAGAGATACTTTCAGTTTTGTGTCACTAATCAAAGTGTTTCTAACCTTTGACGATTGATGGCAGGCGTGTACATTTTCTGCCCTACATTGTGACCTGAAACTAGAAACTGGAAGCCCAACAAGCTTATGGAACAAGGAGCCTGCACATAGACACTCAATGCACTGGGCCATATAGATAAACCAATGACGATAGCCTCACTAACAGCTAAATTTATCACAAACAGCTAAAGCGAAATACAAATCGGTGTGCTAAATTGTGTGCTAGGCTAAAATTAATGAGCTTAACATACAGATGTTAGAAAACAAAGATCGATGAGAATAGGCTCAGGCTCGCAGAGTTGGAACAATATCCTGGTAAGATTCAAACAAAAGAAAAACTAGGGAATAGTTCCTAGCTGTGGTCCAAAACTTATGTAAGAAATATACACATAATGGAAAAAAGATCAAAAGCCTGGGGCACAGTTAAACACAGGATTAGGCAGATTTCAAACTTGACAAAGGCTTACTGAATTGAAGGTTATCTGGTCATTGTGTAACTATCTATAGAATAAGTATATGAGTAGCAGAAAGGTTAAAAAGAAGATAATGTGTGTTTTGAAATGCCCAGTTGTCTCAGACCACCACTGAAATGTTAATGAACCAATGCACTTTTTAGGGAATAATTTTGAAATGTTCACCCTTGTTATTGTGCAAATGTCATTAGCAGCTATCAAGAAAATATCTGATGGAGGTCTTTTGAAATGAAAATTCTGATGACTCAATTGGTTCAGTGAAAATATGAAAAACAGAAATGCATATTTTTTAGTGTGATTGTGTTTGTCTATAATCATCTCATATTGAACTGTATTTTATGAGAAGTCAATATAGAAATCTGGACTGAGTATAAATGATCATCTGCCACCTGATGACTGAACAATCAATTAATATCACTTTATTTAGCTCTATTGACCATACAGAAGTATAAAAGAAAATATGCCACCAAAGTCTGAACATTGTTTGATGTTTCAAAATCATTTGTATCATGGAAATATGCTTTGAGAGAGGTATATTACTTGTGAAATGTTTCTTCAAAAGGTCAGATTTAAGTTTTATGTTCAAATTAAAATATTTTCAACAGAAGGTATGCTATTTGTGACTTAAGTATTTCTAAATTTCCTTTGGGATCAATAAGTTATCTGTCATCATCTTCACAGATTAAGTTTTGGAAGCTAGCAACACTTAATTTCAGATAAGAGTAAAGCTATGCTTGTAGCTAATTGTGGGGAAAAATACAAGTAAGAATGTCAAAGGAAATTATTGCATGTCAAAGAGCAGTTGCCAACAAAAATACTTATGCTTAGTTTATGTTGTCAATGTGTATTATTTGTGTAACAGAAAGTACATTTATAGAGTGAGCAAGAAAGATCAGGCCAATTGTTATCTGCTTGATAACAAATAAAGAAAAGAAGCTTTTCTTTATTTGCTTAATAAAGAAAAGCTTCTTAATGCTACATATAAAACGTATGCTGAAGCCAAGAAATACTTTCGTATCTTCATTTACGAAGATTTAAAGGATATGACAGCAAGCCATTTGGATTCGCCCATTTTAGCCAATACACAATAACAGAGACTGGTGAAGCGCATGCAAAACTGTCAGGACTGATGAGCTAAGTAGGGCAGGGATTCATCTAGACTTATCAGATTTTTAACTATGCAAAGATGAGTGTGACTGATTCACTCTTCAAATTGATGAGGTGATTGCACAGCCCATCGTGCCCACATCAGGACAGAAAGGCCATTAAATACAGTGACCTTTTGTCTTTCACTGTCACCGCAATAAACTGTTGAGTAGAGCTGAACATTTCAACAATTTCCTGTCACCCTCTTTAAGTCACCCTCTGTTTGGCCCATGCTCGATCTCTTACTTTTTACACACTATTGTTGCTATCCTTCCATCTATCTCCCATTTTTAATCCCTTGTTCTACTCTCCCTCTCTGTGCATTCAACCCCCTCTCAATCTGTTTTGATCCAATTCCTAACAGCCGTGTGCGCTTCTGTAAGTAAGAGTGAATCACCCAGGGGGCTCTCATCAAAGGGCTGCCAGGAAGACAAAGAGGCTGGGCAGCTCTGTGCTAACTGCCAATGTCCTTAAAGGGGACTTGCTGGCAATGCCACCTTTGATCAGTCCACCATGACTGTATTTCCCACAGCACTGAAGCTGTTTGACAACTTTCTGTGTATAACTAAAGAATTCAAACACTGTAGCCTATTACCAAAACACCTTGTGTCAAGCGCATCAAAAAATAAATAATAAAAATCCTGCTGAAGATGCTCTTACTTCTTAGAGGAGATTTTTTTTTGAGTTGAACTGTGAAAATCATCAACATAAAATAATGCTTGCCGTGTATTATCTTTTATTTATTTATTTATTTATTAGTCCAGAGGGAGAGAAAAGATATTTAAAAGTGGTAATGAACCATACTGCTGTCAACGTCTCAGTAGGGGATGGTCAGAAACTATAGAGGGGTTAGATTGAGGGTCCTCCTACCTCATGCAGAGAAATAGGACAAGGTTTTTGATATGGCAAGGTCAGGCCAGAGTTTAGGCCACCTGCTGTAAAAGCACAAGGACAAGGACAGCCTTGCAGAGCTGAGCCAGTGCTGTGTCAGTCAAGCTATGCACCAACATAACTACTGGCCTTTCCTTTTCTTTACTGCTTCCTTCTAGATGCCAATCTAGAAAGGACGAGCAGAGGGTGGGAATGGTGCTGTGTCCCTCCCCTCCATCTGGTGCCGCATGCCTCTGTCAGGATGTCAGCCTGCACATAGTAATGAAGGGTGTCATCAAGGTTACTGCAGGCTGGAGTGTTGCCGACTCCTCTTCTCTCCCTCTGTATCCCTCATCCTTGTCTCTTGTAGCACATATTCTCTATGTAAGATGCAAGTCACTGATAATCAGCATATATTTTCTTCATTAAATTATCTTTACTTAGTAATTTAGACATCTTATCGATCCTTGCAAGGGACCACTGAACACTACTTAAACTAATTTAAAAAAAAAAAACAATAAAAAAATGCATTTTTTGATACACAATTTAAAGTATTAATTTTAACATGTCTATTAATTTTAGACTAGAAGTAAGGTGATGGTACAAAATGGCAACTGTTCATAAGGACTACAATATTTTATCTTATCTGGTGCATAGCAATTTGACAGGTAAATGAGTAAGCAAGTAAGTAAGTAAGTACATAATGTTTATCTACAAGTTTATACATTACCTTTGGTTTGTCACAATGTATAGTAAAATATACAAGAAAATGAAATGCCCTAAAAATCATACTAAACAAGGTAATCTGGATAAACAAAATTGTTTTTAACCATTTTTTTAAAGAATCCACAGAGACAAATAAATATAATTGCAGAGGGAAACTGTTCCAAGGCCCCATAGTCTTCAGTCTTCTACACTTCTACACTTTACAAGTTTGAAAATGTAATTACCTCTTTTTTGATGAATATTATTGTAGACACAGCCACATAAATAGCAATTTATGATAATAAGTCATACTACACATACTATCATTATGCTATAACTAACATAATATAAACATACTCTCGCGAATGTGCAACAATGGACTGTGTGCATACTGTTTACCAGAACACTACCCTAAGGAGTTACATTTACATGGTAACTGGTGCACTGGTGCATTTCATCTGTCATCCATTAAATGAGGCAAACTGGAAAATGCTGACTCATGACAGCAAGGAACTTTTGGATTCAGTTAAATTCTGTGATTGCAGTGATCATTAATAAAGCATTAGCTTTTAATTGCTTCACTATGTTTGTTACCCTTCAATTATCATGATGAATTGTTTCTTCCTAAACCTGATCTATAATGTGTTATTAATGGTACTGTGATTAAAAGAAGGGGGTTCTGAGAATTGTCAAAAGAATTACTTTTGTTGTTCCAATTCAATACAGAATATTCTTCGTATTGCGAAACCATTCTCAGTATATCATTACCATTACTATTTAATTTCACTTCTTTGCAGTGATTTTTTTTAATGCTGCAAAGATCCAAAAGCTTTTATAGTGACAATGAAAATATCTGTGATGTAGAACAATGTGGAAAACATTTTTTATTCAGTGTCAAAGCATATTAATGAGACATTTATCATCATGTTGGATTGGTGATAAACAAAGAAAGCTTTATATTTACGTCCCCTTAATATTTGCGGTAAGACATCGTGCTTTTTTGAGGGTGAATTTAGCTGATCTCTCTAGTGTATTTGGTCAGTGAACAAGTGGCATGGCTAAGCTCTGGATCTCAGTGACATTAATTTTCCAGTGTCACTGCTGATATATGAGGGTACTGGATGAACATGGTAGGGAGGGCATGCTAACCTTGTGGGAAACTGTTAGGGGTCAATCCTTACCCATCTCAGAGTCTGTCCTGAGGAAGGGATGCACAGCGCATAGTTTGGTAGATTAGCAGAGGGGAAGCACTGCTATTTATTTTACTGGAGATTGTGTGCTTTTTTGATAGCAAACAGGTTTTCAAACACAAGTCTGGTTTATTGTGCAAGTTAAAAAAAATGAACAAAAATATACAAACCTTTATTTTACACTTTTCAAGCGTATTCCACTTAACTAAAGTTTTAATTTCACCTTTATATGGAAATTGAATAATACACAGTACATGATTTAAAACAAATATTCGTAAATCATTTTGATATAAACCTTTTGAGAGTGAGGTAATAGGACTGAATCAATTTCAAATTGTCAAACGTGGTGGTATATACATTTTTGTGTCACCTCTTTATGGCATCTGCCTCATCCATCTCTGCTCTGGGAATTGGGACACAGTGGGGAAATAGAGACGAAAAGATGCACATTCTCAATCACTCACTACAGACCTTTGGATTAAGATCATGACATGAAGCGTTTTGAGCAGCATAATGTCTCTGTGAATCAAGAAACACTCTATATCAGCACACCTAAAATAGCACTCTTGAAAGAGGGAAGGGCCAGTGAGAGACAAGATGGGTCCTGACCACTGTTACTCAATTTTGTCAGGGAGCAAAGGGAACACATCTCCCCTATGCTTTTAAAGGACTATTAATGTCATAGGGTCTGACACAAGGTATGAGAAGACTACAGAGGAAACAACTTGATAACCGTGGCTTTACAGAACATGTGAAAGACATATGCTCCAAAAGTGCTTGAAAATACTGAATGCCAGTACCAGTAATCCAAGTCTATCTGTGTGTGTGTGTGTGTGTGTGTGTGTGTGTGTGTGTGTGTGTGTGTGCGCGTGTGTGTGTGTGTGTGTGTGTGTGTGTGTGTGTGCATTGTGTATGATGTTGAAAAGTTATCTCATATAACTTTTGACACTCAAGGCCTAGTCCACAACCAGCTGGCAACCAACTATTGATAAGGAAAAATTGATATTCTCCAACTTGTTTGCAAAATCTAGATGCAATTTGTATTGTTCCTACCATATTGCTGCAGTTGTGGTTTGAATAGAAGTGAAACTTGGAAAAACTGTTGGAAACAGGGAAGGTTTGAATTAAAAGTAAAAGTTGTGTCTTTTAATACATGTTGGCTATAGTACTTAGTTAATTGCTGGGGTCTGCTCCAAAGTCTATCAGACACTTGGAATTGGTATTGTGTGTTGTTCTAGTATTGATGAGACTCAGCTCTGGGTCTGTCTTTTTGCTATTGTTCTCTTGCAGCTGAGATCCTGGATGGGCTTTGGATAACAGGCCATCTATTGTCTTGGCTTCTGCTTTTCTGTTCTATCTTTCCAGGCAGAGCTGTAATTCTTTGTTTGGCAGTTTCTAGAGCCTAAGTTACTGACATTTTATTTTATTTTGATCAGTGTGGCTGCTCTACCAGGTGAAACAATAAAGTTTAACATCCAGGAATCCACCAAAACAGAATTTATGGAGTTTAATGGTGTTTGAAGTTAACAGGGAGTTAGCTTGCTAGTTTTCATCTAAAGATGACATACCATGTTCTGACTGAGGGATTTCAGAAAAATTAAAACGTACAGCACTGCTATCACTTTCGACATAAATAAAGACAAATCCTACAAACATAAAGACAAATGTTTGTAGGATTACTGAAGTTGGGCTAGCTGTTATATAATGATGTGCTACGTGGTGGCTAGCTACAGAGCTATGGTTAGCATAGTAAAAAACATTAGCACAGTGAAGCTGGAGGATGAAAGCTAACTTTTTTCCACTCAATAAAAGTTAACGGGATGGTTCTTGATGGTTAGGGACAAATGCAATTGCATGGCAATTGAACGGACCAAACTTCAGTCAGGAAAACAACTGAGATAATCGACCCACAATACGAGGTTAGTCATTAATATACTGCTGCATGGGCTGGGCTGTAGTTAAATCATTAGGTTTTAAAAACTGTGCTTTAAAATGTGCTGCCAATGAACAGTGGTAATAAAACCTGAGGGAGGTCGACAGTGATCACTGACTTTTTTTAGGGGCTTGTACAGATTAAATAGAACAAAATACAAAGCATTATGTTAAAAACATGTTAAAAACACAACAGCCTTAATAGATGCAAAGTACTTTGGACCTGGGCGCAGGGTTCATACATCATCACTTAAAAACTGGTACCTTTCCCCTTTCCCTCTGTTAGATAACTAACATTCTTCCAGGCTTCCCTGATTTTGTCTTCAACACAAAATCAGGGAAGCTTCTAGGATGACTGTGGCTGTGCCATATGTGAGCTCACTTGCTTCTGTGATTCTGGTGATGATTAAGAGCTGTGTTAACAGCTGGAGGAATGGTGGTCTTGGTTGTGTGGTCTTACATCTGGCCACAGTCTTCATCCTCAGCTCAACAGATGCAAATATCAGAGGAGGTGACGATGAGAAACTCACAGAAGTAATGTAAACTTTAACCACCCACTAAGAATTCTAAACCACAAAACTAAAAAACGCTAACCAATAGTAAACATAAATTCAAAGTTTAAAAAAAGCTAAAAAAAACAGGAAATGTAAACTGAAATATATATTTATAGAACTCATCTCGAATGAAAGAAAGAAAGGAAAGAAAGCAAAAAGATTGCCATGGGTCAAAGAGAGAAATATTAATGGTGCTGGAAGAGCTCTGTGGCTTTTAAATCTCTGGCCTAATGGACTGTATTGACCACATTAATAAAACAAGATATGTGTTTCTAATGTCCTCTCTGTGGTGCATTAGGCTTTGCTTGGTCTATGGTTCCATTTGTTTGTCCGGATGCCAGCTGGGAGCAAGCAAAAATATGAATCTAAAACTCATTTGATCTTTAGCATAATCCAGCCAGGAAATCTCAAAATCTCCCCTTCAATCTAATGAATGTTATGAAAACAGGAAGTTTGAAAGATAATGGTGTGTATAACACTGAACAACAACAACAACAACAATAATAATAATAATAATAATAATAATAATAATAATTTCAGGATTCAAGATTTCAAGACCCCATGTAAGGATATATAGATAAATAGGACCTACTTGAAATATGAAATTAGATTAAAGAAAAACATAAATAATCCACCAGTAGAATTTATAAGTAGTAAGTAGATTTATATAATGTTATATAATGTGATTTTTTTCTCATTTTTAGTTCAGTTGGAAATAAAATTGTTCATAAAGTTTATTTGAGTGGTTTTAGACAACTGGTCTGACTTTTCCAAGAACAGCCTCATTCATAGGCATTGTTACGATTGCTCTGTCAGTGATCAGAACCGAAAATTATCATATCCCAGATAACTACAGAAAGCTTTGCCTTTTAGTTTTGTAAAGACATGTCTGGTCACAAGATATTTGTGGTTTCTTGCTCACTTTTGTACTCCCCTGACTTTTCATGTAGTGCCACCAAAAGACTGTTTCACTTGTTCTGTGAAAAATGGTTTGACACTAAATTTGACAGATACATTCGCGGTTCCCATGGCCTATTAAATGTGTTGACTCTCTGATTCTGCTATTGTGACATTGACAGGTTTGGTTTTTAGCAAAATGTCAGTAACTTTTAGATGTTTTGAAATTAACCTATTTATCAATGCTGCCTTCAGATTGAATTATAAGAACTTTGATGATCCCCCATTTTTCCATTTAGTGTTACCATCTGGCCATTAATTTGTCAAACACTGAAATACGAAAGCACAAAAAGAAAATAAATATATATCAATATAGTACTATGCACGAGTTTGAATTGCCATAATTTCTCATGATCAGCTTACAAGGCAAAAGACTTTATTGCATTATTTTAATGTGGTTTTGAGCAATACTTTCTGATGGTCTTTCTCTTTGAACATTGGCTTTTTCCACAAATTGTCATTCCAATACGCATGTGTGACTTTTTTCTGAATGTTTTGTTTTATCTGTCCTTTTAAGCAGCTTAACACTGACCTACCAATTCATCAATCCATCCACTTTCAATTCAATTATATATATATATAAAAAAAAAAAAAAAACACCCAGCACGCCCCTGCGGGCGGTTTATCCTTCAAGCTCGGGTCCTCTACCAGAGGCCTGGGAGCTTGAGGGTCCTGCGCAGTATCTTAGCTGTTCCCAGGACTGCGCTCTTCTGGACAGAGATTTCCGATGTTGTTCCCGGGATCTGCTGGAGCCACTCGCCTAGCTTGGGAGTCACCGCACCTAGTGCTCCGATTACCACGGGGACCACCGTTACCTTCACCCTCCACATCCTCTCGAGCTCTTCTCTGAGCCCTTGGTATTTCTCCAGCTTCTCGTGTTCCTTCTTCCTGATATTGCTGTCATTCGGAACCGCTACATCGTAGCGTAGTGGTTAAACTACACGCCTTTGGAACAGAGGATCGCAAGTTCGATTCCTGCCTGGGGCGTCTGTATCCAGTAAGGGTCCTAAGGCTAGACCCCCTATGCTAAGCAAGCCTACCGCAGACATGAGCGAGACAGATAAATATGAAGGCATGCCGGCTCGGACGTCGCCCGGATCAACAAGGTCCGCGTCAGGTGTTGAGGAACCAGGGCACCCTGACGAAAAGTGGGCTACTGGAACAAGAAGGCATCGGTGGGCAAGGGACGAAAACAGGGCGTTGTTGGAATGCTACTACGCAAGTAACCCCGGCGGAAGGGGCTACATGAATAGGATGAGGGACCTATGGATATATATATATATATATATATATATATATATATATATATATATATGCTTTAAACACCCTTCAAAAAACCTGGAATTTTTTTTCTTGAAGACAACTTAAAGAAATCTCTCCAGCATGTCCTGGGTCTGCCCCGGGGCCTCCTCCCGGTGGGACATGATGCCTGGAACACCTCACCCAGGAGGCGCCCAGGGGGCATCCTTGTCAGATGCCCGAACCACCTCAGCTGGCTCCTTTCGATGTGGAGCAGCAGCTGCTCTACTCTGAGCCCCTCCCGGATGGCCGAACTTCTCACCCTATCTCTAAGGGAGAGGCCAGCCACCCTTCGGAGGAAGCTCATTTCTGCCGCTTGTATCCGCGATCTCGTTCTTTCGGTCACTACCCACAGCTCGTGGCCATAGGTGAGGGTAGGGACGTAGATCGACCGGTAAATTGAGAGCTTCGCTTTTACACTCAGCTCCCTCTTCACCACGACGGACCGGTGCAGCGTCCGCATTACTGCAGCTGCAGCCCCAATCCGTCTGTCGATCTCCGGCTCCCTTCTCCCATCACTCGCGAACAAGACCCCGAGATACTTGAACTCCTCCACTTGGGGCAGGAACTCATCCCCGACCCGGAGTGGGCACTCCACCCTTTTCCGGCTGAGAACCATGGCCTCAGATTTGGAGGTGCTGATCCTCATTCCCGCTGCTTCACACTCGGCTGCGAACCGATTATATCTCTCGGCTGGCCTGGGAACGCCTTGGTATTCCCCCGGATAAGCTGGAGGAGGTGGCTGGGGAGAGGGAGGTCTGGGCCTCTTTGCTTAGGCTGCTGCCCCCGCGACCCGGCCCCGGACAAAGCGGATGAAGATGGATGGATGGAACTTAAAGAAATTACAAGAAAGCTTGTCAAAAGGTGGTCATAGTAAATATGTGCTAATTTAGAACTGTACAAACTCAGTTTTGCCTTATTTTCTGTTTCCGTGTATCTTTTCAAATTTAAATGAAGCACAGTAATTACTTCACATTTTCCTAACAAGGGTACTGGCACAAAACGTTTGCACAAAAAGATATATGTATGTGTTTGTATTTGCATTTCATTAATACATCATATCATGCATTATTATCAACAATACTGCCATGTTTGTGCATATTTGGCAGCAAGATATGTCTCAGTTCCTTCTCCAGTCTGACTGTACAGCACACATGGCAGTTAAATGAAGTACACACGTTTCTGTGGCTTGGTAAATATTCCCATTACTCTCAAAAAATGCTCTTTCATTTTTTAAACCAGTCGACCACAACCTCAGTGTTGTGTTCAGTCCTTTTCACCCTTGAGCAAGCATTGTAGAGTGGAGATTCATGGCTTTGCTAATTATATTTTTGCAAACCTGCTGGAGCCCCTGGTAGCCATTACCTGCCAACAGGATTTTGATTAACTGGACATGAATCCACTATTATCTAGAGTTACTGTTTGGCGCTTCTAAACATCAGTCCCCTAATTAAAAAGAATAATGCTGCACATATCATGTTCAAAGCAATCTGCATCTTACTGAGCTGTTAGAGTGGAAGTGAGGAAAACCAAACACTTCTTAAGGTTATGCTTAAAATGTAACAAAAATGAAACACTTCAAGTTTTGTTGTATTTCACAATTCAAATACACATTCAAATTATACACCCTCCTTTTTGTGTTCAACAGCACTAGGGGATAAAAAAAAAATAAGGGCTCTTTTTTAACCACATTGTATATAGCACAGAATGTTGATAAACAACAATCATGTTAACAACCACTAGTTCCAAAAGATTTCATAACTATTAAATGTGTCAAAGCCAACACTGATTTTGTACTAGCACAGAAACAGTAAGGATGATGAAATAAACAGATCAATGAAAAAGTGAAAAATTTAAATGAAAACCTGGTCAACAATGGCCGGCGCCAGATTTACTTTTCTTATATCCATCAAACAAATGTTGGTGATACCAAACACAATCCCTTTTATCAGATTCCTGTGGTACAAGAAGAGCTGCAGTAACATGTTAGAAGTCAATTGTGTTATTCACCACTATGCAACACTATCCACTTTTTTTCTTCTTCTCCTTCTTCACAGGCGTCATTGCACATTTGTGACAACTACAAAACCACTGATTAATGTCACTTGACATGAGACGCAGTGGGCTACTTCGATGGGTTGTTAATACTGGAACAGCAAAGGTTTGCAGCCTCTCCTCCCCAGACACAACTGAACCTCTTGCTCAGATGTGACAATTGAAACCACTGGGAAGTTACTGGTAAAAATGTAAACATCTTGAAAGCATCAGATGATTGAAAAAGTAAGAGACAGCACGAGAACGTCATCTGTATTTAAAATTACAGCCAGTTCAGATGAGCTGATTTGTCAGTTTATTTGTTATCTTAAATATCATTTATCTAGGTACTACATCTACAACTACGGTAGTGTGTATATTATATATATTATTAAATTTTGGGTAAGAGCAAAACAACCATATTTTAAAGATCCATAGAGGGAAATGTATATACCCAGAGAACCACTGAAATAGGCTTTTACTATCTCTAGCTGATCTGAAACCAGATAAAACAACCTTGCAAATGGTCTTTATCAGTTCTGCTTTGAAGAAGATGGGCAATTACTTCTAAGTATCACCCTTTGAAGGTTGCCCTTTAAGGACATCTTTCACTTTGACATCAGTTTTAGGAATCAGTGTGGATATTCCACGGGATGTTAGTGCAGATGACTGCCGATATCAGCCAAACTGCTTCAAAGAAAGATTCATATATTCAATACTATATGTGAATGGACAGATATAACTTTGATTGTAATAAAGCCTTACTGAGATACAATACTATAACAAATTTTTACCACTTTGTGTTTTTCTGAAAAAATACCATGGCTGACTTGTTTCAGAAGATTTTATTTTTTATTTTTTTTTTAAATTTAAACCCACCAGCAGAGTTCAATTTTGTTGTGGTCTGCCACAGGCCACATCATAATAAGACATAGTGTAACTGAGCCTTACCTCTCCCTGAGTCTGAGGATATTGTGACCTTTCATTATGAAACTAATATAAATTCAGTTTGTTGCCATAGCTTAGGGATTAGGAAGGGGATGGAGTGGATTGGGTTAAGAGAAGACTAGAGGAAGCACTCTTCTTAATGCTGGCACTGGAGAGATGTTTGAAAGTACTCCAGGGCTCTTAAGCAAAGACCCTTTACCTCAATTAGATTGATTCAGAAGCCAGTGACTTTAACCTCTGCTGGGACACAATTTGTGTCATTTTGCTCTGATTTTAGAATGTCTGAAGCAATTTCCCAAGTGGCTACAGATTTCTCAGCCTGTGTTGGTTGTCTTGCATATTGCTTTTACGTTGATCCATCTTGAATGAGTGTATTTAATGATTTTACTGTTTATTGAAAGTGAGATGTTTGACGATGTATATTCACAACAGAGTTAACAGGAAATGAAGTGTGTGATTCAGTCATCGTGTCCAATACTGAGTATGACTTATCCCATTTACATCTGTAGCTTTCTATATATAAAAAGGTTTCCTTCTGAAAGTAAAGTGGCAACAAATATCCCAGAAATGTAATAACCTAAACAAATAAGCAAATAACATAAAATGTGTAAAACAAAAATGCAATGGTTTGGTATGGGGTAAGGGGTTTCTATAGGGGTTCTGCTTTTCATGATAATAGTATTAAAGAAAATACTTTTGTATTACTAATAACCAGATCACATTAAAAAAAAAACCCCAACCAAACAAAAAAACAAGCTGCCATGCACACCAGTGTAGTGTATGAAAACATGGCAACCTTTATGCTGTTTTTATGTCCATTTTTTTATGTCCTTTATCCTTTCGGATAAATATCAAAAGATAAGGTGAAGAGCAGCACTCGATCTTCCCATATTATCACCACTGAAGTACTCTTGCTCAAAGCCTCCAACACTCAGTTCTGGTGAAGCTGCTCTTTGGCTACCAGACTCTGTGGCTCCTGTAATTTTGTTAGGCAGTTTGAAGGTGTTTGAAAATTGTGTGAATGAACAAGGTGTTGCTGAGAAAAAAGAGCACTGGCCTCCTGGAAACTCCCTGGATAAACCATTCGAAAAAAACGATTGTCTTTAAAACATTGGTATATGCATGTTACTCAAAGTCTTACAAGATCTTTATATATCTTTATATTTCCATGGAGCTCTGGCAAAGGCTTTTCTGCAGTCTCATAACAAGTGTTTAGTGACACAGAAATAAGAATACAATTTTAGAGTACTCAGGTACATCTTGGTTGCTTAAAATGTATCCATGATTACTGAGGCCAAACAGTGCAAACCAAGGTCAGTAAGCAATTAAATGGCCAAACTTAAACTATTGATCAGGTAGGGCTACTTACAAATATCATTTAAAGGTTCATTGAGTAATTTTTTAAGGTTATTTAATAGAAAAAAGAATACTATACTCATAAATATATATAGAAAAATGGGAAATTAATCTTCCAACAAAATGATACATTCTCATAAGCTGTCAGGGCTCTGTGTGCGGGCAGGCAGGGATGAGGAACGCAAACGCAAGACTCATGGAGACAAAATCGCAACTCAAAACCACAGCTTTATTGCTGGCAAAGAACAAAAACAAAAACTAAACCATGAAAGCACTAACTAGAGCACACAGGCAAAATCTGAGGTTATGACATGACACAGAGAAACATGGGGCTAAAATACATAGGCGTACTAGTATTTTAGGTATGGGGCTAGTGATAAGTCACATACGTAGTATGGCATAAGGCAGAGGAGAGGAGGAATTGCACGAGTTTCCTATGCTGTGGATGGATATTTAAATTTGTGAGACCAGTGACATTCAGTCAGGACAAGCAAGGCAAGCCCTGCTTGCCTGTCAAATCTAAAAATACACTTAAATTAAAATGTACCAAAGTAAAGCGAGTTTTCTTCTCTCATCTCAGACGGTATGTCATAAATCTGTTCGCCAGTCAGCTGGACTTTACATTACTGCCATCATGTGGCCACAGTTACGGAGGGCGTGTCTGTCTCCAGAGGCCAGCAGCTTGTTTCTGCGCTTCATAATTTTAATAAGTCATACATTATCAAGGAAAGTGTGACAATCATGGACAGGGGGGCAGCTCTGACCATATCCAGTCTAATAAAACAGACAAGCTGAGTAGATGGAGGCTCAGGAGCACTTTCAGATTTGCATCTGTGAGAATGGCTGAATCTAATATGTTTAACCAAATGTTTTACCAACATAATTTTTCATTCATATTTTTAATTCCACTGTAAATGTTGACTTTCAATTCGGGTGATTTTTTTTGTTATTGATATTTTGATATACTTTTTGAAAAATCAAGATTGAGGCATGCGTTTCTGAGCTCATGAGCAATCTCTGCTTGCCTTTCTGTAGAAGTCGTCACACATCACTGTGTGGGGTCCCCATCACCAAAGAAGTTTAAAAGTAAAAGAAAGAGACAACGTTACTGGCATCTGGATAAAACAGCAGCTTCTTCCTCTTCATCTCAAGCCTCATCTCCTGAACACTGGACTGACAATCTTCCAGAGGTAAGAAAAACTGGGGTGGATCCAGACCTGGTACAAATGGTAGTAGAAATGTTGGTCAGTAAGCCAAAACATGTTTTAGCCGACTATAACAACTCTGTCCTATAGGAGTCACCATAGCTATGATTATGCTAATGTAAAATGTAAAATGTGGTGAGTAAATATAATGAGCATCAGCACCTTAAACATAAGTTGATGTCTGTTTTCTGTGATGTAACTATAGAGCTAAACTGCCTTGTATTTTCATGCAGTTTTTGAAAAACAAAAAATTTGTATTACTTCAACTTGTACTACTACAGCTTTCACAAAAATATAATTCAGCAATATGTTCTGTATAGACACAATATAGGATTAAAACAATAAAAACAATGAGGGCGCTACCCGTAAGATTTAGGTTTATTAACTTGCTGATCAATCCTTAGCTTTGAGGAGAATTTCTCATTTTTCTTTACTGTTCTGTCCTTTTTCATCTCTAAGTCACATGTTAACATTTTTTCAATCTCCCTGGGAAATGTGCACCAAGCTACATACACTGCACAGAAACAGATTAAACTTAAATCAACTAATTAGATGTTAAAGTACCTAGACCATAACTTTATGTCTGCACTATGGTCACATCACAGGGATGAGAAAGAAAAAACAATTTGTTGAAGGTGTTGATCAAGTATCTCAATTGCATCAATTAGAAGCAATGTCAGACTGCAGCACAGATGAAATGTACTTACTCATCAGTATTATGCATTAACCTATTAGACATAATGTGTCATTATTGAAAGTGCCAGAATGCCATTTGGAATATTTCAGCCAACTTTACTTTGGCCATCCCTGATTGCACTATGCCTCTCTGCCTGTATCTTCCTTTTTTTCTTAGGCCCTGTTCACGCGTAGACTGATATTTTGGTAAGCATAGCCTTTTCTATGTAATTCAGACTTTTTCCCACATGTAGACACTGTTTTAGATAACTAAAAATGGAGCTTAAAAAAACTCCTTCAAGTGTGAATATCAACCGTAACTCGATTTCTGTGTTTACATGTGGATGAAGAAAACTGAAAATTTGCCTTGCAATGTAAAAATGTGCATCTTTATCTCCTTTTTCAACATCAGACTGTGCACCGTGTTACTGTTTATAGGCTTCTGAATAGATTATTTTGCCACCTGTTATTCTGGCATGCTCTTGACAGCACTTGACATAGTTTTTCTCGTTTTTATGTGGACAGTGATATTTTCCAAAATGAAAGCAAATGGAAAAATACTAGTTTTAAAAAACATCTTTGTATATGCGGATGCAGCCTTATGCATTTGATTTTCAGTCTGTAGTCATGACAGTATTTCAGTTAATAGGAGAATTTATAATTACTGGCATTATTGTGTTACCTTTGTCAAACAATATGATCATTAAAATGTTTGTGTGTGTACAGATTGACTAGCAAGCATTTTTTTCCTCCAGTTTGAATTCAATTTAATCATTGCTTACTTTCCCACATATAAACTTGAAGTTACTCTATATTATTAGCCATGAATATGAGATATTATATCAGGGTCACTATATTTACCTCTTGACATGTTGTGAAAACTAGCCTATAGAGTTTTGTGTTTTTAATTTTATTGAACACGTTCTGTTTTATTTATGTATCAGTTTATGGTGCATTTTATTATGTATGGATTCTGACTTAAATGTGACCAGTTGAAATCTTTACTAAGGCTCTAACGTTGACCACATACTGTAAATGTGGTCAAAGAAAGACATAAAATGATAAAATACCAAGAGGAAGAGGTGTAACCTATGCAACTGTAGCAAGGCAACTACATCTGCAGATTCAAAAATAGTAGTCCTGGGAAAATCTGTGCAGTTTTTCAGCTGCAGGACAGTTTAATCACATTTTTCATATGATAGGGTAAGTATTAGAAGGAAAGTAGAGAGAAGAAAATGTCTCAAGGACAAAAGTATGATGCATGCTTTGCAGTTTGATGACTGCAGATAGAGCCTATCTCCTGGATATCTTTTATTGCTTTTATATTTGCTCCTGTCCTTGGGTTCTTCATGAATTGGAATTTGTTTCCTTGAAGTGCATTTCTCCCTGCACATTGAAAGCACATTCAAATGAGAAGCAAGATACTTACCTCTTAAAGCTTTCCAGGTAAACAGTATTGTTAAGTAAAGTGGTAATTGTAGGCCATTTATTATTTAAGTTTGCATCTAAGGACTGAGTAGTTCCACCACATATACTAATAATAAGGTTATATAAGACACACCTAATTATTTATATTATTATTTATGCATCTGGCTATTGTAATACTTGTGATCATAAAGTTGCAGCTGATAAAATGGGGATGGGGTGTGATGGAGATTGGAATTTGTCATGGTTCAGTTGTGTGGCAGGCAGGAGGAGGACCCAAATGCAGGACTCTAGAGATGGCATATGTGACTTAAGGTGGCAGCTTTATTTGCTGGCAAAAAACAAACTGAGAACATAATGCATGACTCAAACTCAAACTAGGAAGAATGACCTACACTGGGAGTTCATGATATAACCTAACAAAACATGACGGGTGAGGAACACACAGCTAATGCAAAGGTACAACAAGACACCGAGCAGAGGAAGACTGAGAACTAAAATACACAAGCAGGAATATGAGAGGATGGGAAATAGGTGGGAACACAGCTGGGTTTAATCAGACATATAGAGACAAGGGAAGGCAAAACTAGATACACTGACGAGGGACAAGGACTATTAAAATAAAATAGGAAACACACAACAGGCCCAGAGGCACGGACTTGATACAGGACACAGGAAACACAGAACACAGGGCCAGGAGTGACAAGAGACACAACTGACTGCGGGAACAAGATAATAAACATGAAGACTGAACTAAACGTACACTAAACTAGAGATGGCACGATACCACTTTTTTATGTCCGATACCGATACCGATATCATAAATTTGGATATCTGCTGATACCGATATGAATCCGATATAGTGTTTTTTAACCCTTTAAGACCTACCATAGAACTAAGTCCGCCAGAGCTTATATTATATTTTTACATGCTGTGTAGCCATTTTTGGGAGCATTGCAAGTTGCTATACATCAATACAACCATTATAGCCCAAACTTTAATAATATGTCTGCATTAGGTGCATAGTAATTACATAAATTGTAAAAAAAGTGCAATAAACTACTAAAAAATTGAAAATCGTTTTTGTTTTTTTAACATATATTTCTAGTTAGAGAAATTTAAGAGGCTCATCCCTCAAAACTGTAAATACAAAAAAGTTGCACAAACTAGTTTCCCACCACAGGAAATTTATTTTGAGTGTCTTCATAGTTTTCTTTTTGAAATACACCAATTTTTATATACTGCAGGAAAAACGAAAATAAATATTATAGTGCAAATTTGCAAAATAACAGCATATGCATCAAAATAAACTATTTCCAGCAGTGCAATATGAGTCCTAAGCATCCCAGAAACGACACAGAAAGTCATAAACTCAAACATAACTTTTTAAAACACAAGTATAGGCTCATAAGGCCCCGATCGTAAAAAAACTACATCTCCGCAAAATGACGTCACTTCCGGTTTCGGGCAGGTCATGCGGTCATGTGATAGTTCGCGCTGATGGACGTAGGAAATGTTACAAACAGCTGATCGGATCGGCGAAGCGTGTTTCTGGAATATCATGTTTTTGTTGCTGCAAGTGATTTTTATGCAGTTTTTGCAAAGCTATATGTGGAAGGAAACTGTGACCTAGGACAAGCTGATGGCATGAGATGTAAGTACAACTCCTCCGGTTTCATATGCAAAAAAAATTATTGCGCTAGCTTACGTGGTTGCAGTGCTACCGTGATTTAAAAATAGTTACGCAAAATGGAGCGTGCCCGCTCCGATCGGCTGTAAAGGGTTAATCAACAAAACTGTTTTTTAAATATCTTGCTGCATTTTGTATAAGTTCATACTCAAGTTTAAAACAACAACTACACTAAAGCTATTCTGTTATACCTGTATGCAAAAAAAAATATTTCATAGTTCAGCAATACTGATCAATCTAATAAACTTAAACCTACACCATCCTCCCTATTCTGGTATTTTAAAGAGTACTTAGCATAAATATTAAGCAACCTAACTAATAGGGTTCCAACTCCCAGCAACAACAAAAATAAATAAATAAAAAATAGGGAACCACCCCTCACGCTCCACCTCATGATGCTTAATCGACGTAATCAACCTTAATTTGATGCAGTGTGAAAAAAAATGCACAGAAATCAATTATTTTTCAAGAAATATTAAATAGATTCAACATCTTTCTTCAACAAAATTGCAGACTGCACAGATGGTACCTTCCCAAAGGAAAAAGTACTATAGCTTACTAGGGTATATATATTAGACTTAATAGTTACTATATACAGTAATTGACTTCTATTCATTTTACATCAAATTAAAAGTTTGGGTGTCAGATAATTATTTATTAAAAGCTAGACATTTTAAATGAGAATAAGAAAGAAAAGTATGTCTTTGTGCCCCCTTTTCCCTGTTAATGCCCTATCGGCCCCCCTGGCTAAACTTTGCTAGATCCGCCCCTGCACAGTTACCAGCGTCAGCTACGTAGAAAAAGATCCTGGAGTAGAAAGTAATATTAAATACATTCTAACAATAGCTGATCAAGCTTAAACGTGCTGCTGTTGTTCAGCCGCTGGTTTCCTCTTTCTGGTGCAAAGTGGGCCAAAAGCAAACTAGAGACACGGACTCGCGACAGAAAAGCCGATCAGCTGATCGTTAAGCAGTTTCACCATTGAAGTAGCAGCAGGAGAGGCAGTCGCTTGTTAAGCTTAACGCAGGAATGCTTTACAAACATTCAGAGATGGACTTACACACTTGCTTTACTTCTCTCGGGATAACTTTGTCGGAGATGAAATGCCGGGTTGCTAGCGAAGCTCCAAATGCTATCCAGACCACCGACAGGTCCCGCATGCCACAGCCGCTCTATCACGTGATGCATACTGCTCCGACGTGCTAACGTTCTGAGGTGAGTTACGGCGTGTTGCAAGTTTTGTGAGGTGCTTTCGTGATATTTAATGGATCGGATTACATTTTTTATTTTTCTCCGATATCCGATCCAGTAATTTAGGTCAGTATCGGACCGATACCGATACGTAATATCGGATCGGTCCATCTCTACACTGAACACGGGGGCACAGGAACAAAACCTAAGAAATAGAATTCACAGAGCAAAAGAGGAACTAGAGTGCTAGAAATACAAAACGGAAACCAAAACACTGGTAGACATGAACCATGATGAAATCAAAACTCAATAATAATGATCCAAAAATCAAAACACTGGACCACTGACCCAGGACCATGGTATTTTGGTATTTTTCTTTTTGCCAGTATTGTCACTGGGTTATTCTTCCCTGAATGATGGTCAAATAGAACAGCAGTATTTACCTACTAATATCTGCTAGAAAGAGACAAGATTAGTGGTAGTGTTTTGTTGTTGTTTTTTTAACTTTTTTTTTCAGTGGTCAAAGCAGTAATGGCTTTGCAGGTAAACACTATGTGGAGCATAAGGGGGGGGGGGGGATGCATTTTCCATAATAAAATCTTGAAACCATTAGCAAACATCTGATGATGGCTTAGCTTTGTATTTCCTATTTTCAATTTATCTGTTGTTGTAAACAATGGCCAGGTCACAGAACAGGTAGTCTCTGCCTGGATATCTCCTGGTTATACTGAATGCTCAAAACATTAGTTGTTGTCAATAGAGGCTGAATCATTGATGGGTTACTAGATTGAATTCAGATAGATAAAGGGTTAGTAGCTCTGGCCTTTTATACAACAAATACTGACTGAATTCTGTGTTGAATTGCAGACAAAAATAGGTTGCAAAAAAAGGGACAGCGCGATAGATTCTTGTGAGAATCTGTATATCTATTCCACATAATTCACTTGAAGGTAGGAAAAGGAGCACCAGCACAACACTGGGAGCAATGGGTGAATTGAGGTAATGTTGCAGTTATAAATTCACAAAGCTTGTTTAAAAAGAAGCTCTGAGTGAACATATGAACATAAGCATTTTAATCATTAGGTTCTGACCACATATTGAGTTAGAATAGTTAGAATCACACTCATTTACATTTTCTTTAACATTTTCGTTGTGTATGCGTTAAAATGGAAATGATCAGAGTTGTACCTATTTGATTAAACTTACTAGTGAGTTTTCAGCAGTCTGTTCTATTATATCCAAAGCAAACAACAAGTGACCTGCACTGACATTCAAAAGAGATCTAGTGTTCTGGCCTGTTACTTAGTGCTATTTATTATAATTGTGCCATCCGTTACACTCTAACTACACTCTCAGCAACACTGTTCCCAAATTTCGAAAAAACAAAATGGACTGAACTTGGCGTAATGAGTGGGTTGATAAAAACACAATATGATATTCAAGGAATCCCAAAGTTGACATGACTATGACTATTTCCCAGTCTTACAATAACAAAACCATAACAGCAAAGGAAAACTGTTCCCATTTAATCCTTCATTATTTATTTTAATATATATGTTTGTGGTAACATATTTTGTATCTGTGTTTTACTACTTTCTGCCTGTATGGGGCAGTAATTCAGGGGTAGGAACCACTGGCAGCTTTATTCATGTTTTATGGGAGTAAACCAATGGCAATGAAACCATGGGGTGTTGTCACATTCCCTGTGACAAGGAGCATGCAGGGCACTAATGGTTTGCCCCCACTGTCAGCTGTAACCACCCAGCAGACTCAGGAGGTGTGTGGCTGTGTTGTTTACTCCTTGTGAGACAACCGGATATCTTGGTGAGTGGAAATTCTTTGCACCCTATAGATTTGTTGTCTTGGCCTGTTGTGGCCAGGTACAAACATGATATTCACCAGAAATTAAACATTCAAATATGGGGTTAAAACCAAACTTTCAGCAAAAGGTCTTAACAAAGTGATAGTTTTCTCCAAATCTCTGTTCTTTTTAAAGCTGAGAGGCTTTCACAGGTTGTGGTTTTTGTGGGCCCATCACTTACAATGGAGAGTGGAATTGTTTACACTCTTCAGATAGGGTTAGTGGATCTGACTGTGCTTTTTAATGTGTATACAGCATTGAAACCCCATTTCTGCAATTTGCAGGTGCTGCTTTGGGCTACACCCTTAGAAAATATATGTATTTTATTGGCTGAGAATACTGATAAACCTTAGCCTGTTAAGTTCTCTACCTGGGCTTTCTCTTGTTCACATTTAATTTAAGAAAATTCAGCCTATATTTTGGGATGTTCCTTTTTTTTGTGTTTATCAACAGTGACCTGGGGAGTTCCACAATAAAGACTTTAACTGATCAAACACACACATCCACACATGTGCAATAACACTAAGTGCAATAATCTTTTCTGGCATCGTTGTATTTTTACTCAGTTGTATATAGCATTTGTATTCTATTTTTATCTTATTGTATATTTTATTCTATTTTATTCTACTGTATATAGTATTTTATTTTATTCTATTCTGTACAGTTGTGTACTGTATTTATTCTTATTGTATTCTAATTTTTGCTTCATAACTTTTGCACTGTCCACTTCCTGCTGTGACAAAACAAATTTCCCACGTGTGGGACTAATAAAGGTTATCTTATCTTACCTTACCTTCTATTTGTCATATATTGTACGGGTTTCAAATAATATTTAACTAAGATGTTGTTGAATCATCTCTGTAGAATGTTTTTAGTCTTAAGTGGGTGTCAACTCACTCTCTATGACTAATTTACTGTGCTGCAGTCAAATGGAAATAGCGCGACTGAAAAGAAATAAAAGAATGCATGAATATTTAGACATAAAGACTGTTCTATGAACACAAGTAAAGCTGTAAAGATTCATTTCAACTCTGAGTTTACAAAGAATGGATGGTGTAGTGGCCTTGCTTTTTGATTTGTATTCAATAGAAAGACAATTAATGTCTGGTTGCACAACACACACACACACACACACACACACACACACATATATATATATACACACATATATATATATATATATATATATATATATATTAGGGGTGCAACGATATTCGTATCGATATTGAACCGTTCGATACAGTGCTTTCGGTTCGGTACGCATATGTATCGAACAATACAATTTTTTTCAATTTTTTTCAATATTTTTTTTTTTTTTTTTTGTGTCCCGTTTGGATCTATAGCCATCAGAATTGTTG